>NC_037332.1:91617458-92863292 GCF_002263795.3 Bos taurus
AACCAATCTCAAGCCTTCCTTCAATCCTTTTTGGAAATTTTGAAATCAAGTAAATTATTTTTATGATGAGCCATTAAATACAAAGAGAACAGAGTTGTAGACACAGTGCAGGAGGGAGGAGGGGGGCACAAATTGAGAGAGTAGCATTGAAACATACACATTACCGTATGTAAAATTAGATAGCCAGTGGAAATTTGCTGTATGATGCAGGGAGCTCAGATCTGATGCTCTGTGACAACCAAGAGGGGTGGGATGGGGTGGGAGGTGGGAGGGAGGTTCAAGAGGGAGGGGACATATGTATGTCTATGGCTGATTCATGTTGCTATGTGGCAGAAACTAACACAATATTGTAAAGCAATTATCCTCCAATTAAAAATAAATAAATTAAAGAAAAAACAAAAAAAAGTACAGAGCTAAATCTGAGTTTTGAAATTATACATAATCCTGTTGATAGGAGCTATGTCTCTCTCTCGGGCTTCCCTGGTGGCTCAGACGGTAAGGAGTCTGCCTGCAATTCAGGAGACCTGGGTTTGCTCCTTGGTTCAGGAAGATGCCCTGAAGAAGGAAATGGTTACCCACTCCACTATTCTTGCCTGGAGAATTCCATGGACAGAGGAGCCTGGCAAGCTACAGTCCATGGGTTTGCAAAGAGTTGGACAGGACTGAAGCAACTTAGCACGTACCAATCAGCAACTTTGACAAAATCTTGCCCTTGACTAACTCACACCCCAAATGCTAGTCTGGTTCCATGTCTATTATGATTTTAACTGCCCTCCTGATGGTCATATACCTTTACTCATGCCTATATTATTATAATTAATAATTTCTCAGCCTGTAATGTTATTATAAATAATAAAACAATATTATATATAATCTTTCAAATTGCCTTCTACTCTCTGTGTGTGTTAGTTGCTCAGTTGTGTCTGATTCTTTGTGACCCCATGGACTGCAGCCCACCAGGTTCCTCTGTCCATGGTATTCTCCAGGCAAGAATACTGGAGTGGGTTGCAATGCCCTCCTTGGGGGGAATCTTCCCAACCCAGGGATGGAACCAGTGTCTCTTACATCTCCTGCACTGGCAGGTGGATTCTTTACCCCTAGTGCCACTTGGGAAGCCCATGTTGGGCTATAACTCAGGTCAACTCTATATGGCTCCAAATCTTCGAAGTTGATAGTGCCAGGTCTCATAAAGTCTACAGGAAGAAAAATAGTAGTAGCAGATTGTTACCCTTCATTTTTCTACACTTAAAAGTTTTAATCACACAGGGAAGATAGGTAAGAGGTAAAAGTGCTGACATTTAATATTACAGTAACCAGTTGATGCAGATGACACCACCCTTATGGCAGAAAGTGAAGAGGAATTAAAGAGCCTCTTGATGAAAGTGAAACAGGAGAGTGAAAAAGTTGGCTTAAATTTCAGCATTCAGAAAACTAAGATCATGGCATCTGGTCCCATCACTTCATGGCAAATAGATGGGGAAACAATGGAAAGACTGATAGACTTTGTTTTTGGGGTGCTCCAAAATCACTGCAGATGGTGACTGCAGCCATGAAATTAAAAGACACTTTCTCCTTGGAAGAAAAGCTATGACCAACCTAGATAGCATATTAAAAAGCAGAGACATTACTTTGCCAGCAAAGATCTGTCTAGTCAAAGCTATGGTTTTTCCAGTAGTCATGTATGGATGTGAGAGTTGGATTATAAAGAAAGCAGAGTGACGAATAATTGATGCTTTTGAACTGTGGTGTTGGAGAAGATTCTTGAAAGTCCCTTGGACTGCAAGGAGATCAAACCAGTCCATCCTAAAGGAAATCAGTCCTGACTGTTCTTTGGAAGGACTGATGCTGAGGCTGAAGCTCCAATACTTTGGCCACCTGATGCGAAGAACTGACTCATTGGAACAGATCTTGATGCTGGGAAATATTGCAGGGAGGAGGAGAAGGGGATGACAGAGGATGAGATGGTTGGATGGCAACACTTACTCAAAGGACATGAGTTTGAGTAAACTCCAGAAGTTGGTGATGGACAGGGAGGCCTCATGTGCTGCAGTCCATGGGGTCACAAATAGTCAGACACAACTGAATGAATGAACTGAACTGAACTGATCTAGTTTATCTAGTAAGCTTTTTAAAAAAGCAACTCTATAGGTGAATTAAGCATGCATGCATATTTTTAAAGAAAATATAAAATGAAATATCAGAAAATAATATAATAAACCAAACATGGAATTCAGAAAGGGATAGAGGGAAAAGAGAGAGAGAGAAAGAGAATGATTTGGGAGGTAAAGGAAATTTTGGGGGAAACGGATTATTAAAAAGAAATTAAAGGGGTCAAGGGGTTAAATTGGAGAAGGAAATGGCAACCCACTCCAGTATTCTTGCCTGAGAAATCCCATGGACAGAGGAGCCTGGTGGGCTACAGTTCATGGGGTCACAAAGAGTCGGACATGACTTAGCGACTAAAACAACAAAAACAAGGGGTTAAATAAGAGATGCCCTTCCATAGGATAAAAGTCAGAGTAATATATATAATAGCTTGTTTAAATAAAACCTCAACTACAATCTGCAATGTGATTATAAATAGGTATAGTATAATTTGAGCATATTCAGCATGTCTTTGAAAAGGTCATGGTTAAAATAATAATTTGTTGCCATTAATTACCAAGTTTATGAAAGTATTTCCAAGAAAACTTCCCCTTCTCTCCTTCCCCTGTGGGTTCCCCCCCCCCTCTTTATTTCCCATAAGAAATTGCTATTTCCATTTTATGCAGAGTCAAATGAGTCACTGCATTGATATTGAAGAAGCTATACACTACTTTGTAGGTAAGAGCTTCCTTGTCAGAAATGAACCTCTGAGGCAGCTTCAAGTTAGGAGCAGTAGTTTAGGGACTGAGAGGGACAGAGGAGCCTCTGGTCACATTTTCACACAAAGCACATTTATTTCTGATTTGGGAAGAAAGTTCAAAAATACAACACAAAGGCTTTATCTGAATAGTTGATTGAAACAATATGGATATATGATCAAAGAACATACTCAACAGTTTTTAGAGTCCTTTTTGCTGAAAAGATGGATTACAGGTTTACTGCTACTGCTAAGTCGCTTCAGTTGTGTCCGACTCTGTGTGACCCCATAGACGGTAGCCCACCAGGCTCCCCTGTCCCTGGAATTCTCCAGGCAAGAACACTGGAGTGGGTTGCCATTTCCTCCTCCAATGCATGAAAGTTGAGAAGTGAAAGTGAAGTCGCTCAGTCGTGTCGGACTCTTAGCGACCCCATGGACTGCAGCCCACCAGGCTCCACCATCCATGGGATTCTCCAGGCAAGAGTACTAGAGTGGGGTGCCATTGCCTTCTCCGGATTACAGGTTTAGTATGTTGTAATTTCAGGGAAATGAAACTATGTTGGCTTTTTTCTCTCCCTAAGATAAATCTTAGTCATCGGTTTATTTTGTGCATTATTTACCTTTAACCAACGAAATTAAGCCCCTCAGTTTCACATCAATACACTGATTCATGTTCTGGTTGTTAAGTATATGGCTTTTTTTGTTCACAGCAACATGAATGAGATTAAAGTATATTTTGAAAAAGTAATTCACAGAAGCACTTACATTCATTATTTTTTATGAAACTTGGTCCTTGAGAAACCAATTGTGAGTCACAAAAGGTTGGAAATTCTTTTTAATCACAGAATATTACTGCTCAAAGATCATAAGGTACAACAATTAATCACAATGTATTACTTACAGTCAATAAAGGCAGAGGATGTCACAGGAACTATTTGTTCCCTGTAGTCTCATAATCCATGACCTCACACTGTTCAGACTGTCTGCTTTGCTTGACATAGTTAATAATTTTTTGAAAACTTCTCTATTAATGAAATTTATAATACAAATAGTATTTTAAGGCTCTGGATGGGGACAGCATTCCAGAATCAACAAGGAAGCCAATCAAGGATAAAATTTTGAAATAAGAAATACTGCTCCCTTGGTCCCATGCTTCTTGGTTTTAGAAGTCAGCATTTTGTGTGTTGGATTTCCAACCAGAATAATAGAATAATGCCAGAAAAAGATCCTAAGAATAGGAGTAGAATCAATTATCTGAAGCAGTGTCTCTGTATTTGAAATCTGTTTGCCAGCTTTGAGCAAACTGACATAGTCATAACTTGTTTGACTGAACTGGTGAATCAGTGAATAACTGGGCAGTTCAGTTTATAATATCAAGTCATTTTTATATGGCTTCCCATCTTTCAACATTTCAAAAATAGGACACTATAAATGACAATGTAAGGTCATTTAGTACTTGTTCTTCTAGAACATGGTAAGCTCCAAAAGTGACTCAGTAAAAATAGTAATGAAAGGTAAAAATGAAGAGTTCTGTTGATTGTGTTTTCTTTTTGAGAGCTGTGTTCTTCCATTATTGTATTATTTTTATTAAATCAGGAACATACAAAGTGAAAAAAGAGGTTATTAATTCTATTTGTGTCAAATGTTAATACTTTGTTCATGTGTGATTGAATTAGAAGTTTGCAACAGATGAAGGTTAGGGAAGGGTAATGTTGATTATCTGACTCTGGGGTCATTTTAACACAGCTTTCTCCTTTCTGTGTTGGAGTAAAGTGGTTTGCTATTGACTTTTTCCCATGTGCTAGTTCTTGAACATTTCAAGCTTCTCTAAATAAATTCATCCATCCATTCAGTCATCACATCAGCCAATAAATGTTTAAGCTTCATGAAGGTACTAACATTTTTCTATTCTCTTCATAAAATAGCTTTTTATTAGTTAATTGATTAAATTTATTCCAAGTGTTACAAGCTTGGATTTATGTAAAACATTTATAGAAATAAACTACAACCAGTACAACTAGTATTCTCCTGGTGGCTCGGATGTTAAAGAATCCACTTGCAATGTGGAAGACCTGGATTTGATCCCTGGGTTAGGAATATACCCTGGAGGAGGGCATGGTACCCACTCCAGTATTCTTGCCTAGAGAATCCCCATGGACAGAGGAGCCTGGCAGGCTACAGCCCATGGGGTCGCAAAGGAGTGAGACATGACTGAGAAACTAAGCACAGCACAGTACAACTATGTATTTTAAGGACATCCAACCAGTCCATCCTAAAGGAGATCAGTCCTGTGTGTTCATTGGAAGGACTGATGCTAAAGCTGAAACTCCAATACTTTGGCCACCTCATGAGAAGTGTTGACTCATTGGAAAAACTCTGATGCTGGGAGGGATTGGGGGCAGGAGGAGAAGGGGACAACAGAGGATGAGTTGGCTGGATGGCATCACTGACTCAATGGACATAAGTTTGAGTGAACTCCGAGAGTTGGTAATGGACAGGGAGGCCTGGCGTGCTGTGATTCATGGGGTGGCAAAGAGTCAGACACGACTGAGTGACTGAACTGAGCTGATAAGATTTCATTTATAAAAGAGTTCTACAAATAAGCTTGAAACCAATACGTTCATATCAGCCCTGAAGATAATTGGTGTAGGAAGCAGAAATTAAAATATTTCAAGATGGAATATAATAATGTTTAAGAATATTAGTCCTGTCTTTATTAACATTTTTGTTTTTAAAGAAGTTCATTAAGCCCTCTATTTCTCTAATTCCACTGTTTATGACAAAATTTCGCTTGGTCTCATGTTCACAAGAGAAGTCCACAATAATAAATTTTTTTGTTTCTACCCTTAATGTATATCTGAAATATGATCACTTTCATCACTATTACCTTAATCCAAATTTGGACTATTTGAACTGTTCTACCTATTTTCATCTTTACATCTCTGCTGCTTTCTCCAACCACAATGCACATGCACATATTTACACATAAACACCTATAAAATCTATTCACCACACAATAGCTGTGAAGCTTTTAAACTGAACCAGTTCATATCCTTCCGTGTTCAAAACCCATCAAGGGATTTCTACCTTATCCATAATAAAATCCAAAATTCTTGCCATGGCTTATGATGATTTCAGCTCTACTGAGCACTGTCGCCTCACTTCAAACTACCTGCTCACTCCACTGGATCACTTGGCCTTCTCCAGCACAATGCATGTAGTCCCAACCCTCATTCCTAAGGGTCCTCCTCAGGCATTCAAATGGATCCTGCCTTCATTTCATTCAGATGTTTATGAAATATCTTACTATCCTTACCAGCAATATCCTGAACACTGTTCTATTTGTCCTAATAACAATTGTCACCACTTGACATCATATAACATCACATATTTATTTGTATCTTTTTTCCTTCTAGAACAGACACCCCTGAAGGCATAAATTTCATTCTGTTCAATGATACAGTGTAGCGACTAGGAAGTATTCAATAAAGATTAAATGAATGAGCAGATAACTAAATGAATGTGCATGCCTATTCTCTTATCTTGCTTATGTGGACTAACTCCAAAGTAAGCCATAGAAATAATGCTTACTTACTATTTTACATTATTTAATCCTGGACTATCTTCACAACTCTCACATGGTGATTTTCTCAATATGTTAATTCAAGGTTAAAGCAATTAGATTTCAAAATTTTATAAACATTGATACTTCCAAGATTATTTTCAGTCTAATTCTATAACAAGTGATTTTTAAATTGTATAATTCTTCAAAGACAGTCTATGATAAATCTAATGCAGCAAAAATACTTATCATAATTTATCTTGGGTGGCCCTTCCATTCTTTTGGCTTATTTTACAAAGAGACAATAGTCACAGGAGTGTTTGGAATCACACTGTTCAAATCCCAGGTTCAACAGTTATTAGCTGAATAACTCTGGGCAAGTCATTTAGTTTCTCTAAGACAAATTTTCTTTATCTGGAAGGAGAGGATATTAATATAGTCTGCTCTGCAGTAGCATGTATTTCTGTAATGTGAATTACTCATGTAAGATTAGCATATGGGGGAATGATGTTGGCATAATGCAGAAGTTACCTTGGTTCATAAGCTATTTTTTCTAGCATATTATTAATATTTTGTGCCACTAAGAAGCAGCAACTGAATGTCATGTACAGCAAAAGAGTTGAAAACAATAAACCAAGGAAAAATAACAGTAGTATTTTCATAGTTTCCAGTAGTATTCAAGTTCTCTGTTCAAAGTGGCCACAACCTTTCTCATGAAGAACTTTATACTTGCTTCTATTAAGGTAAATTTTATGTTATACTTTTAAGTTAAGCTTTGCTGCTCAGGGCTACATGGCCCCAGTCAGGGAATAGAGGGGCAAGGCCTTAGCAGCTGCCTGGACCATTTGTCCTGAGGATCTTTCCTTCAAGATTCCCTGACATGGCACCAGCTGCCCCGGGGCTTGGCAGTTGAAGCTAGGAACCGACAAATTATCTGTCGACAGACTCGATTTTGTAGGGTTAGTCACTGCGGTGTTCACACTGGGAACATATTTCCCCTTCAGTGTGGGCTTTTCCTTTAGGGAACAGGCCAATTTGATTTGGGTACCCTGTTGGGAAGGGGAATTGTTGTTGGACTGTACCTGAGCTGGAACTGGGTTCATTGGAGAACTAGTTCTTGTGGTAGTAAGCCTACCCTAGTTGGAATTAACTCATTTGTTTTGTAGAGTAAATTTATTTACATGAGTTGGGAATCAGTTCAGTTGGAACCAGTTTATTGGGAACTAGTTCTTGTGGGGGTAAGTCTACCCTGGTTGGAATTAGTTCTTTGGCTTTTTTTTAATTAAAAACCATTTTTTAATTTTTTAATTTTTTATTTTTTAACTTTAAAATATTGTATTGGTTAGTTCTTTGTTTTGTCTGGTAAGTTTGGGACTTGGGAACCAATTTGTTGGTGTATTGATGCTGCAATTTTTTTGTAGAATTTTTTATATTGGACTTGTATACATCTTTTGTGCTGTGGTATGGTCATACGTCAGGCATGGGGTCCTCCCGACTTCTGCCCCTGACCTCGGACATGGGGTAGCTCCTCTCCGCCCTGCTATAGTGCGCTGGTCACAGCCGCCCATGCTTCAGTGCACCTGTAGCAGCCACCCACGCTTTAGTGCGCAGGTTGCAGCCGCCCCCCATGCCTGAAGGGCCGCGGCCAAGAGGAGTTACCCCACGTCCGAGGTCAGGGGCAGCAGCTGAGAGTGCCAGGCTGCAACGGTGCAGGAATGGCCGAGAGGTGCTACCCAAGTCTGAGGTCAGGGGCAGCGGCCAGGAGGAGCTACACCACGTCCGAGGTCAGGGGCAACAGCTGAGCAGAGCTACCCAAGTCTGAGGTCAGCGGCAGCGGCCAAGAGGAGCTACCCCACACCCGAGGCCAGGGGCACTGGCCAGGAGGACCAACCCCACGTCCAAGGAGCGGTGGCTGTGAGGGCACAGGAGGGCCTAGAGGAGCTATCCCACGTTGAAGGTCAGAAAGGGCAGCAGTGAGGAGATACCCCTCGTCCAAGGTAAGAGAAACCCAAGTAAGACGGTAGGTGTTGCAAGAGGGCATCATAGGGCAAACACACTGAAACCATACTCACAGAAAACTAGTCAATCTAATCACACTAGGACCACAGCCTTGTCTAACTCAATGAAACTAAACTATGCCCGTGGGGCAACCCAAGACGGGCAGGTCATGGTAGAGAGATCTACAGAATGTGGTCCACTGGAGAAGGGAATGGCAAACCACTTCAGTATTCTTGCCTTGAGAACCCCATGAACAGTATGAAAAGGCAAAATGATAGAATACTGAAAGAGGAACTCCCCAGGTCAGTAGGTGCCCAATATGCTACTGGAGATCAGTGGAGAAATAACTCCAGAAAGAATGAAGGGATGGAGCCAAAGCAAAAACAATACCCAGCTGTGGATGTGACTGGTGATAGAAGCAAGGTCCGATGCTGTAAAGAGCAATATTGCATAGGAACCTGGAATGTCAGGTCCATGAATCAAGGCAAATTGGAAGTGGTCAAACAAGAGATGGCAAGAGTGAATGTCAACTTTCTAGGAATAAGCGAACTGAAATGGACTGGAATGGGTGAATTTAACTCAGATGACCATTGTATCTACTACTGTGGGCAGGAATCCCTCAGAACAAATGGAGTAGGCATCATGGTCAACAAAAGAGTCCGAAATGCAGTACTTGGATGCAATCTCAAAAACGACAGAATGATCTCTGTTCGTTTCCAAGGCAAACCATTCAATATCACAGTAAAACAAGTCCATGCCCCAACCAGTAACTCTGAAGAAGCTGAAGTTGAACGGTTCTGTGAAGATCTACAAGACCTTTTAGAACGAACACCCCAAAAAGATGTCCTTTTCATTATAGGGGACTGGAATGCAAAAGTAGGAAGTCAAGAAACACCTGGAGTAACAGGCAAATTTGGTCTTGGAATACGGAATGAAGCAGGCAAAGACTAATAGAGTTTTTCCAAGAAAATGCGCTGGTCATAGCAAACACCCTCTTCCAACAACACAAGAGAAGATTCTAAACATGGACATCACCAGATGGTCAACACCGAAATTAGATTGATTCTATTCTTTGCGGCCAAAGATGGAGAAGCTCTATACAGTCAACCAAAACAAGACCAGGAGCTGACTGTAGCTCAGATCATGAACTCTTTATTGCCAAATTCAGACTTAAATTGAAAAAAGTAGGGAAAACCACTAGACCATTCAGGTATGACCTAAATCAAATCCCTTATGATTATACAGTGGAAGTGAGAAATAGATTTAAGGGCCTAGATTTGATAGATAGAGTGCCTGATGAACTATGGAATGAGGTTTGCGACATTGTACAAGAGACAGGGATCAAGACCATCCCCATGGAAAAGAAATGCAAAAAAGCAAAATGGCTGTCTGGGGAGGACTTACAAATAGCTGTGGAAAGAAGAGAAGTGAAAAGCAAAGGAGAAAAGGAAAGATACAAGCATCTGAATGCAGAGTTCCAAAGAATAGCAAGGAGAGATAAGAAAGCCATCCTCAGCGATCAATTCAAAGAAATAGAGGAAAAAACAGAATGGGAAAGACTAGAGATCTCTTCAAGAAAATTAGAGATACCAAGGGAACATTTCATGCAAAGATGGGCTCAATAAAGGACAGAAATGGTATGGACCTAACAGAAGCAGAAGATATCAAGAAGAGGTGGCAAGAATATACAGAAGAACTGTACAAAAAAGATCTTCACGACCCACATAATCACGATGGTGTGATCACTGACCTAGAGCCAGACATCCTGGAATGTGAAGTCAAGTGGGCCTTAGAAAGCATCACTACGAACACAGCTAGTGGAGGTGATGGAATTCCAGTAGAGCTATTTCAAATCCTGAAAGATGATGCTGTGAAAGTGCCGCACTCAATATGCCAGCAAATTTGGAAAACTCAGTAGTGGCCACAGGACTAGAAACGGTCAGTTTTCATTCTGATCCCAAAGAAAGGCAATGCCAAAAAATGCTCAAACTACTGCACAATTGCACTCATCTCACATGCTAATAAAGTAATGCTCAAAATTCTCCAAGCCAGGCTTCAGCAATATGCGAACTGTGAACTTCCTGATGTTTAAGCTGGATTTAGAAAAGGCAGAGGAACCAGAGATCAAATTGCCAACATCTGCTGGATCATGGAAAAAGCAAGAGAGTTCCAGAAAAACATCTATTTCTGCTTTATTGACTATGCCAAAGCCTTTGACTGTGTGGATCACAATAAACTGTGGAAAATTCTGAAAGAGATGGGAATACCAGACCACCTGACCTGCCTCTTGAGAAATCTGTATGCAGGTCAGGAAGCAACAGTTAGAACTAGACATAGAACAACAGACTGGATCCATTTCGGAAAAGGAGTACGTCAAGGCTATATATTGTCACCCTACTTATTTAACTTATATGCAGAGTACATTATGAGAAATGCTGGACTGGAAGAAACACAAGCTGGAATCAAGATTGCCGGGAGAAATATCAATCACCTCAGATATGCAGATGACACCACCCTTATGGCAGAAAGTGAAGAGGAACTAAAAAGCCTCTTGATGAAAGTGAAAAAGGAGAGTGAAAAAGTTGGCTTAAAGCTCAACATTCAGAAAACGAAGATCATGGCATCCGGTCCCATCACTTCATGGGAAATAGATAGGGAAACAGTGTCAGACTTTATTTTGGGGGGATCCAAAATCACTGCAGATGGTGACTTCAGCCATGAAATTAAAAGACGCTTACTCCTTGGAAGGAAAGTTATGACCAACCTAGATAGCATATTCAAAAGCAGAGACGTTACTTTGCCAACAAAGGTTCATCTAGTCAAGGCTATGGTTCTTCCTGTGGTCATGTATGGATGTGAGAGTTGGACTGTGAAGAAGGCTGAGCGCCGAAGAATTGATGCTTTTGAACTGTGGTGTTGGAGAAGACCCTTGAGAGTTCATTGGACTGCAAGGAGATCCAGCCAGTCCATTCTGAAGGAAATCAGCCCTGGGATTTCTTTGGAAGGACTGATGCTAAAGCTGAAACTCCAATACTTTGGCCACCTCATGCAAAGAGTTGACTCATTGGAAAAGACTCTGATGCTGGGAGGGATTGGGGGCAGGAGGAGAAGGGGACAACAGAGGATGAGTTGGCTGGATGGCATCACTGACTCGATGGACGTGAGTCTGAGTGAACTCCGGGAGTTGGTGATGGATAGGAAGGCCTAGCATGCTGCGATTCATGGGGTCGCAAAGAGTCGGTCACGACTGAGCGACTGAACTGAACTGAACTGATGGTCATACTTATAAAAATGGGAAGTGTTCCATCAATTAATGGGAATTACTCTGTCTATCTTGAAGGAGAGTGCTTTTGGGCATATACTGGACAAATGGGATATGGTAAATGGATACTGGATATAACTGTAGGCCTATGACTATGCTATTGTAATATGGTCTGGGCTCAATATATGTTAGAATCAGAGGAGCGATGGCCCCTGAATAGCTCACTCAAATATTATGCAATCTGACAGTTAGAAGTGTTTTGCAAAAGAGCAGGGAAAAGAGATGAGATACCACAGGTAGAAGCATTTATGCTATTTCATCAGGAGAAAAAGGAGTCAGAGGACTACCACCTTATGGTGCAGAGATCTGAGAGAAAACCCAATGGGATACCTAGACAGAAGAACTTAAACAAAATTCAGGAGATAAAAGCCAACTGAGGATCCGTCAGTTTCTAGAAAGAATTTATCAAGTTTATAGGTGCTACACAGATACAGACCCTGAGCACCCTGAGAATGTAAGGATGATAAATATGACCTTCATCAGGCAAAGTGCCCCAGAGATTAACAGCAGGGAACAACGATAGAAGCAAGGAGATGAGAGAATGTAGCTTTTCTGGCAGCAGCTTGGAAAGCCAGTAACCTAAATGAGGGCTTAGGCTCAGTGGTAAAGAATCTGCCACCCAGTGTAGATCCCTGGCTCAGGAATATCCCCTGGAGAATGGGATGGCAACCCACTCCAGTATTCTTGCCTGGAAAATTCCATGGACAGAGGAGCCTTGTAGGCTACAGTCCAGGGGTCACAAAGAGTCAGACACGAGCGAGCACACATGCAATTATACTTTGCATTTCTTTATGTATTGGGAATCTAACATATTTTCAAATGGTCCTGGTATTTATTACTAAGATTGTTACTGTTTTGCCTAGTTCTCTAACAATAATATTCACAGAAATGTTGAATAGTCAGCCTCAATACTTTTTCCCATAATCCCTACTTCCTTTGTGTAGATGATTCTGCAGAATGTGAATTTTCTTTAGGACTACATATGGCCGTGGTGAGGATTACATGAGATAATCCATATGAAATATACTAGAGTGTCTGGCATCTACTAAATATTTAAGAAAGAATGCCTGTTACACACTCTTAATATGTATATATGTGTATGTGTGTGACGGGGTGTATAAATCTTGTTGAGAGACTACTAAATTGTTAAACTGGAGATGCACATAAGTAATGATTTATAGTATGCATACTGCTTCTAGTAACAGTATTAAAAATATATTTTTAAATTGATCACTGACTTCCGTTTTGGGTAATGTAGCAGTTTAAGTATCCTGACCAAGTTTATTGCAAAAGAAAATCCCAAATGCTAGATTATAATTAAAATATTTATTTAAAAATGTATTACATGCATGGATGAGCCAGCAGGAAGATAAAGAGTCCTCAGATGCCAAAAAAATAAGAGAAAGCAGAAATGTGGAGATGTAAATAGGACTCGGAAGCCAGATTTTGCCTGGCCTTTGCTGAAGTTCATCAACAAGGACTTTTATTTTTCACATGGGGTGATAAGGAACAAAGATTGTACCCTGAGAAGAGGGATTTAATAAGCAATTTACCCATAAATCTTGGAGCTCAAAGGGATAGGCCTTTAGTGTAGGAGTGAACTAAAATCAATTAGACATTTCCAAAGCACTTTAAGGAAAATTAACTTTCTGAAAATGTGGTGCTGGGTGGAGAATTCTTTTGGCTCCTATCTGGGTTTATATCTCATACATATAGTACCCTAGTGTTCAAAAACTCCTTCAGCAAATAACTTAGTTGATATCATTCTGAATTGACAGAGCTCTCAGGCACACAGCAGAAGCAAATGCAAATCTTCTTTGAAGGAACCCACATTGATCCAGGCAGGGCTTCCATGGTGGCTCAGACAGTAAAGAATTTGCCTGCAATGTAGACCTGGGTTCGATCCCTGGGTTGGGAAGATCCCCTGAAGAAGGGCATGGGAATCCACTCCACTATTCTTGCCTAGAGAATCTCCTGGACAGAGGAACCTGGCAGGCTACAGTGTATGGGGGGGCAAAGAGTTGGACAGGACTGAGGGACTAACCCTTTCACTTTCACTCTCACATTCATCCAGGCAGGCCTCATACCAATGGATAAAAATTCCTATAGATAAGTTTCCAGAAAATATGAGCTCTCAGTCAAAAACTCTAGGGGCTTCCCGGGTGGTGCTAGTGGTAAAGAACCCGCCTACCAATGCAGGAGACACAAGAGATGCTGGTTTGATTCCCTAGGTTGGGAAGATGCCTTGGAGAAGGGAATGGCAACCCAGTCCAGTATTTTTGCCTGGAGAATCCCATGGACAGAGGAGCCTGGTGGGCTATAGTCCATGGGGTCATACAGAGTCAGACACGACTGAAGTGATTTAGCACACATGCATGATCAAATACCTCAGTATACGTAAGGAAACAGGACACTATGAATCGGAATCAGCAGCAATAAAACACACAAAAATCAGACCCATACTGTCAGATAATTTTTCACTGTACAATTTCACAGTTTATGATTTGTTAATGTAAATAATTCTGGGGAAGTTGATAATGGAACTGAGTACACAGCTAAGTGTCAAGTTCTGAGATCAGACCTGTGACTGACTCCGACATGAGGAAGAAGGGAAAGCAAGTGGGCAAGGAGGAAGTGGGACCAGGTAAAGGGGAAAGCAGAGAGGCTGGAGTAGCAAAGAGCCCTTGCATATTGTCAGCTCTGAGACCATCAGTAAACTCATTCAGGGCTAACACAAAGGGGTTTGAGGAAGGAAGACATTGAGTCTCTCTGGGTTTCAGTTTTCTCACTTGTAGAATGAGAGACTAGGTTATAAAGACATCTAAGGTCTTCTCCTTTCTCACATTCTACGCTTCTGTGATTCCACAAACACAAAAACTGTCTAATTGCCTTGGTTTGCACCAGAGAATAAAAGCTGCTAGACTACCTGTACTCATTAAATACCATTCAAATTGTGAACACCTGCATCAGAAACACAACCAACATATAATCTCCAGTGCAGTCCACAGGTGACTAATTAGGGAGCATTCATCCTCTCTGGTAAACATTTAGCAAGAATCCTCTCTGTTGCCTATGCCAAATTTATCTGTAAGAGGAGAAACCTGGACTGAAATATTAAAGAGAAAATATTTTATTATGGGGAAGTGGTGGTGAATTTTTTTTTTTTGCAGCAGCAGCAGTTTATTCAAATACTGAGCTGTTATTGTAAGAGAGAGAATGCTTCACTTTCTTGCTGCCTTATGTTTGATTTCCCTTAGATATGGTGGGCTTCCTTGGTGGCTCAGACAGTAAAGAATCTGCTTGCAATGCAGGAATCCCAAGTTCAATCCCTGGGCTGGGAAGATCCCTTGGAGAAGGGAATGGCAACCCACTCCAGGATTCTTGCCTGGATAATTCCACGGACAGAGGAGACTAGTGGGCTATAGTCCATGGGGTTGTACAGAGTCAGACAAGACTGAGCCATATGCTATTTTAACTGTTGTGCCCTACTATAAGCATGCTTGAAAATCACGTGATGAAAGAAATAATTCTGAATCTTATCAAATTTGGATATGTAAGGTATACCATGAAAATGAATAGGTAAAGCAAATCTTAGGAGTCTAAAAGAATGATAGAAATAGACCACAGGAATCAATGTTGATGATGGTGACCATTAACAATAATCAAATTCAGTCAAAACCTAATATATCCTTATCAATTATGGAATTTTTCTATGCTGATTGGAAAAACTGTATCTTTAAGCACCGTTGATAAAGGCTGTGGTATTCTTGTACACGTAATGATTCTATGCCAAAAGAACATTTTATAAATGATAGTATATATTTATTCTTTTAAAAGCTGTTTCCAAATGATTGAAAATAATGTAATGCTGGATAATTGAGTTTTATTGGTAAAGAGCATAGATTTAATTGTTGGTAAGCAAGTTGGCCTTTAGAAAACAGCCAATATCATGTGTTGAAATGAGGCCAATTTAATCAGTGAGAGGAAATTCCTAAGCCAGAAATTCAACTTGCAAAAAAAAAATAAATGATATTACTTGGGGAAAAAGAAAAACACACAGAAGATCCACATTTGTGACTTCTCTTGTAAACTTGGTTAAGTTTTTAGATGTTCTCACAGCTTAAAAAAGAAATTCGATTGTTTCATTCAGCTTTCCCAAGGGTACTGGTTTAGAGTTCAGAATTATCAATTCCTTTTGACTTATCCTCTGTCAGTGATCTATAAGACAGGCCTAAATGATAGTGGAGACAAAGCAAGCAAAAGGGAAGGAGAGGGAAAAGGACTGCTTCCTTGATTCCATTCTATTCTAGTATCGGTTATAATATGCATGCCATATCTCTAAGGGAAAGCCGTATTTGTTGTTGTTGCTCCACAACAGTATGTTATTTACCTTTTGCAATAGGGCTGTGTTTACATTTGAATACTGTCTCTGAGTGGCCAATATTCTATAGACCATTTATGAAGTTTAACATCAGAATTACATCTCTTCAGCCTTTTCTAAGCATTCTCTAATGTACCGTGGGTTAAACTAAAGGCAATGCAGGGAGGACATTAAGGTAATTCCCTATGGTAAGCTCAATAATACACTCCTTTCCCCCATTATATCTGTGTCTTTATCCCCAGAAACTGTGAATGTGTTACCTTAATTGGTAAAAGAGACTTATGATTAAAGATTTTGAGATGGAGAGATTATTCTGGGTTATCTGGCTAGACTCACTGTAATCAGAGGGTCTTTACAAAAGGAAGGCTGGAGGGTCAGAGTGAAGAGAAGGAGATATGATGGAAACTGATGTCAGAGTGAGGCCACTGCTAGAAGAGACTCCTGAGTCAAGGAATGTGGGCAGCCTCTAGAAGCTGGAAAATGCGAGGAGGTAGTTCCTTCCCTAGAGCCTCTGGAAGAAATAGAGCTCTGCTAATACCTTGATTTTTAGCCTGACAAGATCCATTTTCTGATTTTAATGTCCAGAACTAAGTTGATGGTAATTTGTTACAGCAGCAATGGTAAACTAATATATTTGCTATAGGGTCTTACTGAGAAATGGAATTCTTTGCAATGCAAGTTGTATAACATCCCTTGTGAAATAAATATACTATTCAAAAAATTAACAGATACTAAATAAAATGAACAAAACCATACCCAACTTCCTTTAGAATGTGATTACCTCAATAGTTAGACTTTATTATCAAACCAGAGTGCAAGTATAGGTGAGGATCCAGGAAACAGCCATTTTTGTGTACTGCTAGTGAAGGCAATGGCACCCCGCTCCAGTACTGTTGCCTGGAAAATCCCATGGACGGAGGAGCCTGGTAGGCTGCAGTCCATGGGGTCGCTAAGAGTCAGATGCAACTGAGCGACTTTACTTTCACTTTTCACTTTCATGCATTGGAGAAGGAAATGGCAACCCACTCCAGTGTTCTTGCCTGGAGAATCCCAGGGATGGGGAAGCCTGGTGGGCTGCCGTCTATGGGGTTGCACAGAGTCAGACACGACTGAAGTGACTTAGCAGCAGCAGTGAATATGTAGCATACAAAAATGGCTGTTTCCTGGATTTTCACCTATACTTGCAGTCTGGTTTGATAATAAAGTCAACTGGCTTGATAATCAAGCCTATTCCTGGGTCAGAAAAATCCACTGGAGAAGGGATAGGCTACTTACTCCAGTATTCTTGGGCTTCCCTTGTGGCTCAGCTGGTAAAGAATATGCTTGCAATGTGGGAGACCTGAGTTCGATCCCTGGGTTGGGAAGATCCCCTGGAGAAGGGAAAGGCAACCCACTCCAGTATTCTGCCCTGGAGAATTTCATGGACTGTATCGTAAATGAAGGTCGCAAATAGTTGGACACGACTGAGTGACTTTCACTTCACTCACAGTGAGTGTATAAGTTCCCACAATCTTACTTAATAGAGGGCATTTGGCAATGGAGATCAAAAGAAGTATAAACACTTAACAATTTCTATTCCAGCAATTCAACTCTTGAAAAGTAGCCCAGTGAAATAACCAAGGCCCTAGCAACTACTTAAGCACAAGGAAGTCTATCTAAATGTGACTAGGTAAATATAGGAAACAATCTGAATTTCTCATCAGTTCAGTTGAGTTGCTCAGTCATGTCCGACTCTTTTTGACTACATGAACTACAGCACACTAGGCCTCCCTGTCCATCACCAACTCCTGGAGTTTACCCAAACTCATGTTCATTGACTAGGTGATGCCATCCAACCATCTCATCCTCTGTCGCCCCCTTGTCCTTCTGCCCTCAATCTTTCCCAGCATCAGGGTCTTTTCAAATGAGTCAGTACTTTGCATCAGATGGCCAAAGTATTGGAGTTTCAGCTTCAACATCAGTCCTTCCAATGTAGACCCAGGACTGATCTCCTTTAGGATGGACTGGTTGGCTCTCCTTGCAGTCCAAGGGACTCTCAAGAGTCTTCTCCAACACCACAGTTCAAAAGTATCAATCTCCAGCGCTCAGCTTTCTTTACAGTCCAACTCTCGCATCCATACATGACTGCTGGAAAACCATAGCCTTGACTAGATGGACCTTTGTTGGTAAAGTAATGTCTCTGCTTTTTAATATGCTGTCTAGGTTGGTCATAACTTTCCTTCCAAGGAGTAAGCGTCTTTTAATTTCATGGCTGCAATCACCATCTGCAGTGATTTTGGAGCCCAAAAACATAAAGCCAGCCACTGTTTCCAGTGTTTCCCCATCTATTTGATCTTAGTTTTCTGAACGTTGAGCTTTAAACCAACTTTTTCACTCTCCTCTTTCACTTTCATCAAGGGCTTTTTGTTCCTCTTCACTTTCTGCCATAAGGGTGGTGTCATCTGCATATCTAAGGTTATTGATATTTCTCCCAGCAATCTTGATTCCGGCTTGTGCTTCCTCCAGCCCAGCATTTCTCATCATGTACTCTGCATATAAGTTAAATAAGTAGGGTGACAATATATGGTCTTGACATACTCCTTTTCCTATTTGGAACCAGTCTGTTGTTCCATGTCCAGTTCTAACTGTTGCTTCCTAATCTGCATACAGGTTTCTCAAGAGGCAGGTCAGGTGATCTAGTATTCCCATCTGTTTCAGAATTTTCCACAGATTATTGTGATCCACAGAGTCAAAGGCTTTGGCATAGTCAATAAAGCAGAAATAGATGTTTTTCTGGAACTCTCTTGCTTTTTTGATGATCCAGCAGAATTTAGCAATTTGATCCCTGGTTCCTCTGCCTTTTCTAAAACCAGCTTGAACATCTGGAAGTTCATGGTTCGCATATTGCTGAAGCCTGTCTTGGAGAATTTTGAGCATTACTTTACTAGGGTGTTAGATGAGTGCAATTGTGCGGTAGTTTGAGCATTTTTTGGCATTGCTTTTCTTTGGGATTGGAATGAAAACTGACCTTTTCAGTCCTATGGCCACTGCTGAGTTTTCCAAATTTGCTGGCATATTGAATGCAGCACTTTCACAGCATCATCTTTTAGGATTTGAAATTGCTCAACTTGAATTCCATCACCTCCACTAGCTTTGTTCATAGTGATGCTTTCTAAGGCCGACTTGACTTCACATTCCAGGATGTCTGGCTCTAGGTGAAAAATCACACCACCATGATGATCTGGGTCATGAAGATATTTTTTTGTTCAGTTCTTTCGTGTATTCTTGCCATCTGATAATAGGGGGTTAACTAACTATATCATAATAATTGATGATGCTAAAATAAATCAGATCAGTCGCTCAGTCATGTCCAACTCTTTGCGACCCCATGAATCACAGCACACCAGGCCTCCCTGTCCATCACCAGCTCCCGGAGTTTACTCAGACTCATGTCCATCGAGTCAGTATGCCATCCAGCCATCTCAACCTCTGTTGTCCCCTTCTCCTCTTGCCCCCAATCCCTCCCAGCATCAGAGTCTTTTCCAATGAGTCAACTCTTCACATGAGGTGGCCAAAGTACTGGAGTTTCAGCTTTAGCATCATTCCTTCCAAAGAAATCCCAGGGCTGATCTCCTTCAGAATGGACTGGTTGGATCTCCTTGCAGTCCAAGTGACTCTCAAGAGTCTTCGCCAACACCACAGTTCAAAAGCATCAATTCTTTGGCGCACAGTCCAACTCTCACATCCATACATGACCACAGGAAAAACCATAGCCTTGACTAGACGGACCTTTGTTGGCTAAGTAATGTCTCTGCTTTTGAATATGCTATCTAGGTTGGTCATAACTTTCCTTCCAAGGAGTAAGCCTTTTAATTTCATGGCTGCTGTCACCATCTGCAGTGATTTTGGAGCCCAGAAAAATAAAGTCTGACACTGTTTCCACTGTTTCCCCATCTATTTCCCATGAAGTGATGGGACCGGATGCCATGATCTTCGTTTTCTGAATGTTGAGCTTTAAGCCAACTTTTTCACTCTCCACTTTCACCTTCATCAAGAGGTTTTTTAGTTCTTCTTCACTTTCTGCCATAAGGGTGGTGTCATCTGCATATCTGAGCTTATTGATATTTCTCCTGGCAATCTTGATTCCAGCTTGTGTTTCTTCCAGTCCAGTGTTTCTCATGATGTACTCTGCATATAAGTTAAATAAACAGGGTGACAATATACAGCCTTAACGTACTCCTTTTCCTATTTGGAACCAGTCTGTTGTTCCATAAATGGTATTAGTTAACAACAGAATACTTGTGAGCTGTAAAAATAACATTATGAAAATATAATTATTTTTGGAAAGATGCTCAGGGCAAGTTGTATTTTTAAAATAACACTATGGACAACTCAATATCTATAATATAATATCATTTTTATAGTATATATAATACACACAGATTATGCATATACATACGCATAAACACAGTTTAGGAGAGTATCTGCCAGCAAGGCCTACTGATAGCTAACAGTTACATATCACAACTGATTTGCAGCATCTATTCTAGGCATTCTACATAACTCGTTTGATCCTCACAGCAAACCTAGAGAGTAAGTGCTATTATTAGTTTCTATTTTACAGCTGAGGAAATCAAGGTTAAGAAGGTTTAATTTGTTCAAAGTGATATAAATAGTGAGTGGGAGATCTGGTAATCAATGTACAGGCTTCCCTGGTGGCTCAGTGGTAAAGAATCCTTCTGCCAAGCAGGAGATGCAGGTTTCATCCCTGGGTCGGGAAGATCCCCTGGAAAAGAAAATGGCAACCCACTCCAGTATTCTTGCTTAGACAGAATCCCATGAACAGAGGAGCCTGGCGGGCTACAATCCATAGAGCAACTAAAACAACGATGTACAGAATTTATGCACCTAACTCACAGGGGCCAGCCTTACAATGCTGGGATTAGTGACATTTGAAAACATATTTTTGCTGGTCTAGATTTTTTGGTTTTGATATAACAACAACAAAAATAGTAACAAAGATTAAGATATATTGAGTGCTTTAATTATTCCAGGCATTGCGCTAAATGCCTTTTATGCATGATATCAGTTAATTGTAACTAACAACTTACAAGGCAATATTTCTAATCATCCTATTTTGCATAGTAAGTAACTAAATCTCAGAGAGGTGAAGGTACATTTTCACAATCACACAACTACTGTCAGATGGAAGTTCACACTTACCAGAATTCAAGGCCACTGGTTTTAACTACCATGTCATGCTGCATGAATAAACTTAACACTGTAGAAAAATTCATTGAAAGGAAAGAAACCCTCCCTTTCTGGCCATGGCTTCAGAGAACTTCAACATACCATCTGATGTGACTTAATAACAGCAATTCTCTACACATTATAGACTTAGTTATATTGAGTATATTTCATTAAAGAGTTCAATTTAGGCACAGGTTAAATACTCAAAGGACTGGAAATGAATCTCAATATAACTAATGTACTTCCAATATAAAATCCAAGTAGTGAGATTTGAATTTAATTGTTTCTATCAGTAAAGATACCCATTACATAATATAAAGGAGTGAAGCAGTCTACACATTCATAGGGATCAATATCTAAATAGTAGAAATTAATCTCTCACACTTTCCCATGAACATTTCCTTGAGGCTTCTGCTGTAGTAAAAGGAAGTTTTCAACAAAATAACTGCTTCCTAACATAGGTTGCAGGCTTCCCTGGGGGCTCAGATGGTAAAGAATTTTCCTGCAATGCAGGGGACCCAGATTTGATCTTTGCGTCAGGAAAATCCCCTGGAGAAAGGAATGGCTACCCACTCCAGTATTCTTGCCTGGTGAATTCCTTGGACAGAGGAGCCTGGTGGGCTACGGTCCATGGGGTCACAAAAAGTTGGACACGAATGAGCGACTAACACTTTCAATGTAGGCTTCTCCATTAGTTAGTTCCTCATGTAAGTTGGTCTCTTTTCCTTTTTCTAAATGCCTTAGAATTAAGTGAGTGGCTAAAACAACTCATATTGGACTGACCTGTGCCAAACAAACACTTCAACAAACTCAGAAATCGAACCAAGGTCTGCAGGTGGATTCTTTACCAACTGACCTATCAGGGAAGCCCTATATAATTATTTATGGGGATCTATATTACAAATTTTAAGGCTTGTCTGAGATGTAGTTATATATTAAAAAAAAAAAAAGACTAGCTGAGGGTTTCCAGGTGATAAACTTCTTCAAACTGTCTTTCGCTAAGGATTCTTTTTCTCAGATTTTAATGAGAATGACAGCTGATAGGCTACAAACTTAGTGTATTAAAACAATGACCATATATTAGCTACGGATAATGAGTCTGAGCATGGTGTGACTGGGTAGTCTATTCAGGATATCACAAAGCTGAAATCAACATATTGGCTGGATTAAGTACTGTTCTGGAAGCTCTGGGGAAAAATTTGGTTTCAAGCTCATTCAGATTTCCATTTCCTCACTGGCTGTCAGCTGGGCATCACTTCTTGAATGTAGAGATCGTTATCACTTCCTGGCACATGGTCTCCTGCCATCTTCAAAGTCAGCTACAGAGCATCTCCTCACATAGATTCCCTCTCACACTTAGAATTGTTGTAGTAGCTTTATCTTCTGCCAGCTAAAGGGAACTCTGCTTATAAGCATTCAACTAGCGAGGCCCACACAGGGTAATTTCTCTTGCCATATACAGACAGACCTCATTTTATTCAGCTTTGCCTTATACTGCTTCCCCAATACTGCATTGTTTCTTTCTTTCTGTTTTTTTTTTTTTTTTTTTAACAAGTCAAAGATTTGTGGCAACCTGGCTTTGACTAATTCTTGGCACCATTTTTACAACAGCATTTGCTCACTTTGTGTCTGTGTCACATTTTGGTAATTCTCATAATATTTCAAACTTCTTCATTTCATAATTTTACCATGAATATCACTAGATTCATTCTTATTGAAAGTCTCAAATAAAAAATCTGGCTGTTCATTAAAAAATTTTTGATACACCTTATTCTTATTTTATAGAGATTGAAAACTTTTAGAGTCAACACAGGTAAACACATTACAGAGAAGGAGCATCTGGGACCCTACGCTTGTAACTTAAAGAATTAGGGAAATTTTTTGGAACAGTATGAAGATACATAAATTTTCTAAAATCAGTGATGTATGTGGTTTAGACAGGTAGGAACAGGCTCACACAGAAATGAGGCCAATGATAGCAAGCACTGAAGAATGAGCTATATTAGTAGTGTACATAACAGCATAATTTCCTGATGGCCACGAAAGCAGAATTGTTAAGTTATTTTCCTGTATTGACATGATAATATGGGTCTACATTGCATTGATATTTGTTTTTTATATTGCTTCAGTTACCATCATAAATAAAAAGTAAATTCAGCAAGAAAGAGGTAATATGTAATGCTGCAGAATCAAGCAAAAGCATTTAACTATTCTCTGTTCATACTAATCTTTCTTACTTTCACATTTATCTAAGAACTTCCTATGCACAAGCCACAAGGAAAATATAATATGCATATCTTCATCCTGTCCATTTTTCAGGGCTCCTTTTTTGTCTTGTCTTCTTTCAGCCAATTTCTCTACTCCAGTCCACCCTGATTTCTCCTTTTCCTTGGTTTAATTTTTTTTTTTCTTTTTTAAATTTTATTGTATTTTTTAACTTTACAATATTGTATTGGTTTTGCCATATATCAACATGAATCCACCACAGGTATACACGTGTTCCCCATCCTGAACCCTCCTCCCTCCCCGTACCATCCCTCTGGGACATCCCAGTGCACCAGCCCCAAGCATCCAGTATCATTTCACATTGAAATGCTTTGGAAGTAACCACTTTTCGATGGCTTCAAAGATGTTGATTTTGTCTCTCAGGAATACAAAGCCTTAAAAATGGAAAATATTTGTGCAAAGAAGATGGAGTGTAAAATAAGAGAGGTACAGGTGTACAGGCTCAAACCCAGCTCTACCTTACTAGCAGCATGACCTTGAACAAATGATTTAACTTTTTAAAAGCGTAATTTCTTCCTAAATGTGCATCTAGCTTTCTTTAAGTCTCTGACTAGTAAGCAATGGCCTCTGTGTTCTTCTTGAGGATAAAGCCTCTGTGTAACCACCCTGTAACTCAATGATGGGCACATCTGAAACCTCAAGGGCTTCCCTGGGTGCTCAGCAGTAAAGAATCTGACTACAATGCAGGAGACCCAGGTTTGATCCCTGGGTTGGAAAGGTCTCCTTGAGGCATGGCAACCCACTCCAGTATTCTTGCCTGGAGAATCCCACGGACAGAGGAGTCTGGTGGACCACAGTCCATGAGGTCGCAAAGAGTCAGAGATGACTGAAGTGACTGAGCATACACACATGCTGAAACCTCAGTCAAGATTTCTGGGCCACTTCTGGGAACTCCAGAATGGTTTAAAAAAATGGTGAAGAAAAAATGGCATAAGTCAAATGTCTCTGACATCTTATGAATGGAGGCATAAAATCCTTAAATAAAAAAGGTATCATGAAGATTTTGAATTTGAAGTTGATTGCAATTCAAACTCAGCAATTCAAGAAAAACAGATGACCTATTCACTGTTACTTACATTGAAGCCATTCCTGGTTCTTCCCCATCCCCTCATACCTCAGGTGGGAGGCATCTTCTGATATGGTTCCCAATGATGCCCTTCTCCTGGTGTCCATGCCCCTGGCGAATCCTCCCCTTGAGCACTGGCTGAAGCTAGTGACTTGCTCCCAACTGATAGAATATGGCAAAGGTGACAGGATGTCACTTCTGTGATTGCACTATAAAACTCTGTGTTGCTGGTATTTTCTCTGGCTGTTCTTGTGGTACTTAAGACCTCTGATAAAGGGGGTCTCCAGGTTCAGGAACCAAATCTTGTCAAATATTAGTTTGAGTCAACATGGAAGTCAATTCTATTCCAGCTAAATCTTGAGATGACTGTGGATCTCAGGTTGACACCGTATTACAGCCTCTTGAGAAAGAAATCTTGAAGCAAAATAAATAGCTAGGCTCTGCCTGAATTTCTGATCCACAGAAAAAGAGATGACAAATACTTGTTTTTTTTTTTTTTTCAGCCAGTAAGTTGTTGGGGTAATTTGTTACCCTGTCCCCGATGCTGGGAAAGATTGAGGGCAGAAGGAGAATAGGGTCTCAGAGGATGAGACGGCTGGACGGCATCACCGATGCAATGGACATGAACTTGGGCAAGCTCTGGGAGATGGTGAAGGACAGACAGGGAGGCCTGATGTGCTACAGTCCATGGCGGTTACAAACAGCTGGACACGACTGAGCGACTGAACAACAACATCAGATAATGTATTCATCAGTAAATTGCATCGGCTCTATGTTCACATTTAGAGTAGAAAATTCTGTTAATAAAATTTCCTGAATTCAAAATTAGAATATAACCTTACCAATTTACTGCTACCATCTTCATCTAATACAATTTCTCACCTGATTACTGCAGTAACCTCTTAAGAACATGTGACTTTTCTGCTTTTGCCTTTCCCCCCTTATTTTATTTCAAAACAGCAGGCACAAAGATCCTGTTAATGGAGTCTACTCTAAGTCAGATACTCAACCACCTTACAGAGACCTATATAGGCATGTCTGGTTTGTTTCTTCTTCCTGGGCACGCATAGCACAATCACACCAGCTTCTCAAACTTCCCTACTAAGCCATTATCACACTCGGATACTCATCATCAGATTTTGAAGCCCCTGCATTTTGCTTTCTCAGCATAGAATGTGCTGCACCCAACAACTTCATGGCTGGTTCCCTCAAATATCTTACTCTACTGTCTTCTTCTCAGAGAGGTCTTCCCTGGACACCCCAGTAAAACTGCAACTTCTCAACATAGTTCCTAGTTTTATTTCCATTTTAGTATTTATCACAATAGAATATTTTATACATTTTATTTATCTTGTTTATTATCTGTCTACTCCACTAGCATATAAATCCCATGAGGGCAGAGAGTTTTAACATGTTTACTATTATTTCCTGCATATGAAACTGCCTAATATATAGTAGGCATTCATTAAATGAATGAATGAATGAATATTATCAATTTGTACTTGCTAGAAGAAATTAGTACAAAAACAGTTTTGAAGAGAGGATGTGTATTATGTAATATGCAATGACATTTTTGTGGTACTTAAGACCACAAGGAGCTTTACATTAATAAGCTAAGCAGTGGGGTGGAATTAAGTCAACTTTTGGTTCTTCCTAAAAAAACAGGAGTAAACCTTGGCATGGAATACTGCAAACCACAGACAACTGACAACATTCAAATTAGGCACTGAGTCAGAACACTAATTAAAATTTACATTTAAAAGCTAATTGAGTGGTGTTTACTTGCAGAAATTATTTCAGTAGTAAATTACTTCCTCTTTATTTTTTTAATTAAAGAGAACAAAACAAGGATGACAGAAAGTCGCTCTTTGTGGCTTCACAATTATTCTTCAGAAACAACACCTGAAAGAAAATTCCTAAAGGCACTTTCCAATTTTCAATATTGCCATTAGCTCAAGATAAGAGTGTCACTTTGAACTATTACGTTGAACTTTAGACCCAACTCCAACACTCAGGACCTATAGGCAAGTATTAAAACCACAGGTCTCAAAATTTTTCACCATTCATTTCTCACATAGAGAAAATTGTAAAGCTGCTTTCAGATATATATATATATATATATATATATATTCATTTAAGAGTTACCTGCATATTCTTCCATATAAATATGTTATATTATAAAAACATAAAAGATATACTAGAATAAAATAAATATTTAAAATTAATTTTAATTCTATCACATATATTAACTAAAATGCATTTTTTGCTCTTTCTAAACACAGTTACTAACACTACTTGGTGACAATTATATTAATAACATTCTACACTATATTTTAAGGTCTTGGCTTATCACTTTATGCTACCAAGGTCTGGGTTCAATATTTGGTTTACTTGGTTTCATTACTGGGAAGAGCCCATCACAAAGATGCATAGATTCAAGTAGGAGAAAGACCTCAGAGTCTGCCCTGTCATAGGTGTATTTAATAATATTTTTTAATAATATTATATTAAAATAAATAAATTTAAATTAAAAAAATAAAAAATAAAAGTGCTAATGGCTATAAAAAATAATACTAACAGCTAAGCAAACATTTTTAAAATTTTGCTAGAAATTTTTATTATTACATACTAGTTGTTCTTAAAAGCTAGTGGAAGATTCTGCACTTTCATACTTTTAACTTCTTTATTTGAAAATTTTAATACAAGTTAGAATTTTCTATCCCCAAGTTTTAAAAGTGCATAGATATGAGAGATTTTGCAGGTCATCCTTTTACATAATTTTTGGCAACAAATCCACTTAATTATGAAAACCTATCCTATCCAACATAACATTTTCAAAATACTCCCTCTTAGTACATTAACAAAAATGACATTTGCTTTTCCATTACTTTAAAAAATTACCTTTATCTTGAAGAAGCACATGAAATTCAGCATATGTATATATGTATGCGTGTGTGTGTATGTGTTTACTTTAAGAAAATATCTGCCAAGTAGCATAGTAGACATCACAGAAAAAGCTGCAAATTTGGAACTCATAGTTTACAAATGAAATTGCACAACTCATTTTCATGTTTGCCAACTTTTTAAAGTGTTCTATCACAAGATAGCCACTCTCTGTCTGGACCATTCTTCATGGTTACTTCTGTATTATTACAAAGAATTGTAATGATAGGATTCTGCCTTTCAAAATAAGATACATCTACTTAGCCAGGCACAAGCATAAAGGGCCACAGGCAATTGCTGTCCGTTGTGGAATTCACTCTTCTTTTGGATCACAATAAACTGTGGAAAATTCTGAAAGAGATGGGAATACCAGACCACCTATTCTGCCTCTTGAGAAATCTGTATGCAGGTCAGGAAGCAACAGTTAGAACTGGACATGGAACAACAGACTGGTTCCAAATAGGAAAAAGAGTACGTCAAGGCTTTATATTGTCACCCTGCTTATTTAACTTCTATGCAGAGTATATCATGAGAAACGCTGGACTGGAAGAAATACCAGCTGGAATCAAGATTGCTGGGAGAAATATCAATAAGCTCAGATATGCAGATGACACCACCCTTATGGCAGAAAGTGAAGAGGAACTAAAAAGCCTTTTGATGAAAGTGAAAGAGGAGAGTGAAAAGTTGGCTTAAAGCTCAACATTCAGAAAACGAAGATCATGGCATCCGGTCCCATCACTTCATGGGAAATAAATGGGGAAACAGTGGAAACAGGGTCAGACTTTATTTTAGGGGGCTCCAAAATCACTGTAGATGGTGACTGCAGCCATGAAATTAAAAGACGCTTACTCCTTGGAAGGAAAGTTATGACCAACCTAGATAGCATATTCAAAAGTAGAGACATTACTTTGCCAACAAAGGTCCATCTAGTCAAGGCTATGGTTTTTCCTGTGGTCATGTATGGATGTGAGAGTTGGACTGTGAAGAAAGCTGAGCGCTGAAGAACTGATGCTTTTGAACTGTGGTGTTGGAGAAGACTCTTGAGAGTCCCTTGGACTGCAAGGAGATCCAACCAGTCCATTCTGAAGGAGATCAGCCCTGGGATTTCTTTGGAAGGAATGATGCTAAAGCTGAAACTCCAGTACTTTGGCCACCTCATGCGAAGAGTTGACTCTGGAAAAGACTCTGATGCTGGGAGGGATTGGGGGCAGGAGGAGAAGGGGACGACAGAGGATGAGATGGCTGGATGGCATCACTGACTCAATGGACATGAGTCTGAGTGAACTCCGGGAGTTGGTGATGGACAGGGAGGCCTGGCGTGCAGCGATTCATGGGTTCGCAAAGAGTCAGACAGGACTGAGTGACTGAACTGAACTGAACTGAAGAGAAAATGATCACCTGACACCTGAGTCAAATGAGGATACCAATGATTACCCTCATATTAAGTGCAACGATTACTTCAATTTGTGGTTCAATATCTCTATTTAATCACTGAAAAAAGGTGGAACACCATGGAGCCTTGGGAAGAAACTGAAGAAATTTAAGATCCCTACCTACAAGGAGATATTAATATAATTTACAGCTCTTCTAAATAAAACAATTTCATTCAACTCCATCTGCTCTTTATTCCACATATGTTTTATTAAGTAGTAAAAACATCTATCAATCAAATGAAAAAAAGAAGAGTCAAGAGAAAGAAACAAGGCCTTTGGAACCCAGTAGACTAAATAGAGTGTATATTTCACTGTTATATTTATCATGGATACCCAACAAAATCCTACTGTGTAGCACAGGGAATTCTGCTCAGTGTTACATGGCAGACTAGATGGCAGGGGAGTCTTGGGGAGAATGAATACATGTATATGTATGACTGAGTTCCTTCAGTGTTCACCTGAACTATCACAACATAATCAGCTAAGCTCCAGTAAAAAATAAAAAGTTTAAAATAAAATAAAAAAATAGAGTATACTTTATTTTGAATAAAGACTGTCTTAATACATATATGCTCTGGAAGGTAACATAAACCTTTCTGACTATGATGATTTATGGTATAGGGTTCATGATAACAATTAAATATTTACTTTTGCTCATTCCAATATTAATTGAAACAAAGCAACACCAAAACCTAGCTCCTTCACTGTAATAGTCAGGGTCCAAACGGGGAACAATGTCCATTTAAATAATTTGATGAATGTGTTATGAAGAAGATATGGGAGGGATGATGAGAAACCACCTTGAACAGCTAATAAGTAGGGCCACTAACAGTGGGATTGTTAACTAGGCCTGGGGTGTGGGAACAATTATGGACCTCAGGAAAGAGTCAGTGACCACACAAGGAGCAGTGAAGACATGGCCAAGTGAAGGAGAGCTTCACAGATAGAGGCAGGGAACAAATACATACCCCGACAACACTTCCTTCTTTTCCTGTAATATCCTGCTGAGCCTACTCACTGGCTATTGTCAGCCAAAGGCAAAAGACACTCTGGAAGCTGACCGTGAAGGTTAGCCTTCTAGGGCAGAGAGCAGGGTGAAGGGTGTACAGTGGGTCTGAAGAGGCAAACACAAGACACAAGGCCAGATCTTTTTCAAGTTTATTCCCTTCTGTAAGATAAAATAGTTAAATGGCAGACTAGCACTAAATTCTATTTTTAAAAAACTGTATGTAAAAAAGATATGAGGTCAATTAAAAAATATGGAGAGATTATACAGTCTGTTGCTGTGGCCTTAAAGCATGACTAATTATACGCTTTTAAAAAATTGCTTATTTTACCATTTTGAATAGGTAATGTTTCTATGTTACAAAATTCAAAATTGTAAATGGGACTAGAGTGAAAACTATCTACAATTCTCCTTTCCTCATTTTCTCTCCTTACACAAAACTATGGCTTCTAGTTTCTTTCCTGTACTTAACAGATTTTTCCATGTGCTTGCAATCAAGAGTAAGTATATAAATATATATTTCTTACTTTTTACAAGTATTGTACCATATTATATACACAGAAGTACATTCCTTTTGAAATGTAATAATACATCTTTAGGATCATGGAAAAAGGAAAAGAGTTCCAGAAAAAAATGTATTTCTGCTTTATTGACTATGCCAAAGCCTTTGACTGTGTGGATCAAAACAAACTGTGGAAACTTCTGAAAGAGATGAGAATACCAGACCACATGACCTGCCTCTTGAGAAACGTATATGCAGGTTAGGAAGCAACAGTTAGAACTGGACATGGAACAAAAGACTGGTTCCAAATTGGAAAAGGAGTACGTTAAGGCTGTGTATTGTCACCCTGCTTATTTAACTTCTATTCAGAGTACATCATGAGAAACGCTGGACTGGAAGAAGCACAAGCTGGAATCAAGATTGCCGGGAGAAATATCAATAAGCTCAGATATGCAGATGACACCACCCTTATGGCAGAAAGTGAAGAGGAACTAAAAAGCCTTTTGATGAAAGTGAAAGAGGAGAGTGAAAAGTTGGCTTAAAGCTCAACATTCAGAAAATGAAGATCATGGCATCTGGTCCCATCACTTCATGGCAAACAGATGGGGAAACAGCAGAAACAGTGTCAGACTTTATATTTTGGGCTCCAAAATCACTGCAGATCATGACTGCAGCCATGATATTAAAAGACGCTTACTCCTTGGAAAGAAAGTTATGACCAACCTAGATAGCATATTCAAAAGCAGAGACATTACTTTGCCAACAAAGGTCCATCTCGTTGACTATGGTTTTTCCAGTGGTCATGTATGGATGTGAGAGTTGGACTGTGAAAAAAGCTGAGCACTGAAGAATTGATGCTTTTGAACTGTGGTGTTGGAGAAGACTCTTGAGAGTCCCTTGGACTGCAAGGAGAGCCAACCAGTCCATCCTAAAGGAGATCAGTTTTAGGTGTTGCCTGGTGTTCATTGGAAGGACTGATGCTGAAGCTGAAACTCCAATACTTCGGCCAACTCAGGCAAAGAGTTGATTCATTGGAAAAGACCCTGATGCTGAGAGGGATTGGGGGCAGGAGGAGAAGGGGACAACAGAGGATGAGATGGCTGGATGGCATCACCAACTCGATGGACATGAATTTGAGTGAACTCCGGGAGTTGGTGATGGACAGGGAGGCCTGGCGTGCTGTGATTCATGGGGTCGTAAGGAGTCGGACAGGACTGAGTGACTGAACAGAACTGAGATGGTTTTAAATCAATACATAGAGTGTTTTCTATAGTGCGTGTGTGCATGATAAGTCGCTTCAGTCCTGTCCGACTCTTTGCTACCCCATGGACTATAGCCTGCTTGGCTCCTCTGTCCTTGGGATTCTCCAGGCAAGAATACTGGAGTGAGTTGCCATGCTGTCCTCCAGAGGATATTGCCGACCCAGGGACTGAACCAGCATCTCTTGCATCACAGGCAGATTTTTTACTGCTGAACCATCAAGGAAGCCCTGCTTTCTGTAGTATATAAGATTTTGTTTGCATGAGTTGAACAGAACCTCCTTTATTAGTTTTCTATTGATGAGTATTTGTTTCTGCTTTTTTCCTACAACAAAATCTACACTGAATATTATAATAAATAAATCATTTTTACATCTTCTACTGTATTTATAACAGGACTTAAAAGCAACATTGCTTTGTTATAAGGTTAGCACATTCAAAATGTTAAATTATACTGATAAATAAATCTCCATAAAAGTCATAATCATTAAACTTCCAGCTGCAGTTTGAGAGTCTATTTTCTTACATTTTCACCAGCTGAGTGCCACCAAATTTTTTGTTGTTACTAATTTGACAAGTTAAAATGACAAATGATTTAATTTTAATTTCTACTATTATGATTTAGGTTGGAAAATGATTCATTGTCCAACTAGGAACAAAGTATATTTATTTTTTTATTGGATTGCTTGTTTATATCCTTTAACCATTTTTATGGATTGGGAAGGGCTCTATATTCATTAAGAAAATAAGTTATTTGCTACTGAAAAGAGTGGGTTTATAAAACACTTTGATTTATTAAAAAGTGTTTTTCTACATGAAAGAAATTCTATATTTTGTTATAGAAATTTTATGGCCTCTTTCTCTTTTACCCTCTTTTTCTTTGTCTTATAAATCTTTGATGTACTTGGAATTTATTTCAGGGAATTGTATAAGTTATGGATCCAGCTTTTTATCACATCGTTGGTTATCCAAGCACTATTTACTGAATGATCTATCTTTCCTCCACTAATCTGAAATTCTTTTTATTAAAAATAAACCTACTAAATTATAAAAGACAATTTGGTATACATCTGGACCTTCAAATCTCTTTCACTAATCTTTTTTTATGGCAATCTTTGGTTTTTTAGTTTTGGCAGTACTCTACGGTTTTTATTATGGATAATGATTCATTTTGATCATAAATGTACCAAAATGATAAATATGTGCTGAAGAGTGTTCATGAATATATTAAACCTAGAACATAACTTGAATGAGTTCTTTGGATTTTGGATGAAACAAGTGGACTCAGAGAAGTACTTTTAATAAAAATAAAAAAAAAATAAAAACATTGTGTTGGATAAAAGGTCAAATCAATTCAGGCACACTGAAAATAATAAAAGAAAAATTAGTCATCATTTGTCACTATCATCAGCAGTGGCAATAGAAATATCCCTGTATTGACTATAATATGGAGGACCTGGCCATCATTATACCCATTTTACTTTGTGAAAATTGAGGTCAGGGGAATTTAAGATTAGGCATCTAGGAAATACCAGAACCACTACATCACCACAATTAAAATTTTGATTAGTATTTGCTACATGTATTAGGCCATAAGTATTCATAAGATTCAGGTCTATATACAAGACTGAAACATAAATTATCAAATGATTGATAAAGACAAAATGTGATATAGGATTTCAGCAGAGTTAGAAATTCTCGAGATTGGGGTTGTTCAAGTATGACAATATTTTTATATTAATAGGTGGAACTGTTAAAGAGGATGACTCAGGAAGTAAAGATCATGATTCAAGAGGTCATTCCAGGGAGTGGAATTGAAGATCAAACATAATGTTATAGAAGGAAGATGGCTCATAATGTATTTGGAGAATAGGTGTATAGATTTTATCAGAATGGGAGAGCTTTTACATCCATTACTTCATTTATGTATTCATTTTGTAAGAGAATGGCACTTTGGTACTTTCTGATGGACAAGATGATAACTGGTATTTGTTTCTTATCAAAGGAAATACATTAAAAAACATATGAGAGTTAGGAATAGGAGTCAAGCCGGGTGTGAATATCTGCATATTCATAGTTACATAATGCTTCATGAACGAGGAATGCAGAAGTGGCAACTGTGTAAATAAACAGCTCTTGGGTGGCCAGGGGAAGTCATTACATTCTAAAATGTTTTCCATCCAAACTTTGCTGTCCTATTTTAAAACAATCCTTGGATCTTTCTTATGCCTGTGCTAGCATGCCTGTGTGCTCAGTCGCTCAGTCGTGATGATTCTTTGTGACTCCATGGACTGTAGCCTGCCAGACTCCTCTGTCCATGGAATTTTCCAGGCAAGAATACTGGAGTGCGTTGCCATGCCTTCCTCCAGGGATCTTCCCAATCCAGGATTGAACCTGCATCTCAAGTACCTCCTGAACTGGCAGGCAGATTCCTTACCACTGAGCCATCTTTCTTATGCATAAATGATTGGCAATGACAGTACAATTACTATAATTATTGGATAGTAAGAGATTAGGAATAGACTGTAGTTTATACATTTTGATTTAGCAATTCTTCGTTGTCTTATTATAATCGTTATACAATGTAATTCACTTTTGCCATAAAATGATTTTCTGTTCATTCTGACTCCGATTTTATTCTTTCCTTGTCATTAACCAAAATTTCAGCTTTTGACAATAGCATTTCTACTCCAACATACAGAAGAATTTTCCAGTGCTTATGGAAACAAAAGGGTAAACAGGTTTTTCAGAGGCTCCTTTAATTAAATTAAACAAAGTGAAGTGAAGTGAAGTCGCTCAGTCCTGTCCAGCTCTTTGCGACTCCATGGACTGTTGCCTACCAGGCTCCTCAGACGACAGTTCATGGAGTTTTTCAGGCAAGAATACTGGAGTGGGTTGCCATTTCCTTCTCCAGGGGATCTTTTCCCGACCCAGGGATAGAACCTGGGTCTCCTGCATTGCAGGCAGACGCTTTACCATCTGAGCTACAGGGTCCAATAAATGTTTTCTTTATTTCCTATGTGCCGTGTAATGAACAGAAATGCTTTTCCAAACCATAACAGCACATGAAATAAAAGGAATATATAGGAAAGATTGAGGGCAGGAGGAGGAGAAGGGGACAACAGAGGATGAGATGGTTGGATGGCATCACCGACTCTATGGACATGGGTTTGGGTGGACTCTGGGAGTTGGTGATGGACAGGGAGGCCTGGCATGCTGCAGTTCATGGGGTTGCAAAGAGTCGGACACAACTGAGCGACTGAACTGAACGGATATTCATATAACATTGAACAAAGATAAAAATATTAAATATGTAAGTATGTGCTCTGTTTAGTTGCTCAGACGTGTCTGGCTCTTTGTGACCCTGTGGATTACAGCCTGCCAGGCTCCTCTCTCCATGGCAATTCTCCAGGCAAGAATACTGGAGTGGGTTGCCACGCCCTCCTCCAGGGAATCTTCCCAACCCATGTCTGGATTCTGTACCATCTGAGCTGTAAGTATACATTTCCTTTTATTCGGGCTTCCCAGGTGGTACCCGCCTGGGAATGAATTCACCTGCCCATGGCAAGAGACACAGGAGACTGGATTCCATCCCTAGGTTGGGAAGATCCCCTGGAGTAGGAAATGGCAACCTACTCCAGTATTCGTGCCTGGAAAATTCCATGAACAGAGGAGCCTGGAGGGCTTCAGTCTTGGGGTAGCACAGAGTCAGACCCAACTGAGCGTGCACACACACATGGGGAATACATACACACACACATGCAAACATATACTCAGAGATAGCACAACACACAGAGTAATTACTCTGTTGATTTCTGTATACTAATTCTGTTTCTTAAATTGTGAGATCAGCTTCCAGGAACTCATTCCAAACTAAAAATTAACACATTGACCATAGAGAGAAATTTGTAGCCTGTGTTATTGAGTTCTAACTCCTATTTGAAAATTGTAGGTACAAAAGGACATAGCTTTTCTTGTCATTTTAAAAGAAGTACTCCTAGATAATTTAATCAATTGTGAAGGTTGTTGGTAACAGCTGAAGAATTATAATGCAGTAACTTGGTACTCTTTCTTTCTTTCCTAAAATGAGCCCAGTTTCAGAAAATTATTCTGGCCACTCTTTTCTCATTTCAGCCTGTGTGGAACCTACTCATATTATCCTTATCCATTGCCTCTTTGAAACAGTGTCAAAACTGTACTCCCAAGAATTCATTTTAACTAAGCTCGCTTAATCTTGAAGACTTTTTTATTTTCCATTCCCTTAACAGTTATTGTGGTTATCTTACAATTATTGTGATATTCCTTTATAAATGTTCTTATATTGTTTCAGATTAAATTGCTTGTTTATACTTATTATTTTAAGAAAGAATGTAAACTTTTCGAGGACAGGTACTTATTACATTTTTTAAATTGGTCCAGTGCATATTTTAACAGTGCTCCGCACTATCATTAAACGTCTCCGAGCGAGATGAAAACAGTTGTTTCTCACAGTCTGGGGATTCATACTGTCAGTTAAATCAAAGGAATCATAGCCATTCATTTTAATATAGTTTTTACTTAAATGTTATTATGCTAAAATGTGGCTCAGTGGTAAAAGAATCCCCCGTCAATGCAGGAGACTCAGGAGATGCAAGTTCCATCTCTGGGATGGGAAGACCCCCTGGAGGAGGGAATGGCTACCCACTCCAGTATTCTTGCCTGGGACCTCCCGTGGACAGAGGGGCCTGGAGGGCTACAGTTCATGGGTTGGCAGAAGAGGTGGACAAGACTTAGTGACAGAGCACATACACACATGCTAAAATGTATCACACCTTAAATCCTAATTTGATGTTTCTAAATTGGTAGAGTACAAACCTTAAATGCTGCTGATAGGTGGTCAAAAAATTTATTTTGCTTCTTAATGGAACCTGGTATTCGGTCCCACTACTGAATTAAAATTTTGTTTACTTGAAGTTTTACATTTTTATAGCTTCATTTGAATAATAAAATGCACAGACAGAAGTAGGAGATTAAAAGAAAACAAGCTTAAAGGACAGTTAAGTCAGGAGTTGAAGTAGAGCAATCTGTATTGCGGCACGTGGCACTCACGTCTCTAGAATGTACATCTGTCTTTAGAACACTGTTCTCATACCTTTCATCATCATCATCTGCTCTACTAGTTTGTCCTTTGTTGTATCATTGGAAAATCTTGGACTTTTCCTATTATTATACATGATTTTAGAGTTTGTGGCATAGAAAAAATAAATAGGCCCAGAGACAGTGTTTTTGCAAATGAGTAGTTGAATGAATGAATAAGCCAACTAAGCATTCTGGGAAATCAGAATTTTGAATTCTAGTCCTAGATAATAGGTAGTTATTTAACATAGATCAGAAATTCAATAAAGAAACAATAGTGTAATTGGAGGAATGAAGGTTCATATATTAGTTGAAATAAATGTATCAACTAGACATTCATGACCCCGCCACAACCCTTTTTATCTTTGAATAAGTTATTTAGCTTTTTGGAGGCTTAATGTTTTCATGTATAAAAATAACATCTACTTTGCAGATAGAATAGCCATAGAGTTGTCAGGTTTAGCAAATGAGGGTACAAGATAACCAGTTAAATTTACTGAATTTCAGGGAAATATTTTTCAGCATAAATATGTCATAAATATAGCATGACATACTTGTACTAAAGACTACTTATTGTTTATTTGAAATTCAAATTTAACTGTATATTTTGCATGACCTCTGGCAATCCTACTTGTTGATGACACATTGAGCACTTGGTACTTGGTACATACCATGTGCAGGGTAAAAAGCGGTGAAGGTACTAGCTGATCACACTTCTGTGATTGTGAGAGACAATGCAGTTTCATTAGTATTAAGAGTGGGAGCTCTGCAGTCAGACTGCCTGATTCAAACCTCCTTCTCCAACTTAATAGTTCAGCATATTACTTAACATCTCAATTTTCTTATCTGTAAAACGGGGATAATAATAGTATCCCATGATGGAGCTGTTGTGTGGATTAAATGAGTTAATACTGGTAAAATATTTAACATAGTGCAAAGACTCAGTGACTGAACTGCAACAACAGCTCCCATCAGTATAAGCCCTGCATACCTGCTAGTTATGGCTGTGGTTTTGGGCAAACCACAGACCCACTTTGCCTGGAATGGAGGGGTTTTCCGGAACATGAGATTTTGGGTGCAAAAACCCAGACAATTCAGGACAAACAGAGAAATGTAATTTATGGTTTTAGCCAGGGAAACAGAACTCACAAATATGAGACTACATAGGAGTTAAATAATAATAATAATAACAGATATAATATCATTGTCATCATCAAAAATAATAACAGCAATTAATGTGTTAAGGACACTGATTATATTTTATATTTACCAGCTCTTGACTAAAATAATTCAAGGAAATCGTGTTGAACAGGTTACTTTTAGGAGTGATTAAGCCTTTGCTTAATCTGATAGCTTCAAGGAGCTATCAGAAAGACAGACTTTATACAGACTTTAAACAATTAATTTCCAGACAATTTGATAAGTAACATAAACAGGAGGTCTTTGGGAATCCAGAGAAAGGCTTAATTGACTCTAGCAAAGGATGGAGAAGATTTAGAGAAGATATTTAAACTGTGTATTGAGAAATGCCAAGGAGTTTTCCAGGCAAAAAGCAAAGAAAAGCATTTTAGTGTCTTCAGACGGTAAAGAGATGTGAAGGTAGTGATCTCTCCAGGCAGCAGCAAGCATGCTGGCATGTCTGACCATCAGAGCATAGAATAAAAAATAGAAAATGAGACGAAAAAGATGCAAGTGAAGGACCAAATGTAAAGGGCTTATGTGCTTTTCTCTTTATGTATCAGATATATATGTCTACAGTATAAAATTAAAACTTTAAATATGATGCAAAGGAAAAGTACAGATAGGAAGGATGGACCTGGAGTGAAGTTAGTATTAGAATTCAGGCTACAAGCTCATGCTTAAAGGTCCCAAGTTGTGTATACTTGGGTATATCCAAGTGTATATACTTGGGGATATCACAAGTATATCCCAAGTTGTGTATTCAAAGGGAATAATGCCATCTAATGAATGTTTACCATGTGCCAAGCACTATTCTTAATAATATCAGACTTTCTGGTGTCTTCAGTTTTCAGTCTAGAAAAGATCATTCAAAAATTATTTTAGCTGTAAAAATTAATATTTATTTTATTAACTTTTAAATTTAAAGAGTCCATTTTCCTTAAGGTTTTAAGGTCAGTTTATATATCTTATACTATTTATAAATGTAATTAATTTTAATAATCACTTTTGCTGGGGAGTGGGGGGGTGTATCTTTGATTAATATTTTCCTAGTTAGAAACTTAATGCTCTCAAACATTTTGAACTCCATTTATAAATTTAGTATATTTAATGTTCTTTTAATAGCTCAGTAATCTGTCTTAAGAGAGAAAATTTTCTCAATATAGCTTATACATAATATGATAAATATGGTGCGCTGTTTACTCAAATATTTCATATTATTTATATAGTACAATTTCAACCTAAAAACCACAAGCCTATTTGATTACTTGGCTAATCTGCTACTCTAAAGGCCATAGTCTCTTATTCAAAAAAATTACAATGGCATACATATGCATGTAATAATAGTTATTACAGTCTAATTCTCTCAAATATTTCCACATCTAATTATAAATCTAAGGATTAAATGATGCTTTTTTTTTTTTCTGGCTGCACCACATGGTTTGTGGAATCTTAGTTCCCTAACTAAGTCACTCAGCCCTCAGTCCTGAGCATTGTTCTGCTCAGGCTCCTCTGTTCATGAGATTTTCTAAGCAAGGATACCAGAGTGAATCTCCATTTCCTACTCCAAGTTCTCCAGCCAGATAAGGATTGAATCCTGGCCTGTGGCAGTGAAAGCTAGGGATCCTCCTAACTACTGGACCACCAGGGAATTTCTGATGTTTTCTTAAATGTACCAAAATCTTGATAATTGTTGAAATCTGGTGACAGTGTATGTGTGTGGGGGTAGGTTATGGTACTATTTTCTCTATTTTTGTATGTATTTGAACACTTTTAAAACAAGCAAAAAGATTAAAATGCTTTATCATTAAAGATGCAAACATGTTATTCCAAACAATCTTGGAATACCTTTTTAAACAATTTTTGTGTTGCTTTCGCAGCTTGATGAGATTTCCTAACTACCAGAGTGGCTTCTGGGTAGAACACTGGCCAGTTGATGCTTAGTTTGTAATTTCTAGATCTAGGTCAACACCTTCCAACTGAGGGTATCCTTCAACCCATGTTCCTTAGGTTCACATTAGAAATTACATCATTTTTCAGACTGATATTGGCATTCTACTACATCCTCTCATATCTGCCCCTTCCTGCCTTTCCAGATCCCTATCCAACCTTCACCTTGGCTCCCACAAGCTGCTCTGTCACTTAAATAAATTTTGCTTTTTTCTGGCCCTTAATATTTAAAGGACTTTCCTTCTGGCTCCAATGACCACTACTGATGAAACCAAGCAGGGCCCTTTAGGGCCCTCCTGGGTACAAAAGTCTTTCTGAGAGTCCCCTGTTTTTTGTTTGTAGGGAGAAGGCTTCAGCCTCCTAGATCTTCCCCGAGTTTCAAATGGCAGGTTCAAACAGTTACTACTTGGGGAAGGGAGGGAATACAGAAACAAAGGAGGAACAGGCAATAAACAATTGTGCAGCAGGGTCTTGGTTCCTTCTTGGGATATAGGTAACAACATATCTCTGAGCTCTTCTGCAGGAACTAAAGCCCCCACCCAGGCAGAGGACAGTAACTTCCGGCAGAGGACAGTAACTTCCGGCTGAGCACAAGATTCCTGGAGCACGATACTGTTGTTGCTTAGTTGTGTCCCACTCTTTTGCAATCCCATGGACTGTAGCCTGCCAGGCTCCTCTGTCCATGGGATCCACCAGGCAAGAATACTGGAGTGTGTTGCCATGCGCTCTTCCAGGGGATCTTCCTGACCCAGGGATTGAACCCACGTCCCTTATATCTCCTGCGGTAGGCCGGTTCTTTACCACTAGTGCCACCTGGAAAGCCCTGAATAGGCATGTGTGTGTGTGTGTGTTAGTCGCTCAGTCATGTCTGACTCTTTGCGACCTCATGGACTGTAGCCCACCAGGCTCCTCTGTCCATGGAATTTTCCAGGCAAGGAGTCTGGAGTGGTTTGCCATTTCTTCTTCCAGAATATGCACATACCCTTAGCTTAAAACTTCCCCAACTCTGCTGTTCAAGAAGACATTGCTTTGGGAAGGATCTCTGGTGTTCTCCTTGCTTGCTGAAAATAATAATAAATTCTTCCTTCTCCTGATCTCTGGCTTGATTGTGTCTTTTGGCTTGACACCCACCAAGAGGTGAATCCAGTTTTTGGGTAACGCTCTGTTGCATAAACCTTCCATTTCTTTGCCTCTCTCTCTTTTTTGGCTGCACTGCCCAGCATGTGGATCATTGTTCCCTGACCGGGGATGGAACCTGCATCCCCTGTGTTGAGCCAGAGGAGTCTGAACCACTGGACCCCTAGGGAAATCCCTTCTTGCCTCTCTTGCTTGATGATATGTTCTGATAAACAATATTTCTGGTTAAATCCAGATATCCACATATTTCTTGGACAGGGAGAAAAACATACAAGCATACCTGTCATCCTTTTGAATTAAAAGCAGTAATTTCAAGTGATCTCACTCTTCATATCTCCAACACCAATTGCCCCATTCAAAGGTGTTCTTGTTTCCTTCATTTTATAAGCAAGTATCATTACATCTAGCTCCCAGCTGTTCCCATCTACTTTTCATTTATTTTTGTTACTTTGTATGAACTCAGTGTACTAAGGCTCTTGTGCCATAGATTCTGCTCCTTATCATTACTCACTGACGACGCATCAGAAATGTACCACTTTTGTCTCATTAATGTTGCTCTATTAGTTACTCCCATCAGGATATAAAAAAGTGGTCTTCCAAAGGCAGCAGTAGTGGTAAAGAACATGCCTGCCAACGCAGGAGATGTGAGAGATGCAGGTTGGATCCCGGGGTTGGGAAGATCTCCTGGAAGAGGGCATGGCAACCCACTCCAGTATTCTTGCCTGGAGAATCCCATGGCCAGAGGAGCCTGGCAGGCTATAGTCCATGGGGTCACAAAGAGTCGAACATGACTAAAGCGACAGTATATACACATATAAAAATGTTGCTATTTCTCACATTCTAAAAACAAACCCAAGGCTCATTTTCATGACCACACTTCTCTTTTCCTTCCCAGTAAAACACATAAAATCATATTCTTTGATGCCTACAAAGGTCCGTCTAGTCAAAGCTATGGTTTTTCCAGTAGTCATGTATGGATGTGAGAGTGGGACTATACAGAAAGCTGAGTGCTAAAGAATCAATGCTTTTGAAATGTGGTGTTGGAGAAGACTCTTGAGAGTCCTTTGGACTGCAAGGAGATACAACCAGTTCATCCTAAAGGAAATCAGTACTGAATATTCTTTGGAAGGACTGATGCTGAGGCTGAAGCTCCAATACTTTGGCTACCTGACGTGAAGAACTGACTCATTGGAACAGATCCTGATGCTGGGAAAGACTGAAGGAAGGAGGAGAAGGGAAAAACAGAGGACAAGATGGTTAAAAAGCAGATCAGTCACTCAGTCGTGTCTGACTTTTTGCGACCCCATGAATCACCGCACGCCAGGCCTCCCTGTCCATCACCAACTCCCGGAGTTCACTCAGACTCACGTACATCGAGTCAGTGATGCCATCCAGCCATCTCATCCTCTGTCATCCCCTTCTCCTCTTGCCCCCAATCCCTCCCAGCATCAGAGTCTTTTCCAATGAGTCAACACTTCGAATGAGGTGGCCAAAGTACTGGAGTTTCAGCTTTAGCATCATTCCTTCCAAAGAAATCCCAGGGCTGATCTCCTTCAGAATGGACTGGTTGGATCTCCTTGTAGTCCAAGGGACTCTCAAGACTCTTCTCCAACACCACAGTTTAAAAGCATCAATTCTTCAGCGCTCAGCTTTCTTCACAGGCCAACTCTCACATCCGTACATGACCACAGGAAAAACCATAGCCTTGACTAGACAAACCTTTGTTGGCAAAGTAATGTCTCTGCTTTTGAATATGCTATCTAGGTTGGTCATAATTTTCCTTCCAAGGAGTAAGTGTCTTTTAATTTCATGGCTGCAGTCACCATCTGCAGTGATTTTGGAGCCCAGAAAAATAAAGTCTGACACTGTTTCCACTGTTTCCCCATCTATTTCCCATGAAGTGATGGGACCGGATGCCATGATCTTCGTTTTCTGAATGTTGAGCTCTAAGCCAACTTTTTCACTCTCCACTTTCACTTTCATCAAGAGGCTTTTGAGTTCCTCTTCACTTTCTGCCATAAGGGTGGTGTCATCTGCATATCTGAGGTGATTGATATTTCTCCCGGCAATCTCGATTCTAGTTTGTGTTTCTTCCAGTCCCGTGTTTCTCATGATGTACTCTGCATATAAGTTAAATACACAGGGTGACAATATACAGCCTTGACGTACTCCTTTTCCTATTTGGAACCAGTCTGTTGTTCCATGTCCAGTTCTAACTGTTGCTTCCTGACCTGCATACAAATTTCTCAAGAGGCAGATCAGGTGGTCTGGTATTCCCATCTCTTACAGAATTTTCCACAGTTGATTGTGATCCACACAGTCAAAGGCTTTGGCATAGTCAATAAAGCAGAAATAGATGTTTTTCTGGAAATCTCTTGCTTTTTCAATGATCCAGCGGATGTTGGCAATTTGATCTCTGGTTCCTCTGCCTTTTCTAAAACCAGCTTGAACATCTGGAATTTCACGGTTCACATATTGCTGAAGCTTGGCTTGGAGAATTTTGAGCATTACTTGACTGGAGTGTGAGATGAGTGCAATTGTGCGATAGTTTGAGCATTCTTTGGCATTGCCTTTCTTTGGGACTGGAATGAAAACTGACCTTTTCCGGTCCTGTGGCCACTGCTGAGTTTTCCAAATTTGCTGGCATATTGAGTGCAGCACTTTCACAGCATCATCTTTCAGGATTTGGAATAGCTCAAATGGAATTCCATCTCCTCCACTAGCTTTGTTCATAGTGATGCTTTCTAAGGCCCACTTGACTTCACATTCCAGGATGTCTGGCTCTAGGTCAGTGATCACACCATTGTGATTATCTGGGTCGTGAAGATCTTTTTTGTACAGTTCTTCTGTATATTCTTGCCACCTCTTCTTAATATCTTCTGCTTCTTTTAGGTCTATACCATTTCTGTCCTTTATCGAGCCCATCTTTGCATGAAATGTTCCCTTGTTATCTCTGATTTTCTTGAAGAGATCCCTAGTCTTTCCCATTCTGTTGTTTTCCTCTATTTCTTTGCATTGATCGCTGAAGAAGGCTTTCTTATCTCTCCTTGCTATTCTTTGGAACTCTGCATTCAGATATTTATATCTTTCCTTTTCTCCTTTGCTTTTCACTTCTCTTCTTTTCACAGCTATTTGTAAGGCCTCTCCAGACAGCCATTTTGCTTTTTTGCATTTCTTTTCCATGGGGATGGTCTTGATGTCTGTCTCCTGTACAATGTCATGAAACTCCGTGCATAGTTCATCATGCACTCTATCAGATCTAGTCCCTTAAATCTATTTCTCACTTCCACTGTATAATCATAAGGGATTTGATTTAAATCATACCTGAATGGTCTAGTGGTTTTCTCTACTTTCTTCAATTTAAGTCTGAATTTGGCAATAAGGAGTTCATGATCTGAGCCACAGTCAGCTCTCAGTCTTATTTTTGCTGACTGTATAGAGCTTCTCCATCTTCGGCTGCAAAGAATATAATCAATCTGATCTTGGTGTTGACCACCTAGTGATGTCCATGTGTAGAGTCTTCTCTTGTGTTGTTGAAAGTGGGTGTTTGCTATGACCAGTGCGTTCTCTTGGCAAAACTCTATTAGCCTTTGCCCTGCTTCATTTTGTACTCCAAGGCAAAATTTGCCTGCTATTCCAGGTGTTTCTTGACTTCCTACTTTTGCATTCCAGTCCCCTATAATGAAAAGGACATCTTTTTTGGGTGTTCATTCTAAAAGGTCTTGTAGGTCTTCATAGAGCTGTTCAACTTCAGTTTCTTCAGTGTTACTGGTTGGGGCATAGACTTGGATTACTGTGATATTGAATGGTTTTCCTTGGAAATGAACAGAGATCATTCTGTTGTTTTTGAGATTGCATCCAAGTACTGCATTTCGGACTCTTTTTTGGACCATGATGGCCACTCCATTTCTTCTGAGGGATTCCTGCCCGCAGTAGTACATATAATGGTCATCTGAGTTAAATTCACCCATTCCAGACCATTTCAGTTTGTTGATTACTAGAATGTCAACATTTACTCTTGCCATCTCTTGTTTGATCACTTCCAATTTGCCTTGATTCATGGACCTGACATTCCAGGTTCCTATGCAATACTGCTCTTTACAGCATCGGACCTTGCTTCTATCACCAGTCACATCCACAGCTGGGTATTCTTTTTGCTTTGGCTGCATCCCAACTCGATGGACATGAGTTTGAGTACACCGCTGGAGTTGATGATGGACAGGAAGCCTTGGTATTCTGCAGTCCATGGGGTCGCAAAGAGTCAGACGACTGAGAGACTGAACTGACTGATCTCCCCTTCCATTATCTCTTGAATCTATTCCTATCAGGCTTTTATCTCCACTGTACTGCAAATTGCTTTTCCAGTGACCTGCAGTGACCTTCATGGTGCTACTCTGATCTCAGAGCTACTTAACCTATTAGCAGTCCTTGACAAAGTTGATCATACCAGTTTATTTCTATACTTTATTTAGAAATAACATTGCAGGAGTCCATGCTCACTTGGCTTATCTTTTACATCTCTGTTTCTGCTTCTTTTTAGTCTCTATTTCTGCTTCTGCCTTATCTTTTTGACTTAAATGTTAGCTTGACGATGAAATATTTGGACTTTGCCTTTCTATCTGTTCTCATTCTACCACCACATAATCTGTGCTAATAGTTTTAAACCTCATCTTTTGTGTTGATAAATCCATTTTTTACTGTAGTACAGATAAAGATGTCCAATAGTTATGTCAGATTTTGATAGGTCCAGATTGATGTTTTGACATCTATTTCCTACCCTTAGAAACAAACACTCTTAAAATTATTTCAGCTGTTCAAGCAACAACCTTGGTATCATAATTTGTTTCTCTTATACTTCTCATTCATCAGAAAATTCTGCTGGCTTTAATTTCAAAAATGAATCCAGAATTGAACGATTTCTCTCTTCTTTGACTACTGTATCCTAGACTAAGACACTATAATCTCTCACCTGGATCACTGCATTAGCCTCCTAACTGGTTTTCTTGTTCTTACCATTACTTCTCAGCTGATTTTTAATCCAGCATACAGGGTAATTCTGTTAAAATATAAGTCAAATCATGTCTTTCATTTTCTCTGAACCCTCTAATGACTTTTCATTTAGATTAAAACTAGTATTCTCATAATGCTGCAGAGAATTTTATATAACTTGTCCCCATCTTCACCTTTTTCCCAGCTGATCTCATTTTCTACTATTCTTCCCCCGTTTCAAGTTAATTCAGCCACACTGGCCTCATTGTTTTTTCTCTAACACCCAAAAACACTTTGCATTTGCCATTTCCTCTCCCTGATATTATCTTCTTTTACATACTTAAATAATTCATTCCTATGCTTCACTGATGTCTTCTTCCAAATACCGCCTTTTTAATAAGGCCTTTCCTTCCTTGTTGTTCAGTCACCAAGTCATGTCCAGCTCTTCATGACCCCATGGACTGCAGCATGATTAAAGTGTTAGCTGCTTCAGTCTTGTCCGACTCTTTGCGACCCTACGGACTGTAGGCCACCAGGCTCCTCTGGGACTCTTCAGGCAAGAATACTGGAGTGGGTAGCCATTCCGTTCTCCAGGGGATCCCAATCTTAGGATCAAATCCAGCTTTCCAGCTACTCTATCTTAAAATTGCAACTCCTTTGACTCTTGTATTCTTGTATCTCCTGATTGTTTCATTTTTCTCCCTAAATCATACCAACATCCTATAACAATGTATCTTATTTCTCTCAAATGACACATAAGGAAGGGCAGGGATTTTTGAATGTTTTATCCACTGTTGTATCCCTGAAGATGACAACATAACCTAGCTCATGGAAGGTGCTTCTGTGCTTAGTAACTCAGTCGTGACCAACTCTTCTACGAAAGGAATATAGCCTGCCAGGCTCCTCTGTCCATGAGGATTCTCCAGGCTAGAATACTGGAGTGGGTTGCCATGCCCTCCTCCAGTGGATGGTCCCAACCCAGGGATCAAACCCAAGTCTCCTCACTGCAGGTGGATTCTTTACCATCTGAGTCACCAGGGAAGCCCAAGAATACTGGAGTGGTAGCCTATCCCTTTTCCAGGGGAACTTCCTGCCCTTGGAATCAAACCAGGGTCTCCAGCATTATAGGTGGTTCTTTACCAGCTGAGCTACCTGGGAAGCCCATGGAATGTGCTTAATAAATACCTATTTAATGAGTAAACCTTCCTATGGGATAGGATAACATCTCTTATATTGTTATTATCTCTTATAGACATAAGCCTGACACTGGTTAGATTTTCTGTATCACAAAGCTCTCCATCTCTTTCATCCCAAATCTGATCTCACAACAACCCTCTGAAAGTAAATGATATTCTCACTTGTAATGCCTGAGAAAAACTGGTCTCATAAAGTTTAAGTACCTTGCTGGAAGTCAGATACCTAGTAAATAGTAGAACCAAGTTTTGCATCCAGGTATAGTGATGTAGATCCTAAACTATTAACGATTACCCTGTGAGTTAAGAAAACCTACATTTTTATATGTTCAAAACAAACTGCATATCTTGGAGAAGCACAAGCTTTCCTGCTACAGATAATAAAATTAATTTATCTTGTGGGCCATTCTATATAGTATAGGATGAATGAATTTGATCTGTTCTTACAGACACTGATGAATCATTGGATTGGGTAGATGAAATAATAAACAACAGCATTATTAGTAGGGAAATGATGATGTTCTAAGTTAAGGGTTCAATGGAGATGGTACTGATTCATATTTCTTAAGTTAACTTGGTAGATACAGTGAGTGATGGAGAAAATTAACCCAGATAGAGAAATGAGTGGCTAGAAAAACTGATAGGAAAGTAAGTCAACTCTGAGTGGTTTGATGAGACTGAAGAACCAGTGAAGGTCAGGAGTGGAGTTTCTATTGACAATGAACTCTGAGTTTAGTATTTGTGGTAAAGTCAACATGTGAAAAGATTAATACATTAGATTTCTAAGTTTAAAACTTCAAATAAAGTGCCATTCTTAGTGATGACAAGATTAAATATGTAGCCATGGAAAGGAGTTACTGAAGTGTGAAGGTGCTAAGTTTTACTGGTGAAAAAGGAGGTTGAGGGCTCTTGACACTTGGAGATTTTAGCTGAATCATTCATTTAGAAATGAAACATTCCAGAATGGTGATAAAATGTGGGATGGTGAGAAACAGGAGGAATAGTGTTTCAGCAGTTTTCCCAGGTACGTAGTTTTCCCATTTACACTTAGGTGAAGTATGCGTGAATTAGACAGAGTTACAGATATATGCCCACTTATCTGATGAAATACTTCAGTTGGGGAGTGCTATATTCTAACAAATAAAATATCATTTGATTTAAAAATTAAAAAAAAAAGAAAGGGAAAGAAGGAAAAGCATAAGAAGAAATAATTGTCATGTCTAGGAGGTGTATGAGGTATATTGCATAATCTTATGTCATTCCACCTTCAAAAAAATCTCAATTCTTCAATGATTGACTGATTCAACCTATATTTATTGAGTAGCTACAGGTGTCAGGGCCTGTGCTAGGTACTTACGGTAAGGATGTTATTCTTGTTATGCAAATAAGGAAATGGAAGCTCAGATGGTTAAGTCAATTGCCCAGGACCAAAAAGGCATGGTGTGTCAGCAAAGATCACTGGGTGTTTCAAAATAAAGCTCCAAAAGTGACAGATACAGTGTCCCCTAGAAGTTGGAGCAGGAGTTGGACCGAACTTTAATATGAAAAAAAAAAAAAGAAAGTGAAGCTGCTGAGTTCTGTCCAACTCTTTGTGACCCCATGGACTGTAGCCTACCAGGCTCCTCTGTCCATGGGATCCTCCAGGCAAGAATACTGGAGTGGATTGCCATGTTCTTCTTCAGGGGATCTTCCCAACTCAGAGGTCAAACCTGGGTCTCCTGCATTGCAGACAGACGCTTTACCCTCTGAGCCACCAGGGAAGCCCATCATCATATGTACAGAAATAAAAATAATTTCTTCAAGATAGTAATTGCTAAGGCTTCTGGGTAAAGGAAAGAGAAAAGAGCAATATTCAGTCTTTACTTGTCATTAATCCACTGCCAAATTGGAAGGAACTGCCAACTATGACCCTGAAAGTGAACCCTGCATAACTGATGTTATTTTACCTTAAGAACAAATTATTGCATTTTAGGCACAAGCTCAGTAATAAGGTTTATTATAGACACTTTGTACCAAATGACTAAGTCATTCAAGGTTTGAAAATCTGACTAAATTATGAATAAGTCCATGATGACCACCAATCACATTTTCTTCCCCATTTCATGAGATGTTCCAGGGATTTCTTATCTTTTCTTGGATAGCCTACAATGCTTTCCTAGTGTGGTAGGTTTAGCAATGCTTTGGTGATCCATTCTCTTGCTGTTGTAATAGGTTCTTTTGTTCTTTGCCTTTGACTTTCTCAACTTCTTGAGTGAGTACAATTTTTCACTTTACAGTCATAACCCTTTAAAATAAACAAAGACCCAGAGGGATGGTATGGGGAGGGAGGAGGGAGGAGGGTTCAGGATGGGGAACACATGTATACCTGTGGCAGATTTATTTTGATATATGGCAAAACCAATACAATATTGTAAAGTTAAAAAATAAAATTAAATTAAATTAAAAAAATAAAAAGGAATAGGGGCAAAATATCCCAAAATGATTTTTTAATTTTAATTTTTAAATTCTTCTTTATCTGTTTTCCAAAATTTCTCTACTGAACATGAATTGTTTGTGTTTCAAATAAATGCATTTTTACAAACAAAAAAAAAATAAACAAAGGATTGGTGGAAATTTTTACTTGTATCTTCTTCTGAATTGTGTTAGCAGGCAGTGGAGTGATGTGAGTGATATAGATGCTGGCTGTTGAAATGTAAAAACAAGTATCAACAGGCAATCTGTGAATGTTGTTAGATTCCTTTGTCTGTTAAATTTCTCTGAACCTAAACGATGCACATATTCCCAACTTTTTCTGACACTGAGAATGTTTCAAGATACTTTTCTCAACAGGTCTCTGAACTAATTCGTATACACATTGATTTTCCTGGTCCCACATCCAAATTCTATTATTGAACTTCAATTATAAATTTGAATTAAAAAAAAAAACAAAGAATAATGGTAGGAGTGAGGAGTCAAATGTCAATAATCCAAGATTTAAATCCAAAACAATTATTAATTAATGATATAACCTTGGGAACTGTAATTTCATGTTTCTAAATGAATTCCTATGTTTTCTAAATGACTCAAAAATACATCCTTAGATGTGCTAAATACACATCTTGATATATATGATCTCAATCCATTTTAACAACTATTAGGCATAATTGTATTTCTTTTCACAGATTATGAAAAAGATCAGGGAAATTAAGTAATTTTTCTGAGAGCATTTAGCTAGTAGAGATCTGAGTTGGAATTTCTATTACGTTTTCCTCCAAATCTTGTTCTCTTACTATTACATTATTCTGCCTTTTACTGTTATTATCTTTTATAATATTTACATGGCTTGGCAGATCATAATGGATGAGACTCGGGGTCAATTTCTGGCTCTTCCACTTAGTAGCTTTGCATATTTTGCCTTTTGAGAACTATGTTTTTCATTTGAAAAGTGGAGATAACAGAGTTCTCTGAATTAATGAAAGAGTATTTGAAGTGACTAGTATATTATCTAGCATTAATCATACTATGTCTACCAGAAGGCAATGCTGTCCTGAGAAGAAAGAGTATTGAAAACAGAGAGTTGGATGATTAGAATTTTTAGCAATACTCTTCAAGTCAGAGCCATACCAGAGCTGATAAACTTTAGTATTTTAGTCTTCTTAGCAGAGAAAGGATAGTAAAATATTCCTAAAGATTATCCAAGACACCATCTCACCACCAATTAAGTTAATGAAGTCCCTTGATCCTGGGAAGCAGTTCACTGGACACTTGACACAACTATTCCCAAGAACAAGTAATTGCACATGAACACACTGAACATATGGATGTGAGAGTTGGACTATAAAGAGGGCTGAGTGCAGAAGAATTGATGCTTTTGAACTGTGATGTTGAAGAAGACTCTTGAGAGTCCCTTGGACTGCAAGGAGATCCAACCAGCCCAACGTAAGGGAAATTGGTCCTGGGTGTTCACTGGAAGGACTGATGTTAAAGCTGAAACTCCAGTATTTTGGCAACCTGATGCGAAGAACTGACTCATCTGAAAAGACCCTGATGTTGGGAAAGATTGAAGGCAGGAGGAGAAGGGGACGACAGAGGATGAGATGGTTAGATGGCATCACCGACTCAATGGACGTGAGTTTGGGTAAACTCTGGGAGTTAGTGATGGACAGGGAGGCCTGGCGTGCTGCAATTCATGGGGTCGCAAAGAGTCAGACACGACTGAGCGACTGAACTGAACTGAACACTGAATTTAGTTTCATAACTCAGTCAGAGGGCTTAAAAATCATTGAATAAAATGTTTATATTTATTCTGTTGAGACAATAGAGTTGAAAAATAAACTCTAGCATCTGTAGTAACTGCTTGGATTAGCTAAGAGGGACGCAAATGGTTGAAGAAAGCACATTACTTAAACTGTGTTTATCATAATTTATTTATATTTTCTATTTCTTTCACAAAATAGCTAAAATTATATATATATAATAGACACTCAATAAAAACTTGGAGAACAGATATATGAATGAAAAAATGGATGACTAACATTACACTCTTTTTCTCAGTAGACTTCTCATGCACTTTTCTACCTCTGTCCCACTGGTCCATTTTTTCAGCTGCCCTCATGACAACTGGAAAGTAAAGTTCTAGACTGAATTCTGTGATATTTGCAGAATCCTCAATCAATTTTTTTTTTTGACATAAAAAACTGAGACTCTTTAAAAGTAATGCTATTTTACTTGGCAGAAAGTAATGGAAATTTCATCATTTTGGCAACTGAATGACATTTACAGTATCTTAGTAAACATATATACACAGTGCCCAATATAAACAGGAAAGTGATGCATACATTGGGATTCTCCATTTAACAATTTTAGATGACTAAACTCAAGTTCAGATAGACCAATAGTTTGACATTCTGTCACGAGTGGTTAGTGTATCAGGCAGATTGTCATATCTGAAGACAAACACTATTTGTGCAAGCTGTTCACTCATCTTTGGTCAAAAATGAATCACACATGCCAAAACAAGAACAAGAATTCTGAGTTATTAAAGATGACACATATTTGATTGAAATACCCAGGTCTAGATTTTGTTGCAAATAAAAGCAACACATATGAAGCTCTTCAGAGGAAAATAAAGTAAATGCCTTTCTGTTGTAACTACAATAATTGTACACAGATGAAGTTGAAATCTGAGCTAGAAAAAAAGCAAATCAAACCTCCATTCAACCTTTTCAAAGAGTGATCTTTTGATGGCAAAGATAGAAAGTAAAATAGGGCCTGAAAAGAAAGGACTTATTCAGTAACTGATACAAAACAAAAAGAACTAAGAATCTTCACAGCCCAGAAAAAAGAACAAAAAATTGAAGAATATAGGAGTCAGCAAAAGTCATAAACTCTTCAGTAATTCCCTAAAGCTCACAGAAAGTCTCAATACAGAAGATTATATTTTAAAAGATAGTAATCAGCTATTTCACAAGGTTTGCCCCTAAAACACTTCTTGCCAAATCACTAGACGTAACCTTTCATTTTCAATCAGGGCTTTAAGAAACAGCATAGTTAAAGTCATTAAAAGCATCTCACTCTGTGGACTCAATCAGTATTAACACCTGATACCTCTTCAAAAAATTTATTCCAAACTACCATATTTTTCTGGAAGTCATTTAACTCAACAAATACGATTATTAGAATACCAATGGCCAACCCTATACATTTAATATAACATGATTTGGGCAGATTGCCTACTGTTGTAAGTATAGTAGTTAAGATAACCTGTTGGCAGCACCAATGTATGTGGTGTGATTATTTTAAAATTCATTCAACAAATATATATTGAGCACCAATGATTCTTCTAGGTATGCAGATGACATCACCCTTATGGCAGAAAGTGAAGAACTAAAGAGCCTCTTGATGAAAGTGAAAGGGGAGAGTTGAAAAAGCTGGCTTAAAGCTCAACATTCAAAAAACAAAGATCATGGCATCTAGTCCATAACTTCATGGCAAATAGATGGGGAAAAAAATGGACACAGTGAGAGACTTTATTTTCCTGGGCTCCAAAATCACTGCAGATGGAGACTGCAGCCATGAAATTAAAAGGCACTTGCTCCTTGGAAGAAAAGCTATGACAAACCTAGGCAGAATATTAAAAAACAGAGACGTTACTTTGCCAACAAAGGTCCGTCTAGTCAAAGCTATGGTTTATCCTGTAGTCATGTATGGATGTGAGAGTTGGACCATAAAGAAAGCTGAGTGCTGAAGAATTGATGCTTTTGAACTGTGGTTTGGAGAAGACTCTTGAGATTCCCTTGGATTACAAGGAGATTCAACCAGTCAATTCTAAAAGAAATCAGTCCTGAATATTCTTTGGAAGGACTGATGCTGAAGCTGAAGCTCCAATATTTTGGCCACCTGATGTGAAGAACTGACTCATTAGAAAAGACCCTGAGGCTGGGAAAGATTGAAGGCAAGAGGAGAAGGGGACGACAGAGGACAAGATGGCTGAATGGCATCATTGACTCGATGGACATGAGTTTGAGCAAGCTCTGGGAGTTGGTGATGGACAGGGAGGCCTGTTGTGCTGCAGTCCATGGGGTTGCAAAGAGTCGGACACAACTGAGCAACTGAACTGAACTGAATGATTCTACTATGTGCAATGTTCTGTGTTAGGAGAGATGATCAAGATAGAGCCTCACAGTACAGAAAGGGAATAGAGGGTTTTATCTACACCAAATCTATTTCCCTTTTTATATCTGAGTAAAGAATCTGATTTTGTTCAGATATAAAAATCTTCAGGAGAGATAAACAGTTTTGGGATAGATTCTCAATATTCTAAATCAGCTGGGTAAGTCAACTCATTCCATTGTCATCTAATTAGGTAACTGGTTCAGGATGACATGCAACCCAATTCTGGCAAATGATATAGGAAGTTAACTCCGCTATGTAGTTTACAGAAAACTTTTCTTGTTGGAGAAAGATCAGTCCTTTCCCTTTTGCTGCATGGTGCCATGTATGCATGTGATACCAACTCTGGCAGTCTTCTTGCAACCATGTTATGAGATAGACTAGAGACCAGTCAACATGCTAAGGTTGACAGAGCAGAAAGATCAAAGAAATTGAGTTTAATGACAAAATCAGTGAGCTGCAATAATAAACTCCAGAACCACCTGACAAACAAACTGTAAGATGATTAATTTTTCACATCATTTCAAACCATTTGAATCAAAATTTTCTGTTACTTATGGCCCAAAGTGTCTTAAAGAAAAGGGAAATAATGAAGTAAATGAAAGTATGCATGCTTCCCAGGTGGCTCAGTGGTAAAGAATCCACCTGCCAATGCAGGAGACACAGAAGACTCAGGTTCGATCCCTGGATTGGAAGATTCCCTGGAGTAGGAAATAGCAACTTGATCTAGTATTCTTGCCTGGAAAATTCCATGGACATAGGAGTCTAGTGAGCTACACAGTCTGTAGAATCGCACAGAGTCAGACATGACTGAGGAGGATGAGCACGCGTTCACGTAGATATACACCCAATCTTCTTTCCTACGCTAGCTGGCAGTGGACGGGGCCTTCTTCCTGACTTCCCATGTATGGAATATAATCCGAAGTGTATGCGCCATTTCTAGACCTGGCACCTAAAAGTATCTTCAACCTGATGCTCTGATTCTCTCTCTTTCTTTTTCTGGGTCCAATACCATCAGCATGGTGATACGCTTCTATTACCTGTCATTAATCCAGATCTTTTTTCTGATCTTCATTAAAAACCAACAAAAATCAAACAATATAATGCTGTTTTTCAAGGTCTTAACCCAAATCTCCAGCATAAACTATGCCATAAACTATGGCAGAGAGGGGCTAATATTATTATAAGGGACCCAGATGACTATCTAAGGAAGCAATGATGTAATTGCATGCAGTTATAATGAAAAATGGGAGAAGGCAATGGCACCCCACTTCAGTACTCTTGCCTGGAAAATCCCATGGATGGAGGAGCCTGGTGGGCTGCAGTCCATGGGGTTGCTAGGAGTTGGACACAACTGAATGACTTCACTTTCAGTTTTCACGTTCATGCATTGGAGAAGGAAATGGCAACCCACTCCAGTGTTCTTGCCTGGAGAATCCCAGGGACAGGGGAGCCTGGTGGGCTGCCATCTATGGGGTCGCACAGAGTCGGACACGACTGACCCGACTCAGCAGCAGCAGCAGCATAATGAAAAATTGCAAGAGACTGGATTAGAAAGTTTAGTTCCCAAACGTCATATGTCTGAGTTCCAATAATTGAGGTCAGTACATATATACAAAATGTTCCTTTTTACAACTCTTAACTTATTTAACAAAATAGAAGAATATCAAGGAAAAAGAATTTAAACTAGGAATAAATTGAAGGTAGAGCTCTGTGCCTGTTTTTGCACTGATCTATGGTAGACCTTTGTATCAGGCTTTTCTCATGGCTTAGGTGGTAAAGAATCTGCCTGCAATGTGGGAGACCCAGGTTCAACCCCTGGGTTGGGAAGATCCCCTGGAGAAGGGACTGGCAACCCACTCCAGTATTCATGCCGGGAAAATTCCATGGACAGAGGAGCCTAGTGGGCTACAGTCCAGGGGGTTGCATCAGATTCTATTTTCATGTATATTTAATAGTAATAAGACAAATTATATTAGAAAATAACTTAAAATTTATATTATGATTTTTAAATAAATCTTTTTATTAAAGGAAATACATATAACCTTTATCATATAAAACAGACAAAAAACAATTGTTCTTATCTTTTACCTTAACTAGGAAACTGTGCTAATGAATTTTACAGATTATTATGTAAAATGTACACCTTTTCACAAATAACTGTCGCTTTTTTCCAAGTTGGTCGGAGTGGAGAAGAACTATCATTAGTTTGGTGAATTGCTTATTATAGGGATTTTATCTGGTGTGTACTTTTCTGAGAATGACAGGGTGAAAGATGATTATAACAGATCAATATTAAATGACAAGATATATCTTTCTCTTACAAAAAAGTGAAGCAACAATTTATTATTTATTACACTGTAAAGGTAAAATGGTGAATTAGTGGCAATAAAATGATTCTAGAAGGTAAAGGATTGAGGCTTTAAAACCTCCTATTGATTCTATATCATGCGTGCTCTATTACACCGCAATAACTCCCTAAAGTGCAGCTCTTCACTCTCACTTTAGGGAGTGATCCAGACCTCGAAAGAGACAGAGCACGTACCTCCTCTGTGTATAATTTGTATGCCTTTATCAATATTTAAGTCTGACAGAATGGAAGTGTTTTTTATTTACTTGATGGCCAGCCTTGCCTCTTTGCCTTGTGCTTACATTATATTTGGAACAGGTCATGGGAAAAACTGTAAAATGGACAGAATCTGCTGTCAGCTCTCTCCTTCTTCTCTGTCCCTGTCACACAGCCCATAGGTTTTTTTCCTACCCGCTGGATGCTAATGAGAGTTAGCCTGTGAGTTTCTTTAGGCAAGCACCATTCTAGTCTATCCTTAGTAGTTCACCGGTATCTAACATCTTAACATCTGTCATATAAATGGACAAATGAGGACTTCCCTGGTGGTCCAGTGCTTAAGAATCCCCCTGCCAATGTAGGGGACATGGATTCAGTCCCTGGTTGGGGAAGATTTTACATGCCTTGAGGCAACTAAACCAATGTGCCAGCATGCCCTACTGAAGACCGAATGCCCTAGAGCCCATACTCCGCAACAACAGAAGCCATCACAAGAAGCCCATGCACAGCAAATAGAGAGTAACCCCACTCATCACAACTAGAGAAAGCCCGCTTACAGCAACGAAGACCCAGCACAGCCAAAAATAAAATATTTAAATATGAACAAATGATAAGTTAATTCCTCATAAGCATTATGTTCTGAATATATATATATATTGGAGAAAGCAATGGCACCCCACTCCAGTACTCTTGCCTGGAAAATCCCATGGGCAGAGGAGCCTGGTAGGCTGCAGTCCATGGGGTCGTGAAGAGTCGGACATGACTGAGCGACTTCACTTTGACTTTTCACTTTCATGCATCAGAGAAGGAAATGGCAACAATGCCAGTGTTCTTGCCTGGAGAATTCCAGGGACAGAGGAGCCTGGTGGGCTGCCGTCTATGGGGCCGCACAGAGTCGGACACGACTGAAGCGACTTAGCAGTAGCAGCAGCAGCATATATATGTATATATGAGAAGAGTACTTCTGAGAGGGAACATTATTTAACCAAAAGGAGTGGTTGCTAATGAGAGAATTTCAGGCATTGGTGAGAGACAAATTTAGAAAAGGGGTAGGGTGAGTTTGAATGAACTCCGGGAGATGGTGATGGACAGGGAGGCCTGGCGTGCTGCGATTCATGGAGTCACAAAGAGTCGGACAAGACTGAGCAACTGAACTGAACTAAACTGAAGGGGGACATGTGACTTCAGATCACATGATGCAAAATTTCCACATTATTTTGCTTTATTTAGAGTAGTCCCTGATTTGAGAAATTGCCCCAAAATTCTAGATAAGAAAAGTTTAAGGTAGATTGTTAAGAAAATGACTGGTCAGTTTTCAAATCATCTCAATTTTATGCGTCCTACATTAGAGCTCATACAGTCCTTTGATACCATGGGCCACCCTGGAAAGTCCTCGTGGTCCCAGAGACTCAGTGCCTTAGTTTACTGCGGCGTTCTCCCAGCTGTTTCAGCAGACACTGCTGCATCAGGGGCCAATCACCTGATGCTGCTCTCCTTGCCAGCATTGTTTGGCTTCAAGACCGATTGACCACTCAAGCAGCTCTCTTCTGCCCCCTTCTGTCACAAGTCTGCATGTACCCAGCTGGGCCTGGGGCAACTTTGTCTTATTCATTCCTTCAGTAGCAAGTTATCGAGAATTTGTCAAGTGCCAAGTACTGTCCTTGATAGTACTTGATACATATGATATATTTGATAAATAAACATTATATACTTGATAGTACTTGATAAATATGACATTATTTATCAGCAAATAAAACAGAAAAATATTGTTGTTCTTGGAGAGTCTGCCAATGGGCATTTCATCTCAGGTTATCCTCACACTTTGAAGAGAACACTTTCAGAGTTTTGTAGGATATGACTTAAAAAAACAATTTATACAGATTTTTATTCAAAATGGCTCTCTCGCAGCTCATTCAGCCAGACTTATTAATACTATTAGGAATATGAAAGACTGCAGTATTGCTTTTCCACTTATGATACGTGTCTAGCATACTGATGCTCCAATTTTTTTTAATCAAATATTTGAATTAGTTTTCTTTGATAAAGAAATGTTTATCTTAGCTAAGCTTCCCTAGAACAGATTATAACACAGGAATTAAGGTGGATGTGATTTACTGAAGGAGTACTCTTCAGCGAAAAAAAAAAAAAAAAAAACCTTTGAGGGAGTGAGAAGCACTGTAGGGGAGGGGAAGGAGTTAACCAGGAGATCAAGGTCTAATCTAGCTTTGAGTCATCTGGGTGGAGGCTTGGAATGAAAATGGTACCTTAATGATTTCCCACTCCCCAGACTAGGTAGCTATGTTAGCAGAGACCAATTCTGCAGAGAAGAGGCAGCTGTCAATTTGTGGTCAATATTCACAGAAGCTGCAAGATAGGTCCACCAGCTGGTAGAGGGGATCTGCCTAGGGTACTGACAGTACCTTTGAGAGTGCACTGAATTCCCTGTATGTGAAACTATTGCTGGCCTTAAAGAAATTTCTCTGGTTTCCTAACTTAAAAAATGTTTTTTGTCAGTATCTCCTGAGTTTCAGGCATTGGTATGATTAGTACGTTGATGAGTATGACATGATAGCTATCATGGGTTACTATAAGGACTAGGAGGGGAAGCAGACAGGGGAACAGAAGTGTTAAGGAATGTGACATGACACCTGGGGAGTCATATAGGGTGTTGGGAGACAGCACGGGAGCAGTACTCATGCTGGACAGTGGCTGTGGAAAGAGTCAGGAGAAGCTTCCTGTGTGATGTGTCATCAGAGCGTCTAGTCAGGGCCCTTCACAAAGTCCTGTCCTTGCTGTGTACTTCCTGTGGCTGCCACAAGAGATCAACACACACTGAACAATCGAGATTAATCTCACAACTCTGGAGACCAGACGTTTGAAATCGAGATTGGGATGTGCTCCCTCTCAAGGCTCAGAGGGAGAATCCTCCCTTGCCTCTTCTAGCTCCTGGTGACTCTGGACATTCCTTGGCTTTGGGCTGTATCACTCCCATCAGTGTATCAGTGATACTCCACATGGCCTTTTCTGTATCACTCCCATCAGAGTATCAGTGATACTCCACATGGCCTTTTCTGCATGTGTGTGTCTTCTCTTCTGTTTCTTACAAGGACAGTTGTCAGTGGATTGAGGACCCACTCTGATAAAAACCCACACTGGATTTCCCAGGTGGCTCAGTGGTAAACAACCTGCCTGCCAATGCAGGAGACACCAGAGACTTGGGTTCGATCCCTGAGTCAGGGAGATCCCCTGGAGAAGGGCATTGCAACCTGCTCCAGTATTCTTGCCTGGAAAATCCCTTGGACATAGGAGCCTGGAAGGTTATGGTCCATGGTGTCGCACAGAGTTGAACATGACTGAAGGAACTTAGCACTCACACACTGATAAAATAGGACAATTTAATCTCAAGATTTTAAATTTAATTATATCTTTAAAGACCCAAATAAGTTCAGAGTCACAGGTTCCTGGAGTTAAGATGTAAATATCTTTTTGGGGATATCCCATTCAATCCAGTGTCTCACTATCAGCTAGCGATGGCTGTTTATTTCTTATTCAAAAAGGAAAGGGTCTGAGCTTAAATTTCTATAATTGCTATATGATGGGGGAGGGGCCTCTTAAGTATGAACTCCAAATGCTACCCTACCAATCTACAGCCACCTTTTAGGGTGCAAACTGTGATTGAGAGCTTTTAAACTTTCCCAATCCAAAGCTTATTGTTAGCTCCCTTTCCATAAGAAATTGGGGATATTCATCCTATGTCACCCTTTCAATGGAGGAGACTTGCAGTAACTCCAAATCAATTTCCCTTTTCAGGAAGGCTGCCGGCAGTGATGGTAAGTAGTCAAGATGGTTTCTGTGAAAGCCCGTTTATTCACAATTCAATATCTGAGGAGTTAACCTTCTGATCAGTGGCAGGTGGAAGCAACTGTTTGGGGGAGACCTATTTGGGAGGTATACGATTACAGGGCTTGGTAAACAACTGAGCATATTAGTGAGAAACAGGGAGGGTCCAGAAAAGCTTCCAAGACCTGAGTGAGCAGGGTAAGTCATTGAGTTCAGTGCTGAATATGCTGAATATGAAGAAGCAGGAGCTCACCCAAGTGGAAAAAAATCATTAAACTGATGTCTGATGGAACTTTTTTTTAAAAGTTATCAGATATTGGTTTTTTATTGTTGTTGCTTTGTTTTCTAAGGAAAGATAAATTGAGAATGTTTTCAAGTGTATCATGAGGAGTCTGAGCTGCATCTTTGAAGTTTAAACTCAGCATTCTACATACAAATGTCCCCTAAATATGATGCTCATTCTCAGTCGCTCAGTCGTGTCGGACTCTGCGATCCCATGGACTGTAGCCTGCCAGGCTTCTCTGTCCACGGGATTCTCCAGGCAAGAATATTGGAGTGGGTTGCCATTTTTTTTTTTCTCCAAGGTATTCTCCCAACCCAGGGATCAAATCTGCAAATCCTGCGTCTCCTGCACTGCAGGTGGATTCTTTACCACCAAGCCACCTGCTGCTGCTTCTGCTGCGGCTAAGTCACTTCAGTCATGTCCGACTCTGTGCGACCCCAGAGATGGCAGCCTACCAGGCTCCTCCATCCATGGGATTTGCCAGGCAAGAGTACTGGAGTGGGTTGCCATTGCCTTCTCCAATCAAGCCACCTGGGATGCCCCAAATACGATGCTAGGCAGAAGCTTTTTTTTTTTTTAACTCCAAGATATATTTTAAATATATGTAATGTACTTTGATGTTTACAACATTTTGCCTGATTCTTAATTCTTAAGTTTTAAAATGAGATGGGTATTTTAAAATTTCCCTCCATGTTGTCTTGTTCTTTTCGTATTTTCATAAATTAAGCATTCAGAAACAAGCAGTCCATTTATAACTTATATCTTTTTCTAGTTCCTCTATCTTACTCTCTTCTTAAATCAGTGAGAAGGGAAATGGGCTTTGTTACTCTTTTTTCTCTTTTTCGTAAGGGTGAGTTCTATACTGAGAAAGTCTTTCCTCCCACCTTCTTTGAAAAGTGACTGTATTGTATTTATTGTGAACCTGCAAGTGTGGCATTGATTGACAGCTCTGTCTGTATTCACTGTTTCCTATCAAATGACTCCACTTTCGCACCCTTAGCAGATGAAGAACTTACTAAGATGGTTCTAGTACTAGTATTATAACAATCGATGTAAGTCCTCAATATTTTATTCTAATTTTTCTAAATGATCTTTTTATTTGCTCTTCTACTTTATATATTTTATATTATGTTTTGGTTCAAATATTTAAATCAAGACTATTATGTAGTCATGTTACTTTTGAATATGTCTTCATTTTAGTAAACATGTTTTAAAAAAGTGAAAAGTGAAAAAAAGTCAAGCTTTAAGGGAAATAAATGTTGAGGATAATGGAGTTCTAGCTTTAATACGACAGTGAAATACCAACAAATATATCCACTTAACTTACCTTATCATCAAAGTAGCTGTTGGAAAAATGTAAGAGAATAAGACTTAATTCAGAGTCTGATGAAGAGAGTCTACTTAGTGGAAGGCCTGCTGTTGGCCAATGTATCTGATGCCTAATTATACTGACATACTAGAGGAAAATGATCTGGCTTTTCTATTAGACACTTGAAATGGAAATCTGCATCTAATCAAACATTAGGGCTTGACAATTCCTTGTATTTCTATTTTTATATGAAATCCTTGAGTCATTTTCATGGGAAGAGTGATGTCAACAAGAACAATGTTTTTTGAAGTAGAAAAACATGATATTCAAAAATTATATTGACTTTCTTTTTTCCCATTAATTAAGGTTCTTCACTAGCAATTGAAGCCAATAAATGATGCTTGTTATACATATGTGAGGAAAAAAGATAGATTCAATTCCATCCTTAGGTTACTGACACTTGTAATTGCTAAATTTTTTGTGCAAATTTAGTAATAACAGTAGGGAGAACAGCATCGAAAGAACACGTTGTTTAGTAGGATCAGGAGCAGGCAGTGATGGGAGAAATCCTGATATATCTTAAATAAATCTAACTTCTTCACTAATAATATTCAAAGTTAATGTTTTTGGAAAACTTTAGTGCTCCAGGAATTATAAGCTTAAGACAGTATATATTGGCCTCGATCCCACTGTTTGTAACTAATATTGTTACAGAAGTTACTTTTCAAGCTTACATTCTTCCAAAACATACAGGATCTTATAACTAGATTTTAAACTGAAATATTCAACAAGTGGATGTGACCACATGTAGACCTTGCGATTTAAAGCTATTGGAAAAGGATCACCTAGATTTCAAATTCCAGTTGGATTTAAAGAGCAGCAACAGTACAAAAGGAAGATTTTGAAGACAATGACAGTTAAATTATACTCATAAGTAAAAATAACCCTGATAAAGACTCACATTTGGCTGAATTTTAAGTGGAAGTTTGAATCAGGTTTATAAGGAAAAGCTGCCCCACAAAAAGAAGTTGACAATAAAAAAAAGGCATCCTGCCCTACTTTGGTTAATCTTACCAGTAAAGACGATGGGCAATCTGGACACTTTGTAGTGAGCGGTGTAACAGAAGTTGCACCAGAGGACTCTCAAGGTTCCATTCAAACTTGACAGCCTGAAGTAAGAGATCAATTACTTTACTTTTTTTTTTTTCCTCAGTAACAAAATTATAGCAGAATACAGAGGTACTTAAGAGGCTTGAGAAAGGGAAAACAGCATAAAAGTTTTGACAAAATACTTATATTTAATAGCTTTATCATTTGGTGTGTAACTAATAGAGCATATACACATCACACAATTTTTTTTTTTTGGCTTTTAGTATCACAGAATAAATAAGACCTGGTGGTTGGTGGAGTTCAACCACGCCTAGGGAGAGAATCCTGGCACACAGAAAGTAATATCATGAACAGTGTCTTGGATATTAAAAAAATGGCATTATTAAACAATAGATGATTCTCTTCTTTTGGTTTGAAAAAGTGAAAGTCATTCAGTTGTGTCCGACTTTTTGTGACCCCATGGATCCATGGAATTCTATAGGCCAGAATACTGGAGTGGGTAGCCTGGATCGAACCCATGTCTCCCACATTGTGGGCAGATACTTTACTAGTTGAGCCTCTAGGGAAGCCCAAGAATGCTGCAGTGGGTAGCCTACCCCTTCTCCAGGGGGTCTTCCTACCCAGGAATTGAACCGGGGTATCCTGTATTGCACACAGATTCTTTACCAACTGAGCTATCAGGGAAGCCCCACAAAATCAAAGCCTTAACTGAAATCACCTATTGAGTATTAACCTGCAGAATTTGAAGCTTTACTTTAAAGTGTCAAAGCTGCCTTTTGGTGGACACATAATCCACCCATCCTCCAATCTCCCATTCCTTCATCTGCAACGTGAACAACTTTCTAATGTTTTCTAGGATATCCAACCTGAGGGAAAAACACAGACAGCAACAGCAACCTTTGAGACCTAATTTAGACTTCCACACCCACTCTACAGGGACTTCACCATCAGCACTCGGTGTCTGGGCCCTCATCATCATCATCATCATCATCTCATGAACCACAATAAGCTGTGAAAATGAATGTCAGGCTTTCTTCCTATCTTTCTAAAAGTACTTATTCCTGCTTGAGAAACAAAGATTCTATGGCGTGTTGCTCCATAAGCCATTTAAGTCACATACACACACAGAGTTAACACCACAGTCCAGAGAGCAGAAAAAATGGGAACAACATTCATTCAACACACACCTAAAGAAACACCTCAGTATGCTAATTATTCTCCAGGATGGGAATGTTTATGAATTCTTGAAGTGTGAGAATGTCAAAGATGATCTCAGCAAATTTGCATAAACTCGTGATGCTGTCTGAATATATAAGGATCATAATGTGTGCTGTCTTAAACTGCAGTTATGACCTTCTTTAAGTAACATGCTAATATTGGATTGACTAGACCATGGGCTGTGTTCATGCCCTTATCGTGAACATATCCTATGAGTACATTAGCAGGAGAGAGATACCTCAGAGTCTACTTCCATGCTTGTCTTTTAGCTTTCTTTGAAGACTTCCTTGTGATTTCTTTCTGAACCCAGAAACTACTTACTGATCATGAATGGCCTCCCTTGCTTCCAAATTCACTGCATCATTCTGTCTACTGCTACAATTTCTCCCTACATCCTGCATCATCATCAGGAGACAATATTTTGGATGCATATTTCGTTGGCTTCCTAGTTGTCTCAGTGGTTAAGAATCTGTGTACCAATGCAGGAGAGGTGGGTTCAATCCCTGGGTTGGGAAGATACCCTAGAGAAGGAAATGGCAACCCACTTCAGTATTCTTGCCTGGGAAATCTCACAGACAGAGGAGCCTGGCAGGATATAGTCTATGAGGTCGCAAAAGAGTTGGATTCAACTAAGGAAATGGAACAACAACAACATTGTTTTGAACTCTCTTCTTGAAACCTACCTACAGCCTGTGGTTTGCAGTGACCTCTGGGTCTGTGGCTTATTAGAGCATTAGCTATGAACCATAAGCTTCCCTGGTGCCTCAGACAGTAAAGAATCTGCCTGCAATTCGGGAGACCAGGGTTTGATCCTTGGGTCACAAAGATTTCCTGGAGAAGGGAATGGCAATCTACTCCGGTATTCTTGTCTGTAGAATTCCATGGACAGAGGAGCCTGGCAGGCTACAGTCCACATGGTCACAAAGAGTTGGACACTATTGAGTGACTAACACTTTAAGAACCATACTTTCTGTTTTCATCATGGTCTTAAAGTAACTTCATATTGCTCTTTAACATAGCCTGCACAGTTCTAATAAAATAATGCATAAAAAATAACATGATTCCAGAAAATAATCAGCAGGGTAGGAATTTTTTTTTTTTATGTCTTGGAAAGTTAGGGTGCAGCATCGAAATTTTAAGGGCAAATCTCACAATTAATGTTTTGAAAATTCTTCCCATTTGTTATTAATTTTCCAGTCACATTAAATATTTCTTTCCATCTCACATGATTTTATAATTATCATTTTTAATTAGGGAATATTTGCAACGTTACCTATCTTTACCTCTGTGTATTTGCAATGCTGGGTCCTGGGTGCGACTTATCTTATAAATGAATTTGCATTTACAGGCATAAGTCTCTCAGCCACATTCCTAGTGTCAAGTGTTATTGACTCAGATTCTGGCTTTCAAAGATTTAATTTACATATACTATTGTAGAAATTTCCTTTTTTTGAGTTGGGTTAGATATAGCATGTTGCCCATACTCAAGAGGCATGAGATGAATAGTGTTTCTGCAAGTTGAATTAATTTTTATTCTCACTACACTACATACTCCTGCAAGGCTAGGGAAATCACAACTGTAAGGAGTGGTGTTAGTAACTCTACAGTACACATGCTGCTAGATCAGTTCTCTCTTTAAGGCCTTCAGAGAAGTACATGTTCTGATTGTAAAGTAACATAGAATTCAATTCTATTATTAGAGGCTCCTCACTTTAGTCTCCAGAGAAGGCAATGGCACCCCACTCCAGTACTCTTGCCTGGAAAATCCCATGGACGGAGGAGCCTGGTGGGCTCTAGTCCACGGGGTCGCTAAGAGTCGCGCACGACTGAGCGACTTCACTTTGACTTTTCACTTTCATGCATTGGAGAAGGAAATGGCAACCCACTCCAGTGTTCTTGCCTGGAGAATCCCAGGGACGGGGGAGCCTGGTGGGCTGCCGTCTGTGGGGTCGCACAGAGTCGGACACGACTGAATTGACTTAGCAGCTTAGCAGCACTTTAGTCTCAGGGTCTCTGTCTTAAATTCAAAACCTGAGGCACCTGGCATTTAAAATAGCTTATAACAATGACCTGATCTTTCAGATAAGAAAACACCTGAGTTAAAAACAAAGCAAAAGAAAAACATACAGACCCCTATTTTAGACCTATTCAGCATTCAGTATCCAGTTAACTTAGAAAAAAATCATTGTTTATATTTTGGATATTCAATCATATACATGACTATTTGTGCAATTGTTTAAATGGTAACATAGTCAAACTAAATCAGACCATGATCAGATTTCTAGATAAGTTTATAGTATTTTCCAAAATTACTCCAATATCATGATATATGATGTCACAAAACTACTATCTGGCAGCAGAATTTGATTGTAAGAAACTACTGTTTTAAAATCTGTAATTAATATTAGAATATGGGAAAAGCAAGAAAAATATTATGAACAGATATCTAGTAAATGACTACTTTCTACATAATGTTTATTTGGTTACTTTTTTATAGTTTTATATATACAGTTGGATACCAATTTTTCATCACAGTATTTTTTTTTCCCTGTTCTAATTAATAAGTGAAGGTGTTTTTTTAAAAAAAATTTCCCTTTTGGTGTTTATATACCTTTTTTGTAACCATATCAATTTTGGGTAGAGAATTTCCATGATACCCAAGTTGACAGCTGTATTTTTAGCCCCTTGGCTAGCCAAACTGAAATTATCACTTTTAATGTAGGCTACTGTTGATTCACTGGGACCTGTTTTAGAGAATTATTGGTTAAAATCCTGGAATCCCTTGGCAACTTTGCTGTCCTTACCTGAACTAGCTGTGGGAGATATTCCAGTAGTTCATCATTCAAGAGGTTGTCTAACTGCTGAACTGCCACGTTACGAATTTCTTGATCTGGAAAACTAAAACAAAGTAAATACACTTACTAAGCTGTTAATAGCTTACAATAATGCATGAGAAATATCAGGAAAACAGAGAATTAACTCCACCCCCAATGCATTAGATAAAATAATCTCACAATCATTTAAGATAATCATTAGCATCAAATAATCATTCTTTTTTGTTTTCATATTCTGTGCTCTATGAACTGCAGTCAAAAGTTCTTTTGACTAGATTTTGGAAACATGAGTTTAAGTCAGATTCCTGCCAACTTTTCTGCCTATAAAATGTGGATTATAGGATATCTAAGATTTTTTAAAAATACATGAAAATCCTTGCTTATTATTTAGCCATATATTTAAGTAAATAATTACTAGCTGGAGATCTGATGGCTTATATGATTAAAAATGGGATAAAATATATTTAAATGAGTCTTTGGGCAGAGAATAATAAAAAACAAGAAATCTAATGTATCTTACAATAAATAAACACAAATAATGTAATACAGCTAAATCATACTAGGCTGTTAAGTTCTTGAATGTAACTATGCCTTACTCATTTTGAACTTCATATGCCTGGTGTAAGATTTAGCACCAACTAAACACAATAAAAGCTTGCTACTAAACTAAATTTATGAAGGTAGTTCACATCTGAAACCCTACAGTCCCCCTCCATATTGGAGGGTTCTCATCTGTGGGTACATAGTGTGGACTGTATACTATGCCCTTTTATATAAGGGACTTGAGCTTCTAGATTTTGGTTTCTGCAGGGGTGTTGGAACTAACGATACTGATGGATGACTGTGCTCCTCAGAACAACTAACACTGCTCCATCAGTAGAATTGTGTGTGTGAGTATGCGCACACGTGCTCAGTCATGTCCGACTCTTTTTTGACCCCATGGACTGTAACCCGGCAGGCTTCTCTCTCTATGGGATTCTCCAGGCAAGAATACTGGAGCAGGTTGCCATTCCCTTCCTCAGGGATCTTCCTGATCCGGGGATCAAACTGGAGTTTCTTGTATCTCCTACATTGCCAGAGCTCCCGGAAATTGTTTAGATATAAATTTGACACACCTGCTTTGACATGATAAATAAATATAGCAAGGGTTTTGGTGAGAGAAACACCTTTATTTATTATTTTAAATAAACAAATCTTAAAAAATTAATATGCACAATTTAAAATTCAAAGGAACAGTTTAGAGCAATTCACTTAGAAACAACAACAAAAAAAAGAATAAACAAGACCCTCAAATTTTTTGCATGGGAACTAAGTGAATGCTTTTCAGGTGAGAGCTCTAAAGACTGTGGGGGTCAGAAAACTTTGTCTCTAATGCCAAGTCTCTTTTCAGCATGTCCGGTTACTTAAGGGTGAAAGGAATACATGCAGCTATAGTATAAAGGACAAAAATAGCACTACTCAGTATCTTCCCAACTGTCTTTGACAGCAGTTTGAAATGTGGTGCTTAAACAGGTTACATATTTTCTCTTCATTCATTTAAATTGAGCATTTTAATTTTTAATTTTTTTAAATTTAATTTTATTTTTAAACTTTACATAATTGTATTAGTTTTGCCAAATATCAAAATGAATCCGCCACAGGTATACATGTGTTCCCCACCCTGAACCCTCCTCCCTCCTCCCTCCCCATACCATCCCTCTGGGTCATCCCAGTGCACTAGCCTCAAGCATCCAGTATCATGCATCGAACCTGGACTGGTATCTCGTTTCATACATGACATTTTACATGTTTCAATGCCATTCTCCCAAATCTTCCCACCCTCTCCCTCTTCCACAGAGTCCATAAGACTGTTCTACACATCAGTGACTCTTTTGCTGTCTCGTACACAGGGTTATTGTTACCATCTTTCTAAATTCCATATATATGCGTTAGTATACTGTATTGGTGTTTTTCCTTCTGGCTTACTTCACTCTGTATAATAGGCTCCAGTTTCATCCACCTCATTAGAACTGATTCACATGTATTCTTTTTAATGGCTGAGTAATACTCCATTGTGTATATGTACCACCACTTTCTTATCCATTCATCTGCTGATGCACATCTAGGTTGCTTCCATGTCCTGGCTATTATAAACAGTGCTGCGATGAACATTGGGGTACACGTGTCTCTTTCCTTTCTGGTTTCCTCAGTGTGTATGCCCAGCACTGGGATTGCTAGATCATAAGGCAGTTCTATTTCCAGTTTTTTAAGGAATCTCCACACTGTTCTCCATAGTGGCTGTACTAGTTTGCATTCCCACCAACAGTGTAAGAAGGTTCCCTTTTCTCCACACCCTCTCCAGCATTTATTGCTTGTAGACTTTTGGATCGCAGCCATTCTGACTGGCGTGAAATGGTACCTCATAGTGGTTTTGATTTGCATTTCTCTGATAATGAGTGATGTTGAGCATCTTTTCATGTGTTTGTTGGCCATCTGTATGTCTTCTTTGGAGAAATGTCTATTTAGTTCTTTGGCCCATTTTTTGATTGGGTCATTTATTTTTCTGGAGTTGAGCTATAGGACTTACTTGTATATTTTTGAGATTAGTTGTTTGTCAGTTGCTTCATTTGCTATTATTTTCTCCCATTCTGAAGGCTGTCTTTTCACCTTGCTAATAGTTTCCTTAGCTGTGCAGAAGCTTTTAAGGTTAACAAGTGGTGCTGGGAAATCTGGTCAACCACTTGTAAAAGAATGAATCTAGAACACTTTCTAACACCATACACAAAAATAAACTCAAAATGGATTAAAGATCTAAACGTAAGACCAGAAACTATAAAACTCCTAGAGGAGAACATAGGCAAAACACTCTCTGACATACATCACAGCAGGATCCTCTATGACCCACCTCCTGGAATATTGGAAATAAAAGCAAAAACAAACAAATGGGACCTAATTAATCTTAAATTGAGCATTTTAAATGCAATAAGAATTTCACTTCCAAGGTTGGTCATTCAAAACCCTTACTTCTGATCTACATATACTTTTCCAATAATTTTTTCTCTACGAATATTCTAGCAATAAGACCTACTGAGACTGTAGTCCAGGCACATCTCATGAAGTACCACTAAGGTCAGAAGATTTCAGCATAGCATCACGCACAGAAGGAAAGAAGAAAGGGTGTAATAAAAATTCAAAGCTGGAAGAAGGTCAGCTTGTTTTAGCACACTAAGACTTTATTTTCTCCTAACTAAATGTGATTGACTCTAATTTATTTCTCTCAATTACTAAACCATTTGTCTGAGGCTTGTAGACATCAAGGTCAGTTTGAGGACACTTTGAAGTCTTGGGGGAATAGTTACTTGGTACATTTTGTTGCCTAAGTGAAGACTTAGGTCAGATACTAGTCATCCTTGCTTTCCTGTGTGCCTATTTCATCTTACTGATGTGAATGACAGCAAAGGAGGAAAAACAGAAAATAAACATCACAACAAAAGAAAACTCCTTGGTAAACACTGTATCTCTAATCATGTGCTTATTTCCAAACACTAGAATGTAAAGTCCTTGAAAACAGAAAAATTTTGCCTGTTTTGTTCACTTACCTGTCCCCATTATCTCTAGATTGGTGGACACTCTCTACATATTTCAGAAATGTCTAAATTTAATTAGTTATCTTTCCATCTAAAGCATCACTACTGCCAGACTTCTGTCTCACACTCTGTGTTATCATCTTTCTCCAGTCATGTAGGTCTGAAATGTTAATGATTATGTTTTCTCCCTCTTTGCTAAAGATTCATCATTTAATTCCCCCTCTTTCTATCTGGTGAAATTCAATTCATCCTCGAAGACAAAGTTCAAGCATCAATTTACTGGTAAAGCTGTTTCAGCCACTTTCTAGAATTACCCCTTTTTCTATGGGATTCTAAACACAAGGTTGAGGGTAGACTCATTCATTTATATCCCTAGTCCAAGCATAACAGAATAAAAGTTTGCGGAATTTCTAGTAGTCTCTTATCTTTACATCTGATCAGTTGCCAAGTTCTGTTAATTTTTCTATCCCAATGGCTCTCGCACCAATGTTGTTATTTAGTCACCAAGTTGTGTCCAATTCTTTTGTGACACCATGGACTGTAGCCTGCCAGGTTCTTCTGTTTATGGGATTTCCCAGACAAGAATACTGGAGTGGGTTGCCATTTCCTCCTTCAGGGCATCTTCCCTATCCAGGGATCGAACCCATGTCTTCTGCATCTCCTGCATTGGCAGGCGGATTCCTCTACCCCAGGCCACCAGGGAAGTACTCTGTGCTTGTTTTCAGTTTCTTCTGCAATTACCTGTGCTAGGCTATACTTGGCTCACACTGGTATTAGCATTTTTCATAGTATTACCTTATAAAATTTCCTGAATTATTTTGTAAATTCATTTCCCATAAAACAGTAAATGGTTTTCTATTTTCAAAGAAACGTTCAGGCCCATACTATTTATTTACATATTAAAAGCTAGCCGAACACTCCAGATTTTTGTACTACTGTAATACTGGATAAACTGCCCTGGCTCATTGTATGCTGTTTTTACTTTGAACATGCTATGTTCATTCTCACCTTTGTAAGCACTGTAACCTCTGCTTAGAACACCCTCCCTTCTCTTCTTAGACTTCTAGTTCTCCTTTAAACTGTAGATCATATTCTCTTGAAGGCCACTATGCCAGTCTTTAGCAATCACTTTTCTCAACTCCCAGGGCATTGAGTGGTTTCCTCCACTGGGCAATTGGGTATGACAGTGTGTGAAAGCATTTATCATTTTAGTAATATGTATCCTCATTCCTCAACTAGTGAATATACTGTAGCTAAGGATTGTTCTATCTTCTTTTTTGATTTCCAGAATTCAAGACCACTCTCCATATGTGTTGGGTGATTAATAAAAATGCACTGATCATAGGAACCCCCTGGCAGTCCAGTGGTTAGGACTCCATGCTTGCACTGCTGGGATGGCGGGGGAGGGAGGCATGGATTCAATCCCTAGTGGTCAGGGAGCTAATATCCCATGTGCCATGTGGCATGGCCAAAAAAATAAAATAAAAGCATTGGTCACAATAATAATGAGGAAAATCATACTATGCTTCTTGTGTTCTGAGATAATTTATATATTGGTAGCAAGAGGTTCAATTCCACAAAAAGCACTCATACAAATCCCAGATTTTTCCCCCTTACAATCAAAACAGTAAGACAAAAACAAATCCAATGGTGATGGAAGAGAAAGATTTTTTTTCAGGCTGTTTAGGAACAGGAGAACAAAAAACTAGTGATATCTTTATAGAACAGTCCAAAAGGAATATTATGCATTTGTATTAATACACACAAATGTTGGAAGAATGTTTTTGCGTTTTTATAGAAAGGGATGTCTCTTTTTATTCATTACTGGTGCTTGAAGTTCAGGAAGAAATTGGAAGAGAAACTGCCAAGAAATGAACCACATGACATCCTGAGATGCGACTAAGGCCTAACGACATTAAAGCATATCCAAATATAACCTGAATCTGACTATATTAGGAAGAGTTGGCTACATTAAAAGAGATGCTGGCAGTGTTGGTGAAGTTCCTGGAAAATGGGGCTTTTTTATACATTGCTGGCAATATATAGCAACATGTATAAAAAGAATCTTTAAAATGTGCTTATTTTTGATCAAGCAATTCTACTTTGGGAATTTATTCTACAGAAATAATCAAAGATGTGTGTGAGGATATATGTATGCAAATAAAACTGGAAATAATGTAAGTATCTAAAAATAAGCAGTTAAGTTAAATGTGCTATGACTCTATGATAAAATACTGTCATTAAAATATTAAAATAATATTTAATAATATGAGAATATTATGAAACATTTGTGAATTTTTCCACATGCTTAACAAAAAAGATGGAAAGCAAGGATCAAAATATGAATACCAAATTTCTAGATGGAAATGTCATGGATGACTTTAGTTTTCTTTTTTAAAGCTTAATTTTTAAAGATTTTTAAACTTTCTATATGATAGTTTTATTGGTTACTAAAAAACAGTAATTTTAAAAGTAAGTCTCATTCAATTAATTACGAAAATACATTAATAATTGCAAATAATTGCACATTTTAAAATAAAATAAATTGAAAATAAATAAATGCAAATTTATTACTACTAGAACAAAGATCCAAATCATGTGTCCTTTTAAGAGTACACATTGTAGAGTGAAAGAACAAGCCTCATATTTTGTACTTGCTTTAGAATATTCTTTTAACTATTAGGCCCAAATAGGGATCTCTATCCCTGGAGAATTTGTGCTTAATATCTTTTCAGGGCCATGAACTCAGCCACAGATCAATGGACAAATATGTTCCACAAATCCTGGCCTTTCTTCCCTGTAATATTGTCTGAAACTATTTAAACATTCTTTGGGGATATAGCTATTGGCATTTCATGCTCAGTAACTCGCTCCTCAATGAAGTGAGGGCTGCTCATATTAGTTCTCTGACTGTGGTGTGATATTTACATGCTGAAATGTCATATGTATCAGAAGAACTGCAATCTATTTTGAATTTTCCACAAGTCAGGCTATTGTAACTTCCAACGACCTGGTTTGCTTGAAAAATAAGTATAATTTTTGTTGATAATAAACTAGAGCCACTCTCTAGTGATCCTGCTAACCTTGGGATTGCTAATTTCTGTAGGCATGAACATAACACCTTGAATCTGGGGAATAAAGAAAAGTCTCAGTAGAAGGATTCATCAGGCTGATGTCAATTAGGTCCTCATTCATTTATATTTATCAGAAACTTCCTTATAATCTGGTGGCTCAGAGGGTAATGCATCTGCTTGCAATGTGGAAGACCCAGGTTTGATCCCTGGGTCGGGAAGGTCCCCTGGAGAAGGAAATGGCAACCCACTCCAGTGCCCTTGCTTGGAAAATCCCATGAATGGAGAAGCCTGGTAGGCTACAGGCCATGGGGTTGCAAAGAGTTGGACATGACTGAGCGACTTCACTTTCCTTATAATCAATCAGAAAATAGATAATTTAAAATGTAATAAATGGAGATTTATCTGTTTTAAGGTATTAAAAATATATAGGATCAGTAAAATTCATTGCTTGTTGGGGAGGAGACCAGGTAAGCGAAACAAATTTTCATTTATTATGAAATTTTTAAAAATTAGAAATAAAGAGTCCATGTGAAATAATCACTTATTTAAGGTTATACATAATTTTTAAATGTCCATTAACTTTATGCTATCTAATTTAGCTTCCCATGTATGTCTGAAGAGAAGAACAAAAAAACCCCCAAAAACCCTACAATTATGGTCAAAAACAAAAACATTAAGACTGGCTTACTATTCAGTTTTATATGAGTTTCCTGAACAGTGATTCTATATATTCAGGGTTTAGTTGCTTCTGAATGGAGCTAACAATTGCATCTTTAGGATTTCTAAAAGGACAAGATACCATACCTAAGATAAATATAAAACTCGCCACAGTAATTGTTAAAGGATTTTACCTAAAAATAGCTTGTTGTCCAATGAGGACATTTGGACACAAAGGAAAAAATACTCCTTGCAGACTGACTGTAAAAGTTGATAAAAGGAATCTAAGAAATATGGTTAAAAACCTCAAAATGTGAAAACATTAAGTAAAATGAAAGCAAATTCAAGACAAACATTTTTCAAAGAAACTTCAGTGAGATATCAATTCTATATTTTGCCAATACTGTAGGGTAAACACAAAGTTGAAAGTCAAGCAGAAAATTAAGTTGGAATTGCAATCTTTACATGGGTAGGAAAGGAAGTGTATCAAGTATTCATGTAATTCTTTGGCTCAAGGGAGAAGCAGAAACTGACCAGTGGTTAAAGTCTGCTGTACAGTAGAAGTTCTTCAGTTTCTTTTGGAACATTTTAGATCCTTAAAAATTATAGATGATTCCAAAGAGTTTTTGTTTATGTGGGTTATGCAGGCAGGTGTTCATGTTCAGTCATGTCTGACTCTTTGCAACTGCATGGACTGTAGCCTGCCAGGTTCTTCTATCCATTGAATGTCCCAGGCAAGAATACTGGAATGGGTTGCCCTTTCCTTCTCCAGGGGATTATCCCCACTCAGGGATCGAACCTGTATCTCCTGGGTTTTGGCAGGAAGATTTTTCCCGGGGAGTCACCTGGAAAGCCTCTATCTATTAACAATTATCAATTAAAAATACAACCAAGACATTTAAGATATATTTATCAATTCATTTTAAGTGACAATAATTCATTATATGTTAACATAAACAATATGTTTCTAAAAGTATAGCTGCATTTTCACAAAGAAAATAGTGAGAAAAGTTATATCATTTAATATTTTTGTCTCTAATGTCTGGCTTAACAGAAAACAGCTGAATTCTCCTATCTGCTTTGGCATTAACTCTGTTGTAACACTGCATATCATGCAGTCTCTGGAAAACCCCACTATACACTCATGAGTAAATGAGTATGACAAAAAGAACTGATGTCTGGAACTACTTTGGAAACAATTTTGACCTTGTGACATCGCTGTAAACATCTTGAGGACTGTAGACCTTCTATGACTGTAGACTGTAGACTTTGAAAACTTTGATGTACAATGTAGTTTTGGTCAAAGAATCAGAACCTGTGCCCTGTTTCTAAGACAGCAGCACATCAACCTATGTCTCCCATGAGTGGAAAATTGGCTTCAAAGTCATCTGCCAACATCAGACTTGGGAATTGTCATTCCTTCTCAAACATGTATAATTCCTCTCATCTCAGAGGGCTATAGGAATATCACAACGGATTCAGACAAGCTTCAATAGGACCACTGGAATTATGAAGTGAAATTTCAACAGAAAAATACATCTTTCAACTTCTTCCCATTTGGCTTGTTACTTTGTCATTTCTACTTCTTTCTTACTTTCTTTTTCTGTAGGGTCAATAGCTTACTTCAAAAACTTCTGAAGTGATGGGTGAAAGCCAAATGCAATGTAACAAATGTTGACCTTTAAAAAAAAGCAACTTGGGGTAAACTGAAAAGCAAAGAAATCTGAGATCAAATTTAAGTGTAACAGAAATGTCAGACTTCAGAAAACACAGTAAGAATTCATGCAGAATGCCATAAGGCTATTCAGCTTAAAAGCACCAATGTCAGGTTGGAATTAGAAAACCATCAGAAGTACAGAACTGTTTTTCCAACAGGTTTTGAATCTGATGACACACTCAGCATCAGCTTGGAAGGAAAATGTCAATATGAACATCTTCGCTATTTTTTTTAACACTAAAAACAATCAGACATGACAGAAGAAATTTTTTTCTAGGAAAAGAGGTGAATAAAGCTTCTTTAAAATGATTGTCAACCTCTATCTACTGAATAATTCATGTTCTTTCAAAATTGTTCACATGATTATAGAATATTAGAATTCAACGAAACCTGGAGATTTATTCAACCTCCTGACTGTATAAATGAAGAAACTGAAACTCAAGAGAGTTTGGGCTATTTTCCTGAAGTCATTCACTGGTTGATAACAAAACTAGATTATAAACATCCAGAATACTAGCCCAATATTTCTATCAAGGCCTTCTAATCTTTTGACTAGCTATTATCTTCTATGCTTATATAATATGCACAAGACTTATTTGGGTGTATTTTAAATTTTATTCCATTCTAAATGGGTCAGTAGAAACATATAATAGTGAGTAGTGTAATTTACTTATCTGGATTGGGGCACTGGTTCAGCCATGAACCAAAAGGAATAAGAATGAGTCCTAGGCCCAAACAGACAAAGGAACTGTTCAGATATTTCCTGATGGATAGTTATGGACTTGCACAACAATACTGGGAAATGCCTATATAGTCATGCATGTGTACTTAGTCGCTCAGTTTTGTCTGACTCTCTGCGACCATTTGGACCATAGCCTGCCAGGCTCTTCTGTTAATGGGATTTTTCAGGCAAGAATACTGGAGTGGGTTGCCATTTTCTCCTCCAAGGGATATTCCCAACCCAGGGATCAAATCCATGTCTTCTGTGTCTCCTGCACTTTAGGTGGATTCTTTACCCACTGGGTAAGCCATATAGTCATGGTATTAATGAATTACTTAAGATATCTATGATATGTTTCTCTTTCTGAGAATGGACATATAGACACCATGGAGGGAAGAGGGGTGGGATGAATTGGGAGACTGACGTATATACACTAGCATGTATAAAGTAAATAACTAATGAGAACCTACTGTATAGCACAGGGAATTATAACAAGCACTCTGTCACCACCTAAAGGAGAAGGAAATCCAAAAAAGAGGGGACGTATGTATTCATATAGCTGATTCACTTTGCTGTACAGCAGAAACTAACACAATATCATAAAGCAACTATACTCCAATAAAAAGGATTTAAAAGTTCTTAGAGTTTTATAATTCTAGTCAATAGGCATCTGACTGAAAAAAATAATAATGTGTACTTACAATTCCAAAGTATAACCAAAAAATACTCATTGATAATAAAGTTATTCATTATCTTGTGGGGAAAAAAAAAGAATAAGGGATTTTGAGTCTAAATATTAAGGGTTCTAAAAATAAATAAATATGAAGGGTTCCTTTTTTAAGACCTCTCCCTAAACAAATTTATTTGCACCCTTGACTTAATTCCCATCCTTCACTTGATGACTTCCATGTTGGGGTCTCCAGCTTAGATACCTTTCTTGAACACCTTTGGTCATCTCAAGCACACCTCAAAGCCAACATGCAAAGTCTAAACCGCATAGTTCTTGTTCTTCTATTGGTTATGTGTCTCCCAGTGTGCCCCATCTTAGGGAATGTTACTTTTATCCCCTTAGTTATGAAAGACAGAGACCTGGGAATAATCCTTGGTACTCTTCTTTTTCACTACTCCTTCCCATTCAGTCCTGTCATTTTTATGTCTAAATGTTCTGGTTTTCTTCATTTCATTGCATTACCACTCACCTTCTAGGGCTTCCCTGGTGGCTCAGCAGTAAAGAATCTGCCTGTGACATGGCTTTGATCCCTAGGTGGGGAAGATCCCCTGGAGAACAGAATGGTAACCCACTTCAGTATTCTTGCCTGGAGAACCCCATGGACACAGGACCTTGGCGGGCTACAATCTATGGTTTCATAAAGAGTCAGACACAACTGAACAACGAAACAACCACCACCAACACCACCTTCTAAGGCTCACTTGCCATTCTCTGATCCTTGGACTACTTCCATAACTTATCTCATCTTCTCTCATCTACTTAACGCTTCCTTCACCAAATCCATGCTTCACTCAGAAACCAGAGTAATCTCTGAAAGATGCTGCTGCTGCTAAGTCGCTTCAGTCGTGTCCGACTCTGTGTGACCCCAGAGACGGCAGCCCACCAGGCTTCCCCATCCCTGGGATTCTCCAGGCAAGAACACTGGAGTGGGTTGCCATTTCCTTCTCCAATGCATGAAAGTGAAAAGTGAGAGGGAAGTCGCTCAGTCATGTTCGACTCTAGCAACCCCATGGACTGTAGCCCACCAGGCTCCTCTGTCCATGGGATTTTCCAGGCAAAACTACTGGAGTGGGATGCCATTGCCTCCTCCGTGAAAGATGCAAATCAATTCAAAATTTTTTGTCGCCAAGAACCATTTATGCCTTCATGTTGCTATCAGAATAAAGATGAAGTTGCTTAACATGACCCTGTTTAGAAGACCTTAACATGATCTAGTTCCATATGAAGGTATCTTTCCATCACACACTCCTCCCCTGGACTACAGGCACACTAGCTCTCTTCAGTACAGTTCACTCACTCAGTCCTGTCCGACTCTTTGTGACCCCATGAACTGCAGGATGCCAGGCTTCCCTGTCCATCACCAACTCCCAGAATTTATTCAAACTCATGTCCATTGAGTCGGTGATGCCATCCAACCATATCATCCTCTGTTGTCCCCTTCTCCTCCCACCTTCAATCTTTCTCAGCATCAGGGTCTTTTCCAATGAATCAGTTCTTCACATCAGGTGTCCAAAGTATTGGAGTTTCAGCTTAAACATCAGTCCTTCCGATGAATATCAGGACTGATTTCCTTTAGGACAGACTGGTTGGATCTCCTTGCTGTCCAAGGGACTCGAGCGTCTTCTCCAACACCACAGTTTAAAAGCATCAGTTCTTCTGCACTCAGCTTTCCTTACAGTCCAATTCTCACAACCATACATGATAACTGGAAAAACCATAGCTTTCACTCGATGGACCTTTGTTGGCAAAGTAATGTCTCTGCTTTTTAATATACTGTCTAGCTTGGTCATAACTTTTCCTCAAAAGAGCAAGCATCTCTTAATTTCATGGCTGAAGTCACCATCTGCAGTGATTTTGGAGCCCCCCAAAAATAAAGTATCTCTTGTTTCCACTGTTTCCCCATCTATTTGCCATGAAGTGGTGGGACCGGATTTTCTGAATGTCGAGTTTTAAGCCAACTTTTCATTCTCCTCTTTCATTTCAAGAGATTCTTTAGCTTTGCTTCATTTTCTGCCATAAAAGTAGTGTCATCTGCATATCTGAGGTTATTGATATTTCTCCCAGTAATTTTGATTCCAGCTTGTGCTTCATCCAGCCTGGCATTTCTTGCGATGTACTCGGCATATAAGTTAAATAAGCAGGGTGACAATATACAGCCTTAAAGTACACCGTTCCCTATTTGGAACCAGTCTGTTGTTCCATGTCTTACTCTTACTGTTGCTTCCTTACCTGCATACAGATTTCTCAAGAGGCAGATCAGGTGGCCTGGAATTCCCATCTCTTTCAGATTTTTTTTCACAGTTTATTGTGATCAACACAGTTCAAGTCTCTGGCATAGTCAATAAAGCAGAAACAGATGTTTTTCTGGAACTCTCTTGCTTTTTTGATGATCCAATGGATGTTGGCAATTTGATCTCTGGTTCCTCTGCCTTTTCTAAATCTAGCTTGTACACCTGGAAGTTCTTGGTTCACGTTCTGTGGAAGCCTGGCTTGGAGAATTTTGAGCGTTACTTTATTAGCGTGTGCTGCTGCTGCTGCTAACTCAGTTCAGTGGTGTCCGACTCTGTGTGACCCCATAGACAGCAGCCCACCAGGCTCCTCTGTCCCTGGGATTCTCCAGGCAAGAACACTGGAGTGGGTTGCCATTTCCTTCTCCAATGCATGCATGCTTAGTTGCTTTAGTTGTGTCTGACTCTGTGCGACCATATGGACAGCAGCCCACCAAGCTCCTCTGTCCACGGGATTCTCTAGGCAAGAATACTAGAGTGGGTTACATGTGAGATGAATGTAATTGTGAAGTAGTTTAAGCATTCTTTGGCATTGCCTTTATTTGGGGTTGAAATTAAAACTGACCTTTTCCAGTCCTGTGGCCACTGCTGAGTTTTCCAAATTTGCTGGCATATGGAATGTAGCACTTTCAGAGCATCATCTTTTAGGACTTGAAATAACTCAACTGGGATTCCACCATCTCCATTAGCTTTGTTCGTAGTGATGCTTCCTAAGGCCCATTTGACTTCACAATCCAGGATTTCTGACTCTAGGTGAGTGATCATGCCATCATGATTATCTGGGTCATGAAGATCTTTTTCGTAGAGTTCTTCTGTGTATTCTTGCCATGTCTTCTTAATATATTCTGCTTCTGTTAGGTCCATACCATTTCTGTCCTTCATTGAGCCCATCTTTGCATGAAATGTTCCCTTGGTATCTCTAATTTTCTTGAAGAGACCTGTAGTCTTTCCCATTCTATTGTTTTCCTCTATTTCTTTGCATTGATTGCTGAGGAAGGCTTTCTTATCTCTCCTTGCTATTCTTTGGAACTCTGCATTCAAATGGGTATATCTTTCCTTTTCTCCTTTGCTTTTGGCTTCTCTTCTTTTCACAGCTATTTGTAAGGCCTCCTCAGACAACCATTTTGCCTTTTTACATTTCTTTTTTGGGGGGATGGTCTTGATCTCTGCCTTCTTCTTCAGGAACCCTATCAGATCTAACCCCTTGAATATATTTATCACTTCCACTGAATAATCATACGGGATTTCATTTAGGTCATACCTGAATGGTCTAGTGGATTTTCTTACTTTCTTCAATTTAAGTCTGAATTTGGCAATAAGGAGTTTATATTCTTTGCCACAGTCACCTCCCAGTCTTATTTTTGCTGACTGTATAGAGCTCCTCCAGCTTAGGCTGCAAAGAATATAATCGATCTGATTTTAGTATTGACCATTTGGTGATGTCCATGTGTAGAGTGTTCTCTTGTGTTTTTGGAAGGGGGTGTTTGCTATGACCAGTGCGTTCTTTTGGCAAAACTCTATTAGCCTTTGCCCTGCTTCATTCTGTAGTCTAAGACCAAATTTGCCTGTTACTCCAGGTATTTCTTGACTTCCTACTTTTGCATTCCAGTCCCCTATAATGAAAAGGACAACCCTTTGGGTGTTAGTTCTAAAAGGTCTTGTAGGTCTTCATAGAGCCATTCAACTTCAGCTTCTTCAGCATTTCTGTTTGGGGCATAGGTGTGGGTTACTGTGATATTGAATGGTTTACCTTGGAAATGAATAGAGATCATTCTGTTGTTTTTGAGATTGCATCCAAGTACTGCATTTCAGACTGTTTTGTTGATTATGATGGCTACTCCATTTCTTCTAAGGAATTCTTGCTCACAGTAGGCTCTCTTCTCACTTCCTAAATGCAGTTTCTGCATTTCCTAGCTCCCGTCTTCCCATGGAACTCTTCTCTTATCTTCCCTTTCACCAGTTCATTTTCACTCATCTTAGATATGCAATCAAACATAAAACTTCCTCAGGGAAGACTTTTCCCACTCTGGAGAAAGATTTGGGTCCTTCATTTTATGTTATCATGGAACCATGTACTTCTCTCAGAGCTGTTATGACACCTGTTATTTTACATTTATAATTTGGTAAGGGCCTATTTCTCCCCACTTCCAGTGGACTACAACTCCATAAAGGCAGGACTATGTTTCTTTTTGCTTAACATGCTAGCTTCAGAGCCTAAAGAAGTGTCTAACATGAACAGGCCATCAGTAAGTATCTACTGAGTGAATGAATAAACAAACTGGATATCAATTTCTTTATTTATAAAGTGGAAATCCATAAAGTGGGGGAAACTGCACATGATGGTAACAATATTATAGAGACTGTTTTGTAGGTCAATCATATAATATTTTGAAAGTGCTTAATAAGTAATCTATAAGTCACTATTCAATTTTCAAATATAAATTTGCTCTTTTACCATATACGTTTTGACAAGTGAATTTAAGCTTAGTGAATCTTACTAGAAACGAAATTGTTCCCGTGACTTTATGATATTTACAATTTAGCATTGAAAAAAATCTGTAAACTGTAAACACTCTTAAAAACATAGATACCAGGAAGAAGATGATGTTGACAAGACTGACTGGTAGCATTTATTGAAAGTTCTCATAAGTACTTTATCCTGTAAGGTACAATGCATGATACTTATTACTCCCATTGGCAGGAGGTGGGAGGGGTTTCAGGATGGAGAACACATGTACACCCATGGCAGATTCATGTCAATGTATGGCAAAACCAATACAATATTGTAAAGTAAATAAATAAAACTAAAATAAAAGAAAAAAAATAAAAACTTGAACGAAGTGTTTCATTAATAAGTGACAGAGACAGAAATGTCTGATTTCAAAGCTTGTATTGTCAACTGTGAAATTTGGAAGCAACTCCATAAACTCTTCAAAAATGCACAAAGGTAAGATTCATGTCTTTGGTTTATACAATTCTAAGTTCTTCATTCTCAGTATATCACTTTGACTCTGTCTTCATGTGAGACACCATGGACTGCAGGACGCCAGGCCTCCCTGTCCTTCACCATTTCCCGGAGTTTGCCCAAGTTCATGTCCACTGGATCAGTGATGCCATCCAACCATCTCATCCTCCATTGCCCTCTTCCCCTTCTGTCTTCAATCTTTCCCAGCATTAGGGTCTTTTCCAAGGAGTTGGCTCTTTTCATCATGTGGCTAAAGCATTGGAGCTTCAGCTTCAGCATCAGTCCTTCCAATGAGTATTCATGGTTTACTTCCTTTAGGATTGACTGGTTTTATTTCTTTACTGTCCAAGGTACTCTCAAGAGTCTTCTCCAGCACCACAGTTTGAAAGCATTAATTTTTCAGTGTTCTGCCTTCTTTATAGTCCAACTCTCACATCCACACATGACTACTGGAAAGGCCAAAGCTTTGACTATATGGACCTTTGTCAGCAAAATGATGTCTTTGCTTTTTAATACACTGTCTAGATTTGTCATAGCTTTCCTTTCAAGAAACAATCGTCTTCTGCTTTTATGGTTGCAGTCACCATCTGCAGTGATTTTAGAGCCCAAGAAGAGAAAATCTGTCACTGCTTCCACCTTTTCCCCTTCTATTTGCCATGAAGTGATGAGACTGGATGCCATGATCATAATTTTTTTTAATACTGAGTTTTAAGCCGGCCTTTTCACTCTCCTCTTTCACCTTCATCAAGAATCTTTTTAGTTAGTCTTTGCTTTCAGCCATTAGAGTGGTATCATCTGCATATCGTTGTTGATATTTCTCCCTACAATCGATTCCTGCTTGTAACTCATCTAGTCCAGCATTTCGCATAATGTGCTCTGCATATAAGTTAAATAAACAGGGTAGCAATATACAGCCTTGTTGTACTCCTTTCTCCGTATCCATAGTTACCTATAATTCTATTCATATATTCCCTTCCCTCCCAACTGAGAGGAACAAGTTACTCTCTTTCCTTGATAACAGCTCTATTTTCATTTTTGGTCCAGTCTGTTGGGTGTTGGGGTCATCTCATTTTGTCTCTTCACCCATCCTTGTTTTCTGAGCTTCCTTCCCTTCATGCATCTTTCATCTCAGTTTGTAAACATGCTTGGAGCTTTTTTATTTAAACAAACATAAGAAGTCCAAACATTAAAATCTTTCTCCTACCTCCTTCAACTTTAGTGATCTTCTCACCTTTACGATCAATCTTATTCCAAGAGGCACAAATTAGTTTTCTCCATTTTCTCTTTGAGGCCTTGAAGATGGCATCCAACTTCAACACCCAAATTTGCTCTTTCATCCAAAACTCTTGTCTTGGTTAATGATGTAATTATCTATCATTTACCTAATCAGAAAGTTCAAAGTCTTCCTTATTTCCTCTCTTGTTCACTTTCCTCTGAAATGTTTCTCCAGTCTGCTCTGTAAATTTCTACTGATGCTTAGAGCAGGCCCAGACCACTTTTCAAGTAGACTATTTCTATACCTACATCTAATATCCTTGCTGTTATTCTTTTTTACAGTCCACACTTTACATTAATGCACAGAATTATCCTTGTACAAAATAAATCAGACTGCCTGAGTCCCATTTTTAAGATTCCATGGGCTGCCGTAAAGTTAGTTATGAATAATTGCCTGACTTATAGAGCTCCAAATGATCTAAACTGAACCAGCCTTTTCAACTTTGTCTCCTAGTACCATTCCTTTATAATATTATAGTAAATCTCTCATTATTCTCTGAACTTCCATAACTTTGACCATCTAGTCTTTCTTTCTGGAATTCCATTTCCTCTCTTCTCCACTCAGGAAATGCCTATGAATTTTTCAAGTCAGAATTCAATTCCTTTCCAAACCTTTTCTTACATTCTCTGAGAGAATCTGCCTCTCTCTTTCTTGGAGGCATACAGCACTCAACACTATGATTATAGTCTGGAGAACATTGTATGGTGATCTTCAGTTTGAGTCTTTCCCTCTGAAGTGTATGTTCTTTAAACACAGTTGCTGTGTCCTATTCTGCTTCTTTGATTCATTGTGTGCCAGTTTCCATATATACATATTTTTGCTCAAAAAATAAATGGAAAGAATACATCATCATCTATTAGTTGATTGTTTAGTCAAATGTGGAAGTTATAGCTGTCTACCTTTTCCATATTCTCTTTGGCCTGCTTACAATGGTAGTTAAGAATGACTTTAGTACATTAATCTCTACAATAAAGAATACAGCGGTTTGATGCAAACATTTTTGTGGGACATTTTTCCAGGGAAACTGATTTTCAAAGCTAAGGCACTGCCTATTAAGTATTGCTCTTGTTTCTGCAAGACAATAATTTCACTTCATGTAGGATAGGAAGTTCTAGTACCTTGTCAAATTTTTATTTAAGCTTCTGATGTAATCCTCTGATGCTAATTCAGAGTTGCTATTTTTAAATGAATGCTTTCTTTGAACTGCCTTCTAATTCCTTGGGTAATTTCTGCTTATTATTAGTAGTTGAATAGTTGTGTCTGTGCACCAGGGTTCAAGAAAATAGCAACCATCTGCCAAGAACTACAGACCTTAGCCCTTGGTCTCTGGTATTCTGACAGCACCGCCTTCTCTAATGGAAGTATCAGTACCCGCTGAACACACTGTTAATGCTCAGCTGTGGAAATATTAACACCCTATGGCCCACAAGAGCTAAATCAAATATCAACATGTTTCTTGCTAAAAAGAAGCCAGCAGGAGGTGGTGAATCTTCAAACAGGATTAAGTAATCAGCAATATTAAAAATTATCTGAGCTAGAAATGGAGCACGTCAGTTCTCAGGAGGTTAAGCCACTGGAAAAAAATAGATTATTCAATGGAGACAAAATATAGACCTCTGAAGAACTCACTCTGACAACTTACTTGTTAGCACATACTGTTTGTTCTCAGAGAAGTCAGCTTTTGAATTTAGAGAAGTTGAAAGGTTCATTTCTCGAAACAGCCTGTCCTCAAGTTTTTTAACAGTTCTGTTAAACTGAGAGTGGGAGTTGGAGGATGAGTACAGTGGAAACACTCCAACCTTTTCAGTGACCTTTATTGATGCATGATAAGGAACTGTTCAATGTGCAAATAAATCAAGTTTCTACTAAGTTCCTTGATTGATGCTTTCTAAACCCCACTCTATTCTGAAACCAGTCCTCATAACATCTAAAACTCTGATTATTCAGAAAAAAAGAAATTACACAGTGAAGTGGAAACATCCAAGGGAAAGTACTGCTGTTTACTATAATCAAACTACTGTAGGATAGTTTTATTTACATATTTAGTACATAAACAAACAGCATGTATTTATGTAGGAATGGTGTGAATTATAGGGTGAGGATGGCAAGCTCCAAATCTCTGGATTTAACTCTAGCTCCTTAACTTACAAGTGCCATTTGGGCAATTTAACCCTTGTAAGCCTCAGTTCCCTCAAAGGTAAAACTGGGATAATAATAGTATTTGTTTTATAGGGTTATTATAGATAATAAAGTGAGGCAGTACTAAGGGAGCACTAAATGAAAATCTAAACTTTATACTTAAAATATTAAGAGAATCAAATAGATGTTCAACATCTCTTCAGGTAGAGAAGCTTAGTTATCAGCAATCAAAGAATATAGAAGTCCATCTAGTGAATCCTCTTTATCTATAAGCAAGAAAACTAAGCAGGCTTCATGCTGACAAAGATTTTTGTAAAAAGTATTCCATGAACTTTACAAGAAAATATTAGTTAATACATTTAAACGTCTTTAAAATAGACCAAAGTACATCTTAATGGAACAATAAGCTATCCAAAAAAAAAAAAAAAGCCATAGTTAATGCTTTAGAAACTTAAAAAAGTTATCCCATAAAAAAACTAGGCTTTAGTGAAATAGAGAGTCATATTAATAGTTTTGCCTTTACAATCATTCTTTAAGTATTTTTAGCAGTTTTATGGAGATGTAACAAATACCATACAATTCACTCAGTGTACAATTTAATGGCTTTTAGCTTCCTCCTAGAGTTACTGAATCATAACCACAAAAGAAACCTCATAACAACTGGTTCTCATTCTCTACATTGCCCCAAACTCCTCTGGCCCTAGGTGATCACTGATCTACTTTCCGTCTCCATTCATTTGCCTATATCTGGGCATCATAAAACATGTGGTCTTTTGTGACTAGCTTTGTTTGCTTAACGTGTTTTCAAGGTTCATTCATGTTGTAACATACATTAATATTCACTTATTATCATTGAATACTCTAACGTTGCATGGACAGACCACTTTTTATCTATCCATTCATTATTTGATGGTCATTTGAGTTGTTTTTACTTTTTGGCTGTTGTAAATAATGCTGGTCTGAACATCCATGGAGAAATTTTTGAGGGAACCTATTTTTCATTTTTTTTAAATTTTTTTATTTTTTAACTTTACAATATTGTATTGGTTTTGCCGTATATCAACATGAATCTGCCACAGGTATACATGTGTTCCCCATCCTGAACCCCCCTTCCTCCTCCCTCCCCGTACCATCCCTCTGGGTCGTCCCAATGCACCAGCCCCAAGCATCCAGTATCGTGCATCAAACCTGGACTGGCGACTCATTTCATATATGATATTATACATGTTTCAATGCCACTCTCCCAAATCATCCCACCCTCTCCCTCTCCCACAGGGTCCAAAAGACTGTTCTCTACATCAGTGTCTCTTTTGCTGTCTCATATACAGGGTTATTGTTATCATCTTTCTAAATTCCGTATATATGCATTAGTATACTGTATTGGTGTTTTTCTTTCTGGCTTACTTCACTCTGTATAATAGGCTCCAGTTTCATCCAACTCATTAGAACTGATTCAAATGTATTCTTCTTAATGGCTGAGTAACTCTCCAGTAAATGCTGGAGAGGGTGTGGAGAAAAGGGAACCCTCTTACACTGTTGGTGGGAATGCAAACTAGTACAGCCACTATGGAGAACAGTGTGGAGATTCCTTAAAAAACTGGAAATAGAACTGCCTATTTTTCATTTATCTTGAGTATTTACCTAAGAGTGGAATTGTTGGGTCATATGTTAACTTGATGTTTAGTATTTAAGAAACTGACTAACTGGTTTCCAAACTGGCTGCCCCGTTTTACATTCCCATGGGCAGTATATGAGATTTCCAATTTCTTCACATCCTTGCCAAAGGTAATTGTTTTTCTGATTATAGCCATCCTAGTTAGTGTCAAGTGATATCTTAATGTGGTTTTCATTTATATTTCCCTAGTGATTAATGATGCTGAGCATCTTTCCACATGCTTATTGGACATTTCTATATTTTCTTTGAGGAAATGTTAGACCCTCTGACCATTTTTTTTTTAATTAGGTTATTTATTTTCTGGTTATTGAGTCATGAGTATATATTCTGAATTAAATTCCTTTATTAAGATATAGGATTTGCTAATACCTTCTCTTATTCTGTGAATTGTTACCTTCACACTTTTTTTTAACCTTTATATTTTGAAACAATTTTCTGTGAGCTAATCAGTTCAGGAATGACAAAACAACAACTGCTACTTTTCTAAGTCTTACTTGAGCTAAAAAACAATTAGAATTAAAAAAACTTTTTTTAGATGTTGGCTACTCTTATCTAAATCAGAAAAAGAGGTTAAGAGTAAGGTGAAAATGGGAACTCATTTCTTCCAGAAATTTCTTGAAATATAAGTATGAACTGTAAGTAATTCCAATGAAAGAAAGTGAAGTCGCTCAGTTGTGTCCAACTCTTTGGGACCCCATGGACTGTAGCCTACCAGGCTCCTCTGTCCATGGGATTTTCCAGGCAAGAGTACTGGAGTGGGTTGCCATTTCCTTCTCCAGAGTATCTTCCCAACCCAGGGATCAAACCCAGGTCTCCCACATTGTAAGCAAGACGCTTTACCATCTAAGCCACCAGGGAAGTCAATTCCAATGAAACCAATTGTTAATTGATTTTCTTATGTAATTATTTCATTAATTAATTCAACTGTATAAGGCAATGTAAGAAACAAAGATAATTGATGATTCCTTCAAATAATATAGTTTAAATATTATTTTAAAATAAGGTATAAATAGTGATCATGAATTTTTGAGAGTGATTGATTCAATGTTGAGTAATTACTATGTCTCAGGTATTATTAAGCTTGTGGGAAACAGAAACACTATGATGAACTATCTGGGTTTAACTAGCTCTCATTCTAATGTGGGTAAATCACATGTTTCACATGTTGTGTGTAAAACATTGCAGTATAATGTAATTCATAAAGAAACAAAGCACTGCAGTAGGGAAATGTGGGCAGTGTTACTTAGTGAGGTCAAAGAAGGTCCATGTAGAAGAAGCCTTATAAAAAGGGGGAAAGCTGCAAGCTCAACTAAAAGACAAACTCTATCTATGTATCTATCTATGTTCTATCATTTATCAAGGAAGGTTGGTATATGGGTGCACAGTCGTCGATGAAAGACATCAGAAAACAGAAATATTCAATGTACAAGGCACAAAAAACAGAATTTTAAGATAATTTGTAAATTTTGAACTTGGAAGATTGAGAGGAAGCTTCTAGTAACTCCTACAAATAATAGGAAAAAATTTCTTTCTCCTCCTTTCACTTCCTAGAAGTTTTATAAAAGCCATGAATTTTAAAATAAACCAAAATAAATTGTTTGAAAAGCCCTTTGTGTCACTTTCTTTCCCTCCTTTCTCCTTCATCAGGATCTTGAGAGAGAATTCAGAACAGAACTGAGTGTCACAATTCTTCTCTGACTCTAGAGATTGCAGACTTTCTTCATGGCATCAGTGCTGATGCCATGAAGACAGACTTAAAATATCTCTTCTTGGCTTTGAATGTGAAGCAGAAGCCAAGTAAGAGCTGCTTCCCCAAGCCAGAACCAGACATCACACTTGTTCCCACATGCTTCCTCTTAACTAGACGATGACATCATTATCCACCGGATTCTCAACCACCATGCATTTTATTCTAGGGAAGATACAGAGAGTACACAAGGGACAGGTTTTTTTTTTTCATTTTGTTATCATTATCATTGTCTTACTAACTGGACACCTACTATAAACAGGGTATTTTGCCCGGCTTTGAATATTTCAATAGTAAAAGATACTGTTTCAATTTTTAAGGACTCTTTTGTTTTGAGAGAGGGACAAGTAGAGAAGTTTATTTTTCCCTATTCAATATTTTTTGGTTGTTATTTCTCTAAGAGCAACTAGACTCCCCATTTAAGAAACTCTGGCCATTAATTTTATTTCAAGTTTAGTTTAGAAGACACAATTATAGTTTAGATTTGTTTCAAATTTATATTCACAGCTTACATTTATCTAAATTTAATATCCACAGCTACTGAAATTGGAAATAAACAGAATGGGTATTGAATAGAGACTTACAGTTTTTCTCTTCAAAATTTTCACGTTAGTAATATCATGCCTGTCACGCAATTCTTACCTTGAAGTCAAAAGTCCAAGTGCCTCCAAAGGGTGAGAGAATTTCCATCTTCTTAAAATGGTATGCATTTCTGAAACAGTTCTTTCATCCCATCCAGGGGCACTTCCCAAGACCAAAGGAAGGGAGCAGTTTTCATTGTTGCAGTAGAAGCGATAAAACCATAAGTATCTTCTCTTTTCCTCAGAGAGGCTGCAAAACCAGATTGGAAGTGATAATTTACTGGAGTTCATGACACTAACACATGTTTGTTATGAACAGTCAGTGCAAAATATTAGGTCTAGTTCTTTGATTTTTAGTTTCTTTTGGAAAATAAGTCCTTTATCTTCTTGGGACAGTTTGATAGGTTATTTTATCAGATTATTTCCCACTAACTTTAATCTTTTATAGAAAAATTAAATAAAATGTATTTCAGTTCAGATAATTCACATGTATTTTTCCTTGCTCTTATCTTTGCCACTTTTTAAAAAATGTCATTCTGGTTAGCAAAGTTTCTGTCTCCTTTAAGGCAGACCAAGTTTATCAATTCTGCCACATGTACTACTTAGAACAAAGATTCTCAACCATTTGCTTTCTTACTGTATTTGGAAATTAACTTAGACCCAAGTGGGCCTGTGGAGAAATGGCACATTTTAAAGATGATATTCCTTCATTTCGAAGCAAGTTTCATCAGAGGTCAGAAAACTTTTTGCTCTAAACTTCAGAAACAAAGATCTCATTTCATCCCTGGATTCTGGCTTTAAATTCTTAGAGTTTGCTGGAAGTTTGGAGTTAAAATGCCAGTGAATAGGACTTTCTCACATGCACAAGTGTGCCCCTCAGAAGATCTAGATCTGGGACAAGGGCCATTGATTCACTGACAGTTTACCATGTTTTGCCTACACTCCAAGAAAGGCATTCAAGACCACAGTTGAACTGAAGGACAGCATTTCTCACACGACAATGACAGCTTTTCAACACTGTCTCCTCCAAACTGACACTCTGTCACTCAGCTTTCATTAACTAAAACTCCCAAGAAGGGATAGCAAGAATTATTAACAGATTTTAAATATCATTATATCTCTACAATATCTTCTGAAATCCTCTCCCTCTGCAAAATGAAAGAAACGAATTACAGAGGATGGTTTTTGAGGTACATTTGGGCTCTTTTTCTCTTTTGTCACTACCTTCTTCACCAGAAACCCCCCAGAAGAAAAATATTCCATAATAAAATTATTATTTTTTTTGAGTTTTTTTTTTCTAATTTTATTTTATTTTTAAACTTTACATAATTGTATTAGTTTTGCCAAATATCAAAATGAATCCGCCACAGGTATACATGTGTTACTATGCTACTAAAACTAATTATTTTGTTTTAACTGAATTCATTTTTCAATATTGAATAATGCCTTTTTCTCTTTTATTGAAGCATAATTTACATAAAAGAGAATGCATGGATTCAGTTAATTAAATTTTGACAAATGCACATATCAAGCATAATAAAATCCGCACTCTTTTCAAGATATAAAAGTTTCTTATGCTACCAGAGGCTAGCAGTAGTACGACTTCTTTCACTTTAGACAGATAATATCTACTTTCAAACTTCATATAAACAGAATCATGAATATTTTTTATTTATAGCTTCTTTCACTAAGTATATTTTTTTGAAATTATCCATACTGTTGAGTATATCAGTAGATTATTTCTTTCAGTTAATGAGTATTACTCCTTTATATGAACATACCACAATTTGCTTATCCTTTCTCCTATCTGATGGATACTGGGAGTGTTTCCTGTTTTGGAATGTTATGAATAAAGCTTTTGTGAACATTTGTGTGCATGTATTTGTACAGGTGTATTTGCATTTCTCCTACGAAGTACCATGGAGGGAAATGACTTGGTTGTATGTCATGTGTTTACTTTTTGAAGAAACTGCTTTCCGAAGCGGTTGTTGCATTTTACATTATCAGGTGTAGGGTATGACAGAACCAATTGTATAGCATTCTTGCCATTCTTTAATTTTGCCCATTAAAAAATATTATCCATGTCACTGCAGTTTAATTAAAAGCATACTGATCATTTGAAAAAAAATTACACTTTCTACCAGATTATAATTGTATTTTCATCACTAATTTTGGAACAACTAGAATGGTCATCTTAACAATAATGGTTATTCTAATCAATGGCGGGATATGTCCTTCCATTTACTGAGGTTTTCTTTAAGTTCTCTTAGCAAAGTTTTGCATTTTTAAGTATGTGTGTGTTAGTCACTCAGTCATGTCTCATTCTTTGCAACCCCATGGACTCTAGCCCTTCAGGCTCCTCTGTCCATGGAATTCTCCAGGCAAGAATACTGAAGTGGGTTGTATTCCCTTCTGCAGGGGATAGAGATATTTATATTGTAAATATCAACATTGTTCGAATTTAGAAAAATGAAATTTATTTTCCCCTTTTTACTGGAATATAGTTGCATTTTGTACATTAATTGCAAATGCTATGATCTTACATAATTACCCGTCTGAAAATAGAGCCAGTTTTATTTCTTTATGACTTTTACACATTTAAAACTTTTTTTTTTCCTGCGATAGTACACTGGTTAGGACTGACAGTACAACACTGAAGAGGAATATTTAGGCAAGCATCTTTGTTCCCAACCTTAGGGGGAAAACATTTATTCGTGCATCATTTAATATAATGCTAACTCTAGCTTTTCCTATAGATCCAGATTCAACTCCGGAGTTGAAGGTTGAGGAAGTTCCACTCTATTTCCAGTTTTGAGACTTTTTATCATGAATTGGTGCTGAATCTTGTCAAAATTTTTCCCCCAAATATATCAAGATGGTATGATTTTCCTTATATATCTTTTTCAGTTCTTTTAATTTTAATCTAGCTGAATTCTTGCATTTAAAATATGCACCTGTAAACAACATAAAGTTGGATATTACTTTTGCAATGTAGGCTAACAATTTCTTCCTTTTAATTGGGGTTTTTATTTATATTTAATGGAATATTGATGTGATTCAGTTTAAATCAACCATGTTGCTATTAATTACTTTTGTCCAAATTATTTCTTTTATTTCTTATTTCTTTTGGATTAAAAAAAATTAATTTCTGTTATCTTTTTTACTTTTAAATGTACTCTTAAAATCTGGGGGTTATGGTTTCTTTCAAGATTATAATATTCTTCTTCAGCACATCATGGGCGTGTATGAGTGCTCAGCTGCTAAGTGGTGTCCAGCTCTTTGTGACCCTGTAGACTGTCAGTCAGTCAGTTCAGTTGCTCAGTCATGTCCGACTCTTTGCGACCCCATGAATCAGCACACCAGGCCTCCCTGTCCATCACCAACTCCCGGAGTTCACTCAAACTCATGTCCATTGAGTCAGTGATGCCATCCAGCCATCTCCTCCTCTGTCGTCCCCTTCTCCTCCTTCCCCCAATCCCTCCCAGCATCAGGGTCTTTTCCAATGAGTCAACTCTGCATCAGGTGGCCAAAGTATTGAAGTTTCAGCTTCAGCATCAGTCCTTCCAATGAACACCCAGGACTGATCTCATTTAGGATGGACTGGTTGGATCTCCTTGCAGTCCAAGTGACTCTCAAGAGTCTTTTCCAACACCACAAAGCATCAATTCTTCGGTGCTCAGCTTTCTTCATAGTCCAACTCTCACATCCATACATGACCACTGGAAAAACCATAGCCTTGACTAGATGGACCTTTATTGGCAAAGTAATATCTCTATTTTTCAATATACTATCTAGGTTGGTCATAACTTTCTTTCCAAGGAATAAGTGTCTTTTAATTTCATGGCTGAAATCACCATCTGCAGTGATTTTGGACTACAGTCTTTTCATTTATTCTATCTTTGGGATTTCCCAAGCCAGAATACTGGAGTGCATTGCCATTTGCTCCTCCAAGGGATCTTCCTGACCCAGGGATTGAATCCATGTCTCCTGCATTGGCAGGCAGATTCTTTACCACTGAGCCAGCCAACCACAGTTATTACACTGCTTTATGCATAAGAGCCTTAGAATACTATGCTTTTATTTTTCTATTTCTCATTCTTATTTTTATTTTTTCTCATTTTATTTTTATTTTGTACATTATGATTATGTTTAGTTAAATATTTTTAAAAATAAATTAATAAACATGAAAAATGTATATCTTTATTATCTAGCTATTTCCCTTCATGGTACTTTTCATTTACTCCTGTAGATTTGAATGTCCATCTTTTTTCAGCCTAAAGTATTTTCTTTAAAATTTCTTACAGTACAGATGAGCTTATAATTAACTAACTCAGCTGTGTTTAGTTGAAATGTTTTAATTTTACCTTAATTTTTGAAATGCAATTTTACTGGTTATAGAATTTTTAAGTTGATAGAGTTTCTTTTCTCCTTTCAAAATGTAAGATAACTTATAATGTCTTTTGGTTTCCATAGTTTCTAATGAGAAATATGAAGTTAATGAGAAATCTGTAGAATTATAGTTCATCCCATGAATGTGATTTGTTGACTTTCTCTGAAGCCTTAGAAAAATTTTATATTTATCTTTAGTTTTCAGAAATTTGACTATGGTGTGCTTAGGTGATGTGTGTGTGTGTATGTGTTTGGAATTTGCTAAGTTTCTTATATCTGTAGGTGATTTTTTAAAACTTAAACTTGTAAAATTTTGGCTATTATCTCTTTAAGAATTTTTTTTCTTCACTATCTCTTTTCTCTCCTGTGTGTCCAATACATACATATTACATTGCTTGATAATTGTCCTATAGGTCACAAAGCTGTATCACTATTTTCAGGTTTTTTTCTTTCTGTTCTTCAACATGGATAATTTCTATTGCCCATTCTTTAAATTCACTGTTCTTTTTTTTTTCATTATGCAATCTATTAAGCTTTTCCAGTGATTTTTAAAAATTTTAATACTGTGTTTTTCAGTTCTTAAATTTCCATTTTTCTACTTCATTTGTTCACCCATATGTATTTTTTAATTTAAACCCATAAATACCTTTATAACAGTTGTAAAATATTTGATGGAGGAGGAAATGGCAACCTACTCCATTGTACTTGCCTGGAGAATCCAATGGACAGAGAAGCCTGGCAAGCTATAGTCCATGGGGTTGCAAAGAGTTGGACACAACCGAAGCAACTTAGCACACATGCAAAATATCTGAAGCTGTTTCTATTAACTGCCTCCTTCAATCCTGGTCTATGGTTATGTATTCCTGACTTTTCCTATGTTTAGCAATTATTGGTTGTACACTAAACATTTAAAATCCTACATTGTTCAGAGTCTGCATTTTGCTGCATTTGAGTGCTGAATGTTTCCAATTTTTTTTTAGGAGGCAGTTTAATTACTAGTAGATCAGCTTAATCCTCTTGGGGTCTGTTTTTATGATGTGTTAGACTAGGCCAAGCACAGTCCTAAATCTTGAGCTAGAGCACATTTACTCCTAATATGCATCTTTCTGATTTCTTTATTGAGTGCTGAGGTGTTCTGTGATCTTTCTGCATCATTACTGGTCAGAAAATTTATGTCTCCCAGCATTGTACAACCTCTAGAATCTACATTTATTTCATATCTCCCTGTAGCAGTTCTTTTGCTATAAAATCCCCACGTGCTCATGAGTGGCTCAGTACTCAGCTGAATATATAAGGGGACACCACTACATATTTCTGAAGCTCCTATTCTGTGGATATGCCTTTCTCTACTATTATTCTCTGGAAATTCTAGCTGCCTCAAAATTATTAAACTCTGTGATCTCTGCCTTATTTATTTATTTTTTAATCTCAGGAGGTAAGACCTGCCTGCTCTTCTTTAATTATAACTTCCAGAGCAATGCTACAGAAAATGTCTCTGGGTCCGAAGGCCTTTTTACTCATGGGTTCACCTCAAGCCTTCTCTGCTCAATTTCTGAGAGCAGTTGCTTTATATGTATTTCTCTTGTATCATATTTCTTTAATTCAGGAGGACTAGTTTAGTAATATAATAGGTAACCTTCATGGCTAGAGATGGAGGCATAATTTCTTTCAAAACATTTGTTTTTTACCTTATGTTCTGAGATTTTCCTTACATTAGATACTTTTCTTTAGAGGTCATCAAGAAGGTATTCTTTTTATTTTTACAAATGTTAGAGTACATTTTCACCAAACTTCATTGAGTCTGAACTTCTCAACTGCTTACATTTAACCAGTTTGAAAGAAGACAAGTATGTCACCAACTAAATCATAAAATGTGGTGTTTGGAAATTGACTTTAATCTGTTTCTAACATAAGTTTTATCACATTGAAGACTGTTCTCCATCTGTTTTCACAGTCCTGAATGAAACTGTACTCTACTGAGCATTAATAATTGTATTTGAGTGAGTAAAACAGAAAAATGTTGCTTATTTTATGTATAAGTTATTCACTTAAATAGAAAACTGAAGTATAAAACCAGCTAGAATTCACTGGGGCTAATTTAAAAATACAAACCTTTAATATTTAAAGGCAGTTTCTGTGCTTATTTATTTGTTGGTTTTGACATTTTTTGTTTGAACATATTTAAAATTTCAAAGGATAGCAACTTTTTATATTTTTAAAAATCTTTCATACAAATATATCAGTCTCTGATATATGACATACTTGTTAAATGTAAAGTTTTATATTTTTGAATAAGAACTATCAAAACATGCTTCATCTAATTAAGATGGCAATAGTCTAGAATAACGATGGATCATCAAAATATGTGTCATAAGGACTATGAGAATCCGTAAGGTCATTTTTAAACCAAACTCTATGCCAAAGAACTTTATCCTTTATAACATTTATTTTACACATATTATTTATCAGGCACAATGTGGAACACTGGAAATGTAGTAATAAACAAGATAGATTCCTGGTTCTCTTGGTTCTCACAAACAAATGAGAAAAAAAAAAACACATTAGTGAACAATATGATACTAGATTGTGTTGTGTGTGATAAAAAAGGTAATAAGAGAGATTGTAAAGAGGGAAAAACCTCATTTGATAGGGTCATGAAAGAAGGTCTCTTTGAGAAGATCACAATTAAGTGAGGACCTATAGGTTGAGGGGCTTCCCTGGTGGCTCAGATGGTAAAAAATCTGCCTGCAATGCGGGAGATAGGTTCGATCCCTGGGTCAGAAAGATCCCTTGGGGGAGGAAATGGCTACCTACTCCAGTGTTCTTGCCTGGAGAATCTCATGGACCTAGGAGCCTCGTGGGCTACAGTCCATGGGGTTGTGAAGAGTCAGACATGATTGAACGACTAGCATTTTAACACTTTCTAACACTAACTCACTACAAGATGAGATGATTCAGCCATGTGAAGAACTAAGGAGGAGTATTTCATTAAGAGGAAATCCCAAATAAGAAGACCCTGAGATGGGAGAAGGAATGGCATATGTGAAATATATGAAGTAAAGAGATGTCATTGGCTTGAAATGACTGAGGAAAAGAGTAGGATGTGTGGAAATTAGAGCTCAGGGCAGTAACAAGATTACCCCAAACTAGTTTTTCCAGTGGTCATGTATGGATGTGAGAGTTGTACTATAAAGAAAGCTGAGTGCCGAAGAATTGATGCTTTTGAACTGTTGTGTTGAAGAAGACTCTTGAGAGTCCCGTGGACTGCAAGGATATCCAAAGAGTCCATCCTAAAGGAGATCAGTCCTGGGTGTTCATTGGAAGGACTGATGTTGAAGCTGAAACTCCAATACTTTGGCCACCTGATACAAAGAGCTGACTCATTGAAAAAGACCCTGATGCTGGGAAAGATTGAGGGCAGGAGGAGAAGGAGAGAACAGAGGATGAGATGGTTGGATGGCATCACCGACTCGATGGACATGGGTTTTGGTGGACTCCGGGAGTTGGTGATGGACAGGGAGGCCTGGCGTGCTGCGGTTCATGGGGTCGCAAAGAGTTGGACACGACTGAGTGACTGAAATGAACTGAACTGAAATGCCTAATCACGTTCAACACCTCAGTCTGGAAGGTCTCAAACTAATCCCTCCTCCAGAAAATGACTCTAACATCTGCCCAGTTCAGCAATTTCAAACCTTAGACTCTTCAGTATCTTGATTATTTGGTTTCTCATTTGGCTTCACCCCTATTTACTATTAATCATCAAGTCATGCCTTTTTAACTCCCAGATATGCTCCAAATCCAGCCATTACTATCAATGTTCACAATGTCCACTGCCATTGCCCTCGTTCTAGTGACCACAGCCTTCTGCCTAAAATATTACATCAGCTACTTTACTGTACTGCTCTCTTCCTCTTTTCAGTTTAGTTCAGTTGCTCAGTCATGTCTGACTCCTTGTGACCCCATGAACCACAGCACGCCAGGCCTCCCTGTCCATCACCAACTCCCAGAGTCCACTTAAACCCATGTCCATCGAGTCGGTGATGCCATCCAACCATCTCATCCTCTGTTCTCCCCTTCTCCTCCTGCCCTCAATCTTTCCCAGCATCAGGGTCTTTTCCAATGAGTCAGCTCTTCGTATCAGGTGACCAAAATATTGGAGTTTCAGCTTCAACATCAGTTCTTCCAGTGAACACTCAGGACTGATCTCCTTTAGAATGGACTGGTTGGATCTCCTTGCAGTACAAAGGACTCTCAAGAATCTTCTCCAACACAACAGTTCAAAAGCATCAATTCTTCTGTGGTCAGCTTTCTTTATAGTCCAACTCTCATATCCATACATGACTACTGGGAAAACCATGGCCTTGACTAGACGGACCTTTGTTGACAAAGTAATGTCTTCCTCTCCTACTTCCTCTCTAAACCATCCTTCAACTTATAGCCAAAAGGATCACTCAAAAAGATTATTCAGATCACATGACTACCCTGTTCAAAACCTTTAAATAATCTCTTATTCTTGGAATAAAATGTTTTATTATATTATATATCTCACACACATGAAGTGTTGCTTTCTTAGTTTTATGCTTTTCCATGTTGGTAATGAGAGCATCATAAACTGTGGCTTAGAGATTACCAAATATTAAGTACAAACAGTAAGTATACAGAATTAGTAATCTCTTATAATTCTTCCTGGGATATCTCTTTTCCAGAGAATTGGTGTTTGACAAAATTTAAGCACTTCTTTAGTTACCAATTTAGTGGTATAAAAAAATAAGCTATTTCTGTTTTTTTTTAATATCATTATAATTAAATTTTACATCTTATGGTTTACCAAAACAGTTTTCTATCTAACTGAAGAACAATGGTTTATCACTGTTAAATGCTGATCTGTATCCTTCAGTCTCTGCTCTGTCGTTCTGAACTGAATGTTTTCCAATCTTTTTATTTTTCCTTTGATCAAAGTTAAAGTTTCTAAGTGTTATAATAAAAAAAATCTTAAAAAAAACCCACAATTACTAACTTAGCTCCTAAGTATTAGTGGATCATCCAACAGATGTGATCGTAGGAAATGAGAGGATTTATGTGGGAAGGAAGGTTCACTCTTAACAGATATGAGTGCTTCTAGAATGACTGCTGGTATCATGAAATGCAGGCAAAATCCTCTCCCAAGAACTGGGTCACTTACAGTATGGGAGTCTGTTTCTGTGACAGTCTGGCAATATGTTTTAAACATTCTTTTGGTGGTTCTTCAAGATCACTTCCATTCTCTTCAGAATCAAGTTTCATATACTCCCACTCAGTAGCTGGAAAATCAATCTGAAATAACAAAAAGATGGTTTGCCATGTATCAAATGCCTGAAAAATGCATCATTAATTTAATGATCTCTATCTTAGATTTATAGAAAATAAAGCAAAGGGCAGGAAAATATCCTATGTTTCCTGTGATGTTTATTATTTAACAATAATTTTAGAAGAATCATTAGGGTTTGGACTTGGTGTTTAAATATACATGATATTTGGTAAATCCTCAATTATTTATATAAATGGTATATAAATTTGTAGTCTGTAACTTTATCTGAGAAAAAATAAGAAAATAATATTTATTAACTTTTCATAAAGTTAAATGCTGCATTTTTATGTAATGCTGAAATAATACCTTTTCTGTATTTCATTATTAAATGTCTGTAATTAAATGATGAAAATTATAGATTTTAATCACACTTTTTTCATGTAATCACTTGAGAAAATAAAAAGAGTAACTTTATGTTGGTCTCTACTACTTAACGGAGAAGGCAGTGGCACCCCACTCCAGTAATCTTGCCTGGAAAATCCCATGGATGGAGGAGCCTGGAAGGCTGCAGACCATGGGATCGCTGAGGGTTGGACATGACTGAGCGACTTCACTTTTACTTTTCACTTTCATGCATTGGAGAAGGAAATGGCAACCCACTCCAGTGATCTTGCCTGGAGAATCCCAGGGACAGGGGAGCCTGGTGGGCTGCCATCTATGGGGTCGCACAGAATTGGACACAACTGAAGTGACTTAGCAGCAGCTACTACTTAAAATCTGTAAGTCTGTGAACCACTTTGTAGACATGACAGTGAACTCTTCTCTGGTAAAGATCTGTTTTGCAAGTATAAAACCAGACAATATTCTTGCTGTGGCTCTATAGTTCAGTTTTATAGACAAGGCTAGAATGCAGACCTTATTTTTTCCTGGCTTAACATGCCTCCCACTAGACCACATTTAAGTGATACCCTGATTCTAGTAAATAACATTTGTCATTGTTTTTATTTAGTTGCTCAGTCATGTCTGATTCTTTTGTGACCCCATGAACTATAGCCCACTAGGCTTCTCTGTTCATGGGATTTCCTGGGTAAGAATACTGGAGTAGGTTGCTGTTTTCTTCTGCAGGGGATATTCCTGACCAGGGATCAAATCCACATCTCTGGCACTGGCAGGCAGATTCTTTACCACTGAGCCACCAGGGAAGCCCAGTAAATAAAACGGTAGTTATAAAAAAATACAGTTTCCAAGTATGTAAATGAGATAAATATTTTCAGCCCCATATTATGCTTGGGAGGTTTCCCTGGTGGCTCAAATGGTAAAAGAATTTGCCTTCACTGTGGGAGACCCAAGTTCGATCCCTGGGTCAGAAGACCCCTTTGCCTGGAGAATTCCATGGACAGAGAAGCTTGGCAGAATACAGTCCATGGGGTCATAGAGTTGGACATGACTAAGTGACTTTCACTTTTCATAGTACTTAAGAGTATCACTTTTTTTTTTTCACTTTCATATCAGAAAATCTAAATAATTTATTTTTCTCTGCTGATCTATGTTAGATTGTGATCTCAGAGAAAATGGAATAAAATTATAAGGTAGACTGTCAGTTACAGTTTGAAATACAGTTTAATCTACTTGGGTTCTTATTTGAAAAGTCTTAGGAATTTTATTCTTTAATCTTTAAAATTTGTTGCAATATTTGTTTTTGGTATAATTTTTGTTATATCATTCATTATTTCAACATACCAAAGAAATATTATAGTAAATTTTGCCTCTTGACAGAAAGATTAATTTTGCCTTGAAAAGAAGTGCCTCCGGTATTAGTAGGTTACCCTTTACTCTTAATATATCCAGATATTTTAAACATAGAAAACAAAAATACTAGAAATAGTATTTAATGAGCTTATTCAACTTTATGTTGGTCCTAAGTAAAGGGCAGGGTAGATGAGGAAACTAAAGCCAGTGGATGAGAACTTAGAAGTATCCTTATACAAAATCCATAATAAATTCCATGATATATTTCAATTATGAAATTTTTTTTCATTCCTGATACATGAATGAGGTCCTATACAAACTGCATATCTTCATATTTTATAAAGTTAAACAGTTACCGATTCTTCAGTTGCTGACAGAAAATATTAGGGCTTTCCCCAGTTACCTCTTCTAATTTTTCACAAAAGATACTTTCCCAAAATATGTGTTAATGTACAACATTTTCCCAAGATTTCTTTTGAGTTCTATGCATTATGGAGGAGGAGAAAGGCAAACATTAACAATTAAAATAGGGTTGAATATATACAAAGCCCCCCAAGCTATGTTTCAAGTTAATAATGGCAAACATGTGACACTTCTGTGGTCATGACGCACTAAACTTGGCCTTAGTCTTATTTTTTTTTTTTTTTCTTTTCTTTAATAGAGTGCTACAGGAGCTCTCTACTAATGTGTTCACTTAATGTGCCATGGCACCTACTATTCCATTCTTGCCTCAAAGAGTTAAGGATGGACTACTGACTTCAAGCAAAAAAAAAAAAAAATGAGGCTTTCTTCCAGGGTACAGGAAAATATTCAGATCCAATCATGCACACTTATAATTCACACTTCCTTATACACTGAATATTGAATTCTTGTGTTCCATTTATCTGCTCTGCTTTTACTCTCTCCTTCATCCTTCTCCATTTGCACTTGGCCACTACGGTTCCTACTATGGCTTCATGTTTTGGAATTCCTTGAAGGGGCTGCTGTGAATGTTCCTGGTGTTCATGTTCACAGAACTATGCCAATAAGATGTTCATGGACTTGCTCAGGCCCCCATGATTCTACCACCTTGTTCAAAGGAATGAACCTGGGCTGTAGGTGTAGTTTGGACATAAGGCATATGCATATTGGACCATAAGTTCTATGCAGTTCAAGGGAAGGAATGATGTCCACCAACTAGATGGCAATTGCTGTGAGTCTGTGGAAGGAGTTGTAAAAGAGGGGGTGAAGAAAAAGGAAGCTATGCTACACTCGGACAAAAATGTACTGTGTTCTAAGGGTCATGTACCAATAATACTACTGTTGCCTCACCCTAACATCACTGATAATGAAGGATAAATAGGTAATGAAATGTTAGGTAAAGTAAAATACCTTGTATGAATGAGTAGGTAAGAACTATGGTTTAAAAAAGTTCTCAAGAAAGAAATACAATGTTGTAAAAGTGTTGACAAAAATCTTCTTGGTTATTATGTGAACACAGAGGTAGGACACTCCAACACTTCTTAGAGTGAAAAGAGGGAAGCGGGTAAGAGAGAAATTCATGGAAGAGGGTTCCATGGATCCTAAAAGGTGAATAACAATGACAGAAACTAAGCCAAGAGTGGGTAACAGACAGTTAAGGGAAGATGGTAGACACATTGCAGGCAGTGAACAGAATTCATAAATGTACAAAAGGTCAAAGCAGGACAGTGCACGTCAGAGACTACAACTTTTGAATCTGCTGGAGCTTGACATCAGGGAGTGGCAAGGGAAACAATGGGAGGAGGCTGTCCTTCAGAACTTGCCTGTAATTCTCTAGGCAGTGCTGAGTTACTGAAGAGTTTAAGAAGGAGAGTGCTGGGTTCAGATTCATGTTTTAGAAGGATCATGCTTGTGGATTTTGGATTAGAGAATAACAACTAGGGCAGACACAGGGGGGACTTGTAAGGACAGGCTTGAGGAACATATGAGAGGAGAGTTGACAGGATCTACGGTGGACAGAATATGAGTACTGAGAGAGAGACAAGACAAGTGCAACAACTAGCTGTATGTGAATGCATGAACAGTCATAAATAATTCAGGGAGTGAAAGCAATTCTCAGAGGATAGTGAACTCAATTTGGGATGTGTTGTTTTGGAAGCTGTCTACGAATACCTCTTGATGAGGGTGAAATAGGAGAGTAAAAAAGCTGCCTTGCAAGTCAACATTAAAAAAAACTAATGGCACCTGGTCCTATCACCTCATGGAAAATATAAGGGGAAAAAGTGGAAGCAGTGACAGATTTTATTTTCTTGGGCTCCAAAATAACTGTGGACAGTGACTGCAGCCATGAAATTAAAAGATGCTTGTTCCTTGGAAGAAAAGCTATGACCAACCTAGACAGTGTATTAAAAAGCAGAGAAATCACTTTGCTGATGAAGGTCTATCTAGTTAAAGCTATCATTTTTCCAGGAGTCATGTATGGATATGAGAGGTGGACTATAAAGAAGGCTGAGTGCCAAAGAACTGATGCTTTTGAACTGTGATGCTGGAGAAGACTCTTGAGAGTCCCTTGGACTGCAAGGAGATCCAATCAGTCCATCCTAAAGGAAATCAGTCTTGAATATTCTTTGGAAGGACTGATGCTGAAGCTGAAATGCCAATACTTTGGCCATCTGATATGAAGAACTGACTCACTGGAAAAGATCCTGATTCTGGGAAAGATTGAAGGCAGGAAGACAAGGGGGTGGCAGAGAGTGAGATGGTTAAATGGCATCATTGACCAATGGACATGAATCTGAACAAACTTTGGGAGATAGAGAAGGACAGAGAAGCCTGGAGTGCTGCAGTCCATGGGACCACAAAGAGTCAGACATAACTGAGTGACTAACACTTTCTTTTCCTGTGGTGTAAAAGAGTGTGAACTAAAGATTCACACTTAGGCATGAACCTGCAAGATACTGTAAATCAAACCTTAGGAACAAATGAGACTCAGCAATTCCATTGCTTGGTATACAGCCCAGATAAATGAAAACATAGGTTCACACACAAACTTGTACATGAATGTTCAGAGCAGCTATGTTCTTCATAGCCAAAAGGAAACAATCTAAATGCATATCAACTATGCATTTAGAGTAGTATATCTCTATACCACTCTAAATCACTCATGCATATGAGTGGTATATCTATACTGTGGGTGGGGCTTCCCTGATGGCTCAGTAGGTAAAGAATCTGCCTGCAATGCAGGAGACACAGGAGATGTTGGTTCGATCCCTGAGTCAAGCAGCAACTTACTCCACTGTTCTTGCCTGGGAAATCCCATTGACAGAGAAGCCTGGTGGGTTATAGTTCAAAGGGTAGCAAAGAGTCAGAGGCGACTGAGTGACTAAGCACGTTTCTACATTGTAATACTATTCAACAATAAAAAAATAAGTGAATACTGATATATGGTACAATGTGGATGAATTTTGAAACATTATGCTAAAGGAAAGAATCCAGCCACAACAGAACACATACTATATGATTCCATTTACATGAAATGTACAGAGTAGGTGACTCTATAGAGACAGAAAGTATGTTAGTAGTTGCTTAGATTTGGGGACTGGAAAGCAATAGCTAAAAAAGTATGAGATTTCTTCATAAAAATGAAAATGCTCTAAAGCTGGCGTTGGTTGAGATTCGTTGTACGTATCTGTGAAAATACTAGAAAACATTGAATTGTATACTTTAAATGGGAGGATTGTATGGTATGTGACATACGTCTCAATAAAGCTTTAGAGAAATTCTCTCAAGGAGAATATACATACTGAGAATAGCAACGGGCAGCAGACAGAACCTGTGGGAACTGTCAACAGAGGGGACAAGCAAAAGTAAAGGAGTGGGAGAAGAAAACAGAAAAAGGATAACCATAGGGAGTGTAAAGAGAAACCTAAGAGAGCAATATCAGCAAAGTCAGAGAAGAGTGTTCTGTAGTGGGGAAGTTGCTGTTGAGTCACTAAGTCCTGTTGGTCTTCTTTGTGACCCCACGGACTATAGCCAGCCAGGCTCCTCTGTCCATGGGGATTCTCCAGGCAGGAATACTGCAGTGGGTTGCCACTTCTTCCTCCAGACCCAGGGATGGAACCCACATCTCCTGCATCTCCTGCAGTGGCAGGCAAATTGTTCACCACTGAACTCCTTTAGAAAGCCAGTAATAGGGAAGAGATAGTGCCAAAAACTGCCCAGAGAGAACTAGAATGAAGAGGTATGAAAACCAGTACTGGGTTTGGCAACTAGAAATTAGGAGGTTATCTGACAGCAGTGTGGTGAGGACAAATAAACCAGAATATAGTGTATTTAGAATGAATGGTGGGGGGAGACTTCTCCGTCAGTCCAGTGGTTAAGACCTCGCCTTCAAATCAGGGAGTGTGAGTTCAATCCCTGGTTGGGGAACAAAGATCCAACCTACCTTGTGGACAAAAGAACATAACATGAAACAAGCAATATCGTAACAAATTCAATAAAGACTTTTAAAATGGTTCACATGAAAAAAAAGAAAAACCTTAAAAAAATTGAATGAATGGGAAACTAAGTAGAGAAATATAAACTAGAACAAGAGCAACATTAACTAAAACAACTCTGCTCTTAGTGATTAAATTATGAGTCACTAGAAGAGTCGGACAGGACTGAGCGACTTCACTTTCACTTTTCACTTTCCTGCATTGGAGAAGGAAATGGCAACCCACTCCAGTGTTCTTGCCTGGAGAATCCCAGGAACGGGGGAGCCTTGTGGGCTGCCGTCTATGGGGTCACACAGAGCCGGACACGACTGAAACAACGTAACAGCAACAGCAGCATACTGGACTGTATACAGGGAGAGGGAAGAAGTTGAGGGAGACACATGTTGATCAGATCATATAATAATTTGTCTCCATGTCTGAATTCATATCTGTGTTTGCATGCTAAGTTGCTTCAGTCATGTCTGACTCTGCAACCCTATGTGGCCTGTAGCCCTCCAGGCTTCTCTATCTGTGAGATTCTCCAGGCAAGAACACTGGAGTGGGTTGCCACGTCCTCCTCCAGGGAATCTTCCTGAGCCAGAGAATGAACCTGCGTCACCTACATCTCCTGCATTGGCAGGAGAAATCCTTACTACTAGTGCCACTTGGGACGCTCAGAACTCAGATCTACTTCACTCTATTCACCGCTTCCAGTCTGCAGTATAGTGTGAAAAAAAGAAGGCTGACTGGAAGGAATTAAGTTCTGTAACATATTATAACCTGCATCATACCATAATTGTCATCTTTTAATAACACAGACAATCAGCAAAGCACAGACCAGAAAGAAGTTGAACAGGCATAGTACAATCCTCTCACTGTATGGAGGTGGAAAGTGACTTGTTCAGTCATAACGTTTATTGTTAAAGAGCTAAGGCTAGACTTTGAATCTCCTGACTCTGAGCCTCATGTCTTTCCCTGTGACTCACACTGACTCCTTAACACAAACACTGGTTGCAGAGCTTGCTTTTAATTTCCTCACCATCTCATAATCCTTAGGTTGAAAATTCTGCTCTAAATTTAGCTGTGTGTAATTAGAATGAGACTAGTTATTAAGGCTTTTAACTTTATTACCTTAATACCTCTTACTTTATTTTGTATATTTCATCATCAATTGAAAAAATTCTGAGATGTTTCCATCTATGTCTATACCATGTGAAATTATTTTGCAAGAGCAGATAATTGAACATTTTTTCATCCTGTTGGATGATTTCCCATATCTTTTCTCCTTTTCTTGTAAGATAAATTTTGTCATAGGGGCTTCCCAGATGGCTAAGAGGTTAAAAAAAAATCTACCTGCCAATGTAGGAGACACAAGTTTGATCCCTGGGTCAGGAAAAACCCTGGAGAAGGAAACAGCAAGCTACTCTAGTATTCTTGCCTGGGAAATCCCATGGACAGAGGAGCCTGGCAGGCTACAGTTCATGCGGTCCCAAACAGTTAACTTAGTGACTGAACACAAGCATGAGGTAATTCTGTCCTGGCTGTAGGTCTCTACGTGGAAATCTATGCTGCTGAATACTTGATACTGTTCTTCAGCTTATACTTCCAGGATGGGTGCTCCTAAAGCAGCTGATACCCTCACTTGAGAGGAATCAAGGAAGGTCTCATCTGATAGTCTCCTTCACGTCTCCCACCCTACCTCACCCACTAAAGACCCTGATAATCATTAATTTATATCCATAAAGCTCTGGCAATGGGCAGACTTGGAAGATTTTTGCTAAGCTCAGGTGGTTTGGATCTGGCAAGAAAAAGTCTGCATTCATCCTCTTAAAGAAAGGTAGTTGTCCTGTTACAAGGAAACATCTGCTAATCACTAAGTCATCATCTGCTGAGTGTCTAGGATGCTATGCCAAGATCCAACCTAATCAACCACTTCTTTGGCGTGTTTGTGTGCTTTATTTTTTGACAACATCTGGCTTTTATTTTTTATTTTGTATTGAGGTATATAGCCAATTAACAATGTTGTGATAGCTTCAGGTGGAGAGAAAAGGCACTCAGCCATACATATACATGTATTCATTTCCCCCCAAACTCCCCTCCCATCCAGGCTGCCACATAACATTGAGCAGAGTTCACTGCACTACGCAGTAGGTCCTTGTTGGTTATCCATTTTAAGCATAGAAGTGTGTGTGCATCCATCCCAAACTTCCTAACTATCCCATCCCCCATTCCCCACCCCAACCCCCACAGTCAGAAGTTCCTTCTCTGTGTGTCTCTCTTTTGTAACACTGATTGTTTATCACCCCATCCATGGATTAGAAGTGGGTCTTCAGCTACTGTCTGGAGGGGGAAGTTCTTCCATCTTGCAAAGTGAAAGCCATGTTTTATTAGTGCTGCTTTTCTTTTCCATTTTAACAGCTTACTTTCCATATTGCTAAACTTTGTCCCTCACATCCTTGACCCCAAACCTGGAAATTCTACGAACCTAGAGACTCTACTAATTTCCTCCAGCATAGTGATTCTCACTTGAGGGCAGTTTTATCCCTAGAGACCATTTGACAGTATGTGGAAACATTTTTGGTTATCAGAACTGGGAGGGTACTACTGGTACTTAGTGGGTAAATCCCAAAACATTGTTAAATAATCCTACAGTGCACAGGGCACCCTCCACAACAAAGACTCATCCCATCCAACATGTCAATAGTGAGAGGTTGAAAATCCTGTGCTATGGCGCACGGCCCAGTTTTTCCTACGCAGATGCATAGTCTGTATTCCCTGCATTTGCATGTATGGGAGTGGTTAGGCTTCAGGTATCTAATGAACCTGATCACTTACCAGCATGAAAAAAAAGTGAGGAAAATGAAAAAAAAAAAAAAAAAAATCCTCTGAGCAGAAAGGATGGAAGCCCAAAATCATTAATCACCTTTCATTCATGATTACAAATCACAGAAAGGAGAGAGCCGTCAAGGAAAAAGGAAGGATTTGGTTTGCTGTTTCTCCCCCTACTATTCAGCTTAATGGCTAGTCATTTAGGAAACACGTAACAAAAGAGACTTTAAGGCAATATGACATAATGAAGAGGTAGGTGTGAATAAGGTACCAAGTTAATAATATATACTAATGACTGTTTTTAGACAATGGAAAGAAAAATGAATATGTGTAATGAGTAGACTCCTGGCAACAGTCCATTCCTTTCCTTCCTGATTGTGTTGGATGGAGAATGGCTTGAAATTGCTATTATATAAACTGGGAGAAAAGTGCTTTGAGAACACTGAATGCAAAATAAAAGCAATAGAGGTTTTACAGATCCCAGCAGGCCAGAGAAAGAGAAGACTATTAAAATGTGTGATCCTGGAAGAAAATTGTTTCTGTAATTGACAACAAGCTATTTATCAAGTAATCCTTGCTGTGTGTACTTTAATCTCATAGCCTGACACTTACCTGCAGGGTCACTGGGGATGGCTGACTTACATCCCACACTCCTGGAGCAATCATTTCCATGGGAGGCTCACTTTGTAATGTCATGCTGAATAGCGCAGACCCGAGAATGGATCTGCTGCAAAAGACAACACATATGGACAGACAAAAGTCATTTCAAGAGGGAAGGTACTATCATTTATAAATTAAAAAAAAAAAAAAAAACACCACCACAATTAGCTATTTCAGTAGCTTCACTCAGTAGTTAAAAGAGAAATAGGATATTCCACAAGTCTAGATACTGATGAATGGTTCGTTTCTAATTATACCACATGCACAGTATACCTACATTATTTTCCACAAGAGAAAACTGTTTCCACAATGGTTTCTAACAGGTAGGATTTACTCTTAATTTCCAACAATGCTGATTACAAGATGGGACTAAGAATCTCAAGTTTATATTCTTGGAGTTATGACTGCCTTAAATTAATAAAGATGTTAATAACTCTTAGGAATATTTTTTTGCTTCATAGGGTGACTAAATTCCCTGGGCATCTTTAAAGATATGAGCTCTAAATTTACAGAAAGAAAAGATTTAAATTAGCATATGATTTGCAGATCAAAGTAGTTGTGGGACTTCATGGAGGAAGTGGTTCTTTATGCATAAGTAGAAAGATTATTCATATTCTGAATATTTAAACCTATGTTGTAAATTACCATAGTAAATGAGAGTGAATACAGGAAAGACTTTAGACAGGAAGAATTCATGGATAGTTTTTAACAGCTTCAATAACATCCAAATTCACAGAGGCTTATAGGAATTAAAAAACAAGCTATACCTGGCTTGTATATATGAATAAGATTATTGATTAAAATGTTCTACTGATCTGAAAACAGTCTTTGATTAACATAAAATTAAAACTGTAGAACTTAAAGTCAACAAGATTAAAGTTTATATAGAATTTTAATTCATTAAGCAAGTCTTTGGAAAATAATATAGAATTCTACCTTGCCATTTAATGGACAAATATGCAAAGTAAGAGGAAAAAAATCCAAATAAAGTTTTCTAAACCCTTAGCTTCTTGAGGCTTGGCTTCTTTAGCTTTCATATCAAAAGATACTATTAGAAAGTATACAAGGAAGTATAATTTTAAGCATTACTGTGCAGATATTTTTATATAACCCAAGAATATTGTTTTAGCAGGATGAATTTCGAGTCATTTTTATCCTTTTCTTCTATCCTCACTTCATCTGGCAGAACTTGAGTTTTTGTTTGTTTGTTTGTTTGTTTTTTGGCATAACAATACCAGGGACCAGTATTAGCCAATACCAGCATTAGCAAAAGTAGTGTCAAAGTGTTAGCTGCTCAGTCACATCTGACTGTATGTGACCCCATGGATTGTAGCCCGCAAAGGCTCCTCTGTCCATGGAATTCTCCAGGCATGGATAGCCATTCCTTTCTCCAGGGGATCTTCCTGACCCAAAGATGGAACCTGGGTCTCCAGAATTGCAGGCAGATTCTTTACTGTCTGAGTGACCAGGGAAGCCCACAGTATATTAGCAAGCTAGAAGTTTAACTTTTAGTTTAACTTTTAACTTTAACTCAATGGAGATAAAGATTTGAAACTTATTTCTGTGATTTTCTCTTTTACCTTTCAGAGTATATAATCTTGCCCCAAATGGTCTGAAGCATCCATCTTCTTGGGGAAAGTTTTGGATTAGTTTCAGCCAGAATGCAAAAGAAGAGGGCTATAACTGAGCTTGGAGGGCTCAGATGTTAATGTCCTCCACAGTATTTACAGAAAATACGCCTATCCATGGTAGAGTAAACAGGAGTGTAGGAAGGTGGATGTGGCATACTGCAAGGAGAATGTGGCAAAAGAAAAAGCTACTACTTCCTGGCAATTTGAGTTGGTGGGAAGCAAGACAGAGAAAGAGGGGACAGTGCGATCATGGTATCCCAAGTTCCTCTCTTCTGCCCATAGGAAGGCAGATGGGGAGAAGTGTTAAGTAAGTGAGCACAGCCTAATGCTGAAGGTGGAGGGGGCTCCATTTTATGCTCTGTGCTTCAGATCTGAGAAGAAAATCATTTCTTGAGCTGATCCTGTACAGACTTGAAGAGTGACCTTTACATGGGGCCACATGATATACAAGCCAAAGGAACTCGTGTTCAGCTTTATTGGGTTTTTGGTTTCTTTACAGAAGAGACAGAATCTAGACAGAGCTGAGATGTCTGTATGTGAGAATGTTTCTATAAAGGGAGTCAGGTGGTGGGGACAAAGGGCTTCTACAATAAGGGCATCTGGTTAGACCATCTGAGCTGAGGTCAGCTTGGAGTCCTGTGTGGCTCTGTGGTGCCTGCGAGACCCCAGGACACCTTGGCAGTGTCAGTTAGCCCTAGCCAAGTTGGGAGAGTACCAACCACAGGCTACAATAGGTGGAACAACCAACCACCAGCTTAAAAATGCCTTTGATTTGGATATCGTACGTCACTAGGCCAAATAATCTGTTTCTTTTCTGATCCTTTGTATCCAGATTTCCCAGGTGATGCAGTGGTAAAGAATCCACCTGTCAATGCAGGAGATGACGGTTCTATCCCTGGGTCGGGAAGATCCCCTGGAGAAAGAAATGGCAATCCACTTCAGTATTCTTGCCTGGAGAATCCCACAGACAGAGGAGCCTGGCAGACTATAGTCCTTGGGATAGCAAAAGAGTTAGACAAAACTCAGTGACTAAACAACAACTGTCCTCTTGAAGACTTAGGGTTCATGTTGATGTATGGCAAAACCAATACAATATTGTAAAGTAAAAAAAAAAAATTAAAAAAAAAAAAAACACTTAGGGTGTCAGGAAGCTGAGCAATTGAGCATTTTATCCAAAGGAGGCTGCATAATTCTAAAAGGACCTATTTAGATGATCAAATTGGCTAATTTGTCCACCTCCTTAGTTACAGTGCGGGAGTTCATGAGGAAAAGTGTGATATATTAATTGCACTTTTTCTTCACATCTAAGTTGTGTAGTAAGCTATATTTATGGCCCTATTATTTATACATCTTGGTCATATTTCACTCTGAAAATCTGAGTGATCTAAGCTGATTTCTACAAATAATGAAGAGACTCAAGAATAACCGTGAGTTATCTGTCATTTGTCTCCTCAGATGGAGTCTGGATCAATAGTCACCCTGGTTTTAACCCTGAGTTGTACGGGGCACAGTGAAGTAAGAACTCTTGATTCAAGAATATGTATGAAAGGATGTATCAAGGGATAGGGCATAGAGAGAATGAACTTCTAGTTGTCCAGTTAAGGTTAATATAATACATACTTTAAGACAATTCTGCGGGAAAGGATGTTTGACACCATTCTTTGGGTTCTTTGTTGGCAGGAAATCACCTAATTTATATTCTGACAAGGGGCCTTTTTCAATATTGTAAGCATGACTGAAGGACTACATTTCCATAGATGTTTGTGAATAGAAAATATGAGGATGAGAAAGATGATCAGTGGAATCAAGGGGTTTAAAGAATGCATCTTAGTGTTGGTGGTCTCAGAAAAAAGGATGAAAATGGAAATTTTTTTTAAATTTAATTTAATTTTTTTAACTTTACAATATTGTATTGGTTTTGCCATATATCAAAATGAATCCACCACAGGTGGAAATTTTTAACTTCCAAGTTGGTGGGATTCACCAGTAGGTTTTACATTACAATGCCATGCAAATGTTTATGAAGTCAGTTAAAATTAAGCAAACAAAATAAAAACATGATGAAAGCAAAACATACCAGAAACAGTTTCGTAATCGTGGAAAGAGCACCAGATTTATACCAGGACATCTGTATCCTATCTTCATTAGCAAGCCTTAATTTGCTTAATTTCTTCAAGTTTCTGACACAGAATCAGTAGTTAGTTTTATATTTGTCTTCATGTGGCTTTGTGTTTGGGGGAGTAGACTTTAGAAAGGTGATGTTCTGTGCTGTTCTTAGTCACTCAGTCATGTCTGAGTGACTGACTCTACTACCCCATGGACTGTAGCCCACCAGGCTCCTCTGTCCATGGGGATTCTCCAAGCAAGAATATTGGAGTGAGTTGCCATGCCCTCCTATATGGGATCTTCCCAACCCAGGGATTGAACTCAGGTCTCCTGCATTGCAGGGGGGATTCTTTACCATCTGGGCCACCAGGGAAGCAGAAAGGTGTTGAGGAGATGGCAAATTGTTGTTCAGTTGTTAAGTTATGTCCGGCTCTTTGTTACCCCATGCGCTGTGGCCTGCCAGGTTCCTCTATCCATAGGATTTCCCAGGCAAGAGTACTGAAGTGGGTTGCCATTTCTACCTCCAGAGGATCTTCCTGAACCAGGGATCAAATCCTTGTCTCCTTCATCGGCAGGTGGATTCTTTACCACTGAGCCACCAGGGAAGCCCTGGCAAATAGATAGGAATCTAGAATTTCAGATGCCACCCTGCCTACCCCACCAACATGTATATGGACTGTTCACTGATCTTATATGTGGAGATTTTGAATAATATGCCATTAGCAAAGGACTATGCTGATAAATAACATTTTTTTTTAATGGCCAATTGTCTTTTATTATTAGAAACGAACCGCCAGTCCAGGTTCGATGCAGGATAAATAACATTTCTATCCTTAGTTCAGTTCAGTTCAGTTGCTCAGTTGTTTCTGACTCTGTGACCTCATGCACTGCAACACGCCAGGCTTCCATATCCACCACCTACTCCTGAAGCTTACTAAAACTCATGTCCATAGAGTCGGTGCTGCCATCCAACCATCTCGTCCTCTGTTGTCCCCTTCTCCTCCTGCCTTCAATCATTCCCGGCATCAGGGTTTTTTCCAATTAGCTAGTTCTTCGCATCAGGTGGCCAAAGTATTGGCATTTCAGCTTCAGCATCAGTCCTTCCAACGAATATTCAGAACTGAATTCCTTTAGGATGGACAGTTTGGATCTCCTTGCAGTCCAAGGGATTCTTCAGAGTCTTCTCCAATACCACAGTTCAAAAGCATCTATTCTTCAGTGCTCAGCTTTCTTTATAGCCCAACTCTCACATCCATACATGACTACTGGAAAAACCATAGCTTTGACTAGACGGACCTTTGTTGGCAAAGTAATGTCTCTGCTTTTTAATATGCTGCCTAGGTTTGTCATAGCTTTCCTTCCAAGGAACAAGCATCTTTTAATTTCATGGCTGCAGTCACCATCTGCTGTGATTTTGGAGCCCCAATAATTAAAGTCTCACTATTTCCATTGTTTCCCCATCTATTTGCCATGAAGTGATGGGACCAGATGCCATGATCTTAGCTTTATGAATGTTGAGTTTTAAGCCAATTTTTCACTCTCCTCTTTCACCTTCATCAAGAGGCTCTTTGCCATATGGGTGGCTCTTTGCCATTATGGTTCTTGCCATAAAGTTGATGTCATCTGCATATCTGAGGTTATTGATATTTCTCCCGGCAATCTTGATTTCAACTTGGGCTTCATCCAACCCAGCTTTTCTCATGATGTACTCTGAATATATGTTAAATAAGCAGGGTGACAATATACACCCTTGATGTACTCCTTTCCCTATTTGGATCCAGTCTTTGTTCCGTGTCCAGTTTGAACTGTTGCTTATTGAACTGCATACAGATTTCTCAGGAGGCAGGTAAGATGGTCTGGTATTCCCATCTCTTGAATTTTCCACGGTTTGTTGTGATCTACACAGTCAAAGGCTTTGGCATAGTCAATAAAGCAGACATAGATGTTTTTTCTGGAACTCTCTTGCTTTTTTGATGATCCAACAGATGTTGGCAATTTGATCTCTGGTTCCTCTGCCTTTTTTAAATCCAGCTTGAACATCTGGAAGTTCTCCGTTCACGTACTGTTGAAGCCTGGCTTGGAGAATTTTAAGCATTATTTTGCTAGCGTGTGAAATGAGTGCAACTGTGCAGTAGTTTGAGCATTCTTTGGCATTACCTTTCTTTGGGATTAGAATGAAAACTGACCTTTTCCAGTCCTGTGGCCACTGCTGAGTTTTCCAAATTAGACTGCATATTGAGTGTAGCACTTTCACAGCATCATCCTTTAGGGTTTATAATAGCTCAACTGGAATTCTATCACCTCCACTAGCTTTGTTTGTAGTGATGCTTCCTAAGGCCCACTTTATTGGCATTCCAGGATGTCTGGCTCTAGGTGAGTGATCACACCATCATGGTTATCTGGGTCATGAAGATCTTTTTCATACAGTTCTTCTGTGTATTGTTGCCACCTCTTTTCAGTATCTTCTGTTTCTACTAGGTCCATACCATTTTTGCTCCTTTACCTGTTAGGTTCATCCCATTTCTACCTTAAGGGTCCTTTAAATTTCAATATTATACAAATTCCTATCCCGGGAAAAACGAAATGAAAATCTGTAGCACCAGGAGAACAGATGGGCTAGTTGACCCTCTCTGTCCCCCTGTTTCGTCAGAGAATTTTAAAAAAATGGTCAGAATAAATTAATTACTCCCATTTTAAGTACAGGAGTCTATGGTTTGACATTCTGGAACCAGCACTTTCAGAAGATCTGATCTTATAAAACTCTTTGAGACTCTGACTCTCATAGATCTAACAGGTTTCGTGGCCAGGAAGAGAAACAGGATCCCCTCCTGTGCTGGTGAGGTTTCCACAGCTCATTCATGAAGCAGGGTGTGGTATCTAATGGCAGGAAGGGAGGCGACTTGAAGTAGGAAGATGTGTGGAGAGAAGGCAACTCTCCATTCTGGTTCTTGTTCTATTCCCAGGTAGCCCAGTAACCTCTAGCCAGTCCCTTAACCTTCCTTCATCATAAAGGTCTTCATATATTAGTAAGATATTTGAATTGAATCCTGAGAGTCTTTCTCCTACAGGATGGAAGAACGATAAGGCATTTTTATCTACAACTTGTTTTTATTATTTGATTTTAAGGGTATATCTGAAATGACAATACCTAGTGTGGTCAGGGTTGGCCACTCAGAGAACAATCTCAGGAATAAAATTTTATTATGATTTACTTAGGATTCTTTTTAAATTCTACAAAAGAGATTCTCATTTTCCTGGATTTTAACTCATCTCAGGAACTCTGGAAATACTGATGCCTGGGCTTCTCCACAGACCAATTAAATTAGAATCTTTGGGAGCACTTGGGTTTTGGGTTTAGTTTTAAATCTCCCCAGGAGATTCTATTGTTCAACCAGGGTTGAGCATCTCTGCATTGAAGGAGTTTACTGCAGTTTAGAAATGCTAAGTAAGGACTACACTATTTGTTTTGAATTTAAGTAGGAAAGGTAGCTCATAGAAATGACTGAGGTGAGAATAACCCTGTCTTACTGCAGTGGAGGCATTGTGAATACAGATGTGGTATAAGCCCTGTCTGCAAAGGAGAGGATAATAAAACTTCTGTGGGCAATATTTTACCTTTGTTCTTGAAACATATCTTTTTAATAGGATTGAAAGTGAGTTTGTGTGCTTGAAAATGTTGAACTTTATTTTTATTTGTACACACTCTTGATGCAGCCACAACCAATACATATAAGTTTAACCTTGGTTGGTTCTTCTGAAACCCATCTCTGGAAACCACAAAGAGACAGAAAGCCTTTAAGTCTGCATATTTTCAGGTTGTGTGTATCTTGGAAAAAAATAAAGACATAAATGCTCATTACAGCTCCACACGACTAGGTATGAGCAATTTGAACTGAAATAAATGACATAAATGATACCAAATGTTTATGGGCAGGGGTCATTCTGTGAAAGGAAATGAGATTAAGTGACTTATTTGATGTGATCTTGAAATACCTGCATTACATAAATTGGGTTAGAATCTCTGTAACTCAAAGCAATGAACACAGTGGGAGTTATTACATCTCCCCAAATGGCCACGTGATGGATTTCTGATGTCTTAAAAAGATCTAAATTTCTTTACGTTGTTTAGCCCAGGACAGAGCAGATTTTCTGATTTTCATAAGAAATGATCTTTCGGAAACACTTTCACAAATGCTTATTGAAATCCTCTTTGAAGTAAGCTGTGTTTCTGTGATGTCTCAGCATCCACAATTTTGCCATTTACCCTTAGGAAAAGCACTTAGTATCAGTCCCAGATGGCATTCCTTAAAGATACCCATTGTCTCTAATCACTTGCCTCTTAAATGTCTACCAAAGGTTAAGTGACAGATGACAAAACAACACGAAGGCAGTATTTTGCTATCACAATAAGCATGTAGAAAAAAGCCTTGAAGATTAGTTTGAAAGACAAAAAATATTCCAGACCTTTAATATATTTAACAAGTTTTTGATTGCCTGTTATGTACAAAATAGTGTGTTAGAGGTAATAAAATGGATTTTTGTTTTCAGTGAATAGCTACAAATGTATTCTACAAACATTTTAGATCTTACAAATACTGCAGATGAAACTTTAAAGAAACTCACTCAAGAGAAGGAAAGGCACCTGTGCAGCTGCTCCCAGTGAGAAAGTAATGAAAGTTCTTAGCCCACAAATCAGATTTTTGAAATATCTGCTAACAGCAGTTGGTATTCCCGTTAGGGTTGAACTATTTCTTATAGACTTTTGAGATCTTATCTCATTCTAAATCTCCTATAGAGATTGATTTTCTTCTAATTCAACTTAATAAACAAACCTGTACTGATCGCCTATTTATAAGAGGTACCATGTTAGATGACAGAAATTACCAAGAAAATACATTCCCTCTGCTCACACATGTGGAAACTGGCTATAACATGAAAACAAATAAAAGAGCAACACATATACACATACAAACATGCACACCATGTCATAATTAATCCAATAGAAATGATTTTTAAAATGTATTCCAGGGGGCTTTCCTGTAGACCTAGTGGTTAAGACTTGTGCTTCTACTGCAAGGGGCACGAGTTAGATCCCTGGTTGGGGAACTACGATCCCACATGGTACAAGGTATGGCCAAAAGCAAAACAAACAAGCAAACAAAACCAAAATATGTATCACAGTTGCTTTGATGATATTTTATTTATACTGACTAAAAGTGGGAACTAAAACCTGATGAAGAATTTTGTTAACATTTTCATATTACCAAATCTTTCTAAAAGAGCGGAGGCAGAAACACTCTATAATATTAAAATAACAACACAAGTTCTAATTCTTCAAAAGTCCTTTTTTTTAAACAGTTTGATTCTAAAGCAAGTTTCGTCAAAGGAAAGTAACTAAGATGTTTTAAAATATTTTTCTTTAGTAACACAGAAAATCACATTACTGACTTTCTCAAATATTCTAAGTATTAATAATTCCAAATCCTTATGGTTAAATTGACAGCTACTTTTTCAGTGGCAACCAGTTCTGACAGAACTCCTATTTGGCTTACTTTTCTGAAAATATTGTCTTAAAGTTGACATATTTTTTCTTGGCAATAAAAGGTCAGTAAACCAATTACATTGAATAATTTTACTTCAGTCAGAATTTCAAGACTTACATTGTTGCTAAATGACAGTACTGATCTAAATCATTTTGCATTAGTAATTCCAGAGAAACTGGCTGGTCAGAGAAGGAAAAGAAATTGATATTAGTAATGGTGATACCTTTTCATGGTAAATGATCCAGTTGACAAGCTGAGCATGAAGCTTGTTTCTAAAGCCATTTCTACATTTTGCTTTTCAGTCCTGCTTTCAACTGTCATGATTTATATTGAGGTAGCTGGCACCCCACTCCAGTACTCTTGCCTGGAAAATCCCATGGATGGAGGAGCCTGGTAGGCTGCAGTCCATGGGGTCACGAAGAGTCGGACATGACTGAGCGACTTCACTTTCACTTTTCACTTTCATGCATTGGAGAAGGAAATGGCAACCCACTCCAGTGTTCTTGCCTGGAGAATCCCAGGGACGGGGGAGCCTGGCGGGCTGCCGTCTCTGGGGTCGCACAGAGTCGGACACGACTGAAGCGACTTAGCAGCAGCAGTAGCAGCTCAGTTTTAGAATAAAATGTCTTCTTGATTTTCTCATTAAGCCATATACTGAACATTATCTAGTTCCAAGGAGGTTTTATTGAGATGGAAGTTTTATTAATCACAAAAGATATACTTACTGTTTTGGAAACAGTGGAAAACAAGTCCAGGCCAATAAATCTGCATTGGTTGCATAGGTAATCCCAAACAATTTTATAGTGAGCATGGATTCCCTTGGAAGTGATTTTATTTCGAGAGGAAAATTGATCCTTAAAATAAAAGAAAAAATTAAGTTGGGCTTCCCTGGTAGCTCAGATGGTAAAATAAAAAAAAAAATTGCCTGTAATGCAGGAGACCCTGGTTTGATTCCTGGGTCGAGAATATTCTCTGGAGAAGGGAATGGCAATCCACCCAGTATTCTTGTCTAGAGATCTCCATGGACAGACCGTGGGGTCACAAAGAGTCAGATACTACTAAGCAACTAACACCTTCGCTTTATTGTGTGTCAAGCACTGTTAACCCTTGATCTCATTAATATTCCCAACAACTCTAGGACACTAGGGCCCAATTACTATGATGTTTTCATAAATATTGCCTTCTAATACAGTGCTGTGTGACACAAGTATTTTAACTATTTGAATTGAGGAATTATCTCAAGTTTTAATGTTTTATCTTGCAAATGCAGAAATATAGCAGAAGTACTAGAATAATGAGATTGATTACTCTATGGTGATTGTTATGATTTTGATACATAAGCTTATTTTTTGAAAATTACAAAAACTTGAGCATCAAGAAAGAATGATTAACATTGTCTTAGGGAATGGGGGGAGGACAGGAAATAACTCATAATGGGTCTTAAACAGTAGTTTGGCTACAACAAGGTGAATAGTTGGAGAAGAATATTCCAAAAAAGAAAAAAAGTGCACAGACAAGGGCATATACGCATGTTGCTGAGGAATGCTGAGTGGTGCATTGTAGCTAGAACAAGAAACGTAGTCAAGTTGGTCTTAACTTGGAAGTTATGAAGGATGCAATTAGAAAGATAGGTGGTTGTCAGAATATTTAAGAACTCTGTATGCCAGGCAAAGGAATTTGCGGTCTTTTTCCTAATGGCAAAAGGAAACGTTTAAATGAGAGAGCTAAAAGCATCGAGAGTTGTTTATAATTTTAAATGTGAACTATTCTGGGTGATGATGAGTTTCCAGGAAATTGGGGGCTGATTGCTGAGATGTAATAGACAATTCCTGGATGTGTCAAGGTGAAGAACATCAAACTCAGACCCTGGATGGATTGTAGATATGGGTAAAAAAAAAGTGGCTAAGGATAAGCACAAGGTTGTTAAAGGTGGAAAAAATTTGAATTTGGGCATCGAATCCATTAATCTATATAAGATTGCCTACAAGGTATAAAGATACTGTAAGACTGGGAGGAATACACCTGGGTGGTTGAAGAAGCTAAGAAGAAAGGGCTTTTGACAGGAAGTTGAGAGATCTGAGGTTCCTAATGGTGGACAGGAAGAAGGGTACCTTTCTTTCCTTTCAGGAGTCATCTTGGCTACATAGAAATGATACAAGAGTCTCAAGAGAAATACAGTGTTTAGGAGAGATAGATTTATGGGTGGCTAGGAAGCTTGTATGGAGAAGGAAACAGCTACCCACTCCAGAATTCTTGTCTGGAGAATCCCATGGACAGAGGAGACTGGCAGGTTATAGTCCATTGTGTCACAAAGAGTTGGACACGACTGAACGACTTTCACTCACTCACTCAGGAAGCATGTGAGAGTTGGACTACAAAAAAGGCTGAATGCCGAAAAATGGATGCTTTCAAATCATGGTGCTGGAGAAGACTCTTGAGAGTCTCCTGGATAGCAAGGAGATCAAACCAGTCAATCCTAAAGGAAATCAAGCCTAACTATTCACTGGAAGGACTTTTGTTGAAGCTGAGGCCCCACACTGGCCACCTGATATGAAGAGCTGACTCACTGGAAAAGACCTTGATGATGGGAAAGACTGGAGGCAAAAGGAGAAGAAGGCAGCTGATGATGAGGGGGTTAGATAGCATCACTGACTCAATGGACATGAATTTGAGCAAGCTCAAGGAGCCTGGGAAATCCTATGGACAGAGGATCCTGATGGGCTACAGTCCATGGGGTTGCAAGAGTCAGACACAACTTAGCGACTAAATCACCACCGGGAGATAGTAGACGACAGAGGAGCTTGGTTTGTTTCAGTCCATGGGGTTGCAAAGAGGTGGACACGACTTAGTAACTACACAACAACAACAGGCAGCATTCAGCCTCAGGAATAAGGAACAGTTAATTCACACCGGTGACCGTAACTGATTCTGAGGAAATACACATCTTTCCCCTCAACATGCTATTCTCTGAGATGGAGCGGTCTAGGTACAGGTGTAAAAAAACATCCAACAAGAGGAAAGACAGAAGAGCTATTTTAGAGGTAAAATGGATAACTAATAATTGACTGACAGCATATTAGTGGAATAGGACAATGACGAACTGAAGATGAATTTCATGCTCCTAGATTATGTTAGTGGATCCCTTTAACTGATAGAAAACACAGATAAGGAATTTGGGGTAGGTGACTTATATGTGGCTTATGGCATACTGCCATTGAGTTAGTAATAACTCAGAGATGTCAATATGCAAACTGCGTGTGGAGATGAGTCAAAGGTTTTGATCCAAATGTTGGTCCTGTGACTAAACAGATGTTCTTCTTTGAGTGATGAATTTAACCTTTTTAAGCCTTGTTTATCTATAAAAAGGAAAACATATTACATTACACAATATGTGATAAATGGTAGACTGTATATCAGCAGTATATTCATTATCCCATCAACAGTGTAAAAACTTGTATTAGCCACTGTAAAACAGATGAAATATAATTCTAGTTAAAACTAAGGGAGGGGACATACATATACCTATGGCTGACTCATGTTGATATATGGCAGAAAACAACAAAATATTGTAAAGCAATTATCCTCCAATGAACAAATTTTTAAAAAAAGGAAGGACATAAAACAAAGGAAAGGCTAAAGAAAACTTATTTTTCAATATTAACAAAATTTAGACTATTGAAAATTAAATTATCACACAGTTATCCAAAAGTTTTTCTTATCTTTCATATTCTTTCACAGTTATAATATTCATTCAATGTAATGTAAACATATTTCTCAGCTTAAAAAGAAGCCCTGAAACTCAACATAAAATGTTGATGATTTTGTAAAATGCACAGCAGTTTCTTGAATATTCTCTTTTACCTGTAATTGACTTTCTATTTAGTTTTCACAATTTTGTGTCAGGATGGAAGTTATAATTTCACTTTATTTCTCATATAATCTGGAATGTTCTTTTTCCCATTGAGTCTCTCTTCTTCATGTGTAACTTCACTTATTAGTGAGCTTTTCAAATCAAGAATGACAAAACATTCGATAAGTTACAGTGGATAGTTACTGACAATGTCCATTTTGTCATTTTTATTAACAAAAATAAATTCTTCCAGAGTAAGAATACATATGGTTATTTATTCATTTTCTTGAATACATATGGATTTTTAAGCCAGAATAATCTCATAGTCACTGAGAAATCTTTTTTATTAACTTCTACATGGCTATTTAAAAACCAAAGGAATGAACTTTACACAAAAAAGGAAGAAAAATACTTTGAGATAATTCAATAAGTGAAGTAAGATTGCTTCTCTATATCTACAAACTTCAAATTTTAACCACATGCTTGCCTCACTCCACTATTTAAAAATGAGTAAAAACTAAAATTTTTCTTAAACATTCTTTGCTTCTATATAAGACAGTTTTTCTAAAATCAGAATAACTTTTTGATAGTGCAATTGGGAGATTTAAAAAGTCACACTGTATAGAATTCCCCTATTAATACTGATATAAAATAATGGACCATCGTAAGGACTTTGACTTTTGTCTGAGTGAAAGTGGGAGACATTTCAGGATTATAAAACAGAAGAGTGATGTAGCCTGACTTACATTTTAAAAGATGTTACTTGAGCTGTTGTATGAGAAGGATTACAAAGGTGCAAGAGAAGTAGGGTGACTATTACAAGGCAGTTGTAGGAATACAGGGGAGATATGATGGTGGCCTAGACAGATGAAAGAGACAAGAAGTAACATTTTGGAAATATTCTGAGGAGAGAGCCAGTAGGATATCTGAGCCATGGGTCTGAGAGAAGGAAATTCAGGCTAAGGATCTGATCTAAACAACCAAAACTGGAAACGATCATCCAGGGTGGCCATTCATGGGTAGGACAAATTTGGAGTGTAAGATCAAGAGTTTTAGACATGTTGAGTGAATAAGTACGAAGTTTGTGACCGATGCTTGGGCTGGTGATATAAATTTGGGAGTTGCTGGCATACAGATGGCATTTAATGCTATGTGACTATAAGAGAAAACTAAGGCCATAAATGTAGATACTACAGAGGAAGCTTAAGGGCTAAGACTATGAGCAGTCTGGGAGAAGAAAAGCATACAGAGAAGGAATGTCCAGTGAGGGAGGCGGAAAGCTAAAAGAATGTGGGAAACAGCTCCTAATAGATTATGTAAGATGAAGACAGAGAGACAAACATCAGATTCAGCTCTGCAGGTCACTGGTGACTCTAACGATCAATTTCAGTGAAAAAGAGATGATGAAAGCCTGACTGGAGTGTTTTAGAGCAGGGGAAAAAATCGAAGAAAGTGAATACAGACAACTCTTTGGAAGGGTTTTGCTGCAAAGGAGAGAGAAAAATGGCATAGCTGCTGTTGAAACAAAAAAGCAATTTTTTTTTTTAAGTTTAAGATTAAGAACTATTTGCAGAATATAAATATTCAGCCTAAGATTTTATATGTTGTAAGAAAGTATGAAAATCACAGTAAAAACCTCAGTTTTGGAGTCAGAGTGCATCTGAGCACTGGTTCTGCCATTTGCTGGTTGTGGGACCTGGGCCAAGTTAATTAAGCTTCATAAACGTCAATATTCTGATCTGTAAAATGGAGATGACAATATCTCTATGCATTTTTGTTATTAAGTTTAGATGAGATAATATGTTTTGGGGGTAAACTCTGATGACTGGAATGCAATAAGCAGTCAAAATCTATGTCACATATTATTATTAAACAAAGTTTATGTCCTCAAATTTACAGTCTAGTAATAAAACATGCAATTAATTGCATTGTAATGGGTATATGTCAATAAAATATATAAAGGATGCTACAGGCCAGGCACCTAGGAAAATGGTAAATGAATATATTTTTAATTAAATAAAATGAAAAGAATTCACATACATACTTCTATATTCAAAATGGATAACCAACAAGGACCTATTGTATAGCACATAGAACTCTACTCAATGTTATGTGCCAGCTTGAATGGCGGGTAGATTGGGGAGAATGGATACATGTATATGTATGGCTGAATCACTTCAGCATTCATCTGAAACTACCACAGCATAGTGAATCGCCTATATCCCAATACAAAATAAAGAGTTTAAAGTTTGGGGAAAAAAAGAGATTTGAAGGATAAAAAAAAAAAAAGAAAGAAAAGAATTCTGGGCTAAAGTAACTAACTCTTGGGGGAATCAGAGAAACTCCACAGGAAAAATAATACTTATGCACTCTTGAAGGACAAGAAGAAAAGTATACCAATGTAGTTATTCCACTAATACTAATAATTTCAATTTCTTTTGAGATTTTTTTTCTCTGAAATTGATTCTAAAATTAGGAAATTTTTCTCTTGAATTGTTTAAATGATGACACATATTTGTCAGTTGAAAACAACCATGGATAAGCTTTAATTAAGTCAGAAGAAAAGTGGAAAGTCAAGTGAAAGTCACTCAGTCGTGTCCGACACTTTGTGACCCCATGGACTATATAGTCCACGGAATTCTCCATGCCAGAATATTGGAGTAGGTAGCCTTTTCCTTCTCCAGGGGATCTTCCTTACCCAGGAATCGAACTGGGGTGTCCTAATTCTAGTCATTGAGCTGGTTAATATATTTTTGGGGAGTCACTTATTACATAAAATTCATTCCCTTGCCAAGCCACATTTACTGGACTTTTACTGTGTCTGGTGCTGCTTTAGTTGTTAGGGAAAAAATTTGAAAATTAAATAAATAAATAGATAAAGATCTTGGTAGGAGTTGATTATCCCAAATTAGATGACATTTTACACAATGCATAGATAGTTACTGTACAAAAACTTGATTGTTTAAGTAAATTTGCAATTGGCTTTTGTGAGAAAATAGAGATTTCATATGTCATTAGGTGACATCTTTCTTCTTTGTTATAACTGAAATCTATCTCCCTCCAACACCAATAGAGGGTATTCCTTTTATCCACAGTCTACAAATGATTAATAATTCTCCTTTCCCCAATTTCCCTCTTTGAGCAGCTCAACAATATAGATTGGATATTTATCTAGATTTTTAAAGGCACCTTTAATCTGTTGAGTTGAAGTCAGTTACCTAGTATGCTTAGCATATTTACCACATCTCTGAATCAAATCAACCAGCTACATTAAAAAAAAAAATTATATCTTTCACTTAGAAAGCAGCAGGGGAGAGGGGAGGTGGAAGGAACCCTGGTCTTTATTAGACAAATAATCTTTCCAGAATAAAGATTAAACTTACGTTTCATTCCAGTTGACCAAGAAAAAAAACAACTTTTTGACAGGAATATTTCTGCAGTTTCTCACTTGGCACAGCTTCTTTCCAGCATATGTAAGCCAACAGGAGAAAGAAAATGCTTTATAGCTAAAAAGAAACAACATTGATTCAATAAGTTGAACACTGTGAAGGAAGCAGTTTTCTATATGGGTCAGTTATTTTATAGTTAAAAGTCAAATGATAAAGTGATGTTTGTTTGTACAGAGTGTACTTTAAAAATTACTAAGAATTTATGTTTTGTGGCTTCAGCAAAATTGCAGAATAATGGGAAGTCCTAGACCTTCTTTCCCCTGCTGGAGACACCAATTTAACAATACATGGATCAGTTTCCTTTGCGAGAAATCCAGAAACAAGTTAAAAGGCTCTTGCACCCAAGCGCAAAACCAGTCACAAAGAAATCAGTAGGAAAATGCATGGCACTCATTTTGCAGAGCCCTTTCTCCCAGCAGAGTGTCATGTGACCAGGAGAGAACTCCTAACTCCCATCTTCTCCCGGGGGTGGGAAAGAGAAGACTGGAACATATGTCTGACATTCAGACTTTTTAGGGGTTTATCCAAGGGACTGGTTTCTCTCTTGCCTGAATCTGAGTGCTGAACAGGAATCGGTGCCAAGTTGGGGGCCTCTGAAAACAAAGGCAGTGAGTGGTCTAAACTAGCACAAACTAACTGACCACTTCCCCCAGCTCAGTGCAAAAGGAATAGGAGAAAACCCCCAACTCCTAGCTTCTCCCTTGGGAAAGATCTGGATTGTGATTCCAATAGGATATGATATCCTCTAGATACCCAGGGGCCATGGATTTAGGAGAACAAAAAAAAGCTGGGAGGCTTGCTGCTGCTCCAGAGGATTTGTGGGACTCATAGGCAGAGGCTGATGCAATCTGATGATCTCTGAATTGGCAGGAAGAGAGGGGAGCAGGGAGAGTGCAGTGTGCATCCAACTGTTTGGCTTTCTTTGGAGGCTGTGTGAGGGTCTGGTTTATGTCTCATCACCAGAGCATCTATGGGACCAGACATACTCTAAATACTGGCTCTCAACTGAGAACAAAACAGAGCTGGGTAGCTTATGGAGAACCAGCAGGAAGGACCACAGGCTGACACTAGATGAAACAAGAAATTCAAGTTCTTGATAAAAGAAGTAAAACCTCTCTAAGTGTGAATCGACACACACAAATCCAGGGAGGATGCACCTACAAGAAAGGTTTGAAAATCACCAAATCTCTAGCTGATTGGTAACATTCGGTCAACCACAAATTGGCATTTGCCATGGATGCTTGCCATCTACCTCTGCAAGGATTAAATCACATGCTACTGCAGTTGCTGACCTACAACACCCCCTGAATGAGTTCAGGGTAGACAGCAGAAATGAGGCACTCTGTGTTTCTGGAAACTGGCAAGGACAGGTCTTATAGATAGTAAGATATTTTCAGAAACTGAGTTTATGAGCCCCATTCTTGATTCTCCTTATATCTCGAAAAGCACCAAAATCCTTCATATCTAGGAAAGCACTAAAATGATCATTTCTCATGACTGGCAGAAGCTTCACGAAACCAACAGAAGCTTTCTACAAAAAATATGTGTTTGATTGCATGTACTCACCCTTCACCAAAGTCACATATATGCTGTCCTTTCCCCCTGCCTCTTTAGAGCTGTTTTTCAGAGCTATCTGAGGTGCTGTCTTGCAGACTGGAGTCCTCATATTGCCCCAAATAAAACTTAACTCACAACTCTCACGTTACGCATCTTTTTTTTTTAAAGCAACAATTCTTTCCTTGTATGAAATCAGTCCATAAGGACTAGGAGAGGTAGCTGTTTTTTTTTTTTTAATGCTCAAATCTCAATACAAAGTAAAACAAGGTATACAATGAAAGAGGAAAACATGGGCCCAACCAAAGGAACAAGATAAATCTCCAGAAGTGAACTGAAAGTTGCTCAGTCGTGTCCAACTCTTTGCAACCCCATGGACTGTATAGTCCATGCATAGTCCTTGGGATTCTCTAGGCCAAAATACTGGAGTGGGTAGCCTTTCCCTTCTCCAAGGGATCTTCCCAACCCAGGGATCGAACCCAGGTTTCCTGCATTGCAGGCAGATTCTTTACCAGCTGAGCCACAAGGGAAGCCCTGAGAGTCAAAATGCATTTCTAAATCATTTCTGAGAATGAAAGGATGAAAAATGAGGTTAGGCTAGATAAACTTGCTATCTTTAAAGTCAATAATTTTGTATGAATCCAACTGACATTACAAAGATCCTCTAGTCATTTCTCTACCAGGTCTCTCAGTGAAAGAACAAAATTAGAAACCAAAGAGAAAATGCAAACAACTCTCAAGTGTTGTTCACTGGAAAGCCAAGTTTATTTGAAGCATATCAACATAAAATGATGCCAGGGCTAGAAAGCAAAGACATTTATAACAGATGAATTAAAGCAACAAGTGCAGACACCGAACTAACACTCTTTTATTTCCCTCAGAAAAGGGTAAATTCTTACCTCACTATATTGACCAACTTCATGAAATTTTATGAATACATCAAAATTGTGGAGAGTTGGTTTATGCTAAAAGAAAAATCGCCAGAAAACAATCTTAAAGAAATGGAAGTATATGGCTGAGTAATACTCCATTGTGTATATGTACCATAGCTTTCTTATCCATTCATCTGCTGATGGACATCTAGGTTGCTTCCATGTCCTGGCTATTATACATTTGAATCAGTTCTAATGAGGTGGATGAAACTGGAGCCTATTATACAGAGTGAAGTAAGCCAGAAGGAAAAACATAAATACAGTATACTAACGCATATATATGGAATTTAGAAAGATGGTAACAATAACCTGGTGTACGAGATAGCAAAAGAGACACTGATGTATAGAACAGTCTTATGGACTCTGTGGGAGAGGGAGAGGGTGGCAAGATTTGGGAGAGTGACATTGAAACATGTAGAATATCATGTAAGAAACGAGTTGCCAGTCCAGGTTCGATGCACGATACTGGATGCTTGGGGCTGGTGCACTGGGACGACCCAGAGGGATGGTGTGGGGAGGGAGGAGGGAGGAGGGTTCAGGATGGGGAACACATGTATGCCTGTGGTGGATTCATTTTGATATTTGGCAAAACTAATACAATTATGTAAAGTTTAAAAATAAAATAAAATTTAAAAGAAAAAAAAAGAAATGGAAGTATATGAACTACCGGACAAAGAATAAAATATGTACATATATACACACACATGCTCAATAAGCTCAGAAAAATAATGCATAAACAAAATGAGAATATTAAAAAACATAAAAATATTAAGAAGAAATTTTGGAGCTGAAGAATACAACAACTGAGTTGAAAAAAATCAATAGGTGGATTCAAGAATATATTGGATCAGGCAGAAGAAAAAATCAGTGAGCTCAAACATACGTATTTGAAATTATTCAGAGAAACAAGAAAAATGAAGAGTGGAGAAAATCTAAGGGACTTACGGGACACAATCAATAGGACAAACAAACACATTATTTGAGTCCCAGAAGATGACTGAGAGAAAAAGGCAGAAAGCTGATCTGAAGAAATAATGGCTGAAAACTTATTAATTGTGGGAAAGGAAATGGACATCCAATTTCAAGAAGCCTAATGGGTTAAACTAGGATGAGCCCAAGGAAGACCATACTAAAACACATTAAAATTAAACTATTGGAAGTCAAACACAAAGAGAGAACTTTGAAAGCAGCAAGAGAAAAGTGATCTGCCACATAAAAGGGATCTCATCAGTTTTTCAGCAGATTTCTCAGCAGAAACCTTGAAGGCCAGAGGGAGTGACATGATATTTTCAAAGTTCTGAAAGAAAAAAAAATACTGTATCTGGCAAAGCTGTCCTTCAAAAATGAAGGAGAAATAAATATTTCCTCAGGTAAAAAGCTGAGGGAGTTCATCAGCATTAGACCTGACTCAACATGAAATGCTAAAGGGAATCCTTCAAGTGGAAATGAAAGGATGCTAGATAGCAACAGGAGAGCATATGAAAGCATGAAAGCTTGCTGGTAAGGGGAAACATATAGACAAATACAGAATACTGTGAGACTGTAATGGTGATACATGAATAACTTTTAACTCTGCTATAGAGTTTAAAAGGATAAAGTATAGAAAACTTTAATGATAACAATATATAAAATTTAAGAAGATGCAATTTGTGGTATTAGTAACACAAAGTATGATGAGGGAAGAAGAGTAGAGAATTTGTATATGACTGAAGTGAAGTATTGAAAAGCAGAGATATTACTTTGCCAACAAAGGTCCGTCTAGTCAAGGCTATGGTTTTTCCAGTAGTCATGTATGGATATCATGTGTAGAAAGCTGAGCACCGAAGAATTGACGCTTTTGAACTGTGGTGTTGGAGAAGACTCTTGAGAGTCACTTGGACTGCAAGGAGATCCAACCAGTCCATCCTAAAGGAGATCAGTCCTGGGTGTTCATTGGAAGGACTGATGCTAAAGCTGAAACCTCAATACTTTGGCCACCTCCTGCGAAGAATTGACTCATTGGAAAAGACCCTGATGCTTGGAGGGATTGGGGGTAGGAGGAGAAGGGGATGACAGAGGATGAGATGGCTGGATGGCATCACTGACTCGATGGACGTGAGTTTGAGTGAACTCCAGGAGTTGGTGATGGACAGGGAGGCCTGGCGTGCTGCGGTTCATGGGGTTGCAAAGAGTCGGACATGACTGAACTGAACTTAAAGTGAAGTTATAACAAAATTTTAAAAAGTGAAGTTATTATTAGCTTAAAACAGTGTTTTAAATATAATATGTATTATGTAAGGCCCATTGTCACCACAAAGAAAGCAACCACAATATAAATGATACACAAAAGAAAATAAGAAAGGAGTTGAAGAGTTTATAAAAACTCATCAGGACACAAAGGAAAGTGGCAAGACAGAAAAAGAGGGACAAAAATGCTACAAGACAGAAAATGATGCAAAAAAATATGGCAAAAGTAAGTCCTTCTCTATCATTAATTATATTAGATATAAATTAAATTCTACAATGAGAAGAAACAGCATAACGGAATGGATTAGTAAACAAGATCCAACCATATGCTGTCTACAAGGGATACACTTTAGATTTAAGGACACCCCTGAAAGTGAAAGGACATATATATATATATATATATATATATATATATATATAATATATATATATATCATATATTCCATATATGATAATCAAAAGAGCAGGATTGACCATACCTATGCAAGACAAAATAGACTTTATGTTAAAGCTGTCACAACAGACAAAAACATTATATAATGATAAAGAGGTCAATTTACTAAGAGGATACAATAGCTGTAAATATACATGCACCCTAAATTGAAGCAAATGTATTAAGCAAACATTGAAGGGATGAAAAGAACTAGAAAATAACATAATAATAACAGAAGATCTCAATACTGGTTACAATTAATAGAACAAGCAGACAGAAGCTCAATAAGGAAGAGGGTTTTAATTACACTATAGTCCAAATGAACCTAATAGACATTTATAGAACATTCCACCTAACCTCTGGGCAATATGCATTCTTCTCAAGCTTGGATCTTTCTCTAGCCCAAATCACAAAATTGGTTATGGAACAAGTCTTGATAAATTTAAAAAAATTGAAATCATACCAAGTATATTTTCTGACCACATTGGAATACAAGTAGAAATCAGTGGCAGAAAAAAAAAAAAAAACTGGAAAAATTCTCAAATTAATGTTAATTAACACTTCTTAGTTTCTGTTTCTTTTTTTTATTTTACTGAAATATAGTTATTGTACAATATTACATTAGTTCCAGGTGTACTACATAATGATCTGATGTTTGCATACATTATGAAATGATGACCATGATAAGTTAAGTAACCATCTGTCCTCATGCAAAGGTATTACAGTATCATTGATCCATGTTTCTTATGGTGTATATTATTAATACATCCATGTGACTTATTAGTTATATAACTGGAAATTTATGCCACTTAATCCTCCTCACCTATTTCATCCCCAACCCACCCCTTTGCTTCTGGCAAACACTTGTTCTCTGAGAGTCTGTTTTCATTTTGTTTGTTTTTCAGATTCTATATAAGTGAGATCATGCAGTAGAAATGAGTACTTTTGAACAACCAGTGTGTCAAACAGAAATCAAAAGGGAAATTAGAAAATATTGTAAAATGTGAAAACACATACCATAACAAAACTTATGAGATATAGCAAAATCAGTGCTAAAAAAGAAGTTTAAAGCAATAAATACTTACATTAAAAGAAGAAAGGTCAAATAAAAACTACAATGAGGTACCACCTCACATTGGTCAGAATGGCCATTATCAGGCAGTCTACAAATAATAAGTGCTGGAGAAGGTGTAGAGGAAAGGGAACTCACCTACAGTGTTGGTGAGAACGTAAATTGGTATTGCTACTATTCAGAACAGTATGTAGATTCCTTAAAAAACTAAATATAGAGCTACCATATGATCCAGCATACCATTCCTGGCCATATATCTGGAGAAAACCATGCACCCCAATGTTCACTTCAACACTATTTACAGTAGCCAGGACATGCAAGCAACCTAAATGTCCATCAGTGGAGGAATGGATAAAGAAGATGGGATACATATATACAATGGAATATTAGTCATAAAAAGAATAAAATGATGCCATTTGCAGCAACATGAATGAACTTAGAAATTTTCATACTGAGTAAAGGTAGATAGAGAAAGACAAAAATTGTGTGATATCACTTATAAGTGGAATCTACAAAAAAAAGTACAAATGATCTCATTTGGGCTTTCCAGGTGGCACTAGTGGTAAAGAACTCACCTGCCTATTCAGGAGACGTTAAGAGATATGGGCTTGATCCTTGGATTGGGAAGATCCCCTGGAGAAGGGAAAGGCAACCCACTCCAGTATTCTTGCCTGGAAAATCCCATGGACAGAGAAGCCTGGTAGGCTACAGCCCAAAGGGTTGCAAAGAGTCAGACACAACTGAGGCAACTTAACACACACACATGATCTTATTTACAAAATAGAAATAGAGTCACAGATGCAGAAAACAAACTTATGGTTACCAGCCAGAAAAGTTGGGGAGGGGAGGGATAAATTGGGAGACTGGGATTGATATATACACACTACTATATATTTATAAAGTAGATAACTAGTAAGGACCTACTGTATAGCACAGGGAAGTCTTTTCAATACTCCGAATGACCTATACGGGAAAAGAATCTATAAGAGTGGATACATGTATATGTATAACTGATTCACTTTACAGCAGAAACTAACACAACATTGTAAATCAAGTATGCTGCAATAAAAATTTTAAAAACAGATTTAAAAAATTAAAAATGAAAGAAGTTCCCAAATAATCTAAATCTATACTCAAGGAACCAGAAAACAAAGAACAAACTAAGATAAAAATTAAAAGAAGAAAGAAAATAATAAAGATCAGAAACAAAATAAGTAAAACAGAATAGAGAAACAATAGAAAAATAAACAAAACTAAATTTCCCACGTACATAAATAGCTCTATGTATATAGCTTTCTGAGTACTTATCTGGCTACATAGTTTTTCCAGGTGAATTAGAATAAATAAGGATATCCTAAAGGTTTAAAAATTATGAAAACATTCGAGTAGCAGTTTGTAACATTACACATCATCCTCCTAAAATACTTCATAAAATTAAGAAAGAGAATAAGTGTAAAAGAATCATCCCATGGGTTTTAAAGAAAGTTTATGTGAGATACATAGATGGTCGTTTTTCATTTTTACATACAAAGGTAAAATTTTTGTTATAATTGACTCATAAATTTTGCATAGTTTCCATTTGCAAAAATACAGACCAAGATAAAATTATTTCTGTTTCTTTTAGCCTTTCTTTGAGATGCTAAGTGCAGTGGGTACAATAAATCCATTAGAAAATTACTATTCTCTTATCACCTTAATTTGATTTAATCAGTATTCTCTTACAGATTTAATCCATAAGGAATTTAAAATAATTATTATAATATTATTCTAATTATGTTATTCAAGAAAATAGCACATAGCAGAATTAACCTCAAACCCGGCAATGCTCCATGCATAATTGTGGTTAATTTCTATTGTAACTCAAGTAACTCTTGGCTAATTTTCACTTTATCAAGGTACTAATCTCACAAAATATTTACCACTCACAACTTGATAGGGATCAAGTGATTTCTTTCTATTCTTAAATACTCTCCATCTCCTTGTATGTGTGTGTGCATTCTCACCCTGTGTTAATTGGCGTAAGTCATTTAAACTCAAACATAAAAAATGAAAAATTTAGGGCAATCACCATGTGAGGATGGGCACTTTCTGTTTCTCTTATGATATACTGACAACATGTAGTTATTTTAAATAGAATGGGAGAAGACTTGAGGGAAAACGAATGTGCACTGGACTGGAAATAAGTGTGAATGATTTTAAAAACATAGATACATCCATGCCGATTAAATTTCAAGATGAAATACTTGCTTCTGCAAATAAGAACAAGGCAAATATATTCAATTAGAAGCGACACAAAACTAATTAACCCTTTTGTGGAAAAGGCATCACAACTCACCTGTGCACCCAGGTTTCTGGAATATTGTGAGCTGCATACACTGTGAAGCTAAGGTGGGAATGGAGCCCAAGATTTACACAGGAGACACTATACAGAGGTGCGTGTAGAGGCTGGAAATCTGCACAGAAGCTGCTGCAATGGATATCAATTAGCTGACAGATGGATGTGGATAGTTCGGTTGTCACTTTCTCTATCAAACCTGGGGGGAGGGCGGGGAGAGGGATAGAAACCAGGTCATCTATGAAGGGTCATATTTATCACAAACCATTCTTCACAGCTTTGAAAATTTTTATAACAAAATTTAAAGAAAACTGAATTAAAATGACCCTCTATCAACTGAAGCCAATTAGCCATCTGTGCCTCTGTATGCAGTCTGGGGTAGCTGCTACAGTGTAATTAATCAGCTTTCATTTCTTCAATTGCATAAATTTGGGAAGTGCAGCCTTTAATCACAAATCATAATTCTGGGTTATCAATTTGGCATTCTGATCAACTATAATTCACAAAATTTTTGGTCTAGATTATTATTGTTTAGAATTAATGTTCAGACAAGGGACATGTTTTCTGTGTGGTTTATACCTACTTTAAACAAACTCCATCTAAGGAATTAATTATAATAAGTTTGATTATGCTATGTTTGCCATTAACTGAACACTAATCATACACATTATGTTGCCATAAAAAGAGTGAAGGAAAGTTATGTCCAACCTAGATAGCATATTCAAAAGCAAAGACATTACTTTGCCAACAAAGGTCCGTCTAGTCCAGGCTATGGTTTTTCCTGTGGTCATGTATGGATGTGAGAGTTGGACTGTGAAGAAGGCTGAGAGCCGAAGAATTGATGCTTTTGAACTGTGGTGTTGGAGAAGACTCTTGAGAGTCCCTTGGACTGCAAGGAGATCCAACCAGTCCATTCTGAAGGAGATCAGTCCTGGGTGTTCTTTGGAAGGAATAATGCTAAAGCTGAAACTCCAGTACTTTGGCCACCTTATGAGAAGAGTTGACTCATTGGAAAAGACTCTGATGCTGGGAGGGATTGGGGGCATGAGGAGAAGGGGACGACAGAGGATGAGATAGCTGAATGGCATCACTGACTCGATGGACGTGAGTCTGAGTGAACTCCGGAAGTTGGTGGTGGACAGGGAGGCCTGGCGTGCTGGGATTCATGGGGTCGCAAAGAGTCGGACATGACTGAGTGACTGAACTGAACTGAAGTACATGGCTGGTATCCAAGGTAAGTTTAGAATAAAAGATTTATGACATTTACTATATTTCTTCAAAATCAAAACTTTATTCCAGTTTCACCATTAGTTATTTATAGGGAGTCTATTGATTATGTAAAGCTGAATTGTCATGAAGGAAGAAAAAATTAAGAAAAAAATGAAGAAAAATGACTAACTACAGGGACCAATAGATTTGAAATGTCTGCTAGATTCCATGCGAATTTAGTTTAGAGCACATGAAAAGCGTCCCCTGATCATTAAATTTAAGGTAAATTTTTCTGAGAATGGTATTCTCCCTCTCTTTAAACTTTCTGTTGGACAAATTCCAACCTGAGTGGGAGGAAGCAGAAAAGGCTGATGAAATGGAGTAGGCAGAACTGGTGGACTTTGACAGGAATCTGGCGCCATTAGGATGGAGAAACCTGAGGATGATGAATGCCATCTCCAGGTAGGACTCGCTGTCAGACCCTTACAGGGAAGGTGAATAACACTCACTGCTGACATTTTGTATGCAGTAGTCAATGCATTGGAGAAGGCAACGGCACCCCACTCCAGTACTCTTGCCTGGAAAATCCCATGGACAGAGGAGCCTGGAAGGCCGCAGTCCCTTGGGTCGCTGAGGGTCGGACACGACTGAGAGACTTCACTTTCACTTTTTACTTTCATGTATTGGAGAAGGAAATGACAACCTACTCCAGTGTTCTTGCCTGGAAAATCCCAGGGACGGGGGAGCCTGGTGGGCTGCCGTGTATGGGGTCGCACAGAGTCGGACACGACTGAAGTGACTTAGTAGCAGCAGTAGCAGCAGCAGTCAATGCATCGAAAATCATAAGACGCTCATGACTTGCAATTATTTTTAATATTCAACTACGCTGTTTCAGAAGTTAGGTGAATAACCTCGTGTAAAAAATTGTATGCAAAACCGATACAATATTGTAAGGTAAAAAAAAATAATAATTTTTTAAATTGTATTTTAAAAATTATTCCCTTTTTACCTAGAAGAGGAAACGCTTTAAAATGGACAAATATTTAGGTGACAAAGAGTTTTAAGAGATGAATGTATAATACGAAGTGTTATCAATGGAGCCCTCCTACTCCTCTGGGTCACTTCTGCCTGACTTTGCTGACAAGTCTCGAAGGTCGGGGGTTGCAAGGCTCCTGTGGTTGTGATCAAGACCCCTACTTCAGGCCTTGTTCAGTCCCGGCAAAAGGCCTCCTTAAATCCCACAGGCGGGTCTAGGTAGACGAGAGTGAGGCAGAAAACCCTGCGTTCTTCTATCCATCCTGGGCCAGAAATATGTACGGAAATGCCGTATTTCAGATGTTTCTCCTTTTCGGCCGCCTTGTTCTGGAGAAAGTAAATGAAAAGGCAGTGCCACCAGTGTGGGGAAGACAGAGGCGGAGGAACCATATTCTTGGCGGCGGTTCCCACATCGGGAACGGTCGCCGGGCTGCGGAGGAGAGCCTGCCGGAGGAGAGCTGGTCCTCCAGGCGGTACTTGGGAGGGAGACACTGTGTCTGGAGGCCTGAAGCCAGTGCTGCTGAGCATCCGCAGCAATCCTCGGCTTCTGGGCGGGACCACGGGGAACGTGATGGGGCCCCGGCGGAGGGATGGGCGGAGCCAGCCTGTGTGGGGAAAGGCAGAAGATTCTCTCCCCTGCCTCCGCACATGGTTGCTGCTCCAGAAGTCAAGCCTCCATCTGACTTCCGTCTCGGGTTACCGCACAGCCTCCATTTCCAGGAGGAAAAGGGCCGACACAGGAGCTGGTCGGCCTCGACGGGCAGCCTTTCCCCAGCAGGGCTGAACTAAGTTTTAGGCTGAACACGCCTGGCAGGTGTTTGCAGATGATGACTGAGGTTTCTGTAGGGCAAGGAAGGGACTGATGGACAATTTCCTTGCATTTCAACCCCAAGCTTGCTAGTTGGACACCAGCTAGTTCTGGTTCACGACTCCGGGGTCAGAGTGCGGGCCTTTTCAAGCGAGGCGTCTACATGGTACTGGGAGTGTCAGTTGCGGAGTAGGGCTGCGTGGCCTTGGCTTTGTAGTGGTCCGGCCTGAACGCCTGTTCTCGCTCTCCAGACTGCAGGTTCTTAGCCCACTGGTTGGGCAGGGCTGGTGGTGTTCACCTGTCCCAGATGGGGTCCCGGATGCCAGGGCCAGGGTGGGCTCCTTCCTCGCCCTCCCTCCCCCCACCCTCTCCCTACCCCTCGGGCGGCTGGGTCATGTGCAGCCGTGAGTCCCCAAGACCACAGCCCAGAAGAGCAAGGTTGCCAAGCCCTTGGCAGCTGAGGAGACGTTGACAGAACAAGTAAGCGCATCCTTAGATCTTATGTTCTCAAGATCTGCTGTGATTTTTAAAAAATTCTCATAACATTTTATTTTACTTACTGTACTATATTTTAAAGGTTTTTATATTTTATATTTTAAAATATATTTTTATATTATGAGGTATAGAAAAAGAAATGTCTATTAAGATTATGAAAGGGGCCAAGTGTGGGGGCGGGGTTCCCCGGGTGGTCCAGTAGTTAAGAATCCGGACACTTAAACTGCAGTAGGTGCGATTCAAGCTAAGATCCTACCAGCCACGCAGTTCGACCAATAATAATAATAATAATAATAATGATAAAAAGATGATGAATGGAACAAGTGGAACAAGTCACAAATTTGGTATAAGCATATTCAGTGTGGAGTCGCATCACACAGCACTGTTTTTTTGAGACACGTGCACTTTCTCATGAGTAGTTTCCAAAACGGAAATTGCTTTTTGGTTCTTGTGTGCTGTGCTTAGTTGCTCAGCCCTATAGGACTCCTTTCAACCCCATGGATTGTAGCCCACCAGATACTTCTGTCCATGGGGATTCTCCAGTGAAGAATACTGGAGTGCATTGTCGTGCCCTCCCGCAGGGTATCTTTCCCAACCCAGGAATCCAACTGGGGTCTCCTGCATTGCAGGCAGATTCTTTTGGTTCTTAGTCGGTTTGAAAAGAAATTAGCAGAATGAGCTAGACGCTTCCTCCAGTAGTATGTGTGCAGTGTTCCATTGCCCAGGAAAGAGGCCAGCTTCTGCATGGAGCTTCTTCCCACATCCTGTCCCTCAGTAGCTCTGCCCATAATTAAACATTTTGTTGTTGTTGTCCAACACATGCTATTATTCACTTAGTTATTCATAAATTTGTACAAAATTTATGAGATGGCCAAATTCTACTCACTTGCTGTGTTTCTAAAATTGTGCCCTTTGTTGAAACAGCCTGAGGTGACATGCAGAGTGAAAGAGCTCTAATTAAAATTCTCTGAGAAATCAGCAGTAGCAATTAATGAAACAGAAGAGGAAAGGAGCATAAAAATAGTCTTTAAAGAGGCCTCATCAAACTCTGGAGGCCAACCAACAGGGTTTCTCTTGAACAACAGGAGGCAGAGAATTATAAATTTATAAAAACATCTTGTTTCTCTGGTCCCCAAATTGTATTCTGAAGCAGGAAGTACAGACTTCTTGTTAATAATTCCCAATCTTGTCCAAATTAATGCACGTTAAAATAAATCATAAAGTTGAGTTAGAGATCTCATTAATTGAAGCCCCAGCACATATTTTAGAGAATCTTAATTATTGGGCTAATTACTCAAACTCCACTTTTTACTTTTTTGCAGAAAAACAGTTCTAGATTAGAATTTGCTTCTTTGAGGTAGTAGTGTAGAGATGTGTGCTTCTTCCAGAACTCTGGGTGAAGAATGCATTTTTAGTTATCATCGGGAATATATTAAGGACTTAAAGTACTGGGCTTGGTGAAATATGGGAAAATGTTTATTGCACCTGATTTTGCAATGAGAAAAGACTTGTAGTAACAGGAAATAAGCAATGACAATATATAGGTGATTAAAATGCCTTAATTAGGATGTTTTGTTTGCATTTTTATGGAAATAAGGGAGTAAGAGTACATGACTTTATTCTAGTGTACTTTTGAATGGAAAACAGTCTCTGTGTTGCTGCTGTTTGTCACTTTCTGTATTTCTGTTCAGTGAAGTCTGTGTTTTCCTTGCAAACATAATCTGTATTAAAATCTGGTTTGTTTTTCATGTTCCAAATAAACTTTGTTTACACAAACAGGCAGCATGCCAGATTTAATGAATGCTCGTGTAGAGCACAGGTATGATTAGATCTCTTAGCTTCAAAGTATATTGCGAAGAATCCATAAGAATATTAAGTATGAGAATCAGAATCATCAATAATAGTGGCACCCCACTCCAGTACTCTTGCCTGGAAAATCCCATGGATGGAGGAGCCTGGCTGGCTACAGTCCATGGGGTCGCTAGGAGTCGAACACGACTGAGCGACTTCACTTTCACTTTTCACTTTCAGGCATTGGAGAAGGAAATGGCAACCCACTTCAGTGTTCTTGCCTGGAGAATCCCAGGGACGACGGAGTCTGGTGGGCTGCCATCTATGGGGTCGCACAGAGTCGGACACGACTGAAGTGACTTAGCAGCAGCAGCATTGTTAGATCAACATTTTGTGTAAAGAGGATTCTAGACTTTTATTTCAGAGTACTTAAATAGAAAGCAACTGCATGTATATACGGATAAATGTTCATTTTGCTGTCATTTCAGCACTCTTCCTTTCTGCTTTTTAAACTACTGTAAGGTGTTTCTATATAATAAAATACTAGAAAATATATTTATCTTGTAGAATGAGAAGTATGATTCATGAAAAGTTTATGAGAGCTGCAGATGAAGAATTTTTAATTCAGAATTAATTCCTTTTCTGTGATGACTTAGGATGGATTATAAATCCATGGGAACATTTCTTGCCGTTTTGTGGACTCTCATATCCTGACCCCTGAAGAGCATAGGATGAGAGGAGTTTATTCCAACATTCCTGATAGAAAGGAGGAAAAGGCCAGTTTCATATAGGCATACCTCTGGCTTATTCACTCCTCGTTCTTTTACTTGTACTCGGTGATGGGAAAATTGTTAGGGGGTGTCTATCTCTCCCCTTTCTTGGTGGTGCTCTGGAGTTTTATTATGTGAATGCTTGGAATAGGGATTTTTGCACTAGCACAGGTTTTTTGCCCTTACCCTTTGCCGTCCCATTTTCCTCTGTGATGTGAAGTGGGGGAGTTCTTCCTATGTATTGCAAACAGTGAGTCCTCTATATATGAATGAGTTCAGTTCTGAGAGTGCATTTGTAAGTCCAATTTGTTTGTAAGTCCAACAAAGTTAGCCTAGGTACCCAGCTAACACAATCAACTATATAGTTCTGTACTGTAATAGATTTATAATACTTTTCACACAAATAACATATAAAAAGCAAACAAAAAATAAACATTTTTAATCTGATAGTATAGTATGTTGAAAAGTACAGTAGTACAGTCCAGCAGCTGGTATACAGAGACTGACATCGAGTGAACAGGTGAGAAGAGTTACTGACTGGAGATGGAGAGAAGGAGGTGGGAAGCAGTGGAGCTGAAGAATCACTAGCAGTAGGAGATGGAGGGCAAGCTGCAGTTTCACTCATGCCTGAACACACGTTCGCATCTTTCAAAGTTCGCAACTTGAAGGTTCACATGTAGGGGACTTACTGTATCTTCTTTTGAGTGATGGGAATTAGAGTTGACAGGATACCCTGCTATACGTAACTTTCCACTGAAAACCACTAAGGCTATGGAGGACAGGTCAGAGTTATTGTTTGTGCCTCACTGTCACCTTTGACAGCTGAACATCTGTGAGTCAGATAATTTTCTTAAAGATACTCATAAGTGTTCATAAGCCAAATACGATCTGCCAGTGCAAACAAGAGCAATCTTGACCACACCCCGCACTTTACATACTGCCCTATCCTTTATTCATATTAGGAAAACTGAGGATCAGAGAGTAATTTTTTACCATCAGAGTAAAAATATGGGCAGAGTTAGAATTCAAAATCAGTTCTGCCTGATTCCAGAAGCCAGACTCATTGCTGTGGACCACACTATCTACCCTTTTCAACAGAGGCCCAGTCCTCCTGTGGCTTATAGTTTTGTAGGTTCAGAGCTTCTGCGAACACTTAAGTATTTCAGAACCAAATCCTCCTGCCTGATACATTAAGTTGATGCTTCAAATAGAGCTTGATTTTAAAATGGAAATTAATGACCTTGAAGAATGACATCTGCTACATTTCTGACTTCTCTTACATCAGAATATCATTAGTTAAATAAAATTTTATATTTTCTTAGAATGGTAAAAAGGGCATTTTCAGAATTCTTTTTACTTTTATAGCTTTCTTGACTTTATTTTTTAAAAAAATCTCAGGCTCAAAGGCAGTGGATTTTTATTCACTTGCAGAATAATCACTACTGTCAGTAAAAAGAGTTTTAGCAAGTTTTTTCCCTCAAAAATATTTTATGTGTGTGTTATCACCATATTTGGAAAAATTAAATTATTTTTGGCTTTAGAAATTGTTTATTTAAAAAATATTTGGGTGCACATATGTTTTACCTTTTGCTGAAGTGTCTGAATTTTGATGAAGATTCTGAAAAAGAAAAATAGGTCGAAAGATACAATTGTTATTCAGAAAACAAATTTGGAAAACCAAACCAATAATGTCCACAATCTACATATAGGAATTTCTCTGCTATGATAAAAAGAAAATGCATTTCTTGGTGCCTTATATAAATATTACTTATTAAACAGGAAATCTAAATTGTAAGATGAAAGAAGAGTCTTCTAACTGTCATAATCATCGATCTTTATTATTTGATTAAAAAAAATAATTTCTAGCATAAGCTCAGCCTTCTTAGTATTATTTGAACAGTTCTGCAGATATTGCCTGGTGGCAAAATAGCTTCCCTGGTGGCTCAGACAGTAAAAAAGTCTGCCTGCAATGCATGAGACCCAGGTTTGATCCCTGGGTGGGAAAGATCCCCTGCAGGAGAGTATGGCAACCCACTCCAGTTTCTTTCCTGGAGAATCCCATGGACAAAGGAGCCTGACAGGGCTGTAGTCCATAGGGTAGCAAAGAATTGGACACGACTAAAGAGACTCAGTACACACCCACAGATAGTGCCTAAATTCAATCCCCCTTCCACAACAGGGACTGATATTTTAGTATAAAAGATTTGTCATTTTCGCTGTTTAGTGTGTTCAGTTCTTATTTTAACAGTCATTTATATACAGGCTTAAAAAATCATACAGATTCACTGTATAGTTTCATTTCTTTATTTTGTAGGATTAAAAAGAGAAACTGGTAGTCAAATACTTGAGATTGTATCCTGGATTAAAAAAAAAAAAAAACTATCTGAAATTTTGTGTTTTTTATTATCATTTAAGTTTGTATCCATTAGCATGGGGGTTTTTATTTGCTTGTTTGTTTATGTTTATTGTACACCTGGAGTTACTTTAGTGGTTTAGAATTTACTGGCTATAACTTCATTATCATGAAAACTATATAAGGTAGGTGATTCACAGATTCATTAAAAGTTACATTTCAGTCAAAAAGAAAATTCAGTTTTCTAACAAGATCCATTTTAATTGACGCTAAATTTTTTTGGAAATTTTGCTTTGACAAGTTTGCTTTGAAGGAAATCCAATTAATGAAAAGCTTGATTTTTCAAACAAACAAACTAGGGAATAATTGTTTTCCTGTAACAAGGAACTTGCTAGAGTATTCCTTTTAGAGAGAAAAGCCGTCTGTCATGTTTAGAATGTAATTAAACGTGTATGTAACTTTTCATTGAAGAGTATCATTCACATGAACCTTCTCAGAAGCAATTCTCTTAGGTAAAATAGTTCACCTATTAGAGCATAGATTCAACTACTAAGCTGAACACATGAGATCTTTACCCCAGCTGTGTGGGTGAGATTGTTAAACACATTAGCGTGACTTAACTAGAATTCAGTTTATTCAGAAATGTAAACTTGTATTTTTAAATCACCATGACACCCACCTACAGCACAATGTGTAAGACTGTATTTTTTTTTAAGACTGTATTTTTTATTTGTAGTTCGTTTATTGTGTATTTAATGGAAATATGTGAGCTTCTGGAATACAGTTCTAAAGAATGGAAAATTGTTTCCAGTGCTAGGTGGGAGCGTGAAGTATAGATGGAGTACAACTGCATTTGTGATATAGTTCTTCATTTTGCCAAAACTTACATTTAGTAAATACTTAATTACTTCCTGGTATGGCAGGAAATAGTGTTTTGTTAGTTGACCTAAAAATGCAGCCAAGAAAAAGGACAGCTTCTGAAATTTGAATCTGTTGGCAGAAGACATATTTCTCAGTGTTTCTTTAGTTTTAGGTTTATGGTGGGTGGATAGATTGAAATAGTTTGGCATTATTAGCCATAGTTGGTTACTACAGAAATAATGTAAAATATACTTACTATTTGTGCTGATTTTCTTATATAGGTGGGCTTATAGTTAAGATATGTTGAGAAAAGGGATGGACAAAATGTGTGAATAATGTTGAATAAACTTTGAAAAGGTACTCAAGCAGAATCTGTTTACTTGGGGATATTCAACTATTTATTTTGACCCTTGACATATATGAAATAAAACTGGTAAATGTCAATTCTTTTCTTCATTTCTATGCATGAATAGTCACATACAATTTAGTGCTCTTAAGTATAGAAGAAATGTGAAATATGATATGAGCTTCTCTCGATTATTGTAATTGTCCATATTTTCCTAGGAAATACTTTGTTTCTCCTTGAAGGATTCTTTTGCTTCAGATATGTTGAAAATTTGATATTTTTGAGAAAACTGTCATTTTTGTTTATCTAGGGAGTTTCAGAAAATGAATGTTTAAAGAAAGCTTTTTCTTTAAAAAGCTTTTTGTTGTTGTTGTTAAAGTGCTACTTTAACAGCATTTGAAATGCTTCATCCTAAAATTAGATTTTCCTCCTTCTTTGATCATTTGTTTGTTTCTACTGATTTACTGAGAGCAGGACATAAAAACTAAAGAACAGCCAAGTGGTCTTAACAGATGGGAAGACATGTGTCCACATTCATGTATCTGGTTTCCTACTCTAGCATTTATCCTGAGGTTGGCTATAACCAATGGCCCAGAGATAAGAGAGTATTTAGTGGTACTTGGGTGAATTAAACTCTTCTTGGCCTCATGAGGAAGATTATAAAAAACTACTACAGCATCATCTCTACTACTTCCACTAATAATAATGGGTGGTAGTGGTTTACTTGCTAGGTTGTGTCTGACTGTGACTTCATGGACTGTAGCCTACCACACTCCTCTGTCCATCAGTTTTCCTAGGCAAGAATGCTGGAGTGGTTTGCAATTACTTTCTCCAGGGGATCTTCCCGGCCCAGGGACTGAACCTTCATTTCCAGCATTGTAGGTGGTCTCCTGCATTGCAGACAGATTCTTTACCTCTGAGCCACTCAAAATATACTCTCATCTGGCCCATTTGTTAATGTTATTTCTGATTCAAGAACCCTGCAAATTCTGTTTTCTTTTTCTGTTTTAGAGAGGAGGAAAACTGAAACTTAGAGAAGTTAATTAGTTTTCCAAAGTATATTCACCTGGCAAGTGGCAGATCTCAAATTCAAATCATCTCTGCATGACCCTATGCTTTTTGTATTTTATTATCAGCTCTAGGTATTTGTATTATCTCCAAAATGTGGTAATCTAAGAGAAATGAATAACTTGTTGCAAGTTAATTCTCACTTGTTATCTTAACTTCAGCTGTTATAAAATCTTTTGTTGATATGAGACCTTTGCTCCTCAGTCACCACTGTCACTGTTCATGTAATGCAAATAGGATATTAAAAATTCTGAATTTATTACATCTAATTGCAAAAAATACAATTGTAATTGTTTATAATAAGATATAGGGAGAAAAACAAATACCATATATTAACACGTATGTATGAAATCTAGCAGGCTTCCCTGGTAGCTCAGCTGGTAAAGAATACACCTGCTATTCAGGAGATCCCAGTTTGATTCCTGGGATGGGAAGATCCCCCGGAGAAGGGATTGGCTACCTACTCCAGTGTTCTTGGGCTTCCCTGGTTTCTCAGATGGTAAAGAATCCTCCTGCAATATGGGAGACCTGGATTTCATCCCTGAGTTGGGAGGATCTCCTGGAAGAAGGCATGGCAACCTGCTCCAGTATGGCATGGAAACCTATTCCAGTATGGCATGGCAACCCACTCCAGTATTCTTGCCTGGAGAATTGCAATGGACAGAAGAGCCTGCTGGGCTACAGTCCATGGGGTTGCAAAGAGTCGGACATGACTGAGCGACTAAGCACGTGGAATCAAGAAAAATGGTAATGATTAACCTATTTGCAGGGCAGGAATAGAGACATAAATGTAGAGAATGGACTTGTTGATTGGGGCAGGGGTGGATGATTGTGAAGGAGAGGAGGAGATGAATTGAGAGTAGCATGGACATATATACACTACCATGTGTAAATAGATAGCTAGTGGGAGGCTGCTGTATATCATAGGGAGCTCAGCTTGGTGCTCTGTGATGACTTAAAAGCGTGAGATGGGAGAGTAGGAGGGAGACTCAAGAGGGAGGAGATTTATGTATACATATAGCTGATTCACTTCGTTGTACAGCAGAATCTAACACAACATTGTAAAGCAGTTGCACTTGAGGAAAAAAAAGACATAGGAAGTCTGATAGTAAGAAATTACTGATTTTTACTAGTCACCTATTTGAAACAATGACAATTTATATATATTAGTATAATTGTCAACTTTGTAAATCAGTCTTTTTGAAATTTCAAGACTGGTGCATTCAAGGTAATAGAATCTGTGCTCTTCCTATCCATATAGATAAAAAATGCATGCAGTCACTCTCTTTTATGAAGTTTCATATGTACTGAAGTGTGTTTAGAGGCCTGGGCTCAAATTTCTATTTTGCTGCTTATTAATGGGGAAAACAGTGGAAACAGTGTCAGACTTTATTTTTTTGGGCTCCAAAATCACTGCAGATGGTGACTGCAGCCATGAAATTAAAAGACACTCCTTGGAAGGAAAGTTGTGACCAACCTAGATAGCATATTCAAAAGCAGAGACATTACTTTGCCAACAAAGGTCCGTCTAGTCAAGGCTATGGTTTTTCCTGTGGTCATGTATGGATGTGAGAGTTGGACTGTGAAGAAGGCTGAGTGCCAAAGAATTGATGCTTTTGAACTGTGGTGTTGGAGAAGACTCTTGAGAGTCCCTTGGACTGCAAGGAGATCCAAGCAGTCCATTCTGAAGGAGATCAGCCCTGGGATTTATTTGGAAGGAATGATGCTAAAGCTGAAATTTCAGTCCTTTGGCCACCTTATGCAAAGAGTTGACTCATTGGAAAAGACTCTGATGCTGTGAGGGATTGGGGGCATGAGGAGAAGGGGACGACAGAGGATGAGATGGCTGGATGGCATCACTGACTCGATGGACGTGAGTCTGGGTGAACTCCAGGAGTTGGTTATGGACAGGGAGGCCTGGCATGCTGCGATTCATGGGGTCGCAAAGAGTCAGACACGACTGAGTGACTGATCTGATCTGATCAAGTATTAGTTATTATCATCAACAGTATCCTATCTTTTGACTTTATCACTTGCTAAACTAGCACCAAGATTGAACAATTCATTGTAACCAGATGTCCTAATCTTTTTCTTAGGCAATATTCACATATAATCTACATCAGATTTCTGAGATTTAAAAGAAAAAATCATATAATGCTCATATAATGTTCATTTTTATAAATGGAAAACCCAGGAAATCATTATAGAATGTGGGATCATCAAAGCAGTGTGCCTTGAAGATTCAACAAAAAATACCACAAAAACTGATCTATTCTTTCCTGCATAAATGCTTGTCCAAGCAAGCATGGGTACCTACCTCTGCATACACTGGTGTGCATGAGAACCATTAATAGTCTATACAAACACTTGCCTGTGAATATTATTATATAAGCACATTCATCTAGGTAGGACTGTAGGATAGATTTCAGTCTCACTTGAAGGTTGTATTGTAGTTACACTTCAAAGGTATAAGAAATTTCCTTTTAATTCAATTATTTTGGTATAATAGAATTAAGTTTTCATTATCCCCAAATGATTGAAATATATATGAACAGCAACACATGCACACACATACACACACACATACATTTATACCAGTTCATCAAAAGTCTTTCACTCTCCTTAATTAATTATTGAACTCAGGTTTAAAATAATTGCTGTGTAATAAATGAGTGTATTTACCTTTGGTTTTCTCTGAAGAATAAGATTTAGTTCATTTATAGCATCTGTAATTTGTTTGGTCTCCACACATCCCAGAACACTGCATATACTTTTTACTTCTTCAATAACATTGTCCACATTTTGCTGTAGATGAAAAGATTGATATCTTTTAGTTTATTGAAATCAAGAGGACACTAAGTTATCTTTAAACTACCTCTCTACCTAGGAAGAGGAAACAGAATAAAAAATGGTTGTTTCCATGTGAAAGATTCTCAGGACTGGTTACCCTGTGATCTAAGCGTGATTTGCATTGAGTGAATGCTGAAAACTAGGACTATCAGTCCTAGTTGATACATATCAACTCTAACATTGGAGAAGGAAATGGCAACCCACTCCAGTGTTCTTGCCTGGAGAATCCCAGGGACAGGGGAGCCTGGTGGGCTGTGGTCTCTGGGGTTGCACAGAGTCGGACACGACTGAAGCTACTTAGCAGCAACATTATCTGATATAAAACGGGAGAGAGAAGAGACAGAGACAGAGAGAGAGACTGAAAGTCTCTGGTTCCTGAAAAATACTTTGAAAACCAGAAAAGTTATAGCAGATCTATGTAGAGTGCAGAATACATTTATTTTTGTAAGCACTGTATACGAGGGCAAAATTATTAAAAATCAGAGTTCAGAACAAACTTGGTACAATGAAGTTTGGTACTGGAGGTGTTATATAATCATTTGATTATATTATATTTCAGGCTTATGATGTTTCAAAAATAAAATCACTGATGACAAGTACAGTCCACAGAAATGACCAACTATTCTTAAAATCAAAATTTCTGTCTCTGCTTAAGATAGTTATACACAGACTTTGTGTCACAGTTCTAAGAGCTTTTCATTTTTTTTTTAAATTTCTGAGCTTTCACATGTTCTTAAACTTAGCTTTCATAAAACTTTACTACACACACACAAAAAAAAAAGAAAAACTGCCCAATTTTGACCTTATTCTTTTTTGTTTTTTACTGGTAATTGTTTAGAAATCTCTTTTTTTCTTTAATTATTTGTGAATCATCTTTAACTCTATAATATTTTAATGTATTTTATCTATATCACTATATCACTATAAAGTTGGCTTTTCAAAACACATGAGCTCTATCAAGTCTAGAATCACAGTCATTCCAATGGAGAATTTCAGTGAAGTTTATTTCAAGAGAGATGGAAGAATTTTTTTTCACACAAAGATATGAATTCATAGTACAAAAGATTTTAACTGTACTTATTCTAGATCATTTTCTTATCAAAGCATTATCAATATAAAGACAAAAAAGTGGGTATTATATTTAAGAATATAATTTTGTGTCTTTTATGGAAAAACAAAGCTTTTTAATATATCTCCAGTACCTTTTATAATGATTTTATAAACAGTGAAAACTGTTGACAAAAACCTAGAAAGAATGGCTAATTAATACTATGAAAGACACAATCAGGACTCCAAAATTATCACCAGACTTGATTAATGAGCTAAAAAGAAAATAAAACTAAACAAACAAAAAATTGAACTTAATTGGGTTCACTTGGATCTTAAATCTTCACAGATTAAGAAAATATAACTACTCAGTTACAACATAGGAAGAAAAATTTATTACTAATGCGTGTGGAAAAAGGTCAGTTGTTTTATTTATGTGTGAAATAAATGAGTCCACATTGTGATGTGGCTGCCAGAAGAGCTACTTTATTATTAAATTAGAAGACATGTACTCCCCAGAACCAGAAAGTTAGAGCTCAGCAAATGTACATAATCTGAACTGAGGTTAGTGTTGAGTACCACATTTGACAGTGAACTTAACAAATCAAATTTTCCCCAAAGACAGCAACCCAACTATTATTATGATATGAATATACTATTTCTTGTGAAAGAAATAATAAATTCTATTTCCAGGTCTGCAATAAGGTTATGTGTGATAAAATCCTGATTCTGCCCTATTCTACCTATGGACATTAACAAAATTATTTAACTTCCATGTATCTGAATTCCCTCATCTGTAGAATTGGAACAATAATAATTAATTATTACGACCCTGATGCTGGGAGGGATTGGGGGCAGGAGGAGAAGGGGATGGCAGAGGATGAGATGGCTGGATGGCATCACCGACTCGATGGACATGAGTTTGGGTAGACTCCAGGAGTTGGGGATGGACAGGGAGGCCTGGTGTGCTGCGATTCATGGGGTCGCAAAGAGTCGGACACGACTGAGCAACTGAACTGAACTGATTATTAAATAATAATTAATTATTATTATTTGGAGAAGGAAATGGCAACCCACTCCAGTATTCTTACCTGGAGAATCCCATGGACAAAGGAGCCTGGTGGGCTACAGTCCACGGGGTTGCAAAGAGTTGGACACGACTGAGCAACTAACACACAACACACAATTATTATTAAGGTTAAATAAAGTAAAATAGGAAAAGTCCCTGGCAAATAATGTGGGCTAAATTTTAGTTTATTCATTTCAAATTAGTTCATTTTTATCCATTCACACAGATTTTTTGGTTTATAAGAGAAATCAGACACTGTTCATGCCCAGGTAACTAATAATATGAAAATTAAGAAATATTAAAACTATGATAGAGATGTATATCAGGTTCTGAGTGAATGAATTTGTTTTTCATTCATACATTCTTGGTAGATATGAGATACATGTGAATTTGTTGAAATCCATGAAATATTACTAGTTAAAATGCAAATGTTGGGTTGCTGGGTCACTCAATAGCTAATTTATTCCATCTGTTATTGTAGTCTTGTAGTGTCTCTTGTCTGATCTATTGATCTCATTTGATCTGCATAAAAATTCCGAAAGATAAATATTTCATTTTTGAGTGACTAAAATTGTTAGACTATGTTAAGTGAAATGTTGCCACTGTAGAATTAACTTGGTGACTAATTGGATTGAGTGCAACAGGGATATTGGATTGAAGATGTTTTCAAAATTTCATACTTGGAAAACCCAAAGATAGAGTGCCATGAGTTATGGCAAAATATGGAGTTTTGGTGGAATTGTGATATGTTTTTATTTTTGATACACAGAGCTTGAGTTGCCAATGGAAAAACCAAGTAGACTCAGCCTCTGGATACTGGGAAATGCAGCAGAGTTCTAGCTCTTGCAGCTGTTGGACTGAGCAAACATGGACACCTTACACATACACACACACACACACACACACATTGTACACTCATATAAACATTAGCTGAACCACAAGAAAAAAATGTAAATCCAAAGTTTAGCCCAAAACAAAGATAGGATAAATCTGTGGATGGCAGAAATTTAATGAAGGAATTTAAAGGCTGAGCATTAGCTTCAACATGGATATGTCAGTAGCCTGGGGAAAATGTCAGTGGACTTAGATACTGGTGTTTACTGCTTAGAATGGGACAAGTGCTGAAATTTTAGACCTAAAGCTATTGGTTGAGGTAGGAGAAGGGGCAGACCTGGGGCTGAGATCCCTGACACTGGTTTGTCACCTGCAAAAGATGCGGAAAACAAAACAAAACAAAACAGTGTCTACTGACCAGGAGAACATTTGAGGAATTCTCTGTCAAGCTGGGCATTGAATAAGGAAAATGATTACCTGAGGAACTGTTATGTGTAGCTATGGAGTATTAATTTGCACTACCCTTAGCAGGAATTTATGCCAAAATAATGCCAGTGCTGTTACTATTTTGGACTCAGGCAGAAGCAAATGCAAAACTTTTCTGACCCCAAACCACAAGGGCTTTGGGTGATCCATCATGAGATATTCTACAGACACAAAACAACAGAATTTGTCCCTGGTTTCAAGAGATATCAAAGCTTAGATGTGAGTGTTATTTTCATAGAGATGATACATGACAAAGAAGTTGGATTTGATTGTCCAAAAGGAAAATACAAATAGAGGAAATAAAAATGGAAACATAGGTATATACATTTCAGAACATTTAATATTTAGATGATGAAAGAGGAAGTATGGGTCACAGTTGGAGAACACAAAGTTTTGAGACATAAGACTACAGTTTAATGGGCATAAAGGAAATATAATAGATGGTACTAGGAAGTTTCAGTTTGGAAAATAGGAAAAGGAAACACAATCACTTTCAAGTATATGATGACCTTTCAAGTGAAAAGGGGATTAGATTTACTGTAAGTTCTGGAATGATAAATTAGAACAAATGATTGCACATTATTTTGGCTCTGTGTGAGATATTCAGTTTGGCTTGATATTTTGGAAAAATTATTTTTTCCCAAAATTGAGTAGGCTGCCTTTTGAGTAGAGACCCACGTTACAGTGTGCAGCCAATAAGGATGTTTAGAGGCAAATTTTGCATTAAATAGGAGTTTGAAGTAGACTACTTTAAATTCTTTCTAACTCTATGGATTAGTGAAAACTGACAATACTGCTGTGAAGTTATTTTATGTGCTATATTCTAACCTTAGATATAATTGATGTATCATAGACTCTGAAGGAGCACCAGTCTAATACTTTAGAGATTAAGCATATTTGTAATGTATTTTGAACACTGGAGAAGATTGCTGACAAACTTTCCTTCTCATCTTTTTTGAAAACAAAACCAAACTAAGAGCATAAGTTTCATGTCCCCCATCCCATCCCCTTAATTTAGCTATGAGGGAGACCAAAGTAATAATGTGTTTAAATAGCTTGCTATTTTCCAGGATTTTAAAAATAAATCTTAATTTCTATTTCTGTTTACATACTAAACATTATCAAATTCAATTAATTATCAAATTCAGGAGACAAATTGGGAATTTAGAATTATTTTTATTCCAGGTTCAGTGGTTAGTGCTATTATAAATTGCTCCTTAAAGATTAAAAATTGCCTTTGGAGTTTCATTTCAGCTTAAAATGTAGAACTTTGGACCCATTGTAGAAATAGAAAAAGGCAGATAATATACAAAGATCATAATTTTTCCTGACTGCATTAGAGATTTGAGGTCAAAAGGGGACCAAGTAGACCAAATTCCAAAGAGTGGCAGGCCCTGCCAAGGGGAGATGGAGCACAAAATGTCTTTGGCCTTTGGCAGAGCACAGGAGAACAAGATGATCACTATATAAGAGGGTAAGAATAAATCAGCCAAAATTTCAGCAGATTCTTAAAGGCTAGATGTGAGCAAGCATGTCAGTTTGAAATATCTGGGAGTTCAAGACACAAGGAGAGTTAACAGTCATTTGTAAGCTCATCTTGGACACCCACCAGTTGTTCAGGGGAAATAATGAAGACGGTGCAGGAAACTGAAGGTCCATTCACTGGCCTTCTAGGGGAAACCCTATTTCTGTAGATCTTCCTCTTATAAGAAGCAAAAGCTCTAAGCTACTGGTTTATGATACTAGAAAAATGATAATACGAGAGGAGACAGATATCCTCTGTGATCCTGAGCCCGGGCAAAAATCTCTTGCTTTGGAGGAAGGGAGAAAAAGCAAACAGCCTGCCTTGCAGGGATAGGTGGGACACAGGTTAAGATCCTTTGCTGGTGAGAGAATGGTTGAAGCAAAAACCTGTTGTTTCTGGGGAGGAGACTGGGGACCCTGTCTGGAGCCCAGGCTCCCACATGGATACCAATCTGAAGTCAGGAACCACTAGGAGGAAGGACAGAAAACTGTCTCCTGTACAAGACTGAGTGCAGATATAAGGTACACTTAGGCTGCCAAAAAGTTCCAATTTTAAGGCAGAAATGCTCAGACAGTTCCAATCCTGAGATTCAAAAACACAGCCTAGGGCTGTTGTTGATCATTACCTCAAAATTCCCTTTACTCTAATACAAAAATGAGTCTATTTTGAATAATAAACAATAGCAGAGTACACTAGAGACAATAGTATTGAGAGAGATCATCTCTGTGACCTGGCAAATGGGCTGTTGAAAGCTGAGGAACAGAGAAAAAGACTCTAGTACTGCAGGTGTTCTATGTAAGTATAGGTGATGGTAACTAACCATTAGGGGAATTTGAAGCCTGAAGTGCCCTGACTATAATGATAGAAACACACACACACACACACACACACACACAGAGACACACACACAAAGCTCAAATCTTGACTAGATTTACCAACTCTATGTACAAATAACATAACAGAAGAGCATTCCCCATATCCAGATATGAATACAGTAAACCTCAGTCTCTAGTATTATTCTACATGGGATGTTTAGGACTCAATGCAAAATTAGGATCTATACCAAAAAACCAAGATAAAACAATCCATTGTCAGTAGATGAAACAACTAACAAAACCAAACTAATAAATGACCCAGATATTAGAACAATCAGACAAGGACTTTTAAGTAACTATGATTAGCATGGGACAAGACATAGTGGAAAATGTAGACGACAAGCATGAACAGATGGGGGTTTCAGCAGAGAGATGAAAACGATGTACAAGAGGCAAGTGGAAATCATAGAAATATAAGAATATACTTGATACTAGAGATGAAGAATTCTTTCAGTTGATTGAACATCAATCTGAGCATCAGATTGAACACAGTGAAGTAAAGTATCAGTGAAATTGAAGATAGATCAAGAGAAAGCATCCTACCAAAACACAAAAAGGAAAATGAGTGGGAAGAAAAGCCAGTACACATCATCCAAGCCTGTCAGAGGCATTTATGCATTTGGAGTTCTGGAAAGATAAAAATGGGGGAGAGATATATTTAAAGAGATGATGGCCAACATATCAAAATTCATAGGATGCCACTAAAAGTTAGAGGGAAATTTATGACTTTAAACTTTGAATGATTCTATGTTATTGAATTAGAAGAAATTGAATTTATAATAAATCCTTCCCATAAGGAAAATTCTATCAACAGATGGCTTCACTGGTAAATTTTATCAAACATCTAAGAAAGAAAGAAAACCAAATCTACACAAATTATTTCAGAATGCAGAGTCAGCCAGAGGGAACATTTCTTAACTTATTTTATAAAGCTAGCATTATTTCAATGTTAAAATCAAGCCACAATATTACAAGAAAAGTATAGACTGATGTCTCTCATAAACACAGATACAGATAGCCTTAAAAAATATTTGCTAATTGAAGCCAGAAATATGTAGAAAGAATTCTAAGTCATTACAGTTCAGTTCAGTTGCTCAGTCCTGTCTGGGGTTTTTGCGACCCCATGGAATGCAGCATGCCAGGCTTTCCTGTCCATCTCCAACTCCTGCAGCTTGCTCAAAGCAATCCATCCAGTCGGTGATGCCATCCAACTATCTCATCCTCTGTCATTCCCTTCTCCTCCTGCCTTCAATCTTTCCCAGAATCAGGATCTTTTCCAGTGAGTCAGTTCTTCGCATCACGTGGCCAAATATTGGAGCTTCATCTTCAGCATCAGACCTTCCAGTGATATTCAGGACATTTCCTTTAAGATTGATTGGTTTGATAACCTTTCAGTCCAAGAGATTCTCAAGAGTCTTCTCTGACACTACAGTTCAGAAGCATCAATTCTTCAGCACTAAGCTTTCTTTGTAGTTCAACTCTCACATCCATGCATGACAACTGGAAAAACCACAGCTTTAAATAGATGGACCATTTTTGGCAAAGTAATGTCTCTGCTTTTTAATATGCTGTCTAGGTTGGTCATAGCTTTTCTTCCAAGGAGCAAGCATCTTTTAATTTCATGGCTGCAGTCACCATCTGCAGTGATTTTGGAGCCCAAGAAAATTAAGTCTGTCACTATTTCCATTGTTTCCCCATCTGTTTGCCTTAAAGTGATGAGACTGGATGCGATGATCTTAGTTTTTTGAATGTTGAGTTTTAAGCCAGCTTTTTCACTCTCCTCTTTCACTTTCATCAAGAGGCTCTTTAGTTCCTCTTCACTTTCTGCCTTTAGGCTGGTGTCATCTGCATATCTGAGGTTATTGATATTTCTCTCAGCAATCTTGATTCCAGCTTGTGCATCATCTAGCCCAGCGTTTCTCGTGATGTACTCTGCATATAAGTTAAATAAGCAGGGTATCAATATACAGCCTTGACAAACTCCTTTCCCAATTTGGAACAAGTCTATTGTACTATCCGGTTCTAACAGTTTCTTTTCGGCCTGCCTACAGATTTTTCTGAAGGAAGGTAAGGTGGTCTGGTATTCCCATCTCTATAAGAATTTTTCACAGTTTGTTGTGATCCACATAGTCAAAGGCTTAGGCATAGTCAATAAAATAGAAGTAGGTGTTTCTCTGGAATTCTCTTGCTTTTTGATGACCAACAGATGTTGGCAATTTGGTCTCTGGTTCCTCTGCCTTTTCTAAATCCAGCTTGAACATCAGGAATTCTTGGTTCACATACTGTTGAAGCCTAACCTGGAGAATTTTGAGCATTACTTTGCTAGTGTGTGAGATGAGTGCAATTGTGCAGTAGTTTGAACATTTTTGGCATTGCCTTTCTTTGGGATTGAAATGAAAACTGATTTTTTCCAGTCTTGTGGCCACTGCTGAGTTTTCCAAATTTGCTGGCATATTGAGTGCAGCACTTTCACAGCATCATCTTCCAGGATTTGAAATAGCTCAATTGGAATTCCATCACCTCCACTAGCTTTGTTCATAGAGATGCTTCCTAAGGCCCACTTGACTTCACATTCCAGGATGTCTGGCTCTAGGTGAGTGATCACACCATCATGGTTATCTGGGTTGTGAAGATCTTTTTTGTATAGTTCTTCTGTGTATTCTTGCCACCTCATCTTAATGTCTTCTACTTCTTTTAGGTCAATACAATTTCTGTCCTTTGTTGGGCCAATAATTGCATGAAATGTTCCCTTAGTATTTCTAATTTTGCTGAAGAGCTCTCTAGTCTTTCCCATTTTATTGTTTTCCTCTATTTCTTGGCATTGATCACTGAGGAAGGCTTTCTTATCTCTCCTTGCTATTCTTTGGAACTCTGCATTCAAATGGGTATATCTTTCCTTTTCTCCTTTGCCTTTATCTTCTCTTCTTTTAACAATTATTTGCAAGGCCTCCTCAGACAACCATTTTTCCTTTTTTGCATTTCTTTTTCTTGGAGATATTCTTGATCACTGCCTCTTATACAATGTCATGAAACTCTGTCCATAGTTCTTCAGGCACCCTGTCTATCAGATCTAATTCCTTGAATCTATTTGTCACATTCACTGTATAATAGTAAGGGATTTGATTTAGGTCATACCTGGAATGGTCTAGTGGTTTTCCCTACTTTCCTCAATTTAAGTCTGAATTTTGCAGTAAGGAGTTCATGATCTGAGCAACAGTCTTATGGCTCCTGGTCTTGTTTTGGCTGACTCTATAGAGCTTCTCCATCTTTGGCTGCAAAGGATATATCAATTTGAATTTGGTATTGACTGTCTGGTGATGTCCATGTGTAGAGTCTTCTCTTCTGTTGTTGGAAGAGGGTTTTTGCTATGACCAGTATGTTCTTTTGGCAAAATTCTGTTAGACTTTGCCCTGCTTCATTTTGTAATCCAAAGCCAAACTTATCTTTACTCCAGGTATCTCTTGATTCCTACTTTGGCTTTCCAGTCCCCTATGATGAAGTACACATCTTTTTTTGGTGTTAGTTCTAGAAGATCTTGTAGGTCATCATAGAACCATTCAACTTCAGCTTCTTTGAAGTTGAGGCATAGACCCGAATTACTGTGATATTGAATGGTTTGCCTTGGAATGGAATAGAAATCATTCTGTCATTTTTGAGATTGTGTTTTGGACTCATTTGTTGACTTATGATGGCTACTCCATTTCTTCTAAGGGATTCTTGCTCACAGTATTAGATATAATTGTCATCTGAGTTAAATTTGCCCATTCCAGTCCATTTTAGTTCACTGATTCCTAAAATGTTGACGTTTATGCTCACCATCTCCTGTTTGACCACTTCCAATTTAGTTTGATTCATGGACCTAACATTCCAGGTTCCTGTGCAATATTGTTCTTTACAGCATCGGACTTGACTTCCATCACCAGTCAGCAGGTGGATTCTCTACCAATAGTTCCACCTGAGAATCCCCTTACTGTATCTATAGTAGTGCAAAAATTTTTCAAAAATTGAAAAGAATAAATGAGAAAATCATACACCCATATGTATAGGTACAGTGAGGGGCTTCCCAGGTGGCACTAGTGGTAAAGAATTTGCCTGCCAATTTTGGAGACATGAGTCTGATCCCTGGGGTAGGAAGACCCCCTGTAGGAGGAAATGGCAAACCACTCTAGTATTCTTGCCTGGAGAATCCATGGACAGGGGAGCCTGGCAGACTACATCCCTGGGGCTGCAAAGAATCAGAGTGACTGAGTGACTGAGCATACATACACACATAGATACAATGATGCCTGAAGATGGCATTGAATTGCTGCAATCTCATGATAAAACCTGAAGGATGAAGAGCTGATTCTTCTGGATGAGCCAAGAAAGTGGTTTCTCAAAAGGGAAACTACTCCTAGTGAGGACACTGCAAAGACTTTTGAAATCACAACCAAGGATTTAGAATATTAAATAAACTTAGTTGATAATGCAGTGACAGTGTTTGAGAGGATTGACTTCCAATTTTGAAAGAAGTTCTACTATCAGTAAGTACTATCAAATAGCATTGCATGCCCCAGAGAAATAATTCATGAAAGGAAGAGTCGACCAATGTGGCAGACTTCATCATTTTCTTAAGAAATTGCTTCGGCACGCCAACCTTCAACAGACATCAACATCAAGGAGTACCCTCTGTCAGCAAAAAAGATTACAATTCATTGAAAGCTCAAGTGTTTGGGTTGATATTTCTAAAGAAGGGAAATGAAAAGCAAAGGAGAAAAGGAAAGATATACCCGTTTTAATGCAGAGTTCCAAAGAATAACAAGCAGAGAGAAGAAAGCCTTCCTGAATGATCAATGCAAAGAAATAGAGGAAAACAATAAAATGGGAAAGACTAGAGAGCTCTTCAAAATAATTAGAGATACCAAGGGAACATTTCATGCAAAGATGGGCTCGATAAAGGACAGAAATTGTAGAGACCTAACAGAGGCAGAAGATATTAAGACAAGGTGGCAAGGATACACAGAAGAATACAAAAAAGATCTTCATGACCCAGATAATCACGATGGTGTGATCACTCATCTAGAGCCAGACATCCTGGAATGTGAAGTCAAGTGGGCCTTAGGAAGCATCACTATGAACAAAGCTAATGGAGGTAATGGAATTCCAATTGAGCTATTTCAAATCCTGGAAGATGATGCTGTGAAAGTGCTGCACTCAATATGCCAGCAAATTTGGAAAACTCAGCAGTGACCACAGGACTGGAAAAGGTCAGTTTTCATTCCAATCCCAAAGGAAGGCAATGCCAAAGAATGGTCAAACTACTACACAATTGCAGTCATCTCACATGCTAGTAAAGTAATGCTCAAAATTCTCCAAGCCAGGCTTCAGCAATCTGTGAACCATGAACTTCCAGATGTTCAAGCTGGTTTTAGAAAAGGCAGAGGAACCAGAAATCAAATTGCCAACATCCGCTGGACCATCGATAAAGCAAGAGAATTCCAGAAAACAATCTATTTCTGCTTTATTGACTATGCCAAAGCTTTTGACTGTCTGGATCACAATAAACTGTGGAAAATTCTGAAAGAGATGGAAATACCAGACCACCTGACCTGCCTCTTGAGAAACCTATATGCAGGTCAGGAAGCAACAGTTAGAACTGGACATGGAACAAAAGACTGGTTCCAAATAGGAAAAGGAGTACGTCAAGGCTGTATATTGTCACCCTGATTATTCAACTTATATGCAGAGCACACCATGAGAAATGCTGGGCTGGATGAAGCACAAGCTGGGATCAAGATTGCTGGGAGAAATATCAATAACAGATATGCAGATGACACTACCCTTATGGCAGAAAGTGAAGAAAAACTAAGGAGCCACTTGATGAAAGTGAAAGAGGAGAGTGAAAAAGTTGGCTTAAAGCTCAACATTCTTAAAACTAAGATCATGGCATCTGGTCCCATTACTTCATGGCAAATGGGGAAACAGTGGAAACAGTGGCTGACTTTATTTTTGGGGGCTCCAAAATCACTGCAGATAGTGACCGCAGCCGCGAAATTAAAAGACTGTTACTCCATGAAAGGAAAGTTATGACTGGCCTACACAGATAATTGAAAAGCAGAGACCTTGTCAACAAAGGTCCGTCTAGTCAAGGCTATGGTTTTTCCAGTGGTAATGTATATATGTGAGAGTTGGACTATAAACAAAGCTGAGCACAGAAGAATTGATGCTTTTGAACTGTGGTGTTGGAGAAGACTCTTGAGAGTCCCTTGAACTGCAAGGAGATCCAACCAGTCCATCCTAAAGGAGATCAGTCCTGGGTGTTCATTCGAAGGACTCATGTTGAAGCTGAAACTCCAATACTTTGGCTACCTGATGGGAAGAACTGACTCATTTGAAAAGACCCTGATGCTGGGAAAGATTGAGGGCAAGAGGAGAAGGGGACAACAGAGGATGATATAGTTGGATGGCATCGCTGACTCAATGGACATGGGTTTGAGTGGACTCTGGGAATTGGTGATGGACAATGAGACCTGGCGTGCTGTGGTTCATGGTTTTGCAAAGAATCGGACACGACTGAGTGACTGAAGTGAATCAAAGCAAGAAATTATTTTTTAATTAAGGGACAGAGATTGTACGTTTTAAGACAAAATGTAATTACACACTTACTACAGTGTAAACAGGAGAAGGCAATGGCACCCCACTCCAGTACTCTTGCCTGGAAAATCCCATGGACGGAGGAGCCTGGTAGGCTGCAGTCCATGGGGTCGCTAAGAGTCAGACACGACTGAGTGACTTCACTTTGACTTTTCACTTTCATGCATCGGAGGAGGAAATGGCAACCCACTCCAGTGTTCTTGCCTGGAGAATCCCATGGACAGAGGAGCCTGGTGGGCTGCCATCTATGGGGTCGCACAGAGTTGGACATGACTGAAGTGACTTAGCAGCAGCAACAGTGTAAACAAAACTTTTATACATACTGAAAAATCAAAAAAATTCATGTGACTCACTTTAGTGCCATGTTTTCTTTATTGTGATGGAATAAAACCAAATCTGAAATATCTGAGGTGCAAACTGCTAATGGATGCATACTTCCATGGTGAAATGGCAAAGAAAAGGTTCAAAGTGGCTTTTCTTCAAAGAATAACTGTTATGGAGAAGCCAAGAGATATAAAGAGGCATATAGATAGATCTTAGGATACTGGCAATATTTTGTACCAAACTTATGTAATAAGATTGCCTATTCAGTTCTTTAATTTATGTGTGTGCACTCTTCATGTATTACATAACTCATTGCACAAATCTTAAGTCATCAGATTATGTCATTATTCTGATGAAACTCTTTATATCTCTCTTGAAAGTGAAAGTCACTCGATCGTTTCTGACTCTTTGCAACCCCATGGACTGTAGCCCGCCAGGTTCCTCTGTCTATGGAATTCTCTGGGCAAGAACACTGGTGTGGGAATCCATTCTCTCCTTCAGAGCATCTTCCCGACCCAGAGATCAAACCCAGGTCTCTTGCGTTAGCAGGCAGATTCTTTACCATCTGAGGCACCAGGGAAGCCCACTTAGAATACAAATTACTTTGGGTAGTAATTATCTTCCTTACTGAAGATCTTTCATTGTTTCTTCTTATTCCTGTCTGGCAGTGTTCTATACATAGGTTTGACTTTTAGTAGTTTCAATCTGCCCCTTTTTTCTGCTAAGATAGGTTCCAGTTCTGCAAAGGTGTTTTACTTCCTTTTTATCCTGACTTATCTCCTTCATTTCCTTGACTTCTCCTTTTGTGACCTTTTAGCTGGTCCATGCTACCTATTCATTTTACTCTATTTTCTAATGATTATTTTTGCTCCTTTCCCTCCTATTATATTCTGTTGTGAATGCAAACCAGTTTTGTGACATTTTTCTTTTGGATCATATACAATCCTCTACTTTAGTGACAGTGTTAAAAATAGTAACTCTAATAACAATAAATCAACTTGTACTTATCTTTTACTTCAACATTTTTTATCTTCCAGCCAGTATATAATATTAAGCACATTACATCTACTGCTTTGTTAATTTTTAACAATTTTATTTTACTATCTTCACTCTAGTAGTGAATAATATAAACTCAAGGATTGATGAATTAAAGCCTACCCTGTGGCAGAATGTTTACACATACATTTGGAATCTCTGCTCCTAAACTCTTGTCTTTACTGCCACTCTGGTTAAATTATGCTTGAAATTGGAACTTCTGAAAATCCAACAGTCAGTCTGCTTATTACTAAGAAAGCTATTGTCCTAAAAATACTAAATATATATTATCAGATCCCTGTGTGCCCACTTTCTTTCTCCTTATAAATGGAATTTTTGATTTCTGTTTAGAGGCTAAAAACTGTTAGATTTTGGTCTTGAGGATGGTGTGAGAAAAGAATTATTCTGCCTTCCTCATTGAGTTAGTTACACCTGAACAATAGAGAGGGGCTTCCCTGTTGGCTTAGTGGCAAAGAATCTGCCTGCAGTGTAGGAGCCTTGGGAGACTTCTGGCTTTGATTCCTGGACCAGGAAAACCCCATGGAGGAAGACATGGCAATCTACTCTGGGATTCTTGCCTGGAGAATCCCGTGGACTGAGGACCCTGGCAGGCTACAGTCCACAGGGTCGAAAAGAGTCGGATGTAACTGAAGAGACTTAGCACAGACACACACAAACAAATGAGGTGCATAGAGGTGCCTTTTTCACTTTTTGTCTGGTTATCTAGTTGGTACAGCCTCTGAGTCATGTGCTTGAAGGTAAAATGTTTGGAGGCTCTTAGCTCTTTTTATACCAAGCAGATGTTTCATGAAGCCAACCTACATTTTGAAGCATGGCTGGATTTTTTTCAATCCAGATCCATTTGATCTACAATTAGTTCATCAGTTACTAGATCCCAGTGTAAGTGTGTCCTCAGTGATTGGGATTGCTAACTTTCTGTAAAGGTCCTACTTGGCATTTAAATAAAAATTTTGGAGACAATGCATTAGAGGCTACTAGGAGACAGCAACTTTGAATCAGAAGCTGATTCTTCCACCTAATGGAAATCTGGCTTTTCACTGCTTTCTCCTGGAGATTTACCTCTCTGTGTGCTTTATGTGAAAATGCTCTTTCCAGCCAGATTGTTAGCAACTTCAGAGCATGGTTCTGACTTTGATTTCTGTTGATTCCATTAAATAAATAGTTTAGTAATTTGTACTAAGTAAGCATTAAGTAACACCTCCGGGGAAAATTCTTTCTCTTTCTTCTGTTCTTAATTTCTCCTAAATGTTAGCAATGAATTCAGAATATAGCATGAATACGGAAAACATTCCTTAATTATTAGTAGAATAGAATAGAGGGGGGAAAATTGCTGAAAGGAAAAGCTCTATGTAAATTACTTACAAAATTAGCTGTTTAGCAAGCATAAGTTAGGATACACAATCTGAAATGTGTCAAATGTAAAATATGCCAATAGCCATTGCTGATGAAACAAAATATTTGGAAATTTAAGTTATCCATATTATTCAGTAATATTCATGGCAAATTTATTTGACATGCTTGTTATTTTGTCAAATCATATAATAATTCAAGTATGAGGAAGATAAAAACATTATTCTTCAAATTGTTAACTATTTTCAGTGTTGATGAAATGCTACTTAATGCACTTGTCAAACAAACAGAAAGTGCAATATTGTAAATTGATAATATCACAGTCTGTTCTCACTTCTTAGATATTTAGCTGTTGATGCTTCATAGGAAGAAATTTCATTTAAAAAATTCATTGGTTTACAGAGAGTTCATGTGGAAATTTGCAGACATTCTGGCCTATTTATAAAATAATTCAGATGTGGTGATAATAACTATTTGCCTGTGATAATATAAAGACAGTATTTCTTTGATGGTTTGCCAACTTTTCAGTTGTATTGGAAAAATTGCTTTCTTTCAAAAAATGATTTCTTTTAAAGTATTGGAGGCCTCATATATAAGTGATATGACCAAACCACTGCATTTGAAAATTAAATTAATTATCATGGATCTGTTATACATGAGCAGTACTAAGACATTTAGGTAATTAAAATTTATCCATAAGTAAGGTATGATAACCTCCACAGTATATCTGTGTATAGTCAAGAGCCATAAATGACATGGGGATGGAGCCTTAATATGCCCTGGGTACCTGATATATTTCAAATTCTACACTAGGAAGAATGGCAGTCACAAAGAAATAGTAATTATGACACTTTTATGAAGTTTAAAACAATATAAATAATTGTGAATTGTTTGCACATTCCACATTTTAAACTTCCAGATTCAGGCTAGACTCAAGAAAGAGTGGAATTAGAGTAGAGGATTACACTTTGGGAAGGAAGACGAGTTGTGTATTTGTCATCACTGTATCTTTACTTATTTACATGGAATTCATGTGTGAGTTTTGTATCTACATCAAGAAGTGTAATTTATTATTTTCAGAACTGTTTACTGTTTTTTAATATTGGGGATAGCAATTTAATATTGCTTAAGATCTGTACCCTTTGTATAGATACCAAGAGTCATTTGTTTAATGAAAAAAGAAGTCTTCACTTGTTTTAAAAACATTCTCTTACCTCATTTTCTGTAATCATACAGTATTTTATCTGTGGAAGACTAATATGTATGCTGAGCACATCAGGAGAAATGCTGGGCTGGATGAGTTACAAGTTGGAATCCAGACAGGCAGGAGAAACATCAACAACCTCAGATATGCAGATGATACCACTCTAATGGCAGAAAGTGAACAGGAACTAAAGAGCCTCTCGAGGGTGAAGGAGGAGAATAAAAAGCTGGCTTAAAACTAAATATTAAAAAAAAATAATAAAAACAAAACTAAGATTGTGGCATCCAGCTCCATTGCTTCATGGCAAATAGAGGGGGAAAAGGTGGAAGCAGTGACAGATTTCCTCTTCTTCGACTCTAAAATTACAGTGGATTGTGACTGCAACCATGAAATCAGAAGACAGTTGCTTTTTGATAGGAAAGCTTTGAAAATCTAGACAGTGTGTTGACAAGCAGAGACATCACTCTGCCGACAAAAGTCTGTATAGTCAAAGCTATGTTCTTCCCACTGGTCATGTATGATTGTGAGAGCTGAACTGTAAAGAAGGCAGAACACCAAAGAATTGATGCCTTTGAACTGTGGTGCTGGAGAAGACTCCTGAAAGTCCCTTGGACAGCAAGGAGATCAAACCAGTCAATCTTAAGGGAGATCACCCTTGAATACTCGTTGGAAGGACTGATGCAGAAGCTGAAATTCCAGTATTTTTGTCATCTGGTGTGAACAGCTAACTGAGTGGAAAAGTCCCTGATTCTGGGAAAGATTGAGGGCAAATGACAAGAGGGTGCCAGAGGATGAGATGGCTGGATGAGATCACTGATGCAATGGACACGAACTTGGTCAAACTTCAGGAGATGGTATGGGACAGAAAGGCCTGGTGTGCTGTAGTCCATGGGATTGCAAGAAGTCAGACATGACCGGGAGACTGAAAAACAAAAATCCTTCCCTGGAAGAACACACTGTAAGAAATGATTTGCTTAATAGTGACTACAATTTGGATGCCTAATAGGCATTAGATTAGACTGAATCCATTATCTTCCCTGCCAAGCTAGCTTCTCCTACCTTCACTGTTTAGTTAATTAATGTCTCCATGTGGTCAGTCAGCCTCCAGGAATCTGGAGATAGTCTAGGCACTGTGTTCTTTTGTTGTTCACAGTTTTTCACCAAATCATGTAAATTGTACATTTTCACCTTTTATGAATCTGTCCTTTCCTCTCCAACCCCATGTTAGAGCTTTTGTCCAGGCCCTCCTCATCTCTTTGGGTTAATGAAATGTCCTGTAGTCACCCATCTGTCATTATGTTGCCCTGCATAATGGCTTTATGTCATCAGCTGATAAATTAGAAAATCATTAAATTGTCCATAAAATGTCCTTAAGACCATACATAACTTGGTTCCTGCTTCTCCCTTTCATCTGGTCTTTTCCTAGGCATTCACCTTGAACCTTAACATCCCAAAGTTTCAAAAGCATACAGCTTCTGACTCAAACCAGGCTATTTGCTACCTGCTCTATTACTGTTGTTATTTGCTTTAAGTTATCCCTACCTCTGACTTTCCTTCACCACACCCCTCCCCTGGCTGACACACTCATTTTTCAACACTCAGATCAAATAAGTAACATCGATAACCCTCTTTTGTGTGTCCTATATACACATAGGTCTTTCACAGTACACATGACACTTTATTACATACATCTGGTTACTTGTCGGTTTTGCCATGATAGAACGAAAGCCATTAAAGTGTAGATCCTCTGCTTTATAAATCTTTGTATCTTCAGAAATGTGCAAAGTTTTAGAAAAAGATACATATATGCTTATTGGATCAATTAAGTAAGTAACAAAAGTTAATACCTGAGTTTTCAATAAGTATTTCAGGTGGGAGTCATATTTTTGGATTACTGTTGAGAGACACTGTCTGGAAAGAAAAAAGAGCTTTGTTTAAAATTGAGTGGGAAAACATTAAATTTAGCAAGTTTATCACAAGTATTGTTTTGCCCATGATTCTATAGCAAATGTGGCTTAAGGATTTCTGTTGATGTAATTTTAAATATCATTTTGCATGTCTTCCTTAAAACCTCTGTATAACTTGATAGGCTACAAGCATATTTAAAAACCTTAAAACTCCGAAGAAATTTTTGACATCTTAAGCAAGCCTCTCAAATGCTGTTCATTATAAGAAACTACTTTTAATTCAAAATGTCAGTTGCAAAGGGATTCATAAGGAGATAATGACAGATACATCAAGAAATATTAAATATGCAAAAATTTGCAGAGAATTGCTTTCAGAATTAAGGACATATTTATCATAGGTGGTGTTGTATTTGATCCCAAACCTCTGAGTTTTTCCTGCTATTTTTGCCTTTTTCCCTAAGCTCCTCTTATTGCTTCAGCTTTATCTCTTAGGTGGAATAGATGTGAGTTGAGCAGGGATTCTTCTGGCTTCACTATTCAAAATTATTTTCCCAAACGTTATTGACTTTCCCTTCCTATTTGTCTTGAAAACTCCTGAATTGAATCAAATAATGAAATGTATAACACAAATTCACAATGTTAAAAACACACCAATATATTTTATAGTAGCAGGTAGCCCTATTCAATCTCCCGCCCAACTCTGAGTGTCTGCAGCCAACCCTGTCGCTACACAGGCACCTGCAGCTGGTCTTCACAGCTGGGTGTGTGTGTATATGTACACGACCAGCTCCAGCAGCAACTGCTGTCTGCCATGGTCCCTATCTGGAGGCACGGCTGAGGATCACAACAGCCTCTGCAGCACTGCAGACCTCCTACAGCACTTGCCAAGGACCACATGGTTGTGGATGCCGTGGAACCCTGTGACCTGAGCTGAGCAGACTTTGTGTTTCTCCTCCCCTCCAGACCTGGAGTTGTCTCACAATTCTGTGCTTGGTGCCTTGCACCACTACACCCAGGGTCACAGCACATTTCACACCCTTGCCTGTGAGTGAAGGTCTTTCCATACTGAAGCCAGCTCATACAGTCTAGAAGAGGTGACTGCTGCTTCCTCTGTACAGACAGCTATGCAAGGCTGTGTGCAGTGAAAGTGTTAGTTGCTCAGTCATGTTCAACTCTTTGTGACCCCATGGACTGTGGCCTTCCAGGCTCCTCTGTCCTTGGGATTCTCCAGGCAAGAATACTGAAGGGAGTTGCCATTCCTTTTTCTGAGGGATCTTCCCCACCCAGGGATATAAGGCTATGCTGCTGCTGCTAAGTCGCTTCAGTCGTGTCCAACTCTGTGCGACCCCATAGATGGCAGCCCACCAGGCTCCCTCGTCCCTGGGATTCTCCAGGCAAGAACACTGGAGTGGGTTGCCATTTCCTTCTCCAATGCATAAAAGTGAGAAGCAAAAGTGAAGTCGCTCAGTCGTGTCTGACTCAGCAATCCCATGCACTGCAGCCCACCAGGCTCCTCCATCCATGGGATTTTCCAGGCAAGAGTACTGGAGTGGGGTGCCATTGCCTTCTCCGAAGATCACAAAAAATCAGGGAAATATGACACCACCCAAAGAATACAGTAGACTTCCGGCAACTGACCCCAAAGAAATGGAGATAAAAGAATTGTCTGATTAAAGCACTCAAAATAACTGTTCTAAAGATGCTCAGAGAACCAAAAGGGAACACAGAAAAAGAATTTAGTGAATTTAGCATAACAATGCAAGAAACAAAATGAGAAATTCAGCAAAGAGAAAACACAAGAGTCAGATAGAAATGTTTGCGCTAAAGAATACAAGACTGAGCCGAAGAATTTGATAAACTTCCAAGCAGAAGACTCCTTAAACTTAAAGACAGATTTCTTGAAATCACCCAGTCAGAAGAACAACAAAAAGAAGAAAGGGAATGAAGAAATGTTGTCTGTCAACTACACTTCAATTAAAAATTACTGACAATGAAAAGTTAGTGAATAAATCCTATGGGTCTCACAGTCAGTTCAGTCACTCAGTTGTGTCTGACTCTTTGTGACCCCATGGACTGCAGCATGTCATTCCTGCATGCAGTTGTCATCACCAACTCCTGGCGCTTGCTCAAACTCATGTCCATTGATTGGGCGATGCCATCCAAACATCTCATCCTCTATCATCCCCTTCTTCTCCTGCCTTCAACCTTTCCTCGCACAGGGTCTTTTCCAAAGAGTCACAGGCTCCTTTTGTTTCCCTGTGCCCCAGGTAGCATCCACCTACAAGTCACAGCCCTCCACCAAACAGTTCAGAACAAATATCTGACTCCCAGGAATCCAGACTTTTTGAAGAATTTGTCCAATTTGGTGTTTCTCTCTGCATTTGTTGATGTGGTAGTTGTTGTCTTATAAATTTATTTTGAAACACAACCTTTGATTTAATACACCATTTTGATGGGGACCTATCTGAAGCATATAATTAGTAATACAATAATAATTTAGATTAAGTGATATAAAAAGTCCTCCTTGTTTTACCCATTCTATGATTTTATGGTATGAGGCTGAATACTGGGGGGAAAGAGAAAGACATGATATTTTAATGAAAGAATGTAGCCTTTGCAAATTGCAGACAGCATTAGTCTCACTCTTTCTACTAACAAACTGAGTGATCGGCCCTAGATAAGTTATTTAACCTTCCAGAAGTTCAGTTTCCTTGATTCCGAAGTAAGGTAGTATGTATTGTTATGAGGTTAAAGGGAGAATTAGATGAGATAATGTATGCAAAATGTACTAGAACTCCAGGAAGTGATAGCTATTATTAATAGTCACTAAAACAATTTTAACTCACTTTTATATCAGGCTGTGCTTTAGAGAATTTATGACACATACCTCCCACACTCCATTTTTTGCTCATTTAGCTCAGAACAACTTTAATTCCTGATAAACTCACCCTGTAGCACTGATACCTTCTCCCAGGTTAGCTTTTTGATATGTCTATTCTTTCAAATAATACATGCATATGTTGAGATATCAGACTCAATTAGGATATGCTCATTTGCTGTCACTTGAGTTTTCCAATTTGAATTCACTCTCCTTTGTTTATAATGTACCAATTATTTTCAAGGAGTTCCAGAAAGGAATTTAAAGCAGGAGATAGTGATTTTCAGTGTATGGAAATTCAGTGATACAAAGAGCTTAGTGACACATGCACAATCAAATTTACCAAATGAATGAGGGAAAAAAATCCTCGAAAATCTAATAACTGGTAGCAGAGAGATTTTTAAATGAATGTTAGATTGTTCTGGAAGGTGTTAGCAGCTCTTCAAATGTATCTGAATAGCTGTGAAGAATAGATAATTATTAACAGAATTTGCCAAAGGGAGATATCTATTAAAAGTACAATAGCTTCCACAGTATTAGTGAAAGGATAGTTTATACAATCAACTGAAAAATATTGTGATTTGGCACTTGAGAAATCAGTCAGAAAGTAGTCTTAGAACAGAAATGAAATGTCTTACCTGGATACTTTCCAGATATGCATAAATTCTAGAAGTTGGTTCAGATAAAACTGACTGTGGTCATCTTCATGCTGTAGATAGCAGGATATATTAATATTTATAGAGTGAAGAGGAATGAATCCCAGATAAAAATAGGTCCGTAACTTCCTGCTGTCATTTTATTCACCTCTTTTGGTAACCCTCATTTATCATTTTAATATTTTGTTTTAAAGACCTTAGAAGACACTTCTTAACTGTAGAAGCATTCTTTTCAAAAGTAAAGTGGAAAGCTGCTCTTTGGTTGAGGATAAACCCCAAGGACAGTTGAAAAGCATCATGCCACTACCAAGGTCAAATACAAATTTATCCCAGGAGGAAGGCAATTTTGACACCAGTTCTCCCATGCACGTGTACGTTTTCTTTACATTTAGGCCTTGGATCCATGGCAGCATAGGACTTGACAGCTTGCCACATTGGCCAGCAGACACAGAACGGAATCCTCCATTTTTCAGATTTTCCATACCTTGCCACTAAACTGTCAGGGTAAGAGAACTTCCCGTCTCATGAACATTGAGTTATGCTAATGAAAGACAACTACTGATAGGTATAAATTGCAGGAGTTATCAGATGGCATTGTATTTTTCTCCCAAGATGAGCAGAAACTACTCATCTTAAAATAGCAGCCCCCTGATCCACATCTCTGCATTCACACAGACGCACTCTCATCTTAACTCCTTGATCAACTCTTCTAAAATGGGCACCTATGAAAACCCTATGCAGGTCTGCAGAGGAAGCAAATATACCCCATCCTCTTTGCACTTTTTCATCACCCAGAGCCGTTAAGTTTTACAGCCCAGTGAGTCCCTTAGTGCCTGGAGTGCATATAATCTTGTATGTCAGTACGCACACAATCTAATTTTAAAACTGCCTGTTAGAGTTTCTGACAGAAAACATCAGAAGGAAAACCTTTACATGGCTTAAGGTCAACGGTAAATCAATTTTTATATTGGGTTGTTTTGTGAGGAAGAGGGAGGAAGCTAAGTAACATGGAAAGAATAAGGTCACTGCTATAAAAAAGGAAGGCTTTGTATTATTAGAAATGCTAAGGAACTTGGCAACATGAGGCTTACTGTATAGGAATTTACATCCAAGGTCTCTGGTTGATGAAATCTGAAAGTGTGATAGTGATTGAGACAATTTCTTTTTCTGCAGTAGATAAAGCTAAAGTTCAGGCATGGAAAGGACAGTAAAAGTGAAGGGAAAAAGAAATTTAAAGTCAAAATACAATAAGATTTGAACTGTAATGTTTGACATTTGCCTTATTTCAGAGACTTCCCTGGTGGCTCAGTTGTAAAGAATCAACCTGCAATGCAGGAGACATGGGAGATGCGGGTTTGATCCCTGGGTCAGGAAAACCCCCTGGAGGAGGAAATGGCAACCCAGTCCAGCATTCTTGCTAGGGAAAGCCCATGGACAGAGGAGCCTGGGGAGCTACAGTCCATAGGGTTGCAAAGAGTTGGACATGACTGAGCACACATGCACTTATTTTAGAAGTTAAAACCAAAGCAGCATGTAAATAATATGACATATTTGCATCTTTCGGTATAGCATAATCATATTCATTTAAAAGCTACTTTACTTGTCTTCCAGAGATACTTTTTGGGGCAGGGGAATTGTCCTTTTTCATACAGTCACTTAAAAGAAAAAAAAATTATCTAAAGGATCTCAAAGAGTTGGAGGGAAGTTTGAGCACGTATCCTTGGAATGTATTGTGCAATTTACTTTTCTCCAAAGCTGAAAGCCATACCTTTGTTTTAGTAAAAATACTAAGGAATTTTTGTCCCGTTTTTTCATACAGGAATCTATTGCTTTAAATATTCTATGAAAGCTTCCTTGAGCTATAAGGAAATCTTAATTTTATGATTAATGTCTACAACGTTGGCAATACTTTTGATCAAACCCAAAAGATGTAAAGGAAGAAAATTAAAAAAAAAAGTTTCAGTCATTCGTGTCATTTTTAATAAAGACAGGAATTTTAAAATTTTGAAATCTAGGACGATTTCTAAAGAATATCAACCTGTTTTGTGAATAATCTCTTGGAACATGAATTAGATCATCATATATCAATATAATAGGAGTCAGTTTAAAATAAGAAAGCCATCATCTAAGTTGAATTGAGCTTTGTAATGCTTTTTACACTGAAAATAAACTCTGAAATATCTCCTGAACAGTGTTGGTGTCAGTAAACTTAACAAAATGATAGTGATCATTATAGTTCCAATATTACATAGAAACAATATTGTCAAGCCACTTTTATGTTAAGTAGAAAGAAAATTTAATTATTCACAATGTTTAGCATACAGCTGAAATTATGAAAATCATAGAGAATTTTGAGATAGAAGGCCATTCACCATTCCTTTAGCATAAGTTTATAAAAGAAAAAGAATCATGGGCTATTTATTTTAAATATAGCCATTCAGACCATGAAGAAGGGTTGCAAACTGTTAAACTGTTTCAGTTATATCCAGTTATATTAAATTAATTAACATGCTTATCTAGTCCTGAAAGAAGATTTTATAAAACCAGGCAATTAGTTTTTATTTTCTTCAACTATAAGACTTTCAAGTGAAATTATAATCTAACCTACTTCATGGGTAATAAAAGTTCATAACAAAAAGTGTGATATATCAGAGTGCAACATATGCATCATGTTGACATAACACACCAGTGTCCAGACTCTAATATTTTCAATATCATGAGTAAGTTTTTGAAATTTATGAATGTCTTAACTAACGTTAGGGTGATCTAATGTTTAAGACTTTGCCTTCCAATGCAGGGGATGTCGATTTGATCCCTGATTGGAGAGCTAAGAGCCCACATGACTTGTGACCAAAAAACTGAAGAAACAAAAGTAATGCTGTAACAAATTCAATAAAGTCTTTAAAAATGGTCCACATCAAAAAAATCTTTAGGACTTTCCTAGTGGCTCAGCAGTAAAGAATCCACATGCCAGTGCAGGAGATGGAGATTTGATCCCTGAACTGGGAAGATCCTGCACACCACAGAGCAACTAAGCCCATGCCCCACAATTACTGAGCCTGTGCTCTAGAGCCTGGGAGCCACAACTGCTGAAGCTGTAATGCCCGAGAGTGCGTGCTCTGGATAACGAGAAGCCTGTGCACCAAAACTAGGGAGTAGCACCCACTTGCCACAGCCGGAGAAAAGCCCACGCAGCAGTGAAAACCCAGCACAACCAAAAATAAATAATATTATTTTTAACAGTTTTAAAAAAGACTACAATATCATATAGTCTAACACGCTATAGTTTTTGCTTTGGTGCTGTTATGAATTGATACATGTACAGCGCTAATAACAGTGCCTGACACCTAATATATACTTAATATGGTTAATTATCATTAAATATCCTGTCATGGCCCAGGCTTTGGGATATGTGGATACAGCTGTGGAAAACAAAACAAAGCCAAAAAAACATAAAGGTAGAATTTTGACTAATTGCTCTGACACCCACATCTAAAACGTTTGAATATAGTCCGTAAATTCTCAGTGGAGACTCACTGACTGGTCTCTGCTTACTAGTTCCATGAATGTGACCTAAGAAAGGTCATGAGCTCCTTGGGATTCAGTGTCCTTATTGACACATGGAATTGTAAGTGGTATATGTAATGTAAATGTTAAAGTTTCAGATATAAAATATGTGTTCAGTACATATTATATCAAAGTAGTGGAGTTATATGCATTTAAGAATAAACCTTGGGGCTTCCCTTGTGGCTCAGATGGTAAAGCATCTGCCTACAATGCAGGAGACTCTGGTTCGATCCCTGGGTTGGGAAGTTCCCTTGGAGAAGGAAATGCCAACCCACTCCAGTATTTTTGCCTGGAAAATCCCATGGATGGAGGAGCCCAGTAGGCTATAGTCCATGGGGTCGCAAAGAGTCAGACACAACTGAGCGACTTCACTTCACTTCACTTCAAGAATAAACCTTAATTTACATGAAACTGAAATATTAGTGATTTGTGAATTACTACCAGTGACATTCTTTTTAGCAATTATTCAGCTTCTAAATAAGAGTAGGAGTTAGAATTATACATTTTCTCCTCCCCCTGTTGAAATGAAGTATGATAATTTCAGCTTTTTCATCAAAACCAAGGACAATTTGAAGACACTTATGTTTATTAATATTAAGGGTATTAGTTACTTTATAATGCTTATTTGTGGAGATTTCAATGCATAGCCCTGGAGCCGTCAATGCCGTCTGAGTTGGGTATGAATTCCAAAAGATATTTCTAAACAACTCTCTTTTGGCCTCATTATGTTATGTTCCACATAGATATACTGCAAACTAATGCACTACCTGCCACTTTTTATGATGAAGCACCCCAAACTAGAAACAAAAGTCATGCCTTGGAAATCTGTTATCTGAGGTAGATGACAGGGTGATGGGAGTTTTGCTTGAAGCAGGTAATTGGAAGATTCCATAGATAAAAACTGCTAAAATATCAAAGTTTACTGCATATTGTGCAATTTGGGTTTGATGTAACTCAAGACATCACACAGGGAATAAAATTTATATCTAACAGCATGAAGCTGTCACTAAAGCACAGTAATTCCTTTCTAAGGAGTTTTATTATATATATTATAAATATTAATCTGTCCTGATTTAAACTGTGTTGATATCACCATTGTCTTCAAATAGAGCAAGAGTTGTGTTATTTTGCTTCCTTCAATGGTTTCCCCATCACATTTTCTGTCCCATTCATTTACTGGTGGATTCTTGTATGAATATGATAACATTAATAAGTTACTCATAAATGACTTTTCAAGAGACCACTTGATTTATTATACTGAGGTTGCAGTACGCTGTACATATAATTGCTTTAGTCCAAATTGTTAATAGACATATATTTCATTATGTTTAAGTAAATATACTCAAATATTAAGCCATGTAATCCCAAAATGGCAACAATCCATAAGGATGGGAACACTGTCCTTAAAGAACCCATTTGCTAACTGATGCCAATGCTAAGAAAGTCTCACCTTTCGAGATAATGTTCCTGGAGTGTCTCTCTTTTTCTGTAGATGAAGTTGAATAACAGATTTATTTTTCTGAAATACTCTGTGGCTTCCCAAATAGTGATCACTGAAAGAGAAAAAAAAATGAACATAATTATTCTCTTACTATTCCCCCAGTGTATGTTTTCCTCCCTGACTCTATGTCATTTTATTTTAAGAACTTACTCTGATAAAAGTTTAAATATATCTGTAGTTTTCTGTCTTTCTACCTCTCTATCATGGTTTTCCAGGTGGCTCAGTGGTAAAGAATCTGCCTGCCAATGTAGGAGACATGGGTTTGATTCCTGGGTCAGAAAGATCCCTCCTGGAGGAGGAAATGGCAGCCCACTCCAGTATTCTTGCTTGGTAACTCCCTGGACAGAAGAGCCTGGCTACAGTTCATAGAATTGCAAGGAGTAGGACACTGGAATGACTGTGCCTTAACTATCTGTCTATCTGTCTCTCTATACGTCTATATCTCTATAGACGTATAGAGACATGTCTCCTCATATTCAGTTTTAAAGACAAGATATACTTATTTGCAAATTCATTGTTAGAAAAAATGACTAGACACCTTTAGAATGGATATGATAAAGAATCCATATTCAGAGTTAGTTTTATCCGGCCATCTCAAAGCTGACCACAGCATGCTTCTGGGAGGTCTAACTGATGCCACAAAATGTATGAGGGGATCACTGTAACAAGGAAGCAGAGTCGTGTGGTAGAAATATCACAAGTTTAGAGACAGATATACTAGCTCCTTGACCTTAGGCCAGTTAAACTATCTGAAACACAATATTTTTGTTTTAGAGTTGGGATATTAATGTCTATGTCAAAGGCTTGACAAGCAGATTAAATAAAAAATATTACACATTTCAGACATTTTTAATGATGTAATTGTATTTTGTTTTCCTCCCTTCCTTGCTTCCTTCCTTCCATCCTTCCTTCCTCTCTCTCTCTCTCTCTCTCTAAATATTTCCTAATCATAGGTGAAATAATGAACAAAACAACCTATTGCTATCCATCAGTTCATTCAGTCGCTCAGTCGTCTCCAACTCGTATAGGGCTCTTATATTGTTCCTTGGATTGTTTCTACTGTGAATTTAGACATAAGACATGGCCAGTGTATTCCCTGAGTTTCTGGAATCATTGATTTCTGCCTTCCTCCAAGGGCTATTCTCATATTCTATCACATATACTCAGGTTCCTCTTTTCAATTCCTCCAACCCCAACTCTTTTTTTTTTTTTTTTCATGCTTCAGTTCAGTTCAGTTCAGTCGCTCAGTGGTGTCCCACTCTTTGCAACCCCATGAATCGCAGCATGCCAGGCCTTCCTGTCCATCACCAACTCCCGGAGTTCACTCAGACTCATGTCCATCGAGTCAGTGATATCATCCAGCCATCTCATCCTCTGTCGTCCCCTTCTCCTCCTGCCCCCAGTCCCTCCCAGCATTAGAGTCTTTTCCAATGAGTCAACTCTTCGCATGAGGTGGCCAAAGTACTGGAGTTTCAGCTTCAGCATCATTCCCTCCAAAGAAATCCCAGAGCTGATCTCCTACCAAGGGACTCTCAAGAGTCTTATCCAACACCGCAGTTCAAAAGCATCAATTCTTCAGCACTCATCTTCCTTCACAGTCCAACTCTCACATCATACATGACCACTGGAAAAACCATAGCCTTGACTAGACAGACCTTTGCTGGCAAAGTAATGTCTCTGCTTTTCAATATACTATCTAGGTTGCTCATAACTTTTCTTCCAAGGAGTAAGCGTCTTTTAATTTCATGGCTGCAGTCACCATCTGCAGTGATTTTGGACCCCTCCAAAAATAAAGTATGTCACTGTTTCCACTGTTTCCCTATCTATTTCATGCTTAGAGTTCTGAAATTCCTCTGAAGTTCCTCTTCCTATTTTGGGAACCACTTTAAGAGTGGTGACCCATCTTGCTTTCAAAGCTTCCTTTCCTCAGTATGTTGAAGTCTGGACCCTGGATCCCAGTGCAGTGAATTCAGCCTGATATGGCTACTGCTTTCTTGAACTGCCTATTTCACCCACTTGTATATATGTCCCGGAGAAGCAATGGCACCCCACTCCAGTACTCTTGCCTGGAAAATCCCATGGACAGAGGAACCTGGTGGGCTTCAGTCCATGGGGTCGCAAAGAGTGGGACACGACTGAGCAACTTCACTTTCCCTTTTCACTTTAATGCATTGTAGAAGGAAATGGCAACCCACTCCAGTGTTCTTGCCTTGAGAATCCCAGGGATGGGGTAGCCTGATGGGCTGCTGTCTATGGGGTCTCACAGAGTCGGACACGACTGAAGCGACTTAGCAGTACATACGTCCCTCACTAGGGTTGCCAGAGAAAATAGATGACCAATAAACATGAATTTCAGATAACAATGAATAAACATTTTTAGTCTAAGTATGTTTCAAACATACACTAAGAAAAATGGAAATTTTTGAAATTCGAATTTAACTGAAAATTCTGTATATTATTTGCTAAATGTGTCAGTTCAACCCCCTTCTAAAAGTCAGCCCTAGTTCTTCCCTTATCTTTGCCTCAAGTGTGGTGAGGAGAGGGGTAAGATCTGGGTAATTATCAGATTTTGGGAGGAATTTTTTTCCCCTATAAATTTTCTTTTGTTTTTTTAAAAAAGTTATGTTATAGGAATATATTCTCAGGGAAAACATTTGAATTATACTAAATTGTGCACAATAAGAAAGACCTTAAAATTATCCTCTTTCCTTTTGTCCAAAGCAATAGTTAACAAGAGTTTATTGCACTTAAAAAAAAAAGAAAGAAAACAGGCTGAGATAAATGATCAAGCACACATACATTTATGTTAAAAATAAGATCATTTTTATTTTAGCTGGGTCTCTAACTTGTAGCTAAATTTCTTTAATTTATTTTTGGACTCTGCCTTTTTTGTTTCTGGCATGTCGCATGGTACTCAGGATCTTAATTTCCCAATCTGGGAATCAAACTCATGCCCCCTGCAGTGGAAGCACAGAGTACCAAGCAATGGAACATCAAGGAATTCCTGAGACTTTGCTTCTTGATCAGAAAATTTAAACTATTCTATTCATAGCAATACCATCTACTGTGTTATTATAGGTTTATATTAAACATATTTGTTTTAAAATTTTTCCCATTATTCTTTGGGATTATTTGAACCCTGAGTCTCTTTTCCCTCTATCTTTAGAGGCTTAGAAGACATAAATAATTTTAATCTACTGGTTATCTATTTTTTTAGTAATACGTATCTTAAATCTTTTCCACTTCAACATCAATTTAATCATTATTTATATCACATTCTCAAATAAATCTTTGAGCTTAATATAACTTCATTTCTATTTCATAATATACAGTTGCCCAAGAAGAGATAATTTCAATTTTTTTCCAGATTATTTTATAATTTACTGGATGCAATAAAAATATAGTAGATCAGTTGATCCAAAAAGTTAGAAATGGGAATTATAAAAAAGATAATACAGTTTATTTTTAAACTAAAAATAGTTAAATAGCCTCTCAGTAACCAAAGTCTTGATGCTAGAATAAAGTTGGTGATATAGGATGAAGCATCTGTTGATTACAATTTTGTGTCTTCTGGCATAAAACAAATCTATAATTATCTTTAATTTTCAGCTCCAGCTTCCAACCTGAATGGAGAATTGATTTAGATTCCTGTGCTTATTATTATAATCTTTTGAAGTTGTTTTCTCCACACTTAATTCAGTAGTAGTGGTTTTAATGATCTATCTGGAATGTATTTGTTGAGTAAAGAGGGATTTACAGATCCAATTTTAGACATTTTTATCAATATAACAACAATTTGCCCAAATATTCTTAAATTAACAAGGACATTTTTTTTTTCATCTCTGACCTTTTGTATTTAACACATGAACAATTTTCATAAATATCCAATGTTTCTGTACTCTAAATACTTCATGAATCCATATATTTATTCCTGTCCAGTACCAAATTGCTTCAATTATTTAATTTTCTATCATATTTTGAAGTTTGGAAATAAGGCACAACCCTGCGTCCAAGCAGTGGCGGCTGCGCCAGAGGGCCTAGAGGAGCTACTCAATGTTCAAGGTCAAGACAGGCGGCTGTGAGGAGATAGCCCTCATCCAAGGTAAGGACAGCGGCTGTGCTTTGGTGGAGCAGCCATGAAGAGATACACCATGTCCAAGGTAAGAGAAACCTAAGTAAGATGATAGGTGTTGCGAGAGGGCACCAGAGGGCAGACACACTGAAACCATAATCACAGAAAACTGGCCAATCTGATCACACAAACCACAGCCTTGATTAACTCAATGAAACTAAGCCATGCCGTGTGGGGCCACCCAAGATGGGAGGGTCATGGTGGAGAGGTCTGACAGAATGTGTTCCACTGGAGAAGGGAATAGAAAACCACTTCAGTATTCTTGCCTTGAAAACCCCATGAACAGTATGAAAAGGCAAAGAGATAGGACACTGAGAGATCAACTCCCCAGGTCGGTAGGTGCCCAATGTGCTACTGGAGATCAGTGGAGAAATAACTCCAGAAAGAATGAAGGGATGGAACCAAAGAAAAAACAACACCCAGTTGTGGATGAGACTGGTGATAGAAGCAAGGTTCAATGCTGTAAAGAGCAATATTGCATAGGAACCTGGAATGTTAGGCCCATGAGTCAAGGCAAATTGGAAGTGTTCAAACAGGAGATGGCAAGAGTGAATGTCGACATTCTAGGAATCAGCGAACTAAAATGGACCGGAATGGGTGAATTTAACTCAGATAACCGTTATATCTACTACAGTGGCCAGGAATCCCTTAGAAGAAATGGAGTAGCCATCATAGTCAACAAAAGAGTCTGAAATGCAGTTCAGTTCAGTTCAGTCACTCAGTCAAGTGTGACTCTGCGACCCCGTGAATCGCAGCACGCCAGGGCTCCCTGTCCATCACCAACTCCCGGAGTTCACTCAGACTCACGTCCATCGAGTCAGCAATGCCATCCAGCCATCTCATCCTCTGTGGCCCCCTTCTCCTCCTGCACCCAATCCCTCCCTGCATCAGAGTCTTTTCCAATGAGTCAACTCTTCGCATGAGGTGGCCAAAGTACTGAAATGCAGTACTTGGATGCAATCTCAAAAACGTCAGAGTTATCTCTGTTTGTTTCCAAGGCAAACCATTCAATATCGTGGTAATCCACGCGTATGCCCCAACCAGTAATGCTGAAGAAGCTGAAGTTGAACGATTCTATGAAGATCTACAGGACCTTTTAGAACTAATACCCAAAAAAGATGTCCTTTGCATTATAGGGGACTGGAATGCAAAAGTAGGAAGTCAAGAAACACCTGGAGTAACAGACAAATTTAGCCTTGGAGTACGGAATGAAGCAGGGCAAAGGCTAATAGAGTTTTGCCATAAGAATGCACTGGTCAAAAGAGACACTGATGTATGGAACAGTCTTATGGACTCTGTGGGAGAGGGAGAGGGTGGGAAGATTTGGGAGAATGGCATTGAAACATGTAAAATATCATGTATGAAAAGAGATGCCAGTCCGGGTTCAATGCACAATACTGGATGCTTGGGGCTAGTGCACTGGGACGACCCAGAGGGATGGTATGGGGAGGGAGGAGGGAGGAGGGTTCAGGATGGGGAGCACATGTATACCTGTGATGGATTCATTTTGATATTTGGCAAAACTAATACAATTATGTAAAGTTTAAAAATAAAATAAAATAAAAAAAAAGAATGCACTGGTCATAACAAACACCCTTTTCCAACAACACGAGAAAAGACTCTACACGTGGACATCACCAGATGGTCAACACCGAAATCAGATTGATTATATTCTTTGGAGCCAAAGATGGAGAAGCTCTATACAGTCAGCAAAAACAAGACCAGGAGCTGACTGTGGCTCAGATCATGAACTCCTTATTGCCAAATTCAGACTTAAATTGAAGAAAGTGGGAAAACAACTAGACCATTCAATTCAGTTCGGTTCAGTTCAGTCGCTCAGTCGTGTCCTACTCCTTGCGACCCCATGAATCAGCACGTCAGGCCTCCCTGTCCATCACCAACTCCCAGAGTTCACTCAGACTCATGTCCATTGAGTCAATGATGCCATCCAGCCATCTCAGCCTCTGTGGTTCCCTTCTTCTCCTGCCCCCAATCCCTCCCAGCATCAGAGTCTTTTCCAATGAGTCAACTCTTCACATGAGGTGGCCAAAGTACTGGAGTTTCAGCTTTAGCATCATTCCTTCCAAAGAAATCCCAGGACTGATCTCCTTCAGAATGGACTGGTTGGATCTCCTTACAGTCCAAGGGACTCTCAAGAGTCTTCTCCAACACCACAGTTCAAAAGCATCAATTCTTCAGCGCTCAGTCTTCTTCACAGTCCAACTCACACATCCATACACGACCACAGGAAAAACCATAGCCTTCACTAGATGGACCTTTGCTGGCAAAGTAATGTCTCTGCTTTTCAATATGTTATCTAGGTTGGCCATAACTTTTCTTCCAAGGAGTAGCATCTTTTACTTTCATGGCTGCACTCACCATTCAGATATGACCTAAATCAAATCCCTTATGATAATACAGTGGAAATGAGAAATAGCCTTAAGGGACTAGACCTGATAGACTGCCTGATGAATTATGGAGGGAGGTTCATGACATTGTACAGGAGACAGGGATCAAGACCATCCCCATGGAAAAGAAATGCAAAACAAGCAAAATGGCTATCTGAGGAGGCCTTACAAATAGCTGTGAAAAGAAGAGAAGCAAAAGCAAAGGAAAAAAGGAAAGATACAAGCATCTGAATGCAGAGTTCCAAAGAATAGCAAGGAGAGATAAGAAAGCCTTCCTCAACGATGAATATAAAGAAAAAGAGGAAAACAACAGAATGGGAAAGACTAGAGATCTCTTCAAGAAAATCAGAGATACCAAGGGAACATTTCATGCAAAGATGGGCTCGATAAAGGACAGAAATGGTATGGACCTAACAGAAGCAGAAGATATTAAGAAAAAGTGGCAAGAATAAACAAAAGAACTGTACAAAAAAGAGCTTCATGATCCAGATAATCACGATGGTGTGGTCACTCATATAGAGCCAGACATCCTGGAATGTGAAGTCAAGTGGGCCTTAGAAATCATCACTACGAACAAAGCTAGTGGATGTGATGGAATTCCAGTTGAGCTATTTCAAATCCTGAAGGATGATGTTGTGAAAGTGCTGCACTCAATATGCCAGCAAATTTGGAAAACTCAGCAGTGACCACAGGACTGGAAAAGGTCAGTTTTCATTCCGATTCCAAAGAAAGGCAATGCTAAGGAATGCTCAAACTACCGCACAATTGCACTCATCTCACATTCTAGTAAAGTAATGCTCGAAATTCTCGAAGCCAGGCTTCAGCAGTACATGAACTGTGAACTTCTAGATGTTCGAGCTGGTATTAGAAAAGGCAGAGTAACCAGAGATCAAATTGCTAACATCGGCTGGATCATTGAAAAAGCAAGAGAGTTCCACAAAAACATCTATTTCTGCTTTATTGACTAATTCCAAAGCCTTTGACTGTGTGGATCACAATAAACTGTGGAAAATTCTGAAAGAGATGGGGATACCAGACCACCTGACCTGCCTCTTGAGAAACCTGTATGCAGGTCAGGAAGCAACAGTTAAAACTGGACACGGAACAACAGACTGGTTCCAAATAGGAAAAGGAGTACGTCAAGGCTGTATATTGTCACCTGATTATTTAACTTCTATGCAGAGTACATCATGAGAAACGCTGGTCTGGAAGAAGCACAAGCTGGAATCAAGATTGCTGGGAGAAATATCAATCACCTCAGATATGCAGATGACACCACCCTTATGGCAGAAAGTGAAGAGGAACTAAAGAGCCTCTTGATGAAAGTGAAAGAGGAGAGTGAAAAATTTGGCTTAAAGCTCAACATTCAGAAAACAAAGATCATGGCATCTGATCCCATCACTTCATGGGAAATTGATGGGGAAACACTGGAAACAGTGTCAGACTTTTTTTTTTTTTTTGAGTCCCCAAATCACTGCAGATGGTGATTGCAGCTATGAAATGAAAAGATGCTTACTCCTTAGAAAGAAAGTTATGACCAATCTAGATAGCATATTAAAAAACAGAGATATTACCTTGCCAACAAAGGTCCGTCTAGTCAAGGCTATGGTTTTTCCAGTGGTCATATATGTGTGTGAGAGTTGGACTCTGAAGAAAGCTGAGCGCTGAAGAATTGATGCTTTTGAACTGTGGTGTTGGAGAAGACTCTTGAGAGTCACTTGGACCGCAAGGAGATCCAAGCAATCCATCCTAAAGGAGATTAGTCCTGGGTGTTCATTGGAAGGACTGATGCTGAAGCTGAAACTCCAATACTTTGGCTACCTCATGGGAAGAGTTGACTCATTGGAAAAGACTCTGATGCTGGGAGGGATTGGGGGCAGGAGGAGAAGGGGACGACAGAGAATGAGATGGCTGGATGGCATTACGGACTCAATGCACATGAGTGTGGGTAAACTCCAGGAGTTGGTGCTGGACAGGGAGGCCTGGCATGCTGCGATTGATGGGGTCGCAAAGAATCTGACACGACTGAACTGAACTGAACTAATAATTTAAAAAAAAATCATATTATCTTTCCATGATTTCTCCTTCAGAACAATTTTGAAATTATGTGGTATATTAAAAAGAAATTCTAATATAGTGTTGACTTATATTTCATTTTTGGAATTTATAAAAAGTTTGGCCTTTTTATAACATTGAATTCTTTCAAGGAAAGTGTATTTCTACTTGCATTCTGATTCTCTTCTATACCCTTGAGTAAAATGATAGTTTTCTTCCAAGTAGGTTTTACAAGTATGCCTTTTGCAAGTATTTTATAGTTTCTGTTCTATTACAAATCAAAATTTTTTTCAATAATATTTATTAGTTGAATTTACTTGTTGATTTTTCTTATGGAATCCTGTTGTAATACCTGAAAGTTTTTCAATTGATTTTTTTGGATTTTCTAAGTAGAAAGCCATATACTTTTAAAATAATTGCAATTTTATTACCTTCCAAAAGCAAAAAGTTTCCTTTTGATTTTTTATTCTATTGTGATGGCTAGGATGCTTGGCAGACTTTTGGGTAGTAGTAATGAAAGTAGATATCCTTCTCTTTTTCTTGACTGTATGGAGAATGCATCAGATGGTTAACAGATAACAGATTTGCTGCATTCCTGGTCTATACTTTTGTTGCCTATTTTGTTATTTTTTTTTAATTATGAAAAGGTTCAAATTTTATTAATGAGTTTTTTTTTTTTGCATTTACTGAGTACATCATATTGAGAGGATCTTTTTTTCCTTGAATGTAGTAATATATTAATTGTATCAATAGACTTTTTCTATGTATGATTATCTTTACATCTTGGGTAGATTTAATTTTCAATTTTTAAAGTTTCTTTTTGTATATAGCAAAATCTAAATTGGCCTATAATCTTTGTGTTAATATTTATTTGTTTTAGACGTTACAATTAATCTATCTTTATAAAGTGCATGCATCTTATTCTCTGTCCTGGCACAGTTTATATAATTGAGAATTATCTATTCCCCCAAGGTTTGGTGCAATTTGCTTAAAACTACATTTTCTACTCCCCACTGTTCTTTGTTCTGTTTCACATTTATACTTCTCCTTGAGCTAATTTTGAAAATTCATGATTCCTTAGGAAATTATCTATTTTTTATAAAGTTATCAAACAAATGTCCCAAGTGCCTTCTATTTTAAAAATCTTTTGACATTTACCTGGGAGCTGTACAATCCCCTTGCGATCTTTCTGTCCTTTCCAGCTTATCACTCTTTCTTGTTTTACCAGAAGTTTTTTTATTAATATTTTTTTCCTGTCCTTTCACGAGACTTTTGGTGGGCTGCTGGGTAGATTTGCATTTTCACTCTAATGTATTAATCCAGTTCTGAATATAAATAATTATTTTAATTATGGGAATGCTTTTACATGAGAAGAGAGCTCAAAAACTGGAAAGTAAGTACTTTTCTGGTCCAGCTCTTTCATTTGCAATTAAAGACACTGAGTTCAACAATCTAAGATCAGAAATTAGAACATAAATATTTGGAGTAAATATAGCATGCATGAAGTTTATTTATAGAGTTAAGCTTTCCTGTTATAATGTGATATATATGCTTCTTCTTATAAAATGGGGTGGGGGAATTAAGGTGTTTTGCAAACTTTGGGCTAAAAATAAAACATCTCATGGGAAAATAGGACTGGAAGAGACCACTCAAATCAATACAGGTCTACGCAGAGTTCACGTGTTTTTGTGCATTCACACAGAGACACCTTAGTACAGAACACTAGCACAGTCTTAAAAAGACACATTTAATTTCAAAAATTAAAAAAAAAAAAATATATATATATAGTAAAATAGACCTGGCTTTTAAAAATATCTTTGACTTGGTGAGAGAATATATAGAAAACCTTGACGCTGCTGAATATAGAGATGAGGGCAAAATGTACAACAGTTGTGGAGAATTCTTCAATAAGCATTTTCAAGACTGTGAAATCAAGCTGAGGGGGGGAAATGCATGTTTTCTGGGTGAAGAGTCACAGTCACTGGTACAGTATTGTCACTCTCAGCAGCTTTATGTATACTTTGCATTCATCTACTGTTACTTAGGAGAACAAAACATTACAAATATGACCGAAAAATTTCCCTGTATGTAAAGGTGACTTGTCTGAATAAACTAATTCATGTTACAGAAATATGTCATATTGCTGAAGAATTTGGAGAAGGAAATGACCACCCACTCCAGTATTCTTGCCTGGAGAATCCTGTGGACAGAGGAGCCTGGTGGGCTCCTGTCCAATAGGGTCACACAGAGTCGGACATGACTGAAGCGACTTAGCATGTATGCATGCACTGGAGAAGGAAATGGCGACCCACTCCAGTATTCTTGCCTGGAGAATCCCAGGGACAGAGGAGCCTGGTGGGCTGCCATCTATGGGGTCGAACAGAGTTGGACACGAATGAACTGACTTAGCAGCAACAGCAGCTGAAGAATTTGTATTTGGTACTTCTTTTGGGGCTGCCATGTTTAAAATACTAAATAGTCCTTTTTATGTATGTTAACAATACTAAAAACTATTACTGCACTCAGTAGTTGATATAATTTTTACATGTTTCTTTCAATAATGAATGACCTTATTTAGTATAAGTTCTTTTTTTGGGGAATTGCTTTCAAATGAAGGTATATATAGAATATTCTCATACTGGGACATTTGTTCTAGTACAGTTACTAGCTAGAATCAAATTCAAGTTTGTATATATTATTTTTATTAATTTTTAAACTCAGCAGTGGCCACAGGACTGGAAAAGGTCAGTTTTCATTCCAATCCCAAAGAAAGGCAATGCCAAAGAATGCTCAAACTACTGCACAATTGCACTCATCTCACACGCTAGTAAAGTAATGCTCAAAATTCTCCAAGCCAGGCTTCAGCAATCTGTGAACCATGAACTCTCAGATATTCAAGCTGGTTTTAGAAAATGCAGAGGAACCAGAGATCAAATTGCTAACATTCGGTGGATCATTGAAAAAGCAAGAGGATTCCACAAAAACATCTATTTCTGCTTTATTGACTATGCCAAAGCCTTTGACTGTATGGATCACAATAAACTGTGGAAAATTCTGAAAGAGATGGGGATACCAGACCACCTGACCTGCCTCTTGAGAAACCTGTATGCAGGTCAGGAAGCAACAGTTAGAACTGGACATGGAATAATAGACTGGTTCCAAGTAGGAAAGGAAAAGGAGTACATCAAGGCTGTATATTGTCACCCTGCTTATGTAACTTATATGCAGAGTACATCATGAGAAACGCTGGGCTGGAAGAAGCACAAGCTAGAATCAAGATTGCTGGGAGAAATATCAATAACCTCAGATATGCAGATGACACCACCGTTATGGCAGAAAGTGAAGAAGAACTAAAGAGCCTCTTGAGTAAAGTCAAAGAGGAGAATGAAAAAGTTGGTTTATAGCTCAACATTCAGAAAACTAAGATCATGGCATTGGTCCCATCACTAGATGACAAATAGATGGGGAAACAGTGGAAACAGTGTCAGACTTTATTTTTTGGGGCTCCAAAATCACTGCAGATGGTGACTGCAGCCATGAAATTAAAATACTCTTACTCCATGGAAAGAAACTTGTGACCAACCTACACAGCATATTAAAAAGCAGAGACATTATCTTGTCAACAAAGTCCATCTAGTCAAGGCTATGGTTTTTCCAGTTGTCATGCATGGATGTGAGAGTTGGACTATAAACAAAGCTGAGCACCAAAGAACTGATGCTTTTGAACTGTGGTGTTGGAGAAGACTCTTGAATGTCCCTTGGACTGCAAGGAGATCCAACCAGTCCATCCTAGGGGAGATCAGTCCTGGGTGTTCATTGGAAGGACTGATATTGAAGCTGAAACTCCAATACTTGGCCACCTGATGCAAAGAGCTGACTCATTTGAAAAGACCCTGATGTTGGGAAAGATTGAAGGCAGGAGAATAAGGGGATGGCAGAGGATGAGATGGTTGGATGGCATCACTGACTCAATAGACATGAGTTTGGGTAAACTCCGGGAGTTGGTGATGTACAGAGAGGCCTGACGTGCTGCGGTTCACCGGGTCGCCAAGAGTGAGACACGACTGAGTGACTGAACTGAACTTGACTGAACTGTTTATTAAAGATAGCAACCAAAGTTCATTATAAAATGTTTGGTAGGGTACTTTTAAGGATATTCAAAACTAAATAGAAGTAACTTAGAATACTCTTAATGGATGGTTTATTAAAAAAACATGTTTTCATTATTTTGTGAGACCTCTCAAAGTGATGACATGTTCTTTCTGTGGTCTGACATGGTTCTGTGATTTTACGAGGAAAGCAAAGTATGTAAAAGAGAAATGCACTTTAATCTATTTTTTTTTTTTTTTTTGCTCAAAGTAAGTCTCAAAAATTATAAGAGACTAAATTACAGTACTATAATTCTTAGGCTGTTCTGAATGTGCTGAAACTAATCAATTTGTTCAAGTTTGCTAAACAAAACCTTTAATTTTATTGAGAATAAAAAGACTCATTTTCTCCCCCAGGAATATAGGCAACTGGGCTTTTACTGCTAATGAGTATAATCTATTACCTTAAACTTTATACAGTATTACCTAGTCTTTTTTCCCTGCTAATTAATAGTTTGATTTTTATTTGAATTAAAGGGAACTCCAACTTTTAATCAAATGTTTAAAGAGTAAATTAATACTAATTGTAATGGAACTAGCTAAAACATTTTTTAAATAGAAGTTTTCTTAAGATTATTTAAAAATTCTACTTAGATTTAATTTTTGAAGAGGACTTTCTTAATCTTATCAAAGGAATTCAACATTTTGTTTCCTGGGAGAGGTCAGAAGAGAGAAAAGGGACTCCATAGTAGATAACCAGATCAGACTAATGAATGCTAGTGATGAATCAAGAGGTAGATATTATTTCTTAATTTGATTTAAAACGATGGCAGTTTCAAGGCAAGACTTAATTAATTAACATAAGCTTTCTTTTTCTTTTCTTATATATTTTTAGTACTCTGAGTTCTTGAAATCAAGTCAGTTAAATAGTAAAGAAAAGTTTTGTCATATCTTGTTTAAATCCAGGACTCAAAACTTGGTCATAACTGCAAGCAGTAGGTCCAAGCACAATTTCAAGGAAGACTGTTCACTCTCCTTATGTAGCACTTGTGGTCCACTATTAAAAATGTAGTCATGATATATTTAACAGAAACATTTAGGTGCAGCAAATTTTATTTTTTCACACAGAAGTTCATAAGGAAAATTGCTTTTTAAGTTGAATTAGAAAGCAAGCCAGCAAGACTTTTGAGAAAAGAATTTGCTCAAATCACATAGATTAGGAGTAAGAAACAAAAACCTGCACTCTGCAATTGTCAGGCTTTTAGATAATAAAGGAAAGATGATGAAGTAGAATTATACTTCATATATTATTGAGATATATCCATGTCTCTGTATCTATCTATTTATCTTATCTATATGTGTATCTAAACTTCATGTGAGTCTAGGTGAAGGTATAACAAGGTTTACTATCTGGAAATAAAGCAGATACAGGAACATTCTAGGAAACAGTCTTTCTGTCCCTAGGTCTTTTATCTGTGCTGTACCTCACAGAAAAGACAAGGTATTATCATCCCTGACCTCAATACTGCCACTGCATAAGTCCCAGAGGTTCTGTCTACTGGTTAAGACCATGAGAAATAGGGAAATGAGATTACCAAGACACTTCTACTGTGGTAGTTAACTTGGTGGCTAAAACCAGGAAAGTAATGGAAGTTGCTAATATTTTTATTATTTTTCTGTTTAATTTATTCTGACTTTAATTAGCTCATTCAGTATCCATGCCTCATATTGCTCACAACTTTGTTCTACACTACCAACAGCCTATGTTACAATTGATAAAGTTCCAATGCTTTCATTTGCTCTTTGCTCCTGATTTAAAAACTTTGTGAGGCAGTTTTTGAGGAGTATGATACTTGATGCAACTCTCTTTGATGTTAACTGAAGTACCTGGTAAGAATAGCGTGATAGCCATGTGTAAGAGGTCAGGAGCCATCTCATTTGAGAAGAGTTCTGGAGATGAGTTAGTAGAGTGAGTTACTGGATTCTTAAAAGTGCTTCCCAAGAGAAGGAGTGCCAGAGCAAGATTCAACAGAGTGAAAATGCAATACTTTAACTGACAGAAGAGTTTGTCATATACTAGGTTATGATAAGTGGTAAATGGCTGTAAAAATAAGTTAGCTGACTTACTAAAATGGGAATTGTGACTTGCTAGGAAAATTATCTCATTTTTCAACATGTTATGAAGTATAACATTTTGTTTTATTGATTAAATTCAGTATGTGTGCAAGACACTGGTTTTAAAAATGTGTACTTTAGGTGGCGGTCCTAAGATGGCAGAGGGATAGGATGGGGAGACCACTTTCTCCCCTAAAAATTCATTGAAAGATCATTTGAACGCTGAACAAATTTCACAAAACAACATCTGAATGCTAGCAGAGGGCACAAGGCACCCGGAAAGGCAGCCCATTGTCTTCAAAAGGAGGTAGGACAAAATATAAAAGATAAAAAGAGAGACAAAAGGGTTAGGAATGGAGACCTGTCCCAGGGGAGGGAGTCGTGAAGGAGGATAAGTTTCCAAACACCAGCAAACCCTCTCACTGGTGGGTCTATAAGGAGTTTTGGAATCTCAGAGGGCAACATAACTGGGAGGAAAAAAAAAAAAAAATCCCATAGACTACACACCTAACTGCAACTCCCAGTGGAGAAGTAGCCCAGAAGCCCAGATGAACGCATCCACCACCAGCAAGCAGGGGCTGAACAGGGAGGCGCGGGTTGCATTCCACAGGGTAAGGACAGGGCCTGAATGCCCTGAGGACAATCTGAGGAAGCTAATGTGAGATAGCAACCCAAACTGTGGGATAGCCAGAGAGAGAAAAAAAAAAAGAAAGAGAGAGAGAACTTTCCCATGAAAAGCTCTAACCTAAGGCACTGCTGGGAGCCTCACAGAACAAAGGACTGAGCGAATACCAGAGGAGAGCTAGCACACTGCAGACCGGCCCATCTGCCACCAGAGGCAGAGAGGCAGGCGGGTGACAGCTAGAGCTGGAAGGCGAAGGGCAATCTCTACCACAGAGATGACATCCTCTACCAAACTGCGAGCAGACTCCCAGTTGCTAACCAAGTCTTACTGGGATTCTGGACAGGTGACATCTGCCAGGAGGGCCACAGCCAGAGGTCAGCTCTCCAGAGGAGACACATGGCACACCTGAGAGGGCGCTCCCTCTGCGCACCCAGGAAACGAGAGCTGGGACCGGGGAGGTTATAAGATGCACTGCCCACCTGAGGAGAGTGTGCTTACCAAGCACCTGGTCACCTGAGCTGCTCGGACCTGGGAAGGGCACAAAACTCAGGCCCAACTGAGTCTGTGCCTTTGTGGAGTATCTGAGAACCTGAACCTGAGTGCCTTAGACCTGGGAAGTGCCCACAACCCAGGGCCTGCTTTAGACAGTTCCCCTGTAGATCAACCTAGAGCCTGAGCAGTGTAGAGCAGGAAAGCACACATGCCATGAGCAGGGGCAAACCCAGTGTGAGGCCCAGACACTGTGAGTACTCCCCACACATGCCAGTGATATTTGTTTGCAGTGTTCCTCTCTCCCCCCAGCACAACTGAACAAGTGAGCCTAAATAAGTGACTTTCTCCCCCTTGTATCAGGGTGGAAATTAGGCACTGAAGAGACTTGCAAACAGAGGAAGCCAAAGTAAACAAAGAAGAGGGAACTGCTTTGGAAGTGACAGGTGCAACAGATTAAATCCTTGTAGTTAGCACTGACTACATTGGAAGTGGCCTATAGACCTTGAGAAGAAGTATAAGCTGGAACAAGGAACTATTTGAAACTGAACTGATCCATACTGCCCTCAACAGCTCCAGAGAAATTCCTAGATATATTTTACTATTATCATTAAAGTTTTTTTTTTAATTTTTAAGTTCTTTATTGCTCCTTTAATTTTTGTTTTTATAACCTACTATTACCTTGCAAAAAAAAAAAAACCCTATTTTTAAAGCAAATTTCATACTTTTTTAAAAAATAATTTTTTTGATTTTTAAAAAAATATTTTTGAGAGTTTAACCTCTACTCTAGATTTTTAATCTTTGCTTTTTGGTATTTGTTATCAATTCTGTACCTTTAAGAATCCAATCTTTAGTACCCATTTTTACTTAGGAGTGTGATTACTGGCTTGATTGCCCTCCTCCTCTTTTGATTCTCCTTTTCTCCCCCACATCACCTCTATCTTCTCCCTCCCCCTTGTCTTCCCTACCCAACTCTGTGAATCTGTTTGGGTATTCTGGGCTCTGGAGAACACTTAAGGAACTGATTACTGGCCAGATCAGTCTCTATCCTTTTGATCCTCCTCTTCTCCTTGGGGTCACCTCTCTCTCCTTCCTCCCTATGTTCTTCTCTATGTAACTCTGTGAACCTCTCTGGGAGTTCCAGACTGTGTAGAGCACACAGGGAATTGTTTACTGGCTAGATTGCTTTTGCCCCTTTTGATTCCCCCTCTTCTCCTCCTGGTCACTTCTATCTCCCTCCTCCCTCTTCTCTTCTCCATATAACTCAGCGAACCTCTCTGGGTGTCCTTCACTGTGGATAATCTTTTCTCCATTAACCTAGATGTTTTATCATCAGTGTGGTATGGATGGAGAAGTCTTGAGGCTACTGTAAGAATAATACTGAAAACCAGAGGCAGGAGGCTTAAATCCAAAACTTGAGAACACCAGAAAACTCCTGACTCCAGGGAACATTAATTGACAAGAGCTCATCCAAAAGCCTCCATACCTACACTGAAACCAAACTCCACCAAAAGCCAACAAGTTTCAGAGCAAGACATACCGAGCTAATTCTCCAACAACACAGGAACATAACCCTAAGCATTAAAATACAGGTGGCCAAAAGTCACACCAAACCCACAGACACCCCAAAACTCAGTACTGGACACTTCATTGCACTCCATAGAGAAGAGATCCAGCTCCACTCACCAGAACACTGATGCAAGCTTCCCTAATCAGGAAACCTTGACAAGCCACTTGTTCAACCCCACCCACAGGGAGGAACCTCCACAATAAAGAGGAACCACAAATTTCCAGCATACAGAAAGGCCACCCCAAACACAGCAATCTAAACAAGATGAAAGGCAGAGAAATATTCAGCAGGTAAAGGAATATGATAAATGTTCACCAAACCAAACAGAAGAGGAGGAGATAGGGACTCTACCTGAAAAATAATTCAGAATAATGATAGTAAAAATGATCCAAAATCTTGAAAACAAAATGGAGTTACAGATAAATACTCTGGAGACAAGGACTGAGAAGATGCAAGAAAAGTTTAGCAAGGACCTAGAAGAAATAAAAAAGAGTCAGTCAATAATGAATAATGCAATAACTGAGACCAAAAACACTCTGGAGGGAACCAACAGTAGAATAATGGAGGCAGACAATAGGATAAGTGAGGTGGAATATAGAATGGTGGAAATAAATGAAGCAGAGAGGAAAAAAGAAAAAAATTAAAAGAAATAAGGACAACCTCAGAGACTTCTGGGACGATGTCAAATACCCCAACATTCAAATCATAGATGTCCCAGAAGAAGACAAAAATAAAGGCCATGAGAAAATACTTGAGGAGATACTTGAAATACTTGAAATACTTGAAAACATCCCTAAAGTGGGGAAGAAATAGCCACCCAAGTCCAAGAAACCCAGAGAGTCCTAAACAGGATAAACCCAAGGCAAAACACCCCAAGACACATATTAATCAAATTAACGAAGATTGAACACAAAGAACAAATATTAAAAGCAGCAAGGGAAAAACAACAAATAACACACAAGGGGATTCCCATAAGGATATCAGCTGATCTTTGAATAGAAACTCTTCAGGCCAGAAGGGAATGGCAGGACATACTTAAAGTGATGAAAGAGAAAAACCTACAGTGCAGATTACTGTACCCAGCAAGGATCTCATTCAAATATGAAGGAGAAATGAAAAACTTTACAGACAAGCAAAAGCTGAGAAAATTCAGCACCACCAAACCAGCTGTTCAACAAATGCTAAAGGATCTTCTCTAGGCAGGAAAAACAGAAAAGGTGTATAAACTCGAACCAAAAGCAAAAAAGTAAATGGCAACTGGATCATACTTATCAATAATTACCTTAAATGTAAATGGGTTGAATTCCCCAATCAAAAGTCAAAAACTGGCTGAATGGATACAAAAACAAGACCCTTATATATGCTGTCTACAAGAGACCTACCTTAAAACAAGGTACACATACAGACTGAAAGTGAAGGGCTGGAAAAATATATTTCACACAAATGGAGACCAAAAGAAAGCAGGAGTAGCAATACTCATTGGAGAAGGCAATGGCAACCCACTCCAGTACTCTTTTGCCTGGAAAATCCCATGGACAGAGGAACCTGGTAGGCTTCAGTCCATGGGGTCACTAAGAGTTGGACACAACTAAACGAATTCACTTTGACTTTTCACTTTCATGCATTGGAGAAGGAAATGGCAACCCACTCCAGTATTTCTTCCTTCCAAAGAAATCCCAGGGCTGATCTCCTTCAGAATGGACTGGTTGGATCTCCTTGCAGTCCAAGGGACTCTCAAGAGTCTTCTCCAACACCACAGTTCAAAAGCATCAATTCTTTGGTGCTCAGCTTTCTTCACAGTCCAACTCTCACATCCATACATGGGATTCAGTAAACTCTATGCTAAGGGGAAGGTTCATCGCAATACAAGCTTACCTCAAGGAACAAGAGAAAAGCCAAATAACTAACCTAACTCTACACCTAAAGCAACTAGGAAAAGAAGAAATGAGGAGCTCCAGGGTTAGCAGAAAGAAAGAAATCATAAAAATTAGGGCAGAAATAAATGAAAAAGAAACAAAGGAGACCATAGCAAAAATCAACAAAGCTAAAAGCTGATTCTTTGAGAAGATAAATAAAATAGACAAACCACTAGCCAGACTCATCAAGAAAAAAAGAGGAAAGAATCGAATCAAAAAATTAGAAATGAAAATGGAGAAAGCACAACAGACAACACAGAAATACAAAGTATCATAAGAGACAATTATCAGCAATTATATGCCAATAAAATGGACAACTTAGAAGAAATTTACAAATTCTTAGAAAAGTATAACTTTCAAAAACTGAACCAGGAAGAAATAGAAAATCTTAATAGACCCATCACAATCACAGAAATTGAAACTGTAATCAGAAATCTTCCAGCAAACAAAAGCCCAGGACCAGATGGCTTCACAGCTGAATTCTACCAAAAATTTGATGAAGAGCTAAGACTTATCCTACTCAAACTCTTCCAGAAAATTGCAGAGGAAGGTAAATTCCAAAACTTATTCTATGAGGCCACCATCACCCTGCTACCAAAACCAGACAAAGATGTCACACAAAAAAGAAAACTACAGGACAATATCACTGATGAACATAGATGCAAAAATCCTTAACAAAATTCTAGCAAACAGAATCCAACAACATATTAAAAAGATCATACATCATGACCAAATGGGCTCTATCCCAGGGATGCAGGGATTCTTCAATATTCACAAATCAATCAATGTGATACACCATTTTAACAAATTAAAAGATAAAAACCATATGATTATCTCAATAGATGCAGAGAAAGCCTTTGACAAAATTCAACATCTATTTATGATAAAAACCCTCCAGAATGCAAGGATAGAAGGAACATACCTCAACATAATAAAAGCCATATATGATAAACTCACAGCAAACATTTTCCTCAATGGTGAAAATTTGAAAGCATTTCCCCTAAAATCAGGAACAAGACAAGGGTGCCAATTATCACCACTACTATTCAACATAGTTTTGAAAGTTTTAGCCATAGCAATCAAAGAAGAAAAAGAAATAAAAGGAATCCAGACTGGAAAAGAAGAAGTAAAACTCTCAGTGTTTGCAGATGACATGATCCTCTACATAGAAAACCCTAAAGACTCCACCAGAAAATTCCTAGAGCTAATCAGTGAATATCATAAAGTTGCAGGATATAAAATCAACACACAGAAATCCCTTGCATTCCTGTACACTAACAATGAGAAAACAGAAAGATAAATGAAGGAAACAATTCCATTCACCATTACAACAAAAAGAATAACATACTTAGGAATAAATCAACCTAAAGAAACAAGAGACCTATATATAGAAACCTATAAAACACTGATGAAAGAAATCAAAAATGACACAAATAGATGGAGAAATATATCGTGTTCATGGATCAGAAGAATCAATATAGTGAAAAATGAGTATACTACCCAAAGCAATTTATAGATTCAATGCAATCCCTATGAAGCTACCAGCAGTATTTTTCAGAAAACTAGACAAATAATTTCACAATTTGTATGGAAATACAAAAAACCTGGAATAGCCAAAGCAATCTTGAGAAAGAAGAATGGACCTGGAGGAATCAACCTGCCTGACTTCAGGCTATATGACAAAGCTACAGTCATCAAGACAGTATGGTACTGGCACAAAGACAGAAACATAGATCAATGGAACAAAATAGAAAGCCCAGAGATAAATCCACACATTTATGGACACCTTATATTTGACAAAGGAGGCAAGAATATACAATGGAAAAAAGACAATCTCTTTAACAAGTGGTGCTGGGAAAATTGGTCAGCCACTCATAAAAGAATGAAACTATAACATGTGTATAACACCATACACAGAAATAAACTCAAAATGGATTAAAGATGTAAATATAAGACCAGAAACTATAAAACTCCTAGAGGAAAACATAGGCAAACAATCTCTGACATAAATCACAGTAGGATCCTCTATGACCCACCTCTCAGAGTAATGGAAACAAAAGCAAAAATAAACAAATGGGACCTAATTAAACTTAAAAGCTTTTGTACAATGAAGGAAACTATAAGCAAGGTGAGAAGACAGCCTTCAGAATGGGGGAAAATAATAGCAAATGAAGGATCTGACAAAGAATTAATCTCAAAAATATACAAGCCATTCAATTCCAATCAAAAAATGAGCCAAAGAACTGAACAGACATTTCTCCAAAGAAGACATGCAGATGGCTAACAAACACATGAAAAGATGCTCAACATCACTCATTATCAGAGAAATGCAAATCAAAACCACAATGAGGTACCATCTCACGCTGGTCAGAATGGCTGCTATTCAAAAGCCTACAAGAAATAAATGCTGGAGAGGGTGTGGGGAAAAGGGAATCCTCTTACACTGTTGATGGGAATGCAAACTAGTACACCCACTATGGAGGACAGTGTGGAGATTCCTTAGAAAACTGGAGATAGAACTGCCATACGACCCAGCAATCCCACTGCTGGGCTTACACACCAAGGAAACCAGAATTGAAAGAGACACGTGTACCCCAATGTTCATTGCAGCACTATTTACAATAGCTAGGACATGGAAGCAACCTGACAGAAAAATGGATAAGAAAGCTGTGGTACATATATACAATGGAATATTACTCAGCCATTAAAAAGAATACATTTGAATCAGTTCTAATGAGGTGAATGAAACTGGAGCCTATATACAGAGTGAAGTAAGTCAGAAAGCAAAACACCAAAACAGTATACTAACACATATATATGAGCTTCCCTGATGACTCAGATGGTAAAGCATCTGCCTGCAATTCAGGAGACCCAGGTTCAATCCCTAGGTTGGGAAGATTTCCTGGAGAAGGAAATGGAACCCACACCAGTATTCTTGCCTGGAGAATCCCATGGATGGAGGAGCAGGGTAGGCTACAGTCCATTGGGTCGCAATATATGGAATTTAGAAAGATAGTAACAGTGACCCTATATGCAAGACAGCAAAAGAGACACAGATGTGAAGAACAGTCTTTTGGACTCTGTGGGAGAAGGCGAGGGTGGGATGATTTGAGAGAATAGCATTGAAACATGTATATTATCATATGTGAAACAGATCGCCAGTCCAGGTTTGATGTATGAGACAGGGTGCTCAGGGCTGGTGCACTGGGATGACCCCAAGGAATGGGATGGGGAGGGAGGTGGGAGAGGGGTTCAAGATGGGAAACACATGTACACCCATGGCTGATTCATGTCAATGTATGGCAAAAAATACTACAATATTGTAAAGTAATAAGCCTCCAATTAAATTAATTAAAGATAAATGAATAAATAAGTAATAATTTAAAAAATGTGTACTTCATTTTTCATTGAGTCAAAATTCTTAGGTTGCTAATATCCCTGGCCTCGAGAGTCCCTTGACCTGCAAGGAGATCCAACCAGTCCATCCTAAAGGAGATCAGTCCTGAGTGTTCATTTGGAAGGACTGATATTGAAGCTGAAACTCCAATATTTTGGTCACCTGATGTGAAGAGCTGACTCATTTAAGAAGACTCTGATGCTTGGAAAGACTGAGGGCAGGAGGAGAAGGGGACGACAGTGAATGGACGGCATCACCGACTCAATGAACATGAGTTTGGGTAATCTCCGGGAGTTGGTGATGGACAGGGAGGCCTGGCGTGCTGCGATTCATGGGGTTGTAAAGAGTCGGACATGACTGAGCGACTGAACTGAACTGAACTGAACTGAACTAATATCTTGCAACTTGAAACATAAACCACGAACCATTAGTGTGAGCATCACCCAGAAGTCTGTTAAAAGTGAAGTCTCTTCCCTTGACCAAGAAATTCAGAATCTGTTTTTTTATTTTTCAGTTTATTATATTTTAACAACCATAATGCTTTTAATTTATTTAGAACTATGTTTAGAGCTTAAAGCAATCCATATGTAATGAAAGGACTAGTAGAAGCTTAATAAAATTTTACCTTTTAAGTTAAAGATTACTAAAATATAATCCTACATCTCATTTTTAAAGTATAAAAATATATTAAAAATTCAGTTTTTAAAAGGAAAAAAATTGAAGTTAAGGGAGTATAACTTATTTTGCCAAATCAGAGGTGATAGTTACCATGAGTGGGAAAGATTTGTTTTCATGTTACTTATTTGCTTAAACAGACTCAAGATTCCAAAAAGAGAGTTCATTTTAATCTAATCGGAAATTTGGAAATGACAGTTAGAGTCCACTTTTAGTGATTTTGATTTGCCTTTATTTTAGTCAAAGCATTTCTAAGCATATCCTGATTAAAGAAAGTGAACTTTTGTGTATATGTCAGAAAATGAGTGTTCTGTAAGTTATTTATCTTCTACTTGACCAAAATACTCTATGTTGAATTATAAACTCACGTTTAGTGAGTTGTTTACCGCTAGTGCCACCTGGGAAGCCACGTATGGTCGTTATTCATAATGAGGTGTTATCCTGTAAGTTTTGTTTTCAAGTGGCCCGTTATCATGAAAGGAAGCTTTGTAATTGAGTGGGAAGACAGGGCTTCAAAGTCAGATAGATCTGTGCCATCCTGGCTTTGCTGCTTATGATTTTCTGAACTTCAAGGAGTCAGTCAATTTCTTTTAGCCTCATTTTCCCCACATTAAAACAGGAATAATCATGCTTTTCCAATTTTGGAACAAATGGTATTATATGTGAAAACTTTATTAATTGCTCATAAGAGACTTTTAAAAATATTCATTTATTTTAAACTTTTGGCTGTGTTGGGTCTCTTTTTTTGTTGTGTGGGCTTTTCTCTAGTTATGGAGAGCACAGTTGTGGTGCACAGACTTCTCGTTATGGTGGCTTCTCTTGTCGTGGAGCATGGACTCTAGGATGTATGGGTTCCAGCAGTTGTGGCTCATGGGCTCAGCAGTTATGCCTCATGGGCTCTAGAGCACAGGCTCAGTATTTGTGTCACATGGACTTAGTTGCTCCATGGTGTGTGAGATCTTCCTTGACCAAGGATCAAATCCCATGTCTCCTGCATTGACAGCAGATTCTTTACCTCACTGAGCCACAAGGGAAGACCCATTAGAGGCTTTTATAAGTAGACTTTCTTCTTGTTTTCATTGTTATAATTATTATTCTCATTTCAATGCAACTTCCTTACGCATTCCTGCTTTTATCAGAGATTCAGTTTTTCAAATGCATAGTTATCTTTCTTACTATTATTTTTTTTTTTCATTTAATATTTATTTGAGCTCCTGTTGGTCTTTCTGGGAAGGGAGGGTCCTCCTTCAAGGCATTGCTCACCTTTTCTCTGTCTTCTTTTTTGTGTGTATGACTTTTTTTCTTTATTTATTTTTAGCTGAAGGATAGTTACAATTTTGTGTTGGTTTCTGCCATACATCAACGTGGATCAGCCACAGGTATAGTCATCTGTCTTCTTGATCTGTTCCCATGCTCTTGCAGCACCTCACAACTGATACATTCTCTGCCTTCAGTGTTTCCTTCATCATTGGTTCTTTCCCTTCATCTTATTAATATTTTCAGTATCTCTCTTATCCACATTCCCCAAATCTCCAGACTGATTCTCCTCAGGATCTAAAAATCCCATTTTCCTCCAGGCTTTTATCACCACACATTACTTCTGAGAGAGTAGTCTGCTTGAGTTTCTTTTTAACACCTTCCTTTCTCCTTAGCTCGTTGCAATCTTCCTTTTTTTTTCCTCCATTTTATGAAACTTGTTCTTATTTGAATCAACTAATTTCTTAATTGCCAAACTAATGATGATTTATCAGTCCTCATCGAATTTATTTCCAGTATGATGCTGTATTTACTTAGTAATTCAAATTTCTCTTTCCTTCTTGTGAAAGGCAAGTTTTCCAAAGTATTGTACAATTTAAATTGCTTTTTTCCAATTTCCTTTTTCTGCTCTTCTTCCTTCTTTCATTTTTTATACATTAATGTTCTCAAGATCCTTTCTTTTGTCACTTTCTTTACATAGTTGCATGTATCTCTAAGACTTTCATTCCCTCTTAGTGCCAATGATTCCTTAATCTATGCCAGATTCCCTAAATCTGAGCTGTTTTCTCAATATCAGATGTCCCTTGGCACTCACATACTCAGTATGTTTATAACTTGATTAATTATTTTATACCCTACAGAGTGTCACTCACCATCTGGCTCTACAAGGATTGAGTCACTAGCCACTGCAGTCGCTGACCTCCACAACCTGAAAGGAGTTCAGAGAAGGGATAGGAAGAAGACACTCTGTGCTCTAAGGAAACTGGCAGAACTGGCTTTCAGATAGTTAGATATTTTCAGGAGAAATTTTATGAACCCAATTTCTTGCATCTTCCCATACTTAGGTATATTCAGTTCAGTTCAGTTCAGTTGCTCAGTCGTGTCCGACATGTACTGAAGTCTTAAACATATATCTGTGCCTCCTGAATAGCAGTAGTCTTCCACCAAGATGTGTGTTTGATTGCATGTATCCCTTCTCCAAGATCACATATAAACTAATCTCATCTTAACTCTTCAGATCAGTTCCTCCAAGCTAGCTGAGAGGCTGCCTATTGGCTATAGTCCTCAGTACCTGTGTGCATGCTCATTCAGTCATGTCTGACTCTTTGTGACTCCATGGACTTTAGCCCACCATGGAATTTTCCAGGCAAGAATACTGGACTGGGTTGCTATTCACTTCTCCAGGGGCTCTTTCCAACCCAGGGATCGAATACATGTCTTCTGCTTGGCAAGCAGATTCTTTACCACTGCACCACCTGGGAAGCCCACAGTCCCCCCAAATACTGTAACTCACAGCTCTCACATTGTGTGTTTGTATTTCAATCATCACACATTCATTTGCCAAGTTCTGTTAATTCCACCATTTTAATACCCTAGGGAATTTAATACTTTCTGTTTAGCCCCACTGCTGCTACTTTAGGTTAAACTCTGTCATCTTTCATATGTTCTTCTAACTCATTTCCAACCCTCTTTAAAGCATATGTTGTTATTATATGATCACTTAAATACTTCTCTCACCCTCCAGAATAATTTATTTCCTTAATTTCCTGATAGCAAAAAAGACATGTCTATTGCTGATGTTTTGTAAGTAAAAAAAGAATAAATATTACCTTTATTGTAGTTCTTTTTCAAGGAATAGCTACTCTAGCATTTTAGTGTATAAATCTCATTTATTGTATAGGATTACATTTTCATATGTAGGATTTCTATTTATTTTCCAAATAGTAGTATACTTGTTTTAACAAATATTAATATATTAAAATATGGTTTGAAAATATATCTTTTCACCCTTAAAATGTATGATACGTATGTATGTTAGTCACTCAGTCATGTACAATTCTTTGTGGCCTCATGGACCATAGCTTTCCAGGCCCCTCTGTTCATGGAATTCTCCAGTCAAGAATACTGGAGTGGATTGCCATTCCCTTTTCCAAGGGATCTTCCCAACCCAGGGATTGAACCTGGGTCTTCCACGTTTTGGACAGATGCTTTACCATCTGAGCCATCAGGGATATACAAGTTTTCATATCAAGATTTATGATACTGTATTTTCTATTAATTTATAAATTAATATAATGAAATTATTATATATATATAATGAAATATATATAATATAATGAAATTATTATATATATAATGAAACTGTATATAATGAAATTATTTTATCACTGTTGAATACTGATGGAGATTTAGTTTTTTTATTACTATTAGAAATTATTCTATGGTGAATGTAGTATTTTTTAAGTCTTTTTTGTATAATTATGATTGTTTCTTTAGAAATATTTGTAGAAGCAGAATTGCTGGAACACATATATGTTCTTGACACATTTCTATGGATGTCTGACACATTTTTGACAAAATTCCCTTTAGAGAGTGCTCTATCTGTTTAAATTCCCAGCAGCTTTCTGGATTTTGTCCATTTTTGCACTGAATTTCATCATAATAAATATTTTAACAACTTGTTAGGCAAAGATGGCATCTCATTGTTTTAACTGCATGTTTGTCATTAGTTAAACACTAAATACTTTCTTGTTCACTGAATTGCCAGTCACATTCTTAGCTCATTTTTTATCTTGATAATTATTTCTTTAAAAATTTATGCACATTTTATATATTCCAAAGCTGTTATCATTTTGTCATACAGTACTGATTTCTTTCTTCAGTATTTACCCTTTAAATACAAATTACTCATTGACTTTCTTTTGTACCATTTCCTTATTCTTGCTGTTAATCCATGTCTGTTTTTGACCTACAGGTAGTTGGTATATACAAAAACTAATACTGCCCTCACAAAAGGACTTTGTAATAACTAATTACATAGTTTTATGAATTCCTTAGTCAAGGAAGAAGGCAAAGATTATATTTTCAAATCATGTTTGTATCTCAATGATAAACCAGATCACTTGCACACCTGTGTGCCCAGTAGGTGTTGAATTGGAGTACTGTAATTCTCCTGCACACCTATCCTGTAGACCCCTGCAAAACTGCAAATATTTTCCACGCCATGCTCCACCATGAAGAACCATTAGCCATTTTCTGGGTCTTACTCAAGAGCTTTTTTAGTGTTGTTTTATAGTTAAGAGCCAAGGTTATGCAGATAGTCAATCCTGAGTTTGAGTTCAAGCTTGACCCTACCAACTTCCTAGTTGTGTAACCTTGATGAAAGCCTCAGATTCCCATCTGTAAAATGGATCATTATGGTATCTATCACACTGAAACCATAATCACAGAAAACTAGTCAGTCTAATCACACTAGGACCACAGCCTTGTCTAACTCAATGAAACTAAGACATGCCTGTGGGGCCACCCAACATGGGTGGGTCATGGTGGAGAGATCCGACAGAATGTGGTCCCCTGAAGAAGAGAATGGCAAACCACTTCAGTATTCTTGCCTTGAGAACCCCATGAACAGTATGAAAAGGCAAAATGATAGGATACTTAAAGAGGAACTCCCCAGGTTGGTAGGTGCCCAATATGCTACTGGAGATCAGGGGAGAAATAACTCCAGAAAGAATGAAGGGATGGAGCCAAAGCAAAAACAATACCCAGTTGTGGATGTGACTGGTGATAGACACAAGGTCCGATGCTATAAAGAACAATATTGCATAGGAACTTGGAATGTCAGGTCCATGAATCAAGGCTAATTGGAAGTGGTCAAACAGGAGATGGCAAGAGTGAACCTTGACATTCTAGGAATCAGCGAACTGAAATGGACTGGAATGGGTGAATTTAACTCAGATAACCATTATATCTACTACTGCAGGCAGGAATCCCTTAGAAATGGAGTAGCCATCATGGTCAACAAAAGAGTCTGAAATGCTGTACTTGGATGCAATGTTAAAAACAACAGAATGATCTCTGTTCATTTCCAGGGCAAACCATTCAATATCACAGTAATCCAAGTCTATGTCCCAACCAGTAACCCTGAAGAAGCTGATGTTGAACTGTTCTATGAAGACCTACAAGACCTCTTAGAACTAACATCCCAAAAGATGTCCTTTTCATCATAGGGGACTGGAACACAAAAGGAAGTCAAGAAACACCTGGAGTAACAGGCAAATTTGGCCTTGGAGTACAGAATGAAGCAGGACAAAGGCTAATAGAGTTTTGCCAAGAGAACGCACTGGTCATAGCAAACACCCTCTTCCAACAACACAAGAGAAGACTCTACATATGGACATCACCAGATGGTCAACACCAAAATCAGATTGATTATATTCTTTGCAGCCAAAGATGGAGAAGCTCTATAGAGTCAGCCAAAACAAGACCGGGAGCTGACTGTGGCTCAGATCATGAACTCCTTATTGCCAAATTCAGACTTAAATTGAAGAAAGTAGGGAAAACCACTAGACCATTCAGGTATGACCTAAATAAAATCCCGTATGATTATACAATGGAAGTGAGAAATAGATTTAAGGGACTAGATCTAATAGATAGAGTGCTTGATGAACTATGGACGGAGGTTCATGACATTGTATAGGAGACAGGGATCAAGACCATCCCCATGGAAAAGAAATGCAAACCAGCAAAATGGCTGGCTGGGGAGGCCTTACAAATAGCTGTGAAAAGAAGAGAAGCAAAAGCACAGGAAAAAAGGAAAGATATAAGCATCTGAATGCAGAGTTCCAAAGAATAGCAAGAAGAGATAAGAAAGCCTTCCTCAGCAATTAATGCAAAGAAATAGAGGAAAACAACAGAATGGGAAAGACTAGAGATCTCTTCAAGAAAATTAGAGATACCAAGGGAATATTTCATGCAAAGATGGGCTCGATAAAGGACAGAAATGGTATGGACCTAACAGAAGCAGAAGATATTAAGAATAGGTGACAAGAAAACACAGAAGAACTGTACAAAAAAGATCTTCATGACCAAGATAATAATGATGGTGTGATCACTGACCTAGAGGCAGACATCCTGGAATGTGAAGTCAAGTGGGCCTTAGAAAGCATCACTACGAACAAAGCTGGTGGAGATGATGGAATTGCAGTTAAGCTATTTCAAATCCTGAAAGATGATGCTGTGAAAGTGCTGCATTCAATATGCCAGCAAATTTAGAAAACTCAGCAGTGGCCACAGCACTGAAAAAGATCAGTTTTCATTCCTATCCCAAAGAAAGGCAATGCCAAAGAATGCTCAAACTGCCGCACAATTGTACTCATCTCACATGCTAGTAAAGTAATGCTCAAAATTCTCCAAGCCAGGTTTCAGCAATATATGAACCATGAACTTCCAGATGTTCAAGCTGGTTTTAGAAAAAGCAAAGGAATCAGAGATCAAATTGTCAACATCCGCTGGATCATGGAAAAAGCAAGAGAGTTCCAGAAAAACATCTATTTCTGCCTTATTGACTATGCCAAAGCCTTTGACTGTGTGGGTCACAATAAACTGTGGAAAATTCTGAAAGAGATGGAAATACCAGGCCACCTGACCCGCCTATTGAGCAACCTGTATGCAGGTCAGAAGCAACAGTTAGAACTGGACATGGAACAACAGACTGGTTCCAAATAGGAAAAGGAATACGTCAAGGCTGTATATTTGCACCCTGCTTATTTAACTTCTATGCAGAGTACATCATGAGAAACGCTGGCTGGAAGAAGCCCAAGCTGGAATCAAGATTGCCAGGAGAAATATCAATAACCTCAGATATGCAGATGACACCACCCTTATGGCAGAAAGTGAAGAGGAACTAAAAGCCTCTTGATAAAAGAGAAAGAGGAGAGTGAAAAAGTTGGCTTAAAGCTCAACTTTCAGAAAACGAAGATCATGGCATCTGGTCCCATCACTTCATGGGAAACAGTGGAAACAGTGCCAGACTTTATTTTTTGGGGCTCCAAAATCACTGCAGATGGTGACTGCAGCCATGAAATTAAAAGATGCTTACTCCTTGGAAGGAAAGTTATGACCAACCTAGATAGCATATTGAAAAGCAGAGACATTACTTTGCCAACAAAGGTCCATCTAGTCAAGGCTATGGTTTTTCCAGTGGTCATGTATGGATGTGAGAGTTGGACTGTGAAGAGAGCTGAGCGCTAAATAATTAATGCTTTTGAACTGTAGTGTTGGAGAAGACTCTTGAGAGTCCCTTGGACTGCAAGGAGATCCAACCAGTCCTTTCTAAAGAAGATTGGTCTTGGGTGTTCTTTGGAAGGAATGATGCTAAAGCTGAAACTCCAGTACTTTGGCCACCTGATGGGAAGAGTTGACTCATTGGAAAAGAGTCTGATGCTGGGAGGGATTGGGGGCATGAGGAGAAGGGGACGACAGAGGATGAGATTGCTGGATGGCATCATCGACTCGATGGTCGTGTGTCTGAGTGAAGTCCGGGAGTTGGTTATTGACAGGGAGGCCTGGCGTGCTGCAATTCATGGGGACTCAAAGAGTTGGACAAGACTGAGTGACTGAACTGAACTCAACTTATGATATCTGTCTCTTTGGTATGTTATGAGACTTAGATGTTTACCTTATTTGAGACAAGGGCATCATTAGCACTTGATTAATGATTACTATTATTTTAATATTATCATTGCAATCAAAGTTAGTTAGGTACTTCAGATGAATTGTAATACTGTAACTGTTAGAGTTTGAATTATTACTTATTGCATCATTAAATTATTAAATGTTTTCTGTGTTCCCTCTACAGAGAAATAAGAACAGATATCCAAGTCTTTAAGGATGTATTTTTATTTTATTTTTTCTTTAATTTTTTTTAAGTCAATAACTTTATTTTTTTTAACTTGTTTGTTCTTATTTTTTTAATTTAATTTTATTTTTTAACTTTACAACATTGCATTGATTTTGCCGTATATCAAAATGAATCTGCCACATGTATTTTTAAGATAAATTATGTAAGAATACATGAAAAAAATTTGAATGAAATACATATGCCTTTAGCTATTAGAAAGAATAGTAAGAATATTCTGCTTATTAATGTAGTCATATCAGTCCTGATAGGCTATTATTCTTAAATAGTAAGCAAATTCCAGATATGTACATATCCTTCAATTTCCTTTAGATAATAACTAACTCTAATTAACCTACACAAATCTTGGCAACTTTCCTATCTTAATAAACCCAGGTAAATGAATTTTAATAAAATAGTATAAAAACACTAAAAAATCTATTATGTTTATATTAACAAGAAAAAAAAGAATAAAATTATTTTGTTGTAACTGGGAATAAAGAAAGGAGAATAATCCGTCTTAAAAATCATTCACAGTTAACATTGCACAATAAAGGAAAATCACCCACAAGATATTTTCAAGCCTATTTATGGTGGAATAGCAATGACAGTGGCAATAGGTGTCTCAAAAGAAATACGAAGTAAAAATGTTGTCAATCTTTAGGTACTTATAGAAACACAATGAGGAAATATAAATACCAGGAGAGAAATAACGCGATAGCAGGAGAGAAATATTAGTATTTTCTTGCTTAAGGTTGTGTTATGTTTTCAAATTTGGTCTTTAGGGAACTTTAGGACAATAGTTATTGTGGTACATTAAGAAGAGGTAAGTTTTTTTTTTTTCTATCAAATAAGTATATGCAGTTGACATACATGAGAATAGACTTTTCTAACTATTTTACTGAGCTCCCTAAATAAAGAATTGAAGAAAGTATTTTAAAATTTAGTCTTTTATGAAAATGTTATAATTGTCATACTCAAACACTCTGTGATTTTGAAATGTATTTAAACAGCATGCTAATATTGTTCTGACTCAAAAAAATTACTTATTGCAAAAAATTTATTGTTTAAATTGTGATCAGTCCTACTAAGCTTTGTCACAAATAAGATAACTTGTGTTGCCCAAGATTTTCTTGATTTCAGAACTCAAAGTCGCATGTCTGGGGGGCAGCCTCAGTCCGAACAGACTGAGATAGTTGGTCACCCTAGTTACAGGTCACTTAAATACACATTGCCATATATACACAAAATACAAAGTCAAACCAAGAATAAGACTGTTAGTACGACACAAAATTTTAAATTCACCTTTAAGTGAGCAAAATTGATCATGAACAGAGTATTTGCACAGTCTGATTAAAAGCAAAGAAAGAAATGCTGCTTAATATAGATGAACAATGATCAAAATTTACCTTAATAAGATACTTACTTTTGTAAAAATTCTTCATGGCCACATATACTTAAGAGATGATCTCTGGGGAATAACTGGTCATTCATGCAAAAATGTAGAATTTCGGCAATTAGGTCTTTGACAAGATAATTAGCTAAAAACAGGATTGAATAATAAAATGTTAATAAGAGCTCATTATATATTGGCTAAGTAAAAGATTTTGAGCACAAAAAATGATGCATGCATTATGAACTGTTATAACTGTCTAGCTCCATCAAGAGGAATTAAAATGAGATACGCTACACTTACTGATCTGATTATATTTGGAGATTTTTTTAAAGTATTCTTTGCATTTTCTTTGATCACTGTCTTCATATAATCTAACAGAGCTAGGTATTTCATTTCTCATTCTGAAAACTTTGGTAATGGTAGCTTCTGCATAAAAAAAAAAAAAAATGTTCTGCTGTGGTTATCCTTAGAGATTTGAGAGATGCCAAAGAGATTACTGAGTGAATGCTAGGTGGCAAGCCAGGAGTCTAACCCAAATATGGCAGCTTCTAAAGCTGGTGCTCTTAATAATTTTGAGTGTTCACACCTTATCATTCTTCCTTTCCTGTATAGAATCACCCCAGATTCTGTCTTGGACAGCATTATAATAACCTTGAAGGACATGCACTCTTTTTCTTCACCTTCCCTAGAACTCAAAAGTGTCAGCATATTATAGGGTAAAAACCCTTTGCCGTCTCATATTCACATTCTACAATATCCCCCCATAGTGACACACACACACCATTTAATTATGTTTACTTATGAAACATTTTCTATTTATAGATGATAAAGAGGGATTCATTTATTATCATATATAATAATAGTTAGCAATTAGAGACAAAGGAACCTGTTGGGCTACAATCCATGGGCCCGCAGAGAGTTGGACATGACTGAGGGGACCAAGCACACATAGCCAAAAATGCTTTCAATGTGATCTTGAATGAAAGTAGGTACAACAGATTGTACTGATGATCTTTATTGAAGATTTGAACAGCATACTGCAAATCCTCAATTGCACTTACTCAAGGCTGTATATTGTTACCCTGCTTATTTAACTTATATGAAGAGTACATTATGAGAAAAGCTGGGCTGGAAGAAGCACAAGCTGGAATCAACATTGCCAGGAGAAATATCAATAACCTCAGATACGCAGATGACATCACCCTTATGGCAGAAAGTGAAGAGGAACTAAAAAGCCTCTTGATGAAAGTGAAAGAGGAGAGTGAAAAAGTTGGCTTAAAGCTCAACATTCAGAAAACGAAGATCATGGCATCTGGTCCCATCACTTCATGGTAAATAGATGGGGAAACAGTGGAAGCAATGTCAGACTTTATTTTTGGGGGCTCCAAAATCACTGCAGATGGTGACTGCAGCCATGAAATTAAAAGATGCCTACTCCTTGGAAGGAAAGTTATGACCAACCTAGATAGCATATTGAAAAGCAGAGACATTACTTTGCCAACAAAGGTCCATCTAGTCAAGGCTATGTTTTTTCCAGTGGTCATGTATGGTTGTGAGAGTTGGACTGTGAAGAGAGCTGAGCGCTAAAGAATTAATGCTTTTGAGCTGTGGTGTTGGAGAAGACTCTTGAGAGTCCCTTGGACTGCAAGGAGATCCAACCAGTCCTTTCTAAAGGAGATCGGTCTTGGGTGTTCTTTGGAAGGGATGATGCTAAAGCTGAAACTCCAGTACTTTGGCCACCTGATGGGAAGAGTTGACTCATTGGAAAAGAGTCTGATGCTGGGAGGGATTGGTGACAGGAGGAGAAGGGGACGACAGAGGATGAGATGGCTGGATGGCATCAATGACTCGATGGACGTGAGTTTGAGTGAACTCCGGGAGTTGGTGATGGACAGGGAGGCCTGGCGTGCTGCGATTCATGGGGTCGCAAAGAGTCAGACACGACTAAGTGACTGAACTGAACTGAACTGAAGTTGAGTTTTGCTTATAATTATGTGTTTACATTGATGTGACTTCTTTTATGGCCAAACTATTGGGAAAGGTTTTTGTCACAGACTGGCTAACAAAACATAGTATAAATGGTATTATTGAACTTTCCATGAAGAAAAAAAGGAAGCATATAATGCTGGATTTAAAAGTGTATTTTATGGGAGATCAAGCTTTTATCAATAAAATGTTTAGAGAAACAAACGGTAGTGATCATCAAGGAATTAGAGATTATAGAAATGCCCGGACATAGGAGAGAGTATCTTATATGTGCTACTGCTTGGTAATATTGACTGAAATATTATGAATTGAAGCTAGAGGAAAATATAGCCACAAGCAAAATCAAGACTGGAAAAGCTTTGAAAAGAAGGGGAGAGCAATGCCAATGAAAAATGGCAGGGAAATATTTCCAAAGACTCCAGTTTATTTTAATTAATTTGACTTTCCCATTTCCAGGACTGTATGGCCTATGCTATTTCATAGTATGTATGAATTCATTATTTCACTACAGTCAGTTGTTGCAGTTTACATGAACGACTCCATAAGCTAGTTTCTAACTGTTACTCCTCTTCTGTGCTTTGGTGTCAGGTCTTCTACTACTCATGTTACTCTTTGGATGTCTCATTACCACTTCAAATTCAGCATGTCTGTATCTGAAATTACCATTTTTCTCCTTGAAGCCAAATAGTTAAGTGTCTGTAAGTTAAACTTTTCATCCATATTGTAAGCCAACAAGTACCATGGTTTACTTTAAGGAGATTTTATACCTGTATCTTCAATTTGGCAGCTAATATGATCCTTTTCCCAGTTTCTCATAGTTGCCAACTTCATACAACCCTTCTCAATCTGTTGTCCATATTGCCTACCATATTGAAAAGGTGAAGACCCACTCGTGACTTTTTAAATTATGCTACTTTGCAGCTTAAATCTAGTTTTTATGCATCCTTCTCGATCCCTTTACATCTCTTTTGATGTAAAAGTATCACTGTTGTTTTGCTTAGTATTAAGTCATGTCCAATTTTTGTGACCCCATGGACTGCAGCACACCAGGCTTCCCCGTCCTTCACTATCTCCTGGAGTTTGCTCAGACTCATGTCCATTGAGTCGATGATGCCATCCAACCATCTCATCCTGTGTCATCCGCTGCTTCTTCTATACTCAATCTTTTCAGCATCAGGGTCTTTTCCAGTGAGCTGGAGTATCACTGCTTTTTATTAAATCTAACTTCTTCACATATGATTCTTCCATCACTGGTTTCTAGTGTCATCAATTTAAAGCCCTTCTCTTATGTAATATTCCCCACTCTAAAGATGCTTTTGTCTTTTCTTTAAAATAATCTTTTTCTATTTAATATTCCAATAAAATCACTCTTCTTCCATTATATTCCCTTAAGGATAGTATCTTATTTATTTCTTTAATTTATGCCTTCTCATTACTGCCAAATTTCTTTACAGAGTACATAACTGCTGCCAATAGTTCTCAATTACTCTTTAATCTTTGCAAACTGGCTTCTACCACTTTACAGGTCACAAATGACTTCCTAATACAGTTCCAACTATGCATCATTTAAATTTAGAAAGTAAAGACACTGGCTTTAGAATAACTTTGGAGTTGGAAAAAAGGACAGGGTATCTTCTTCACTGAATTGATAGCTGAAGATTGTAGAAGCAGAGACGACCTTGTTCAAAACACCTGCTCCTCCAGAAGGATTCTATTTTCTCACTCTGGGGGAAACAGAATTCTCTTTGGATGAGAATCTCTCACTGTCTCCTCCTCTTTCTGTCTAGATTTTGTTACAGCTTCTGTTTTTTACTGGTCATTCTTGAAATGCTCTTCAGATTTTTATTCTTTAGAGTACATCTATATTATTCAGTTCAGTTCAGTTCAGTTGCTCAGTCGTGTCCGACTCTTTGCAACCCCATGAACTGCAGTACGTCAGGCCTCCCTGTCCATCACCAACTCCTGGAGTTCACCCAAACTCATGTCCATCAAGTCGGTGATGCCATCCAGCCATCTCATCCTCTATCTATATTATTGGTAAAGCACTAATGTAAAGTAGTGAAGGGATCACAGTTTTGGCGTAAAAATTAGTTTAAAATGAAAACATTTGAAATCTTATCTGTACTTTTCTTATCTGAATAAAGCCAAGTCTCATAATACAGATGCTATTAATTTCCTTCTGAGAGAGCTTCCTGCAAATTCCAGGAAGGAGACAGACTGCCCATCCACTAGCTTAAAAAGATATATAATTATTGTTTTTTCTAGCTTAAGCTTTAAATACCTCCCCCTGCACACATTTTTATATTATGCTGTTATATAAATGTATACCTCTGAGTTTCAGCAGGTCATTCATTAATGAATAACCCCTGCATGACTGTGTAAAGAAACCTTGTCTTTTGCCTTGTTAATCTGTTTATTGTCAATTATGTAACAGTCCTAATCCCACTTCAAATTTAAATGGGCAGAGGAAAAGTTTTTCTCCTAAGAGTAGCATACACTACTCTGTATATTTTCATAAATGTGTCTTGTCTCCCTCTCTACTTTTTCCTCCTTCTCCTAATTCATCCCTTCCTGCTCCTCCTTCTTATAAACACTCTTAGTATCTTTGAGGCCACAGACATCCTCTTTACCACTGTACATTTCTAACACTTAACACAGTGACCTAATCACTTTACTGAAACTTCTTGTAAAAGTCAAAAATGGCCTCTGGTTTGCCAAATCCAATATTGGAAATTAAATATTATAAACTGGAAGATCAGGAGTGGTCTCCCTAGTTCATAATTCTTCTTCTTCTCCAGCCACTGAAGTCAACATTACTCAGATATCATTCTGATTGGATCAAGGTGCAACACCGCATTGACCTTGGTGGTCCAATCAGAACCCTGCTTTCAGAAACTGGGAAGTGGATCTGAAAGCAGCTCTTTTGCCCCTTTTCTCTTTGCCCATTTCTGTTCCCCTGTAACTTTGAAAGAACCTAATTAAGTAGTTAAAGATTGATTAGTTCTCTAGAGCAACACCCCCCCCCCGCCCCCGCCCCTTAGCGATCCTGCAGACATGTCCCACAGGGAAGATAACATTTGAAGAGAGAGTCAGTCAACCTGCACAGAACAGAGAACAATGCAGAACCCAGCCTTCTGCCTCCACGATTCACTGAGATTCTTCCCCCACTTGTTTCCCTTCAAAAACTGTCAGGGCTGAGCAGAATCTTTGGAGTGGCCTTGGGGCATGAGTCCATCTTCTCCACAGATTGCCGGCTTTTCTGATTAAAGCACCTTCAATAATTCCTCCTGATTATTGGTTTTTAGCCGTGAGCAGCCAAACCTGAGTTTGGTAACAGATCCAACAGATTGAACTTTCTTTAGAGATTGAACTTTCTTAAGGTAGCTGGCCAAATAACTTTTAAGCTTGAGCCTGGCTTTCCATGTGTTTCAGAAAAGTAAGGGAAATGAGTCAGCAGAAAGTAAGAGAAACATAAGAAACAGTTTTACAGAGAGGAGATAAGGTGAGAGACATACAGGGATTTTGGACTGCTTGTACATCAGATTTTTCTTCCCAAATGTTTTCTGAATTCCTACTCCTAAATGCTAAAGAAATACCTGTAATCCTTAAAAAAAATTATTTAACTTATATCAGCAGGAGTTGGTTTCTGTTAGTTTCAAACCAGATAATCCTAATATTCCTACATAATATCGTTATGTTTGCAGTCATCTGTACTAACTTGGAGCCTTAGCTAGAGTAAGAAAGAAAAAACAACAACAACAACAAAAAAATCTAGTAATCATAATGAAACTACAGTCCATGGGGTTACAAAGATTCGGACATGACTGAGTGACTAACACTTCTACTTCAATGAAAAAATTGAAATCAACCTTGAGTATTCATTGGAAGGACTGATGCTGAAGCTGAAACTCCAGTAACTTTGGCCATCTGATGTGAAGAGCCAAAAAGACCCTGATGCTGGGAAAGATTGAAGACAGGAGGAGAAGGGGACAACAGAGGAGGAGATGGTTGGATGGCATCACTGATTCAATGGATATGAGTTTGAGCAAACTCCAGGAGATAGTGAAGGACAGGGAAGCCTGATGTGTTGCCATCCATGGGGTTGCAAAGAGTCAGACATGACTTAGCAACTGAACAACAACAATTTGTCAAGGAACAGCAGTTGATAGGTAGAAACAGTAAAACAAAGGTTGTTTGAAGAACAAAATTGTTTTGCAAAAAGGTTGACTGTAACAGTGAAATAAATATTAAACAACTTAAAGAGATTCTAAAACTTTAGGGAATAAGAATCATCCGGTGAGTTTGATAAGATAGATACCTGGGATCCATCTGCAGAGACTGATTCAGTATATCTGTTAACTATGCTGGACTGACAGGACTATTACTCTGAAGATACAGGCTGTGTATCAATGTCTATTCAATCTCCCAGTTTATTTACTTTTGAATAAAACAGTTGTTTCTAAAGGATAAGAACAGCCATTTCCACTTACATGTAGCCTTTCTCTAGAATCTTTCTGAAATTTAGCTTTTATTTTTAATATGTTAAAAACTTGCTATACTTGCTATTTCATAGCAGGAAAACAAGGTGTCCTGGGGTGAGCTATGGAGAGAGTTCTTTGAAACAATAGCTAAAAAAATGTTAAAAGATTTCCAGCTGTTTTCCTGTTACTTCACTTCAGGGCAAAATACTAGCTAATACTGCTTCTCTTAATGACTTCAGACTGTGGGCTCAAGGCTAGGCAGCTCATACGAGCTTTAGGTAGATTTTTATACTTATTTGCAAGATTGCTTACCACATGGGATAAAATGAAGTCCTTTTGTTGAGTTATCAGTAAAAATATTTATATTAAACTTAGTATTAGAAAAGAGCTTATATGGAAATGCTGTAGTCGTGCTCCAAATCTTCCCAGAATTGGAATCCATGTCAGCGGCATGATATGTTTCTCTTATTCTGAAAAATATATGTGAAAAAGTACTTAGGACAAAATTTCAAGAAACTTCTTGAAGGGTTTGCAATAGAAGATTTAATATAGGAAAGTAGGCAGCAGCTGATTTGTGGTACAGTGCTGTTAGCTAGGCTAGCTTAGTAAAGATTACAGTTAAACCAAAAACAACTGTAAATGTCTGGTCTTTAAGTTTTCTCTGGAGCATCTCATTTAAAGCAATTAGGAATATATTGTCCAGCAAAAACAGGAGAGGAATAGTTGCTATTGCTGCCTTCTCTCCCACAAATGCACACACACACTATATTGCATTCCTTTTTGTATCCCATCAGACACACACACACACACACACACACACACACACACACACTATGATAATTCATTTTTGTATCCCACCATCACCCAACACAGTCCATAAACATGAAAGGGGTTCCGCAAATTCTTCTAAATGCTTTATTGAATGGAAAACTTTTTGCCAGTGCACAACTACACAGCCAGCCAAGCAGACTTGGAATTTTGTGACAGCATAGAAAGAAATTTCATTAGACCTGCCTGATGGCTAATGCCTGACAATCCCATGGGGGATAATACCATTTGCCAGATTTCCAAGAGAAAAGATTTTCCTTGCCTGTCACAAGTTTGCCTCTGATGGACTTTTGTAACAGCCCCTCCCAACTTCCCTTCTCCTTTATGAAAGTTTTCCTCGCCTTTGCTTTACTTGGACTTGCCTGTGGTTTTCTGTAATTACATGTCCCAAATTGTAATTTTTTGCTTCTCCCAAATAAACCCATTTTGGTGATGAAAAAGGAATACATTGTCACTCATAAAATATGAAAATTCACCCTGAACAGTGACTATTGCTTCATGGACATTTCCTTTGAAGCTTGAACTCGTGCCTTTCTCAAGCCAGAAGTCACTCATTTATTATTTATTCATTTATTGATGGTTAAATTCTCTTGTTTGTGTCAAATCGGTAAGTACAATTCTTGGCAGCTCATTTTCTTTAAAATTTGGATTTTACACAAATATTTGGATTTTACATAAATAATTGAGTTCAGAAGTCATTTGTACATTCTGCACAATTACTTGCTGTGTCAGAGTCAGAGAATTGCAAAATAGTTTCTCCTTGGAGCCAGGAGCCTTGAGTTTGAACCCTGATTCTCTTATTCAGTAGTTTTATGGTCAGAGGCAAGTTATTTGACCAGTTTCTTTGTTTGCACAAATGAGAATATTTATATCTACTTTAAAGTTTTATGTGAGAAAAGGCATATAAAAGACTTTTGTAGAATGTAAAGCAATATATGCATGTAATATATCATAATTATCATTATATATCATTATAGCTGAATCCCTGTAGAGCTATATTTTTATGCCTACATGTAGAGTATAACGTAAAATTTGTAACTAGCTATTTAAAATGCTTTTGATGATGACTATGAAATCTTGGATTATTTTTACTTTTTTGTTAATTTTGCAGAACCCTAAACTTTCTAGTACTTTTCCTGAATGAAAAATTATGCATTCTGTGTAATATATCAGATATATTACATTCTTGACATTCATCCTAACAATTTATGCAGCATTAAAGTAGTATAGGCTCACTGAGGTAGCTCCATCTCTGTACCCTTAAACTCTACCAAAACATCCCTTCGTTAAGGGACCTCACAAGTGGAAAAGTACATGTTCATCCAATGGGCCTGGCATGCATAAGGATCACCTTGTTTTCTGGATTCCATCCCCAAAGTTTTTGACTCGGTAGGTAAGTGGAGGATTCCCACCCCCACCCCCATTTTTTTCTCCCAGCAGTTTCCCAAATAAGTCAATACTACTACAGTTCAAGAACCACTACTTAGGATAAACATATAGGCCACTCTTCCTTCTTTTACCCTCCATCAAAGGTTTTTACTCCATTTCTGAATTGAGGAGTTTGATGATCTAGCATTCAACCATATGATAAGATACTACTCAATGCATACATGCATGATTTAACCTTCTGCCATTTTAGAGAATTAAATTTAAAATGTAAATTCATGACTCTTTCTTTTCTAAACCTTCACTGAGCATCTACTGTGGGCCCAAAACTTTTTTTGTGTACTATTGCTCTGGTGACTCAGACAGTAAAGAATTCGCCTGCATTGCAGGAGAAATGGGTTTGATCCCCAGGGTGGAAAATTCCCTGGAGAAGGAAACAGCTGTCCACTCCAATATGCCTAGAGAATTCCATGGACAGAGGAGCCTGGCAGGCTACACTACATAGGGTTGCAAAGAGTTGGATATAACTGAGTGACTTTGACTGTTGCTCTCTGATGGCCTTTGCTGCAGCAGCTTAAAGCACGGTTTTAGTTCCCAGCCAGAGATTGAAGTCAGGCCATGGCAGTGAGAGTGCTGAATCCTAACCACTAGACCCCCAGTGACCAGTGACCAGTGACCAGCGGCCAGTGACAAGGCCCTGGCCCATCAGATGTGTAAAAGTGAATTTTTGAATAGAGATGGAAAGTAGTGGAACAAGTAAAGTGTTTATTAGGAGGAAAAGAGCACATGTGGATAGGCACATGGATGGGCTAAGAGAAAGTCATGCCCTCACAAGAGTTTGAATCCCTTTTATGGGATATTTCTTCTGAGTTTCCTTTGGCCATTCATCTTGCTTTCCCTGGTTCTGAGTCTGTATTTGGTTTATCTCAGGGTCCTTCCTTGGGTCCAGGCACATCTCTTAGCCAAGATGGATTCTAGCAAATGTGCTATTGGATATTGACATCACCTGCTATGCCCTGGCACCGCCTTCCTTTTTGACCTTCAGGGAGCCTTCCTGCACATGTGTAATTGGGGAGATCTCTTTGACATTGAGAATGAGGAATATGGGGTCTTTTATCTCTTAACTGGGTAGGGCTCAACTCCTCTCTTACTCTTATCCTGGAGTATATGTCTACAGGGGACAAACTCTGGCTGCATAGCTTGGGACCCATCTGTCTTCTGTCTCACTATGATATTTTATTGTATCATAAAACTATATTTCTTGAGATATATGGCTTAAAAGTCTGTCATAACAGGAAACCAGATTCCATAAATTAGGGAGCCTCTTGAAGGATATGTAACAGGAATGTTAACAGCATTTTTAGGTATGGTTACTTAAATACTAGGAAAAAACACAAATGAAATTGGATATATAAATCCATTCTACTAGGGCTTTCCAGAAAGTCTGGAGACTGTCTTAAGAAATTCGTCTTTCAAATTCGATTTGGTCTGTTTTTGAATGAAAGAGCTTTGGATATTTGGATATCTAAATATTTTTGGAAGTATTTGGACACCAGCACATAGTAGGTCCTCAAAAAAATTGTTGAGTGAACAGTTTGTGTACAAAATAATTATGCATATATAAATTCATTTTATATGAGTACATGCCAACAAAAATTATTGAAAACAAAAAAAGTAAATGTGTAAACGTAACCTTTGTCTTCTTTTTTACTACTTTAATATTTATTATTGTTTGGTTGTCTTTTTTTAGTACTCATGGTTACTTTGAAAGAAACTCTTGAGAAAAATTCCATCTAAGAGTTTAAAAATGTACCATGAGCTACTGAAAAACCATCCCATAAAATATATTTATGTCACTATTAAGAAGATTTCACCAAAGAATACATACTAAACTCTCTTGGGGAAAAAAAAGTTATGAGAGAGACTAATAAGTGTTTTTTGATGGAGCTATACCAAGTATTACCTTGTGATATGAAGAGAGCTATTTCTCATGCTTCGAGAGTAGAAATTATCACGTCTTAAATTTTATTAAAGTGTCAAGTTCCTGGCACTGCTTGTCAGGTTGTTACAGTGGGTAGCTTATTCTTGAAAGAATCAATATTGATATCTTTAAAGATCCTAATTTAGGAACCCAAAGTGCCATTTAAAATTTTCTTCTGTGAACTGGAGCAAGAAATTAATTAAAGATTGAATATGGGTTCATGGATTTGAAATGCTTTTTTTTTTTTTTGTATGTGTGTGCCCTTTGGTTCTTTCAATATGGCAACAAGGTTTTTAAACTTGACCTTGCTTTTCAGTTTTCTTGCTTGTTCTTCGTTTGAATCTCTCTCATGCATGAACTAGTTACTAGGCATTCAGGTAGCTTTTTAAGATAATGATTAAATAAATGGTTCAAATCTTTAAATCCAAATGATCATTCAGCAGGCAGCAGCTATAGTTGATAAATATGTTTACTTATGTGTATATTTATTACACTTAAAACAGCCAAAAATATAAAAATCAAGGTAATTAAAATGAAAGTGCACTAATTTTTCAAAAATTTCAGAAATCTGAGCAAAAGAAGAAATGGCATTATATAAATTTTCATTGATTAATGAAAGATTGGTCTTTAAAAAGGAGGCATCTACCTTTATGAGTTCTTTATTTAGGTTAGCAAAAAGGGGATCTGTGATTTCTTGGTAATCTCCCCTAGTGATCAAATTTGTTTCTCAGTGGACAAACACCCATGCATTTGTTCAGTATTCTGGCAGCCCATTCAGGGTAAGATTGAGTTATTAAGCAGAAGGTATTCTCATTGTTCTAAATAGTATATTCCATTTAGGATATACTATTGGATATATAGTATATATATATAGGATATATATAGAAGGATAAATTCATGCTAGTTTGGGACAGAGCCACAGAAGTCAGTCACTTATGTGCTAGTTAAATGAGAAGTTAATTTACCACAAACCAAGCTATTAGCAAACAGCATGAGCAAGCCCAAAGTTAAAATATTCATCGTTAGCAGATTTTCAGGGGAAATTTTAATTTTACTGTAAACAACGAAACAATACCAGAAGTTGATTAATGAACTACTGTGTAATAAATGTATCCATTTAACTACGTTAAAAATTATAGAGCTTTAACATTCTATATGCAAGATTAGTCAATTCAGGGATGTTAAAATAGACAAATTCATGCATGTTCTAGAAATGTCAAAGTTGAATGAAATAGCAGCACTCACTTTTTTACTTTGTTGCAAAAGGATGCCAAACTCATATTACTGCCTTGAGCTACTTCAACCAGCTGAATGGAACAACCTGTCAGCTTAAAGTAAAAACTGTTAAAATAGTTTTGTGTGGAGAAAGGTAAATACAATTCTAAAATTTTTATTTTGTTTTAAAAAGCCATTCTGCTTTTAATTTTATTTTTAAAACTTTACTGAAAAAATACAAATGGAAAAATACATAAATCTGGAATATATTTGAACTTTGAGGAATATATGCAAATGTGAATATTATTATCCAATCAAAATATACATTTCTATCACTTTAGAAAGTTCCCCCATATCTCCTTCTATCAGTCTCAACATGTATTTGGTAACTGTTAATTCACATTTCTGTCACCATAGATTAAGTGTATATGCTCTTGTGTTTCTGTCTTCTTTCATTTAAATCATACATATTTTAAAATTTATGCTGTCATACATTATCAATAGTTTATCTTTTTTATTTCCTATTAGTAGTCTTTTTCATTACTATTCCACAGTTTGTTTACCCATTTTCTTTTTGATGGACAGGTGTGTTGTTTGTAGTTTGGGAGTATTGTAAAGAAAAATATTAATTTTCATATGCAAGTGTTTTTTGGACATGTGTTTCACTTCTTGTGAATAAGTGCATAAATGACTCAGTCAGAGGGTAGGTTAACTTTAAAAGAAAAATCTTTGCTTTATGTATTTTGAAGCTGTCACTAGGTACATATGCATTGAAATTTATTATGTCTTCCTGATTGATCCTTTTATTATTATGAAATGACCCTTTTCTTTCTCTAGTAATATCTTGCCTTGAACTGTACTTTTTCTGATATTTGTAACTACACAAAGCTTTGTTTTGCTGGTTGAATGTTAAATATTTTTATTTTTTTACTTTCAAACTATCTGTACCTATGCTTTTCAAATTTGGCTCTTGTAAATAGTACTTGTCTTTCTTATCTAGTTTGGAGTGGATTTAGTATATTTCTGGATGTGGTTGGGTTTAAGAGTGCCATGTTCACACATACTTCTATTCGTTTCTTCTAGTTTGTTTTGTTCTTCTATTTCTCCTTCCCTGACTTTTTCAGTCTATTTGCTTTTTCTCCTGTTTCATTTAATTCCTCTGTTGGATTTTTAGTTTTTCTTTTTTTTTTTTACTGTTCTTGTAGTGGTTTTACTAGCTTTGAAATTACAATATGCATCCTAAATATTTCACAGTTTACTTAGAGTTAATACTGTACTACTGCATTTAAAATGTAAGAACTTTCAAGAGCAAATAACATTTACCCCCTTCATCTTTTATGCTCTTGTTGTCTTTTACTTTTTATTTACATATACAGTAATCCTCATAATGAAATTCTATTTTTTTGCTTTATACAGCTGTCTTTAAAAAAAATAAGATTAATGTAGTTTTTCCTATTTACTAACATATTTACCATTTGTTCTGTTCTTTTCTAGATTCCATCTGGTATAATTTTCTTTGCATATAAAGCACTTTGATGTTTTTTGTGTGTATGTGAATTAAGTTTTCTCTACATTTGTTTATATGATAATTTTTTATTTCATTTAAAATTTCAAGCATGTACTCAATGAGTACAGAAGTATGAATTCTTTTCTTTTCTTTTTTAAATAAAACTTTAAAAATGCCATTCCATTGTCATTTGGCTTTCATTGTTTCTGAAAAGATAATGCTTTACTTCAAAATGTTTCATTGCATGAAATATTTTTTCCGCCTCTCTGCTGCCTTTTATGATCTTTTCAAATTTGGTCTTCATATGTCTTAGTAAATTTGTCTACATATGGTTGTCTTTGCATTTATAGTTTGAGATATATTGATTTTCTTATATCTGTAATTTAATATTTTGTACCCAGTTTGATAAAATTCAGGGCATTATTTCTTAAAATGAATTTTTCCATCTTTCCTCTCTGTTAGCTTTCCAAATTATCCATGTGTTAAACTGTTTGTCTCATAAGTTTCTTAGTCCTGCTCACTTTTATAAAGTTCTTTTATTTTCTTTTTTTCAGTTTGGATAATTTCTCTTATTTTTCTTTCAAGTATTGTTTTTTCCCTCTATCATCCTTTATGTTTTTAATCATACCCACTGACTTTTTCTTTGCAGGTATACTTTTATTACTAAATTTCCCATTAGTCTTTGTTTTTTCACAGTTTCTTGTTTCCTCCTGAGATTGCTCATTTGTCTATTCATTATGTTCACAATTACTTCTTCTACTTGAACATCCTTTTAATAACTTCCTCGAGTCACTGTCTGTTAATTCCAACATCTGTTCTATCTCAGAATCTATTCACTGAGTTATTTTCTTGATTATGGTTCAGAATTCCCTATTCTTTACACATCTTTTGCATTTGTTATTAAATATTGGATATTGTAGATGACACATTAGGAATTGTTTCTACAAACTACAGTTTTTCTCTGGCAGGCAGTTAAGATCCCTTTGGTCTTGTCTGCCTTGATTTTATTTTTTGTGAGGCCACATCTAAATGGTATGTAGAGCATTTATTATAGAGAACGACTTTTGCTCTTAAGAGATAGTTTTGTGTGATCTCAATCAAATACCAGAAGTGCTCTGCTCAGTCTTCTCTTGCAGGATCAGAACTTGTGGCCTGCGTAACTTCTATTTGTGTGTGGTGAATATGATCTCTTGGCCAACAATCTGCAGTATAAATCCCATCCATTGCATAGCTTCTTCTATGGTCTGCTCTGCAAATCACAGCTTCCTTTGCAGCCTAGAACTGCGTCTCTGCCTCCTCAGTTTAGTGAGGCTGTTGTCATTCAGTCGCTCAGTTGTGTCCAGCTCTTTGTGACCGCATGGACTGCAGGCTTCTCTGTCCTATCTTCTGGAGTTTGCTTAAACTCATGTCCGCTGAGTCCATGATACCATCCAACCATCTCACCCTCTGTCATCCCCTTCTCCTCCTGCCCTCTGTCTTTCCCAGCATCAGGATCTTTTCCCATGAGTTGGCTCTCTGCATGAGGTGGCCAAAGTATTGGAGCTTCAGCTTCAGCGTCAGTTCTTCCAGTGAATATTCAGCATGGATTCCTTTATGATTGACTGATTCGATCTCTTGCTGTCCAAGGGACTCTCAAGAGTCTTCTCCAACACCACAGTTTGAAAACATCAGTTCTTTGGCACTCAGCCTTCTTTAGGTACTGCGGCTCAGATTAGGCTCCACTAGCAGCAGCCTGCCTAGTACCAGGAAAAAGCCCTGCAGAAACCAGAATGACCATAACAACGCTTGGGTGTTTCTCTTCTCTCAAGGATCACTGTCTCGACTGATTCTTCAGTCTTGAAGGCAGTAGTTTCATGTATTTTGTCTAATTTGATAGTTGTTTTCAGTGGTAAGAGAAAGTTTAGTACTTGTTATACCATCATGATCAGAAGTAGAGGTTCCTAAAATTCATCCACTTTTAATTCAAATCCCTTGAGGTGTTATTTCTTCTGCAAGTGCCTCAGACACAGTCGTGTCTTCTCTAATGAACTCATCCTCTGTGTTATTTTACTGTGTTGCCATTATTCATTTGCATGTAAATTTGAACAATATGCTATTCCTAAATTCAGGTATCATGGATTTTTCTTCTTTGTTATGCCTAGTATATCATATATAACTTAATAATAATGATAAATAGTTGTCAAATAAATGAAGAATCCTTTTGTCTAACCCTGTAAATTACAACTGGAATAATGTTTCTTCTTTTTATTGTTTACTTCTTGTTTCCCTTGTTTCTAGATTCAGTATAGCAGAGAAGTGTTCAAATATTATGCAAGAGGCTTTGTGGTTACTAAAATGATTGGAAAACTACTAATGAACCCATCAGGATGAATTGCATAATGATTACTTAATTTCCTACTCTTGAAATGTTCCCAGTAGATGGTGCCTGCCAACAGGGTAATTTAGAAGCCTCTGAGTAAAGGGCCATTTTTCCTACCAATAATATGATGTTTTAATTCATGGTAATGTAACTCAAAATATAAATGTAATGAAATGCATTTGTGTTTCTATGTGTGCATAATAACACAATAAGAATGAAAAATACAATCATATAAACCCCCAACTATGATATTTTTTATTTAATAAAATGTAAATATTATACTACACTATTTAATTTTGATGAAACAAGAACTTTAAAAATATTATAAAAGCTCTTTCTTTAGAAAAAATCATTAATTCACAAAAATGGAATTTGTGAATAATAAGCATTTTTTCAAAAGTAATAGTAATACATTCCCTTACTGAAGATTAGTTACTCTTGTTACCAAATCTACCCAGCACATTATTGATTGATTCTTTCAAATTCGTATTTTTAGGTTTACAAATATGGTACATACCTCAGTGTTCTTTGGGTGTGTACTTTCCCATGTCCTGGGTAGAGAAGAACCTTGAAAGGGCATCAGAGAAGACTCTACAACGTTCATATTTCTCCTGCTTTTGTTTTCTTCTTTCGGCATCAAGTTAGTTGACAAGAATGGGTATATAGGAAGAACGCTGCTTTCAAATCCTATATGGTAGTTATGATTTTCATTTTCCAGTTGACTCTGTGAATTATTTTTATCCAGACTGGTAGATGATAGAGGCAAAATATTGAATCCGTAATCATCAGCACCGTGGTATTTTCCTATGGGATTTCCCCAAGAGCTTCCTTTATTGATGTTTTGAGGATTTGGTAGCACAGAATGCCTACTAAAACCAATTACTGGTGTTTCCCTAACTTGGTGACAGGAGAGTTCTGAGCTTTTAGAAGTGAATTCATTCAAGGACGTTTGGTGTATTTCATCTAATGAATGTGTTCTTGAGTCCCAGTGTAGTGCACTGGGCACAAAAAAGGCATTTTCTTCGATTTCTCTCTGACAGAGTGGGATTTTGTTACTGATCTCCTCTACTACATTATCAAAACCTAGACTGACTAGGCTAGAAAAAAGAGGTTGATTCAAGGAGGGGAATTCTTGGTGCTCCTGCTGCTTTTCATGTGATTCACTGGAATTTAGATCTGTTTTCCAGTAATATGCCATTCTTTATTTTATGTAACTGAGAGGGTTGACTCAGCTCCAAATATCTCTTCAATGATATTATAAAAGATGATAGGAGTTTTCCTAGACAAATGATAAAAGGAAATTTAAAAAATGTGATTAATTAGAAATAAAAGAGCTTTCAAGAAAAAAACATGTTGAATAAATACAGACAATTGTTTCGAAGTTTCCCCATAGCAAATGAGATAAACCCATGAGTTATATAAAAATCCATCAGGGCTCACATAATTAAAGTCCGAGGGGAAGTATTGACTTCAGAGACACGCATGAAACTCCTGTAGTAGAAAACTAAGTCCACTTCAGTCATGATGGTGGTTTCATGAACGAAAGCCAGTATTCCCCTTTGGACGGACTCCTTTTCTACTGAAAATCCACTGGCCCATGGCAACATTATCTCCTTCTATATTTAATCATCTATAGCATGCTAGTATGCTAAAGGAACTTAACAGTCTCTTCATGATTATTCCATTCCTAGATACAGTCTTAACTTTTTTCTGCCCTCCATAAGCAGTCATCTTGTAGGTTGGGTAGACCCTTTCATATCCTCCCCAGAACTTCTTTAAATAATTGCAAACTTCTCCAAAGCAACTTTCATTAAGTTTACTGATGAGAAAATTCAACTGTTTATCAATTTCTATTTTAACTTATCTCTCTGCAATATTTCAACCCTTTTGTTCACTATACTTATTTAAAATTTTCTTGTCGTGTCCTACATTGACTCTCTGTGACACTGTACTCTCTGAGTTCTGTATTAGCTCTTCCTCAAGAATCCCCTGCCGTATTGTTCATTAGCTACTGGACCCCTTGTCAAAGCTTTTCTTCTCAATCATTCTCTGCATGTAAATTACTTCATACCTCCTATGGCTTAAATTACCATCTACATATCAATAACCCTAACACAGGACCATTCTTATTATTGTCTCCACTTGGAATTTTTTTTAACCTCTAAGAGAAAGTTCAAAACCTAAATCAAAATTCACCCAAAAGCCTGCTTTTATTCGTCTTCTGTGACAGAAAATGGCCCGACAATTCACTCAGTTTCTTAGACCAGAAACCAGGGTTTTATCTTTGAGTCTTCCCACACCTTCATTCTTCTACCTCCAGTAAATCACCAGTTCCTGTAGGGGATCTGGCTTCCTTTTTTGTCTACCACTGTCACAATCCTACTCTAAAGTTTTCTAATCCTCTCATCTGCAATGTTGCAGTTCTCTGAAACTGCTTCCACATTTTCTACAATTCATTCTTGAGTCTTGTAATCCAATTTTTATGTTGTACTGTTATATTTAAGAGACTAACCAAATATCAGCTTTGTACATAACAGTGGTTTCCTACTGTCTCAGGGTAACATGTATAAATGTTATATATGTAACTTTTTCTTTCCCACTAAATCATTAGGCCATGTTAGTCTTTTCACTTATAACTCAGTACTTAGTGCTTTGCTTCACTCAGAGTAGTTGCTCATTTGCATTTATTGATCGAATGATTTAAATGTTGGAAAAATTATAGTTGAATTATAAAAAAGTGACACTGAAAAGTATTTCTGTCATTTTGTGGATTTATTTGGAGGAGGAGGTGGCAATCCACTCCAGTGTTCTTGCCTGGAAGGTCCCATGGACAGCAGAGCTGGACAGGCTACAGTCCATGGGGGTCACAAAGGGTTGGACACGACTGACTGAGTGACTAAACAACAACAACAACATGGATTTATTAATTGCCTTAACAATTATATGTGTGTTAAGGAAAAAAACATTTTAAAAGGTGATTATAATAGTCATTACCTATCAAATACCATTTTCTATCAATGTGTTTTGCAATGACAAATAATTTTTATTATATTGGCACGGAGGGTCTACTTGAAACCCACAACCACCTGAGACATAAACGAGTTAGATTTATTATGTTTCAGTCAAGAAATTGTGCTGATTCAAGAAAGATTTTCAGGAGATATAAATAAAATGGAACTTCAGAAGATATAAATAAAATGTGTATAGAAGGATATGTGAAATAGAAAATTAATCTATAAAATTTATTCCAAACTATTCAAATTGATGGGTCACATAGATACATTATCTAGCCGTAATCCCTTTTGCAGAAATTGCCATTTTTTTCATTTCCACAGTAGTAGTGAAAGGTATGTTTTATTAAAGCAAATTATACACTAACAAAAACAGAAGATATTAAGAAGAGGTAGCAAGAATACAAGGAAGAACTATACAAAAAAGATCTTCATGACCCAGATAATCACAATGGTGTGATCATTCACCTAGAGCAGGACATCCTGGAATGTGAAGTTAAGTGGGCCTTAGGAAGCATACTACAAACAAAGCTAGTGGAGGAGATGGAATTCCAGTTGAGCTATTTCAAATCCTAAAAGATGATGCTGTGAAAGTGCTGCACTCAATAGGCCTGCAAATTTGGAAAACTCAACAGTGGCCACGGGACTAGAAAAGGTCAGTTTCCGTTCCAATCCCAAAGAAAGGCAATGCCAAAGAATGCTCAAACTACTGCACAATTGCACTGATTTCACACTCTAGTAAAGTAATGCCCAAATTTCTCTAAGCCAGGCTTCAACAGTACATGCACTGTGAACTTCCAGATGTTCAGGCTGGATTTAGAAAAGGTAGAGGAACCAGAGATCAAATTGCCAACATCCATTGGATCATTGAAAAAGCAAGAGAGTTCCAGAAAAATATTTACTTCTACTTTATTGACTATGCCAAAGTTTTTACTTTGTGGATCACAACAAACTGTGGGAAATTCTGAAAGAGATGGGAATACCAGACCACCTGACCTGCCTCCTGAGAAATCTTTATGCAGGTCAGGAAGCAACAGTTAGAACTGGACATGGAACAACAGACTGGTTCCAAATAGGAAAAGGAGTACGTCAAGGCTATATATTGTCACCCTGCTTATTTAACTTCTATGCAGAGTACATCATGAGAAACACTGGGCTGGATGAAGCACAAGCTAGAATCAAGATTGCTGGGAGAAATATCAATAACCTCAGATATGCAGATGACACCACCCTTATGGCAGAAAATGAAGAACTAAAGAGCCTCTTGATGAAGGTGAAAGAGGAGAGTGAAAAAGTTGGCTTAAAACCCAACATGCAGAAAACTATGATCATGGCATCCGGTCCCATAACTTCATGGCAAATAGATGGAGAAACTGGAAACAGTGGCAGACTTTATTGTGGGGGCTCCAAAATCACTGCAGATGGTGATTGCAGCCATGAAATTAAAAGACACTTACTCCTTGGAAGAAAAGTCATGACCAACCTAGGCAGCATATTGAAAAGCAGAGAAATAACTTTGCCAACAAGATCCATCTAGTCAAAGTTATCATTTTTCCAGTAGTCATGTATGTATGTGAGAGGTAGACTATAAAGAAAGCTGAGCGCCAAAGAATTGATGCTTTTGAACTGTGGTGCTGAAGACTTTTGAGAGCCCCTTGGATTGCCAAGGAGATCCAACCAGTCCATCGTAAGAGAAATCAGTCCTGAATATTCATTGGAAGGATTGATGCTGAAGCTGAAACTCCGATACTTTGGCCACCTGATGGGAAGAACTAACTAATTTGAAAAGACCCTGATGCTGGGAAAGTTTGAACGTGGGAGGAGAAGGGGATGACAGAGGATGAGGTGGTTGGATGGCATCACTGACTCAATGGACGTGAGTTTGGGTAAACTCCAGGAGTTGGCAATGGACAGGGAGATCTGGCATGCTGCAATCCATGGGTTGCAAAGAGTCGGACACAACTGAGTGAACTGAACTGAACTGATACACTCTCTTCTGTCTCTGTCATGGAAGTCAGAATTTTCCAGCAAGTGTGACTTTCCTCTGACAACCGTAGTTAATATCCTGTTCTAGTCTTCCATAGTCTAGCCTGCTGTGTCTTGTCTTAGCTTAAATGTGGTAAATATGGCTATATCATGTTGACTTTTTAAATTTTTGGGTATTTCAAATGAACTGAGTGTTTTTTAATTATTTTAAATTTTTTTCTAGAGCCACAGGGGAAGTCTTTAAATGAAATATCAGTGGTATAATGCTGAAATTAAAGATTCAGGTAAGCTGTACCACCTGGGTGTTATTAATAATAATGATTCTGAACATCTTTTGAGCACCCACTCTGGTGCAGTACTCAATAGACTGCTTTGTTTATATGAATTAACATATCCTCTCAACCTGTGATATTATTACTGCCATTTAACAAATTCGAAAACTGAGGCACAGAAAGGTGAATCAACTTACCCAATGTCTAAGAGTTTGTGTTCATAGATTTGTTTTAAATGGGAATTAAAAAGAAGCAAGTGAGTGATAATTCCATACTAATGTAACATCTGGAGCATGCCGGAATTTAGGCACTGAAAGACAGCATTAACTTAATTCAAACTATCTTTGCTGAAAAGAGTTGGAAACGTAAACATTTTTATTAATAATAATATTTTCCATCCATTTCTCACAGCACTGAAACTTGAAATGAGTGAGAGGCCCTCTTTGAAAAAAATCTCATTATAGTGAGATAAAGGAGAATGATAAATACTTATTCGTATTGAAAAGGTAATAAAACAGAAACTACATCCAGATCCACTTTTATAATATTAAATTTGGTGATTTTAAGAAATTCCTAATAATTTTATGTCTCCTCTTTACCATGACAGTCCAGAAGATAGACTATATCTTAGTTTAAAAATAAATAAAAATGTGATTGAGTGCCACCTGGTAAATGTATGCAGTCTGCATTAGGAAGTAATGCATAAAATAACTAAAAGTCATATACCTTGACTTTGAGAATTATACATACTATGTGCTAGCATGCATGCTCAATTGCTCAGTCGTGTCCAATTCATTGCAACCCCATGGACTGTAGCCTGCCAGACTCCTCTGTCCATGGGATTTTCGAGGAAACAATACTGGAGTGGATTGCCATTTCCTATTCCAGGGGATCTTTCTAACCCAGGGATCAAACCCGCATGTCCATGTTAGCAGGTGGATTCTTTACCACTGCGCCACCTGGGAAGCCCTATTATATATATATACTACATGGCATCAAATATGTCATAATAGGGATGACATGGCTGTTGGTTCCTGATTTAAATAACACTCTGTCGAATTATAGGAAAAAACTCTGTGGTAGGTAAAATAATGCCCCCCTCCTCCAGCATTTCCATATCTTAATCCCTGGAACATGTGAATATGTTAGGTTACACGATGAAGAAGAATCAAGGCTCTAAATGTAGTTAAGTTTCCTAATCATCTGACCTTAAATTAGGAAATTACCTGAATAGGATCAGTACAATCACAAGAGGGCTTACCACTTGGCACAGTGGTAAGGAATCTGCCTGCCAATGCAGGATACCCAGGTTCAATCCGTGGATTGGGAAGATCCCCTGGAGGAGGAAATGGCAACCCACTCCCGTATTCTTGCCTGGGAAATCCCATGGATAGAGAAGCCTGGTGGGCTACAGTCCATGGGGTTGCAAAGAGTCAGACATGACTGAGGGACTGAGTGTGCGCACACACACACACCCTCACACACACACACATACAATCACAAGGATACTTAAAGGAAGAAGAGGTCAGAGTGATACTCAGGAAGGACTAAACCTGATTTTATTGGCTTTGAAGATATAGTAAGGGGTCCATGAGCCAAGCAATGTGAGCAGCCTCTAGAAGCTAGAAAGGGGAAGGGAATGGATTTCCCCCAGATGCCTCCAGAAGGGAGCACATCCCTTATAACACCTTGATTTTTGCACGGTGACACTTGCATTGTATTTCCTACCTATAACATTGTATGATAATTTGTGTGGTTTTAAGTCACTTAAGTTTGTGATCATTTGTTACACTGGCAACAGAAAATCGATACAACATGAAAACTGGAATGTGATTAATGAATGGATTGGAAAATCAGGGACTTGAAGAAGGATAGCAGACCACACAAAAACATTTCCCCAGTCTTTGTTGGTAAGTCTAGCTAAATTCAAACAGGGAAGTTCAAAAGTGTTAATAATGACAAATTTGTATTCTTCAATAGCTTTTAACTTCCTATTCAGTTTGACTTTCAAGAGATCTGTTTTTATTGAAGACTAAATGCTCAATTGCCCTCAAAGAACAAGTAAAGACAAAACCTGGGTACCTCTCAGAGAAAGGGCAGCCCCTACTAGCAGCTTCCACTCTGTAAATCTCCTAAGATGCAAATATCATCCAAATAGCCCCAGTGTTCAGAATGGGAACAAAAAGATGTTTATTTTACAAAAGAACAAAGAACCTTTCTGAAAATTGTCTGTTTTTGATCCAAAAAGTTCTGGCTGCATTACTGAATCACTATATCTGCAGGGACAAGATGAGAAGAGGGTGGAGGGAGTAAATTATGACATTGAAGGAACATGATTTTTGTTTCAGATAGCAAGTTGTAACGTGTTGAAAATTTAGCAGTTTTTAAAATACGTATTCATGTCTTGGGAGATAAAGATTGTGCCAGCATAAGGCATGTCAAAGCATAACCAAGCTAAGCCATCTGTATTTCAGCAAGGTGGAGGGCAAGTCCACATTATCTGTAGCAGCAAACCTGGGTTCTGAGAAAAGTCTGAGTTGGCCGCATGGTCTGAAATTCCCATCTCTCCATCTTATGAGCCAATTTTATATGTCATACAGACACTATTTTAGATAGACATAAATATGATCTTTCTCAGCTCAATTTTCTGAATAAATACAGAGAAGACTCTAACTATTTATATATAATTTAATGATATATATAATTAAAGCATATTATGTATAAAATTTGCATTACCTTACTTTTTCCATTTCCAATTTGTAATTGAGTGGTAAGGTGAACATACTATTTTCACGAGCTCTGATTATTTTCATGTAAGCACAGACAGGAGATACTTAGGAAAAACATTAATTTCCGAGGAGTCTCTATCAGGTGCCTTTTTATGTGAATAATTGACATTTTCTTATTAATGTATAATCCTATAGAAGACACTTCCTATTAGACTGCCTCAAGCACTTTTATGTGGAAAATTTGAAGCTGTCACTTATGCTTATTTTTAAGGGATATTGACTTGAAAATATCAATTCATTTATTCACACCTCTATTTACTCATTTGCACATTTATTTATTCAGTATGTGTTTTAAAATACATTGTGTCAAGTACTGTGCAAAGCACTGGGAATATAAAAAAGATAAAGCACAGCTCTTGCCCTCAAGTGTTTCACAGACATAAATTTATAATACAGATGTATGAGAATGGCTTTAATAGACAAAGTCTTCATTTTGTTTTGTGAAATTTCATATAGAACGTCATTAAGATTATTTTGCTTTAGAAAGTGCAGAAGTAAAATTCATAAAGGATATATTTAAGGTTTATATATTGGGTATGTTTTGTTCAGGTCACTGAGCACTGGTTTCAAGAATACTTCAATTCCTAAGTATTGTTAAGGTTTTAGCCTCAAACATGATAAAGCAGTTGAAGCAGTAATTCATTCAATTCCTCTGAGTGTGTCTTAAGAATAAACATGACAATGGAAAGTCAGCCTCCAGCTCTGAGTAACAGCTTTGGGGGAAATTACCTAGTGGGAATGAAGCCTGTTTCAGGGCAGGACAGAGAGAGTCAGGGAATATGACACCAACCCTGAAGCGAGGAAATCTTCAGACCCAATCCGGTTAACCCTTGAAATACGACACTCAGTCACTGAACTGAACTGAAGGGGCTCCATAAATACAGCCAAGTGGTATTTGGGAAGAACTAGCAGTGTTTCGCCTATTAGACAAATCTATTCTGAAAAAATTAGGACTAAAAAATTTTATGTGATTTAAGCAGTAGTGGCTGCTGTTTTCTTTGCCTGCTTTTGCAACTAATACGTAGATCCCCATCCCTTATTTAAGTCTCTGTTATTGAATGTTTGGCCAATACAAGAGGCATGGGTTTGATCCCTGGGTCAGGAAGATCCTCTGGAGAAGGAAATGGCAACTCACTCCAGTTATTCTTACCTAGGAAGTCCCATGAGCAGAGGAGCCTGCAGGGCTATAATCCGTGGGGTTGCAAAAGAGTCAGACACAACTGAGTGACTAAACAACAACCTTGAGTGTTCTATTAGTAATGAATGAGTAAATTAGAGGGTTCTGTCAATAATTTACTTGGTTTCCAGAGAAATACTTTACATTAAATTTTAAGTAACAACATTAGGAAAAGACAGTTGCAATTTATCAAAGTGGATTGAGAAGGGTTTCAGGAAGAGATGATTCCTAAACTAAGAGGAAAAAAGGAGCAGTTTTCCAGACAGGTTTGGCAAAAGGAAGAGGAGGTCCTTGGTTTTCCAGACAGAGACTATTATTTTTAAAAAGTCAAGAAGAAAAATAGGAAGAAAGAAAAATAAGAATAGAAAAGAGGGGATAAAAGAAACTATGAAATACAAAAGAAAGATGAAAGATGGAAGAAAAATGAAGATGTGAAAAGATACTCTGTTGGAACAGAGTGTTGTAGAGCATGAGAAAGACTAACATAGTCTTGTAACATAAATGGAAAGAGAATTGTCATCAGGTTTTATGGCAGGAACACCTGTGCCAAGTGGATAATTGACTCTTCTGTTTAAGAGATACAAGGAAAGAAATTGGGAACCAAAAATATGTCTTCACTTAACTGATTTCCAAATTAAAATTCCTCTAACTGTCATGGTCACATGAGAGCTTAGGGAGTATTGTTTTTATGGACTTTTTATTTATAAGCTACTGAAGAATAAACTTCAGATTAATCAAAAAGATGGAGATACATCAACGTTGAGACTACTGATGAGCATTAAATATGCACATAGTATCTTGAAGAACTCAGATAGATGAGGGATATAGGAGGCAGTTTAGTATGGCTGCACTGAAAATGTAGATAGAATTCAACTTTAGTAAAAGGTAGGGAAAATGAAGAGAACATGTACACGTTTTTGGAAGAGTTTTTATTAACCACATGGTGACTGTGTTAGAATTATTATCCTTATAATACTTTGTGTGTAATGCTTGGTAAAACAACCAGTATTCTCAGAAGTATAGAATTATAACTGAAAGCATCAGAATGAACTCATCAGATTTTTTTTTCAAAAGAAATCACATTTATTTATCTATAGTTTTCTTCATTGGAAAAGTCTAGAAATAAAGCCCATCCTAACAGCAGCGAGCATCTCTACCATCCAGGCTGTGATATAAAAATACCACTTTCTATGAAAAGAAACAAAGCTACTTGAAGTACCACCTGTCTTTGAGAAAACGGCATGTAATGTAACATGAGCCTGCTGTTGCTGCTGCTAGGTCGCTTCAGTCGTGTCCAACTCTTAGCGACCCCATGGACTAGAGCCTACCAGGCTCCTCCATCCATGGGATTTTCCAGGCAAGAGTACTGGAGTGGGTTGCCATCGCCTTCTCCAAACATGAGCCTAGAAAATCCTATTATTCTAGTTTTAATAAGGAGGTTGTCACAGAATATAAGGATGCACCAATTGAAGTTGAGAGCCAACTTGAAAAGGCTTACATTGTCCAAAAAGTATAATAAACTGAAATGGATGAAAACATATCAAACATGTTAGATGCACGAATTCATAATGATACACATTCATACCTACAACGAATTGATTGCCTTTGTACGACACAGGACTAATAAACTACACAATAAAACATGTTTTGTCCTTTTTTATATGAAATGATCTAAGTAATAATATGAAAGGATTTGAAATAATAAAAAATGTTATGAATAATATGAAGTGATCTAAGTAATAAATGAGGCAAAGTTTCTCTTTGTACAAGTACTGCAAAAGATAAGTGAAGAAAGAATGATGAAGCCAGGTTATCAATATTTTACAGTAAGTCATGAATTATAAAATCTAGGCATCTAGCATTGGTGGCTGCTAATGTCACAAAAAGAGGAGTAGCTAGCATTTTGTGCTCTCTTTAAGAGTTCAAAACTACCATGAAGTCTTGCCAACAAAATCTAATCTTAATCGATCTACGTATGCTTCTAGATCCAGTGACCACGGACAAGGGTACAGGATAGAACTAAATCAGGATGGAAACTGATATAGAAAATTAAGCTAGATTCTTCTGCAAATAAATTAGAAGACAAAAAACAGAGATGAAATACATCAATTTAAAAAGACTGTAAAAACCCATTCCTGTACCCCTCCAAAGGAATAGAGACTGTAAAACAAAGCCATAAACTTTAGGGATACACATTTCAATGATGAAACTACGTAGAAAAGTACAGATGTGACATCAGAAGAGCTGTTTTTCTTGGGGAAGGAAGGGTATTGTAAGAGGGGTTGGAGAGGTTTTTGGGGTGGCAAAAAATGCTTATTTCTTGACATATAGGGTAGTCAGAAGGTTGTTCAATTTATTTATAATAGTACATTAAGCTAAATATTTAGTTTATGTAGTTGGTAATATCATACATTTTAAAAAAGGAATGGGTACCCAGATTTATTGGCCATATGGAACTTGAGGACTTGTACAAATCTAAGTGAAGATGCTGAATAAGTATTTGCATATATAATCTTCAATTCAGGAGATAAATTTTGTAGCTGGACCCATAAGCCTTGTCTAAGGAGCAGTTGAGGACTAAAATAGCTATAAATGAATCTGAGAATGGAATCCCATTGTGGGGGGAAACCAATATTTAATAAATGAATCTAAAAAGAAAAGGTACAGAATAGTCTGGAAGGTAGGAAGAGGAACTGTAAGCCACTGTCACTTCATTTTCTCCACTTTTGATCCTGATAAGAGAGAAAGCAGTGAAAGGCAAGTGACTTCCTTTCAGGAACCTTATTATGAAGTTGCACATAACCCTTCTGCTCACTTTCATTGGCCTCAATATATATCTGCAAGGAAGCCTGGGGAATGCAGTTCCTTACTGTGTTTCCAGGAGACCAGAAGAAGCACAGATATTCTTTTACTAGAAATGATGGAGGAAATTGAAGTTCTCTGGACAGCCTTAAGTTAGAATGCAAAAGGAAGATGCTGAACTAGCTGCAATTAGGAGCAAAAGTCTTTAATGGATGTGGAAAAGCAAGGTCAGGGGATGGCAGTAAGAGAAGGGACATTAGTAGGAGAGCAAAATGTTATGGGATCCTGGTTGTACTTGTCTCCTCTTCTTGAAATAATGGCCATGGGAGAATGAACAACTTCCACAGAACTGCAAAGAAGCAGAGTACTTGGAGAGCCAGGGTTACTTTTTGGAAAAGGAAGTGAAGAGGCTAAGAAATCAACAGTGCATCTTGCACAGATTAAATCTCAACCAAAGAAATACCTCTCACTACTTATTTTATACATATGGATTTCTGTTACTCCTCTTACTTTGAGGGATTATGGAATACAAAACATTAGTTAATTATTCAACTCCAGTTCTTAAAATTTGGCTTCCCTGGTGGTTCAGGTGGTAAAGAATCTGCCTGCAATGCAGAAGACCTGTGTTTGATCTATGGGTTGGGAAGAGTCCCTGGAAGAGGGCATGGCAACCCACTCCAGTATTCTTGCCTTGAAAACCACCAGAGACAGAGGAGCCTGGCAGGCTATATGGGATCTCAAGGAATCAGACATGACTGAATGATGAAAAACAGCACAGTTCTTAAAATTATCTGTTTAATTTCATTTTAATTAAATTTTTAAATTTAAACTTTTAATTTAATTTTTAAAATTTATTTTTTAATTGGAGTATCATGAATATTTTTTTTTAATAATGGCAAATACTGCTATGTTTTTAGTAAAGAACTTGAAGCATATTGAAGTTACATGTTTAGAATACAAGACCATTCTTTAAAGGGATTTGTATTTATGGAACATTATATATTTTCATCATAAAATACCAACAATAGATTGTTCTCTTTTCTTTCAGACTGTTTAGAACTAAAGTATAAACAGTTGTATGAAAGTGAAAGTGTTGGTCACTCAGTCCTGTCGGACTCTTTGTGACCCCATGGACTATAGCCCGCCAGGCTCCTCTGTCCATGGTATTTTCCAGGCAAGAATCCTGGAGTCAGTAGCCATTCCCTTCTCCAGGGGGTCTTCCTGACACAGGGATCGAACCCGGGTCTCCTACATTGCAGGCAGATTCTTTACCGTCAGAGCCACAGCTAAATGAAAAAATGAAACTGAAATGTTAGTCAGTCAGTCGTGTCTCACTGTTTGCGATCCCATGGACTGGGGCTCACCAAGTGCCTCTGTCCATGGGATTCTCCAGGCAAGGATCCTGGAGTGGGTTGCCATTTCCTTCTCCAGGAAGGAAATGGATCTTCCTAACCCAGGGATCAAACCCAGGACTCCTGCATTGCAGGCAGACTCTTTACTGTTAAAGCCGCCAGGGAAACTACCTGGGAGCCACATATAATTAGGCCACATTTCACAGAATCTTGGTCCAAATAATTTGGACTACCTGACCCATGAACTTAATCCTTAAATATTAATATTTTCTTGGAAAACAACAATAGTCCTTAGGGCCATTCTAGGGGCTAACCATGTTCGATGAACCTACAGCAAATAGCTATTCTACTATAACCTCCAATAAATAAGGTTTTTCTATTTTGCCTTTTCCTAAACCTGAATCTAGGTTTTTTAATATTTTAAATATAAAAAAGAAAAATTGTGATATTTGCTGTCTCATCTAGCTTAAGCTTCATTGTTATATACTAATATAATTTACATTTTTTTCTATACATGCAAATGGTTTTTCTTTTGGCTGTGAATGGAAAGTAGTAGAAACAAGTCAATAACAGTTTATTCTTTGGGGGAACCCTAATAAGGACTTGAAATTGAAGTGGTAAATAGTTTTATCTCATAAATAAAATCTCATCATATGGTAGTGGCTTTTCAGGACGTGGTTTAAGAATTGTGAGACTGAACAGAACTCAGAAAGCAATGATGCTCCATTACTGCAATCTGCGTGGATGCAGCAGAAGGGGAGGAGGAGGGATGCACACCATGTGGTACCCATCAACTGTTCTAATAGCTAGAAACGTGTCTGTGTTTTTCAGTGGGTAAATTAAACTTCCAGGTGAATTAAATATTCAAAATATCATAGATATTGAAGAGATTTCTACCTACTAATACTTAGTAATCATTAGCACAAGATGTAAGGAATCTAAATTTTAACTGAATCTTTGACAAAATTATTGATATGATGAATTTTTGCTTCTGTGGTGGCTCAGACTGTAAAGAACCCACCTGCAATGCAGGGGACCTGGGTTCAATCCTTGGGTTGGGAAGATGCATTGGAGAAGGAAATGGCAACCCACTCGAGTATTCTTGCCTGGAGATTCCCATGAACAGAGGAGCCTGGTGGGCTACAGTCCATGGGGTCACAAAGAGTCAGACACGATTGAACGACTAAGCACGGCAAAACACATGATGAATTTTATTTGAATAATAGTTAAGAGAAAGATCTCAGAAATGTTTTATAAGCCAAGTGTAGGAGAAACCAATAATAATATGATAATATAAATATATTGTTACCTTTAATGCTTCTAAGGACTTGTTTATTGTGCCATTCACATACAGTGAGCTATAACATGAGGCATTCCTCTGAGATATATGTTAATATATACATATGGTTAACCATATTTTATTTTAATCATTTAAAACATATATCTGTGGTACAGCCTCTATGGAGACCAATATGGATGTTCCTTAAAAAACTAAAAATTGAGTTACCATATGATCCAGTCATCCAAGTAATGGACATATATCCAGAAAAAGACAAAAACTCTAACTTGAAAAGATACAGGCACCCCAGTGTTCATAGCCACACAATTTAAAATAGCCAGGACATGGAAGCAACCTAAGTGTCCATCAAGAGAGGAATGGATCAAGAAAATGTGGTGTGTGTATGCATACATGCACACAAAGGAATATTGTTGTTTAGTCACTAAATTGTGTCCAACTCTTTGAGACCCTGTGGCATATAGCCCGTCAAACCACTCTGTCCATGAAATTTCCCAAGCAAGAATACCAGAGTGGGTGGTCATTTCCTTCTCCATGGGATCTTCCCAACTAAGGTATAAAACTCACATCTCCTACATTGGCAGGGAGATTCTTTACTGCTGAATCACCAGGGAAGCCCCAAAGGGATATTCAGTTCAGTTCAGTTCAGTTCAGTTGTTCAGTCGTGTCCGACTCTTTGCGACCCTATGAATCCCAGCACACCAGGCCTCCCTGTCCATCACCAACTCCCAGAGTTCACTCAGACTCACGTCCATTGAGTCAGTGATGCCATCCAGCCATCTCATCCTCTGTCGTCCCCTTCTTCTCCTGCCCCCAATCCCTCCCAGCATCAGAGTCTTTTCCAATGAGTCAGCTCTTCACATGAGGTGGCCAAAGTACTGGAGTTTCAGCTTTAGCATCATTCCTTCCAAAGAAATCCCAGAGCTGATCTCGTTTAGAATGGACTGGTTGGATCTCCTTGCAGGCCAAGGGACTCTGAAGAGTCTTCTCACTCAGCCACAAAAAAGAATAAAATGATACTATCTCCAGCAACATAGATGGATCTAAAGATTTTCATACTAAGTGAAGTAAGTGAGACAGAAGAAGACAAATCACATGACATCACTTATATATGGAATAAAAAAAACTTGATACAAATGAATTTAGTTACAAAGCAGAAATAGACTCACAGACATAGAAAACAAATTTATGGTTACCAAAGGGGGAGGAGGGTGATGGATAAATTAGGAGTCTGTGATTAACATATACACACACACACTATATATATATAGTGTGTGTATATACACACACACACTATATATATATATATACACACACACACTATATATAAAATAGATAAACAAGGACCTACTGTATAGCACAGGGAACTATATTCAATATCTCATAATAACCTATAATGGAAAATAATCTAAGAAAGAATGTAGAAATTTAAAAAATCAGTCCAGTTGACTTTCTTTAGGGTGGCATCTGGCTGGTAGTGTGTGACTTAAAAAATTAATCAAATATTTTTAAAACCAAAAAGACAAAGTCTATTCATCGAACAGCATTACCAGCAACAAAGACTGGCAACCATTCACTTGGTTACCCAGATTTTCACCATATGTGAGACCAAGTAGATCAGTCTGAAGTAGAAGGGAAAAAATTGACTGGCACTTTCTTAATTATCTTTAGAATATGGCTTGCTTTATTATCTGAAGGAGAATAAATCTACCAGTCTAACTAATGGGAAAGAAACGACCAATTTCCCTAGTGCTGCCTGACTTGGAGATTCAGAGTCTGAACAACTCTCCCAAACTGACCAAAAAAAGAGTATCTGTACTCAGGACCACTTTACCAACCTCCTTTCTACATGCTTTCTAAGGCTAAAATTTGTAGTAATACAAAATAATCAGAGTCTACAGTGGCTAAGCATTTGGTTTGCTGAATCTGAGAATATGAGCAAAGAGAGTGTCATAAGAAAGCACAAAGGTAGACCACTTCTGGTATAAAAACTATATATACATTGATTAGAATTACCTAGAAAAATGCTTACCTTCTCAAAGTAGTCAATCGTGATAGCAAGATTGATGAAGTCCAGAATTTAGAGAAATCAAGTGACTGCCAGAGACCAGTAGTTAAACTAAGTCTGTTCACACTTACCATTTCTGTAGTTGAAAATCTGAGAAACGTGTTCTAACAGCAACCAAGAAAACAGAGAGAGTTTTTACAAACATTATTTATGAGTAATCAGTGCAAAGAATCTTTATTCCTCAAGGATGAGTAGCTGGAAAAACATCGACAGAGAAGATATGAAAATATTCTGCTAGAAGTAAAATGACTAACAGAGACTAGAGGATAAGTTATTTTTGAAAAATATATGCTACAATGCCATGCCATGCTAAGTCACTTCAGTCATGTCTGACTCTTTGTGACCCTATGGACTGTACCCTGCCAGATTCCTCTATCCCTGGGATTCTCTGGGCAAGAATACTGGAGTGGGTTGCCATTTCCTCCTCCAGGGTATCTTCTCAACCCAAGGATCAAGCACCCACCAGGCTCCTCTATTCCTGGTATTCTCTAGGCAAGAGGACTGAAGTGAGTAGCCGTTTCCTCCACCAAGAGATTTTCCCAACCTAGGGATCAAACCCACGTCTCCTGCACTGGAGGCTGATTTTTGACCACTGAGCCATATGCTATAATATCCCTAAGTAAATTTTATAAAAATGTAAGCTTTTTTGTTTTTTATAAAATTAAGAAATGTGTTAAATGAAATAAGATAAAAATAAAATTTTAAGTAATGTAACAATAAAATGAAGAAGAAAGATATGGAGGAAAATGGAAAAAAGAGATATGTTAAAAACAAAACAATAAACTATTGACATGCAAAGAAACTAAATATTCAAACATTTAAAATATTCATTAAAAGCAGAATGACAAAGAAGAAAATGAAATTTTGAGATAAACTTTGAGAACCACTCTATGAATACAGAAGAAAAGGAGCTAGTGATAGAAATGAATAAGAGGTACCCTTGCAATTGCAAAAGGCAGAGAAAAGATATCTAACATCATATTATTGAGATGAAATAGAGGTAACATTGAAGACTGCCAAAAAAAAAAAAATCTAACTGAATTGAATAAAGCTCTGAATATGCATATCAAACCTAAATACTTGTATGCCACACATACAACCAGGAAAAACTGAGGATATATGTAAAATATTTTAACTTATTAAAGGACAAGGGGAAGAGGAGGGGGAAAAGGAAGAGAAGGAGGGAAGAAAGTTAATCTGGACATTGTTGTTGTTGTTCAGTCACTAAGTCATGTCTGACTCTTTCCAACGCCATGGACTGGAGCCTACAGTGTTCCTTTGTGCTTCACTATCTGCTGGAGTTTGCTCAGATTCATGTCTGTTATGAGTTAGTGAAGCTATCTAACCATCCAGGCATAGACTTCACCTTTAAACACTAGCTGTCCTAAAACAAGGGAACAGCAGCTACATAGTGTTGAGGGTAACTATGTTTTATGTCATTCAGTTTGCCATTTATATGCGAAAATAGTTAAAACATATATTTGCATGTATGTAAGTGCTCAGAAATCTTTATACACTTCTAATGGAAAAGGTGTACTGCTGCTGCTGCTGCTAAGTCGCTTCAGTCGTGTCCGACTCTGTGCGACCCCAGAGACGGCAGCCCATCAGGCTCCCCCATCCCTGGGATTCTCCAGGCAAGAATACTGGAGTGGGTTGCCATTCCCCAATGCATGAAAGTGAAAAGTGAAAGTGAAGTCGCTCAGTTGTGTCCGACTCTTAGCAACCCCATGGACCACAGCCTACCAGGCTCCTCGGTCCATGAGATTTTCTAGGCAAGAGTACTGGAGAAAGGTGTACTAGTTGACAAAATTTTAATCAAAATAAAAACTCAGGATTAGAGACCTAAGAGTAGATAGTAAAGACCAGTTAATGTTGACTTAGTCTAAATAATTATAAACAAAATTTTAAATGTAATAAGAGATTAAATTTGGAGATTTAAATAAATCTCAGAAATTATTTGGTATTAATAAGTTAGGTGAGAAACCATAGACTTATTTCAAAACTGAAAGGCAAGCTAAACTTTCTGCCTTAAAAGAAGAAAGGAGATTAAAATATGCTATTTTCATTTTACCAATGATTAAGAAATAATAAGTTCATGTACAATTATTTGTACACATATATAACTGTAATGTGCCACACAGAATTATTAGTTGAAGAGCAGTGTGTATAATTTTCAAACCACCAGAACAATAAAAATTTGATAGCATTTTCACTATAATAAGGAAAATAGGAAAAGTATGTATTAAGAATGAAAGCTAGAATGAGGCAAGTAAGTTCAGTGGTATTTCTAATGACAGAAGTACAGATATGTGGAATAAAAAATTATTATTAAAAAATAAATGTATTATCATTAAAAAGCAAAACATATTACATTTAAAATATGTAATTTTCAGTTGTGTGGTTTTTGCAACAGAAACAAAAAGTATCAGAGAAAGGTTAAAAGTTTTTCTAAGTATGTTGCTCAAACACAGAAATACACAAACACAAAATGAAGCAGGATAGGAAAATAGAACATAAAGCAAAAATGCATCAAGATAATCTTGCTGCAGTTTCTAAAGACCTTAAAATAAATGTGGACATTTATGCATATAGAAAATGTGTTGTGTGTATATTTTTAAAAAGGTCAATTAATAGATAATTCTGGGATTTTGTAACCAACTCAATTTATTAATATTTTTCTGTGCTTAGTCTCTCAGTCGTGTCCGACTCTTTGCAACCCCATGCACTGTAGCCCACCAGGCTTCTCTGTCCTTGGGATTCTCTAGGCAAGAATACTGGAGTGGGTTGCCATGCCCTCCTGCAGGTAATCTTTCCAACCCAGGGATAGAACCCAAATCTCCTGCACTGCAGGCAGATTCTTTACTGTCTGAGACACCAGGGAAGCCTATTAAATCTTGTATTTATATTTTATATGATTTTCCCTTTTATCTTTCCAAGAATGAGTCTTCTAATAAATAATTAATAAATCATAGCAGAAAAAACTTTTTTGGATTTAATTTCTTTACCCATTCATGATTTTTTAAATGGTGTACTATGAATAAAAAGAACATACTTTAAAAATGCAAAAAATACTTTGCACACACTAACAGCCAAATTTTTTAAATGAAGAAACACTTAAACGCTTTCTCTTTCAAATCAAGAATAGGATAATTATTCCTTATATCAAATTATTTTAGGAATTTTATTTAATGCAATAAGATCAATGAGGATATAACTGCTAGAAAAGAGAATAGTATTTTTATGCATAGCTTATGTGTTTATGTATGAAGACTATATTAACTCCTTAGTATAAATGAGACATAATATTTCAACATGAGAAGGTTTAAAATTTTAAAAATATAAATAAACTTTGGAAGAATTTGTAAATTAATTCAAAACCCTTAATTAGGAAATTGACAAGCTGATCCTATGGTACTTTTGGTACAAGTATAGCAAAAGATAGAAAAATCATTGGTGAGATTTGAAAAATAATACACCTTTTAAAGATTCAATGATTAAAACAATGTAGAAATTAAATGGATTTAGACTTAGGCAAAAAGGAAGCAGAAGGGAAAATGCATGAACAAAACCTGGTATATATCAATTTTAGTTTAAAATTGATGACATGAAGGAAATGTTGGGTCTCTAATTAGATGGGGCAGGAACACCTGGTTAATTATTTGAATAAAAAAGAATTTAGCACCATTAAGTATGGATTACAATTGTAAAATAAATTCTATAGGGAGTAAAGATCTATAATGTGGAATCATGAGACTCTTGTATCAGTGGTTTCAAAACTACTATGAAGCACACATTTATTCTCTATGACTCAGGTTTGTCATTTGTTACAAGAAGGTGTCAGAAAAAATGTCCAGATATGTTTGAGAAATGCTATTATGTTAAGGTAGGGATGCTTTTTTCTTTAAATAAAATTTTAAAATAAAATTCTTATAGAGGTATATAGAGGCTTTTGTGATAGCATAGTATTGGAGTAGGGATTGGCAACCCATTACAGTATTCTTGCCTGGAGAATCCCATGGACAGAGGATCCTGGCAGGCTACATACAGTCCATGGAGTCACAAAGATTCAGACATGACTGAGCACACACAAGAGCATAGTTCACTTTTTTAAAATTTCAGTAAAGGGCTAGAATTTGCAATGCTTTTGAAACTACTCAGGATACTTTTCAAGCACAGTTTTGTTCTGGTCAAGACTCTTGGTCACAGTGGCAGAAGTCAATACAGAAGGGAATGTGATGTGAATTGAGGACAGTCACAACTAAGCCTCTCTTTCTCTCCCTTGGTTCTCTCAGTATATTGGCTTCTGTGTTTTCTAAGCAAATGAACTTTTCCTCCAGGATGGGGAATATGGATAGAGGCTTCCTGGAGACATGTACTTTCTGCATAGCAAATGGCATCAGGTTAAACATTTGAAGCAGGGATTAGATTGACCAGGCTTGGGTCTTGGTCACAGGGGTCAGAGGTAGACAGAGGATGAAGTACTAGGGTTAGTGCAGACTGAAACACAAACCTAACTTTATGTCCTGTTCAGAGGAGGATGAAAACCCAGACATGGCCACACCTCTTCCAGTCACACTCATTAATATTTTCTGGAAAATAGTCCTTTAGCATACGTTCTGGGAAATGCTGAATAGGAAGAAAAATGTAATTTAATAATTACATTTGCAAACATTGAAGAATGCTAACTTAGAATGTGTTAGGTATTAGTCTAAATGCTCTACTTTTAACCCCTTTAATCCTCATACAAATATGAGCCTTATGAGAGTCTTTTGAGTAGGCATTATTATTGTCTTCATTTTAGAGGAAATGGAAGCACAAAGAATGTAAACATCTTGCAGAGTTCCTATATAAATAGAAAGTGGGAAAAAGGGAATACATTTTTTTCATGAAAAAAGATTATTATATTTAAATCACTCCTATTCAAAGTTGTGCATTTGTAAGAAGTAATCAGAATGATACCTAAGCAAAAATATCACAACAAAACAGGAAGCTAGTATGATCAGGAAAATAAATCGGATGAGGAACATATGCATGTCTTTCAAGAAATACAGCAAAAAAAAAAGATCATGTTTTCTGAAAGGAATGATGAATATAGATTGTAGTAAATATATGGATAATTCTAAACTAACGGTTGTATACATAGTAGTGATTTCTAATACAGAGATCAAAATAGATCTAATTAAACACTAGTGTTAGTCACTGAGCCATGTACGACACTTTGTGACCCCATCTAATGTAGTGCACCAGGCTCCTCTGACCATGGAATTCTCCAGGCAAGAATACTGGGGTAGATTGCCATTGCCTTCTCCAGGGGATCTTCCCGACCCAGGGATCAAACCTGGGTCCCCTGCATGCAGGAAGAGTCTTTACCATCTGAGCCACCAGGGAAGATCAAAATAGATATAATTAAACACTAGACCGCAAGACTGTATAAATTTGGATTGGGTTACCTAAATTTTAAATGTTCCTTATAATATCCAGGAAGAAGTACAGATATAGATAGCTAGGTTTTTAAAGAAAGCATGTATAACTTTTGAAAACTGACCATATATTCAACTACTTTTAACATAACTCAAAGTCAGTATTACATAGACTAATCTTTCTGACTCTGAAGTAGTTAAATATTAGTTAAAAGAATTGACCATATATTCAGCTACTTTTAACATAACTCAAAGCCAGTATTACATAGACTAATCTTTCTGACTCTGAAGTAGTTAAATATTAGTTAAAAGAAAGACAGTTTACAAAAGAACTCACATTTTTAACTTTAAAAGCATTTCTGAATAACTCAAGAAAAAAAATCACAATAAAGTTGGAAGACATTTAGAAATATGAAATAAAGTTGTCAAGAAAAGAAGTATTTTGTGTAAGAGAATTTCAGAGATACACATCATGCTTATTCTGCAGCTCTAAATAATTCTTGAAAATATTCCATCCAACAAAAAAAAATAAATGATAATAACTTGAAATGGAAAAGCGTCATAAAAGGACTATTGCTAATGGCTATGCGTGTGCTACATTGCTTCAGTTGTCTGACTCTGTGTGAGCCCATAGACTGTAGTTCATGGGAATTCTCCAGGCAAGAATATTGGAGTGGGTTGCCATTTCCTTCCCCAGGGGATCTTTCTGACATAGAGACTGAACCTGCATATCTTAAGTCTCCTGCATTACTAATGGCTTATAATTGATTTATGATAGTTATAATTGATTTATGCATAAATAATTTTAGTGGTTCATTTCCGCTATGATTACCTATGTATCACTTTATCAGATCATACATTTAAAGAAAAAGGTAATAATTGTTAGAAATACAATACTGTACTTTTCTAGATAGAAAATGACTATTGCATCAGTTTTTCTAAGCTCCAAGAGAATTATACTGCTTTTTTGCTTCCTTGAAGAAGACTTCCTTATGACCAAAGAATCTCAGCTCTGACAGACAGAAAACCCATGAAACCAGGGACTGAAGTTTCACCCTGGCAACATATGAGCTTGTTAATTCCATCTGTGAACTCACCTACTTACTATGGTCCTTTTCCATAGGAAGTGGGTGAAGCTATGTCATTCTTTTTCCAGATCAGTCAAGATGATGTTCTTTCCTTATGGCTCATTCCACAGACTTGCCTTCTACATAGTACAAATGGCAGGTACACATGTATGAAGTTAAGTCACATGCCATGGAAAGAACCCCTGAGACTGAGTAAGAAAACCTTGATTCAAATCCAAGCTCTTGATATTATTAATGATGTGTGTGTGGCATGTGCGTGCTCAGTTGTGTCTGACTCTTTGTTACCCTGTGGACTAGAGCCTGCCGGGCTCCTCTATCTGTGAAATACTGGAGTGGGTTATCATTTCTTTCTCCAGATTAATGACATAGATGATGTTATTTATAATGTAGGCAACATGCTCTTGAACCTCTCTCTGCTATTTGATATACAATATTGCAATTCGACAATGCATTTTAACACTATCACATGCATATTATGATTTTTAAGTGGGATATATCATTTCTATCATCAGACTCAAGTATCAGAAATATAATTGCCAGATAAGAATGTGAGGGAATAACTTGTTACTATACCATGTTCATATCAGCCTTCAGTGAACTACCAATACATAAATAGAACAGGGTAGGAGCCAGCATGGAGTGACAGAACAGAAACAAAACAGCTGCTTCCTGCAGCAGGAACTCTTGTTAATTTGGAGCCCACATGTTAAGAATATCCACCCCTCATTAAGAGTTTCTTTACGCTGTCATCATCAGCACACAGTCTATAGACCACAGACACTGATTCAATACACTGAAGAAAACGTGCACAAGGAAGGAATCTACCAGCAGACGTGACCGAAATTGGCTCAAGACTTTGACAGACATGAAATTGAGCAGGTAAGAGATGAAACAAAAGAAATTGTATCAGCGTCATTTATGGGGTCATTCGGAGAGAGGGAGAAAGGGAAGGAGAGAGGGAGAGAAGAGATCATCAAGGTGCAGTTTTTCAGGAAAGATCTATATCTTCTGGAGAATATTTACAAACCTACTCAGAATTGAAACTCATCTACCATTTAATTTCACAATATAGTTAAAGAGCTACTTGTCTTTAACAGTACATTTGAATTCAAATATTCTCCTATGTATTCGGTTAACTATAGAAAGTTGATTTGTTTCAGTCTCTTACCTGAAACATATATCTTCCTGAAATGAAACATGATCTCATTTCTGTCCAAGAGTGAAATACACTCAAACAAGCTACAACACTCCTATTTCAAGGGAGCATTATGCTTCCACTGGAACCTTTTATTCCTGTTTGACAGGTTGAACATGTTTAGGAATCTATTTTTCATCAAACCTTGGAGGGTTATGTGGAAAAAAAAAAAAAAGGAGTTTACATAATGAATACAGGAGTTAAGCCAAACACTTAACAATGAATTAGCTTCTCCGTGCTGAACAGAATTTGTGCCAGAAGACATTAAATAGCAATATGCAAACAAAGTACTTATTTGAAAAAAAGTGTATAAGGTGAACCTATTTCCCCTCAAAGTATTTCCCCTCATGTGATCCTGCATTTGAATGTGGGAGTGGATGGGGACGGAGGCACTGGTGGTTTCAATTCCCAGAAACAGAGTTGAGCCCTTGAAAATGTTACTCTAAGCATTCTATGAGATTAACTGTCCAGTTTTTTTTTAATTAAGATTTAATATGTTCCTTTTTTTAATTCAACCTCAGGATCCAAAGTAAATTTCCAACTTAAAAATAATTTTATTATCTAATCATGTTTGAAAGAAAAAGAAATAGAAAAGAATATTTACAAAGTTAGCCAGAAAGCAGATGTGGATAGTTGTTTTCTTTCTTTCTTTTTTTTTTTTTTTTTTTTGGTTTATTGCTATTTAAAATGAACAATGTGTGGAGATTTGGAGTCAACACATAACATATCTAGTGGGATCCAGGAACTAGGTCCAGTCAGGAGTATGTTTGCTTTATTGAGGAAAATTTTAGGAACTAAAATATATTATAGGATCCTCATCCTTTTCTCTTTTATCCTTTTAATTTTATATTAGTGTTTTTCTAAGATTGATATCTTGAATGGAAGCATAGACAACAGAAAATTAAAAATTACATTCACATTAGAAAACCTGATGAAAAGATATTTAGAAGAATGAAAGTCACAAAATTGTACATCCCTCTTGCATTCTTTTCCTTATAGAGTAACACAGGTTGTGTGAGGTTAAAGACAGAGTAGAAGCTTAAGTGGAAATAGAGGGTGGTGATACAGGGAAATGTTTTCATTTTTATTTTTTAATAATAGCCTAGATTGCAATTCTAAACTTTGGGACTCTGGAGAGGTAGAGAGACTTCAAAACCACTTTACATGTAGTGATTTTTACTCAGTACATTTATACTCAACATTTACTTTCTCTTTAAAGTAACTCCTAAAATATACTGCTAATTTTTAAGAAAACAAATCCTTGAAAAATTGGAAATATTTATACCTATAAATCTCTTTTTTATGGTAGACATGAATTTTGGAGGAAAAGCCAAGAGATCTGGACTGATTTGAAAAGTCCAGCTGTTTGGACAGTCTAATCTTGGCAAAACTGAAAGATTAAGGTTAACACAGTTTGATATTGGTTATTTATTAACAGGAAAAGGGTACCAAGATGTACCTTGTGCTTTGTTTCCTCTGTGAATATGCCCTTCAACACCATCTATTTCCTTTACATAATGCTAACCCTTTTTGAGTAGAACTTTTAAGTCAAAATAAAATCAGATGGAAAACCATGCCATTTTTACTGTTTATTTTTTCATGACTTTGTTCTGTGCCCACTACTTAAACAAGTAAAGCCTTCTCTTCAACATAATTTTACAGGCAAAGCATTTAAGACAAAGTGATCAGCCTTCAAAATGGAAATTACACATCTTTTAGGGAAAAAAGAAAGCTTTATGGGATCAGTTTATTTCCTTTTCTGTGTATTTTGTGTATATTCTGTTAGTATTACTGTAAGTTGTTTTGTCTATTCATTATAAGAGACAACATTAAATGAAATTGTCCAGGCCAGAATACTGGAGTGGGTAGCCTTTCCCTTCTCTAGGGGATCTTCCTAACCCAGGGATGTGAGCCCAGGTCTCCCACCTTGCAGGCAGATTCATTACCAACTGAGCTATCAGGGAAGCTCCCTGAAAGGTGTTAGAAACACTTGATTTAAGTGTCTTGGTGAATAGCCTCCTAAAACTTTCCTGCTTGTTGGATTAAGAAGTCAATGTCCAAGTACATATAACTGATTAATTTTTTATGTGTTTTCCCCACTCTAAAGATAATTTCTTTTTGTTCAAAATGACTTAATTTTCAGAACACACATTTACAGAACACACAAGGTAAGTTCTGTAAATGTCCTTGCTATTCAGCCTTCAATCTCGCCTCAGACCTGAGAAAGAATCTTCAACGGTGACCTTGCCAGTAGGATAAAGTTTAATAGTCATCTTGAAAATTGACTACAAAGAGCTATGATCCAGAACCTTGAGACTGGTTGTGTGTGTTTCGTGTATGCTCAGCATTTTCCTTACCCTTCGTTATCTTCCAATATTATTTTTATAAACTGTTTTAAAAGTGAAAGTTGCTCAGTCATGTCTGACTCTTTGTGACCCCATGGGCTGTATAGTCCATGGAATTCTCCAGGCCAGAATACTGGAGTTGGGTAGCCTTTCCCTTCTCCAGGGGATCTTCCCAACCCAGGGATCGAACCCAGGTCTCCGGCATTGCAGGCGGGTTCTTTACCATCTGAGCCACAAGGAAATCCAGGAGTACTGGAGTGGGTAGCCTATCACTTCTCCAGAGGATCTTCCAGACCCAGGAATCAAACTGGGGTCTCCTGCATTGCAGGCGGATTCTTTACAGCCTTACTTATTAAGTGAAGAATTCTTAGAAGGTTTTCTAGTGGGTGTTTAGCAATACTTGGTTCTGGGTCCACTATGATCAATGAGACAGGCAAGGTCCCTGCTATCATGCAGGGGACAGTACAACTTTCTACCCCTGCCTTATTTTCTAGTTGAGTGACCTGAACCTAGTTAGCACCTCTTTGAAAAACAATTAAAGGCAGTTGCAGATAAGATAAAGTTATTTGCCTATTCTTATTTCAAATATCAGGAAACTGACAAATAAAGGGAAATATCTTGATCAAGTTATTTTGAAATTAAGTGCTAGCTGTATTGCTACTATATTAAAAGTAAATTGTTTATTCTTTCATTCACTGTAGTTTGGGAGAAGGAAAAAAGTGAGTTAATAGAATATGAAGTCTCGATAGAGACAGAACTTTCAGACCTTTAAAAATAGTATTTGTTTAAAGTCTAAAGGAGGGAGAAATTGATATTGATGTGTCCAAATCTCATACAAACTGAGTTTCTTGACTCTTATTTTGGTGAAGTGAATAAAATTATTTTGTTTTAAATGATAATTCAATTACTAAGGCATAAACACAGATGAAAAGTTCACTTAGAGTATTTAGTTGAATAAAATGATACTTCAACAATATCTGCTTTGCTGAGGTGCCTATTGTTGATTAATGACACTGATGATGCTATAGATTGGCTCATTAAACACCATGCCAACCTTCTTCTTCCTGTGTGTTTCTGGCTGAAGATTCTGAAAAGCTTAAAGTGACACTTCCCCTATGCCTTTGCAGTAAAGAGTCAGGAAGAGAATTAGACTCTACCAATAAAATGTATTTGCACAGACTTTAGAAGGTGGAAGCAAAGAATAGTTGTGTTGCTTTAGATTTTTTTTTTTTCCCCTACTAGCAGTCAAGATCTTGGTTTCTAAAGCAGTACTTCAGTGTATGTTATCCACTTCCTCCCATGTTGAGAGGCAGCTGTTGCAAAAGCAGTGATGACAGCTAGTTCCCAGCTTTCTGATTATGGAATTGCTTTTAAAGTGGAATGTCTGTACTCAGCCATTCCTGTGGTAGCTTCACTCCCTGGCTGTGTTCTACAGTGCTGTGTTCAAGTCCAGAGCCCACAACTTTGGCTCTTTCTTCTATTAATTTTGAGAGTACTTTATTCTCTGTATTAAATCTTTCTTTCTTGCTTTAAATATTTAGATTTGTTTCTGAAGAACACAACAGCATGTCAGACTGTGAGTTGCCAATACCTGGTGTCAACCTCTTTCTAATAATAGTTTCAACTGGTCACATGTCTATATAATGAAAGACTGCCTTGCTCAACCTCTCTTATTGAGAGGTATAACAATGTGTCTTAAGTTTCAGATAATAGAATTTAAACAGGTATTATATTTGGTATTATTGGGTTTTGTCTTTAAAAGGATGGAGCATATTGTACTCTAATACTTTCTAGTTGCTATGTGATGGCAAAGGTTGAATATCTTCCCTGAGTCCAGGGACAGAAGCCACATAATGAGAGTATAGTGTGCAGTCAATAGTGAACCACCTACACCTGAATTATTTTATGAAACACACAGTTCTATCCTGTTTTGTTGGTGTTCAGTCACTAAGTCATGTCCGAATCTTGAGGCTCAATGGGCTGCAGCATGCCAGGCTTCCCTGTCCTTCACTATCTCCCAGAGTTTGCTCAAACTCATGTCCATTGAATCAGTGATGCCATCCAACCATCTCATCCTCTATCGCCTCCTTCTCCTCTTGCCCTCAGTTTTTCCCAGCATCAGGGTCGTTTCCAATGAGTCAGTTCTTCACATCAGGTGGCCAAAAGATTGGAGCTTCAGCTTCGACATCAGTCCTTCCAGTGACTATTCAAGATTGTGTTCCTTTAGGATTGACTGGTTTGATCTTGCAGTCCAAGTACTCTCAAGAGTCTTCTCCAAAACCACAGTTCAAAAGCATTACTTCAGCATTCAGCCTTCTTTAATGCTGGATTTTAGACTCTCTCTTGCTTTTGAAAAATAACATCTTATTCTTAAATAAAACATAATTGGGTTGCTACAAGTAGAATTCGAATGTAATTTTAAAAATGAGGCATGGGTCTAATAGTTGGGTACTGGGTGGCAAGAACCCTACTATTTCAGGTTGAAAAGCCAGTGATTCTTCTTATATCATCATAAAACATTTGACAAAACTGTCACTTGTAATCCTTATAAAGATAGACTACTTGCCAAAAGAACATGCAGCCTCTGTAAATTGCTTGGAAAACCTCAGGACATTAAAAAAAAAAAAACTCAGAATGTTTATGGGTGTTAGCTCTTTCTTGCCATGCACAGTTCTCTGACAAGATGTACTTGGACTGGTTGTAAGATGCAATTTTAAAGAAGCAGCTTTCACGGTAAATAACCTCTGGTGTCCTCAAGTGCCTCCATTAAAACCTCTCAGTTAATTGGGGTCCATTCTAGTTTCAAAGGTTAGATTAAGGGTGATGCTTTCTTGCCTCAACTAATATTTTCAGAGAGCACCAAAGTAGACATCATTAAATTGAGGGGAAGCCAAAATATTCTGAACAAAGAAAACAGAAAATATGAGGAAAGCCTGCAAGCTTGGAAAGCTTTTCTCGATTAGATTTCTGGTTATGATTATTTGCCTGTGGATCTGACTGTTGGTAGAAAAAAAGCATACTGAGTTTTTTAGGGATTGTATCGATCTTCAGAAGCCAATGTATGCTTGACCTTTAAAGCAGCTCCTGAAGCCTCCCAGCTGGCCTTGAAGAACATAACCCAGAAATTTGTACAGTCTGCAAGGAGAGAATAGAGTCCAATTCTCTCTTAAGGAGGAAATTATAAGGTATTCAGATATTTTCAAGAATGAAAGAGACACACATTTAAAACAAAGAATTCATTCATTCAATATTGATGTGACACCAGGACAGTCCATGTAAGTCAGGATGATCACAAGCAAACCAGTAATTATGGTAATGGAAATAATGAACACAGAACAACATCTCAAAGTAAAGAAAACAGGAACTGTAAATCACAAGGGACAATGAGATTTCTTCTGGATAATATAATCAGGATCTAGTCAAGGAAATTATTTTAGCACCAGAATGGGGAATGTTTATAATTCCTGTGCAGTAGGATTTGATCATTGCTTTGAAAAATGACAGCTGTTTCTTTTCCAATTCTTCCATTTTTTTGGAAGGCAGCTGTGCTTGCCACTATATCTCCAACACTTCACTCTTCCATTTTTTTGGAATGGGACTGTATTATATTGGGAATACATGTGTGTAGAGGGACGGTAGGTCAGTGGGAAGAAGTGCACACCTGGATCTTTGGCGGCAGGCTGCAAGTGGTGTCCCAGTGTCTTTTTCCCCTCCTATAGTAATGGCCAGCCAGCCAAAAGCCACCTTTCTCAGCCTCCATTTCAATGAGATTTGGGCAAGTAACTAGTTAGTTCTACTCAATGAAATGTGAAAAGAAATATGTGATTCTCTTCAGCTGCACCCTTAAAAGGATGACATGTACACCTTCCTCTCTGTTCCTCCTTCTTCACACACACACACACAAGGATGCACACCTGAAAAGTAGCGATGAATAGAGTGGCCACCTTGGACGTGGATACCTTCTGCTGACAATGGGTAAACCTGAATTGCCCATTATCATTCTTACCTTAGCTGGAAAGAGGAGTGAGAAAACACAAGAGAGAATGGACTATCATGTGTATACTGCTGTATTTTGAGTCTTTGTTATAGAGTTTATGTTAAAACCACATTAACTACCACACTATGCATAGACTGAAATGATTATTTTTCCTAAAATTTTATTCATAATACATTACTTACAAAAATTGAATCAGAGATCCAAGCTGGCTATTTCCAAGTGCATGTTTAAATTAAAAATTGTATGAAGTTTTCATGTTCCATAAATTTAGAATAAAAACTTAATTGTTCTCAAACAATTATCTCCAGAGAATATTTACAATAAAAAATTCATCCACTGACTACTGATGCCAGTAATCATTAAATTAATGCTGATAAACATTCTATGAAAGGTTACTGTTACAGCTTTTCACATAGTTTGGTATAAAGCTGAGAAATATGGTCCATATAGGGACTACTTGAAATGAGAGTTTTATGAAGTCTAATATCCATTCTGGAAAATAAGAAAACAATAACAATTGAAAAATTATCTTGGCTCATCAAATGTAAAGTTAAGATTCAGAGTATGTATAGAGTGCACAAAAACAGTGGCTTGATTTTTAAAAGGAATTCAGCTTTTTTTCCTGCTTATAATGACATGATGAGAAAATTCCTTTACACTAAAGAAAAAAACACGTATTACATATCTATTCCCAAATTTGTCAATTAAAGTAAATTGCTTTACTTAAAGTAAATTGTGTTTCTTAATCCAAGACCAAATAGCTTAATATGCACTTTTCTTTCTTCCTGGGGTTTGTCTCCTTGGAGTGTGTGAGAGAGTTCTCATTGCCTTATGGCTTATGGGGCTGCCAGGGTGAGAACAAAGCTGAGGGGTGAAGCCTGGGGAGAGGGGACCAGAAGAGAAAATTTGTTGAAACTCTTATTTGAAAAGAAAGGAAATTAGTTGAAGTTGTCAAGTTGGTTTTGGCCAATTTTACTTACTGATTGTATTTTAGCATATTGTAGATAACTAGAATTTGAACATAAGAGATAGTAAGAATCAAACTGAAGTTATATTGTGGATACTTTCAGGCCTTGGAGGATATCATTGTGCTACAATTACAGAGGACAATGGCCATGGACATCAGGGTGGCTAATTTCCTTAATGAGTCTATTTTTACCCATTTGAAGAAGACTCTTGACAATCCTTTGGACAGCAAGAAGATCAAACCAGTCAATCCTAAAAATAAACCCAGAATATTCATTGGAAGAACTGAAGCTGAAACTGAAGCTCCAATACTTTGGCCACCTGATGTGAAGAACCAACTCATTAGAAAAGACCCTAACGCTAGGAAAGATTGAGCATAGGTGGAGAGGGGGACCTGACGGATGAGATGGTTGGATGGCAACACCAACTCAGTGGACATGAATTTGAGCAAACTCCGGGAGATAGTGAAGGACAGGGAAGCCTGGTATACTGCAGTCCATGGCATCACAGAGTCAGACACAACTGAGCAACTAAATAACAACTTCTAAATAAAATCCTTCTCTCTTGTTCTTCTGAAATTGCATTGCTCCCATATCATCAATTTTGGAGGCACTTACTACTCTCTGCCTTGTATAATAATGGGTATATATGTATATTTACTCTCCTTCTTTATTATAGAGTCTGTGTTTTATTATCATCCTCTTGCTTTCTGAACATAATAGGCACCAAAACGTTAATTATAAGAAGTCACTGTTAACAGATCTTGATCCTGCTTCTGGGCCTTCCTGTATTTTATTGTATTGTTTCTACTAACTTCATGCATTCATGAAAGAGAATTTTTTTTAGTTACATTTTTTCCTTTATTCATTCTGTTACCTTCTGAAACCAGAATTAATACAGTAATGCAGGAAATTCCTCTTCCAACCCATGAAACTTCTTAGAAACTTTAAAAATTGTCATATCTTTCTATATTACATTATTTAATATAATTTTTGAGACATAATTTAAATACAGTGAAACGTGTAGGTATTAAGTATACAGTTTGATGAAATGGACCAGCTCTGCTCCTAAGCACTGGCAGTTCTGGAGTTTCATCTGAATTTCTGGCATGTTTGACAGTCTCTCCCCTCAGGCTGATGAGATCCACAATGTATCCTATCACTTCCAGGCCCAATCTCAGTTGGGTTTATAGCTCTACAATAGCAGTCTGTTAGGAATCTCTTCTCCATGTACAAACAGCTTAGAATTTGCACAGAAACTCAAGAGGACACTTACTCAGATTTGTGAAGTTCTCTGTCCAGCTACCTTCTCTCTGGTACCCTTTCCCTGAAAATAACAGCTACCTCCGTGGCCCAGAATTCCAATCTTTATTTCTTCTATTCAAGGAGATTATTGTTCTGTGTTTGGCTCTACTTCTTAAATTGGAAAGTGATCCCCAGCAAAAAGCCAGGATGAATGTAGACCTCATTTTATATATTATTTTCTTTCCTTCAATGATCATAGCCCTGAGTTCTCTGTATTCCAATTTTGTCCAGTTTCATAGTTACTTGCAGCAGAATTGTGATTCTGATGGACATTATGGTAGCCAGAATTGAAAATGCCATATCAGGTTAATTTTTACTTACTTTTTTTTGACATTTTATCTTGGTTGATTTGCCTTTCTTTAAAGATAGAGTAAGAATAATGCATTTCATATCAATCTTCTACAGTTGTTTGAGGATCAAATAAAATAATTTTTGAAAAAAAAAACTCTAGAAATGATACAACTTAAGAGTATTTAAGATCCTAACTCTTAGTATAACTCTTTAATATAATTAATGTCATCACTTTATAAATGTACACACTGTATGTTAAACTGTTAAACAGTTAGAACTGGACATGGAACAACAGACTGGCTCCAAATAGGAAAAGGAGTTATGTCAAGGCTGTATATTGTCACCCTGCTTATTTAACTTATATGCAGAGTACATCATGAGAAATGCTGGATTGGATGAAGCACAAGCTGGAATCAAGATTGCCGGGATAAATATCAATAACCTCAGATATGCAAAGGATTACCAGCCTTATGGCAGAAAGTGAAGAAGAACTAAAGAGCCGCTTGATGAAAGTGAAAGAGGAGAGTGGAAAAGTTGGCTTTAAAGTTCAACATATAGAAAACTAAGATCATGGCATCCGGTCCTGTCACTTCATGGCAAATAGATGGGAAAACAGTGGAAACAGTGACAGAGTTTATTTTTTGGGACTCCAAAATTACTGCAGATAGTGAATGCAGCCATGAAATTAAAAGACGCTCAATCCTTGGAAGAAAAGTTACGACCAACCTAGACAGCATATTAAAAAGCAGAGACATTACTTTGCCAACAAAGGTCCATCTAGTCAAGGCTATGGTTTTTCCTGTGGTCATGTATGGATGTGAGAGTTGGACTGTGAAGAAAGCTGAGCGCTGAAGAATTGATGCTTTTGAACTGTGGTGTTGGAGAAGACTCTTGAGAGTCCCTTGGACAGCAAGGAGATCCAACCAATCCATTCTGAAGGTGATCAGCCCTGGGATTTCTTTGGAAGGAATGATGCTAAAGCTGAAACTCCAGTACTTTGGCCACCTCATGTGAAGAGTTGACTCATTGGAAAAGACTCTGATGGTGGGAGGGACTGGGGGCAGGCGGAGAAGGGGACGACAGAGGATGAGATGGCTGGATGGCATCACTGACTCAATGGATGTGAGTCTGAGTGAACTCTGGGAGTTGGTGATGGACAGGGAGGCCTGGCGTGCTGCGATTCATGGGGTCGCAAAAAGTCAGACATGACTGAGTGACTGAACTGAACTGAACTGTGTCCATATTTGTCTGAAAACTTTGAGTCTACTATTTGGTACACTTAATTCCAAATGTTAATATTTGAATGAGTTGCGTCTCATAGTCTTTTTTATTTTTTTGTATTTTAAACTTTTATTTATTTTATTTTATTTTTTTACTTTACAATATTGTATTGGTTTTGCCATACATCAACATGAATCTGCCATGGGTGTACACGTGTTCCCAATCCTGAACCCCCCTCCCACTTCCCTCCCCATACCATCCCTCTGGGTCATCCCAGTGCAGCAGCCCCAAGGTTCCTGTATAGAACCTATCTGAATGTTTCTTGCATCCGTTTTCTGGGAACAACTCTATTTTAAGGCAAAGTAGAGTTTATCATATTCAGAGATGGATTATTAGTAGAGTTTTATATATATAAATATATAATATATATTTATGTATTATATATATAAATATATAACATATATATTTACTTTTTTGTCTGTGCTTCATGGCATGTGAGATCTTAGTTCCCCAACCAGGGTTGAACCCACAGAGATGGATTATTAGTAGAGTTTTATATATATATATAAAATATATATTTATATATTATATATATAAATATATAATATATATATTTACTTTTTTGTCTGTGCTTCATGGCATGTGAGATCTTAGTTCCCCAACCAGGGTTGAACCCACACCCCCTGCATTGGAAGGCAGATTCTTAACCAGTAGACAACCAGGGAAGTCCTAGTAAAGATGTTAATATTGCCAAATATCACATGTAATTTGGGTACCCTCTATCTTTTTCCTTAAGATAAATTACTGATTTAATTTGCAGACATCCTCCCAAATCTTTACAAATGACTGTGGTGTGTATACTTCTATAATGCATTGTGATATTAAGTGATGTACTAAATATATTTTACATGATGTATTTAAAATATGTTTTCTAGTCAGTCTATATTATGGTCACATACAGCTATGTTAGAGATCCATTTGTGGCTTATTATAACAACTGGCAAACAACAATACTCAAATAGACATATAGCTCTTAGGATACAAATGATTATGACTAAAACTTCCAACTCTTACAGAAAACTTATTAGATGACATTTTTAATGGTCTTTGACATTCTAAACATAGTTTTCCTTTGATCACTGAATAAATTCTTATTGCTGATAGAAATAAATAAAACTGCTAAAAATATTTATAATCTCTGGCAAGATCACAATGTTCTCAAATTGTCTTTGAAGAGAAAAGGGATCAGTTTACTATAGTCAAACTTTATTACTTCTTTGGTGCCACATACATTCTCACAGGGCAATGATTTCTAAAAACTCTGTTTAGAAAACTCAAGAATTAACCTTTCCTGAAGAAATCTTTTTTAATGTCTTTTATAATTTTTTCACTCTCTTTCAGCTTCTCTGTATGCTTATTACAGGCCAAAGATTTTGTAATCTCAAGTACATTTTAAGTAATCAATAAGAAATCAAAATTTTCCATAATTGTATAATTTTGTATATATTTTTATATAACATAATTGTATGGCATCAAATATTATTCAAATATACTTACAAATGAACTTTATTAAAAGTCAAAACAGAATTGGTATACTTTTATGTAAAACTGACAAAGTTTTCTAACATTGTCTGTTATATTTTATGTCTATTTTTTCCAGTTTTATTGAGATACGAGTAGCCTATAGCCCCATATAAGTCTAAGATACGCAGCATAATGATTTGACTTATGTTCATCATGAAATGGTTATCACAAGTTCAGTGCACATCTGTCATCTCATTTATATACAAATTTGAAGAAATAGACAAAATTTTTTCTTGTGATGAGAACTCTTAGGATTCACTCTTTTAACCACTTTGACATATAATGTACAGCAGTGTTAATTATTATCAGTCATGCTGTACGCCAGATCCCCAGTACTCACCTATCTTATAACTGGGAAGTTGTACCTTTGGACCGCCTTTATTGAGTTCCCCCTTCCCCATCCCCTGTCTCTGGTAACCACAAATCTGATCTCTTTTTCTATGAATTTGTTTTGTTTTTAAAGTATACTTGACCTATAAAGCTATGTTAGTTCCTGTTGCTACTGCTACTGCTGCTAAGTCGCTAAAGTTGTGTCCGACTCTGTGCGACCCCAGAGACGGCAGCCCACCAGGCTCCCCCATCCCTGGGATTCTCCAGGCAAGAACACTGGAGTGGGTTTCCATTTCCTTCTCCAATGCATGAAAGTGAAAAGTGAAAGTGAAGTCTCTCAGTCCTGTCTCTCAGACTCCTCAGACTCCTAGCGACCCCATGGACTGCAGCCTACCAGGCTCCTCCATCCATGGGATTTTCCAGGCAAGAGTACTGGAGCGGGGTGCCATTGCCTTCTCCGTAGTTCCTGTTACACAACACAGTAATTTGATACTTCTATACATTTCAAACTGATCACCACAGTAAGTCTAGTTAGCATCACCATACATAAGTATCTCATAGTTATTGACTATATTCTCCACCTTGTTCATTTCATACTTGTGACTCATTTACCTCTTGATTTTTCTCACCAATTTATTTTCTCCTCCAGCTCCACCTCTCCTTTGGCAACAACTTGTTTTTTCTCTGTATTTGTAACTCTGTTTTGTAATGTTTGTTCTTTCAATGTTTGTTCTTTCATTTTGTTTAAATGCTGCAATATCTAAACTGTCATGTTGCTATTTTTCCCAAGAAAATAAGTTAGATCATGGACACAAATATTTGAATTTTTAAATGCTATCACCAAGAGGACAGCGGGACTTTTTTCTTTTTTTGGTTTGAATAGCCACTCTGTGTTTCCAGATTTTCAGTTAACTTGAATAGTAATTTAATGCGTCTCTGTTTAGTTTCAAACAGAAGCAAACCCGTTTCTAACTATTCTAGCACGCCACCTTCTGGAAATGAAATGCTTCTCTAAATGTCAGGCAGCAGTTCATTGTGATTGTGGTAGATTTAGGACTTGGTACTGAGAAAACTCATGCTTCATCAGGAACATATGTTCCTTTCAACCAAATATTCTCCACCTCCAGCCCTGGGGAATTAAAGAAGACACTGGTGTATAACAGTTGCAGAATAAGTGAAAGTTTTTGATTGCTTATATTAGGAATAAAATTCTGTTATATTTACTTCCCCAGCCTCTTTTTAGAACCATAAAGTTGTTCTGCTTCTGAAATACATAACATTTTTACATATAATAATAGTACATAGAAACAAGTAACACCATTGTTCACACCATTAAGAATGAGCTAAGCCTCTGCAGTTCCAGTTAATCAATCTGCTCTAAAGGCTAGTTAATGAATATACATTTTGTTTGACATGAGACAATCAGGATTTTTCTGACCAATTTTAACTACGTCAAGCTAGTTAAACTTGTTAGTAGCTAGAGTTCACATTTAAGTATGGGGTCACCACATTTGTCACCTGTGAGGAACGATTGTTTTCACTGTGATAGCATTAGAACTTAAAAACAAACAAACAAACAAACTATTGGTATTTCTTTGTTGGAAACTTATGGGGTGAAGATGAGCATGTATAAACAGATTTTTTTAATGATAGTTTTATTTCTAAAATGTGAACTTTGTAAAATATGTTTCTGAGGTTTCACTTTTTAAATAAAAAAATCTGCTGAAGATTTTAAAATTCATAATCTCTGTATTAATTTTTAATTCTGGTCACTTGAGGACTATGTAGATACATACTAGTCAGTTAATCTTAGTGGTTTCATACAAACATTGGCTATATCTGGAAGAGCAAATTTATTGTACATGAGTAACCACTCATGCCCACAGCAGAGATTACTAAATAAACTTGCCTCTGTTTTTCTATGAATCCAGGAAGCAGTATATACAATGTTTTACTCCAGTTACTCTCGGTAGAGTACAGTTCATTTATAAGATGAAACTTACTGATTATTGAGGCCCTAGAGGAGCCAGATGGTGCTAGTGGTAAAGAACCCACGTGCCAATGCAGGAGACACAAGAGATGTGTGTTCAATCCCTGGGTTGGGAAGATCCCCTGGAGGACAAAATGGCAACCCTCTCCAGTATACCTGCTTGGAGAATCCCATGGACAGAGGAACCTGGTGGGCTATAGTCCATGGGGTCGCAAAGAGTCAAGCATGACTGAAGCATGAGTAACATGCAGAGGAACCACAAGAAGGATGAAAAGTAAAATGCTTGCAGTTGGGGTAGGAGAAAAACATGAGCAAGAGAAATATCAGTTTTAAAGAAAATGTGGAAAGACAGGTCCTTTAATGATATAATTTGAGTAGGCAAATAGTGCTAATAGTCTGTGGTGTTGGAGAAGACTCTTGAGAGTCCCTTGGACTGCAAGGAAATCCAACCGATCCATTCTGAAGGAGATCAGCCCTGGGATTTCTTTGGAAGGAATGATGCTAAAGCTGAAACTCCAGTACTTTGGCCACCTCATGCGAAGAGTTGACTCATTGGAAAAGACTCTGATGCTGGGAGGGATTGGGGGCAGGAGGAGAAGGGGACGACAGAGGATGAGATGGCTGGATGGCATCACTGACTCGATGGACGTGAGTCTCAGTGAACTCCGGGAGTTGGTGATGGACAGGGAGGCCTGGCGTGCTGCGATTCATGGGGCCGCAAAGAGTCGGACACGACTGAGCGACTGATCTGATCTGATCTGATCTTCAATTAAATTCCACCATTAGATATTCATTCTTTTGAAAGTAGTTCTTATTCAATAGGAATGGCTGACAGAAGGTCAGAAACATAAAACCATACCAGTCATTAGCAGTTTTACTATATTTATTTCTTAAAAGCATCAGTTATCAGAGGACCATCTGTTTTGGGGGTGGGGGGAGGAAAAGATAGACCCAATTTTTGAGCACACGTGCAGTCCAAAGACAGCAGAACCCAAAACAAGAGAAAAGAGTAGATTGATTACTTTGTCTAGGAAGAAGTCCAACGATCTTCAAGCTTATTAAGCTCTAGATACTTGTTATGATGCTAAAGATATGTATGCTAGAGTCCTAAAGTACTGTAAGGAGTCAGAGAGACTGACACAGAAGGAGATAGTTGGAAGTACTTCATTTGAATTCATTTTTATGCCTACAAGTGGTATTGGGGGAGAAGTTGAGGAGAACTAGCAAGTAAAATTCCCTTGAGAAATACATTTAAAGCCAAGATAATGGATCAGAGAAGAGATAAATCATATCAAATAGATTAATAACAAGGGCAAGACGTCCCCCAAAGTATTGTCTTTTATATAATGTATGACCTTGATATATATGAAGAATATAATCTTAAGAGTGATTGAGCAGTAATGGAAACATACAGAAAGCAGTCATGGAATCAGAGTTGAAGGAATCTAACCAGATATTGCCCCTGTTAATCAGTAAAGCTAATTTTGGTTGCAGTTTTGGTTTAGAAGGGAGAGAGGGGGAGAAGGGCTTCCCAGGTGGCGCTAGTGGTAAAGAATCCTCTTGCCAATGCAGGAGACATAAGAGACATGAGTTGGATCCCTGGGTTGAGAAGATCCCCTAGAGAAGGGAATGGCAACCATTCTAGTATTCTCACCTAAAAAAGTTTCATGGACAGAGGAGCCTGGCAAGCTACAGTTCATGGGGTCACAAAAGAGTTGCACAGGACTGAGCAACTGAGCACAACACACTACCTCCATAGCTCACAATCCAGGAAGTTAACTTTTGCTTCCTACAAGTTCTGGCAAATTGAAATCTCACTGATTCTGATTGCCATGGATCTCCCTCCTTATAGATGCTGGACATGCCACAAAAGAGATGTCCACACATTTGTGAGAAGAAGCTGGAGCTTTTGCAGTATTATAATTCCATAGTCTGAATCTGGGTTTCTTGGATCTCTAATTCTGGGAGATATCAGAGTTCATACCCCACCCCTACCACCAAAAAAACTCTTTTTGGGAAAATAGGGCTTATAATATTTCCCTCTGAAACACTAATGATGAACACCGGCATGTTAAAATCTGGGAGAAACCCTACAGGGAGGAAGCAACTTTCATTGAGTACACATTGTGTTTTATAGAGCATATCATTTTTCTTTATCAGCCCATTGTGATATGATTTGGAAAATTTTCGATAGACAGTCTCCAACACGAAAATAAATGATTTTCATCACCTTAGTCTATTGCCATTAAAGATTCAAATTATAACATTCCTCTTTGCTTCAGAGTCTGCCAAGCAAACAATTGATTATAATCATAATTTGGGATTCTATATAGGTCAGCCTGTAGGGAGAGAATGTCCTAGTTTTGACCATTAGAGAATTCCAGTGTGCATAACAGTCATATTGTTAATGATGAATTACTAAATTGGACTCCACTTTATTTATCAGTTATATAACAGAATGCTGCAACAATTTTATGACATGATATTGAAATGTAAGTAAATCTTTCACTTATAGTCCTATGAAGTAGGACTCTTCTCATTGTTTAATTATATTACACCAGCATCAAAAAGTATAAAATTCTGATGTTAGCTTTGAGTTAAAATGTGAATTCATTGGCAATAGTGATAATAAAATATAAAGAATAAAGCACTGTGTTTGTTAAGTAATAATAAATACTCCCAAACTTGAGCTATATATTATTGAATATGCCTTTTTTCTTCCATAAGCTTTTCCCTATTTTGTGGGGGAGGGGCTCAATTACCTCCTTAATGGAGTACTTTAAAATTCAGATGCCAAATTATTAATATCATGTAGTACAGTTCTCATACTTTTAGCAGTTGATATAAAAATTCTGGAAATACTCTGGGCATATGAAAATAGATTCCTTTTATAGTTCAAAAATTGAGAGCCAGAAGGAATGTAGGACTTCCATGACAGCATATGGGAAAATTATAAATCTTGAAATCTCACCCATATCTTTGATTTCAGAATGAATCTTTTATTATAATCTATCTTGCTGTATTAAAAAAATACTGTGCTTTTTTCCTTCCCAGACACCATCAGTCAGATCAGATCAGATCAGATCAGTCGCTCAATCGTGTCTGACTCTTTGCGACCCCATGAATCGCAGCACGCCAGGCCTCCCTGTCCATCACCAACTCCCGGAGTTCACTGAGACTCATGTCCATCGAGTCAGTGATGCCATCCAGCAATCTCATCCTCTGTCGTGCCCTTCTCCTCTTGCCCCCAATCCCTCCCAGCATCAGAGTCTTTTCCAATGAGTCAACTCTTCGCATGAGGTGGCCAAGTACTGGAGTTTCAGCTTCAGCATCATTCCTTCCAAAGAAATCCCAGGGCTGATCTCCTTCAGAATGGAGATCAGAATGGAGGTTGGATCTCCTTGCAGTCCAAGGGATTCTCAAGAGTCTTCTCCAACACCACAGTTCAAAAGCATCATTTCTTCGGTGCTCAGCCTTATCCATAGTCCAACTCTCACATCCATACATGACCACAGGAAAAACCATAGCCTTGTCCTGATGGACCTTTTTTGGCAAAGTAATGTCTCTGCTTTTGAATATGCTATCTAAGTTGGTCATAACTTTCCTTCCAAGGAGTAAGCGTCTTTTAATTTCATGGCTGCAGTCACCATCTGCAGTGATTTTCGAGCCCAGAAAAATAAAGTCTGACACTGTTTCCACTGTTTCCCCATCTATTTCCCATGAAGTGATGGGACCGGATGCCATGATCTTCGTTTTCTGAATGTTGAGCTTTAAGCCAACTTTTTCACTCTCCATTTTCACTTTGATCAAGAGGTTTTTAGTTCCTCTTCACTTTCTGCCATAAGGGTGGTGTCATCTGCATATCTGAGGTTATTGATATTTCTCCAAAACACTTTAGAAAAATAATTTAAGATATCAGAGAAAATTGCATGTTTCATTGGTTTCCTGGATTAAGGTAGTTCTCAGAAACCCAGAAATTAGGTATGAAAAAGGCTCTGAGTTCCACCAAAAGTAATGTAAAATCTCTGCCTACCAAGTGCTCTGTTTTATTTTACTCTTTTAGCAATCCACCAAGAACCTGCAGAATCCCGATTTGTTAGACTGCCTAACCATTAGAATCTATAATGTCTCTTTCTGTTAATACAAAGGGCTTGACCAAGAGCTGATGATACCCGGAATTACCTTAGGTTTCTTTTATTATACTTTTAGATTCTGTTGTTAGCTATCTGATTATATTGTTATTGACACTGATAGGCAGTTCATTTTCTACTTTATTATGTATCCTGGAATTTGGGGAAAATGTCCTTTTCTTCCAGACATTTTCTTTGGCAGATAAAGTTATTTTGCTTAATTCTATAATTTACTAAGATCACTGTGACAGCTAATATTCTACCACTGTTTTCACACTAAATTCTTACAGTAGAGCCTCTTGTCTCATAATTACTAGCTCACAATATCTTGAACTGTAATTGTCACTTTGTTCTCTCCTCCTGAACATAAGATCTTGAAAACAAGGATTCAGTCATAATTTTCTCAATATTTCTTTTGTCTATAGTAATATATAGCATTAAAAAGTCTCAAAATATTACATTAATAAGCTTAGGCGTATGCTCTACGTATTGTTACAATGACAGATTCCATGTTTGTGTCACATTTAGAGTTTCCAAATTTTAAATTCTATTTGAAAATGCAAGAACTGTAGGAAAAGTGTGTACACATTAAAAATGAAAGCTAGTTTCATAAGCTACAAGATAAAAAAAAATCCCAAAATGATAGCTCTGTAATGAGAACTTTATTATCTTGCCACTGGTTTCTTAAGTGTTAAGCACTTTTACTAATATTCTTTAACTGCACACTCTTATTTGTGACTAAAATATCTAGAGTGATCTGTGTTTCTAAAGTTTCTATTTTACCTCATTTCTTTGAATTTGAATTCCACTTGGTTCTTTGGATCAAGTGGAAATGAACTACTGACCTTGACCATATCATTTAACCTTTCTGGGTTTTAAAGTCCTGTCTCCAAAAGAAGAGTTTCACACCAAATCCTCAACAATTAAATGGTTAAACAAAATATTATTGCCATATATTGTTTTATTTTTACCCAGAAAAATTATCCCTGAAATTTGAAAAATATACATTGTAGAAAACATTGCTTATGGGAATTCTAATGCCATTTATGAAATAATCATTTTTACAATTATTTAGGTATTTCTATCATATAAATACAGTCCATGGAATTATCCAGGGCAGAATACTGGAGTGGGTAGCTTTTCCCTTCTCAAGGGTATCTTCCCAACCCAGGAATTGAACCCAGGTCTCCCACAATGCAGGAAGATTCTTTACCAGCTGAGCCACATATACAGATAATATCTTATAACACAATGTACATCAGTATTACTTACCTTATTATTTCTTCTTTATTTTAATTGTATTTCTCGCCTCATTAGAAAGCAAACAGGGTGAACTCAGAAGCTCATTTCATGTTTAATGATTCACTACACATTTTGAAAGGAGTTTTGTTCACCCTTGATTTTATCTTATCAGTTGCTGTGCAAATAAAATTACATGTTCCCATACTTTGTTTGAGAACCTTCAATGATTGGCATGACCACCATCAAAAATAATTTTCTCCAATCTCTTCCGTTAACTCTTACTGTTGACACATTTAATTTATATGATTAAAAAGTTACCAGTAACAATCTAGCTATTTAATGCTCCCTCTTTCAATAACTTTCAATAACTTCCAAGGCCTGGACAGGGGCTCAAGGCTATAAAAGGACTTTTATAAAATTTTAAAGAAATTGTATTATTCTCTGAGATTCTCACTCTCTTTTTCTGTCACCCATATAAAATCTAAAAGTTTCATTGATAATTTAATGGAATTGGAATTAAAAGTGTGTGTTGTAGCTTTGTACTTATATTTCTTCCCTACAAGGAAATTATTGGATTCACTGTCTTTTAAAGAATAGAGTTCAGTCTAATGAATTAATTCTCAAAACTTTTTGCTCCCAATAATATTTTATCCTCTTAAGAACTACTGAATAGCTTTTATTCATATAGTTTATATATATATGTATGCATATGTGTATATAAAGACATCATATTAGAAATCATAATTGAGAACTATTTAAAATATATATATGTATTAATTTTTCTCTGAAGTTCTGTTTTTCAGCCAGATTGAGATGTAGCTGACATGTAAGTTCAGGCAGAGTTAAGGTAGGCCACAAGTTGATTTAATACATATATACTAAAAGACACTTGCTCCTTGGAAGAAAAGTTGTGACCAACCTATATAGTATATTAAAAAGCAGAGACATTACTTTGCCAACAAAGGTCCTTCTAATCAAAGCTATGGTTTTTCCTGAAGTCAGGTATGGATGTGAGAGTTGGACTATAAAGAAAGCTGAGCGCGGAAGAATTGATGCTTTTGAACTGTGATGCTGGAGGAGACTCTTGAGAGTCCCTTGGACTGCAAGGAGATCCAACCAGTCCATCCTAAGGGAAATCAGCCCTGAATATTCATTGGAAGGAATAATTTGGCCACCTGATGCAAAGGACTGACTCATTGGAAAAGACCCTAATGCTGGGAAAAATTGAAGGCAGGAAGAGAAGGGGATGACAGAGGACGAGATGGTTGGATGGCATCACCAATGCAGTGGACATGAGTTTGAGTAAACTCTGGGAGTTGGTGATGGACAGGGAGGCCTGGCGTGCTGCAGTCCATGGGGTCACAAAGAGTCAGACACAACTGAGTGACTGAGTTGTACGGAACTGATACTGCAAAATGATTACTGCCTAGGGTTAGCTAAAACATGCAACATGTCACCTAATTGCTCTTTGTTTTCTGTGGTTAGAACATTTGAGATTTACTGTCTTAGATACTTTTAGGTATGTAATACAGTATTATAGTTAATAACTATCATGACTTGCTATATATTAGATTTCTAGAACACATGTATCTTATGATCAGAGGTATGGACCATATGATCAGTATCTCCCATTCCCCTGTCCTCCCCCTACCCAGAACCTGGTAAGCACCACTCTGCTGTCTGTTTTTGTGAGTTCAGATTTTTTAGATTCCGCATGCAAGTGATACCATACAGTATTTATCTTTTTCTGACTGACTCGTTTCATTTAGCATAATGCCCTCAAGGTTCATCTGTGTTGTCACAAATGACAGAATGTGCTTATTCACAGCTGAATAATATTTCACTATATATATATATATACACACACATTATTATAATATGCATGTGTAATATATATCTATATATGTAAACCATGCCTTCTTTCTCTGTCCTCCATTGATGGACATGAATGTTGTTTTCCATGTCTTGGCTATTGTGAATAATGCTTTAGTAAATGTGAGAGTGTATATATCTCTTTGAGATTTTATTTTTATTTCTTTTGGATATATACCCAGAAGTGGGATTGCTGAATCATATGGTATTTCTAGTTTTTTGAGGAAGTTCCATACTATTTTCTATAGTGGCTGTGCCAACTTCCATTCTCAACAAAAATGTACAAAGATTTCTTTCTATCCATATCCTCACCAAAATTTCTTATCCTGTCTTTTGTCCAGTTTTCCCCAAACCATTGTGTATTCTTGGCTTCTTTGTCATACATTAATTTACCATGTATGTGTGGGTTTATTTCTGTGCTCTCTGTTCTATGGATCTCTGTCTGTTTTTTATAACACTGTCATATTGTTTTGATTATTACACCTTTGTAGTATATTTTGATACCAGGATGTGTGATACCTCCAGCTTTTATTTTCTTTCCAAGATTGCTTAGCTATGTAGGGTCTTTCATGATTCCACATAGCTTTTAAGACTTTTTGTTCAATTTCTGTAAAAAAGAACATCAAAATTTTGATTGGGATCACATTAAATCTCAAGATTGCTTTGATAGTATAGTCATTTTAACAGTATTAATTCTTCCAGTCCATGAGAGTGGAATATCTTTCCATTTATTTATGCATTCTTCAGTTTGTTAATCAGTGTCTTATTCTGTTAAATGTACAGATCTTTTGCCTTCTTGATTAAATATTTTCCTAAATATTTTGTTCTTTTTGATGCTATTATAAACAGGGTTGTTTTTTATCTTCTTGATAGTTGTTGCTGTATAGAAAGACAGCTGGTTTTTGTATACTGATATTATATTCTGCTAAACTACCTATTTTATTTATTAGTTCTAACAGTTTTTGGTATAGTCTTTTCATATAATCCCAATTCATTTTTCTTGTCTAATTGCTCTGAATAGGACTTCTAGGACTATTTTGAATAAAAGTGATAAGAAGGGACATACTTATCTTGTTCATGAACTTAGAGTAAGGCTTTCAGATTTTTTAAACTCTTAACCTCTTAATTTTGGTTGCTTCATTTATGAAATCTATAAAATCTAAAGGGTAAATGGTTTTTCATGTCCCTCAGAGTACTAAAAATTGCATGAAATTTAGTGTAATGTGAGTTTGTTATACCTACATATTGTAGCTATTGTAACTTCATATTGTTTCAATATTGTTATTAGAAATGGGATTACACTAGGGTACAATTCTATTTCTCCATTTTTTATTTATTTAAAAAATTAGTTAGGGAGATTTATCCCTAAAATACTTTGAAACCTTCTTTAAAAAGTAGTAATAGCATTTTTGAGCTAATTGAATTATATTCCTAAGTAAGGATTTTTTTATTGAAAAATAATTCTTAAAAATTCTCTTTGTTGACAATGCACCTGTACCATTCTCTTTCATAGATCTGAGTAATAATCAGTTTATTTTTCCTTTTGTAGTATATTATAAAATACACATTGATTCAGAAGTATCATTTCAGGGCTTTTTATCAAGTTAAAAACCTATCCTTTGTTCCTACAAAGAATTGAATGTACTGAATAATATGGATTGTTCATCTGACTTCTTAGAGACAAGAAAGCCCCAGTGGTACACTCTGAAAAGGTACAAAACTAGGGTTAAAAGCTCTAGAGTTAAGGTGATCCTATGATTACTTTGGGACGTGAGTTTAAACAAACCTTGGAATAAGAATTGAATCCATTAAAAAAAAAAAAAAAAAACTCCCTGATGAGATGTATTAGATATACTCTGACTGCCAGTCTTGGGAGAAAAGAAGTTCAAAACTGTTCCCTTTTAGTTAAGGGAAATGTCTCCTTGTGAGAAATCAAGACCCAAGGTCTGTGTCTTAGGTGAAATCAATTATGATTAAAAGGCACCAACTGTGTGCCAAAGTCCTCAGTCTGAGATTAGCAAAAATATTTGTCCTGGTCCAGAGATACCCTTGTAAACCTGTAACACTGCTCTAGAGCCACACTCTTATAATGTAAGGCTGGGAGGAATTCAGTAGGGAAAAATTACAATCCTCACTACAAAGCAGCTTTAGATTAAAATAAATCACAACACAAGTGAATGAACAAAGTGTCATGAGTAAAGTATCAGTTCTAGCAAAAATAAGCCAGAATTTTGAAATAACAAGACTAAATGAAAATAATAAAATGAATCTTATGTGTTTAAAATGATTAAGCAATAAAGTGTAAAACCTATAAGGATAGGACAAAATACTGTAAGGATAGACAAAATATAATAAAAATAGAAATTATGCACAGTACACATAATGCAGAAAAAACAGATTATGTATATATGTATATATATGTACACACATATCTTTTATACACACACACACACACACATATATATGTATATATTTGTATTCAAGCCAGTGGCTCAGATGATAAAGAATCTACCTGCAGTGCAGGAGTCCCAGGTTCAATCCCTGGGGTAAGAAGAGCCCCTAGGCTACCCACTCCAAACATGCAGTAGAGACTGAACAACAACAGCAAGAAAACAAGAAACAGAGATTCCGGGTTTAGATTAAAACGGGAAAATGTCCAGTTAAATATAAACTATAAATTACATCATGAAATTAGCTTAACAAGTATGTTTTGAGATCCTGTTATGTGCCAAGCGTTGTTCTAGATATTTCAGTACCTCACTGAGTCAAACATACAAATATTCCTGTGACCATGAAATGCAATTTCTAGTGGGAGAGAGAAAATAAACAGTAAGTACATTACAAAAAAGGTAGAAAATATGAACAATAAGCACAGAGAGTTTTAAGCTAAATAATATAAAAGATATATCAGCAGATACTTAGTGAAAGAACATTGTGATATCTGTATTAGTATGAGAAAAATGAAAGCCGGGAGGACAAGTGGCAGAGGAGCAGGCGGATGCGGAGTACATCACGCTCCATGGATACATCAGGAATACACCTTTAGACACAGAAGTACATGCAGAACACCAGCTGAGAGCAGAAAGGAGTACTTGATCACTGGAAAAGAATATATAGAACCAGGCAAAACTCAGTAGGACAAAGGAACTAGGGGGAAAAACAGGAGTGTTAGTAGGACCGGACCTGCACTTGGTGGGTGGGGAATTGATGCAGGGGTTCTATACCCACTTAAGGGCAATTATCTGAGTCAGAGGGGAAACATTTAAGGCTGAGAGTGAAACAACTGATCTGTGGCAGACTAAATGGAATTCGAATGAGACAGTCCTTGCACAGCCATACATAATTATTATTTGCCTGATTTTTTAATTGCCATTGATATGGGGTTCATCTTTGGTTTCCTGGTTTTTTTGATATTTGTTTTACTCTCCCTTAATGCCATAACAAATCACTTGTAGAATATTCATTTCTGACCAGAGATAAAACCTTGAACCTTTGGAGTGGGAGCACTGACTCCAAGACTCTAGACTCCCAGAGCACTAGCCCTCAGTTCAGTTCAGTTCAGTTGCTCAGCTGAGTCCGACTCTTTGTGACCCCATGAATTGCAGCACACCAGGCCTCCCTGTCCATCACCAACTCCCAGAGTTCAATCAGACTCACGTCCAATGAGTCAGTGATGCCATCCAGCCTTCTCATCCTCTGTCATCCCCTTCTCCTCCTGCCCCATATCCCTCCCAGCATCAGAGTCTTTTCCAGTGAGTCAACTCTTCACATGAGGCGGCCAAAATACTGGAGTTTCAGCTTCAACATCATTCCCTCCAAAGAAATCCCAGGGCTGATATCCTTCAGAATGGATTGGTTGGATCTCCTTGCAGCCCAAGTGACTCTCAAGAGTCTTCTCCAACACCACAGTTCAAAAGCATCAATTATTTGGTCCTCAGCCTTCTTCACAGTCCAACTCTCACATCCATACATGATGACAAGAAAAACCATAGCCTTGACTAGACGGACTTCTGTTGGCAAAGTAAGGTCTCTACTTTTGAATATGCTATCTAGGTTGGTCATAACTTTCCTTCCAAGGAGTAAGCGTCTTTTAATTTCATGGCTGCAGTCACCATCTGCAGTGACTTTGGAGCCCAGAAAAATAAAGTCTGACACTGTTTCCACTGTTTCCCCATCTATTTCCCATAAAGTGATGGGACCAGATGCCATGAACTTCGTTTTCTAAATGTTGAGCTTTAAGACAACTTTTTCACTCTCTTCTTTCACTTTCATCAAGAGGCTTTTTAGTTCCTCTTCACTTTCTGCTATAAGGGTGATGTCATCTGCCTATCTGAGGTTATTGACATTTCTCCTGGCAATCTTGATTCCAGCTTGTGCTTCTTCCAATCCAGCATTTCTCATCATGTATTCTGCATATAAGTTAAATAAGCAGGGTCACAATATACAGCCTTGATGTACTCCTTTTCCTATTTGGAACCAGTCTGTTGTTCCATGTCCAGTTCTAACTGTTGCTTCCTGACCTGCATATAGGTTTCTCAAGAGGCAGGTCAGGTGGTCTGGTATTTCCATCTCTTTCAGAATTTTCCACAGTTTATTGTGATCCATGCAGTCAAAGGCTTTGGCATAGTCAATAAAGCAGAAATAGATGTTTTTCTGGAACTCTCTTGCTTTTTTGATGAGCCAGCGGATGTTGGCAATTTGATCTCTGGTTCCTTTGCCTTTTCTAAAACAAGCTTGAACATCTCGAAGTTCACGGTTCATGTATTGCTGAAGCCTGGCTTGGAGAATTTTGAGCATTACTTTACTAGCATGTGAGATGAGTGCAATTGTGCAGTAGTTTGAGCGTTCTTTGGCATTGCCTTTCTTTGGCATTGGAATGAAAACTGACCTTTTCCAGTCCTGTGACCACTGCTGAGTTTTCCAAATTTGCTGGCATATTGAATGTAGTACTTTCACAGCATCATCTTTCAGGATTTGAAATAGCTCAACTGGAATTCCATCACCTCCACTAGCTTTGTTCATAGTGATGCTTTCTAAGGCCCACTTGACTTTGCATTCCAGGATATCTGGCTCTAGGTCAGTGTTCACACTATTGTGATTATCTGGGTTGTGAAGATCTTTTTTGTACAGTTCTTCTGTGTATTCTTGCCACCTCTTCTTAATATCTTCTGCTTCTGTTAGGTCCATACCATTTCTGTCCTTTATCGAGCCCATCTTTGCATGAAATGTTCCCTTGGTATCTCTCATTTTCTTGAAGAGACCTCTAGTGTTTCCCATTCTGTTGTTTTCCTCTATTTCTTTGCATTGATTGCTGAGGAAGGTTTTTTTTTTTTTTTTTTTACCTCTTCTTGCTATTCTTTGGAACACTGCATTCAGATGCTTATATCTTTCCTTTTCTCCTTTGCTTTTTGCTTCTCTTCTTTTCACAGCTATTTGTAAGGCCTCCCCAGACAGCCATTTTGCTTTTTTGCATTTCTTTTCCATGGGGATGGTCTTTCCCATTCTGTTGTTTTCCTCTATTTCTTTGCATTGATTGCTGAGGAAGGCTTTCTTATCTCTTCTTGCTATTCTTTGGAACACTGCATTCAGATGCTTATATCTTTCCTTTTCTTCTTTGCTTTTCACAGCTATTTGTAAGGCCTCCCCAGACAGCCATTTTGCTTGTTTGCATTTCTTTTTCATGGGGATGGTCTTGATCCCTGTCTCCTGTACAGCGTCACGAACCTCATTCCATAGTTCATCAGGCACTCTATCAGATCTAGGCCCTTAAATCTATTTCTCACTTCCACCGTATAATCATAAGGGATTTGATTTAGGTCATACCTGAATGGTCTAGTGGTTTTCCCTACTTTCTTCAATTTAAGTCTGAATTTGGCAATAAGGAGTTCATGATCTGAGCCACAGTCAGCTCCTGGTCTTGTTTTTGTTGACTGTATAGAGCTTCTCCATCTTTGGCTGCATAGAATATAATCAATCTGATTTCGGTGTTGACCATCTGGTGATGTCCATGTGTAGAGTCTTCTCTTGTGTTTGTCCATCACCAATTCCTGGTGTTTACCCAAACTCATGTCCATCGAGTCGGTGATGCCATCCAGCCATCTCATCCTCTGTTGTCCCCTTCTCCTCCTGCCCCCAATCCCTCACAGCATCAGGGTCTTTTCCAAGGAGTCACCTCTTTGCATGAGGTGGCCAAAGTACTGGAGTTTCAGCTTTAGCATCATTCATTCCAAAGAAATCCCAGGGCTGATCTCCTTTAGAATGGACTGGTTGGATCTCCTTGCAGTCCAAGGGACTCTCAAGAGTCTTCTCCAACACCACAGTTCAAAAGCATCATTTCTTTGGCGCTCAGCTTTCTTCACAGTCCAACTCTCACACCCATACATGACTACTGGAAAAACCATAGCCTTGACTAGATGGACCTTTGTTGGCAAAGTAATGTCTTTGCTTTTTAATATGCTATCTAGGTTGGTCATAACTTTCCCTTCAAAGAGTAAGCATCTTTTAATTTCATGGCTGAAGTCACCATCTGCAGTGATTTTGTAGCCCCAAAGAATAAAATCAGCCACTGTTTCTCCATCTATTTGCCATGAAGTGATGGGACTGGATGCCATGAACTTAGTTTTCTGAATGTTGAGCTTTAAGCCAACTTTTTCACTTTCATCAAGAGGCTTTTTAGTTCCTCTTCACTTTCTAGCACCTCAGTACATAAGACAAACACAAACAGACTTAAAAGGAGAAATTGACAGTAACAAAATAACAATAGGAGACTTTAACACCCCACTCACACAAATGGACAGATCATCAAAACAGAAAATTCGTAAGGAAACACAAATCTTAAAGGGTAACATTAGATGAGATGGATCTCATTGATATTTTCAGAACATTCCATCCAAATTCAGAAGAACATCTTTTCTAGTGCACACTGAATATTCTCCAGGATAGACCACATTTTGGGTCACAAATCAAACCTCAGTAAATTTAAGAAAATTGAAATCATATCACGCATCTTTTCTGACTTCAATGCTATGAGACTAGATATCGATTACAAGAAAAAAAAAAAAAAAAAACTGTAATGAGTCACCAGTCCAGGTTCAATGCTCGATACTGGATGCTTGGGGCTGGTGCACTGGGACGACGCAGAGGGATGGTACAGGGAGGGAGGAGGGTTCAGGATGGGGAACACATGTATACCTGTGGTGGATTCATGTTGATATGTGGCAAAACCAATACAATATTGTAAAGTTAAAAAAAAAAAAGAAAATAAATATCTAACTACATTAAAAAAAAACTGTAAGAAATACAAACATGGAGATTAAACAACACAACTTTAAATAACCAATGGGTTACTGAAAAATTTCTATAAACAAATGACAATGAGAACACAACAACTCAAAACCTATGGGATGCAGCAAAAGCAGTTCTAAGAGGGAGAAAGTGAAGTAGCTCAGTCGTGTCCGACTCTTTTCAACCCCATGGACTGTAGCCTACCAGGCTCCTCTGTCCATGGAATTTTCCAGGCAAGAATACTGGAATGGGTTGCCGTTTCCTTCTGCAAGGGATCTTCCCGACCCAGGGATCGAACCCAGGTCTCCCATATTGCAGGCAGATACTTTACCTTTATTGCAGTACAATACTACCTCAAGAAACAAGAAAAACATCAAATAGACAACCTAACTTTACACCTAAAGCAACTGGAAAAAGAACAAAAACATTCCAAAATTAGTAGAAGGAAAGAAATTATAAAGATCTGAGCAAAAATAAATGAAAAATAAATAAACAAAGTAAAGATTAATAAAACTAAAAACTGGTTCTTTGAGAAGATAAACAAAATTGACAAACCCTTGGCCAGACCCACCAAGAAAAAAATAAAGAAAAATCAAATCAACAAAATTAGAAATGAAAAAAGAGAGGTTACAACAGACAATGCAGAAATACAAAGGATTATGAGACTATTATGAACAACTATATGGCAATAAAATAGATAACCTGGAAGAAATGGATAGATTCTTAAAAAAGGTCAATCTTCTAAGACTGAACAAGGAAGAAATAGAAATTATGAACATCCCAATTACAAGCACTGAAATTGAACCTATGATCAAAAATCGCCCAAAAACCAAAAGCCCAGGACCAGATGGCTTCACAGGAGAATTCTATCAAACATTTAGAGAAGAGCTAATGCCTGTCCTTCTAAAGCTCTTTCAAAAACTGCAGAGGAAGGAAAACTGCCAAACTCATTCTACAAGGCCACCATCACCCTGATACCAAAACCAGACAAAGAAAACACAAAATAAGAAAACTAAAGCAAGAGAGTTCCAGAAAAACATCTATTTCTGCTTTATTGACTATGCCAAAGCATTTGACCGTATGTATCACAATAAACTGTAGAAAATTCTGAAAGAGATGGGAATACCAGACCACCTGACCTGCCTCTTGAGAAACCTATATGCAGGTCAGGAAGCAACAGTTAGAACTGGACATGGAACAACAGACTGGTTCCAAATAGGAAAAGGAGTAGGTAAAGGCTGTGTATTGTGACCCTGCTTATTTAACTTATATGCAGAATACATCATGAGAAATGTTGGGCTGGAAGAAGCACAAGCTGGAATCAAGATTGCCAAGAGAAATATCAATAACCTCAGATATGCAGATGACACCACCCTTATGGCAGAAAGTGAAGAGGAACTAAAAAGCCTCTTGATGAAAGTGAAAGAGGAGAGTGAGAAAGTTGGCTTAAAGCTCAACATTCAGAAAACAAAGATCATGGCATCTGGTCCCATCACTTCATGGGAAATAGATGGGGAAACAGTGGAAACAGTGTCAGATTTTATTTTTGGAGGCTCCAAAGTCACTGCAGATGGTGATTGCAGCTATGAAATTAAAAGACACTTACTCCTTGGAAGGAAAGTTATGACCAACCTAGATAGCATATTCAAAAGCAGAGACATTACTTTGCCAACAAAGGTCCATCAAGACAAAGCTATGGTTTCTCCAGTAGTCATGTATGAATGTGAGAATTGGACTGTGAAGAAAGCTGAGCACTGAAGAATTGATGCTTTTGAACTGTGGTGTTGGAGAAGACTCTTGAGAGTCCCTTGGACTGCAAGGAAATCCAACCAGTCCATTCTAAAGGAGATCAGTCCTGGGTGTTCTTTGGAAGAAATGATGCTAAAGCTGAAACTCCAGTACTTTGGCCACCTCATGCAAAGAGTTGACTCATTGGAAAAGACTCTGATGATGGGAGGGATTGGGGGCAGGAGGAGAAGGGGACCACAGAGGATAAGATGGCTGGATGGCATCACCGACTAGATAGACATGAGTCTGAGTGAACTCCGGGAATTGGTGATGGACAGGGAGGCCTGGTGTGCTGCAGTTCATGGGGTCGCAAAGAGTCGGACATGACTGAGTGACTGAACTGAACTGATAGGCTAATATCACTGATGAACATAGATGCAAAAATCTTCAACAAAATTTTGGCAAACAGAATTCAGCAACACATCAAAAGCTCATACATCATGATCAAGTTAGGTTTACTTGAGGGATGCAAGGATTCTTCAATATACAGAAATCAGTATGATATACCATATTAACATATGGAAAGATAATAACCACATGATCATCTCAATAGATGCAAAACAATCCTTTGACAAATTCAGCATCTATTTATGATTAAAACTCTTAAAAAATGGGCATAGAAGGAAACTACCTTAACATAGTAAAGGCCATATATGATAAGCCTACAGCAAACATTATTCTCAATGGCGAAAAACTGAAAGCATTCTCTCTAAGATCAGGAACTATGTTATTCAACATAGTTTTGAAAGTCCTAGCTATAGCAATCAGAGAAGAAAAAGAAACAAAAGGAATCCAGATCAGAAAAGAAGTAAAGCTCTCACTGTTGGCAGATGATACAATACTGTACATAGAAAACCCTAAAGATAGTATCAGAAAATTACTAAATCTAATCAGTGAATTTAGCAAAGTTGCAGGAGACAAAATCAATACACAGAAATCACTTGTATTTCTATATATTAATGAAAAATCAGAAAGAGAAATTAAGGAATCAATCCCACTCACCACTGCAACAAAAAGAATTAAATATCTAGGAATAAACTTACCTAAGGAGACAAAAGAACTGTACACAGAAAATTATAAGACACTGATGAAATAAATCAAAGATGACATAAACAGAGAGATATTCCATGTTCCTGGGTAGGAAGACTCAATCCTGTGAAAATGACTATACTATCAAACACAGTCTACACAGATTCAACATAATCCCTGTAAAATTACCAATGGCATTTTCCACAGAACCAGAACAAAAATTTCATAATTCATATGGAAACACAAAATACCTCAAATAGCCAGAGCAGTCTTGAGAAAAAGAATGGAACTGGAGGAATCAGCTTTCTGACTTCAGATTATACTACAAAGCTACAGTCATCAAGACAGTATGGTCTTGGCACAAAAACAGAAATATAGACCAATGGAACAAGATAGAAAGCCCAAAAATAAACCCATGCATCTATGGATACCTTATTTTTGACAAAGGAGGCAAGAATATACAATGGGGCAAAGACAGCCTCGTCAATAAATGGTGCTGGGAAAACTGCACAGCTACATGTATAAGAATGAAATTAGAACACTTCCTAACACCATAACACAAAGATAAACTCAAAATGGATTAAAGACCTAAATGTAAGACCAGAAACTATAAAACTCTTAGAGGAAAACATAGGCAGAACACTTGATGACATAAATCAAAACAAGATCTCTATGACCCACTTCCTAGAATAATGTAAATAAAAACAAAAGTAAACAAGTGGGACCTGATTAAACTTAAACGCTATTGCACAGCAAAGGAAACTATAAGCAAGGTGAAAAGAAAACCCTCAGAATAGGAGAAAATAATAGCAAATGAAACAGCTGACAAAGGATAAATTTCCAAAATATACAAGCAGCTCATACAACTCAATACCAGAAAAACAACCCAAACAAAAAGTGGGAAAAAGATCTAAACAAACATTTCTCCAAAGAAGACATATAGATGGCTAACAAACACATGAAAAGGTGCTCAACATTGCTCATTATTAGAGAAATGCAAATCAAAACTACAAGGAGCTATCACCTCACACTGGCCAGAATGGCCTTCATCAAAATGTCTACAAACAGTAAATTCTGGAAAGGGTGTGGAGAAAAGGGAACACTCTTACACTGTTGGTGGAAATGTAAATTGAGACAGGCACTATGGAAGACAATATTGGAGATTCTTCAAAATATTAGGAATAAAACCACCATATGACCCAGCAATGCCACTCCGAGGCATATACCCTGAGGAAACCAAAATTGAGACACATGAATCCCATGGTTCATTGCAGCACTATTTATAATAGCTAGAAAATGGAAGCAACTAGATGCCCATTGACAGATGATGGATAAAGAAGTTGTGGTATATATACACAATGGAATATTACTCAGCCATAAGAAAAAATGCATTTGAGTGAGTTCTAATGAGGCGGCACCTATTTTACAGAGTGAAGTTAGCCAGAAAGAGAAAGATAAATACATTGTTCTAAGACATATATACAGAATCTAGAAAAATGGTACTGAATAATTTATTTACGGGGCAACAATGGAGAAAAAGACATAGAGAATAGACTAATAGACATGGGGAGAGGGGAGGAGAGGGTGAGATGTATGGAAAGAGTAACATGGAAACTTACATTACCATATATAAAATAGATAGCCAATAGGAATTTGCTGTATGGCTCCAGAAACTCAAACAGGGCTCTATATCAACCTAGAGGATTGGGATGGGGAGGGAGATGGGAGGCTTTTTCAAAAGGAAGGGGATATATGTATATCTATGGCTGATTCATGTTGAGGTTTGACACAAAACAGCAAAATTCTGCAAAGCAATTATCCTTCAATTAAAAAAAAATCATTAAAAAAAAAAAACTGAAAGCCAAACTATTACTAGTAAATAAAGATATTAGTCAAGGCTATGGTTTTTCCTGTGGTCATGTATGGATGTGAGAGTTGAACTGTAAAGAAAGCTGAGTGCTGAAGAATTGATGCTTTTGAACTGTGGTGTTGGAGAAGACTCTTGAGAGTCCCTTGGACTGCAAGGAGATCCAACCAGTTCATTCTGAAGGAGATCAGCCCTGGGATTTCTTTGGAATGAATGTTGCTAAAGCTGAAACTCCAGTACTTTGGCCACCTCATGCAAAGAGTTGACTCATTGGAAAAGACTCGGATGCTGGGAGGGATTGAGGGCAGGAGGAGAAGGGGATGACAGAGGATGAGATGGTTGGATGGCATCACTGACTCAGTGGACGTGTGTTTGGATAGACTCTGGCAGTTGGTGATAGACAGGGAGACCTGGCATGCTATGGTTCATGGGGTCACAAAGAGTCGGATACAACTGAGTGGCTGAACTGATACTGATTCCTATTACCTATTTCTTACAGTCGTTAAGGTTTTCAACCTTTTCGGTTACGACTGAGAAGGCTGCACCAGTGTCTATGAGAAATTTTATCAAGTGGTCCGCCATTTCAGTGACCACCTGAGTCTTGGCGTTAGTTATGTAGGTGGCGTCTCTAAGGCAGAGCCACTTTAGGCATTGGACCCCATCAATCTTTAGATGGTGAAACCATCAAAGGCAGAGGGGCCCCTGCCATACTGGCATCTGGGCCATTCCCTCTGCCAATGACCTGGCTGTTTGCAAAGGAAGTATCAATCACAGTCTTTACTCCAGTGTCCCTTCTGCCCACACAGGGCACACTGATTTTGCCTGGGTACCCATGGGCCTTGTGGTCTACCGTGGCCAAACTGGCCCAGAAATCCTGGTCTTTTGGTGGTCTTTGAGTGGACAAAGACTTTGTCATCATTTGGGTTTTTTTCTTTATCTCTCTGTGTTCATTCCACCTTTTTGGCCATATCCCTATTATTGAAAACCAAATAAGCCAATTGTAGCAAGTCATTCATAGGGATCTGATGACCATCAGTTTTTTGAATTTTGTGTCTGATGGCTGGAGCAGACTGCACTATGAAATATATGCTCAAAAGGGTCTGTCCCTTGGCTAAGGAGGGATCCACATTTGTATACTTTTTAAAAGCCTAGCACGTGCAAAGAGCATATGCTAGGGACTATTAACTTACTTAGCTCACTGGCAGGATGTGGGTCTCATGCCACCATTGTTTGAACGTTTGGGGACATGTCCCATGCTTTTGTTGCATGGTTTTGTTGCTAATCAAGCCTGCTGTGTTTTGTGGTTAAGAAAAGTGGCTTTCTTACATGATTATTAGCCTATAGAATATAGCTTAAAAAATATATATGTATAGCTATATAAATATAGCAATATTTTTTTACTTGCAGTCTCCTAGTGAGATTAACTATTTAATCACCCACTTGGTCCTTTTACTCTGTCCTAGTAATACACATAGGAGCAAATGTAACAAAAGATGGAATCTTTACAGAGAAAGCAGTTAGTACTGAAGAACATAAAACGGCACATAGTAACTGGGGGCGTTATCACTGTCATGGATATAAACATTCAGTATCTTAAATATAGCAGTCCTCCTCGAATTAAACTATTAAGTGAGTGTGATGCTTATTTAAAATCTCAACATATTCTTTCATGAAACTTGATAAGCTCTTCTACAGATCATTGGGATGGGCAAAGGAACAAGATTGGCTAATATAATTTCAAAAGTAAGAGCAATATAAGAAAAACTTAACCCTCTAGTCTCTAGAATCATTATACATGACAGGAACTTAAAAGGTATACTATTTGAATAGGGTTTAACAAATAAGACAATGGACAGGGAGGCCTGGCGTGCTGCAGCCCATGGGGTCGCAAAGAGTTGGACACGACTGAGTGACTGAACTGAACTGATGTGCATATAGAGGGCTTCCCCAGTGGCACTAGTAGTAAAGAACTGGCCTGCCAATGCAGGAGACATAAGAGACCTGGGTTCGATCCCTGGGTTGGGAAGATCCCATGGAGGAGGGCATGGCAACCCTCTCCAGTGTTCTTGCCTGGAGAAAACCCATGGACAGAGGAGCTTGGTGGGCTACAGTCCATGGGGTTGCAGAGTTGGACAGGTCTGAAGTGGCTGAGCACACGCACATGTGCATAAATAATGTAGTGACATTACAAATCCATTTACTTTTAATATATGTCTTTATACTTAAAGTGAATTTCTTATCGATAACATACACTGTGTCTTGTTTTCTGATTCACTCAGACAATCTGTCTTTTAATTGGTGCATTTAGATGATTGGGCTTCCCTTGTGGCTCAACTGGTAAAGAATCCGCCTGCAATGCCATAGACCTGGGTTTGATCCCTGGTTGGGAAGATCCCCTGGAGAAGAGAAAGGCTACCCACTCCAGTATTCTGGCTTAGAGAATTCCATGGACTATACAGTCCATGGGATTGCAGGAGTCAGACACGACTGAGTGACTTTCATTCAGTTCAGTTCAATTCAGTCGCTCAGTCTGTCTGACTCTTTGTGACCCCATGAATCGCAGCATGCCAGGCCTACCTGTCCATCACCAATTCCCGGAGTTCACTCAGACTCATGTCCATCAAGTCTGTGATGCCATCCAGCCATCTCATCCTCTGTTGTCCCCTTTTCCTCCTGCCCCCAATCCCTCCCAGCATCAGAGTCTTTTCCAATGAGTCAACTCTTCCCATCAGGTGGCCAAAGTACTGGAGTTTCAGCTTTAGCATCATTCCCTCCAAAGAACACCCAGGACTGATCTCCTTTAGAATGGACTGGTCGGATCTCCTTGCAGTCCAAGGGACTCTCAAGAGTCTTCTCCAACACCACAGTTCAAAAGCATCAATTCTTCAGTGCTCAGCTTTCTTCACTGTCCAACTCTCACATCCATACATGACCACTGGAAAAATCATAGCCTTGACTAGATGGACCTTTGTTGGCAAAGTAATGTCTCTGTTTTTCAAAATGCTGTCTAGGTTGGACATAACTTTCCTTCCAAGGAATGTCTTTTATTTCATGGCTGCAATCACCATCTGCAGTGACTTTGGAGCCTCCAAAAATAAAGTCTGACATTGTTTCCATTGTTTCCCCATCTATTTCCCATGAAGTGATGGGACCAGATGCCATGATCTTCGTTTTCTGAATGTTGAGTTTTAAGCCAACTTTTTCATTCTCCTCTTTCACTTTCATCAAGAGGCTCTTCAGTTCCTCATCACTTTCTGCCATAAGGGTGGTGTCATCTGCATATCTGAGGTTATTGATATTTCTCCTGGCAATCTTGATTCCAGCTTGGGCTTCTTCCAGACCAGCGTTTCTCATGATGTACTCTGCATAGAAGTTAAATAAGCAGGGTGACAGTATACAGCCTTGACGTACTCCTTTTCCTATTTGGAACCAGTCTGTTGTTCCACGTCCAGTTCTAACTGTTGCTTCCTGACCTGCATATAGGTTTCTTAAGAGGCAGTCACGTGGTCTGGTATTCCCATCTCTTTCAGAATTTTCCACAGTTTGTTGTGATCCACACAGTCAAAGGCTTTGGCATAGTCAATAAAGCAGAAATAGATGTTTTTCTGGAACTCTCTTGCCTTTTCTATGATCCAGCCAATGCTGGCAATTTGATCTCTGGTTCCTTTGCCTTTTCTAAAACCAGCTTGAACATCTGGAATTTCATGGTTCATGTATTGCTGAAGCTTGGCTTGGAGAATTTTGAGCATTACTTTACTAGCATGTGAGATGAGTGCAATTGTGCAGTAGTTTGAGCATTCTTTGGCATTGCCTTTCTTTGGAATTGGAATGAAAATTGACCTTTCCAGTCCTGTGGCCACTGCTGAGTTTTCTAAATTTGCTGGCATATTGAGTGCAGCACTTTCACAGCATCATCTTTCAGGATTTGAAATAGTTCAACTGGAATTCCATCACCTCCACTAGCTTTGTTCATAGTGATGCTTTCTAAGGCCCACTTGACTTCACATTCCAGAATGTCTGGCTCTAGGTGAGTGATCACACCATCGTGATTATCTTGGTCATGAAGATCTTTTTTGTACAGTTCTTCTGTGTATTCTTGTCACCTCTTCTTAATATCTTCTGCTTCTGTTAGGTCCATACCATTTCTGTCCTTTATCGAGCCCATCTTTGGATGAAATGTTCCCTTGGTATCTCGTCTAACTCAATGAAACTAAGCCATGCCATGTGGGGCCACTGATGACGGGCGGATAATGGTGGAGAGGTCTGACAGAATGTGTTCCACTGGAGAAGGGAATGGCAAACCACCTCTTCAAGAAAATGAGAGATACCAAGGGAACATTTCATGCAAAGATGGAAATTAGAGACTTTCATTAGATCATTGATATTCTGTGTAATTATTGACATAGTTGGGTTTATCTACCCTGTTTCTTAGTGTTTTCTTTCTGTTGTCCTTTGCTTTGTTCTTATTTTTGTTTATTCTCCTTTTCTTCTTTTTGTAGTTTCTGGCATTAAATTTTAAGAGAAAAATTTCAACTCTTTTATTGCGATTTTAGTAAATTACTGAAAGAAATTTGTTTTCTGATTTGTCTTTTCCTCCAAGGTTTCAAATGCAGAAAATAATTATGGTGGTGGCTGACAATGGTGAGTGAGGTAAAAAGCAGTGAAATCATTAAATATGAATTCCCTTTTCCCTGCATTGTCCTCAGTGCCTAGCATGTTAAAATAGTGAAAGCAATTTTGATGATAATGACAATAAATCATGTGAAATAATCATTATGCAGTCTCTAAAATTAAGAAAGTATAAATATTTAAATGACAAGAATAAGGCACCTAATTTTTCATTTCCTGTACTTATTACCTGTTTTTAACTTGTTAACATTTTGTGATGTTAAATGGGACTTACTATCTATATAACCTAGTGCTTTAGAGTCCCCCGTTTCAGTTTGTTTTCAATGATTAATAATGCTTGTTTAGAATTTTACCTAATTTCAGTGATACTAACTTAAGAATATAGCTCTACTTACACTAACTTCTAAAGAATTGCCAAAAGAAATACCACACAGGTATACATGTGCTCCCCCTCCCGAACCCTCCTCCCTCCTCCCTCCCCATACCATCCCTCCAGGTCGTCCCAGTGATGGATTTATTTTGATGTTTGGCAAAACTAATACAATTATGTAAAGTTTAAAAATAAAATAAAATTAAAAAAAAAAAAAATACCACAGAGGAAAAGGAACAATGATGTCACAGATTTAGATCCCTAATGTGAGCCCTTTACTTGTTCCTGGAATTAAACTTACCTTAAAATAACATATCATATATTTTAGAATATATCAAGAATATAAATATGTAAGTAAAGATTCACAGTTAGCTTAAAATATTAAAAAAGCATTTGTTTGTTGACATTTTTGTTATGAATATAGTGTTGCTTTTCAGCACTAAATTTAAACTATTTAAGTATATTTTAATTATCTGGGTAGGATTAATATGTTAATTTACTACAAGTGTGTATTTAAATTCATCATTTTCATATCGTTTCATTTTCCCTGCCTTTCAAATTCCTGTGAAATTCCTCTGGAGGGCAGTATTATCATAACTAATACAATTAGCTCCAGCTGGCTGTGACAGGGAAGCAGTGCATCTTGGCTGCTTCTTGCTTTTCAGATCTTAATGTTCAGCATGACTTTAACTTTTTCACCTCCTTAAGGGAAAACAAAACAAAACAACTCTTCCATCTATATCTTTTGAAGATTATAGAAGTTATCCCCAGTCACATTACACCCTATTCAAAAGCAAACGCCATTTCTGCTCTACTTATTACTTCTTGATAAAACACCCTGGAAAGTGAATGAGGTGCTAGTGTGAAGTGTGAGTTCTGCATGGGATTTTTTTTTCTAACTGCTTTAATAAAATATAAATAAAAGTTTGCATGTGTTCTCAGTCACTTCAGTCATGTTCAACTCATTGCGACCCTAAAGACTGTAACCCGCCAGGCTCCTCTGTCCATGGCAAGAATACTGGAGTAGGTTGCCATGCCCTCCTCCACGGGATCTTCCCAACCCAGGGATCAAACCTCGGTCTTCTGCATTGCCTGTGATTCTTTATCACTAGTGCCACCTGGGAAGCCCAGGGGTTTGAGTAGCAGTATAGAAATCAACTAAGCGTAAGGTCTCATCCAAATTTAATTTTCTTTCATATAATCTTTTTCTCACTCAATGAGAATTCAAGGTAAAACCAAATTAAAAAAAAAAAAAAACTCTTTAGAGGTCAAAGTCGGTTTCATGTTTTTATGTCTGTAGAGAATACATGCTATTTTAGGAAAATGAAGCCACTCAGAAACCTGTATTTGAGGACTATAACTTTGATAATCAGTTCATTAAATAATTTATGTGATCCCACTCAGAATTCTAATTGAAAAGGAATTCATTGCATTGAAAGTCAATTGAGATAATTACCTATATAAATAACACTGAGTCACTGAACTGTTTGTACTATTCTCTTTTAAAAAAATATATTTGAATACTTTGTGTTTTTGAATCTTTATCATTTGCTGCCTAAATAAAAAAAGTTGTTTGAACATTTCATAAGTTTCTAAATTACAATCAGAAGCTAAATATTACCTTCTAGATAATGAAAGTTTTCAGAAATACTTTCATTTTAATGATGTATTATATAGAAATGTAGCAACTATAAATTTGATGTTAAGAAACAAAGTAATGCATATAGGAAGTAATTTTATTTTTTTTGCTCTGCCTATCTATTTTTTTAGATTCTATTTTGTGCTTTTAAGATGCTTAGTCAGCAATTTATTGGTTGTCTGGGTTAATAGAATGGTTAAAAAAAAAAAGAAAAGAAGAAGGAAATTCAAATCTAGATAGAATCTCCTGGCTAGTACATGATATTAATTTTACATACATAATATTGTTTTAAATCAAAGTTTTAGAATATGAAGATAATAGTGAACCATTTTAGAATATGAAGATAATAGTGAACCGTTATTAAGGTCCACCCAACTGCCCTCCATACTTCTAGAATAATCTTTCTCTCCCTTTTGGAGTTGTCTCCACTCTCCACTTGTATCATGTGTTCCTGGTGGAAGTTTGGCATCTTCGTAACCCACCCACCTGTCTGGGGATAGGGGTGAGCATGGGCCCTAGGCAGAGCCAGTCCATTCCAGGGTCTAGAAAGTAATTGGGAATAACATCTTTATTAATTTTCAAAAAAATATGTTTTACTTGAATATGCTGCTGCTGCTGCTAAGTTGCTTCAGTCGTGTCCGACTCTGTGTGACCCCATAGACGGCAGCCCACCAGGCTCCCCCATCCCTGGGATTCTCCAGGCAAGAACACTGGAGTGGGTTGCCATTTCCTTCTCCAATGCATGAAAGTGAAAAGTGAAAGTCAAGTCGCTCAGTCGTGTCCGACTCTTTGCAACCCCATGGACTGCAGCCTATCAGGCTCCTCCATCCATGGGATTTTCCAGGCAAGAGTACTGGAGTGGGATGCCATTGCCTTCCACATCAATTAGTATTCATTTCTGAAGTATAGGAAAATATTGATATGTTAATGTTAAACAGTGGTAAAGAATCACCTGCAATGCAGGAGACTCAGGAGACCAGGGTTCAATCCATGGGTTGGGAAGATCCCCTGGAGGAGGGCATGGCAACCCACTCCAGTATTCTTGTCTGGAGAATCCCATGAACAGAGGAGCCCTACAGAGTTGGGCTACAGAGTCGGACATGGCTGAAGTGAGTTAGCAAGCACGCGCACACTCTATCTGAAGCAAATCATTGCATTTTGATGACATTGATGACATGTAAATTTTTTTCCTTCAAAGAAAATAACCTTTTTCTTGTTCTCAGCAGATTGTTCAGTTGTATTGATCAGTGGCAAATCTTATTGTGAACATTTACTCTAAGATAGTAGCATAAGGGGATGGGCTCTAGGAGCAAATGGACTCTTCCTACCTTTTTGTAGTATTGTACTTTTAGCAGAAAGTTATCCTACATAGTGTAAAAATTTTCCAGAGCCTCTTGTTAAGAATTCATGTAATTTTTGCACTGTACTTTATATAATTCCATGTCCAAACTACTGTGTAATGTTTATCCCTGACTTCAGTACTCTTGAGTTCCACTGCCAAAGTCATATTTGAGAAGCAAGAGAGAGAAAATGCATTTATAATTAAATATATTAATTTAATTTAACCAGGGCTTCCCTGGTGGCTCAGAGGTTAAAGCATCTGCCTCCAATGCGGGAGACCTGGGTTCGATCCCTGGGTTGGGAAGATCCCCTGGAGAAAGAAATGGTAACCCACTCCAGTATTCTTGCGTGGAGAATCCCATGGACAGAGAAGCCTGGTAGGCTACAGTCCACGGGGTCACAAAGAGTCAGACACGACTGAGTGACTTCACTTCACTCACTCAGTACTCTTGAGTTCCACTGCCAAAGTCATATTGGAGAAAATGCATTTGTAATTAAATATAAGTTCAGATCTTAAGTATATTGCTTACTGGTATTGGCCTTGTACAATTTATTTAATTTTTCTGAACCTCAATTACTCCTTGTAACATGGAAATCATATTTGACTGAACCAAATAAAACTGCTATTTATGCAGGTTAAAAATAGTGGAGTACTGAAGATTTCTTCTGATTCAGACTAAAACAGCCTTGCCATCCCACATATATATAGATTAATTAATTGTATGCAAAGCTCTCAGTAAAGTGCTTAACTTGAAGTAATTTTCATTATGCTAGGAAAATTGTTCAGAGCTATATGCTAACAATGTAAACAAAACACTCTATTACAAATAAACATACCCTCTATGTGATACATGAGAAGTCTATACAATTAGAAATCATAGTTACATTTTTAACCACTTATTAGCTGTGAGAGTAAACATTAATAAGTAACTAGTTCATGTGATTGTTAAAATGATCATATATATGAGCATGTCTGTCATGTATTTACTCAGTAAAGAAAAAGCAGTACAAACAGGTATTATTTCGAAACAGTACAAACAAATATGTCAGGTGCTTTTCTAGATGTTAGGAATATAGCAAATAATAAAATAAAATCCATTATCTCTGGAGGAATATATGCTAGTAAGGGGAGACTCAAAATAAGCAGGTAGATGTATTAAAAAAAACCCAAATAATTGCATATAAAGATATGAAATAAAAATTAAAATCATAAAGTACCTAATCTTGGTAGATACTTTATGTAGATTTTTAAAATTAAAATTTTCTTTAATTATTATATATCCATACCATTAAGTCACTGCCCATCATTCCTTTTCTTTGTAGCTTAATATATGTGGGTCCATATATTTGGAGAATTCAAAGAATTCTGAATTACTAGCTTCTTTGGATAGCAAACATCCTGTGGAAAAGCCTCTTTCCTCTTTTTCTTCATTAATGCATCAGCAGTAATACTTAGCTCTGGTTAAAGGATGATAGCACCATAAAATTTTAAGGCTAACTCTAATCTAGGTTAAGAAATACGGTAATTGTTACCAAGGTATCTGACTTCTATTTCCCTAAATAACCAGGCTTTCTAAATGAAACATTTTTATTTCACTTTCTCTTTTTATAGCTGCCTCCCCTTGGAATCTTTTATCATTTTATTGCATTTGAAGCGCTTTCTTTTTGGGGGGAAAAAGAAAAAGAGAACTATTTGAACTTTACAAACAGATATAAATGGAAAGAAAGAAGAGGAAGGTCAGATTTTGGGTCTGCTAACCTTGGCAACATCCTTTGAAAGTAGTCCCCGGGTAGCTTTAACTTCTGCTAGTGCACGTGAGCCTGAGATCACCCCCGGGCCCAGCCTGCTTGGCACACTGACAGAGGTCACATTTTCACACAAATGAACAATTTCCCTGATAAAGTGAAACTGGTACTTAAGCACAGGCTCTAATGAGCAGCCCCCATTTTAGCTCCCACTTTAAAGTATCCCCAAGGTTCCCAGTACAATTTCATTTGACCTTTAGCTAAAGACCGTACTTTACTAGATCACCAATTCCCCCAATCCCTGGAGTGTTTGCCTGTGTCAGCACTAATGAGAAACCCACTCTGCACAAAAGGCGGGTGTTCTCACCCCTCTTTAAGGACAGCTCACCAGACCTCTTATCCCCTCCCTCTGATCTCGTCTCTCTCTTTTCTTGGGATGATGGCAATGTTCACGCTATTTCTTCAACTTCTACAAACATGAATTGATGTGTTTTGAATTGATATATTTTGGCCTGGGAGCAAACCATGATTATGAATTGTCTAAAGTGCTATTATTTTGGGGGCAAACTTAAGGTGACTCCAGTGGTAAGGAATCCACTTGCTAATGCAGAGGACACAAGAGATTTTCAATCACTGGGTCAAGAAGATCCCCTGGAGGAGGAAATGGCAAGCCACCCCAGTATTCTTGCCTGGAAAACAATCCATGGACAGAGGAACCTGGTGGGCTGCAGCCTATGGGGTCACAAAAAGTTGGACATGACTGAGTGCACGTGCACACACACATACACACAAATATGTGTTAATTTTCTTAACATTATAGTGAGCACAGTCATTGTACTATAAGAGCCTCAAATCATTTATGAAACCCCTGTTTCCCTATTTTGTTTCATAATTAGTGTTGTATGACAGAGTAAGTAATTGGTCATATGGATTTGTTTGGTGTTAGTAACTGGATTTAATCATACAATATTGTTATTACTAAAAAAGACATCCTTTTTGAATCTCAGTTCAGTTCACTTCAGTCACTCAGTCATGTCTGACTCTTTGCGACCCCGTGAATTACAGCACGCCAGGACTCCCTGTCCATCACCAACTCCCGGAGTTCACTCAGACTCACGTCCATCGAGTTGGTGATGCCATCCCGCCATCTCATCCTCTGTCGTCTCCTTCTCCTCCTGCCCCCAATCCCTCCCAGCATCAGAGTCTTTTCCAATGAGTCACCTCTTCGCATGAGGTGGCCAAAGTACTGGAGTTTCAGCTTTAGCATCATTCCCTCCAAAGAAATCCCAGGGCTGATCTCCTTCAGAATGGACTGATTGGATTTCCTTGCAGTCCAAGGGACTCCCAAGAGTTTTCTCCAACACCACAGATCAAAAGCATCAATTCTTCAGTGCTCAGCTTTCTTCACAGTCCAACTCTCACATCCATACATGACCACTGGAAAAACCATAGCCTTGACTAGATGGACCTTTGTTGGCAAAGTAATGTCTTTGCTTTTGAATATGCTATCTAGGTTGGTCATAACTTTCCTTCCAAGAAGTAAGCGTCTCTTAATTTCATGGCTGCAATCACCATCTCCAGTGGTTTTGGAGACCCCCAAAATAAAGTCTGACACTGTTTCCACTGTTTCCCCATCTATTTCCCATGAAGTGATGGGACCAGATGCCACGATCTTTGTTTTCTGAATGTTGAGCTTTAAGCCAACTTTTTCACTCTCCTCTTTCACGTTCATCAAGAGGCTTTTTAGTTCCTCTTCACTTTCTGCTGATATACAAATAGTATCTTAGAGATTACTAGGGGCAAACACTTATTCACCACTAATTATATTGCATATATGGTTGGATAGCATCACCAACTCAATGGACATGAACTTGGGCAAACTTTGGGAGATAGTGAGCAACAGGGAGGTCTGGTGTGCTGTAGTCCATGGGATCACAAAGAGTTGGGCACAACTGAGCAACTGAACAACAATATATCTGCATAAGAGGGTAGAATTTCCATTCTGCTTCCATGAGGGAAAACTTAGACAGGACACCTTAATCTTTCCCATACTTTCTTACTCCTTCCTGCCAAGGAGAGGACAGTGACTTATTAATTCAGTACCCTGTGGGTCCTGAGGTGATATTGTGATTTGCTATTCTTGTTTTATGATAACTATGATAGGTTGGGTTTTGTCCATATAAGGGTGAAGGCTTCAGTTTGGTAGAGTAAGTGAATTCTAGAATGAAATATTAGGAAGCACATTGTAACCCTACATGAAAGCTATGTACACTGATTCAGTTTTTCTCTAGAAAACTCTGTCTTGATCTTCATCTCTATCATTCATGTGTATATATTTCAATCAGTTACAAATGTGTCAGCAAAAGTAAAGGTGGTATTTGCTGTAACAAATACACCTTTTAATCTGTAAACATGATACATGTTACTACAATCAACTTCTTAAAAAAATTATTGGAGTATAGTTGAAAATACAATGTTGTATTAGTTTCAGGTATACTGCAAAGTGATTCAGTTAAAAATATATATATATATATATATAGCCACTTTCATTTAGGCCATTTAAGAGTACTGAGTAGAGTTGCCTGTGCTATACAGCAGATTCATATTAGTTATCTATTTTATATATAGAAGGGTGTATATGTCAATCCCAGTCTCCCAATTTATCCCTTACATTTATCCCCTAGTAACCATAAGTTTGTTTCTTGCATCTGTGACCCTACTTCTGTTTTGTAAATAAGTTCATTTGTACCTGTTTTAGATTCCACATATAAGCAATATCATATGATATTTGTCTTTCTGTGTCTGACTTACTTCATTCAATATGACAATCTTTGGTCTTTTTTATGGCTGAGTATTATCCCATGGTATGTATGTACCACATCTTTATCCATTCTTCTGATGATAGACATTGAATTGCTTCCATGTCCTGACTATTGTAAATAGTGCTGCTATGAACATTGGAGTGCATGTATCTTTTCAAATTATGGTTTTCTCCAGATTATACCCAGGAGTGGAATTGCTAGGTAGTTTTCTATTTTTAGTCTTCTAGAGAACGTTTGTACTGTTCTCCAGAGTGGTTGTACCACTCTGGAGATATACATTCCCACCAACAATATAGGAAGGTTCGGTTTTCTCCACACCCTCTCTAGCATTGAGTGCTTGTTGATTTTTATATGATGGCTATTCTGACTAGTGTGAAGTGATACCTCGTTGTAGTACTGATTTGCATTTCTCTAATAATTAGTGATGTTGGCATCATTTCATGTGTTTTTTGACCATCTGTATATCTTCTTTGGAGAAATGTCTCTTATTTTGGCTACATCACATGACTTGCAGGATCTACCCTGACAAAGGATTAAGGATTTAACCCAGACCCCAGCCATGAAAGCACTGAATTTTAACCGCTGGACTACCAGGGAATTCCTCACAATCACCATTGTTATGTTTATTCATTCTAATGAATAAAAATTTGAAGCACCTAACTTGTTTTTGAATGGAACGAGTTCAAAAGCAAAATCAAAACTAAATTTGAATACCCTTAGACATCATTTTACTCTCTAGCATTTCAATCCCCACTATGCCCAAGAATCAAATTCATTCCAGTGTATAAAATTTGAAACAACCAGGCTTAGTCAGAATTTAAATGTAAATTGTCAGATATTTTAGATCTGACAACATGTAAGTTATGTCTTTAATGACTCAGATATTTGAAATAGATATAGGAATATGAACATAGTGCACATTTTGTGACCTTTTAGTTACATATGCCAATCCAGACTTTGGAAATACAAATTCACTTAAAATGAGTACAAGACTACTGGAATCTATCAGAGATCTTCTGTATGTTATTTATGGTACCAAATGCTTAATTAGTGATATCTGATTTAATTCACAGAAATCTATACAGTTAGATGCTATTTCTATTTCACAGGTGAATGAGCTACAGACATGATAACATTTTGAAGGTTACATTGTTTGTAAGTCTCTAAATTCTTATATATGTCAGGATTACCTCCAGATCTGACTCTTGTGCTATCCTGTCCTTAGAAAAAGGTATGGAAATTTTTCTCTGCCCTCAAACTAAGTTTGACAGGAAAAGATGATTATTGTGCTTCACTGTTAGCTTCAGTATTTCATTAATATTGGTATGATGGTACAAATGTTAGTGGGCTTCCCAGGTGGCACTAGTGGTAAAGAATCTGCCTGTGAATGCAGGAGACACAAAAGACATGGGTTCGATCCCTGGGTCAGGAAGATCCCCTGGAGAAGGAAAAGGCAACCCACTCCAATATTCTTTACCTGGAGAATTCCATGGACAAAGGAGCCTGGTGGGCCACAGTCCATGGGGATGCAAAGAGTCAGACAATGACTGACTAAGCACACACCCAAGTTTTGACAGCTTGAGTTGAATAGATTAGTTTCTTATGATTTTTTTTTAACAAAATGACATATGTGAATTATAAATATATATATATTTTTCTCCAAGAATCTTTTAAACCACCCAACTAATAAACTTATGTTGTCAGTAATGGAAAAGCATCTAACAATTTGGATACATTATGTGAAGTGTTAGGATGCATAGTTTCTTCTCAGTAAAAGCAAAGTTTAATTAATATGTAATACACAGGGAAGAAAGAAGAGTTTATGTATGGCTCATATGTCTGCTGCTGCTACTGCTAAGTCACTTCAGTCGTGTCTGACTCTGTGTGACCCCATAGATGGCAGCCCACCAGGCTCCCCTGTCCCTGGGATTCTCCAGGCAAGAACACTGGAGTGGGTTGCCATTTCCTTCTCCAATGCATGAAAGTGAAAAGTGAAAGTGAAGTTGCTCAGTCATATCCAACTCTTAGCGGCCCCATGGACTGCAGCCTACCAGGCTCCTCCATCCATGGGATTTTCCAGGCAAGAGTACTGGAGTGGGGTACCATTGCCTTCTCCAGGCTCATATGTCTAGGGGGATTTTAAGACATTATTTATTTTGTGAGCAGTGATTGTCAGAGTTCTTATGTAAGAGTGTGACACTATTATTTTTGAAGGATAAATTGAACATAGCATTGCCAATAATTTGAAAAGTGGAGAAGGCAAGAGAGAGCAGTTGAGATGCTATGGCTGTTGTCTCCTAAAATCACCTGACTGAGGTCAAGCACAGTGCAATCAAAGAGAAAGGAGTCAAAGACACACAGGAGGTAAAGTTGAGTACTCTTATTTTGTACATGACTGAGTACAGTGGCCAAGGAGAAGCAAAATATGAGGATGATTTGAAACCTTCTCGCTTGAATGAATGAATAAAGTGTGATTCATTATGAGTGATTTGAAAATGCAGAAAGCGGAACAGATTTGAACTGGCGAGATATCAGGGAATCAAGTCCTAGTCAGTTTAAATATGTATGTGGTCTTATGTTCTCCAATGAAACAGTGAGTTGGAAAGTTGTTGTTTTATTAATCACTGTTAAAATTATATCATAAGTCCTGAGGTGAGTGTTCTGGTAGAAGTCCTATAAACTTGCTAGAATGAGCATGGCTTTACAACAAATCCAGGTATAGAAGCTGGCAAATATCAGAGTGGAACTCTGCCAAATAGGTTAATGGCCCTGAAAAACCATTTTTCCCCCAAGATAAAAAAAAAAAAAAGTGAGGGATTAACTAGCTAGCAGCCTCACTTTCATTTTAGAGCAAGTCATATTTCATAGTCTTTTGGGATGCTATTTACAGAAGGTTTCATCAGGCTAATTCATCAATATTAATTATTATTTATCTCATATCTACAGAATAGGACATTTTATTACATAATTTGCTACATATGAAGAAGCATAGCTCCTTTCCCCCAGGGAGGTTATATTGCAAACAAGAAACGCCAAAAACCGTTATCAGTTATGCATGGCTTTTCAAACTGATAACTTATTGATTTTGACCTACTAAAGTTATAGTCCGCCAGTGCGGCACACACATACATGCCCTCATTCTCCAGGTCAAAATCACACGAAAAGACTTCCAAGAGCAAGTGAGTACATAATTCAAAAAACATTTATTGTCCATCTCCAGTATGCAAAGCTTTGTTCTAGGTACTGCTTCTTGGAAGTAAAGATTAATAATATATTTGGTGCTTTAAAAAAGCATGTCATAATTTATCAATACAGAATATGCGTGGCATTTTTAATACATATTCTGTCATTTGATTTTCACAAATATTCTCTGAAATAGGTAAGTGAACTATTGTCCCACATTTTATACAAGATGCAGTTGTCTTGCAGTAAGGTAATATCATGTCCTTATACTTTGAGATAAAGTTGTTTTTAGTTAGACAAATGAGTCAGTATCACAAATGGCAAACAAAAACTAGGGAAGGATTAAACTGAGAGATATTTGTGGTCTGGAGTGAAAGGATTGGATGCATGTCAGCAATCATACAACATTTGCCCCAGATTGCCTATTTCCTCAACCACTCCATCACCAATCAACTCCAGAACTCTATTACACTAGAATTGATCTTAGAACCATTTCTACACAGAACTTAAAACAGCCATTACAGTCCACTGCAAGTGGCATTTGTCATGGAATCTGTTTGTCACTGGATTTAGCAAAGACAAGAAGACAATTAAAAAGCTAGGAGATATCAGTAAAGGAAAATTGTAAGACATATCCTTTTATTGTATTCCTGTTCTCATAACAAAGTAAAGAAAGACCCTAAATAAAAAAGACAAGAAAAAATAGAAAATAGAGAAAAGAAAAAGAAAAAAACTTAGAAAGCAGAGTTATAGCCCTCGTCTCTTAAACTTATCAACCTGAGATTGTTGGTCACTTAAGTAATTAAAACAGTCTTGGTTGTTAATTGTGAACAATGGATGAATTTGAAACTGAGACTACTCCATAAAGCTAGGCTCTTTCAGATCTCAGTCATTGAAAAGGACTGTGAGAATAAATCTACCTGCTCACAAAATAAGACTACAAAATTTATCTGTCTTGCCCTAGGTTCTGGGTGAGTGAGAACCACCTACCCTTTAACATCAAGTCACTCACTAAGAGCCACACCTTAAAAACACATAGGTATTTCCATCATATTATGATTGGCAATGTAAAAAAGAAGATAGATTTAATAGATACTAATAAGATTGATATATAAGACCAGTAATGACTGGGAATGGGAAAGTAATGGGTTCCAAGTTTGTGACGTAAGTGAACAACGGAGAGGTGATGACACTTAAAGAAATAAAATATAGGGTGAAAATCAAGGAAAGATATTGAATTCAACACCAGACATTGGAGTAGACACTTTCTCGACCTCAAAGGAACAAGATGCAGAGGTGTGATCTTGGCTCCAACAATCTCTTTCAGTGGACTTTGATTCTATAACTGGTGACACAGGCTGGTTCGCAGTGGGGTTATCTTTCTCTCCCCCATCACTCTTCCCTCTCTCAAGCAGTAAGTAGTAGTAACAGCAACAGTAATAGCAACAGTAGTAACAGTTGTAGTCGTCACATAGGGTAAAAACTGCAAAGTCAGTTGCCTGGTGCAAAAATACTGGCTGGTGTTTAGTGCTCAGCCGTGTTGGCAAGGAATCATTCTATGCCACAGTTTGGTAACAAATTTTAGGTGTTTAGCCTTAATCCAGGCTTCCCTGGTAGCTCAGCTGGTAAAGAATCCGCCTGCAATGTAGGAGACCCTGGTTCAATTCCTGGGATGGGAAGATTCCCTGGAGAAGTGATAGCTATCCACTCCAGTATTCTTGGGCTTCCCTGGTGGCTCAGACAATAAAGAATCCGCCTGCAATGCAGGAGACCCTGGTTCAATTCCTGGGTTGGGAAGATCCCCTGGAGGAGGGCATGGCAACCTACTCCAGTATTCTTGCCTGGAGAATTCCCAAGGACAGAGGAGGCTGGTGGGCTCTGTGGGGTTCCAAAGAGTCGGACATGACTGAGCGACTAAGCACAGCACAACACCTTCTTAATCCAGATTCTTTGGCCCTTTAAAAAAAATATTGGACATTTAAACAATTTAGAGTTGGCTTCTGTGGCTTGCAACTAGTGATTCTTGTTTAAATAATTTAAATTTAGGTGACTGTAGGATATACAATTAGGAATGTCAGATTGAAGTACAGATGCATGGGTATTGGTTCTTGAAAAAATGCTGAGCTGGAGAGGAGATCAGTATTTGACTTTTAAACTACTAGCATTAAGGTCCCTGGGGTAGCAGGTGGCAATGAAATTCTAAACACAGGTGAAGATTGTCCTCAGATAAGTTATGGATACTTCATTCTCCAAGACAAGAAAAAAAATCTAGAGGCAATAGCAAAAGTTGAGCACCTGCCTCCCCATATAATCCTTAATAACCATGATTGATTTCCTTTACTCCAATGCTTAGAGTTTGTAATGAAAACAGAACACTCCTACAACCCAATATTTCAACCCAAAGAATATCCTTTTAACCCAAGCTTTTAAATATACTCTTTACAGTATCTAGTTCATGTCTAAGTTATATTAACAATTATTTATTCTACTGGTCTTTTTGATGAGAATGTTTGATGTTTTCATAGGTCCTGAACAACTTTTATGATCAGAAATCTCTGATTTATTACTGGACCTCACTAATATGGTAACATTGGCAAGGTTAAATAAAATAGAAAAAGATACCTAATATTCAAGGAAATGCAAGATTTAAGGAAACTCAGAAGTTTCCAACACAATTTTCAATAGATATTTCCGTTAATAACAAGAACAAATTAAGGTTGAGATAAGTATAGATTATTGAATGATGGGTTTCAGTAAATTTTGCATTCTGGATTTTTATTTTCTTATCAACTATCTAGCTCTGCTATTTATCTTGAGTAAAAATATTGATATATCTCTAATATTTCAATTCACTTCAGTTCAGTCGCTCCAACTGAACTGACTGCAATGTGTCTGACTCGTTGCAACCCCAAGAAGTGCAGCACGCCAGGCCTCCCTGTCCATCACCAACTCCAGTTTACCCAAACTCATGTCCATTTAGTCAGTGATGCCATCCAACCATCTCATCCTCTGTTGTCCCCCTTCTCCTCCCGCCTTCAATTTTTCCTAGAATCAAGGTCTTCTCAAATGAGTCAGCTCTTCTCATCAGCTGGCCAAAGTATTAGAGTTTTGGCTTCAACATCAGTCCTTCCAATGAATATTCAGGACTGATTTCCCTTACGATGGACTGGTTGGATCTCCCTTCAGTCCAAGGGACTCTCAAGAGTCTTTTCCAACACCACAGTTCAAAAGCATCAATTCTTCAGCACTCAGATTTCTTTATAATCCAACTCTCACATCCAATTATGACTACTGGAAAAAACATAGCTTTGACTACATGGACCTTTGTTGGCAAAGTGATGTCTCTGCTTTTTAATATGCTGTCTAGGTTGGTCATAACTTTCCTTCCAGGGAGTAAGCGTCTTTTAATTTTGTGGCTGCAGTCACCATCTGCAGTGATTTTGGAGCCCCCCAAAATAAAGTCAGCCACTGTTTCCATGGTTTCCCCGTCTATTTGCCATGAAGTGATGGGACCGGGTGCCATGATCTTAGTTTTCTGAATGTTGAGTTTTAAGCCAACTTTTCCATCTCCTCTTTCACTTTCATCAAAAGGCTCTTTAGTTCTTCTTCACTTTATGCCATAAAGGTGGTGTCATTTGCATATCTGAGGTTATTGATATTTCTCCCGGCAATCTTGATTCCAGCTTGTGCTTCATCCAGCCCAGAGTTTCTCATGATGTACTCTGCATAGAAGTTAAATAAGCAGGGTGACAATATACAGCCTTGATGTACTCGTTTTCCTATTTGGAACCAGTCTGTTGTTCCATGTCCAGTTCTAACTGTTGCTTCCTGACCTGCATACAGGTTTCTCAAGGGACAGGTCAGATGGTCTGGTATTTCCATATCTTTCAGAATTTTCCACAGTTTATTGTGATTCTCACAGTCAAAGGCTTTGGCATAGTCAATAAAGCAGACATGGATATTTTTCTGGAACTCTCTTGCTTTTTTGATGACCCACAGAATGTTGCCAATTTGATCTCAGGTTTCCCTGCCTTTTCTAAAACCAGCTTGAACATCTGAAAGTTCACATACTGTTGAAGCCTGGCTTGGAGAATTTTGAGCATTACTTTACTAGCGTGTGAGATGAGTACAATTGTGCAGTAGTTTGAGTATTCTTTGGCATTGCTTTTCTTTGGGATTGGAATGAAAACTGACCTTTTCCAGTTCTGTGGCCAGTGCTGCATTTTCCAAATTCACTGGCATGTTGACTGCCACACTTTCACAGCATCATCTTTCAGGATTTGCAATAGCTCCACTGGAATTCCATCACCTCCACTGCCTTTGTTCATAGTGATGCTTCCTAAGGCCCACTTGAGTTTGCATTGCAGGATGTCTGGCTTCTAGGTGAGTACACCATTGTGATTATCTGGGTCATGAAAATCATTTTTGTACAGTTCTTCTGTGTATTCTTGCCACCTCTTCTTAATATCTTCTGCTTCTGCTTGGTCCATACCATTTCTGTCCTTCATTGAGCCTATCTTTGCATGAAATACTCCCTTGGTATCTCTAATTTTCTTGAGGAGATCTCTAGTCTTTCCCATTCTAATGTTTTCCTCTATTTCTTTGCATTGATCTCTGAGGAAGGCTTTCTTATCTCTCCTTGCTATTCTTTGGAACTCTGCATTCAAATGGGTATATCTTTCCTTTTCTCCTTTGCTTTTCACTTCTCTTTTTTTCACAGCTATTTGTAAGGCCTCCTCAGACAACCATTTTGCTTTTTTGCATTTCTCTTCCTTGAGTGTGGTCTTCATCCCTGTCTCCTATACAATGTCACAAACCTCTGTCCATAATTCATCAGGCACTCTATCTATCAGATCTAGTCCCTTAAATCTACTTCTCACTTCCACTGTTTAATCATAGGCGATTTGATTGAGATCATACATGAATGGTCTAGTGGTTTTCCTGACTTTCTTCAATTCCAGTGTGAATTTGGCAATAAGGAATTCATGATCTGAGCCACAGTCAGCTCCCGGTCTTGTTTTTGCTTACTGTATAGAGCTTCTCCATCTTAGGATGCAAAGAATATAATCAATCTGATTTCAGTGTTGGCCATCTGGTGATGTCCATGTGTAGAGTGTTCTCTTGTGGGCTTCTCTCCTAGCTTAGTCGGTAAAGAATCCTCCTTCAATGCAGGAGACCCTGGTTTGATTTCTGGGTTGGGAAGATCCCCTGGAGAATGGAAAGGCTACCCACTCCAGTATTCCGGCCTGGAGAATTCTATGGACTGTATAGTCTATGGGGTTGCAAAGAGTCAGAGACGACTAGCGACCTTCACTTTCACTCTAATATTTAGGAACTATGTATTTTAAGGTTCTGTCTGCTCTTGCCCAAATATATATATATATATATATATATATATATATATACATATATATATATATATATCTTCTGATATAAATATATATATAATATATAAATAAATATATAAATATATAAAAAATATAAATATATATATAAATAAAGATATATATATATATATATATATCTTCTGATATAAATAAGATGAATCAACCATTTGGAATGAGGGCAAATGTATTATCACTAATCATTTTGGTCTTGTGACTTTGCAGATAATTTCTTTATCACTATTATAAGATTGTATTTTCATGTTTCTCTCCCCAGTATATTTAGGATCCTCTAAAGGAGCAGATGAGGGTTTCTTCCCTGGTGGCTCAGTGGAAAGAATCCACTTGCAATGCAGGAGATGCAAGCAACGTAGTTTTGATCCCTGGATTGAGAAGATCCTGTGGAGGAGGGCATGGCATCCCATTCTAGTATACTTGCCTGGAGAATCCTATGGACAGAGGACCTGATGGGCTATGGTCCATGGGTTTCAGAATCGGACATGACTGAAGTGACTGAGCATACATGCACACAAAAGGGCAGATGGCATGCCTTAATGAGTTTTGTAAATTCAGATGCTAACATTGGATCTAACATGTAGTAGGTTTTCAATACATATTTGTTGAAGGAAAGATAGAAGGAATCATGAACCAGTCAAGAGAGAGTTTGTACATATGGATGTTAAAAGATGGAAGTGCAGTCTATTCAGAAAAGTATTTCAGGTACAGAATTCATTCTCAATATCATATGTTTATTAAACACCTAAAAATGATAAACATTGTGGTTACACAAAATGATGAACTTTTTTTGTAGGCTACTTATTAGGAAAAGGAACTTTTGAGAGATTTTCAGGGAAGTTCAGCATTTACTACCACAAAAGTTTGAAAACTGTACACCTTTTTAGTGTTGTTGTTGTTGTTCAGTCTCTAAGTCATGTACGACTCTTTGTGATCCCGTGGACTGCAGCACCCCAGGCCTCCCCGTGCCTCACTATCTCCCAGAGTTTGCTCAAATTTACATTCTTTGAGTCGGTGATGCTATCTAATCATTTCATCCCCTGCTGCTGGCTTCTTTTGCCTTCTATCTTTCTCAACATCAGGGTCTTTTCCATTGAGTTGACTCTTTCCATCAGGTGGCCAAAGTATTGGAGCTTCAGCTTCAACATTAGTCTTTCCAGTGAATATTTAGGGTTGATTTCCTTTAGGATTGACTGCTTTGACCTCCTTGCAGTCCCAGAGAATATTCTTAGGTACCACAATTTGAAAGCATCATTTCTTTGGTGCTCAGCCTTCTTTATGGTCTGTTAAATGGCAACCCACTCCAGAATTCTTGCCTGGAAAATTCCATGGATGGAGGAGTCTGGTAGGCTACAGTCCATGGGGTAGCAAAGAGTCGGACACAACTGAGCTACTTCACTTTCTTCTTTTATTTTATTTTATTTTTATTTATTTATTTATTTATTTTACTTTACAATATTGCATTGTTTTTGCCATACATCAACATGTATCTGCCACACGTGTACACGTGTTTTTTGCTGTTTTTTGTTTGTTTGTTTGTTTGTTTACTGAGATGGTCATATAATTTTTATTCTTCAATTTGTTAGTGTGGTGTATCACATTGATTTTTTTTCTTTCTTTAGTATAACGAGAGCAGTTTATTTAATACTTGTGAGGATGCAATGAGAAGACAGAAAGGAAATGTATTCTGACAAGATTTAGCTAAAGGAGTGCTATATTGAGCAGTCGAAGATGTCAGTCTTTGGAAGTATTCCCAGTCATAAGAACTAAGGCAAATAACATCTGTTTTGCATAGTATTCACCTTCTTTGTGAGTCTGAATTGAAAGTAAATAAACCATGATTCTCCTAATTTTTTTTGAGAAGTAAGGATTGTCTCTTTCAGAACTTTGACCGACTCCAAATGTTGTCACAAGGTTCAGTATGAATTAAGGGTTTATGTAAGGATGCTTTGAAAAATAATTTGTTTATAGGGTCTGTTGGCAATTAGCAGATGACACTAGAATGATTAGATGAAAATGCTAATTTTATGATGCTTGTATCCTGCTGTTTAATGGTTGATTCTGACAATGTTGTAATTAATTTTTTGCATCTATTTTGTTAGAGTTTCCAAAGCCAAGGGTATAATTTATACAATTAAATAAAACCTTAGTGTTTTCAATCGAAAAAGAAAAACACTCGAAATAATTTGGATCAGACCTTGTGAAAAAAGCAAGTTGCTTGTAAGATAACCACTCCACTCTGAATAGTTAGTATCTCAGCTCTAAATTTCAATTAATGGTACCAATCAAAAGGCTCAGGCTTTGATAATTAGTTTGGACCTGTGTCAAATTCATTTAAGTGAGAAATCAGCTTTCAAAAATAAAACGTGCTTTAGAGGTCAGCTTTGAAATTTTTAAAAGTTTATCTTTTATCTGAAAAGTTTCAAAGACTCAGAAAAGCTGAATGAAGAGTGAAATGAATACCTATGCATCATCACCAACTTTGACCAATTACTAAGCTCCTATCTGCTCTAATTTCCACTTTCTCTGTCCAAATGGATGCTGGAAACATAAAGACATTTCATTCCTAACTACTTCAACATGAACCATCCAAGACAAGGACATGTTCTTACCAAACCACAATAGATTACACTTCAGAAAATAAGCATTAATTCAAAATCATGTTGCAACATGCAAAATTTCCTCAGTTGTAGCAAAAAATGTCTATTAAGGATCTGTTTTACCCCATTGAGGATTCAGTCAAATTTGATAAATTATCATTAGTTATGTCCCTTCAAATTCTCACAATCTATAACGATCCTAAAGTTTCCTGCCATTCCTCGTATCTGATTCACTGAAGAGTCCAGGCCTTTTGTCTTGTAGAACAACCAAATTTTATATTAAATAATGTATTTATGACTTGATTTAGGTCGAATATTTTTGATAAAATCACTGCATGGGTGATGCTGGGTACCTCTTACTCTACCTTTGGTATAGTAAACCTCCACAAATCTCCACTGAAAGCCTGAGGTCTTTACCAGTCTCTTCAGCTTCACCTTCTGTCTTCCCAGAACTATAAATCTGCTGAAAACTTCCACTCAGCTCTCTTTTTAGCATTACGGCTGCTGCTTTCTGGTATTTTGTGTTTGTCTATTTTTCAAGACATGTCCTTCCCATGAGCAGCTTTTTCATCCAAACTTTTCTAAATGAAATTTCATGCAAATTTTTGGCTTTACTTTTCAGCAGTTTTCTCCCCTTCATTTCCATCTCTTTGGAAATTCTTGATTTCATATCTCTGCTTCCTTAGCTCAGTGAGATCAGGGCTTTGTGTTCATACTGTGTTGTCCTTCACTGACAATTGGCAAATGACCTCAAATTTGAAACAGAGGTGAACACAGAACTTGTATCCATGCGTTTCCTTTCTCTTGAGGGTCACAGACCCCAGAATTCTCTGTTGGCTCTTCTGCAAAGTATTCAAATAGGTGTTCCATGTATTGTGCATTGTTTTTAGAGTTGTTTTGGAAGATGGCTTACTTTTACACAATTTATTCTCTAATAACCAGATTTAAAGTCTACTCACTTTTATTTTAATAATAGTCTAGTTATGCAGACTCAGCTTCTCTTCCTTGTAACTTAAAATATTATCCAATAAAAAAGAGAAATCTGTGGTTTAAAATGTGTTCTGAGGGACTTTCCTGGTAGTCTGGTGGTTAAGACTCTGCCTTACAATGCAGGGGTGCCGGTTCCATCCCTGGTTGGGGAACTAAGATCCCACATGCTGCACAGTGTGACCAAAAAAATAAGTGTTCTGATTATTCTTCATTTTCCTCTTCCTCCAAACCTGCTGTTTTGTGTCATATTCTATGCTCTTAGAGACCATATTCTGTGGACTGTGTCATCTGGGCTTCTTCTGTTTTAACTTCTAGTTGGGACCAGGCACCGGGGTCTCTGACAGTAGAAAGTGAGTTATTAGGATAGATGGAGTGAGGATTTTTTTTTTTTTTAATTATGCTTGTGCTAGGACTCATGGTGATTCTGGCCATGCCTGTGTTTCTCTATGCCTATGCTTATAGTTCCTAGAGGCCTTACCTCCTTTCACAGCATCAGTCCACACTTGTTTCCTGAAGCCATTCTCTTTCTTTATTTCTTCAGACCTCAAACTAGATTTCCCACTATTGCTTCTTCTGGGTGTTTTACCACTCACAGTTTCCTTAGGCATGCCCTCACAGCTGAAAATAGTTGACTGATTAAATACTCTTTAGTTGAAGACTGAATTAAGCTATCACTTCCTGAGAAACTTTCACTGACACATTATATTAGTAGTTATTGAGAAATACTCCCAGGGTGGGTGCAAAAGATCAAGTATATAATAGAAGATTTAAAAGAGAATAGACTGAGAAATTTGATGTTTATATCATAGGTTTTTATAAGTCAGGTTATGTTAACACATACCTAAGTAAAAATGACAGAAATACATTAAAAATTACACATGTTGAGTTATCATTCACAGAACATGTCCCTGAAAGCAGAATGCAACTATGTCATTACTCTTAAAGCATCTGCTTAGAATGTGGAACATGCCACTCTCACTTAAATTTCATTGACCAAATCAAGTCACATAGGCAAGCCTGATTATTATGTGTAGAGATAAATAACCCTTCATCAAATGTTGTGAATATTTAGTACACTAAACACAAAGTATTGCAGAGGAAGAAAATGAGAAAAAGAAGTCTTTAAACAGACAATTTAAAATCTTCCAGAAGTGAAGGAAATTATGGGCCCCTAAGTCAAATGTATAATCTGTGTACTAAGCCAGTTAAACTAATGTAAAGCCATGCTCAGCAAATCAGAGTGAAATTGTAAAATACTAAAGGTGAAATAAAAATTTTATAATATGTTGAAGAGAAATGACATTTTCTGCGAAAGTATGACAAGTAGATTAAAAGAGTGTGTGTCATTAACAACTATAAATACCAGAATACCAAAATATTGTCTGTTCCTTAGAACTTAGTATTTTATGATAGCTAAAGTATCATCCATGAGACAGAAAAATAAAGGCATTTGTGAATCATAGGCAAACTTTCTGCTCTTAAGACTGTCACAGAAAGGATTAGTAAAGGCGTTAACTGAGCATGAAGAAAATGAATCCAAGTCGAAGGAGAGGGTAAACAGAAAAGTATTAACCCAAAACCTTGATACTGTAAAGTTTATATCAGATAAAAAGATAAAGAAAATACAATTTAGTAATCAAATGAATGTACAAATAAGATATAGTACTGTTGCATTTGCTTACACCTAAGAACTTGGCTTTAACATTTATAAAAGAAAGCTGAAAAAAATTAGAGAATATAAGTGAACCAGTGCAGTTTAAACCCATGTTGTTCCAGGGTCAACTGTAGGGATTTTTTTTTTTTTACTGTTTGTTATTCATGCATTTTATACTGTATATTAGGTTTTATGGATTAATATATTTCTGTTGTCTAATATACATTTATTTTTAATGAAAAATACATTTATTTATACATAAAATTTTTTACAAAATGAACATGCACCTTTTCACAATCATGTCTCCAGCTATTTAAGGCAACACATATTACAGAGACCTCATTTTCTGAAATACTGCAGTTAAGTGAGACGTGCATGAATAACAAATGTATATTAAAAAAAAACCCTATAGTTGATCCTTGAACAACATGGGTTTGAATTGCACTGGTTCACTCTCATGCAGATATTTTTTTCAGTAAATATGACATACTGTAATACTACATGATTCATGGTTGGTAGAATCCATAGAAGCAGAACCACAGGCCAATTATAAGGTTATATGCAGGTATTCAACAGTGTAGGGGGTTGGTATCCCTACCCCAATGCTGTTCAAGGGTCAACTGCATATGTTGTAAAATTTAAAATGCCTTGGAAATACCGTTCCTTGGACAGAAAAAAAAATACCATGCCTTGGACAGAAAAAGAATCAGTTGACACTGCAAAATAAAACTGAATGGATGGATATATCAAAGACATAGTAGAGTTCTCGAACATTTCCTAACATAATTTCAGTTGTATTTTAAATCAAGAAAAACTGAAATTTCATGACTTAAGAATCTAACACAGGACACCTTAAAAAGATAAGCTTAATAATATAGCTTAAAGAAAATAGGAGTGTGAACATGATAAAGACAGCAGAAATTAATAAAATATAAAATAGTGAAATATATGACATACATATGAGGATGACCAAAACAAAGCCAAAGCTGATTCTTTAGAAGGACAATATAATAGAAACTTTTTTTAGCAAGATTTTTCATAAAAATAAAATAATAACAAAAGACAAATTATTAACATATGGAATAAAAAAGGAGAAACAGCTAGAGATATAATAAAGATTTAATATATATATATCATGAAAATGTTCAAGTCAATAAATTAAAAAAAATTATGTTCAATGAAGCTTATCATATACTAAAATTAATAACCAAAATTTTTTCAGGAAAAGACATTTAAAATCCCCTAAGCATTAAAAAGTTTAATTATTAATCAAGAACTCTCAAAGATACAAGAACCAGACAACTTTATAGGTAAAAGGTAAAATATACTAAAGCTTCAAAGAACTGATAATGTCTTCTCTATGCATGCATGTGTGTGCTCAGCCGTGTCCAACTCTTTGTGAATACAAGGACTGTAGTTTGCCAGGCTCTTTTGTCCATGAAATTTTCCAGGCATGAATACTGGAGTGGGTTACCATTTCCTCCTCCAGGAGGTGTTCCAGAACTGCCTCCTGCATTGGCAGGCAGATTGTTTACCACTGAGCCACCTGGGAAGCCCCAATAATATATGTATATTGAAAAGTGAGAATGCAAAATCCAAACAAATGAACCTAGTCACAGATTTTACACCTTCACAAAAATTAACTCAAACTAGATTGTAGACCTAAATGTAAAATGCAAAACCGATAAATTTCTGGAAGATGAAATAGGAAAAAAATTTAAATGACCTGTGATTTGGTGATAATTTTTTAGATACGAAACCAGAAGCACTGGCCACAGAAGAAAACATTGACAAATTAAAAAAAAAAAAAAAACTAAAAAACTTCTGCTTCCTGAAGGACACTGCTAAGATAATGAAAAAAAGGAGACACAGACTAGGAGAAAATATTTGCAAAACACTTAGCTGTTAAAGTATTGGTATTCAAAATACACAAAGTACTGTTAAAACACCACAATACAGGGTTGTTGTATACAAGACAGCAAAAGAGACACAGATGTATAGAACAGTCTTTTGGACTCTGCGGGAGAGGGAGAAGGGGGATAATTTGGGAGAATGGCATTAAAACATGTATAATATCATATAAGAAACGAATCGCCAGTCCAGGTTCAATGCAGGATACAGGAAGCTGGGGGCTGGTGCACTGGGATGACCCAGAGGGATGGTATGCGGAGGGAGGGGGGTGGTTCAGGATGGGGAACATGTGTATACCCGTGGCGGATGCATGTTGATGTATGGCAAAACAAATACAATATTGTAAAGTAAAAAAAAAAAAAATTAAATTAAAAAAAAAAACACCACAGTAACAAAACAAACAACCTAATTAAAAAATGGTCAAGAATCTAAAAAGACTCCTCTTTAAGATATACAGTGGCTCAGTCAGTAAAGAATCTGCCTGCAATGTGGAGGACCTGGGTTGGATACCTGGGTTGAGAAGATCCCTTGGAGGATGGCATAACAATCCACTCCAGTCTTCTTGTCTGGAGAATCTAATGAACCGAGGAGCCTAGTGGGCTGCAGTCCATGGGTTCACAAAGAGTCAGACATGACTGAGCAACTAAGCACACAAAGATACACATATAAGCATATGAAAAGATGTTTAAAGTTATATGTCATTAAAGAATTGCAGATTAAAACATCGAGATACCACAATACGACACATTTATAAGAATAGCAAAAACTCAAAAAACAAACTGACAAAAAACAAAACAAAAAACAGCAAACCTGAGAAATACTCAATGCTGGCAAGAATGTAAAACCATAGGAATTCTCTTCCGTTGCCAGCAGGAATGTAAAATGGTCCAGCCGCATTGGAAGATAGTTTAGCTGTTTCTGGGCTTCCCTGATGGCTCAGACAGTAAAGAATCTGCCTGCAATGAGAAAGACCTGAGTTCTATCCCTGGATTGGGAAGATGTCCTGCAGAAGGGAATGGCAACCCACTTCAGTATTCTGGCCTGGAGAATTCCATGGACTATGTAGTCCTTGGGGTTACAAAGAGTTGGACACAACTGAGCAACTTCACTTGCTCAGTGAATTAAATTAAATGTAGTCATAATATATGATCCAACAGTCAGTCTGCTAGATATTTATTTGGTTGAATTGAAAACTATGTTGACACAAAAACCTACCCAACAATCTCCAAATAGTTTGATCCATAATTGCCCCAAACTGAAAGCAACCAAATTATCCTTCACTAGACGACTAAATAAACACACTGTGTTGTATTTATATAATAGAATGCTATTCGATGATTTTAAAAATTAACTATAAAGCCACACAAAAATAAATGAACCTTAAAGGCATATTGCTAAATGATAGATGCCAGTCTATAAAGGGTACCATGAAATTCCTGCTGTATGATATTACGAAAAAGAGAAACTCTAGGGACAGTGTTAAAAAGAAAGAATAAAAAAAGCACTGGTTTCCAGGAGCTCAGGGATATGGGCATGGATGGAATAGGTGAGGAACTGGGGGGAGAGGGTGTGGGCAGGAGTGAGGGGTGGGAGTTTATAACAGTGAAACTATTCTGTATGACACTATAATGGTGGATACATGATATTATTCATTTATCAAATCCACAGAACATTATAGCACAAGGGTGAACCTTAATGCACATGATGGAATTTAGTTACCAGTAATATATTAATATTGGGCTCATTAAATGTAAAAATATACCTAATATATTAATGTTAAACATTAATTAATAGGTGAAACTGTATGCAGGTGAGGGCAATATGTGGGAACTCTCTGTACTGTACTGTCTAGTAAATTTTCTCTAAATTCAAAACTATTCTAAAAAATAAATCTGCTAAGTGAAAAAAAAATCTGATGTGCCTTTGTATGAAAAGCATAGAACAGGACAGAGAAAAGTGGAGCATGATAGTGGAAGGGCAAATGAAATATATCCAGCATTTGAGAAACGATTGACATCTAGATATCAAGACATACTATAAAGCTGTGTCAAATCAGGTAGGCTGATGTTGGTCTAGGGGAATATTTGCTAGAACAATTTAATTGGTGAAACCTCAGAAACAGTTTTATGGACAAATGGAACTTTGATCCCATGAAATAAGAAACACTGCTGATCAGTGCATGGACTCTCCCATGGTGCAGGGAATGTTTTCCTATGTTAGAAAAGAATGTTTAAATCCTATGTTATGGCAAACATACAAAAAAACCAAATTCCTGATGGATAAAGGAACGAAATGATAAAAACAAAGTTGTAAAAAATTTAGAAGAAAAATGACCTTCTGGTAGTTAAGCATTTCTTAAATAAGACTCAAGGTCATAAAAGCTAAAATAAACTTTGTGATAATTTGACTATATTAACAAATGTTTCTAGAAAATATATCTAGTCCACCTTCAAAAATTAATACAAAAACTGCAGACTTAGAGAAAATAATCACAACAGTTATCTTTGACCAAAGACTAGTAATCATTGCTTCTAAATTACTCAGAAAAAATTAGCAACAGAATAGAAGAATGAGCAAAATATGCAGTAGAAGATCTTGGTGAACCATATAAATTAGTCATATAAATAATTGTTCAATTGTATCACTTACGTATTTGGGAAAGCGCAAACTTAAGCAATAATGGGATACCATTTTATACTTATTAGAATGGAAAAAAGAAAATATTTTCTAACATCAAGCTTTTGGTTTGTTGTGGAGAAACAAACATTTCTAAACCATGATAATTGGAGTATAATCAGCATAACTTGGTAAGTAATTTGATAATATTTGGTAAGTCTGAAAAATATATATTTTTTACTTAGAAATTTTACTCTCATATCAAAAATCAGTATCTATTTTGTCAATATTATATTCTTGTTAATATGTGTGGCTTTGTGTGACTAATGTAGGACTCTAACAATTCTTTTGGTTGTAAAATTTACATTATATTTTGACTTTATATCAAGACACCTTTACCAGACAGAGAAAGCATTGGTCATTGGAATAAAATAGAGATCTCAAAAATTTCCTAATGTCTACTCAGAAATCTATTCAATAGCAGCATTATAGTTTCAATATAGTTGAAAATAGTTATTGTCTATTTTAATTTGCTGATGAAGATCAAACTCACTGAGCTCTTATTTTACAAGGTTTGTTTTTCTTCACCAAAAAAGAAAACAGTTTTGAAAGGCAGGTGATATTTGATTCTTCTGCTTTAGAATTCTGGGTTATAAATAAAAATCCACTGGCATTCCCATCATTCACCACCTCACTCCTGTCCACATTCTTTTGTATGGGCTCTGACACTATAGTGGTGTTTCCTAGCCTTTTATTCTTAATCTTGAACAAAAACCCTGGTGTGCCTGTCAGAATTTTAAGGGAAAGAATAAAGAAATGATGCATTATGGTGCCAGTAAATGAGAGACAAATGAATAATTTGAAATGGTAGATTTGAAAGAGACTGAATGAAATTTGCTATTCTTAAGGAACTTTACTAAGGCATTTAGGAGAAAAAGATCTCAGTCAATATATTTTTCTAACAGCTGAACCATGAATATAATTTATTGATTGTTATATTTATCTAGTGATATATGGTGCTTTTTATTTCACCTTCAGGCATGGTGGACATTACCAGAAGCAGATTATTTGATTGTTATAGTGTTTAGCAAAATATACTTATTTTGTCAATAAAAAATGTCGTGAGAGTACTAAATACATTATTCAGGCAGTACAAAAATAAGAAATTCATTCTGACAGTGTCATGAATCTTATGAGTTTTAGGAAAACATTTATAAAAAGTCAATCCAAAATTAATATCTAAATGTAAAATAATGATATTGTATTTCATTGTGAATTTACTATATGTCAAACACTCATAAGTAGTTCACCTGCAGTATCTATTTAACTCTCAAGCAACTCTATGAATCATTAAATACTACTATTATTCCAATTATATGAATGCAGTACTGAATTTTAGATAATATAAGATCACACAGATAGTAAAACTAGTGAGTGGCCTGACTATTATAGCTATTATTCTTCCCTGTCTATCTGTCATGTACTGATTTTCTGCCAGTTTGAGCTATTCATTACTGACAGAGATATTTTGAAGAGTCCAACTATAATAGTGTATATTTATCATTTAAGTTACATTGGTGTTTGCTTCACCTACTCTTTGATGCCCTGGTGTTAGGTACATATATATTTAAGATTAATATGTCTTCTTTTAGAATTGACCCCTTTGTCATTATATAATGTTCCTTTTTATCCTGAAGTCTGCTTTGTCTGAAATTAATGTGGTTGAGCCAGCTTTATTTTGAGTAATGATAGCACTGTATAGCCTCTCTTTCCCTTTACTTTCAATTGGATTCAATTTAAGTGAATTTCTTGTAGAAAATGTATAATTTGGCTCTTAAATCTCTTCTGACATCCTCTGCCTTTTAATTGGTGTATTAAACCATTCGAATTTGAAGTGATCATCTGTATGGTTAGACTAACAGCCACCATTTTTGCAACTATTTTCTGAATGCTGCATTAGTCCTTTGTTTCTTTTGCACCTTCTCATACTCTGTTTTTTTCTGGTTTTAATTCAGCAATTTATATGACCTAACTTTATCTCCTCTCAAAGTGTATCAGTTTACTTAAAATATCTAATGGTTGCCTTAGAATGTACAATAAATATTTTAAGGTAGTCTAATTCCAGTTGAGCTATTTCAAATCCCAAAAGATGATGCTGTGAAAGTGCTGCACTCAATATGCCAGCAAATTTGGAAAACTCAGCTGTGGCAACAGGACTGGAAAACGTCAGTTTTCATTCCAATCCCAAAGAAAGGCAATGCCAAAGAATGCTCAAACTACTGCACAATTGCACTCATCTCACACGCTAGTAAAGTAATGCTCAAAATTCTCCAAGCCAGGCTTCAGCAATCTGTGAACTGTGAACTTCCAGACGTTCAAGCTGGTTTTAGAAAAGGCAGAGGAACCAGAGACCAAATTGCCAACATCCGTTGGATCATCGAAAAAGCAAGAAAGTTCCAGAAAAACATCTATTTCTGCTTTATTGACTATGCCAAAGTGCCGGGAGCCGGCATATTGCATATTGAGTGCATGTTGCATATTGCATATTGAGTGCAGCACTTTCCACAGCATCATCTTTCAGGATCTGGAATAGCTCAATTGGAATTCTATCACTGCCGGGAGCCAGCGTGAGGAACTCCGCCCATAACAGGGTGGAGGAAGGAGGAAGGAAGGAGGCTCAGCAAACGCAAAGGCAGGATCGAGCCTCAGGAGTCCCCGTGGAAATTCTCGAGCATCTACCCACAAACCAGAGTCTGCCTACTTTCTGCTTTGTGCTCTCACCTACACCTCTGACTTCACAGGGGGGCTGTCCCCCACTACCTCTCTCTGAAAAAAGAGTTAGCTTACAGCTCCAGTTAATAATTCCTGGGTGTGACAGTGTTTCAACCTACAAACTCCTTTGGAAATCCTCTAGCCTGCCTGAATAGGTTTTTCCAGCCACATGTGATTGCTCAGAGCCTCCCAACTGTGAGAGGCATGAGATGTTCTAAACTGTCTAAATACAGAGTCCTTTGAGCAGTTAAAAGATTGATTAGAAATTGTATTGGTGAAGAGTTTTTCACTTATTGGGCCAATGTTTGCTGCTAAGTCTCCATACCCCTTACCTACTGTGTCCTTGGCAGTGTATTGATTGATATAATGGGTGTATAGAAATGTAAGTAGTAGCCTTAATGTTTGTAACCTTGGACCCTTGAGTTAATTCTTTTCTTGATTGAGCCCACCTCACCTTTGCCCTATAGGAATGCAGCTTTGTCCAATGCTTTTTGGAGGCTGGTGCCTGACTTTAGAATAATCACCTTTAGAGAAAAATAAGTTCCTTAAAATGTTAACAGGCCTACTGGCCAGAAGATGATGTAAATCACCTGAACTTTTGCATATGATAAGTTTGAAAGCCTGGCTTCGATTAGGACCAGGAACTGCTGTCCTTGCATGACTCCACCCCTTCCCCCATTATCCTCTATGCATAACTTAAGGTATAAAAACTACTTTGGAAAATAAAGTGCAGGGCTTGTTCACCGAAACTTGGTCTCCCCATGTCGTTCTCTCTCTCACTCTGGCTGAGTCTCCATCTGGAGCGCGGAACCCACCATGCTTACTAATTATGCCTGGGCTTCTAAGATCCGACCGGGGAGGCCTCAGTGTCTCCTCTCCTTTGCGAGAATGGAAGGACGCCTGCAGCCTACGTAAGTGGTGCAAACTTCTTGTCTTGAAGTTTTATTGGTCTCCCGCGTAAACCAAGCTACTCAGCCTCTTTTCTCCACTGAATTTCCTCACTGAGCTATCCTCATTCTATTACTCTTTATATCTGTGATAAATATTTAAATAAATAGGTCGCCTATGCCGTCTCTCCTTCGAATACCCTGGATCAGCCGGGGCTGGACCCCGGCACCAAAGCCTTTGACTGTGAGAATCACAATAAACTGTGGAAAATTCTTAAAGAGATGGGAATACCAGACCACCTGACCCGCCTCTTGAGAAACCTATATGCAGGTCAGGAAGCAAAAGCAGAGACATTACTTTGCCAACAAAGGTCCGTCTAGTCAAGGCTATGGATTTTCCAGTGGTCAGGTATGGATGTGAGAGTTGGACTGTGAAGAAAGCTGAGTGCTGAAGAATTGATTCTTTTGAACTGTGGTGTTGGAGAAGACTCTTGAGAATCCCCTGGACTGCAAGGAGATCCAACCAGTCCATTCTGAAGGAGATCAGCCCTGGGCTTTCTTTGGAAGGAATGATGCTCAAGCTGAAACTCCAGTACTTTGGCCATCTCATGCGAAGAGTTGACTCATTGGAAAATACTCTGATGCTGGGAGGGATTGGGGGCAGGAGGAGAAGGGGACGACAGAGGACGAGATGGCTGGCTAGCATCACTGACTTGATGGACATGAGTCTGTGTGAACTCCGGGAGTTGGTGATGGACAGGGAGGCCTGGCGTACTGCGATTCATGGGGTCGCAAAGAGTCGGACACGACTGAGTGACTGAAGTGAACTGAACTTAGTTTTATATGTGGTATTAGATACTATGTAAAGGGTTTTTTTAACTTGTTTAGTGACAGACTTTTTTAGCAGGAATTGTTTTAGTGAAATCCTGTTTGCCATTTTGAGTAGAACTAAGGCTTCATGTTGGAGGGTAATTTAAATTCATTCTAAAAAGTAGTTTAGAGGCAGAATGAAATGAGCTTTAAATACAAAGGCAAAAAGGATGAACTTCATCCTATGGATAATGAGAATTTATTGAAAGTTTTGGTGTGAATGAATAATATAATAAGTGAAAGAAATGTTTTATGGAGAGTAGTTTGGACTTGCAATTAGAATGTAAATTACACAATAGACATATTAGAATAATAATTTAATTCTCCATTGCATGCATGTGTAGTTCATATGGAAATGAAAAAAAGACAGGAATGTAATTGATAGACAATGTTAAAATTGGACCTGCCTGAAGGGTTAGTTTGGGGAAAGAAGGAAAATATAAAACTTAAATAACTATTTAGTCATGAGTTTTAGAATTTATAATATCAAAGCATACTTGTGTGCTCTAGTGTGCTCAGTTTGTTAGTCATGTTTGATTCTTTGCAATCCCATGGACTATAGCCCACCAGGCTCCTCTGTCTATGGAATTTTCCAGGCAAGAATACTGGAGTGAGTTGCCACTTCCTATTCCAGAGGATCTTCCCGACTCAGGAATGGAACCTACATGTCTTGTGTCTCCTGCACTGGCAGGTGGATTCTTTACCACCTGGGAAGCCCAAAACATACTTATTTCTCCATGTAAGTCATTCTAGTATTGAAAATATAAATAACTGACCTTCTAAAGTCTTATAGTTGTGTGGAGCTAAATTAATTTTAGTTATGTAAATAGAAAAAAAAAAAACTTTTACTGAGAACTGAATTAGATGTACTATGATTATTGCACAGTTGCACTCATCTGACATGCTAGCAAAATAATGTTCAAAATTCTCCAAGCTAGGCTTCAACATTATGTAAACTGAGAAATGCCAGATGTTCAAGCTGGATTTAGAAAAGGCAGAGGAACCAGAGATCAAATTGCCAACATCCGCTGGATTGTCAAAAAATCAAGAGAACTCCAGAAAAACATCTGCTTCTGTTTCATTGACTATGTCAAAGCCTTTGACTCTGTGGATCACAACAAACTGTGGAAAATTCTTAAAGAGATGGGAAACCAGACCACCTTACTTGCCTCCTGAGAAACCTGTATGCAGGTCAAGAAGCAACAGTTAGAACAGGACATGAAACAACTGACTGGTTCCAAATTAGGAAGGAGTATGTCAAGGCTGTATATTGTAACCCTGTTTATTTAACTTATATGTAGAGTCCATCATGCAAAATGCCAGGCTGGATGAAGCCCTAGCTGGAATTAAGATTGCAGAGAGAAATATCAATAACCTCAGATATGCAGATGACACCACCCTTATGGCAGAAAGTGAAGAAGACCTAAAGAGCCTCTTGATGAAGGTGAAAAAGGCAAGTGAAAAAGCTAGCTAAAAATTCAGCGTTCAAAAAACCAAGATCATGTCATCCCGTCCCATCACTTCATGGCAAATAGATGGGGAAACAATGGAAACAGTGACAGACTTTTCTTTCTTGGGCTCCAAAATCACTGCAGATGGTGACTGTAGCCATGAAATTAAAAGATGCTTGCTCCTTGGAAGAAAAGCTTCTAAGAACAATAGACAGCATATTAAAAAGCAGAGACATTACTTTGCCGACAAAGGTCCATAAAGTCAAAGTTATGGTTTTTCCAATTGTCATGTATGGATGTGAGAGTTGGACCATAAAGAAAGCTGAGCGTCGAAAAATTGATGCTTTTGAACTGTGGTGTTGGAAAAGACTCTTCAGAGTCCCTTGGACTGCAAGGAGATCCAACCAGTCAATCCTAAAGATCAGTCTTGAATATTCACTGGAAGGACTGATGCTGAAGCTAAAATTCCAATATTTTGGTCACCTGTTGTGAAGACCCAACTCATTGGAAAAGACCCTGATGCTAGGAAAGATTGAGGGCAGGGGGAGAAGGGGAGAACAGAGGATGAGATGGTTGGATGGTATCACCAAGTCAATTGACATGATTGAGCCAACTTCAGCAGATTGTGAAGGACAGGGAAGCCTGGCGGGCCACATTCCATGGGGTCGCAAATAGTCAGACAAGACTGAGTGACTGAACAGCAACAACATGATTATTGCTCTATCCATCACAGCAATTGCATTTACTGTTTTATTTGCAATAAAATCTCATGAAACAGACTAAAGTCCCCTCTTAAGCAGAAGTAAAAATGAGAAATTATAAAAACTAAATTATATATTCTCAATTCTCACAGCTGTCTTAGATTTTCATAAGGTAATTACATTGCTATCATCAAAATAAACTCAATAAAATACTTTATAAGAAATGTGTAAGAGGAAATTTTGATACACGTTATTTCAGTTTAAGAAATATATTACTATCAGTTAAGTTCTACATTACATTTTTATATAAAAATTATAGTTCTTGTCTCCCAATATTTTGTAATAAAATATAATGTAAACTAGTGATTCTATGAATCAAATTTTTCTTCCTATAAAACACTCCAGCTAGAATATTTACTTGGAAACTGACAGTACATTTATTAGATTTCCAGAAATTTCAACTAAACATTTCATGAAATTCTTCTAATTCCCACTTGTAAAGAATATGAGAAATATTGACTGAGTGTAATGTTTCACTATATTGACTGTTACAAAGAATGTTGAGAATTGATGGCTCCTTTATGAAACCCAGCTCACTCAGGACTTAAATAAGCTTTTAATATAAACTTTTAAGAACTCTGCTTAAAAAGTATTGTTTCTTAAGAAAACCAAAACATAAAACTAAATTAAATTTCATGTATAAATGTCAAATTATTATTAGAAGCCCTGCACATTAAGTACATCCAAACCTTTAATAATTGCTTTTTCTTTGACTTTTTAAAAGTAAAAGTATATTTTAAACTTATATTTCCAATTTATTGTTTTGGATGTTATACATTGCAATTATAGAACTGGCAAATAAATATATTTGTCTCTTTAATTTTTTATACCTTGAAATATTGTTGTTGTTTTAGTCACTAAGTCATGTCTGACTCTTTGCAATGCCAGGCTCCTCTGTCTATGAGATTTCTCAGCCAAGAATACCTGAGTGGGTTGCCATTTCCTTCTCCAGGGGCTCCTCCCAACCCAGGAATCAAACCTGTGTCTCCTGCATTGCCAGAGAGATTCTCTACCACTGAGTCACCTGGGAAGCCCACCTTGAAATACTGCTTTTACATAATTACAGTGATGATTATTCCACAACACTGATAAAAAATGGTTCTGGAGTACATTCCTGTTTGTGTGTGTGTGTGTGTGTGTGTGTGTGTGTGTGTGTGTATGTGACTCTAATAAGAAAGCTACAGTCTTTTCCCATTATGTGTAATACTAGCTTTTGTATTGTATGTAGCTACATAATGTATACAAGAACATAAGCATAGTCGTTAGAATCCAATCTTAATTGCTACAACATTCAGACCTTAAATATTTATGGATTAAGCAAAATAAAAGTTCATTCCTTGATTGACTATGCTCTGAAAGTTGTGATGAAATTGACAAGTGTCTTGTTGCACTGTCTTTCCTGTAAACCTGCCCTCACTTCTCTGGTACAAGATGTTTCACAATCACAATCCCATCTCAGAAAGGGGAAGAAAGGTTGCTTTGGACTTATTGCTAACACATCACAAAGACATAATCAAAACTCAGATTTTTCTGACTTTAGAAACCTGCAATGATTTCCAGATTCCCACACTGAACTAAACTGCTAAGCAATTAGTTCCATTCAGAAAGAAAAGAGGAAGGAAGATAACATTACAGGCAGGGTTTGCCATGTAAGCAGTGATTCTTACAGTCATATTTTCCAGATCCTGATGACTTCTTATAAATACAGCTCACAGTATCCTGTACTATTCTGGTTCCAAGGTGGCAAAAAAGCAGAGTGGAAACTTTTGAAGTAGAGAAAAAATTTTTTTAATTAGGCAACTTCATTAAAAAAGCATACTGCCCTGAAGCAGTGCTGAATGACAGCACTTGATGCTAGTTTGTGAATCTACCTACTCCCATACTCTAGGTCGGAGACATCTTTCAGCACCGGCTGCATATTTTGTCTTGCCCTTTTATGAAAAATAAGAAAATGCAAAGCAAAATCATTGAAAGGCTTTCATATCTTGCTCAAGTAAGCTTAAACATCTTTTAAGGGGAGGTGTAATGTAGATAGATACAATGTAGTATTTCTGAAATACCTTAGCATGGTTTGAAGATCAGGAGAGGTTTGGAACCGTGGCATGCTTCTGATTTACAACTTAATAACTTCAGTTTCTAGAAATAAAGTGGGGTTCTTATTTAAGCTCTTATTTAAGGGTTCTCATTTATTTCTCTGAAAACTAGTAATAATTTAAATTCATGACTTCTGTATTATTCATGCAGCCCAATTTAGTATGAACAGTGTTTCTCAGGTTCAGTGTTTATAAAGGGTATGTCTGGGGGGTATACTGATCTTTATAACAAGCAGATGCTAAAAGTAACTCTTCATGTGCTGCCCTTATGAATCTGAGCCTGAAATATATTGCATGGTTTTGGCAACCTGATTATAGGAGGAAATGAGAATGTTTCCCTTGGGGGCGGGGCAGAAAACTTTAGGAAGATATATACTTTAAAAGCAAATATATGAAAAAAAAAACGTTGACAAAAGGATATTTCTCTTTAGGGCAGGAGTCATATTTTAGAATTTGAGACATGTTGCTGGTGATTTCCTCAATATGGGCACTAATACGTTTGTTAATCAAAGATAAATAATATATTAGAAACTATTACTAACTGAAGATCCAATAAAAATTAAAGCTTTTATATGTCATATAATTCAATAGGAAAATACGTCATGTTGTGAATGCAATTTAAATGCTAACAATTATATTAGATATAATACTAAAATAGTTGTATAAAGAACATTGGACATGACTGGAGGTATTAAATATCTGTTGAATAAAATAAGGAAATCCTTTATAAAATTATGTTTTCAGAATACTTGATGATAGTTATTTTTTTTTATTTATAAGAATCTGGTGTTTATATGAGCCTTCCAGATGGATAAAATATCACTGTATTAATGACTATCTCATTAAAATTATGTAATTTTCACTTTTGCCATATTGTATCCATCGTGTGTTTTTTAAAGAAGTTAATGAGGGTCTTTGAAGGAACATGATCCTATAATTATTATGGATAGTTAAGGTTTCATTTGGAATGTACTAGTAATTATTTCAAGAGAAAATATTAGTTACTAAACTATATAAGAGTTTTAGAACTATTTTCAAATAGTATTTTGAAAACTCTCTTTGCTCCTGCTGCTGCTAAGTCGCTTCAGTCCTGTCCGACTCTGTGCGACCCCATAGACAGAAGCCCACCAGGCCCTGCTGTCCCTGGGATTCTCCAGGCAAGAACAATGGAGTCGGTTGCCATTTCCTCCTCCAACACATGAAAGTGAAACGTGAAAGTGAAGTCACTCAGTCGTGTCTGACTCTTAGCGACCCCATGAACTGCAGCCTACCAGGCTCCTCTGTCCAAGGGTTTTCCAGGCAAGAGTACTGGAATGGGTTGCCATTGCCTTCTCCGAAACTCTCTTTAGATATTCTCAAATTTATCAATTCAAGAATATCTGCTGGTTTAAAATTATGTTCTGATGACTGTGAAAGTAAGAGAGTAAATACAACATTTACTGTATTGTTCCAATGACTTTGATTATTGGTTAAAAAAAAAAAAATGTAGGTAGACTTTGTTGGCCAGAAACTTGTTCTCAAATTCTAATTCTTTTATTTTTTTTTCTTTTATTCTAAAATGAAGGAGTTTGGTTAAGTTATTTGACGTTTTTTTGAACCCACCCACACCATCAACTTCAAATTGGAGATAATAACAAATAAATAAGTAAACAACTTTTCATGTAGATTAAATGAAATAATCTGTGTAAGGTCTTGATTCATAATAGGAATTTAGGAATTCAGAAAATTATATTTAACATGTACCTATAGTCTTTCATTTACTTTTTTTCCACTTTAAAAAGTAGGTTATGAAAGAATGAAACTAGAACACTTTCTAACACCATACAAAAAAATAAACTCAAAATGGATTAAAGATCTAAACATGAGACCAGAAACTATAAAACTCCTAGAGGAGAACATAGAAGTAAAATGATAATAATAATAATAGGCAAAACACTCTCTGACATAAATCACAGTAGTATCCTCTATGACCTACCTCCCAGAATATTGGAGATAAAAGCAAAATAAACAAATGGAACCTAATTAACATTAAAAGCTTCTGCACAACAAAGGAAATTATAAACAAAGTGAAAAGACAGCCTTCAGAATGGGAGAAAATAATAGCAAATGAAGCAACTGACAAAGAATTAATCTCAATAATATACAAGCAACTCCTGCAGCTCAATTCCAGAAAAATAAACGACCCAATCAAAAAATGGGCCAAAGAACTAAACAGACATTTCTCAAAAGAAGACATACAGATGGCTAACAAACACATGAAAAGATGCTCAACATCACTCATTATCAGAGAAATGCAAATCAAAACCACAATGAAGTATCGTTTCACACCAGTCAGAATGGCTGCGATCCAAAAGTCTACAAGCAATAAATGCTGGAGAGGGTGTGGAGAAAAGGGAACCCTCTTACACTGTTGATGGGAATGCAAACTAGTACAGCCACTATGGAGAACAGTGTGGAGATTCCTTAAAAAACTGGAAATAGAACTGCCATATGACCCAGCAATCCCACTGCTGGGCATACACACTGAAGAAACCAGAATTGAAAGAGACACGTGTACCCCAATATTCACTGCAGCACTGTTTATAATAGCCAGGACATGGAAGCAACCTAGATGTCCATCAGCAGATGAATGGATAAGAAAGCAGTGGTACATATACACAATGGAGTATTACTCAGCCATTAAAAAGAATACATTTGAATCAGTTCTAATGAGGTGGATGAAACTGGAGCCTATTATACAAAGTGAAGTAAGCCAGAAAGAAAAACACTAATATAGCATCCTAACACATATATATGGAATTTAGAAAGATGGTAACAATAAGCCTGTATGAGAGACAGCAAAAGAGACACAGATGTATAGAACAGTCTTATGGACTCTGTGGGAGAGGGCAAGGGTGGGATGATTTGGGAGAATGGATTGAAACATGTAAAATATCATATGTGAAAGGAATCGCCAGTCCAGGTTTGATGCATGGTACAGGACGCTCGGGGCTGGTGCACTGGGATGACCCAGAGGGATGGCTAGGGAGGGAGGTGGGAGGGGGGTTCAGGATGGGGAACATGTGTACACCCGTGGTGGATTCATGTTGATGTATGGCAAAACCAATACAATATTGTAAAATAAATAGCCTCCAATTAAAATAAATAAATTTATATTAAAAAATAAAAAGTATGTTTTGGTCACAGCAAAAACTCAGTGTTGCAGCACAGCAAAAACTGTCTGAAGACTGAATATAAAAGTAAAGAAAAAATAAAGACTAGGCTGACTGTAGAAGGAAGTTGAGATCTGGAGAAATGACCCAAATAGGGGTCACTGATTAAAGACATTGAATTTGTAGTTTAAACTTGGAACAAAGAAAACTCTGCTCATCTATAACTTCACTGATGGATTCTTTAAAATATTTGTGTAAACTGGAAAGGACAGAAATCTTTCTAACTTGTTTTATGAGGCTAGCCTTATAATCAAACCAGATAAGAACATTACCAGAAAAGAGAACTAGAACGCCAGGGTAATATTCCTCATGAACATAGAGGTAAAGGCTTTCACTGAAATATTAGGATATCAAATCAGCTAGCAAGGCACACCAGAATAATCTTAAAATGGTAATATATTTGAATTTGGGTTTGGATTTGGCATGAGTATTTTTACCAACAGGGTTAGAAGAATTGCCTTATCTGTTGGTTTATATTCCCCTAGTCTTGTGTGAGAGTGCATTCAGTTCAGTTCAGTTCAGTTCAGTCGCTTAGTCGTATCCAACTCATTGCGACCCCATGAATCACAGCATGCCAGGCCTCCCTGTCCATCACCAACTCCCAGAGTTCACTTGAATTCATGTCCATTGAGTTGGTGATACCGCCAGCCATTTCATCCTCTGTCATCCCCTTCTCCTCCTGCCCACAATCCCTCCCAGCATCAGAGTCTTTTCCAATGAGTCAACTCGTAGCACAAGGTGGCAAAAGTACTGGAGTTTCAGCTTTAGCATCAGTCCCCCCAGTGAAAACCCAGGACTGATCTCCTTCAGAATGGACTGGTTGGATTTCCTTGCAGTCAAAGGGATTCTCAGGAGTCTCTTCCAACACCACAGTTCAAAAGCATCAATTCTTCAGTGTTCAGCTTTCTTCACAGTCCAACTCTCACATCCATACATGACCACTGGAGAAAACATAGCCTTGACTAGACAGAGCTTTGTTGGCAAAGTAATGTCTCTGCTTTTGAATATGCTATCTAGGTTGGTCATAACTTTCCTTCCAAGGAGTAAGTGTCTTTTAATTTCATGGCTGCAATCACCATCTATAGTGATTTTGGAGCCCCCAAAAATAAAGTCTGACACTGTTTCCCCATCTATTTCCCATGAAGTGATGGGACCAGATGCCATGATCTTCGTTTTCTGAATGTTGAGCTTTACGCCAACTTTTTCACTCTCCTGTTTCACTTTCATCAAGAGGCTTTGTAGTTCCTCTTCACTTTCTGCCATAAGGGTGGTGTCATCTGCATATCTGAGGTTTTTGAGATTTCTCCCTGCAATCTTGATTCCAGCTTGTGCTTCTTCCAACACAGCATTTCTCATGATGTACTCTGCATAGAAGTTAAATAAGCAGGGTGACAATATACAGCCTTGACAAACTCCTTTTCCTATTTGGAACCAGTCTGTTGTTCCATGTCCACTTCTAACTGTTGCCTCCAGATCTGCATATAGGTTTCTCAAGAGGCAGGTTGGGTGGTCTGGTATTCTGATCTCTTTCAGAATTTTCCACAGTTTATTGTGATCCACACAGTCAAAGGCTTTGGCATAGTCAATAAAGCAGAAATAGATGTTTTTCTGGAACTCCCTTGCTTTTTTTGATGATCTAGCGGATGTTGGCAATTTGATCTCTGGTTCCTTTGCCTTTTCTAAAACCAGCTTGCACATCTGGAAGTTCACGGTTCATGTATTGCTGAAGCCTGGCTTGGAGAAATTTGAGCATTACTTTACCAGCGTGTGAGATGAGTGCTATTGTGCAGTAGTTTGAGCATTCTATTGCATTGCCTTTCTTTGGGATTGGAATGAAAACTGACCTTTTCCAGTCCTGTGGCCACTGCTGAGTTTTCCAATTTGCTGGCATATTGAATGCAGCACTTTCACAGTATCATCTTTCTGGATTTGAAATAGCTCAACTGAAATTCCATTACCTCCACTAGCTTTGTTTGTAGTGATGCTTTCTAAGGCCCACTTGACTTCAAATTCCAGGATGTCTGGCTCTAGGTGAGGGATCACACCATCGTGATTATCTTGGTTGTGAAGATCTTTTTTGTACAGTTCTTCTGTGTAGAGTGCATTAATAATTCTAAAACATTTACAATTGCTTAATCTACAAGTGAAAATGGTAGATAGGTTCCAAATAGGAAAAGGAGTACATCAAGGCTGTATATTGTCACCCTGCTTATTTAACTTCTATGCAGAGTACATCATGAGCAACGCTGGGCTGGAAGAAGCACAAGCTGGAATTAAGATTGCCGGGAGAAATATCAATAAGCTCAGATATGCAGATGACACCACCTTTATGGCAGAAAGTGAAGAGGAACTAAAAAGCCTCTTGATGAAAGTGAAACAGGAGACTGAAAAAGTTGGCTTAAAGCTCAACACTCAGAAACCGAAGCTCATGGCATCTGGTCCCATCATTTCATGGGAAATAGATGGGGAAACAGTGGAAACAATGTCAGACTTTATTTTTTTGAGCTCCAAAATCACTGCAGATGGTGATTGCAGCCATGAAATTAAAAGACACTTACTCCTTGGAAGGAAAGTTATGACCAACCTAGATAGCATATTCAAAAGCAGAGACATTACTTTGCCAACAAAGCTCTGTCTAGTCAAGGCTATGTTTTCTCCAGTGGTCATGTATGGATGTGAGAGTTGGACTGTGAAGAAAGCTGAGCACTGAAGAATTGATGCTTTTGAACTGTGGTGTTGGAAAAGACTCTTGAAAGTCCCTTGGACAGCAAGGAGATCCAACCAGTCCATTCTGAAGGAGATCAGTCCTGGGTTTTCATTGGAGTGACTGATGCTGAAGCTGAAACTCCAGTACTTTTGCCACCTTGTGCTACGAGTTGACTCATTGGAAAAGACTCTGATGATGGGAGAGATTGTGGGCAGGAGGAGAAGGGAACGACAGAGGATGGGATGGTTGCATGTCATCAGCTACTTGATGGACATGAGTTTGAGTGAACTCCAGGAGTTGGTGATGGACAGGGAGGCCTGGCGTGCTGCGATTCATGGGGTCGCAAAGAGTTGGACATGACTGAGTGACTGAAATGAACTGAACTCAATCTACAAGTTGTTCATAAAATATTACTATCTATAATACCACTGTATAAGATCTCCATATAATCAATGAGGGGAAGAACAAAACATTCCTTTTATATAATCACTAGTGAAATATTCCTATTTATTAGAGGCTGAAGGTTATAATGAAAAAAGGAACTGAAAACTGAACTGGAAGAGGACTTCTAACTTCAAATGAGTTTGATTTGCATGATCCTGTGTCTTAAGTTTACTCCGTTGGCTGGACTTAATAGTTCTACCCAACGCTTCCATGGTGTTGGCAAGCACTGAAAGTTCAAGGAAAGTCTTCAAATTTCTTTTGGACAGAGTAACTCTGTCCTCTCTGGGTCACCCTGGAATACAGGATATTCAATGCTATTAAGTGTAGGTTCCCCCAAAATAGCTTAGTCAATTGAGACTTTGACTTTCATAGATTCAAGATCACTCATTTTTAAATTTTTTTTTTTTTTTTTTAGGAAATTGGTGTCTTTTTATTTATTTAACTATTTGGCCACACCATGCAGCATGTGGAATCTTAGTTCCCTAACCAGGGATTGAGCTCAGCCCCCCTGCACTGGGAGCACAGAGTCTTAACCATTGGACTGCCAGGGAAGTCCCAAGATAAGCACTCTTTTAAATGCTAATTGAAATTTCTGAGCATGAATATTTTAACTTTAATTTTTAATATAAATCTTTCTAAAATATATATGTGCCTCAGACTTCTTAACACATTCCACATAAAATAATGTAACTTAATATCTGCCTCAAAAATTCAAAGTGAAAAGAAAAAGCACATACAGTTTCTGGATAGTACAGACATACTATTATAGACATTTTTATAATCAGAGCTTTCGATATGGAGAAATAAATCAGTACAGAGGAGGCACTGTAGTCTACTTCATTGGAAAAAGATCCTGATATATGTTTTATTTCAAACATATCTCCCCCTATATCAGAGTAACTCATGTCTATCACCTCTTCATCCTTCTCCCTACTCCACATATCACATATTTCAAAAGTCTTTTATTATTGATTTGTCTTTATGGTGGAATATTGATTCTCCTAGTGGCTTCTTGCCTTACTTCTGTATGTGACTATTTCTAACTTCTGATTATTCAGTGATGTGTCATCTTTTCTTTAATCTCTATTTTTGAGAGCCTTGACAGCTGATGAACCATGCTGTTTTTAACTACTACTTCTGCTATGACCAGATTTAATTTACAGCACCATTTCTATTACCTGATCTCCATTTCTCTTCACTTTTCTTTTTCTCTTGTCTGTTTTTTCCAGTAAAGCTTCACCTTTCTATTAGATGATTTAGACAGTATTTTCAATTTCCAGTTAGCAAACATTAAATGTTACAATAATAATAACTTCTGAGTGTTAGTGTTTACTTACCTTTGTAATTTGAGTGTAGCTTTTGAAATTTAACATGCCTGGGACTTTCCCAAGCACTTATTCATTTAATTAATGAATATTTGTTGAATTCCTGCTGTGAACAAAGGACTGTGCTAGATGCTGAATGAAATGACCAGTAAGATGGAAATGTCTCATCCATAATCTGATTTTGGTGGAGGTGGTGATGTTCATGTTTAATATTATATAATATTTTAGAAATTGCTTAATTTTCTTAAGCTTCAATTTATAACTCTATAATGAGGATAGTAATATGTATCACAAGGTTGGGTTTGAAATTAAATATGGTTATGTGTTAAAAGTATTCATTTTAGCTTTTAATAATTAGGAACTCAGTTATGGCTATTTTTATTATTCTACTGTCATTATTTTACTATGTGTGAAGAAAAACTAAGGAGCCTCTTGATGAAAGTGAAAGAGGAGAGTGAAAAAGTTGGGTTAAAGCTCAACATTCAGAAAACAAAGATCATGGCATCTGGTCCCATCACTCCATGGAAAATAGATGGGGAAATAGTGGAAACAGTGACAGACTTTATTTTTTTGAGCTCAAAAATCACTGCAGATGGTGACTGCAGCCATGAGATTAAAAGACGCTTACTTCTTGGAAGAAAAGTTATGACCAATGAAGACAGCATATTGAAAAGCAGAGACATTACTTTGCCAACAAAGGTCCATCTAGTTAAAGCTATAGTTTTTCCAGTAGTCATGTATGGATGTGAGAATTGGACTATAAAAAAAGCTGAGCGCTAAAGAATTGATGCTTTTGAATTGTGGTGTTGGAGAAGACTCTTGAGAGTCCCTTGGACTGCAAGGAGATCCAACTAGTCCATCCTAAAGGAAATCAGTCTTGAATGTTCATTGGAAGGACTGATGCTGAAGCTGAAATGCCAATACTTTGGCCACCTGATGTGAAGAACTGACTCATTTAAAATGACCTTGACGCTGGGAAAGATTGAAGGTGGGAGGAGAAGGGGTTGAAAGAAGATGATATGGTTGGATGGCATCACTGACTCAATGGACATGAGTTTGAGTAAACTCAGTGAGTTGATGATGGACAGGGAGATCTGGCGTGCTGCAGTCCATGGGGTCTCAAAGAGTCAGACATGACTGAGCAACTGAACTGAACTGAACTGTCATTTCACCATCTGCTTTTATATACATATTTCTAAATCTTATGTCCTGGGTGTTCTTTGGCAGGAATGGTGCTAAAGCTGAAACTCCAGTACTTTGGCCACCTCAGGCAAAGAGTTGACTCATTGGAAAAGAATCTGATGCTGGGAGGGATTGGGGGCAGGAGGAGAAGGGGACGACAGAGGATGAGATGGCTGGATGATGGAGGATGAGATGGCTGGATGGCATCACGGACTAGATGGACATGAGTTGAATGAATTCCAGGAGTTGGTGATGGACAGGGACTCCTGACATGCTGCAATTCATGGGGTCGCAAAGAGTCAGAAATGACTGAGTGACTCAACTGGACTGAAATCTCATGACAGTTCTAAAAGTAAGTACTACAGTAGTTTCTTGACAGATAAGGTAAGTGACCAAAGCTCAGATAAGTTGTATTCTGACCAAGGATCAGGGTCAAAATGTAGTACAGGGTCCTGAATGGGCATGATCTATAGGATAGGACACTACTCTGTCCACAGCCATTCACCCAGCTGTACTCTGTCCCCTGCAAATACACAGGATCCTTCCTCTGTCCCCAGAACTCAGATCAGCTGTTCTCTCATCTTAGAAGTCTTCCTGTCTCCTAGGTAAAGTGAATCTACTTTTATTCTACAGTAACTATATGTACATATTTAACTTGTGCAGTACCTCTGTATTTTCAGATGTTATTAGCTAATTTTCTTGTTTTCTTTGCTTAGCAAGAAGCTTTTATGCTGCCCTTAGTCTAACTCTTTATCTGTGTGTCTGCAGTATGTTTCACAATCCCTAGTAAATAATAGTTTTTTAAAATAAATGTTAGTTGAATTGAATTGAAAAAAAAACACATGACATTTATAGCACTTTATATATTGATTAAAAGACATTATACATCTTTGTCTTCATGGTGAACAGCAAGTCCCTTTCCTTGTTTAGATAGCTATCTTTTTTTCTATTTATTATGTACTTGAGGATATCTTGGTTTATTCATAAGTATCTGATAGCCTGAAATCCTGACATTTCTTTTTTCCAATATCCCCTCACTCTATCTTTCTGCCTGGTTTAAATTAATAAATCAACATGTTATCTTGTTAAACACTGATAACTAAAGCAAGGAGCTTATAATTTCATCATGTTGCGCCTTAAGTATTTAGTCCATCCATCAAAATAACTTAAACTCCATGTTGTGAAATTACTTCATAGCATACCATGAGGATTGCACAATACTTGATTACTGTGGAAATGTTAATTTCTTAAGTTTATTGTGTAATAGCTTAGTGTGTAGAGAATCAACCTACAATACAGGAGACAGAGGAGACAAAAGTTCAGTCCCTGGATCAGGAAGATCCCCTGTAGTAGGAAATGGAAATTCACTCCAGTACTCTTGCCTGGATAATTTAATGGACAGGGAGCCTGGTGAGCAGACAGGGGAGCCTGGCAGGCTATAATCCATGGGGTCGCAAAGAGTTAGACATGACTGAGCATGCACACATGAGCATGCACACGCACACACACACACACACACACACACACACAAATCGTTTATAGACCATTACAGAACAAAAACTTCATGAAGTGCTAGCATTTCCATAGACTAGCCTATTTTCCCATATATCAGTAGGGAAATAATCTATGATATATTGATAAGCTATTTTGAGTTTAGGGCCAATTTATCTTCTGAAAAGTATAGGTTTCAAATTTCATACCCTACCTTTCTACCACCCCGTTACAAACAGATATTAAAATAATCATACTTCCTTAAGATGAAGTTGCCTTCTTTTTCTAAGCCTCTTGAATTGGCTGCTTAATGATTTCTTTTAAAATTTCTTGTTAAATTTATGAATGCATTTAAGATTATAAAATTTCCACTAAAAACTATTTAGCTGCATCTTGGCATCTGGTCCCATCACTTCATGGCAAATAGATGGGGAAACAGTGGAAACAGTGGCAGACTTTATTTTTGGGGGTTCCAAAATCACTGCAAATGGTGACTGCAGCCGTGAAATTAAAGGACGCTTACTCCTCGGAAGGAAAGTTATAACCAACCTAGACAGCTCATTCAAAAGCAGAGACATTACTTTGCCAACAAAGGTCCATCTAGTCAAGGCTATGATTTTTCTAGTAGTCATGTATGGATGTGAGAGTTGTACTATAAAGAAAGCTGACCACAAAGAATTAATGCTTTTGAATTGTGGTGTTGGAGAAGACTCTTAAGAATCCCTTGGACTGTAACGAGATCCAACCAGTCCATCCTAAAGGAAATCAGTCCTGAATATTAATTGGAAGGACTGATGCTGAAGCTGAAACTCCAATACTTTGGCCACCTGATGTGAAGAGCTGACTCCTCTGAAAAGACCTTGGATTGAAGGCAGGAGGAAAAGGGGATGACAGAGGATGAGATGGCTGGATGGCATCACCGACTCGATGGATATGAGTTTGAGTAAACTCTGGGAGTTGGTGATGGACAGGGAGGCCTGGCGTGCTGCAATCCATGGGTTCTCAAAGAGTCGGACACGACTGAGAGACTGAACTGAACTGAACTGAGGTTAATTGTTATGCATTATTTTAATTATCCACAGTTCTGAAGATATTGAAAACTTATCATTTTTTTATGAGTCATTGAGGAATTTATATATATGCATGATATTTTATATATATATGGGCTTCCCTTGTGGCTCCACTGGTAAAGAATCTGCCTGCAACGTAGGAGACTTGGGTTCGATACCTGGGTTGGGAAGATCCCCTGAAGAAGGGAAAGGCTACCCACTCCAGTATTGTGGCCTGGAGAATTCTATGGACTGTATAGTCCATGGGGTTGCAAAGAGTCAGACATGACTGAGTGAATGAGGCTTCCTGCATAGCTCAGTTGGTAAAGTATCTGCCTGCAGTGCAGGAGACCTGAGTTCAGTTCCTGGGTCAGGAAGTTTCCCTGGAGAAGGAAATGGCAATCCACTCCAGTATTCTTGCCTGTAGAATTCCATGGATAGAGGAACCTGGCAGGCTACAGTTCATGGGATCATAAGAGTTGGACATGAATTAGTGACTTAGTGCTATATATATATAGTTTCGAAACTCATCAGACTTTGATCTCCTTTGAGTTTTTTTTTAGTGTTTTGTTATAATATATCACATTATGTTGAAAGTATCTATATAATATTGAATTTTTTTGTTTTATTGATAATTCCTTCAAAATTATATAGAAAATGCTTGAAGCATACTTAAAAAATAATGTCTATTGTGAGATATAGGTTCCATTTTTACATGTACATTAGAATAACTGTGAATTCAGAGTTTCTATGACCTTCTTAAATTTTAAGCTACTGTCAATAACTTTTTCATAGACATGCATAAAAGCCTCTTTAATTCATGTTTTATCAATTATTCTTGAGATTTTATCAGTCTTTCCTTTATATATTTCAAAGGTCTATTTTTTCATGTGCTTAGGAAGCCATGATTATTGTTATCTGTGTATTTTTGTGATTTGTAAAATATGATGCAGTATGAAGAATGCCATAATTTTCTGTGTTAACAAAGATTCATTTCTGTCTCATACAAAATACATTGTGGATCTGTAACATAACTCAGCAATTCCAGATGAAAGTGGACTCTACGTGGCAACTTCACCAGGTAAAACTATATTATCCAATACAGTAGGACTCATAGTGGTTACTAAGCACTTGATATATGGCAGTCTCATAAGAGATACGCTATAACCATAAAATAATTTCAGTTACTATTAAAAATATAAAGTGCTTTTATACTGATTATATATATTGTATTGAAATGGTTACATTTTGCATATATCAGGTTAAATAAAATATTGTTGAAATTAATTTTACTGGTATCATTTTACTTTAAAAAATGGATTAATAGAAAATTTAGAACTATCTATGTGTGTCACACAATATTCCAACTGGAAAGCTCTGATCCAAAAGAGTTTTAAATATACATTTTAATGAGTGTGTAAATATACATTTAATGTGTCTATGGACTATGAATTCTAGTGCTTTTGATGTCTGAAAGTATCTTTATTTTATTGATATTCTTAAATAATAAGGCAGCTAGAAACAGATATTTCAGTTGAAAGTTATTTTCCTTAGCTATGTCATACCTTTGTTTTCTGATATTTATGATAGCTGATAGTAAGTATATTGTGATCTGTTTTCTGTTTTTCTTTTTTTTTCGTGATCTGACTTTCCATTTGCATTTATGATTGTTTCTCTTTAATTCTTGATAAGTTGTAGTTTCAGTGTAATCTGATGTGTGTGTGTGTACTCAGTCATGTCTAACTCTTTGCAACCCTCTGGACTGTAGCCCGCCAGGCTCCGATGTCTGTGAGATTCTCCAGGCAAGAATACTGAAGTGGGTTGCCATTTCCTTCTCCAAGGGATCTTCCCAACCCAGGAATCGAATCTATGTCTTTTGTGACTCCTGCATTGCAGGCAGATTCTTTACTGCTGAGCCTTCGGGGAAGGGGTCAAACTGAATAGGTGAGAACTTATTTATCCTTTGTGGAACTCAGCCTGCAAATTTTCACGTAGGATTCACATGTTCTCACTGTTTCTTTAGGTGACTTTTCTGCTATTCGTCTGGGATTCTTGGATTCTAATTGTAGGTGGAGTCTCTCAATGTATGCTTCATTTCTCTTAGTGCTCTTTTATATTTCTAATTTTGTGTCTCTCAATACTGCATTCTGAGTTGATTGCCCATTATCTTCCAGTTTAACAGTACTCTTTGACTGTTTTCAAGTCTCTCCTGTTGGATGTTTTATTTCTAGAGATAATATTTTGACGTCTCAGATTTTCAATTTGTTTTCAATTTATTCAAATACATGTATTTGTATAGTATATGCTTTTTAAATTTTGGAGAAAATACTCTGGTGATGCAATTTCTTTCTTTAGCTTTCTAAAGACTGAACATTTTTTTAAAATCTTCTCAAAAACTTCAGTTACTTTTATTTCATCTGGAGTGAATCCTACTTTCAATTGCTAATATTTTGGGCTATCATTCTCATTGGTAGCTTCAAATACCTTGATTCTTTGACCTGCAACTTAATTTAGTAGGCTATCATGAAATTTTCATGTCATTAAATATTCTTCAGATTTTAATTGTTAATATGAATATTATTGCTCTTTATAAGCACTAATATGGGGCTTCCCAGGTGGCACAGTGATAAAGAATTTGCCTGCTAATGCAGGAGACACAGGAGATGTCTGTCAATCCCTGGGTTGGGAAGATCCCCTGGAGGAGAGCATGGCAACCCATTCCAGTATTCTTGCCTGGAGAATCCCACGGACAGAGGAGCCTGGAAGGCTACAGTCTAGGGGGTCTCAAAGGATCAGACACAAGTTAGCAACTAAACAACAACAAGTTCTAATATGTTTTGCCATTTTTATTAATATAGATTTTAATATACATTTTAAGCAAAAAAAGTTACAGATAATAATGAATATCTTGCTAATTCATAAAAGTAAAAGTTTAAAGAATATGAACATGTTTAGAAATACTTTATTGGGGATATTTCCAATTTACCTTGAAAATTGTTTCTGTTTTCTTTTCTATATTACAAATTTTATGCCAAACAACTTAGTGCAAATAAGGTAGAAATATGATGATAGCAAGATTACAAGACAAGGGATTTTCCTAGAATGACATCACTGATAGCCTTGGACAATTTTCCATTTAATGGCCAAAGCTAAATTACTAGAATGAGAGTGAATTTAAGACTACAGAAAAATACAGTTGTAAAGTTATCAGTTACCTCGTTAAAATGTATCTGAGTGCACAGCAGTTTGACTTTCAATATCAGATCCAATAGACAGTTCCTATATTTTCACTTGACCTCTTTAGCATTATTGCATAATCCATAATTTTTTGTCTTTAATAGCTCTTATTTTCTCTGAGTTCTTTCTTCTAGAAATATGTGACTCTTTGTCACCTTAAGAACTGCAGCCTGCCAGGCTTCTCTGTCCATGGAATTCGCCAGGCAAAAATACTAGAGTGGGTAGCCATTCCCTTCTCCAGGGGATCTTTTCAATCCAGGGATTGAAGCCGGGTCTCCCAAATTGCAGGCAGATTCTTTACCATCTGAGCCACCAGGGAAGCCCTGGCTAATATATATATATGTGTGTATGTATATGTGTATATATATATATTTTTTTTTTATAAGAAAGACTAAAGAATCAATATTCTATGAATCCAACTATGGAAGTTGAAAAATAAACAGCAACATATAATCAAAAAAGCTTAAGGATGAAAATAATAAAGGTGAGAAGATAAATTAGTGAATTAAATGAGTAAATTAATGAAATTATTCTTCCCAACCCAGGGATTGAACCCGGGTCTCCCACATTGTAGGCCAACGCTTTACCATCTGAGCCACCAGGGAAGTTCATTAATGAATTAAATTAATGAAATAGATAATTAGCATAAATGAAAAAAACCTTTCTTTTGTTCAAAGGAAAACTTTTCTAAAAGTAAGCCTCAACTTAAAGTATTCAAAAACTGAGAAAAAGAATTTTAATTAGGAATGTAAAAGGAAACATCAATATTGATAGTTCAGATGTCAAAAAGTATTAAGAGAATTTTATGACCAAGTTTAACCTAATATATTTGAAAATCTCAGTGAAATTTACAAATCCCTTTAAATACAAAATTTACCAAAACTAAGAAGGGGTAAGAAATTTTTAGTCAGTTAAAAACTCTTAAGAAAATGAAACCATAATTTAAGGTCTTCAAATGTAATAAATTCCAGTCTTTTTCAGTGAATTCCACTGAACATATAGGGGAAAATATTCCTATAGAGTAAAACAAGAAAGATTTTTTTAATTCACTACAGAAGGTAGCATTTGGTATCAAGCAAGATTTGTTACAAAAACCTAACAAGGACTTTTCAAGAAAGGAGCAGTATATGTCAATTTTACTTAAGAATATAAATGCAAATATCTGAGAAAGAATATTAAAATCCTCGATCAAGCTGTGCATAAAAAGCATATGTCATGAGAAAGTTGAGCTTATATTGAGAATTTAAGGATTTTTTTTGACATTCTTTGATCAAACATGTTCTTTGATTCACCACATTAGTAGAATAAAGTGAAACTTATTTGATTGTTTGAACAGATGCATAAAAACATTTAGAAAAATTCAATATCTATGCATGATAAAACTTCCTAGTAAAGTAAAAGCAGAGAGAAACTTCGCTAATATAAAGTGTGCATATGTGAAAACCTACTGCCCATCTCACAGCTGGTGGTGATAATTGATAGCTTTCTCTCTAACATTGTGAATGAATAAAGGAGCCGTCACTTATGTTCATTGGGCTGGCTGATTAAAATAAGGCAGGAAACAGAAATTTATAAAACAGACATATAAGGATCAGACAAAAATAATATTATCAATATTTTGAAAAAAATATGCCTTTGTAGATAGACTCTAAAGATGATTTCTTTCTTTTCTGCCACATAGTGTGCCTTGTGGGATCTTAGTTCCCCAACCAGGGATTAAACCCAGGCCACAGTAGTGAAAGTGCTGAGTCCTAACTGCTGAACCACCAAGGAATTCACTAAAGATGATTATTTTAATTCATAGCAGTTTCTGGATATCAGAAAAAACTTCAACTCTATTTTCATAGTCCAACACCATACAATTGGAAAATGCAATTTATTAGAGAAATCCTTGCAGTGACAAAATATACAACTCCGTCTGAGATTCAAGTTGATGTATGGCAAAACCAATACAATATTGTAAGGTAATTAGCCTCCAATTAAAATAAATAAATTTATATTTAAAAAACCTTAGAAGTAAATTTAACAAAAGAAATTAACAAAAGAATTTAAAAGATTACACCCTTTAAACTATAAAACATTGTCAAAACAAATTAAAGATTAAAAAAGTTAAAAAAAATTCTCCAATATACATACCACGCATGTGGTGTGTGTGTGCTATGTTGCTTCAGATGTATCCGATTCTTTGCGACCCCTTGGACTGTAGCCCGCCAGGCTTCTGGGTCCATGGCATCGAACATACTGGAGTAGGTTGCCATGCCCTCCTGCAGGGGATCTTCCTGACCCAGGGAGTGAAACCGAATCTTTTACCTCTCCTGCATTGGCAGCTGGGTTCTTTACCACTAGCGCCACCTGGGAAGCCCTCTGAGCACATCAGTTTTGGTCAAGTCAGGAAAGCAGTGGCCACTCTATGTATTCCAAGAGATACTAGTTTTAATAAAAGGAATTGTAAGTTTATACATCCATTGACATGGACTGGAAGTGAAGGTCTGAAAAAATGCCACTAGAGGTTACAAAAATTACATTGCAGTCAATGATCTCAGCTGCCTACAACCTTCAAATCGGTATTTGCAAAAGATCACTTAGATATTATCAACTTGAATGACATCAGGAAAACTGCCCATTCCACGTGCTTATAACTCTGAGACAGATGGTTTTTACAGGATATCAGTTTAGAAGTCTCTGCAAACCTCTTCTCTACTGCTTACTTACATTCCTGCTTGCAACTGCCACCAGAAAATAAAGGCTTTTCCTTTTCTTCTGCTTTTCAGATCTCAAGTGAGAATCTCTTATTGTCAGATCTTTATCTAAGAACACACTGGAAACAGATTTTCCCATGATTAGGAGAAAATTGTGAGGAGTGTTAGAAGGTAAAGTTAACAACAAGACATCTGATAACCAGGGAAAATAAAAAATCTGATAAATTCGGAAGACATACATGATTACTTTAGAATGTTTTACTAGCTTAAATTCTTAGCATTTGACACTTATAAGCCTGAAACAAACCATCTCTTTAATATAGTTAGAATCATCAATGCAGTCTCTTTTGATATCAAGATATTCTAAGTTATTCTGATATATAAAATCATTCTGCAAATTGTTATCAAGGACAGCCAAGGGAAGTCCAAATGGTGAAGTTCCACACACAAAAAATTTTGTGTGTAAACATAATAGATGAGCCACAATAAGTTTGGGTCAGGAATTTTTTTTTTTTTTTTTGACTCATCGCCTTTTATTATAATGGATATTTTATTTTATTTTTTTAAATTTTATTTTATTTTTAAACTTTACATAATTGTATTTGGTCAGGAATTTTAAGAATGAGATATCAATATTTGCCAAAGCTCTAATTGATTCATTTATTCACACTGCTATTTTAAAATATGTCATAGATTGTAATATATTAACTTGGAAAATCACTCTTTTATGTGATTTCCACAGTTATATATTCTTGGAATCTCACATTTGCTTTTAAAACACTAAAAAGAAAAGAAAGAAAAACAAAAGCAAGAAGAACATTTCAGTTTTCGCTTTAGGAAACTGAAGAATGTTTATACTATTGGAACCAAAGATTTATTTTTAAAGAGTAACGTCACCCTCTTGTGGTGTTTTCAGATACTGCTGCTAAAGATAAAGATATTAAAGGGTATTTTTTTTTAATCTATGAATAATAGGGAAGTATTAACACTTTTCTGGAGAAGGCAATGGCACCCCACTTCAGTACTCTTGCCTGGAAAATCCCAAGGACGGAGGAGCCTGGTAGGCTGCAGTCCATGGGGTCGCAAAGAGTCGGACACGACTGAGCGACTTCGCTTTCACTTTTCACTTTCATGCATTGGAGAAGGAAATGGCAACCCACTCCAGTGTTCTTGCCTTGAGAATCCCAGGGACAGGGGAGCCTGGTGGGCTGCCGTCTATGGGGTCGCACAGAGTCGGACACGACTGAAGCGACTTGGCAGCGGCAGCAGCATTAACACTTTTCAGTACTTGCCTCTCATGCATGTGTGCATCCTTAGTTGCTTAGTTGTGTCCAAGTCTGTGCAACTCTTTGGACTGTAGCCCATCAGGCTCCTCTGTCCATGGGATTTTTAAAGCAAGAATACTGGGAAGGGTTGTCATTTGACCCTCCACAGTATCTTCCTGACCCAGGGATAGAGCTGCATTGCAGGCGGATTCTTTACCCACTGAGCCATCAGAGAAGCCCTCTCAGTCAGGCTAAAATGTATTTAGCCAATGGTTGAGCACTTTCGTTTCAATCTTTATGTTAATAACTACTTCAAAGCATTTAAAATTTATTTTGTTTTAGAAAATACTATTACATGGAAGGCTTTTAATAATAATTTTAATATTACTGAAAACTTGTGATTATTGTCTTCTTCTCCCATATAAATGTAAGTTATATAAAAGAGAGACATTTACTTATTCACAGATTAATCTCCTGAGTCTAGACAAGTGCACAGTCAGCCAACAGATGCCTGATGAATCAATGATGCAAATGTGAGAGAATGCATGTTTTCTCTCTTTTGTAAATATTTCAAGATAAATCAATTCCAGAATTTTCCTGATTTTGTAACAAACTAAGCAAATCAGAACTTTGTAAAGTGACCTATTTCAGTAGTATATTGAGAACTTGAATCTGATTAATTATATTTTGAAAATATGAATTTATTTGGCTCACCTGGTGATACAATGTAGTGGAGAAAGTGTGGCCTTTGGAGTTGGTAAGACAGTTTTCACTTCTAGCTTTGCTGCTACTGTGATTTGGGGTAAGTGACAAACATTCTGAGGCTAGATTATTATGTTTTGATATTGGAGAGAATAATAACTTCCTTCATAACACATTGGCTATAAATATGAGCTTTTATTAATATGAACTAACTTTTATCAATTTTTATTAATTTGAATTATTCAAAACCCCCAAGTGAATTAGTCACCAAACATTTAAAGGTGATACATTTTGTCATGTGTCATGATAGGCCTAAATGGGGGGACTAAGCTGGTAAAGAATCTGTCTGCAATGTGGGAGACCTGGGTTTGTTCCCTGGGTTCGGAAGATCCCCTGGAGAGCTAAAGTATGTATAGAACTTTTAAGAATATTCAAAAAAATAAAGAACTCAATTTCCATCAGAGGGCAGACAGAATGAAAACCACAATCACAGAAGACTGATTAAACTGATGACATGGACCACAGCCTTGTCTAACTCAGTGAAACTATGAGCCATACCATGTAGGGCCACCCAAGACAGACGGGTCATGGTGGAGAGTTCTGACAAAACGTGTTCCACTTGAGAAGGGAATGGCAAACCACTTCAGTATTCTTGTCTTGAGAACCCCATGAACAGTATGAAAAGGCAAAAAAATATGACAGTGAAGGATAAACTCCCCAGGTTGGTAGGAGCCCAATATGCTACTGGAGAAAGAACTGACTCATTGGAAAGGACCCTGATGCTGGGAAAGATTGAAGCCAGGAGGAGATGGGGATGACAGAGGATGAGATGGTTGGATGGTATCACCAACTCAATGGTGAACAAACATAAAAGACCTATTCTTCCTTTTCAAATGCTTATAGTTGAAAAAATAGTTTAAAAACAGCAAATTAATATTATTTATTCTAGATTGAAACTCCAGTTAAATTCAAGCCTGGTATTTACCTAATTAAGTGGTGGCTCAGAGGGTAAAGCATCTGCCCACAATGTGGGAAACCTGGGTCAATCCCTGGGTCGGGAAGATCCCCTGGAGCAGGAAATGACAACCCACTCTGGTACTGTTGCCTGGAAAATCCCATAGAAGGAGAAGCCTGGTAGGCTACAGTCCATGGGGTCGCAAAGAGTCAGACATGACTGAGCGACTTCACTCACTCACTCACTCGATATAATTTTAGGAAACTTCTGATGACAGTATTTAATGTTTTAGTATCATATTTTAGAAACAGAAAATGTCATTACTTTTAATGAAGTGAGATATATTTTCAATCACGCCAAGTATGTTTCTTTAACCCTTCAAAAACTATGTCATAATCATGCTAGTCAGCAGATCTCATGACATAATAATATCCCTAGTTTTTTGCCCGCCACACCTAATGCAAAGAGCTGACTCATCAGGAAAGACCCTGATGCTGGGAAAGTTTGAGGGCAAGAGGAGAAGGGGGTGACAGAGAATGAGATAGTTGGATGGCATCAATGACTCAATGGACATGCGTTTGAGCAAATTCCGGGACATAGTGAAAGACAGGGGAGCCTGGTATGCTAAGTTAGACAAGACTTTAGCAAGTAAACAACAACAATCCCTTTAAAAGTATTCAGCTGGGGTAAGTACTCCTTACTCCTTGCTGCTGCTGCTGCTGCTAAGTCGCTTCAGTCGTGTCCGACTCTGTGTGACCCCATAGATGGCAGCCCACCAGGCTCCCCTGTCCCTGGGATTCTCCAGGCAAGAACACTGGAGTGGGTTGCCATTTCCTTCTCCAATGCATGAAAGTGAAGAGTGAAAGTGAAGTCGCTCAGTCATGTCCGACTCTTAGCGACCCCATGGACTGCAGCCTACCAGGCAGGCTCCTCTGTCCATGGGATTTTCCAGGCAAGAGTACTGGAGTGGGGTGCCATTGCCTTCTTCACCTTACTCCTTAGCTCCTATGAAAGCTTTCATTGGTCCCCTGTGTGGTGTGTGTGTGTGTGTGTTTCTACTTGCTCATAGGTAAGTCTTTCAAGACATTTTAATTTGTAGATGCTATCTTAATTTAATAGTTGAAAAGTCAAATTCTTTACAAAAATAAAAATATCAAACTCAATTTAGCGTTTGTTTTTCTTGCCTCAGTGCTATTCCAGATTTCCCACAGCTAGTTTACATTTTGGCTTCCATCGTGGTCAAGGGAAGAGGGTGGGAAGAGAGGAAATGTGATTAGTTAATCTCTGTCCGTGGATCCTTTCCAGCCTCACAGCCCTGGCAGCTGGTTTAAGCCAACTCTCTGCAGGGCTCTTCAGGGGATTTTTGCTGTTTTTCTCCCTTGAAGTTCCCTGATATGTATGCCTGTTTGTGACAACCAGGGTATCAGGAATTATACCTCTGGCTTCTTTCTGTTCCCCAATTCCATGAGACTCCTATCCCTGGAAAACATTTGTGCAACTCATGTCCGAAAACCCTCAGAGTACAGACCTATCTCATGGCAGTGACGTTCTTTAAATCTGCCCTAAAACAGTCCATCTGCCTTTTCCTTGGCCTCTGGATTTTTCCAGGTAGGAGTCATACTCCCAGTTCAAAGGCGGTGTTGGCTTTCTCAGACATTAGTCGGGCCCCGTTCACCTGTGTCTGCAGAATGGGAGGAATAGTCTCTATCAGAAACCTCCATGGAGGCCTCCTTTTGTGGCTTGAAATGGAGAAAGGACCTCATGCATCCCCTTTGGCAAGGGGGAAGGCAAAATCCCTCATCAAAAAAAGTTTATTTTGTGATGTTCCGTTTTTGATTATTTTATACTCTCAAAGTAGGAGCAAGGGTTCAAGAATTCTAGACCCAGTTATCTTGTGGAAGATTGTATTTTGGTCTGGCAACTTTTGGTGGAATTTCACATGTCATAGAAGAACTTCTGCTTCACTGTCAAATCATATTTTAGCACTGAGTTCTACATCTTCTGATGTGAAGCATCAAGCTCTGCTGTGGGAAACTTTCATACCCTAGTAAGCAAACAGCTGTTTCAGTGTTAAATCTTTTCCAAGATCTGGATAAAGCTAAACCCAAGGGACATCATTAATTTCTAGCATCCTCTTTTAGTTCTTTTTCTCAACATCAGTGTCTGTATAGTTGAAGTTTCATTTTAAGATAAATGATTTTTCACCCGGTGTGATAGATAACTTACATACAAAAAGTCATTTCTGCCCATTTAGAAGAAAAGGTCTGTTATAGAAGGTTAGCAAAGATCAAGTAGAGAAAACACACTTGATGTTTACAAGAGACTGTCAACTGCACAAGTTGATATTTAATGATACGTGAGTCCAGTAGCAGAAATGAGAAACTATGTGTGAAATGTAATGATATAAACTAAATTACAGAATAAAATGAAAAGAGCTTAATCAGGAACATTTATAAGTACAGTGAGTCATTAAACTGCCAACAATCTGAAAGAGCCAAGGCTGCAAGGACATCATTTGCCCTTTTCGAGAATTCTCTAGGGACAAATCTTATTGCGATTTTGGAAGAAAAAAAAAAATCAATAGACTTTTAAAATTCTGAAGTGCTTATTTGGCTGAATTAATATGGTTGTTTCTTTTTTTTTTAAGAATTTAAGGCAAAAGATAAGGTAACTTAATTAAATGATCACAAGTTTTCATGATAATAAATATTAACACATACTGAAATTATCTTTATTGGTCATCATAAGGCCATCTATCTCCTTTTCTGTGATTTTCCCATATTGATTCAAATGTAATTTAAGGCAACTAGATAATAAGACCAAATTTGAGCTGGATTTCTTCCATATGCATTTTTTTCTGACAATTAGACCCAAAATGAGTTTAAAGGGAGTTGGGTAAGAGGAGATTTTGGACTGGAGTAAGTCATGTAAGGCAGTGTCTCCTTATTTTAACAAAACAAAATCAATTATTTTGTATTCCTTGTTAGTATAAAAAATCCCTAACTAATCCCTTGTTAGTATATAAAAATATCTCCCTCTCTCCATATATATATATATATATATATATATATATATATATATATATGGAGAGATAAAGTCTATTTGTATAGCATTACTATGAAAATTGAAATGCAAAATCAAAGTAAAACTGTCTGCATACTCAGTGGTGGTACAAGTGAATTTTGTCTAATCAGTTTGTGGGGTCCAACACAGCCTTTCCCCCTAAGACCCCTTCCTTCTGTTTGGCCCTGTGCCACTACAATGTAGCAAACTGAGAAATGGCCTCATGGACAAAGTCAGGCCAGTATGGAGCCCACCTTGTGTATTACCCTTGTTTCAAGAATCACAATAATCCCTCAGTTCCTGAGTGTGGTGGTTGTTTTCCAGTGGCATAAAGTAGTTTATCCCACCCCCTGCTTTTTTAACTGTTAACAAATTGAGAGTTAGTTAGATTAGATTCAAGCTACTGCATCATACACAGAAGCAGAGGTCCTATCTTTATATCCTGTTCTTTGTGCCTTGCTATCATCTAGGTGGCAACTCAGGGTCCCAATATTTTGGTAAATACATTCAGGACTCAGGCTGGAACCTACTTGGTTATCGCACTTGGTTATCTCTGCGATTTCATTTTTGTTCCTTTCCAAATTATTGCTTTCATTAAGTTAGCAACGTGTTTAAATAATTGTTCTTAGTATATGTTATTGGATATTGTAGTTTTATCAATGGAAAGTTGAATAATTCGCAGAATTGGTAAGTCTATATCCATGCCAGAATTGTGGCTCTGCAAGCAAACATAAGCATATTACTCCCATGTTTAAAATTATTATTTCTCCAGATCCTTCCAAATTCTAAATTCCTGAGCAACTCATTTTTTCCCCTTTCTTTTTGACAGCACAAAATCACCCATGCTCACATAAAAAGGAATGAAACTGAGTCATTTGTGGATACATGGATGAACCTAAAGACTGTCATACAGAGTGAAGTAAATCAGAAAGAGAAAAAAGAATAGCATATTATCGCATAAATGTGAAGTCAAAAAAAGTGGTGTGGATAAACCGGTTTGCAGGGCAGGAATAGAGACACAGATGTAGAGACTGGACACGGAGAGAATAGCACAGCGGGGGATGGGGAGAGTGGAATGAATTGGGAGATTAGGATTGACATACACACACTACCATGTATAAAACAGAAAGCTAGTGGAAACCTGCTGTATAGCACAGGGAGCTCAGCCTGATGCTCTGTGATAACCTAGAGGCCGTCTCACCTAGGGAGTGGGAGGGAGGTCCAAGAGTGGGGGATATATGTATACATATAGCTGATTCACTTCATTGTACAGCAGAAACTATCACAACATTGTAAAACAACTATATTCCAATTAAAAGAAAAAATCGTCTGTGCTCAGACATGCCATACTGCCTCAGAGCCAAGAGCCTTTACTTTTGCTATCTCTTTTTTTTTAGGACAACTTTGCAATTTCACACTGTCCTTCAGATAAATAAAACCACCCATTTTGAATACCAACTCAGGGAAGTCTTTCCTAACAACTCTCCAAGACACACATGTGTGTGCGCACACACACATCTTGCTATCAGTGTATTCACTATAATTATAGGTCCTGGGCCCTGGAATTTCCTGTCACTTTTGAGTCCATATGTTCTTTCTCAAACTACATTTTATACATCTTAAAATTTTAGGATGGTCCTTTTACTTCTATTTTGCTGTGTATTAGAGTTTCACGACACATAAACCAAAATATTATTTTGTTTTATTAATAATAACACAGCTGGAGAAATAGTGCCTGATATTAATTCAATCAGTAGATTTTATCTTTTTTAACTCTCTTGTTCATATTGACACAATAAACTGCTTCAACCATTGTATATTAAACTCTCCAAATCATTTTTCATTGAGTAAAAATTGAAAAAATAGCACAGCACAATCACCATTGATCATGAGATCAATGTTGGACTGCTCTAGAGGGCAATTAGATATTCAGTGACTTGATTTAAAATAATTTGCAAAATATTCTCCAAGCATGAATGAAATTTAAAAAGAAATGCGACCTACATAAGACAATACAGATGATGACATTTATGAATTTCTTTGTTGTCCTAAAGGAGACTTCAAAAGAGGTGAGTTCATCAATATCAAACAACAGTCTGCTTTATAACCATGCTGAACATATGTTTGCCTTGGTTAGCCCATATTTTCTGTTTTCATAAATTATAAGTAGATATATACTGGGAAACTTATACCATTCTCAGCAGATTTCAAACTGTTAGTAGGCTTTGCATTTGACATAAGAAGGGATATTTTTAGGGTTTGGTTTAATCTTCTTATCTCTTCATGTAAATTTTTTCCAAATTGTTATTCTCATATATGTTCTCTATAGTTTTTGCTTCTCATATATCTCCCTTGGTGGTGGTGGTGGTTTAGTCGCTAAGTTGTATCTGACTTTTGCGACCCCATGGACTATAGCCCACTAGCCTCCTCTGTCCATGGGATTTCCTAGGCAAGAATACTGGAGTGGGTTGCTGTTTCCTTCTCTGGGGAATCTTCCTGAACCAGGGATTGAACCGATGTCTTCTGCATTGGCAGGCAGGTTCTTTACTACTGAGCTACCAGGAAAGCCTTAAGCAATTCTTAAAATAGAGCAATTGTTTTAGAATGTGGTTTGATTGAATTCTTTCTCATGGCTGTGCTTTGCACATTTAATGTTTCTAAAATTTGTCCCAGTATCTTTAGATACATAACGCACAAATATTCTATGCTCCTTCATGGTGATTACACTCTACTGAACTTTTCTCATGTGGTACTTCTAGAGCTTGATTAGTCCTGATCTAGTATTCTTGCCTGGAAAATCCCATGGATGGAGGAGCCTAGTGGGCTGCAGTCCATGGGGTCTCGAAGAGTCGGACACGACTGAGCGACTTCACTTTCACTTTTCACTTTCATGCATTGGAGAAGGAAATGGCAAGCCACTCCAGTGTTCTTGCCTGGAGAATCCCAGGGACCGGGGAGGCTGGTGGGCTGCCATCTCTGGGGTCGCACAGAGTCGGACACGACTGAAGCGACTTAGCAGCAGCAGCAGCAGTCCTGGCCAGTTTGCTTTTCTTACTAACTTCTGAATGTGCTTGTCTCTCATCAGTATTCTTGATCCATCTTTGTAGTTATAGTCCCATTTTAGCCCCCCTGTTTGATTGCTTCCAATACTCACTAGTATCTAATTTCTTTTTATTGCTATACATAGTTCTGACATTTTTACACTTCTGAGAACTTTAAAAACTTATTTTAAGTGATTTTGTACTGAAAATGCAACAATATGTAGTTCCTATAAGGAACTATTACTTCTTGTAATTTATAGACAAATGTTTCACATGTTTGCATTGATAGGGTAGGAAAGGTTAAAAAGGTTACATACATAAAGGTTATGTATGTAAGCAAATGACATACATGCTTATTTAAACTTGGGTTAAAGGTATTAGTGTTTATATACCTAGGTTTTAAAATTTCTGTAGCTGGGTTTTGTTTTTCCTGCAGCAGTGTCAGGTTCACAGTTCCCATCCTCTCCATACTTCTGCTTGATCATTTCATTAGTCAGTTCAGTCCTCAGTCATGTCCGACTCTTTGTGACCCCATGGATTACAGCATGCCCTTCCCTGTCCATCACTAACTCCCGGAGCTAACTCAAACTCATGTCCATTGAGTTGGTGAAGCCATCCAATCATCTTATCCTCTTTTGTCCCCTTCTCCTCCTGCCTTCAATCTTTCCCAGCATCAGGGTCCTTTCAAATGAGTCAGTTCTTCAAATCAGGTGGCCAAAGTATTGGAGTTTCAGCTTTAGCATCATTCCTTCCAAAGAACACCCAGGGCTGATCTCCTTCAGAATGGACTGGTTGGATCTCCTTGCAGTCCAAGGGATTCTCAAGAGTCTTCTCCAACACCACAGTTCAAAAGCATCAATTCTTTGTGGTCAGATTTCTTTATAGTACAACTCTCACACCAATACATGACTACTGGAAAAACTATAGCTTTGACTAGATGGACCTTTGTCACCAAAGTAATGTCTCTGTTTTTGTGAATACAAAGTAATGAAGGTAGTAAACACAATTATTTTTCACCAAAACTCAATTTCTAAAATGAAAGATGGATATAATTATGTTAAACTTCCAGTAGAACCATTGATTATATTGCTACTCTTCGCCTACGTATTTTTTTCCCAAAATACTTCATAAAATTAAAATGAAAAGTGTTTCACTCACATACAAAAGGATGCCAACATTTAATTAATTATGGCATTAAGCTTGCAATTTTCAATTTAAAACTTAAACATGATCTAAAGCAAGACGACAAAATTTTGATCTCTCGAAAATAATGCAAGATGTGAAACTAAAACCAATTAGCTAATTTTCCAAAATGGACTTTAAGGGATATGGCACAATTAATAACAATAAACCACAAACCCATGGACTTCCCTGGTGGCTCAGATGGTAAAGTGTCTGCCTACAATGTGGGAAACCCAGGTTCGATTCCTGGGTCAGGAGGATCCCCTGGAGAAGGAAATGGCAACCCACTCCAGTACTCTTGCCTGGAAAATCCCATGGATGAAGAATCCTGGTAGGCTACAGTTCATGGGGTTGCAAAGAGTCGGACACAACTGAGCGACTTCACTTTCACTTTCACAATCATGCAAACCAAACAAAAAGTACAGCTCAATTAAACTTCTTTGATAACAAATTTTGAGTAGTACATTACAACTGAAATTAGAAAGAAATCACTGAAATAAAGGCATAAAATTTCGTATGACCATTTAAAACATTAGTTCTCATAAACAAAGTTATGTTGTCAAAATATATGATAAAAAACAAATACATCAGGGATATGATAGACACATGTAAAATATTTACTGATTGTAGGTACATTTTCAGTGTAATTTGCTGTTAAATATCTCACTAAATGAGCTGCATCTTCCCAGATACATGTTATAAAAGAAGTTCATCTCCAAATAATATAATTTACTTATGGGAAAAACTGAGCAATGCTTTGTGTGGCATTAGGTGTCTGAGACATATCACAAAAGCAGTTAGATTACACTGGAAACCAGCTGTGTAGCAAATCAATTACTTATATCTAAATGATAAAAGTCTTGTAATATGGGAACAATACTGGCTTACAAACTGTGACATTTTAATGAGCAACATAGAGAGGAATAGAATGAACAAGAGAAATGGCAAATTTGCAAGGGGCAGGTGCAAGTGGAGGAAGGGAAAAAAAGGAAATAAGAATACTGAACTGTGATAAAATGGGGGCTTCCTAGGTGGCTCAGCAGGTAAAGAATCCGCCTGCAATGCAGGAATGCAAGAGACATGGGTTTGATTTCTGAGTGAAGAAGATCCCCTGGAAGAGGGCACCACAACCCACTCCAGTATTTTTGCCTAGAGAATCCCATGGACTAGAGGAGCCTGGTGGGCTATGGTACATGGGGTTGCAAAGAGTTGGATGCAACTGAGCACACATGCATGTGATAAAATGTTCACTAGTTCTGGCTTTTAACTAGAAAACTTTCTGCATCATTTTATTAATTTATGTGTATGTGCTCCTCCTCAAAAAGGGTTCTATATGAAAAGAAAGTCTGTCATCAGCAGTTGAAATAAAATGTATTTGTTTTGTTTCATACAAAATAAGTTTGTAAATAGTAAAGATTAAGCTTCACTCATCTGAGAAATCATTCATTATATATTATAATTAAAATAAATAAATTTAAAACTATTCAATTATGGTTGGTAAGATTATTAATTATTGAGGCAGAAACATATAAACACCTCAAACTATGCATCAAATTTCAAATGGGCTAAGAGTCAAAGGTAAAAAACTCATAAATGATTACATGGGTATCTATGTAATTATATGTCTAATCTTCTGATGGCAAAATATTTTATTGCTGTTAAAATACATGAAAAAAACTGAATTAAGAAACTTTCTGGCCAATTAAGGTTGTAATGAGTAAAAACAAAATAATTATATTCAGTGCTTGTGATTGAAGATTGCTTTTTATCAGGATCTCAACTATATGATTCTTTTTCCATGAAGTGACCAAAGCCCGTGTATTTACATAACCTGAATCCTTGGTGATCATGTTTCTATTGAGTTGTCATGTAAAAATTTCCAGTGTACTAGCATTCACTTAAAAGGAATACTAAGCAGTGCCTACAATGCGGGAGACCTGGGTTCAATCCCTGGGTTGGGAAGATCTCCTGGAGAAGGAAATGGCAACCCACTCCAGTATTCTTGCCTGGAAAATCCCATGGATGGAGGAACCTGGTAGGCTATAGTCCATGGGGTCACAAAGAGTTGGACACGACTGAGCGACTTCTTTTTCACTTTCATTTTCAAGCAGTGCATCAGTGATAATGTCTGGTCTTCAATATATTCTCCTTATTCTCATTGAGTAACAATGGCTCTATTGGTTGTGAGGATTTAGAATCAGTCCCATCAGCCAATATTATTGTCCTTTCACTAAAACCTCCCAATCAACTGATCAAGTTTACAGATACAGGAAAGTGATATGTTTGCTTCCAGTGAAAGGGGACATTTTCTTTTCTGTTCCTTTGTTAGTGAGTAGATGGCACCATATGTGACCTCTCCTTGGAGAAATATACCACATCTCATAGAACAGCATCCCCGTTTGTATCTCCCAGATGATTTTTATCATTGAGCCTCCAGTAGGTGATCCTTTGCCATGAGCTGAATCCCATGATGATATGTGAAATGAAAAAATGGCAGATAAAGCATGAATGATGGTGCCGACAGAAACGTTTCAGAGTAGAAAGGCAAACCTGAGTAGTAATCTGGTATGTGAATCTATTCATCTGAGGACCGATCACTACTCCTTCCATATTGCAAGAGGATGGTAGAAACAACCTGCCACTATGGCTGGTTCTGCCGGAATATTGTGCCAGATCAAAGACTCAGAATTTGTTTTTGCGGTTGTCAGTTGGATCCTTAATAGTGATAGATGGAAGATCAGCCTTGGTGAAGGATACTGGGCACTTAGAGGGCACGCATTGCCTTTCTTCCTGCTGTCATGGACACATTATAGGCATATAGGAGGGCACCTGACAGAATTTCATAGGATGGGTCATCTTACTTAATTATTAAGAGTCTCCTCTTCATGCGTGCTTTCTGGTCAGCATATTGTGGGACACAAATATCCTTATATACTATATTCAGTTCCAGAGACCTATTCATATGCTTCTTCTTAAGATTACTTTCTCATCCATCATTCAATCTCGCAAAGATTATATTTGTATATGAGCCTCTTGATGAAAGTGAAAGAGGAGAGTGGAAAAGTTGGCTTAAAACTCAACATTCACAAAACTAAGATCATGGTATCTGGTCCCATCACTTCATGGCAAATAGATGGGGAAACAGTGGGAACAGTGACAGACTTTATTTTTGGGGGCATCCAAAATCACTGCAGATGGTGACTGCAGCCATGAAATTAAAAGGTGCTTGCTCCTTTGAAGAAAACTTATGACCAACCTAGACAGCATATTAAAAGTAGAGATATTACTTTGCTGGCAAAGGTCCATCTAATCAAAGCTATGTTTTTTTAGCAGTCATGCATGGATGTGAGAGTTGGACTATAAAGAAAGCTGAGTGCTGAAGAATTGATGCTTTTGAACTGTGGTGTTGGAGAAGACTCTTGAGAGTTCCTTGGACAGCAAGGAGATCCAACCAGTCCATCCTAAAGGAAATCAGTCCTGAATATTCACTGGAAGGACTGATGCTGAAGCTGAGACTCCAATACTTTGGCCACCTAATGTGAAGAACTGACTCATTCAAAAAGACCCTGATGCTGGGAAAGATTGAGGGCAGGAGGAGAAGGGGATGACAGAGGATGAGATGGTTGGATGGCATCACCGACTCAAAGGACATGAGTTTGAGTAAACTCTGGGAGTTGGTGATGGATCGGGAGGCCTGGCGTGCTGCAGTCCATGGGGTCGCAAAGAGTCGGACACAACTGAACAATTGAACTGAACTGATATACATATGTGTCTATCTATCTATATATTCTTTGAACCATATTAATGCGATACTGGATTTTTGTAGTAGAAGCTTCAGTACATGAAATAAATTCAGAGCAATAGTCAAGGCGGTATGTGATTAATGCTATAATTGAAGGGTGAACTTTTTTTTGAGGTATAATTGATGTGTAACTTTATGAAGTGAAGTGAAAGTTGCTCAGCCGTATCCAACTCTTTGCTACCTGATAGACTTACTACACAGTTCATAGAATTTTCCAGGCCAGAAGGCTTTCCCTTCTCCAGGAAATATTCCCAACCCAGGGACTGAACACAGGTCTCCTGCATTGCAGGCAGATTCTTTATCAGCTGAGCCACAAGGGAAGCCCAAGAATGCTGGAATGGGTAGCATATCCCTTCTCCAGCAGATCTTCCTGAACCAGGAACTGAACTGGGGAGTCTCCTGCTTCACAGGCAGTTTCTTTACCAACTGAGCTATGTTAGTTTCAAATGCACAATGTAATGACCCATTATTTGTATATATTGTGTCTAATATCCTATTAGTCTGATTAGTATCCATCCCCATATGTATTTGTGTATTTTTTTCTTATGGTGAGGATTTTAAACATCTACTCTCTTATTGAATTTCAAAAATAAAACTCATCCCCATGACTTATTTAATTTATAACTGAAAATTTGTCCCTTTGACCCACCCCCACCCATTTTCTCCACCCTCCATCCCTTGTCTCTGGGAACCACCAGTCTGTTCTCTGCATCTATGAGCTTTGTTGTTTTATGTTGTTGAGATCTTTAGTAGAGGGGAGATTAAATATATCTGGGTGTGTGCATGCATGCTAAGTCACTTCAGTTGTGTCCAACTCTTTGCAACCCTATGGACTCTAGCCTACCAGACTCATCTGTCCATGGGGATGCTCTAGGCAGGGACACTGGAGTGCCATGCCCTCCTCCAGGGGCCTTCCCAACCTAGGGATCAAACTTGTGTTTGTTATGTCCCTTGCATTGGCAGACGGGTTCTTTAGAGCCACGTGGGAAGCCCATATCTGGATGGACCAGGGTGAATATGAAGGACTTGAACTTGATGGGTACTAAAATTTCAATTGAAGAAATACTCTTGCTCTTTTTTAAAAGAAGAAATGCATATGCTTCACAGTGTTCTTTCAACATATGCTGGTTCATGTATATAAATCACTCTTCTTGCACACACATTTTTAGATCTCAACAAAGGATGAGAGACACACATACACAAAATGAATATATAATAGCAATGATAATTTCTTGTTAAACAGTTTTTGCTTCACCAGTCTCATATTCCCATAATAGATATTTTGTTGTGGTACTTTTAGAAAAGAACATTCTTTTAACTTTGATTTACATCATAGCCATGCACCACAGCTATAAAATATGAAATATATGTGCATCAATCATATTAAGCTCAAGGGTGAAAGTTCCTAACTTTTAAAGTCTCCAAAAGTCATGTGAATGTCCCTTCAAATCCTGTGCCTGAGAAAGGTCAGTCCTGCTCTAAAAGTAGAAACAGTTAAGTCACAAGTAGTCTCAGACTTTTCAACCTCTGTTCTGTCATTAGGATAGAAATGCTGAAATTTTAAGATGACCTTCTGCTAATATAGTAAGAGCTTCTTCAGGTCGGAGGGCAAGAGTCAGTATTAGAAAGTCAAATCATATAACATTTTTAAATTATGATAAAACCTTATGAATTTTAGAATATGCTCTTCTATATGTGGATTTGTAGCTGTTTTACTTTATTACATATTATTTGTATTATTACACATGTCTTATATGTAATAACATGTAAGTTATTCCATGATCTGCCCCATGTCTATTTGTATGTCATCAAATATAAATTCTCCCTCTTGATTTACTATATCAAGTAATGTGAGTTCTCAATTCCTCAGACAAACCAAATATGCAGAATGGCCCATCATGCCATCTCTCCCACGCTCACTGTGTAAAGTACAACTGAGGAGCATCCCACTCCATCAAACAGACACATTGTCTTCTGACTACTGAGTACACTTGGACAGACATTACTTTGGGAACTGGCAAGCATATATAAATGGTGGGCACATCTCTGTTTAAGATGCATTAATTGGATAAATGAGTCTCATTAGGTCTGCATAAGCATCTCGTTTACTTGGGCCTTCTCAAGGTGTTACAGCACCTTGAGAAATGCTTTCCAGTTGTGTTGTAGCCACTACCATCTGCTTCAGGATCACCTAGGGTACATGTTAAAATGCATTTGAAGGGATGGGGATGAAGTAGAAAAGAATAGCTTTATTGCTTTGCAAAGAGGACCACAGCAGGCTAGTACCCTTAAAACTGTGTGTCCCTGGGGGTAAAACGATTCCTGCAGGCCAACCTTCACAGAAATTCTTACTGAGTAGGTTGGGTTGTAGCCCTGGGAACTGCACATTAGCAATGTTTAGCTGCACCTAGGTGGTTGGATCCCTACTTAAGAGAAAATAATCTTTCCAGGTATAATCTTGGCTTGAGATGGTAAATGTACTGCATGGAAATTTATAAGGCCTTTAATCCAAAAGCCAGCAAAAGTTGCACTTACACTGTCATTGGGATGTGTTATCCATATCTTTTGTCATTTTCAATATATGAGTAGACCCTGTAGAAACACTCATAATCCAGGACTCAGAGCGAATGATTGCTTGTTTGTAATTGTGTCTTTTGATATATTTTTGCCTTTAGCTAAAAGACTAGAAGAACAGGAAAATCTCTCAGCCTATCATAGGAAACTGGAGGCTTGGAGAATCATAAGTTTCCTAAATTAAGGAAAAAGAACTGTGAAATCATAAGTTGCACTTCTTCAGTGCTTACTTCTATGCGTTAATTTATTCCAGTATCTGTCCCTTGACAGAATTAGTCTTATTATACCCCTTTTATATGTGAAACTGACATGACAAAAGGTTAAGAAAAATTTCCAAGTTTATATAATTATAATTGGTAGGTGCTGAGAATTACGTTTAATCTCTTAACCTCTACACTTTATTTTGCAGAAAAGAGTTTATTGATTTCTAGTTTATGTTTCATAGTCATGTGATAGAAACTTCAAGAGATATAGTATATACTATATAAAATATAGTATATTTTTAAGGATATTTTAAAAATATCCTTATTTTTTACTTCCAATTTTTTTATTGAAGTGCAATTGAATTACTATGTTGTGTTAATTATTGCTCTACATCAAAGTGACTCACTTATACATATATGTACATTCTTAACCTCTATACAATTTTTTTGAATCTTCAATTGTCTCAGAGGTCATTTTATGAACCAAGGCATACTACTGAGACTGCCCTGCTGTAGAAAAGGTCAACTTTACCAGCATGCTTTCTGTAAACTACTTAAAAGGACATTTTCTAACCACAGATCATATACTTTCTGTAGAACAGAGAAGTTGCTCATTTGAAATGACATTAATGGTTTTTCTTTTTTTTCCCAAGTCTTGTCAATCTACAAGATAGAGGACTTGATAACATTAGGAATCTGAATCTGCTAGAATTAAAGCTGGGAGAGATTTTGGTTCTAAACATGGTGGTCTGTATTCACAGAAGCCACATTAAGAAGAACTCATGACACTTGCCAACAGCCAAATCTAGTATATGAATTAATTGGGAATTTGGCTCAAATATAAACATGCTCTGAATAGAGAAGGCAAAAACTGGATCATAAATTACATATATCAGAGGTAAGGCCAGAAGCAGGAGTGTTTTTAAAAAGTCAGCAGTTTACAGGAAAAAGGAAATGGGATGCCTGATGCAAAATAGGCAGGAAAAATGGGAAGGTGTAAGTAAGATTAGAAATGTTTATACTTAGTCTTTAAACAATGGATTCTGGAATTTATGCATATTCTTTGGCTCTCCTGTGTGTGTGTCAGAGATGTGTGTATGTGCTCAGTCTTGTCTGACTGCGATCTCATGGACAGGCTCCTCTGACTATGGAATTTTCCAAGCAAGAACAGTGGAGTGGGTTGCCATTTCTTCCTCCAGGGAATCTTCCTGACCCAGAGATTGAATCCGTATCTCTTATATCTCCTGCATTGGCAGGTGGATTCTTTTGAGTCTGAGCCACTTGGGAAGCCTGTACTAAGCTGGAATGGGGACTTCCCAGGTGGCACTAGTGGTAAAGAATCTGCCTGCCAATGCAGGAGATGCAAGAGACCCAGGTTTGATCTGTGGTTGGAAAGAGTCCCTGGAGTAGGGAATAGCAACCCACTCCAGTATTCCTGCCTGGAAAATTCCATGGGTGAAGAGACTTGATAGGCTACAGACCATGGGTCCATAAAGAGTTGGACAAGACTGAGCACAATGACGAATGACTCCTGTTAAAAACCATAGACTTTTAGTTCTCTATTCTTACAAAATTAAGATACTCAATATAAATTAAACTGTAAATATTACAAAACATTTGAAGAGCAAAATATAAAGACTAATTTACTGGGCTCTAAGATTTTTTTTAGATCAACTAAATCTCATTAGTATTAGATCTAAATGTATCTAAATCTCTTCATAGATATATTTGAATTATTTGGATATGAGTTAAAATGACTAAGAGAAGAAGGAAAGAGCAATTAATTTCTTAAGTCCATATCTTAGGCTTTATGATACTGCACTGAGAATATTTAAGGCTTACACTTCTAAACTAGTGTTTGCCGCAAACTAGAATTTAAGTCAGAGAATAGAATTAATTATTGTAATTTTGGGATCTGTCATTATTCTAATGCTCTTACATGGAAAAAATATTGAAATACTTCTCTTAACTTTAAATTCAGTCACACACAGAGGTTTTGATGGTGATCACAATGATGATAATTACAACTGAAGGGATGATTAAAACATGTAGATGAAACAGGTAAGTATTAGACTTTTATCTTTCTGCAGAAGAAAATTTGACCACATTCTTTCCAAAACTGAATGCCTTAATGAGTAAGATTAATTGATTTCAGTGGTGAGTACAGTCATAGGAATATTTCAGATCTCTGTGTGAATGACTAGTACATTTCTGAAAAAGTATTCTGTCATAAAATAACAATGGCAGCACTTTTTTTTATTCTTTTTTTTTTGTTTGAAAATGACAATTTAAAAAGTAACCATCTATAGAACTTTAATCAAAAATACTATATAAACTAAGACAGTCATACCATGTCCCATTTGCTGGATGTTTCTTCTTTGCCCCTCCATTTTTCTCTACATTGTTCTGTGCCTTGAGATATTGACTACTGGCTTGCTTTATGCCCTCTAGCTTTTGGTTGGGTTACATTGTCAGTTCAGTCGCTCAGTTGTGTCTGACTATTTGCGACCCCATGGACGGCAGCACACCCGGCCTCCTGTCCATCATCAGCCTTCGGAGTTTACTCAACCTCTTGTCCATTGAGTCGGTGATGCCATCCAACCATCTCAATCTTTCCCAGCATCAGGGTCTTTTCAAATAAGTTAGTTCTTTGCATCAGGCAGCCAAAGTTTTGGAGTTTTTTGGGGCATCAGTTCTTCCAATGAATATTCAGGACTGATTTCCTTTAGCATGGACTGGTTGGATCTCCTTGCTGTCCAAGGAACTCTCAAGAGTCTTCTCAAAACCACAGTTCAAAAGCATCAATGCTTTGGTGCTCAGCTTTCCTTATAGTCCAACTCTCACATCCATACATGACTACTGGGAAAACTGTAACTCTGACTAGATGGACCTTTGTTGGCAAAAAAATGTCTCTTCTTTTTAATAAGCTGTCTAGGTTGGTCATAACTTACCTCCCAAGGAGTAAGCGTATTTTAATTTCATGGCTGAGGTCACCATCTACAGTGATTTTGGAGCTCAAAAAAATAAAGTCAACCACTGTTTCTACTGTTTTCCCATCTATTTCTGACTCTAGGTGAGTGATCACACCATCATGGTTATATGGGTCATGAAGATCTTTTTTGTGTAGTTCTTCTGTGTATTATTGCCACCTCGTCTTCCCATCTTTTACTTCTGTTAGGTCCATACCATTTCTGTCCTTTATTGTGCCCATATTTGCATGAAATGTTCCTTTGATATCTCTAATTTTCTTGAAGAGACCTCTAGTCTTTCCCATTTATTGTTTTCCTCTATATCTTTGCATTGATCACTGAGGAAGTCTTTCTTCTCTCTCCTTGCTATTCTTGGGAACTCTACATTCAAATGAGTATATCTTTCCTTTTCTCCTTTGCTTCCAGTGCAGCACTGGACAAACTGTGAAGAGATACCCCATGTCTGCTGCTCAGTGGTAGAGCAGCAGCTGTGCGGTGCTGAAGCAACTGTGAGGAGACACCTCATGTCCAAGGACAGAGAAGCCTCAGCAAGATGGCAGGCACTGGAGCAATGGCTACGTGGGGCTGGAGTGACTTTGAGGAGATACCACATGTCCATGGGCAAAGGAGAAGGCCCAGCAAGATGGTAGGAGAGGAGAAATCGCATTTAGAATCAAATCCCAAACCCACCAGAGACACTCAGAGGGCTAAAACATACCTTGTGCACACCAGGATCCAGAGACCCCAAAGAGGCTGAGACAGAACTGTGTTTGGGTGTCTTCTGAGGAGATACAGGTCAGCAGTGGACTGCTGTGGGGACAGGGGCTCTGGGTCTAGTAGACCTGGGTGTGGCATAAGTCCTCTTGGAGGAGGTTGCCATTAACCCACAGTAAGCTGGCAGAACTGACACAGGACTGGGGAAACAGACTCTGAGAGGGCACAAACAGAACCTTGTGCATACAAGGACCCAGGAGAAAGGAGCAGTGGCCTCACAAGAGGCTGACCCAGACTTGCCCATGAGTGTCCAGGAGTCTGGCGGAGGCGTGGGTCAGCAGTAGTCTGCTTCAGGGTTGGGGGCATGGAGTGTAGCGGTGAGTGCATGGGGCCTTTTGAAGGAGGTGGCCATTATCTTCATTACCTCTACCATAGTTTGGCCTCAGATCAAACAACAGGGAGGGAACACAGCTCGACTTCAACAGAAAATTGGATTAAAGATTTACTGAGGATGGCCCCACCCATCAGAATAAGACCCAGCGACTCAGATGGTAAAGAGTCTGCCTACAATGCAGAATACCTGGGTTCGATCCCTGGGTTGGAAAGATCCCCTGGAGAAGGAAATGGCAACCCACTCCAGTGTTCTTGCCTGGAAAATCCCATGGACAGAGGAGCCTGGTAGGCTACAGTCCATGGGGTCGCAAAGAGTTGGACACGACTGAGCGACTTCACTTTACTTCACTTTCCCCCTCCTTAAGTCTCTCCTGTTCAGGAAGCTTCCATAAGCCTCTTATCATTCTCCATCAGAGGGCAGACAAACAGAAAACCACAATCACAGAAAACTAACCAATCTGATCACATGGATCACAGCCTTGTCTAACTCAATGAAACTATGAGCCACATCTTGTAGGGCCACCCATGACGGATGGGTCATGGTGGAGAGTTCTGATAAAACGTGGTCCAGTGGAGAAGGGAATGGCAAACCACTTCAGTATTCTTGCCTTGAGAACCACATGAACAGTATGAAAAGGCAAAAAGATAGGACACTGAAAGATGAACTCCTCAGATTGATAGGTGCCCCATGGAGATCAGTGGAGAAAAAACTATAGAAAGAATGAAGAGATGGAGCCAAAGCAAAAACAGCACACAGTTGTGGATGTGACTAGTGATGGAAGTAAAGTCTGATGCTGTAAAGAGCAATATTGCATAGGAACCTGGAATGTTAGGTACATGAATCAAGGCAAATTGGAAGTGGTCAAACAAGAGATGGCAAGAGTGAACATTGACATTTTAAGAATCAGTGAACTAAAATGGGGACCGGAATGGGTGAATTTAACTCAGATGACCATTATATCTACTACTGTGGGCAGGAATCCCTTAGAAGAAATGGAGTAGCCATCATAGTCAACAAAAGAGTCCAAAAGGCAGTACTTGGATGCAGTCTCAAAAATGACAGAATGATCTCTGTTCATTTCCAAGGCAAACCATTCAATATCACAGTAATCCAAGTCTATGCCCTGACCAATAATGCTGAAGAAGCTGAAGTTGAACGGTTCTATGAAGAACTACAAGGCCTTCTAGAACTAACACCCCCCAAAAAGATATCCCTTTCATTATAGGGAACTGGAATGCAAAAATAGGAAGTCAAAAGGTACCTGGAGTAATGGGCAAATTTGGCCTTGGAATACAAAATGAAGCAGGGCAAATGTTAATAGAGTTTTGCCAAGAGAACACACTGGTCATAGCAAACACCCTCTTCCAACAACACAAGAGAAGACTCTACACATGGACATCACCAGATGGTCAATACTGAAATCAGATTGATTATATTCTTTGCAGCCAAAGATGGAGAAGCTCTATACTGTCAGCAAAAACAAGACCAGGAGTGGACTATGGCTCAGATCATGAACTCCTTATTGCCAAATTCAGACTTAAATTTAAGAAAGTAGGGAAAACCACTAGACCATTCAGGTATGACTTAAATTCATTCCCTTAGGACTATATAGTGGAAGTGACAAATAGATTTAAGGGATTAGATCAGATAGACAGAGTGCCTAAAGAACTATGGACAGAGGTTCATGATATTGTACAGGAGGCATTGATCAAGACCATCCCCAAGAAAAATAAATGCAAAAAGGCAAAATGGTTGTCTGAAGAGGCCTTACAAACAGATGTGAAAAGAAGAGAAGCAAAAGTCAAAGGAGAAAAGGAAAGATCCATTGTAGTAAATTATAGTAAATTGAGAGGTGATAGTCCAGTGTCACTTTCTGCTGGTAACTTTGGCTTGGCTATATTACTCTACAAAGATCAGAAATCTTGTTAGGTAGTGCTGTACAAGCAGCTTTCTTGCTAGCTTCTTATGACCACTCTCTTTTCTTATGCCTTCGGGTTTACGTGGAGTAAGTGTCCCCAGATTTTTTTTCCCCCTTAGATACTACACCATTCTTTGTTGTTTCCCCTAAATCCTGTAAGTAGTATCTTTACTAATACGTCTTAAGTCATCTATGTTTAATATTGCATATATTTTAATGAATTAGATAAATAGAAGTTGAAGAGAAAATTAGTAAATTGGAATATAGATCTGACAGAGCTACATAGAATACTGCATGGTCTGCAAAGACTAAAAAGGAAATACATGAAATGTTGGTTATATGTCATAGTACATCCAAAGAGAATGCTAAAACATATCCAGTTGAGTTCTAGAAGAATAAAATAGAAAGTTGAGAGGCTATAATTAAATAAATATTAGATTGAGGGCTTTATATACTTGAACAAAAACACAGAAATCCTAAATAAAAAGAAGTTAAACAAAATACCTGCACAAACACATGATCATAAAACTGAAAATAGCAAATGCAAGATAAAGATCCTAGAGGAAAAAAAGTAAACAAGCAAGTAGAAATTACCTTCAGAGTCTGACAGTAGCGATAGCAACAATGAAAGGCAAAAGAAAATGGAATTATCATTTCAGAGGGCAAATACATACCAACCAACATATTCAAAGAAATTTTCTTTCAATAACAAGAGATAAGTAAAGACAATTTCACACAAAATAAGCATAGAGCTTACTTCCACTAGATTATCACTAAAGGAACTTACAAAGATGTAATTTCAGAAGAAGGAATTTATTCTACGGGGGAAATCTGAAATATAATTGACAACAGTGAACATTTGTATGATGAGGATAAATTTTTAAAAAATGACTTGGGCTATAGAAACTGATGATAGTAATGCCATGTGATTCTAAAGATTAAGGAACAGAATTATATTACTGATATCATTATTGTGAGATTTAAAAGATGTAGGGTTTACAAAAGTTCATATTATATTTTTGGGCTCTCCTGGTGGCTCAGATGGTAAAGAGTCTGCCTCAATGTGGGAGACCTGAATTTGATTCTTGGGTGGAATATCCCCTGGGGAAGTAAATGGCGACCGACTCCAGTATTCTTGCCTGGAAAATCCCATGGATAGAGGAGCTTGGCAGGCTACAAAGAGTTGGACATTTAGACTGAGAGACTAACACATTATAGTTTTACCTAAAAAAAGTATTTTAAAAGGGTATTAGTCCCATAATTAGATTCCTTTCATCATAAGTATATTTGGTTCCCCTATGTTTTATTTTTAGCTTGTCTTATAATTTACCTTCAACTTTATTTTTGGTAATGTATCCATTTTCTATTTTGGTATTCTGTGTGAGATATTTTAGTCCTGGATTTGAACCAATGCAGTAGTTCGAGGATGTAAATCTTGATTTCTTATGTTTGGATGTATTCAAAATGATTGAAACTCATAATCTAATTATGTCTTGTGTCATTTTAAAAATAAAAACTTCACCCCCAAAATAAAATTTGATTACTTAGAAAGGTTTTAAAAACTGGTGATTTGGAGCACAAGTTCAGCTACAGAATTTTAGCTTGTTTTTTTCTAACTTTGTGCTTGAGTGCCTTTAAAAGGGGGTAGGCATTCACTCAGTTAACCATCACAGGCAGAACCACTTTTTGCTTTATCTCAGCCTATTTCATATCATTTCGCACATTTGTTTTACTTGCCTAATACTTAAATGCATTTGAATTCTTGATTGGTGACTTACAAGATGGCAACTATCTGAAAAATATGTACTCCAGCTTATGAAATTTTGAAAATTCTATAAATGTACGTTCCATTTTCTAAGAAAATCCAAAGTGTAATATTAATGGCAAAATTTGTTGAAAACATATATTTGCTGAATTTTGAAGTGTGATCATGGGCTAATTATTTAATTCTTCCCAGAATCTTCTTAGCATGCATAAAATACGCATAATAATTGCCCTGTCCATTTCATATAGCATACTATATAGATTTCTATTACCAATGTTTTTGCCCTAAGATGTCTGATATGTACTTAAGAAGGTTAGAAGTCATCACTCCTAACAAGTAATAAGCTGAACAAACTAAAACATCAACAACTTTTCTTAGATCCATCAGAAGGATAATGTCACAGGGCAAACCAATGCATCAAAATTAAAGAGACAGGAAAACAGAGAATCACAGCTTATCAGAATGGAAACCAGCAAGCCGAACCTCTGGAGACCAGCACCTGGATAGAAAAACCTGAACTGTAACTAAAGAATTGTGGGAGCTCACTGTGGACAAGTGTGACAGTGAAAATATCCAGGAGAACCCAGTCATAAGGAAGCCCCTATACTTTTGTGAGTTTTACTCTCAGAAGATCTATCAGATACTTACACTACGTACCCAAGGGAAAAAAAAAAAAAAAAAAACAGAAACAAAACCCTTATGGCAAGAGGAAAGGACAAGGAAGCATTTTGAAACATGCTGGATCATTCTCTTCTTCTTAACAAGGCCTGCCCTTAGAAGAAAACTATTTTACCAGAACCTGACCTGGAAAGAAAAGGACTTCAAGGGATAATAATTAAGGGGTATAGAGGAACTATAAGTGGAACCATTTTTCGTGAACATTTTAGAATAAATATATCATTGAAAAATAAAACATCTCTCCATAGAGACCATCTAAAAAACTATTTCACATTCATATCCAGTCACTCCTGTTTTCCCTTTTTTAATGCTCAGTAATGTCACTAATATCTTATACACTATGTTTCTTACTTAATAAATTGAATGGCTATTAAGATAATCAATTTACTCTCAAATAGAATATATCTTGAATTTAAATGATCTTTTCTTTTTGGGTTTTCCCACTCCTGTTAATATCCCGGTGTTACAGACCTGAAAGCTTTTTTATTATCCTCAGTCCATTCTTTTTCTGCAAACAAATTTTCACAAATATTTCTCAGAATTTCTCATTCATTTTCATTTCCATTGATTAGCTCCAGGTTTATTACCATCTATGGTATTCTGAACATCTTTGAACATCTTTTGTTTCTGTATATTAATTAAAGGCTTCCCTGGTAGCTCAGTAAGTAAAGAGTCTGCCTGCAGTTCAGGAGACCCAAGTTCAATCCCTGGGTCAGGAAGATCCATTGGAGAAGGAAATGGCAGCCCACTCCTATATTCTTGCCTGGTGAATTCCATGGACAGAGGAGCTAATTCTGTTCAGATTCAACAAGACTTGATTGAAATATTAAAGCTTACTTGTTATCACTGATAATTGAAAAATAGAGCACCACAGACTGAGGGCTATGCTTAGCTGGGATGGAGGTGGATATGTGAATTGTAGCTACATAAACTAGACCCTGAGAAGCAGCTGGCTTGTCTAGGCCTGAAGTCTACTGGAGAACTACTGCTTAACTTTAATCCTCCAAATGGTCACTATGACAATTTAAAATCTTGGGGACAGTGAAGAGTGAGAACAAATCCAGGCTTTTGGGAACCAGGCTAATGGTAGAAATGGTTTTTAAAAATGTGTCCATGTAGAGCAAAAAACAAAACAAGGCACTGATAATGTGAAAAAAAACAGTTTCTTGAGAAAGACAATTGTCAACTCTGTTCCTTTATGATTGTATTGTATTTTCAAATATTCCTATAACAAAATACAGTTCCCTCTGCAGCTTGTATGGAGCATAGCTAAATAATGTCATCATTGACTAAGGAAAACAAATCCAAGAATAAGGACCATGAGACTGCACAGATTTGCAAAAGGAAATTCTCTTTCAGATTCTCATGAGAAGTTTTCTGTTCTCAGCTGGAGTTCCTTTGGGAAAAACTTAATTACGAGTGACACAGCACAAATATTTGCTTAGGTAAATAAATAATGTCTATCAGAAACAAAGGATCTCTCTGTAATGGAAGTTATAATAAGTTGGCTATGTATATCTCATCCATTAAAAGTAAAAATTCAGTAATTAACTTTGGTTTGATTGTGAACTCTCAAAATTGTCAAACAACAAATCAGTGAATGACAAGTGTAAGCCTGATATAGGGTAATGTGCTGTGTGTTATAGGACTATTGTTGCTGATCAGTTGCTAAGTCATGTTCGATTCTTTGCGACCCCATGGATTGCAGCACATCAGGCCTCCCTGTCCCTCACCATCTCCCAACGTTTGCCCAAATTCATGCCCATCGAATTGGTAATGCCATCCAAGCAACTCATCCTCTGCCTCCCTCTTCTCCTTTTGCCTCCAGTCTTCCCCATCATCAGGGTCTTTTCCAGTGAGTTGACTGTTCACAGCAGGTGGCCTAAGTATTGTAGGGCTATAATTTGTTTTTAAATTTGATTTCTGTTACATTTTTGGTTTTGGTGCATAGCACTAACAAAACTGATTTAAAAAATCAGTTTCACAAATTTTAAGAACAAGAATCATTTAGCTTTGAGGTAAAATATCTTACTCCAATCTACTCCAATTGGAGTAGAAAGAACACTGGGATTATGTATAAAAGAAATGGTATAGCTTAAATTCTAACTTCTACTTACTAAGAATATTTCTCTGGGTTGCATACTTACAATCCCCTCTGAGTCTCAGTGTGCATGCCTATAAGCTGGAAAGAATGCAATCTGTAATACCTATTCATGCAGTTATTAAAGTAAGCAGAAATATTTTACCTAATATGTTTTTTAGAATTTCCAAAACCTATGGCACTTTGGCTTAACAAACCATCTTTAAAACCAAGTGTGGGGTAGGAGGGAGGCTCAAGAGGAAGGGAATAGGTGTGTACTCATAGATGATTCACATTGTTGTACAACAGAAACTATCACGACATTATAAAGGAATATCCTTCAATTAAAACAAAAATAAACCAAATGTGGAAAATTTTGTGCAAACAGTTATCTCTCTTCTCCAGAGATCCAAGCGAATGTTTTCTCAAAAAATCTTTCATATATCAATTTGAAATCTGTTTTGTAAGAAAAACACTCACACACAGAAACAAACAACAACAAAAACTTAACTTTGTTCTGAAAATCTATAGATAAGACAAACCGCATGTTCCACCAGCTGTGTCTTCTCTCACTAGCGTTAGACTTGTATAGCCAGCTCAGTCCTGGACAGCCCCAAGGGTCTCTTCAACTTAACATGTCTAAAAATGGAAGCATCTGCTCCTTGAAACTGCTTCTCAGAGTGAATTTTTCTTGTTGTTGTTCAGTTGCTAAGTCATGTCTGACTCTCTGTGACCCCATGGACTGTAGCCTGCCAGGCTCCTCTGTCCAAGGCAAGAACACTGGAGTGAGTTGCCATTTCGTTCTCCAGGGGATCTTCCTGGATCAGGGATTAAACCCATGTTTCCTGCATTAGCAGTCAGAGTCTTGTACCACTGAGCCACTGGGGAAGCCCCACAGTGAAATTAAACACCAAAAACCTGTTAATGACACCACCCTCAACCTAATCATTTAAATCAGAATTTAATACTCATCTAAGGTTTACTCTCCCTTCTTCATACTATCTCTGTAGATTTTCTGATTTTTATTGGCTGTGTATTGATATTTCTCAAAACAACATTCCCTTGATTTCATTGCTACTTTAATTCAGAACCTTTGAAAATATAAGATGGCCTTTTAAGAAGTGTTCCTGCTTATACTTCTTCAGCTTCTCTTACCTCCTTTATTTAGTGTCACCAAACTATTTTATATTACTTCCCAGAGTGGAGTATAAATAATAAAAATAAATAATATATATAAATAAAGAAATAAAGGTGATTACTCTCCTACTTAAAAATTCTTGATAACTATCTGTACAGGATAATGTCTTTAGCATACCATATAAAGTCACCCAGAATTCTCCTTGTGTTTCATTTATTTTTTATTGGATTGTAGTTGCTTTACAATGTTGTGTTAGCTTCTGCTGTACAGCAAAGTAAATCAACCATACATACACATATATCCCCTCTTCCTTGGATTTTGTTCTCATTTAGGTCACCACAGAGCACTGAGTAAAGTCTTCTGTGCTATATAGTAGGTTCTCATTAGTTATCTATTTTATGTAAGTATCAATAGTGTATATACGTCAATCCCAATCTCCCAGTCCATCCCACACCTGCTCCTCCTGGTATACATGCATTTGTTCTCTGTATTTGTGTCTCTATTTCTGTTTTGCAAATAAGTTCATCTATACCATTTTTCTAGAGTCCACACATACGCATTAATATATATCTGTTTTAATCTTTTGACTTACTTTACTCTATATGACAGTCTCTAGGTCCAACCATGTCTCTGCAAAAGGTACAATTTCCTTCTCTTTTATGGCTGAAAGTGAAAGTCACTCAGTTGTCTCTGACTCTTTGTGACTCATGTCCATGGAATTCTCCAGGCCAGAATACTGGAGTAGGTATTATACTGGTAGCCGTTCCCTTCTCCAGGGAATCTTCCAAACCCAGGGACTGAACCCAGGTCTTACACACTGTAGGTGGATTCCTTACCAGCTGACCACCAGGGAAGCCTTTTATGGCTGAGTAACATTTGATTGTATATAGATACTACATCTTCTTTATATACCCAGGGAAAACCATAATTCAGAAAGATACATGCACCCCCGTGTTCTTTGAAGCACTATTTACAATAGCCAGATCATGGAAGCAACTAAATGTCTCAATGTCTTTAAAAAAAAACAAAACTATTTTACATAAGAATATAGCTGATTATATAAAGAAAGCTGAGCACCAAAGAATTGATGCTTTTGAACTGTGGTGTTGGAGAAGACTCTTGAGAGTCCCTTGGACTGCAAGGAGATCCAACCAGCCCATCCTAAAGGAAATCAGTATTAAATATTCATTGGAAGGACTAATGTTGAAGCTGAAACTCCAATTCTTTGGCCACCTGATGTGAAGAGCTGACTTATTTGAAAAGACCCTGATGCTGGGAAAGATTGAGAACAGGAGGAGAAGGGGATGACAGAGGATGAGATGGTTGGATGGCATCACCAACTCAATGGACATGAGTTTGAGTAAACTCCAGAGGTTGGTGATGGACAGGGAGGCCTGGCTTGCTGCAGTCCATAGGGTCGCAGAGTCGGACACGACTGGGCAACTAAACTGAACTGAACTGATAGCCGATTAACAATGTTATGATAGTTTCAGGTGAACAGAGAAGGGGCTCAGCCATACAAATACATGTATCCATTCTCCTTCAAAGTCCTCTCCCATCTGGACTGCCACAAAACATTGATCTTCTCCTTGTCTCTGAAATGAGCCTCAGCTCCCTCATCTTCATCCATTCTTTCCTCCCAAATAATGCAGAATTCTTTCGGTGCCCAGTACCTCTCATCTACTTCCTACTTTCATGACTGTACTCAAGTTTTTCTCTGTAAAACCTTCTCTACTGCTTTCCTACTTGTACTAATATGTGATTATTAACAATGTTGTAATCCACACATCAAATTTTGAAAGAGATGGGAATGTCAGACCACCTGACCTGCATCTTAAGATATCTATATGTAGGTCAAGAAGCAACAGTTAGAACTGGACATGGAACAACAGACTGGTTCCAAATAGGAAAAGGAGTATGTCAAGGCTGTATATAGTCAACCCTGCTTATTTAACTTATATGCAGAGTACATCATGAGAAACACTGGGCTGGAAGAAACACAAGCTGGAATCAAGATTGCCAGGAGAAATATCAATAACCTCAGATATGCAGATGACACCATCCTTATGGCAGAAAGTGAAGAGGAACTAAAAAGCCTTTTGATGAAACTGAAAGAGGAGAGTGAAAAAGTTGGCTTAAAGCTCAATATTCAGAAAACTAAGATCATGCCATCCGGTCCCATCACTTCATGGGAAATAGATGGGGAAACAGTGGAAACAGTGTCAGACTTTACTTTTTTGGGCTCCAAAATCACTGCAGATTGTGATTGCAGCCATGAAATTAAAAGATGCTTACTCCTTGGAAGGAAAGTTATGACCAACCTAGACAGCATATTAAAAAGCAGAGACATTACTTTGCCAACAAAGGTCTGTCTAGTCAAGCCTATGGTTTTTCCAGTGGTCATGTATGGATGTGAGAGTTGGACTATAAAGAAAGCTGAGCGCCAAAGAATTGATGCTTTTGAACTGTGGTGTTGGAGAAGACTCTTGAGAGTCCCTTGGACTGCAAGGAGATCCAACCAGTCCATCCTAGAGGCGATCAGTCCTGAGTGTTTATTGGAAAGACTGATGTTGAAGCTGAAATTTCAATACTTTGGTCACCTCAGTGAAGAGCTGACTCATTTGAAAAGACCCTGATGTTGGGAAAGATTGAAGGCAGGAGGAGAAGGGGACGACAGAGGACAAGATGGTTGGATGGAATCACTGACTCAGTGGAGATGAGTTTGAGTAAACTCCAGTAGTTGGTGATGGACAGGGAGGCCTGGTGTGCTGTGGTCCATGGGGTTGCTAAGAGTCGGACATGACTGAGCGACTGAACTGAACTGACCAATGTTGTGGCATAAAGCCACATACATTTATTAATATCTTCTTACAGTTCCTCAGGTTGGAAGTCCAAAATCAATTTCACTGGTTTGAAATCAATTTGTCCACAAGGTCCTGTGCCTCAGAGTCACAAGGGGGCAAGTACTTTCCTTGTTTTTCCAAGCTTTCAGTGGCTGTCAATTTCTTTGGCTTGTGGTTGCATTATTTCAATGTCTGCTTCTGTGGTCCCACTATCTTCTCCTCTTCTAACCAATATCCCTCTGCCTCATTCTTGTAAGGATACTTGTGACTACATTTAGTGCTCATCTGGTAAAGAATTTGCCTACAGTGCAGGAGATCCCAGTTTTATCCCTGGATTGGGAAGATCCCCTGAAGAATGAATGGCTACCCACTGCAGTATTCTTGCCTAGAGAATTCCATGGACAGAGGAGACTGGCGGGCTACAGTCCATGGGATCGCAAAGAGTCAGACTGGACTGAGCTACTAACACTTTGACTTCTTGAGTGATCATCTAGAGTAATATCAAGATTCTTCACTTAATCACAGCTGCAGGTACCCTTTTCCTGTACAATTTAACATTTACAGGTTCCAGAAGTTAATTAGAACTTGATATCTTTAGAGGCCATTATTATATCTGTTGAGCTTCCCAGGTGGCTTAGTGGTAAAGAATCCACCTGCCAAAGCAGGAGACACAGGAGACATGGGTTCAATCCCTGGGTCGGGAAGATCCCCTGGAAAAAGAAATGGCACCCCACTCCAGTATTCTTGCCTGGGAAATCCCATGGACAGAGGAACCTGGCAGGCAACAGTTTATAGGGCAGCAATAGAGTTGGAAATGACTTAGTGACTAAAAAACAACATATATTATCATACTATACTAATTTAGCTATGTTTCTTTTATCTGTGCAGCCAAGGCACCTTATGTTTACTTAAATTTACATTTCATGTGTTGGGTTGGCCAAAAAGTTCATTTGGGTTTTTCCATAACATATTATGGAAAAAATCTGAGAGAATTTTTTGGCCAAATCAATATGAACATTCAGTTCAGTTCAGGTGCTCAGTCATGTCCAATTCTGTGACCCTAAGATTGCAGAATGCCAGGCTTCCCTGTCCATCACCAACTCCCAGAGCTTGTTCAAATTCCCGTCCATCAAGTTAGTGATGCCATCCAACTATCTCATCCTCTGTTTTCCCCTTCTCCTTCTGCCTTCAGTCTTTCCCAGCATTATGATCTTTTCTAATATGAGCATTAGATCTTGCTTAAGGTGAAAGGAACGACCCAGTGGCTAAAAATCTGCCTGGAATGCTGGAGACATAAATTTGATCCCTGGGTCAGGACGATCCCATAGAGGAGGGCATGGCAGTCTACTCCAGTATTCTTGCTTGGAGAATTCCATGGACAGGGAAGTGTGGTGGGCTATGGTCCATGGGGTGGCAAAGAGTCAGACACAAAGTCATTTAGTTAGTGACTAAACAACAATGTCTATACATGCTTATCTATTACTGTGAAATGTGATCTTATCACCATTAATACATCAGTCTTAATCTGAAAATTTTATTTTAATTTGGAATATTTATTTCTAAAGGGTAGTGAAAGTAATTGAGAAAATATAAGCAACATATCTTTCTCATATTTATATTGTTCAGCAATATTATTTCTGCAGAATATGGACTTGATCTGGCTTCCTGTTGGAGCAGCTCTGTTGCAAAAGAAAAACTGTTTTTGAAGACCACAGCCACTTTTGCAAATACTGACCAATTTCAAATGATTAAGAAAGAACTAACTAAAATTTTAGCCAACATACAACTGCTGAGAAAAACTAAAGTAGCTTCATAGATTTCTTGTGTTTGTGGAAAGAGGACATAATTTCTAGAAGAGACAAAAAGGGTGACTAGCTGAGTTGTAATTACTGTTAGCTATCCTATTTTAACTATTATGAACGTCGTGGGAAGCTAAAACCTTATGAAACAATAAACACCTCAAGAATAATTTAAAACAGTAAAATAAATACTGAACCATTACCTTGAAAAGATAATTGCAATTATAAGTATACATGCTGAGAAAAATTAGCAAAGCCATTCAATTATTTAGTCTCACATATGCTTTGAAAACCCTTGAAAATTGGGGAGGTATTCATCATTTTTCTTTTACCACAAAAGGCCCATGCAATTTAGTTAATTACTACTATTACATATTGAATAAAACATTTCTTTAGTATATGATACCCAAGTGAAAGATTCTCTCTCAAAGCTTGTTCTAAAAGTGATTTAGAATTATAAAGGCGTAACTGTCATAGGTCAATTATATTAATGATGTCAACTGACTTTTTAAATTGCTTGGGGATATAAAGATGAATAAAAACATCTTTACCTTGTTCAGATGCAAGTTGTATACACACACCTATCATACAGAAAAATTATATATTATACATATATTAATATATAAATGCTTATTGTAACATAGAACAGTAGTGGTTCATAAAGGTGAAGTTTATTATGATGAGGATTATGTTGAGTTGTAAAGTCTACTGTAAAAGTTATCAAACTTTATCTTTTTCTGTAAATTGAAATTAAAGTATAAGGTATTTCATGACAGTATCAACAAACAAGAAGGCACTCTTCTTCATAGTCACCATTATTCATTTTATCAGAAATTTTATACTGATAGTATTGCAATATCTTCATGATTTGTTTAGAGTAATGTCTGGATTAAATAATTTCTTTGGAAGAGGTTTTAGAGGATTTGTGATTGCAGAGGAATTGTTTTTGATCTCTGGCTGGGAATGTTATCTGTGTTAATTTTGCCATGATGAATTGCATAAAGTGCTTTGAGAAGGGAAAAAAGATAGAGCTTAGCAATCAAATGTTGTTGTTCTGTAAAATGTTACCTTTAGAGTCCTTACTTAACCCCGGTATAATGTACAAATTTCCATATAGCTGCTTGAAAATATGGACTTTGTGAGATTAGAATATCATTTTCTTCTTCTTAAAAAAACCCACTACTCTTCCATGGTGAATTTCCGTATTAGCATGTAAAAGTATTCAGAAGTAATTCCATCTTAAAAATATTTGTTTCTTCTAGGACTTTTATTCCTTAAGTAACTTGCATTATAATTAGAGGTAAGATGAGTACCTTGACTCCGATTTAAAATAATCCATTTGTATATGGATACTTACCGTGCTATGAATAAATCAACAAATGCCCTCTCCTTGGTAAATAATCCCATGGGACTAACAGAACTGACACTTAAAAGTTCAGTTATGAAAAATCATTAAACTGGGTTTTTTTCTCTTTGGATTTGTTTTGTTTGTTTGTTTGTTTGTTTTTTTGTCTAGGAAGACTTTCCCTTCTTCAAGATTATTTGTAAGATTCCATATACATGTCAACTTGACCCTTTTCTAGTTTAATTTTCATGCTAAGATTTTTAATATTCATAATTTATTTTTCTGCATATGAGGTACAAACATAATTTATTAGTCAATGACTTTTTCTAAAAAATTTGATATCTGTACAGTTTAATGATAGCACATATTAAAAACTTTATATTCAATTTCTACACTTAAAATTTTCTTCTATTAATGAACATATCACTCTAGTCCTGGTAAAATAGCATTTAATTATTTTTTGGTATGATTTGGCTCATAAGACATGTTTTTTACTATTTTGCCTAAAAATTTCCCAATTATTCATGCATATTTCCTTTTCCAAAACAGGTTGTCCACTTTCAATTAAACCATCTTTGTTGGGATTCTAATAGTCATTATATTTTACTTTCAGATTAATTTGATAGTAATTACACCATTGAGTCTTTCTATTTATATTTGTTTATATAGTCAAAACTTGCTTTAGGGGTACTCTTTCTGCCCCCTTCTGATGCCTATGTCAGAAGCTTTTTCTATCTCCTTTATACTTTAATAAAACTTTATTACACAAAAGCTCTGAGCGATCAAGCCTCGTCTCTGGCCCCGGATTGAATTCTTCTCCTCCGGGGGCCAAGAATCCCGGTGTATTCGCATGATTCAACAACAACCTTTCATCTTGGGGGCTCGTCCGGGATCCTTCAGGACAAGATGGGAGCTAACGATTCCAGCCTCACTCCTTTGAACTTAATTGATTTAAAGGATGCCTTCTATTCAGTGCCTTTGGCGGAAGAAAGTCAATTTCTATTTGCCTTTGAAGACCCTACGCAGCCAGCTTCTCAGTTAACCTGGACAGTTTTGCCCCAGGGATTTCGTGACAGTCCTCACTTATTCGGACAAAGTTTGTCTCGGGATCTACAAAACTTTAATAGTTCTGAAGCAGTGGTGTTACAATATGTAGATGATATTTTGCTCTGTGCTGAGACAGAGGGAGCTTGTTCGCGAACCTCAGAAGATCTTAAACTTTCTGGCAGGCTGTGGTTACAAGGCATCAAGAGAAAAGGCTCAGCTTTGTCAACCATGTTAGATATCTGGGCCTAATCATATCAGAAGGGACTAGGGCCATAGGCCCTGAGAGAATTAAACCTATACTAAATCATCCCCTACCTATGACTTTAAGACGATTGAGAGGATTTTGGGGAATCACAGGTTACTGTCGCATTTGGATTCTGGGTTACGGGGAACTTGCCCAGCCTTTATATAAACTTATAGCTGAAACTCAGCAGGCCCAAACTGACAAACTGGTTTGGTCTCCAGAAACTCAAAAGGCTTTTAAGGTTCTTCAGACTGCTCTCCTGCAAGCTCCAGCTCTGAGCTTACCCACAGGGTCGGAATTTGTTTGTCACTGAAAGAAAAGGTGTGGCATTGGGAGTTTTGACACAACCCCGAGGGCCTCACCAGCAACCTATTGCTTATCTAAGCAGAGAATTAGATGTAGTTTGCAGTGGGTGGCCCCACTGCCTAAAAATAATTGGGGCAGCGGCTTTATTAGCACCTGAAGCTTTAAAAATAATTAACGGACGAAACCTTACTGTACTGACTTCTCACGATGTGAGTGGAATCTTAAATTCTAAGGTTAATATTTGGATGACAGACAGTAGGCTTCTTAAGTATCAGTCATTGTTGTTAGAAGGACCAATAACTAAGCTTAAAGTTTGTGGAAATTTAAATCCTGCCACTTTCCTTCCTGAGAAGGAAAATGAAACACCTGATCACAATTGTTCTCAATTCCTAACTTTAAACTATGCAGCTCGGGAGGATCTAAAGGATACCCCATTAGACAATCCTGACATGGAAATATTTACAGATGGCAGTTCTTTTGTTCAGGATGGAAAGCGTAAAGCAGGTTACGCCGTGGTGACTGCTGAACAGGTTTTGGAAGCAAAATCTCTCCCCCAGGAAACCAGTGCTCAGTTAGTGGAGCTTGCGGCTCTGACCCAAGCTCTAGAGTTAAGCAAAGGGCAGTGGATGGGCCTGATAACCAATGTGAGCTTACTTCTGCTGACTCCAAATATCCTGAGTCTGCCGTTGGATCCTCAAGACAATGTCTTCCTGTCCTGGGCTCACTCCTATGCTGCATTCCACAATCGGTCTAACTGCTGGGTCTGTGGCGCACTCCCCTCTTCATCAGTGGAAGGCTTCCAGAGGTAGACATCTCCACTTCAAGGAAAAGACTTTCTCCAAGTCTATGAATATCTTCGACAACAATCACATGCGATGCCTCTTCTTCATCTGATGACATCTACCAACCCTAAAATGGACTGGTGTAACACGTTGCACTTTAACTATGGACATAATGTGACTTTTAATTTCGATTTTAACTTGTTTTAATGACTATGTTTCCTGCATCTGTAACTGTATAACTGGATTTGTTTCTAGCCGCATGAAAGCTTTTAAGTTACAAATGGTTGCTCAAACTCCTGCTACTGCTGTAGCTTCCCCCAGATATCCTCAATATGAGGATTAGGAGAATATGTTGCCTCACCAATTTAGGGAAAACGCCCCTTGTCAGCTCGGAAGTAGTTATGGAACGAGAACGATGCCCCTTTTCCCTAGGCAACATAATTCTCCTAAAAGAAAAGGGGGAAATGAGAGTCATTTCCTAGGCAGGTTGATAGGGAGTCTAGGGGTCCCCAAGGAGAGAGGGGTCTGGAATTCTCAAGGAAGAAGAAAGGACAAACTTTTTTTCTTTCTCCACATTCCTTAGGATTATATAACAATAATGTATCCTGCCTAAGGACAGTCTTTGGATTCAACCTTCTGTTATCTTAAAATGTTAATCATGGGAGTAGACCTGGTCTTCACAAGGATGTATCTTGCCTGAGGACAGTGTTATCTTAAAATGTAAATTATGGGAGTAGGTCTGATGAGGTCTTTACAACCTCCAGATATTCTTTGGATTATATAACTTCATTGTTAACACTAGCAAGCAGGTACTCTTTCTGCCCCCTTCTGATGCCTATGTCAGAAGCTTTTTCTATCTCCTTTATACTTTAATAAAACTTTATTACACAAAAGCTCTGAGCGATCAAAAAAAAAAAAAAAAAAAAAAAACTTGCTTTATAATATTCAATAAAGAATGAGAATTCATAGTATAAATAGGATACATTCCCTTTTAGTTTTACTCTTCTTTGCATCCTTTTCCCCCTCAGTCTTTCTTTGTGAAAAGGACTGTATTTCTATTGTGTTAGAAGTTATTAATGATACTCATCTCATGAAGTTTCCCAAAGAATGAAATGCTGTACACCTGGAAAACACATTTTAAAATTGCTTGTTGCCGTCTCTGGGGTCGCACAGAATTGGACATGGCTTAGCTTAGCTTACTGTGTTAAATGCATGTTAGCTGCTATTTTTATTGTTTGAAACTATTGCTTTCGTTATGATTATCTTTTATCTGACCACCTACTGAATGGCTTTAATGCATGCTAATAGTGTAGATAATAAAACTACATAGAAAACTATCATTTGTAGATAAAAATCATTTTGTCTCTTCTTTCTCATATGTGCTATTTCCTCATTGTGTTTGATAGGACTATTGGTTCTATGCTAAAGAGTAACAGACAGTATCTTCTTTGTAGAGGAAAATTAGGAGCAATAATTATATAGACATTTTTTTATATTTGGATTTTTAAAAATTATAATCTTTATAATATTAAGAAATCCCCTATTTTTAGATTACAAAAGTCATTTTTTAAAGTAACTGTTAAATTTCATGAAATGCTTTAGAAAGCATGTTACACATGTAGTTTTTCTCTTTTATCTTTGTAATTTATTAGAATAGTCTACCAAATGTCCTGGTGTTCACCCAATTTGACATTTTTAGAATATATTCTACTCGCTCATGATGCTTGGCTCTTTAAATAGATTTCTGGATTTGATTTGCTCTTACACTTAGGACCTGGGATCTGTATTCATAAGTGACATTGGTTATTTCTTTTTTCTTGGTGTGTCTGTGTATACCATTTATGTTTGGTTTGGGTTATGATAGACACAGAAATGATCTTCCCTGGTGGCTCAGCAGGTAAAGAATTCTTCCTGCAATGTAGATGTGAGAGATGCAGTTTCAGTCCCTGGGTTGGACATATTCCCCTGGAGGAGAAAATGGCAACCCACTCCTGTATTTTTGCCTGAAAAATCCCATGGACAGAGGAGTCTGGCGGGCTACAGTCCAAGGGGTCACAAAGAGTCAGACATTACTGAGTACACACAGCAACAAAACACAGAAATGAGTTGGGAGTTATTTCATCTTTTCAAGATCTGGGACAAGATAATGTAGAACAAAGATACTCTCTCCCCTTGGATATTTGTTGTTATTCCATTACCGTGAATTTGAGGCTTTTGATGGAAATTATCCATCTACTCTTAATAGAAACTACAGAAAAATGAGATTAGCTGAGAAGGGCTGGTTAACCTAACTTTAGAGAAACAAAACTAAACAAAAATATAACAACATTCATGAATACCGGATATGTAATTGATTGCAATTGATTGCTTATTTTAGTGTTAAATGTCCATCTCTTATGACCAGAATCTGTCAGTACTTTGTTCATTGATAGATTTTTAGTACCGAGAATAGTGCCAAGCACATGCTGCTGCTGCTGCTAAATCGCTTCAGTCGTGTCCGGCTCTGTGCAACCCCATAGACGGCAGCCCACCAGGCTCCCCCGTCCCTGGGATTCTCCAGGCAAGAACACTGGAGTAGGTTGCCATTTCCCTCTCCAATGCATGAAAATGAAAAGTGAAAGGGAAGTCGCTCAGTCGTGTCCGACTCTTCGCGACCCCATGGACTGCAGCCCACCAGGCTCTTCCATCCATGGGGTTTTCCAGGCAAGGGTACTGGAGTGGAGTGCCATTTAGTAGACCTTTAATAAATTTATGTTCATTAAATAAATGAATAAGGTAATAAATGCCTTTTGTTTGGTTGGGAATGGATGTTTCTTTAGGGAGATTTGAGAAAATTCTAGGTAGTATAATTGTCTTTCAGAATATTTTATTTTTAGCAACCTTTATGTGATACTGAAAAAATATATATGTATAGACACTGTTTCTTAGAAAAGTTTATGCATGATTATATTCTGTTTGAGAGTCCCTTGGACTGCTAGGAGATCCAACCAGTCAATCCTAAGGAGATCAGTCCTGGGTGTTCATTGGAAGGACTGATGTTGAAACTGAAACTCTAATACTTTGGCCACCTGATGCAAAGAGCTGACTCATTTGAAAAAACCCTGATGCTGGCAAAGATTGAGGGCAGGAGGAGAAGGGAACGACAAAGGATGATATGGCTGGATGGCATCACCGACTCAATGGACATGGGTTTGGGGAAACTCCAGGAGTTGGTGACGGACAGGGAGGCCTGGCCTGCTGCGGTTCATGGGATCGCAAAGAGTCAGACATGACTGAGCGACTGAACTGACTAACTGACTGATATTCTCTTTGTTCAGGTTTATAAACTTCACTCTATTTCAATCCCATACTGCTTTCTTAACTAAATATACTTTGGGATCCAGTGGACATAGGGAAGAACCGGCTGCAATGAGAAAATGCCAATAACAACCTTCCATATGTTATTTTCGGTGTCATGCTTGTTATGAAGTTAAGTTGTTCCTTCCTATCACTAGATATCTTAAACTTTCTAAAGACATAAATCAGAAATTTTTTAGGAAGACTAGGATTTCTCCCAAAAGAGGAAAACCATTTAATTCTAAAGTATAATGATTCAGCTGGTAAACATCATTAAAAAATCATTCTTGTTACTTTTAATACAGTGGCATGGATTAAATAGAGAGCAGTGCTTATTTTAAAAATACTTTATAATTTGTAATAAAAGGGAAAATCTAAGTTTTTCATCTGTTACCTTGTTAATCCCACAAATCGTCATATTCCATCTTGCCTTTTTTTCTTTATGGAGTCTATTTATTCTTTTGGAATAGACGCATCTCCCTGATCCCCAATCACTTTTTCTTTCCTCTCCATAGGTCCTGTTCATGTTTCAAACTTTACCTACTTTTTGAAGACTCTTCTATCCTCTGGTCTACTTTCTCCAGCTCTTCATCAAAGCTCCATTTTAGCAATGATAATATTTATTATAATTCTATTTCCATTTTCCCCCTAGTAGATTGTAGACTTTAACAGGGCAGAAAAATTTTTATTTAATACTTTAATTGTTGACCTATTTAATTAAACTCAATATAACCTTAACAAGGAGTACAGTTAATCAATGTTGATTAAATAAATGCATTTTTAAGAAGCATGTGTTTCTACAATAGACCCAGCCTAGAAATGAAACTTCTTTACCTGGGTCTTAAATGTAGTCCACAAAGTTTGAATCATTCTCTTTTTGTTCTTGTACTCTTTTCTCAACTCTCAAATTTATACATATACAAATGAGGAGAAAGAAAGGTAAGAAAGTATTAATAATTTGGATTCTTGGAGTAGCAAGGACCATTGACAAAAAAAAAAAAAAGGGTAACAGAGTGGTAATTGTGCATATCAGGTTTACCCTTTTATTTCATAGCAGGAGTGAATTATATCAGAACAACCCTTCCAAATGTCCTTTTTTTAAATGTCTTTTTCCTAATTATAAAGTATTACCTAAGGGCTTTCCAGGTGGCACTAGTAGTAAAGAACCTGCCTGCCAATGCAAGAGGTATAAGATATGTGAGCTTGATCCCTGGGTCAGAAAGAGCTGGTAGAAGAGGGCATGGCAACCCACTCCAGTATTCTTGCCTGGAAATTCCCATGGACAGAGGAGGCTGGCAAGCTACAGTCTATAGGGTCGAAAAGAGTCGGACACAACTGATGCAACTTAGCACACAGGCACATCTCACCTTGTCTTTCACAGGAAAGAAAATTCCAAGAAAATGTAGCCTCAGCTATTAATAGGAAAAAAAGCAAAACTAATCCAGTTATAGGAAATTTACAGGAATGTTTACCCATCCTCTAAAAACTCTTCATGAAGAAAGATCATTTTTCTAGGTTCTAGGAGAAGGTAGATACTTTAGGTACATGAAAGTTGAATATGAGGAGCTAAGCTTCCGTTAAGCTCTTAACTACTGGCTAAATAAATCTTTGTGTATCTAAATAGTAAGTCCACTTATTTTTTTTTTTCAGAGACATGTTCAAACCTAATTGAAAATATTTTTAAAGTTATTATTGGATGGTAAGAGTATGGGGTGGAGTTGGCCTTAGGGGAATTAGAGTAGCAATAATAAAAAGGATGTTGGAAAACACATGCTTGGCTCAACTCAGGATAACCGCAGAAAACAGGACAGACCAAGAAGGAGGAGGAAAGCAAGATGAATGATGTGAAGCTTACTGTTTTGGGAGGTGAAGGAACAGGGAAATCTGGTAAATGTGTTTTTTTTTTTTTTTTTTTTCTGGTGTAGAGTACATAAAGAGTGAGAAATATATTGATGTTATATATATATAAACATATTATAATTTATAGAGTTGATATAACTATATATTATTTCTCAGTAGGAGTTTTCATTTTATAAGCAAGCAATGCAATTAACTTTGTATTTATAAAATGTATATACAGGTTGAAGAATACATCTGTTTGAAGTATTAATTTGTATCTTGTTCTACTGATGTTTAAAATAAATAGGACCAACAGGAAATCCCTCCATCATGATCCCACATACTTCTCACTCTGTCACACCTGCCCCCACACCTGCATGCGTGTGTGCTAAGTTGCTTCAGTCTTGTCAGACTCTCTGCAACCCTAGGGCCTGTAGCCCACCTGGCTCTTCTGTCCATGGAATTCTCCATTCAAGAGTACTGGAATAAGTTGCCATGCCCTCCTCCAGGGCATCTTCCTGACCCAGGGGTTGAACCCACATCTTTTGTGTCTACCTGCATTAGCAGGCAGGTTCTTCACTGACAGCACCACCTGAGAAGCCTCAGTGGTCAAGCAGTGGTCTTGAAAAGATTCCACTGCCCTGAGACTAACTGTGGAGAGAAATATGTGAAGACCTGTGGATTATTTTTAACTTTTTTAAAAATTTATTTATTTTTAATTGAAGGTTAATTGCTTTGCAGAATTTTGTTTTCTGACAAATATCAAGATGAATCAGCCGTAGGTATACATAAGCCACGTTTCAGAGGAGGAAAAAGAAAAAGAAAACACTTTGAAGGGAGATGAGGACATGGCTTTTTAAATGCCTGGGAACTGAGCGACACGGTGCCCATGACCTTGGAAGCTACGCGTTTGTCTTTGTTACATGGTGGTAGTAAGGATGCTGCCAATAGAGCCACCTGAGCCTGGTGAATCCTAACTGGCCAGACCCAGGAGCTGCAGTAAGATTAACCAACACTAGAGGGCGATCCTCCGTTTCTTGGATTTTGAAGTCCCTGTTTCCTTAAACATTCGCAAAGGTGTGATACTGTCCTGGCCACTATTACAAACATGTGGCACCTTGGAGCCACAATTAATTTGATGAAATAAAAAGATATCATGGTTCTTGCATCTCAGATTTAATAAGAAATCTGTCTCTGTTGCAAAGCTGAGGTTTCTTATGTGTGTTTGCCTTAGTGAATTACTTACACAGTGAATTGAGTGGGCACCACAGTAAGATCACTTTCTTTCTAGCCTCCTAATTTTTACGGTTTTATGATTGCTAATCTTACTGATTATTATTTAGACCAGAATTTAGTAAAACTGCAAGGTCTTCATTAATACTTAGTAATTTTTAAGCCAAGAGATAAAACCTTACGTACATACATGTGTGCTGTGCTTAGTTGCTCAGCCCTGTCTGACTCTGCGACCCCGTGGAATGTAGCCTGCCAGGCTCCTCTGTCCATGGGATTCTCCAGCCAAGAATACTGGATTGGGTTGCCATTTCCTCCTCAAGGGGATCTTCCCAACCCGGGGATTGAACCCAGGTCTCCCACATTGCAGGAGGATTCATTACTGTCTGAGCCACCAAGGTAGCTAAATTGTTACCTGTGTCTTAAAACTGATAAGACCTTAAATTCAGCTTGTTTTGTTTTGCAGCCCTTATAGTAAGGTTTCTTACCAAGCGCTTCATTGGAGAATATGCTTCTAATTTTGGTAAGTCGCTACTTTAGACTTTTTCACTTTAAAACTTCAGCATCATCAATTAACATCAGTGCGTGTGTGCTCAGTTGCTAAGACTTATCTGACTGTTTGCAACCCTATGGACTGTATGTAGGCCACCAGGCTTCTCTCTTTTTGGGATTTTCAAGGCAAGAATACTGGAGTGGGTTCCATTTTCTTCAAATTAACAACATCAGAGAAGCATTTTCATAGAATCTTCTATTTTTGCACTTTTAAGCAACTTGTTTAATTCATGGACTCTGATTTTAAAAGCCCAAATAAGTATTTTAACTAAATATTCTTTCATGATAAAATTTATCCAGTTTTATGTTAACTGAGATACATTAGAAATCCAGTTGATTTCAGTCTAGAACTAGAAAAACCTTAAACCTGGGTCCCACCCATCTGCACCAACCATTGCAGAGCATGTGAGTGTGGGGGTTTTGTTAAACTGTGAAGCAATTTTAAAATTAAAGCAACATCTGCTGAGAGATAAAGACTAACTATAAAAGCACAAGTAACTACAAAATAAATGCTTATTTTATTTAAAGCATTTATTTAATAAATGCTTATTTTCAAAAGACCATGTGAAAATAACAGGAAAATTATGCTTTGACTAAAGATCATATCATAATTATGTAGGTTGCTTATGTAAGTTTCAGAGAAATTCTAAAACAGGTGCCAGGGCACCTTGATATAATCTTAGGATCATTTCACTAACTCTACCATAATTTTGTTATTTTTATCAAAATTAGCATGACATATGGGAAATGCCACAGTGGGGAATTAATAAAAAGTGGGGAATTTTGCCAGAAGTTTGAATATATTTTTGGCTCAAAAATTAATCTATATAATGCTACTAATATCTTACCTGATTGAAGGCATGGTGGGGAAAGGTTTTTTGTTTTTTTTAATAGGAATGAAGATTTTAAGAAATAGAATTGGGAGAAAGGGATTTTTTTTTTTCATTCCATTATACTTAGAGTAAGAAGTTACAATTGCAAGTGTTTTTCATGAGAAATAAACAACAACAAAAATCTTTAGCATTCATTTATGAGGTAGCATTATTAGAGTATTTTAGAAAACAACTTTGAAGTATTGCATTGTGTTGCTGCCTGCATGTAGCCAACATAGTATTTTAGTTCATATGATGCTGTGAGTGTTTTAGGGCAAGCTCTGATTATAGAAAGAAAAAATATATAGAAAGAGAAACTCTTATTGTTTCATTTCTCAGGTCAACAACTTCAGTCATAAAGGGCCAGATAACACACAAACTAAGAGTAAGGCATGAGAAAGTGTTCCAAAACTATAAAACAATACACATTTACAAAGAATAATTAACAGCAACAACAAAAGTAAATGTCACCTTAATCTTTAATACAACATAGTTATATAAGCAAATGAAGTATGCATATTTCTGGCTATTACACCTCTATTGAAAAATAAGACCTAGAGACATTTATAAAGACAATGAAGTGAGTTAAAGGTCCACAGCAAGAAGATTAATTAGCCAAAAAATGACCTTATGTGTAAATGAAGGCCTACAGGGGGAAATAATAAAATTCTAAAATGTTAAGAGCTGGTGACCCCTGCTGGCAGTTTTTGAGTATTGAGAGTAGGTATTTTTAAAGGTCTCAGGAGGAAATGATATAGTTCATGGTTGTTGCTGTTGTTTAATCTCTCAGTCATATCTGACTCCTTTGCAACCCATGGATTGTAGCCCACCAGGTTCTTCTGTCCATGGGATTCTCCAGGAAAGAATACTGGAGTGTGTTGCTATTTCCTCTTCCAGGGGATCTTCCCCACTCGGGGATCGAACCTGTGTCTGCATCTCCTGCATTGCAGGCACATTCTTTACTGCTGATAACTCACGGTAGTAAGCTTACGAAGTTTAGAATAAACTGTCTGAAGACATATTTTAAGATTTAATTAAACAGTAACAAATTTCACTCTGTGTAGCCTAGAAGGATCTCAGAATGTACCCCTGGGCTTCCCTGGTGGCTCAGTGGTAAAGTATCCGCCTGTCAATGCAGGAGACACAGGTTCAATCCCTGGTCCAGGAAGATCGCACATGCTGCAGAACAACTAAGTCCATGTGTCACAACTGTTGAACCTGTGCTCTCGAGCCCGGGACCCGCAACTACCGAGGCCACATGCTGCAGTTACTGAAGTCTGAGCACCCTAAAGCCTGTGCTTCCCAACGAGAGAAACCACTGCAGTGAGAAGCCCATGCACCACAACTAGAGAAAAGCTCCCACAGCAACAAAGACCCAGCACAACCAACAATTAATTAATTAATTGAATTACATAAAATAAATGTCATCCCTAACCCCCTGAAGCTGGCTTTCCCAAATGTCAGCTACATCTTTCTACCAAGGGTTATGGAGTGTTTGCCAGAATGGGTCATGTGTCAGTTGGCAAATGTATCAGTATGCAATTCTGGAGATAAGTTAGGTCTTGTATGAAAACACTGGAGGGACAGTTACAGAAAAGAAGTCTTTCATTCATTCAAGAAATATTTATTGGACACCTGTCATGTGGCAGTTACTCTTCTAGAGGCTATGGTAATGAACAGACTAATATATAGGCACAAAAACATGTCAGTGAATAGGTACAGTGGTGAAATTCATTTTTAAGAAATATATATATGAGCAAATATAGCAAATACATGTTTTTTTTTACCACTATCAATAAAGAAAAGCTACTAAAACTAAAATATGACTGGTTGAATTTATAGGGCTATATTTATATTTGGCTGATCCAAATATAAATCCATGTTTTAAAATTCTGGAGTATTTCCATACTGATAATGAGTATATGTATATTTTGCAGAATCTATCTATAACAAACATTTGTGTTTGGAAGGGAAGCAATTGAATCTAGAAATATATGACCCTTGTTCTCAGGTAAGTAAACCAAAATACTTTTATATTTTCAATCATGATTTGAAGAAGATAGGATAAGGGTAAGTGTGCAGTTGCTAGCCTTAATATTGAAGTTACTTCTCAATTTTAATTATTAAATATTTAAGAAATTATTTTAGTGTTATATTATCTAGCTTCTCTGTAAAGTTATGACAAAATTATGTTACAGATATCTTTAAAATAGCAATATTATTATGCTTTCATAATATATTTTTATCAGGTCACAATGTAGCTGTCAAAATACTAATAGTTTAATGCTTATTAATTCATAGTTTATATAATTTATATAATTTATATAAACATATAATTCATAGTTTATATGTTTGCTAAGTTGCATTTGTTGATAACTAAAGAAAATGAAAGTGAAGTAGCTCAGTCGTGTCCGACTCTTTGCGATCCCACGGAATGTAGCCTACCAGGCTCCTCCGTCCATGGGGTTTTCCAGGCAAGAGTACTGGAATGGGTTGCCATTTCCGTCTCCAGAGTATCTTCCTGACCCAGGGATCAAACCCAGGTCTCCCGCATTGTAAGCAACACGCTTTACTGTCTGAGCCACCAGATAACTAAACCACTGTCAATAAAACCAAAGTAAGAAGGATTTTGAGTACAAACCCCTTTATTCAAACACCAATACAGCATACTAATGCATATATATGGAATTTATTTTTTAATTTATTTTATTTTATTTTTTAACTTTACAATATTGTATTGGTTTTGCCATACATCAACATGAATCCACCACAGGTATACACATGTTCCCCATCCTGAACCCTCCTCCCTCCTCCCTTTCCGTACCATCCCTCTGGGTCGTCCCAGTGCACCAGCCCCAAACATCCAGTATCGTGCATCAAACCTGGACTGGCGACTCATTTCATATATGATATTATACATGTTTCAATGCCATTCTCCCAAATCATCCGACCCTCTCCCTCTCCCACAGAGTCCAAAAGACTGTTCTATACGTCAGTGTCTCTTTTACTGTCTCGTATACAGGGTTATTGTTAGATGGTAAGGATAACCCTGTATGCGAGACAGCAAAAGAGACACAGATGTATAGAACAGTCTTTTGGACTCTGTGGGAGAGGGAGAGGGTGGGATGATTTGGGAGAATGGCATTGAAACATGTATAATATCATATATGAAACGAATCGCCAGTCCAGGTTCGATGCATGATACTGGATTCTTGGGGCTGGTGCACTGGGACGACCCAGAGGGATGGTACGGGGAGGGAGGTGGGAAGGGGGTTCAGGATGGGGAACACGTGTATACCTGTGGCAGATTCATGTTGATGTATGGCAAAACCAATACAATATTGTAAAGTAATTAACCTCCAATTAAAATAAATAAATTTATATTTTAAAAGTTTAAATATAATTATATAAGTAAGAGAAGGGTGGCTAGCTGTTCAATATTTCAAAACATCTCTATCCCCTGTGGGATAGATTTTGTTGGGTATGGCAAACATCCTTCAAATCTTTTTTGCTAAACCTTAATCACTATTGTTGCTTTACTGATTTAAATCTGTTACTAAAAAATCAATACATATTCTGTTCACTAATATAGAAGATACTGTCTCCTGTGTGGATATGGTGTTAAAGGCAATTATTAGGGCTCATCAAATTTTCAGAAAAAGAGAAGTTTTTTTAGAGAAAAAGTTATCAAATGAAATAGATATAACTTTATTATAGTTCTTTATTTTTTAAAAAAATTTGATCACTTTTGATAAAAGAAAAAGTGTGATACAAAGAAACTGCATTTTAGAAAATAGCAGTATTTGCTTACTGAATTCTCTTCCAGGTAAAATGGGTCTCCATTAATTAGCTGTCTGTCATGTAAAATACAGAGGTCCAATCCTACCACTTTCAATGTGTTTGATTTATTTTCAGCCACAGAAAGCAAAATTTTCCCTCACAAGTGAGCTGCATTGGGCAGATGGGTTTGTTATTGTGTATGACATCAGTGACAGGTCTTCCTTTGCATTTGCAAAAGCATTAATCTACAGAATTCGGGAGCCACAGACAAGTCATTGTAAAAGGTGAGGTATTTTTCATTCCTCTCTACTTTCTTTTTAGTAAATCATCATAGAGCTGTAAGCATCATTAGGAAGAATTTAATACAGGTTTCCAATTACAAAATTTAACAGCCCTGAACAAGCCACCTTCCATTCCACAGGAGTTACACATGTAGTAAAAGGAGTAAGATGAGAATACTTTATATCCTGAAAGACATCAACAGTTAACTTGCCCCAATAAATGACTGTTTTACAAGACAGCTTCTATTGTTAACATGACAATCGCTTGCAAAATAATAGTCCTTTGTACACAAGATAGTTCCCTTTCCACCTTTCTTTTTCATTCCCGCAAAAATGTTAAGGATACTAAATAAATCCAGATATATTACGTTTGGCATTCAATTCCTAGTCATTGGTATTTTCAGTCTACAAAGCAAAATAGACTGAATAATCAAACCATTACAAATTCTAAGTATGAGACTACATTTTTCTCCATTTCACCTCCTAAAATAAAGAGCTAATCTACAATGCCCTATTGTTAATGTCTTGACAAAGTCATTATGCAGGAAAACAATGATGCCTTAAACTATTTTTGAATTAGTAGATATATGTTTAAACCTATGAATTTCCCATTTTTAGTTTTCCTTTTTTTTAAATTGCTTTATCCTTTCCCTTTAAAATAGTTATTTTTGTTCAACATGCTGGTGTAAGGGATTCTTTGTGCTCTTAGCCAGATTTGCCCTTCTCTAATATCATGCTAATCTGGGAAGCAAGGAAGCACAATATCATTCCTGAAAATTGATATCTGTGATTTTAATATCTTTTTTAAATGCCCATTATCAAGAAATAATCAGATAATAATTGATAAGGGGTGTTCCCTTGGAGTCATTCGATGTGAATTCTTGTTTATATCTGATTGACCTTGGGTAAACCCTTTAATTTCTAGACCTTCTTTTTCTGATTATAGAACTGATGGAAACATGGTAGGAGAAAAGAATATGATTTTACTAAGAAACCTCAGGGCTCTGATTTCCTATAATATTACTGATTTTGAGGGAACTCCATTGTTTTGGGTGTTAAATATTTTATGTTTAAGCACCATAACTGTGGTAAGGGTAAGTAATTAAAATTACTTTGCTATTCTTCATTATCAAAAGAATCACTCAAGAAGAATTAAAAATGTATATTTTAAAAATCCTTATATTTGACATTCTCAGGCAATATTCTTAATGTGTTGATCAAATAATTCTTGGGTATTTCCAATTTTTAATCTTTAAGTAGAGTCTATTTCCAAATCTCTTATCTATAGATAGAAAGAAAATATGGCATTTAAAAAATTATATCTGATATTTGTGACTTATCCTTCAAAATATTTCATTTATTCTTCCCCATTAATTCTTCACAATAATTTTCTGAACTATATGTGTGAAAGTCACTCCGTCGTGTCCAACTCTTTGTGACCCCGTGGACTGTAGCCTGCCACACTCCTCTGTCCATGGAATTCTCCAAGCTAGAATACTATAGTGGGTAGTCATTCCTTTTTACAGGGGATCCTCCCAACCCAGGGATCGAACCTAGGTCTCCCACGTTGCAGGAAGATTCTTTACTGTCTGAGCCACCAGGAAAGCCCGAGAATACTGGAGTGGGTAGCCTATCCCTTCTCCAGTGCATCTTCCTGACCCAGAAATCAAACTGGGATCTCCTGCATGGCAGGCAGATTCTCTACGAGCTGAGCTACCAGGGAAGCCCTATATAAAGAGATATTATTAGTATATGAACTATGTCATAATATACTATTACTATCATCAAGAGTCTAGTGTTAGACATGCAATGCTTTTTCCTTGATGGCTCAAACCATCATGTGAATAAAACATACTTTGGTGGTTTCTATACAATATCTCTTGAGATGGTGTTGAAGACTTCATTTTCCCATTTCTTCCCTATAGTAGATATCTTGGCACTATTTCTTGTCATTTAAGGACCAGTGGCCATACTGTATTCTTCAAATGAAACCCTGCTTTAGAAATGTTGCACTGTAACCACAGAGATTGTATTGATATTTGCCAAAGACATTACCTTACAAAGAAATATATTTCTTAAATAAATCAGAAAAGTTGTACACAGTTACAAGATGGTAAAATTTTCTTTAGAATATGTTATAATGAATATTAACAGGGAACAAACAGTGATGAGTACTGAATAATATTTTTCCTTAAGAAAACTGTATTTAAATTGTTTAATTAGTAAAGAAGCAGTAGCTAGTCCTTCTCTTTCAATTGATAAGAAAATGAAAAATAATGCTTAATAAGCATCTTTAATAAAAGATGCTTTTATTATTATTATTTTTATTTTTATTATAGCCTGGCATTGAGCTAGGTTTTCGACATACTTCTTCATTCTGGGTGATGAGAACTATTTTACCTTTTTTGTTTTTTAACATATAAGAGAACTGAAAATGGAAAATGATGTCACACTCATGTCTTGTTAATAAACAGAGCCATAGTTCCAGGAATAGATTTGTGCCACTTCAAATCTTATGCTTTAAGAGTTTTGTTGGGTCTGTGTCATTTACATTTAATCTAAAATCCTTTTTATGAGTAAATGAGGATACACACATGACTACAAATACACACGAACAAATAATACACATAATATTTTTTCCTTTTTTGGGGGGGGGTCCTATAATTCATTTTTATATAAACCTACTTAATATATAAAAAAAGAGTTGTTAAAGCAGTCTTACCAAAGAATTGTGTATCTGTATTTCAGACCTGTGGAGTCAGCAGTGCTTTTGGTGGGTAACAAGCAAGATCTCTGTCATGTGCGAGAGGTTGGCTGGGAAGAAGGGCACAAACTGGCATTGGATAACCGGTGCCAATTCTGTGAACTGTCTGCAGCAGAGCAATCTCTGGAGGTGGAAATGATGTTTATCAGAATTATCAGGGACATCCTGACAAACTTCAAACTCAAAGAGAAGAGAAGATACAGTGGATCTAAATCCATGGCCAAGCTGATCAATAATGTATTTGGAAAGAGAAGGAAATCTGTTTAGTAGACATGTGATCCTGGGGGATTTATTATATCAGAGAGTTTCAAACATTTGTTTGGGAATTAAATTTACCTTTTGTGTGCAGCGAAAACATTCTCTTAGAGATATGAAATAATTGACCATGAACCACAACTGTGTTTTCAAATATATAGTTTGCCTTTTTGGTTGCTTGTATCTTATACATTTTGCTTCACACTATTCTCTATACACAGAATAGTATTAGTATAATTTCATGGTGGATTACTGTACAGTTTACCTTACCAAATAAACCCTGCTTATGTAATTTTCTTAAACTACCATTCTTTAGGGCTCCCTTACCTATATTTTATATATGTCTTTTAGATGAAATATGTAGTTATATATAGGAGGAGAAGGGGACGACAGAGGATGAGATGGCTGGATGGCATCACTGACTCGATGGACATGAGTCTGAGTGAACTCTGGGAGTTGGTGATGGACAGGGAGGCCTGGCGTGCTGCAATTCATGGGGTCACAGAGTCAGACACGACTGAGCGACTGAACTGAACTGAACTGGTAGTTATATTCACCTGGTAGCTCAGCTGGTAAAGAATCCACTTGCAGTGCAGGAGACCCAGTTTGATCCCTGGGTTGGGAAGATCCCCTGGAGAAGTGGAGGGCTACCCAGTCCATATTCTGGCCTGAAGAATTCCATGGACTGTATAGTTCATGGGGTATCTAAGAGACATGGCTGCAACTTTCACTTCACTTCTTCAATATATTATAGAGCTTAATTTATCAATTTGTAAAATTCAAGATCTATTTAACAGAAATGCATGGATTTAATTTAGAAAGTGTATCTATAATAAGCAGTGAGTTATTTAAGATCACACAAGTTTTTTTTTTTTTTTTTTTAACTGCTAAGGCCTTAAGAAGTTAAATTCTGGGGAAAGAATAAAGTCAGATGAATGGAAAAATTAGCACTGACGTATATATGTTACCATATGTAAAATAGATAGCTGGTGAGAAGTTGTTGTATAACACTGGGAACCTAGCCTGGTGCTCTGTGATGACCTAGAGTGGTACGGTAGAGGGAGGGGAGGGGAGGGAATCTCAATAGGGAGGTGATATATGTATAATTACGGCTGATTTGTATTGTTGTATGGCAGAAACCAATACAACACTGTAAAACAATATTCCCCCAATTAAAAAAATAAATGTTTCTTACCCATAGTTTATATTCGGCCTGATGATGAAAAAGTCTACATTTCTTTATTGTATACTATAGTAACAAGGGCAATTATCATAGAGTAAAAACTGATGCGGCTAAGATCCTTTTTAGATTAAAAGATTAGCATCATGTATGAAACGAGTCGCCAGTCCAGGTTCCATGCACGGTACTGGATGCTTGGGGCTGGTGCACTGGGACAACCCAGAGGGAGGGGAGGGGAGGGAGGAGGGTGGAGGGTTCAGGATGGGGGACGCGGGTATACCTGTGGCAGATTCATTTCGATATTTGGCAAAACTAATACAATTATGTAAAGTTTAAAAATAAAATTAAATTAAAATAAAATAAAATAAAATTTGTGTCAAAAAAAGAGATTAGCATTTTTTTTTAAGTTCATTTGGAAATCTAGATGTCATAGGGGAAGGAAAAGGTAAAAACTAGTAGATAATTATATAAGCTTGAAGCCCTTATTGTCCTGAAATAAGTATTACATGAGACAAAAACATTTTGGGCCTTCTACCATTACATAGGGTACAATTTCCCCCCCAAAGTCATCTGTCCACCTCCTGGACTGCAGCGCCCCTTCTGCCATCCTTGGTGAGCCTGCTGACTGCTGCATTTCAAGTTGCAGGTCGAGGCCTGATTTCAGCCAAATCACTGATAAGTAAGGTTTGATTTCTGATACGTTCACCTGGGCGTACATGCAATGCTCCTAATATTGAGCTATAGAGTTAACATTGAGAAATGGAGTATTTCCTATCATATCAGTAAACAAGGATGTCACGGTCATCAGCAATTGCAGCCGTCCAACATGAGCTGATGAGTCCTGAGGACACTCAGGAAGGAAAAGAATACCTGCCATCTAGCAGCCACTCTCTGCAGCCATCCCTGCAGGGCTCTTCGGGGAGCCGTGGGGGAACCCAGGCTGTGAAAACACAAGATAATGGCCCAGATAACTGAGGTGCATATGAAAGGAATGATTTCAGTGAGCACAGACTCTTGCATGTTTCCATACATAGAAAAGTACTAACTTCCTTAACTTGGGATATCTGGTTTCTCTAATTAATGGTAATCTTTTGAAGTTTCTGAGGACTATGTGCTCAGAGTCATGCCCAACTCTTTGTGACCCCATAGACTGTAGCCCACTAGGCTCCTCTGTCCATGGAACTTCCCATGCAAAAATATTGGAGTTGCCATGGCCTCCTCCAGGGGCTCATCAAGACCTAGGGATGGAACCTGTGTCTCCTGAGCCTCCTGCATTGGCAGGCAGATTCTTTTATCACTGTGCCACCTAATGACTACCTGTCTTTTGTTGTGAAAATCCTATATATCCTAGCTCCTTCCCTCGCCTCCTAGGAGCAGGTTCTCAGAGTTATCTGAAACGCTTTCTCCTGGGTTGCCATCCTCATTTTGCCCCAAATAAAACTTGACTCGCAACTCTCGTGTTGTGCTTTTTTTTTTTTTTAATTCAACATGTATGTGCACTAACCTAGAGACCATGTGAAAGATCTTCAGTAGAGGGTGGTAGACAGGAGTCCAGGAGGGTAATACAAACTGTTTTGCTGCACAGGATAGAATCCATCTCATTGACATGATCTTGCTCATGGTGAGTCATGAGCCAACATTTAGCTCTCCTGTTGTAGAGAAAGCTAACCTGGATGATACACAAGTGGAAATAAGGAAACTTGTATGTGGTAGTTACAAAATAGTTCAGAATGTTCATAAAGATGGGGGAGTTTGAGTTGTTATGAAGGGTTGGGCCCAAGAACCCACCATCTGATCGTGTTCTCTGGGACGATTCAGAGGAACTTCCTGTACTATAAGGAAGTGAGGAACAGAGTGGTGAAGAGGCAAAGAGCTTTGACAAGCATCATAGTGACTGTGCTCCACCGGGCAGAGCTGACAGTAGAGATGCTGCCATTGAACCCCACTTGTCAGTATCAATGCAAATGATAGAATCCTGGGACAGCAGAATCTGGATGCCAGTGTTTAACCCAAAGGCTGTTTAACCTTGAGAGTCCCTTGGATTACAAGGAGATCACACCAGTCAATCCTAAAGGAAGTCAACCCTGAATATTCATTATAAGAACTGTTGCTGAAGCTGAAGCTCCAATACTTTGGCTACATGATGCAAAGAACCAACTCATTGGAAAAGACTCTAATGCTGGGAAAGATTGAAGGCAAAAGGAGAAGGGGGCAGTAGAGGATGGAATGGTTAGATAGCATCACCGACTCAGTGGACATGAATTTGAGCAAACTCCGGGAAATAGTGAGGGATGGAGGAGCCTGGCATGCTGCGTCCATGGGGTTGCAATGATTTGGACATGACTTAGCGACTGAACAACAACTATTTAACCTGTCAGCCTATTTATCCATTCACTCAGCCCCCAGAGAAACAATGCTGTATCTAGAGCAAGGCTCCATTTTTTATACTGGTTGGTTGGAAACTTAGATGCTTTATTGAGGCAAAGTCCATATTGTGGGCTCAAACCTTGCTGCCATCCTTGCCACCAAGGCCATTGTTATCCTGAGTCCATTACATATAAGCACAACAGTGGTCAAGCAAAACAAGATTATCTGTAGGGCAGTTCATCCTGCTCATTTGGATGTAAAGTGATTTCGCATTGGTGGATGCTCTCTAGTGGGCATTAAAATGATACACAAAGACCTGTACATTTTATGCTGTCTCTCGGAGATCCATTCACATACTTTTTCTCCAGTCCTTCTTGGCACTGTTCTTCCAGTCTTACCTCTTACAGATGTGTGCATGCATGCTCAGTCATTTTCGACTCTGTGCTATAGCCTGCCATGCTCCTCTGTCCATGAGATTTTCCAGGCATGAATACTGGAGTGGGTTGCCATTTCCTACTCCAGGGAAACCTTGTCCACCTAGGGATAGAACCTGCGTTTCCTGCATTGGCAGGCAGATTTGTTACCACTGTACTACCTGGGAAGCCCACCTCTTACAGATACCTCTGACCAACTGGCAAAACTATGATCATGGTCTAAAACTCTGTACCATCTTGTATTACACCTTCCTGTCTTATAGGGTACACAACAAAGTCTACTGACAAATGGGATGGTTTGCTTTTACCAATAAACTTCATGGTCACCTCTGGGCAGATCTGTAATGAGAGCCTGTCCTCTTTTGCCTGGCACTATCACGTCAAGCTTGAGTGAGGAGTGCTTCTTATCAACCTAGAATATTCAGATTACATTGCTTTGTAAATGAGAAATAAACTTCTTTTGTGTATTATTCCCATAAATTCAGTAGGACACTTTTTTTGATCAACTATTTATAGGGCTTTTACTAATTTTTTATAATATTAATATTGACTATATAAGTATATGTATATGAATATATATATCATTTTAAACATTTATACTTTTATCTTTTTTATTTATTTTGTTCTTATTATCTGCCCAAATAAAAGATTTGGTCTTCATTCTTTAAAATTATTTTCCCAGTCAAAGAATGATTCTTTGGCGCTGATTTTGCATTAAAAAGTAACATACTTATCTATTCCACATGGAAGAACTCTACTGTCAAAATGGTATGAAAATTCTTTCATAGCTTAATCTATGCATATGTATCTGTGATGAATCAGAGTTCAAGAGTTTTCTAAGTATACTATTCAATATATACTATTGTATATATTAATATTTCTTTACTGTAGCTTGATTTTATAGCAAGGTGATCTGAGATGACAATTGTTACAAGGTGTCTATGGAACAAAGGAATAACAACAAACATTCTTAGCAAAAAGAAAAAAGATAACTGTGTGAGGTGATGGGTGTGTTAGTTAACTTGATTGTGGTAATCATTTCACAACATATGTGTGTGCTAAGTCATATCAGTCATGTCTAACTGTTTGCGACCTAGGAACTGTAGCTTGCCAATCTCCTCTGTCCATGGAGTTCTCCAGGCACGAATACTGGAGTGGGTTGCCATTTCTTCCTCTAGGGGATCTTCCTGACTCAGGGATGAAACCCATGTCTCCCATGTCTCCTGCATTAGCAGGGGGCTCTTTACCACTAGCACACCTGGGAAGCCCTCAGTGTATCTGTGGATGAAATCACTATGTCATACACATTAAATATATTGCAGTTTTTTCAGTTATACCTTAGTAAAGTTGAAAAATGTTTTCCATTAAAAAATAATTTCTATTTTAAAAATAGTTTCCATGAGATAACATAATGAATGAACTGTTGGTGAACCACTGATTATTTTTCAGAGTGATATTTAAAGGTACTAGTTAAAGATAATGCTCAAAATTCTCCAAGCCAGGCTTCAGCAATACACAAACCGTGAACTTCCAGATGTTCAAGCTGGTTTTAGAAAAGGCAGAGGAACCAGAGATCAAATTGCCAACATCTGCTGGATCATCAAAAAAGCAAGAGAGTTCCAGAAAAACATTTATTTCTGCTTTATTGACTATGCCAAAGCATTTGACTCTGTGGATCACAATAAATTGTGGACAATTCTGAAACAGCTGGAAACACCAGACCACCTGACCTGCCTCTTGAGAAACCTCTGTATGCAGGTTAGGAAGCAACAGTTAGAACTGGACATGGACCAACAGACTGGTTCCAAATAGGAAAATAAAGTATGTCAAGCCTGTATTTTGTCACCCTGCTTCTTTAACTTCTATGCAGAGTACATTATGAGAAACACTGGGCTGAAAGAAGCACAAGCTGGAGTCAAGATTGCCGGGAGAAATATCAATAACCTCAGATATGCAGATGACACCACCTTATGGCAGAAAGTGAAGAGGAACTAAAAAGCCTCTTGATGAAAGTGAAAGAGGAGAGTGAAAAAGTTGGCTTAGAGCTCAACATTCAGAAAACGAAGATCATGGCATCTGGTCCCATCATTTCATGGGAAATAGATGGAGAAACAGTGGAAACAGTGTCAGACTTTATTTTTTGGGGCTCCAAAATCACTGCAGATGGTGATTGCAGCTATGAAATTAAAAGATGCTTACTCCTTGGAAGGAACGTTATGACCAACCTAGATAGCATATTAAAAAGCAGAGATATTACTTTGTCAACAAAGGTCTGTCTAGTCAAGGCTATGGTTTTTCCAGTGGTCATATATGGATGTAAGAGTTGGATTGTGAAGAAAGCTGAGTGCCGAAGAATTAATGCTTTTGAACTATGGTGTTTGAGAAGACTCTTGAGAGTCTCTTGGACTGCAAGGAGATCCAACCAGTCCATTCTAAAGGAGATCAGTCCTGGGTGTTCATTGGAAGGACTGATGCTAAAGCTGAAACTCCAATACTTTGGCCACCTCATGCGAAGAGTTGATTCATTGGGAAAGACCCTGATGCTGGGAGGGATTGGGGGCAGGAGGAGAAGGGGATGACAGAGGATGAGATGGCTGGATGGCATCACCGACTCGATGGACGTGAGACTGAGTGAACTCCGGGAGTTGATGATGGACAGGGAGGCCTGGCGTGCTGTGATTCATGGTGTCGCAAAGAGTTGGACACGACTGAGCAACTGAACTGAACTGAACTGAGGTTAAAGGTACTAGGTTTCCCCTTTTATAATGTGATAGTTATAAAACATATTCACACATTTTTTGACACTTCTCCCATTGATAGGTTGATTCTAATTTCCTTCCCCCTGATACAGACTATCCTTGCTGACTCTCTTTTAATACATGGGATGAGATGGAAATAATGGAAAGGACTCATCAGACCAGCTTGGAAAACAGCTCGAGCTCCCATCTCTTCCTGGGACTCAACATTTGTTTAAAATTTTGTTCAAAATTTGCATGGATGAATCTGGCTGCGCTGAAGACACCAGGACAGGAATACTATACTGCTTGGGGTTTGTGAGCACACAACTCCCAAACGCATGCAAATCCTCAGGTGATTTCAGTCTCTAAAACTGAACTCCTCTAACCCATGCTATATGGATCAGGGATAAGTTATTCCCACTTATAGAATTCTAAGCCCAGAATATATCCTTGGTTATGTTTTGTTTGTTTGTTTGTTTTGGAGGGAGGCGTTCTTACGTGGCAATAGGTAATCAGAACAGATAATTCTTTAAAATCCCCAGTAACTCAGTCAATATGAAATATTTGGCTTTCTTATTGGGCAAAAACATAATGAAAAAAAAGAATCTTCCAAACCAGATTCAAAATTATCTACAATATCCAGTTATTCCCAAATCGCTCTCCTTATGACTATCACTCATATGTAAAGCAACTTGTGAAAACCTAAAAATAACAAATTGCAGTTTTCCAAAGTGAGAAAAACCACATCTACTTACAGTGCAGAAACAAATACATCAACATTAGGCCATAGAACGTTGTAGGTTGAAGATAGCAAGTGTGTCTATAAATCTCAAAGATAGTTAAGCTGTAGCACTAGGCTGGGAATTGCCTGTGCTGCTTCTATTAAAAAAAAAAAAAAAAAGATGCCGTCATTCACTTTGGATGAGCTTCAATGAGATAACACATAATGAGGGGCAACAGCTGAGGAAGAGAATGCCAAAGGGGAGGGGCCTTTGAAATGGTTTTGATTTAATACAAGGCATGCACTATTAATAAAGAGGTTGAATGATACCTGTATGTTTTATAGGTTTATAAATTGGCTGTAGTAAAATATTTTACATCTTAGATCACTAGGTATTGTTTCAGCTTATTATGGGAGATATCTATCTAGAGTTGACTGAATTGTATTAATCTGAACCTAGTTTAATGATGCCTTAACGTTTTTATGGGGGAATTTAATGTTTGCAATATCCATGTTCCTTACTTGAAAGTGTGACTTATAGGTTTCTCATCTTCCTTAAATTATGAAATCCTTCAGCTAATAAAGGAAAATGATTATAGTTTGCAAAAAAGGCAAAGTCATTTAACAATCCATATAACTGTCTATTGTAGGACTTTGCATAATAATTGTAATTTAGCTATTAGGGATTCTAAAGGCAGTTATCAGTCATACTCCACACTTCTGGGGGAATCAGGCAAAGTCCAGAGTATTGAAAGTATTTTAAATTCCCAAGGAAAAAAAAGCAGACTGTAAATTGGGAATATACTCCATCATGACAACACATTCCAAGCAAGTAAGAAGTTCATCAGAGTTTTCAAACGTATAAACCACCAAACAGTATTTTATTTCTTTTGGATAGAGATATAATTTATTATTAAGAATGGAACTATTAGTTCCTGTAAGGAAGGGATGAGCTGATAAAAAGTGTCAGTTGCAATGTGAAATTTGACCATTTTAGTAAGCCTGGAAAAACTAAGACATAAGGAATTAAGAAAAAACAGAAAATGGAAGAAGAGTAAGAAATGGAATTATGTGCCATTATGTGGAAGTATGACCATGAGTTACCTCTGTAGTTTTTAGATCACTTTATAAGATTGAGTGTTTAACATCTCAGTTTTAGTTGTTTAGTCAACTCAGCTGTAAAAATGAGTATTAAACTACTAGACACATGAGAACTTTTCAAAACACATATTAAGTTAAACTGATATTTTTTCCAGATACAGATTTACTTTCATGGTAATAAACTATTTCAGTTTTTAAATTTTGGGGTTATTTCTATACATATTTGGGGTTAAAGTTCTGATGTTGAGTTAAAGACAGAAAATTCAAATTATTCAAGCAACAATTATAAAGAAAATAACCAGTTGGTTGAAATTTATCAGAAAATTTTGAGGCCATAAGTAAAAGAAGCCTATATTTTACTTATTGTTATTCTCCACAATAGGAAATGATTTGAGCAAAACCTGCTCAAAAATAGTTTAAAAATTATGGAATTAGGTCATTTCAAATACTGTTTATTGTTCTCTTAATAACATCTTTTTGAAGATAAACATAGTCTTTGGTAGACTAAAACTAACACACACATATGTGTATTTGTGTATATAGGTATGCTATATAGTTATACTATATGTCTATATTTATCTCTCTCTAATGATTTTTTAATTAAATACATTTAAACAAATTGAACTCACCTATAAAAAATATAAAACAACACAGCTTTAATGATTTTATCTTTACAGAACGAGTAGTAAATAATCATCTATCACAGAACTTTAATATTGGACACAAATTGGCATGCCTTATTTAATCATGGAGATTTAATTGAAACATTGACTAGTGAAAAGGACCAAATCTACTATTTCACAATTTTCCATTAAACTTCAATTTTTTAAATTAAATAATGACAGTTTGTAATAGTATTGAGTTTCATATAACACAGGTCATGTAACAGAATTTCAGTGTTTCACTTACATAATTGAGAATAGAAATGAAAGATAAAATTGGAGATATCTTTGTGCTACCTTCTGGGCTAAAAATGCACTTTGCCTATATTACCCTTTTCTTAAATCCTAGCTTCAGACAAGCTTTGCACACCCAGAAAAGAAACCATCTGTCCCTTCCCTCCATGAGAATGATTTTCTGAACCATACACATTATCTTATTACTCAGGACCCACTGCTGCTGCTGCTGCTGCTGCTAAGTCGCTTCGGTTGCGTCCGACTCTGTGCAACCCCATAGATGGCAGCCCACCAGGCTCTGGCATTCCTGGGATTCTCCAGGCAAGAACACTGGAGTGGTTGTCATTTCCTTCTCCAACGCATGAAAGTGAAAAGTGAAACTGAAGTTGCTCAGTCGTGTCCGACTCCTAGCGACCCTATGGACTGCAGCCTACCAGGCTCCTCCATCCATGGGACTTGCCTAGCAAGAGTACTGGAGTGGGGTGCCATTGCCTTCTCTGCAAGACCCACTATCAACACCTATCTTTCTTTAAACAGTCACAGCTAAAAGAATAAGAGAAGCAACAGTTGCAAACTTTCTTCATCAGTATTGCAATCATGGATAAAGGCAAACACAGATGAGGTCAAGATTTGGTTGTAGGAAGGAAGTGTTGGAGCAGGGGCTCAAAGGGCTATGGTTTAGAACTATTCATGTATAGCATTTGTTAAAAATAGAAAAAAAAATTGTGTCATGTTATCCGTTATATCTCCCTTGTAATGAGAAGACAGCAAATTTGGGAACTACCTTCACCTCCATTAAGCATAGCCAAACTAAATAAATTCTGATTATGCATAGAATTTGATACTTCCCTGTTGGCTCAAGTAGTAAAGAATCCCCTGCAATGCGGGAGAGGGTTCGATTCCTGGATCAGGTAGGTCTTCTGGAGAATGGAATGGCATCCCACTCCAGTACTATTGCCTGGAGAATTCCATCTACAGAGGAACCTGGTGGGCTACAGTCCATGGAGTCCCAGAGTCGGACACAACTGAGAGACTAACACGCATAGAATTTATGCTGAGTTGGACACAACAACCACACTTCAAGTATAAGACTTGAGATAGCTACATTATCCCTTTCTAAAATAATGAGGGTGGTGAAGATAAGGATAAAAATGGAAGTATCATATGCTGACAAACCAGACCATTAAAACTTTCTTCCTTTTATAAGCATCAGGAAACATATAACAGAACAGATAAATGGCCCCACCATACATATACATTAATAACAATGGACTTCTGAAAATATTACTCAAGATAAGAATACATAAATATTAATCTAAATTAGAAAAGTATATATCCAAAAATAATTTTTAAAATGAAAAATAAGTAGAAAGTCTAGGACAGACTTTAAAAGTTTCATTTTAGGCAATGAAACGTTAAACTGGAATTGCAGAAAATCAATTGAATGATGGTGATGTAAAACAAGAGGAGATTTTTAAGAATTCAAATAACAAAGAGATATATTGAAAATCATATGATGATATTAATTAATATTACAGGCATGAAAATTAGACTGTAACCTTGTAGAACAGTCCCTATCCTTGTAGTACAAGGAAATAGATACAATCCTAAATATCAAATATGATTCAATGTGTTTCAGAAAAAAAAAAATTACAGAGTCTCCCAGGAAGAAAAAGAAGGTAAAAATCAGTGGAAAAATTTAGCTGGCCTTAAATTTCTTTGCAACTATGTGATAGTTTGTAATGAGAAGTGAAATGTCTAATGAGGAAAACTTTTGTTAAACTTTAGTTATAAAGACAAAAATTCTGGCTGAATTATGAAGACAACTTCAAATATACAAATGCTTGAAAAATATACTCAGCGTTAGTGAAAGATTATCAATGTTTCAATTCCAATAAACAGAGAATAATCAAAATTAAGAGTTTAAAACTAGAAGGCTAGTGTTAAGATTAATCATATGCATAGAATGATATGTGTGATATTATTTACCATCAGTGACCCTAAATGGGGAAGTCTAAAAATCTAATCAGAAAAACAAACTATCTTAGGTAGACTTTGTTAAAACAGAGAAACTTTTAAATAAGAATACTGTCTAAAGAAATGGTTAAAGTAATTATGGTATGCGGACTATATGCTGGAAGGGATTGGGGGGCAGGAGGAGAAGGGGACGACAGAGGATGACATGGCTAGATGGCATCACAGACTTGATAGACATGAGTTTGAGTAAACTCCGGGAGTTGGTGATGGACAGGGAGGCCTGGTGTGCTGCAATTCATGGGGTTACAAAGAGTCGGACACGACTGAGCGACTGAACTGAACTATATAATCACTTATTCAATACATGCCAGATGCATAGCACAGTGCTAGACAATTGAAATATATTTCATATAAATATATAAGAGAAGATACTATTGACTCATTTTACCTAACTTAATCATATCATTTACATACCTCAACAAAGACAAAAAGATTAATCTAGATCAAAGGCTAGCTATTACCTGAACTGGGATTCAGAAATGAATGTAGCTAAGTCTATATTCTCTCTCTACCACACCACACTCCCTCAATACTGTTGTAAAACAGACACACATTTAAAATCATATCTACAAATGATGTTTAATTTGAGGGAAGATACCTGTGTTTTGACGATAAATGTAAAAGCAAGATACAAAAGTATAGGTAAGTATAATTTTATTAATGTACAAATGTATCTTTGAAAAATGATTGCAATAGAATATGCCAAATGATTATGAGCCCTTGATTTTTCTGTGATTTCCAAATTTTCTATAAACAAACATTAATTAATTCTGTAATCAAAGGACAGCCAAAGACTATTTTATATTCACAAATATTGAGCCTATGGGTTGATTTGCATAGTCAAATTTTTGTATGGATTCTAAAAAATCTCCTCAGTTTATCTTTATTTACTAATACCTGTAGATTTTTATTTGTTAATCTAAATCAAATCCTAAATCTTATTAATCACATTTATTAATTTTCTATTTTAAGATAGATTACCACTCTAATTTTCTACAAGACCAGGTGCTATAATTTGGAAAACAAAGGATATATACTTTTTAATTTTTGATTAAGATAATTTACATACAATAAAATGCACATATTTTAAATGCACAGTTCAGTGAATTTTAACAAATGTATTCACCTGTGTTACTGCTGTCAGATCATGATATAGAACATTTCCATCATTCTGGAAACTGCCCTTATGCCCTTTTTCAAGCAATCTGGAAATGTTTGCCAGATTTTCATAAATGTTTGTGTAATTTCATAAACAATAGAAAGTACATGCTATCTTTAGGCAATAAATAGACCCCTATTACATTATCTCAAGCTCCAGGAAATTGGAGTTGGTGATTCACTTTCACTACCATCTACCTAGGGTCTTACTACAGTGTCTGGCATATAGCTGGAGCCCATAGAATACTTACTGGATAAAATATTTGAATGCCTATTATATGGCAAGCACTGTGGGCTGCCGTCTATGGGGTCGCACAGAGTCAGACACGACTGAAGCGACTTAGCAGCAGCAGCAGCAGTGCTATTATACCTTGGTGATTAGTTTTATTATAATATTCTTTGATCATAGACACACATGCTGTTAATAAGTAGAAAGTGCTTAAAATAAAGTATGAAGAACAAAAGTTCTCATACCATTCTCAACCACTCCAAGAATTGTCAATCTCATTAGTTTAGTGTACTTCTTTCATTCTTATCTTTGCATTTACAAACTGAAAAAGTGAAAGTGTTATTTGTTCAGTTGTGTCAGACTCTTTGCATTCCCATGAACTGTAGCCCACCAGGCTTCTCTGTCCATGGAATTCTCCAGGCAAGAATACTGGAGTGGGCTGCCATTTCCTTCTCCAGTGGATCTTCCTGATGCAGGGATCAAACCTGGGTCTCTTGTATTACAGGCAGATTCTTTACTGTTTAAGCCACCAGTGAAGCCTACTTAAAAACATAAAAATCATATATTCTTTTAAAAGACAAAATGATGTTTATTAGTAATTTGTTATGGGTCAGGCTTTGTTCTTAGCTTTGGAGATACAGCAGCAAACAAAATATATTAAATGCCATGCCTTCATGAAGCTTATATTTTAAAGAGAAGAGACAATGATAAGCAAAATATGTAAATGCTACAGGATGTCAGATAATGTTGAGTGCATAAGGACTATAGAGAAAAACTAAGCAGCCCAAAAGAGCAGGCATGCAAGGGGAGTGGGAGGAAGAGGGATGGCTATTTTAAATGTGTGTTAGGTACTGACTTTATGAGAAGATCTTTAGAGCAAAGATGGGAAGACAGTAAGGAGCAAAACATTCAAGAAAAAAAAAAAATTTTTTTTTTTCCTAGTCCAAAGCCCTGTGGCTTACTGGGTGTTGAGACCAAGTAAATTGTGGTGGAAAAGGGAGCTACCTGTCCCCTTTCAGAGAGATGGCAGGTGGGAGGATGAGCAAGGGATGCAGGGCCCAGGCTTTTGTAGTTCTCCTTTGCACACAGCCTTTGACCAGTCCACCTTGGGCCAAGGACTTCACCATGCCCTCAGCCAAGCCCACCTCCAGCTCCACAGGCAGCGGCTGGGGCGCAACCCCCACAGTGTCCACCACCACCAAGAGCCTCATCTGATCTTCAGTGACCAGGGTCCAGCTTGCACTGCAGTGGGTGACAGCTCTGCATCAGTCATAGGTGGGCTTACTGCCTGAACTTGGAGCCACACTCTGTGCACTTGAACTTCCTCAACCCCCTGGGGCTGTCTGACATGTCCACACAGCTGGTCCAGCCCTTTAAATGTCTTCCCACAGATCTGGCAGAAGTAGACCCTCCTGGTGGCGCCCTCCCCAGGGTGATTGACCACGTGCCCCTTATCAGGGGCCCTTCTCGGTGTTGCACTGCCCGCAAAACACATAGTTAGAGGCTTCTGGCTGGTGTGGGTGTCCTTGCGTTTGTCCGGGCTGGCTTGGGTGCAGAGTCTTTACACTGGCCAGTGTACAGTTCTCATGGTACATGTGAGAATGGCCTTCTGGGTAAATGCACAGCTGCAGAACTTGCAGACACATGACCTCTAATTCCTGTGTTTGGCCTTAAGGTACATCTGTAGTCAAAGTCCCTGTACACATATAGACCCCACGGTGCTTAAAAGCCTTTTTGCTGCCACAGTTCACTTGGGACAGGAAGCACTTCACACAGCTGGGACAGGTATGGGGCTTGGGGATTCGAGAAGCTTGATCCTGTAGTCTGCCTGAACTGCTTCTTCATGAACTGCTGCAAACAGGAAGAACACTGGGAGGGCATCTCTTCCTTGTGGAGCGCCAAGAGTACCCCCATCCTACAGCAGAAGGTGTCCTGGCTTCTGCCACATGAAGACATGTTCTGATAGGTTCCTGCACCTTCAGGTTTTGTGCTTCAGGAGGTTCCCCTTAGGAAATTAACACTTTCCAAATTTAGGACACTAGGAGTGTTTCTCCACAGTGTGTTTCCTGTTGGAACTTTTTGGAAGAAAAAGGGCTGTGGGAGTTTTTCTTTCACGTGCTGTGTTAAGTGCCTTGAAGTAAATAAAAATACTCACTATGCCAAGGTGGCATATTTTGGGTAAGCTATTCTAATTTTCTTCAGATGGATACGGATGTCTTCGAGGATTATAAGGTTGTGTGCTTATTTCTGTGGGACACACAAAAATATTTTTGTGGGAATGGGGTGGGGGAACAACACTTGGAATGAAGTGCATGCCTATGTGCTAAGTCATTTCAGTTATGTCCAGCTCTTTGCGACTCAATGGACTGAAGCCCACCAGGCTCCTCTGTCCATGGAATTTTTCAGGCAAGATATTGGAATGGGCTGCAATGCCCTCCTCCAGGGTATCTTCCCTACCCAGGGATCAAACCCATGTCTCTTATGTCTCCTGCATTGGCAGATGGATTCTTTACCACTGGCACAACTTGGGAAGTCCTAGAATGAAGTATTTCAAGCCTGTCCAAATAAGAAAAATATCCCCTCTATACGTGAGATCTGACCTGAGAGTCAGGCTAGGACTGCAATCAGGGGGAAGACGATGTGTAATGTGTGGTATAGGGTGTTTGGCCCCCGTAGTTGTGAAAAATGTAAAGAAATTCATGAAGTGTACAGGGGATCTGGTTAGGATTACCAAATAAATTTGTCTAACATACTACTTTTAGTTCAGAATCTTATGTGTTTACAATTGTTACACAAATAGCTCACCATGCAAATTCCTAATCCTTTATCTCATTTTAGGATAAGAGATGTGTGAGCATGCATCTGGAATTATGAAGACAGATGGAGTGAATGCATTTTGCAAAGGCAGGCTCCATCTGACTCACACATGGATGAGAAACCATCTTAGCAGTATGCACTGGCAGATATGTCTCTGGCCTTTGTAATCCTCTTATTTTATAATCATGCTTGTTTTTGTTTTAAACACATTAAAATGCCTTGCATTTTTATTTCTAAACATCTAATGTAAAAGTCATATCTCACATTGCTCTTTTAAAACACAATTAGAAAAGCATTTCTGGGATTATCATTCAATTTATTACATTTCAGTGATATTTTGTTACTTGTACCATAGGAAGCTAATAGGCCTCATGAACTGTATCTAGAATACGAGTTGTACAGCTAGCATATTCCAACCTCTAAATGCCTTTCATGTCAGCATGAGAGATACGATCAGGCATTTGAAAGCTCCGGCCTATTTATAAAGATACCATCAAAACCTGCCTGATGTAGCTGACTTATGAATCAATTATCTGAACTACACCAAGTGATGTATCTATTCTGAAATTTAGAGTCATATATTTGAAGCTAAACTACAAACAGATAAACTATTCAACAGCCTATCGTGATTCTTATCTTCATGTCTATATCTGTCAAATGTGGAGAGAAAAAAAAGGCAAAATCTTACTGATTTTACTGAGAAGAGTTAAAAAAAAAAATAAATCACACAGATACAAATTCTCTCTCTTGCTCTCTGTCTCTAACACACACACACACACACACACACAAACACACACACACACACACATACCCCCCTAGCTATCAAATTACTTATGACTTGAAAAATGAACACACAGATCAAAAAGTACAATTTAAATAAAATTAAGAGCATGCAAGGGATGACTCATTGTAAAAGGGGGAAAATAATGATTAATATTACTTCTCTTAAATTTTGTATCTTACATGAAATGGATGAGTATTTCAGTAAATAGAAATGTTATTGTTATGGCAAAACTTACAAAGCCACTAGTTGCATAGAGATGAGTTATGTTTCATCCCAGATGTTGTTGAAAATAAGCCAAACCTAAGAGATGGGGTGGAGGGGCGTCCCTGGTGGCTCAGATGGGAAAGAGTCTGCCTGCCATACAGATGCTGCTGAAGATGCAGGTTCAATCCCTGGATTGGGGAGATCCTCTGGAGAAAGGCATGGCAACCCACTCCAGTAATCTTACTTGGAGAATCCAATGGAGAGAGGAGCCTAATGGGCTACAGTCAGCCATAACTGAAGTGAGTTAGCACAGCACACAGTGCAAGAGATGGGTGTCCTTTTCTGTTTTGTTTTTAGGTGATATTTCATAAGATATATTCTATTTCAAGACTTGCTCTTCATTTCTGAAATTAATTATCTCAGTTTTACTGCTTTGCCTGGTGTTCAGATTTCAGATATGTTTTATTCATGCTGATCAGATTCTTGAGAAACACATGCACTAGGATGGCAAAGTATTACTTTAAACTGAGGACATGTAGTAACTTCTAACTACTCAATGAGTTATCTTCTCAGTAGGAAAATCTGTTTTAAGAGACCAAATTAGATTTCATAAATATGTATAGAATCTAGAAAGATGGTACAACAAGCTTGTTTTCTGGGCAGGAATAGAGACACAGACGTAGAGAACCAACATGTGGACACAGAGAGAAGGGGGTGGGGTGTGAAGAGATAAATTGAGAGAGAAGGACTGACAAATATCCACTACCATATGTAATATAGATAACGAGCGGAAAGCTGCTGTATAGCACAAGGAGCTCAGCTCAGTGTCCTGTGATGACGTAGATGGGTGGGATGGGGAAAGGTGGTGGGAGGGAGGCTCAAGAGGGAGGGGATATATGCATACATATAGCTGATTCACTTTGCTGTACAGCAGAAATTAACACAACATTGTAAAGCAATTATGCTTCAATAAAAGTGAGAGATCAAATTAATATCAGAAGTTTGTTATTCCGCATAGAATTAAAATAAACTCAACATTTTATTGCCTCCTTGGAAAACAATGACTTCTAAGGTGAGTTAAAAAAAAAGAGAGAGAAAGTTAGGCGAAAAGTGCTGAAAAGGGCCTTTGTGTAATTCAACACAATCCAAAGTTTCTGAAGTTGTGTTTCCTCATCAGAATCTCTTGGGGTTAGGAGAGGTTAAAAAGGTAAAGTTAATTTAAAAATCCAGAGTCCTGAGACACACCCCGGATTCACTAAATAAATATCTGTGGGTATATGATAAGAATCAGTTTGAATATACTTTTTAGTAATTCTTGGCACACTCAAGCATATCTTTTAACACATGAGATATTTCTAGTTCATCATGCTGTTTCTATTTTGTCATGGTTATATTCAGATTTTTGTAACTATATGATGCAAAAGTTAATATTTGATAGATATATTTTTGTCCATAATAATACTGTGAAGGCATAATGGTGGAAAACATTTACATGCATGGTTTAAGAACATAAAAGTCAAAGTTAAAGTCCCTCAGTCATGTCCAACTCTTTGTGACCCCATGGACTGTAGCCTGCCAGGCTTCTATGTCCATTAAATTATCCAGGCAAGAATACTGGAGTACGTAGCCATTCCCTTTTCCAGGGGACCATCCTGACCTAGGGATCGAACCCAAGTTTCCTGCATTGCAGGCAGACTCTTTATCGTCTGAGCCACCAGGGAAGCAGATCAAGTGGAATACTTTTGTAAAACTCTTTGCTGAACACAACCATAAATGAAATGAACAACTACTGTAGTTGTCACAAAATAAACTCCATCAAGCAATAATTTAGCTGTGGTCTTGAAATAAGACTGGCTTTATTATTAATGTATATTGATATATATTATTAATGTGTATTATTAATGCACATTTCTTTAAGAATTGAGGACTTGGAATTAAAGAACAGAACAGATACTCAGAACTCATTTAATCTGTATATTCACTGAGTTTTAATTAAAATCTTATATGCTACTTGTAAAAAAGTACTCTTGTGGTAGCTACTGTATGCATTATCTAGTTTATGGTTTCATATATACCAGGACCTAACAGATTCACTAGTGTCTTTAGAAGAATAGCTTGATATAAGGGTCATTAGCTGTACAAGAAGGAAGATATAATGAGTTACATAAGCAACTGCAAATTCTAGATAAAGAACAGATGACATGCTTGTGTGCAGTTACTCACATAGGAATAAGAAACCCTGGGCAATCTCTTACATTTCTATTGACCAAGGTCACAGTTGGGGCAGCATATGGATGTGCTTCTGCCTGCAAAAGGGAATTGTGTCACCTATAGTATAGAAGAGAAGGGATTAGGAAAACAGATACCGAAGCATATGACACCTATTCTTGAGGAATTCACTCTCACTGGAAACACACACAACTAATGCTAACACAACATCCATTGGGCTTCTCTAGTTGATGAGCTGTCTTGAAGTCAATTTCAGCATCAACTTACATTCAAAAGAGTCACCAATTTGAAGTATGCAAAGCACTGAAAAGCAATTTACATCTTCACTAAAATGTCTCAAATAAATGGCAAAAGAAATTATATCACATGTAAAATCCACTTACCTTTGCTAATCTCCCCAAAGTACTAAATATTACAGAAGTCTTCTCCCTACAAATCTTTGTAATTTCATCTACAAGAGAAGTCTTTTCCTCTCTCAAAACAGTAATTCCAACCTCGTAATGTTATCTCCTCTTTCTTTTGCATTATTTTATAGACTGGTTTAATCATCTCTTGACTTCTTCCATTATCACAAATAACTCAACAATTTCAGCTACAAATCTCCTTATGAGGTAGAGTTAGGTAAAAAGTTTGCTATTGATCTATGTTACACTAATGACTTAAAAATTCCTTGTGAGTACAGAGGAATTTTCTTGTTTCCTCTTCAATTATTTTTTCTTTCCTTTCCTGGGGGCTTCCCTGGTGGCTAAGAGAGTAAAGAGTCTGCCTGCAGCGCAGGATTCCTGCAGTGCAGGATCCCTGGGTCAGGAAGATCCCCTGGAGAAGGAAATGGCAACCCACTCCAGTACTCTTGCCTGGAAAATCCCATGGATGGAGGAGCCTGCAGGCCACAGTCCATGAGCTTGCAAAGAGTCGGACAGGACTGAGCGACTTCACTTTCTTTCTTTTCTCTCCTTTTTCTCTTTTTCTTGTTATGTCCTCTTTATTTATTAATTTATTTTTGTAGAAGTCAGGAAAGTTTTCACAAAGTGAAATACAAATGAGCCATTTCTCCAGTACCTACACTTAAAGTCAATAATCCTTAATATGATCTGCAATGTTTTCTGTGTTACCTGCCTGTGTCAATCTGTTGGACCTCATCTAGTTACAGATAAGAAAAAATTTTAATAACTTTATTTATTTATTTTTGACTGCTCTGGGTCTTCATTGCTGCACCGGCTTGTCTTTAGTTGCAGAGAGCCGGGGCTACTCTCTAGTTGCCGTGCCAAGGTTTCTCATTGTAATGGCTTTTGCTGTGGAGCATGGGGCTCAACGGTGCACGGCCCTCAGTAACTGAGGTGCCTGGGCTTCCGTTGTTGTGGCTCATGGGCTCAGTAGTTGTGGTCCCAGCCAGGCTCAATAACTGGCACGCAGGCCTATGTGGCATGTGGGGTCTTCCATGATCAGGGATCGAACCCATGTCTCTTGCATTGGCAGGTGAATTCTTTACCCCTGAGCCACCAGGGAAACCTCAAAAAGGCACTGAGAAGGACTGCAGTTAATTCTTGGTATTAATTTGGATGATGGTCTATATTGTAATCATATGTAATAACCAAATATATCTGAAGTACTCTTTCTCTTAATCTGTCTCTTTTTCTTTCTCCACCTCCTTCTCTTAGGTCACTTCTAACAGATGTTTCTAAACAATAAAATGGATTATATATGAAATGGATAGAAACAATGTGAAAAAAATAGAGTCAGTGGATTGGGGGATCTATAGTGCTGTCTTACCAGAAGTTTGTGAAGACAATGAAGCTGTTTTCAGGCATTCATTATCTTCTCCCTTAAAGCTTTCCATCTTCTATTTGTTTCTGTTACTTTTACATTTAATATGTATTGGGTGGGAAAACTTAGATACACCTGCTTTTCAAAGTAAAGCTTCACACTCAGTAGTGTCAAGACTTATGGGAAGGTACTAACCTTTCTTTCTTGCCATCGTCACATCTTGAAAGTAAAAATGTCTATTTTATAAAATTGGAGACATTAAATCAACTAGCATATTTGAAGCACTTAGTGTACCATATAGCAAGCAAAAACCAGTCAATAAATGTTTTATTACATCTTCATCTACTTTTCTTTATTAAACTATATTTCCCTGAAAGGGTTTAATATCAGGAAGTTACATGAAAGGGAGTTTTGTTAGTGAACTGCTTGTTTTGAAGGCCTTTACATTTTGAGCTTTGATGTAATAGTAAAGTACCAAATTTCTTCTATATTAAAGGGGATTCTAAAATGTTTATGCTGGTAGAATTGAGATAGAGTTTCTTTTAGTAAGTTGTAGCTGTGCTGTGCTGTCAGTTGAGTCATGTCCAACTTTTTGCAACCCCATGGACTGTAGCCCACCAGGCTCCTCTGTCAACGGGATTCTCCAGGCAAGAATACTGGAGTAGGTTGCCGTGCCCTCCTCCAGGGATCTTCCTGGCCCAGGGGATGAACCTGCATCTCTGCATTGGCAGGCTGGTTCTTTACCACTAGCACCATCTGGGAAGCCGCAAGTCATAGCTGTAGGAGAGGATAATATAGTTGAGTCTTGAACAATGGCAAGGGTTAGGGGTGCCAGTATCTTGTGAAATAAAAACTCTACGTATAATTTTACAGTTGGCCCTCTGCTTCCAAGGTTCCACATCCATGGATTCAACCAACTGTGTTTCACGTAGTACTGAGTATGTACACTATTGAAAAAATCTGCATGTAAGTGCACCTGTGCAGTTCAAATCTATATTGTTCAAGAGTCAACTGTGCTTGAACATTTGGCTGTTAGTTACAAAACTTCCATCACTATATTATTGGCAATAAAATCATTTAAAAATGTAATCATGGAAAAAGTGAAACATTATGATTTCCAAATCCTTAGCTGGTTATAAAGTATCAACATGTGAAGATCACAATTTTACCATAAACACAACGATGCTTTATATCCTGTGTTAGATGTCAGAAGAACCATTTATCTCTATGTCTAATAAAACTTCATAACTAGTTAAGTGCAGTTGTAAAATAATTTCTTTTTATAGTAAAAGCTTTACAACTAACAAGTGAGACACTGATGCAAGTCATTATCAATTTCTCTGTGATTATTATAGTTTCCATAATAATCTGCACCCTATTAACATAAATTAGGCAGCACTTAGAAGGCAATACTGGAGTGGCAACCCACTCCAGTACCCTTGCCTGGAAAATCCCATGGGCAGAGGAGCTTGGTAGGCTGCAGTCCATGGGGTTGTGAAGAGTCAGACATGACTGAGCGACTTCACTTTTACTTTTCACTTTCATGCATTGGAGAAGGAAATGGCAACCCACTCCAGTGTTCTTGCCTGGAGAATTGCAGGGACGATGGAGCCTGGTGGGCTGCCATCTATGGGGTTGCACAGAGTCATACACGACTGAAGCAACTTAGCAGCAGCAGCAGGCAGCACTTTAAAGACCAGCCTCATTAACTTTGTTTTCACAAAAAGATGAGAAAAAGCCAGATTTAATTTCATGGGGTCTCAGAGTTGCAAAGTAACACCAAAGCTCTCAGACAAAAGATATAAACAGATAATAATGTATATAATGTTGAATGTGACTCTTGTTCTAAAACTATCATTAGGAGCTTACTTCATTAATATTTGTTTACAATTATCTATTCGTGGCTCAGTGGTAAAGAATACACCTGCCAATGCAAGAGTTGCAGGTTTGATCCCTGGGTAGGGAAGGTCTCCTGAAGGAAATGGCAACCCACTCTAGTATTCTTGCCTGGGAAATCCCATGGACAGAGGAACCTGGCGGGCTACAGTCCATGAGGTCACAAAGACCTAGTGAATAAAATAACAAACAACTTTTTTACTTAGATGTCAAAGTTAAATAGAATAGCATCTAGAAACTCAGGAAGTTGCACAGCAGACTTAGTTAATTGGTTATGGTTTATGTTTATTATCCTAGGGAAGTACTTATAAGAAACGTAAAAATACTCCCAGAAGGAAAGCCCAAGATGCATTAGTGATGCTTCAGATATATTGTAAATGTTGTCAAATTTAGACAGATACTAACAGTTTAAAACAATAGCAATAATAGGTCAATTGAATAGATAAAAGCCCAAAACATAACTAAAAGGCTAAGAAAGAGCATGCCTTTTTCAGAAGAAGATTAAAGAAAATAATTAACTTTATAAATTGCTAAGTTACAAATACACTTATACATTTCTACCATGGGAATTTTTAGCTCTGATTGAGATAAGAGTAGTTACCAGCAGATGAGCATTCCCATCTAGTACAGAGAAATATAAAATACATACAATAAAATAAATGAAAAATACACAAAACATAATTAAAATACAGAAAAAAAAATCAGAAGGAAATTGAAAGTTCCTAAGGTCAAAAGAACTAAAGAAAACTCTGGAAGAAAAAAACTTAGACATAAAAGATGTCTTCTGCCATACTTATAACCTAGAGGCATTTGCTAAGCCTTTCTCAACAACAAATTCTCAGTCTGACTGGTTTGAAGTAGAAGCAGCATTTATGCCTAAAGTACCCATCCTTGCCCCTACACTGCAGCTAAGGGGTTTTTGCATACATCAAATGACTCAGCCTAGTCAGAAGCTTAGTCACTTCAGTTGTATCTCTTTTGTGACCTCATGTACTGTAACCCGCCAAGCTCCTCTGTCCATGGGATTTCCCAGGCAAGAGTGGGTTGCCATTTTCTACTCCAGGGCATCTTCATGATCCAGGGATTGAACCCGCATCTCCTGTTGCTCCTGCATTGGTCGGAAGATTCCACTGAACCCAGACTGAGCCACCTGGGAAGCCCCCACCCTCTGGAAACTCAGAGCCTTATTAAAGAGACATAAAGGGGAAATGAAAGTTGGAGAAGCAACTGAAAATAACCTATCTGCTCAGAATTTTTCTCCTTCAAGGATACCTTCCAGCGTCCTGTTGCTGTCATCTTGTTAAGTCAGCACAACTTCCTTTCCAAGTTTTCTTGTAAACCTAGTACATCATACTTTTCTTTCTAGTCACAGTTCTTCAGTAACCAACTGTGTATTTAGAATGCTCTGATAATATGCAGGATAGAAACATCTTGAGGGTAACCGCAAATGATCATACTCCCATCTGGATATCAGGGCTTCCCAAGTGGCACTAGTGTTACAGAACCCACTTGCCAATGCATGGGACATAAGACACACAGGTTCCATCCCTGGGTAGGGAAGATCCTCTGGAGGAGGGCATGGAAACGCACTCCAGTATTCTTGCCTGGAGAATCCCACGGACAGAGGAGCCCGCCAGTCTCATGGGGTTGCAGAGTTGGACATGACTGAAGCAACTTAGCATGCATACAGGCATCTTGATATCAGTTATTGTAACCAAGCATTGATGAAATTAATTGACTCAATAACATCACCTCAATTGGGAGCATTTCTGGTACTTCCCAAGAGCATCTTTTTAGAAAAATGATGATTTTCTCTCTTTCCTGGATTCCAAACTCAGGGACATAACTTACCCTTATTTATCTGGGAAGGGAACACATTAAGTGTTCAGAAAAGTGACTGACACTCAGGCATGAAAATTAAACTGTAATATATCTCTGGATATATTCACATCTGTGTTCACTCACACTACTTGCATTAAATAATAAATACTAAACTTGCTTTAGTGTTGTAACTCCCATTTTGTAGGTAAAGACACTGAAGTTCAGAGTTAGTACTCTTGTGATAAGAAAAAAAAAAAAATCACTTAAATTGTGTTGCAAGTAGTGAAGCAGCAATTAGAACTTCAGTCTCTCTGACTTCCAAATCTTGTTGCCTACTTTAGAGGAATTTTACTTATAGCTGTCTTCTTTACCATGTTCCATCAGTGTGATTTTATTTATAGTAATTTCTTGTCTTCAGTTCAGTTCAGTTCGGTCGCTCAGTCATGTCTGACTTTTTGTGACCCCATGGACTGCAGCACACCAGTCTTCCCTGCTCATCACCAACTCTTGCAGCTTGCTCAAACTCATGTCCATTGAGTCGGTGATGCCATCCAACCATCTCATCCTCTGTCATCCCCTTCTCTTCCTGCCTTCAATCTTTCCCAGCATCAGGGTTTTGTCTTACTTGAGCCTATAGTTACCATTTGGGAAAGTATTTCTTCCAGAGTTGCCCCGACAATGGACACACTCTCATTATCAACTATTCTGTCAAGCTGTCTTTAATATGCCAACAGAACAAATCACAAACTATTTTTTTAACACAAAACTAAATAATTAAAAAAATACTACTGTAGAGAACCTGTATTAAGTAGCTGTTGGCATCCTTTAATGTGTTAAATTACCGTAAATATCAATCACTAAAAAAAAAAAATTAATTGCAGAGTTTTGCTAATAAGAATTTGAAGTTAATTTTCCTAACTAGCATTTAAAGCTAGAGAAATGAATTCTTGGTTTCTAGCCGCAGTTTCCAACTCTGACATTTTAATACAAAGTCTTCATTCATGAGGGACCAGAAGACAGATATGGCATTCTCTAGGCATGAATTGCTCTCCTTGGACACAGTTTTAATATCACACTCCATAAGAAAGGCTAATTTTCCTGTTGGGAAGTTAAGAGACTGTATTGAAATAATTTTCTATGGGATAGAAACACATTTTATATAGCTTTATTTGTGCCAATTTTGTATATGGTGATTTTGTTGGTTCTTGAATGTGTGTGTGTGTGTGTGTGTGTGTGTGTGTGTGTGTGTATGTGTGTGTCTATGTCAGAGAATTAGAAAACTATTTAAAGTGGAATGTACTGGTCTCTTCCAACCTGGATCTGGCCTTACATAAGTGTATGCTGATACAGGGAAAAAACATATGCCCACTGGGTAAGGTTTAACTTTAACTAGGGAAAAAAAATAATGAACTATTCTGAAATATACACTCACATCTAAATACCTGTACAGCAGTTATTCTGTATATGCACGTGTGTGTATGTGTGCATGCATGTGTGTGTTCAGTTGCTCAGTGATTTCCAACTTTTTGAGACTCCATGGACAATAGCCTGCCTGTTTCTTTTGTCCATGGAATTTTTGAGGGTAGGCTATTAGAGTAGGTTGTCATTTCCTCCTCCAGGGGATTGAACCTGCGACTCTTGTGTCTCCTGCATTGGCAGGCAGATTCTTTACCACTGTGCCACCTGGGAAGCCCATTCACACATATACATGTATAGAGCTGACTTTCTATACAGCACTCAAAAACTTTCTATTTAGCAACTTCACTAATTCAAAATATAGCTGGAATCAGAAGTAAAATGAAGAATTCTTTCAAATATATATTAAAAAAATCACAAATTCATGAACAGTAAAGTATACCTTCCCCTTTAAGCACACTATTTAGATGACATCATTGGTGCTGGTTAGCTGCTGGTACTTTGAAGTACAAGGAGCAAAAATTTGCCACCCCAAATGGTGTCTCTTTGGCATAAGAATTAATTTAGGTTGGCTTTTTTGAAGGCCCAAAAGACTCAGGAAGAAAATGAGTCTTTCGCCTGTAATGGTCAAAAAGAATGTATTTAGAAGACATGGTCTAGGATGGCAGCTTCACCGTACAGTACTATAGCCTGAGCTAGGTGTTGAGGAGGAAGTATTTGCAAAGTATGTTAAAATGCCTGTCTGTGGGGCTGATGCCTCTAAAATAGTGTCATGATCTGCAGGATTAAAATCAATCTTAAATGTTATTGAACCTTAATATTGAACAGTGGATATTTGTTTAAAAATTTTAGAGATGCTAAATTTTATTTCTCCTCATATCCATTTAAGGTGCTCAGTGGTAAACAATCTTCCTGCCAATGCAAGACACACAGGTTCAATACCTGGGTCGGGAAGACCCCTTGGAGGAGGGCATGGCAGCCCACTCTAGTATTCTTGCCTGAAGAACCCCATGGACAGAGAAGCCTGGCGGGCTGACAGTGCAGGGGGTTGCAAAGAGTCAGACATGACTGGGCCACTGAGCACACAGACACACATGCTCATCTGATTAAAATTCAAAAAATGATTTATTTTTTTGGCAGTAGTCACTTGTGTAAGAATTTGGAGAACTTGGAAAACAAGTTATTTTCCACAGTCTTAAGCTTAACAGGGATATAGCACATTCCAATATTTCTAATTAAACTGACAGAATAGGAGATGATAGCATCTGGTTTTTTTTTTTTTTTGTAATAAAACCTATTGATGTGGCTGGCCTGAATGCTTCTTATCTGTAAAAGACAACAAATGAAGATAAGCAGAGTTAAAAAGGAGGAAAATGGGAAAAGAAGTCACAACCAAATAGCTAAGTCTATAATTGCAATATTAATTATCTTCTACAAATATTTTTCAAAAAAACTTTAATTAATAAGCATTAGTTCAATATGAATTGTCCAGGGTGTTTAAGAGATATTTGAACATAGATATAAAATGTGCTGCTAAAGTTTCTTTTTCTTTCCAAAATACACTCAGGTAAGATTTTATTCTCTTTAACAAAGCTTAACTCCTAAGTCACAACTAAATGAAAATTTTAAGCCATTTGTACCAATTAGAAATTTTAAAATTCAGCTTTTTTTGGTGTCTGTAAAATAAAAATGAAAAGCCTCTGTGAATGGCTAGACATTTGTCAATGTGTGCAATAAGAACAAAGGAGTTACCTTGTGTTTAATGCTTAAAAGGAGACCAATGAAATTGCACTAAAGAAATAAATAAGACTGTAGTAAACACTCACACACATACAAACATGGTTTGTAATGCTTGACATTACAGAAGAGATTTATGGGATGCAGAAACACATGTTTCTAAGAAAGCAGTCTTTCCTCCAGGCAGGGGCTGGGATTCCTAACCATCTTCAACGTCTGCAGTTTGACTCTAAAATGGCGGCAGTGTCAACAGATGCGTGGACACAAAAAACACACTGGGAGCTGGTCCTTTGAAACAGCCCAGAAGTAAATTAAGCATGAACGATATAACGCTGCTTAACTGGTAATTTGTGCCAACCAGAACCAAAATTGCATCCAGGCTGGGCAGGCAGCACGTGCACTTGCTTCTCTGTAATTATGCTGTTTATATCTTATCATCTTTATCTTCCTTTCTGGCTGAAAGAAATGCTCCACTTAGTATTTGTATTCCTTTTATTTCTAGAAGGTCCGCGTTTTGTTTGTTTTCCATGATGTTTAATTTGGACATAATATTGTCTCATCTTTTGACCTTTGGGGAGGCTTATTGCAAGTAAAACAGTGTTTGGTGTGAGTAATTTATGCAAATAATGTGAGGGAAGGTCTGCCACTAGGGGGAGAACAAACGTAGTTTTGTGTGAACCAAGGAAAGAGGAAGGGGACTCATGTTCTGAGACCTCTCTCTAGACCTTAAAACTTGATATGTGTGTATATATATGGACTTCTCTGGTGGCTCAGACAGTAAGGAATCTGCCTGCAATGCAAGAGATCCAGGTTCTATCCTTGGGTTGGGAAAATCTCCTGGAGAAGGGAATGGCAACACACTCCAGTATTCTTGCCTGGAAAATCCCATGGACAGAGGAGCCTGGGGCCTGGTGGGCTGGTCCATGGGGTTTCAAAGAGTAGGACACGACTGAGAAACTAACACACACACACACACACAATTATGTAATTCTTACAGTAGCTTTGAAGATAGGATTTCTGTATTTAATGATAGCCTTTCTGATACCCTCAAATGTTGGGATTGGCTCCAGGAGATAGAATTTGCAAACACTGGAGCCCAAATTTCAACCCAGGTTTATATCCTGGCTCCCCAGTAGGGGGTGCTGATATTTCCTGGTAGTAAAAGGGAGGGGTTGAAAAAAATTATATCAACACTGGAAAGAATTTTTGTTATCCCCAGCACTTTCTGACACTTCCTTTTGCACCCACACAAAGACATAGACACATAAAGATCAAAGGTTCTCAAGGTGACAGACCAGAAATCGCCAGAGGTGGGATCAGGGGATCCACCTGCAAGACTGCCTGGCCAGAGGTCTTCTACTGGGGGTGTCTCACTCCAGCTGGAAAAGGAGTAATTATCACTGAAAGTCAGCATGGGGAGAAGCAGGGGTGGAGATGAAGATACACTTTCCTTTCTGCAGCTGTAAGAAATACAGAGATATTTTTTATAATTGAAGACCTGAATGCATTTAGCTTCCATTACACTGTATGTTTTTTTGTTTGATATAATATTGCCTATAATCTTGCATTGAAATGAAATGAAATGAAGTCGCTCAGTCGTGTCTGACGCTTTGCGATCCCATGGACTGTAGCCCACCAGGCTCCTCGGTCCATGGGATTTTCCAGGCATGAATACTGGAGTGGGTTGCCATTAACAATGCCTATATATGCATAGTTTAGGGCTGTTTGAAAAGGCATTTTTCCTTGTTTTCTGGGTGGAATTCAATGTTAGGTGAGGTTGTATATTAAATCGTGTTATCATTTACTAACAAGGCTTATATATACCCCTTACTGTATTAACATACCAAAGAGTTTTCTAAAATATTTTATTCATTTACTTATTTGGCTGAGCTGGGTCTTAGTTGTGGCACGTGGGATCTTATCCCCTGATCAGGGATCAAACCTGGGCCCCCTGCATTGGAGTGAGGAGTCTTAGCCACTGGACCACCTGGGAAATCCCCAAAGACTTTTTCTTTTAATCTTAATGCATGAAAGATATAAGGATGTACTTGACACCTTATATTTGACATATGATGAATGTATCAATTACTAACTTACTTTTCCCTATTCTGTACCATGCTGAACTACAAGGGCTTTTCTACATATTGATTATAACCAGAATTATTTTTATTATGCATAAATTACTAAGATAAGGATCTCATTCAAGTGCCCTTTCTTTAGAGGTAAAAAGCAGCCTGACACTTAGATCAGCTATCCCGGCAGTTCAAACAATGATAAGAAAAAGTTCTGATCTCTTGTTTTTATAGATTAAAAATAAAACAGCTATTTTCAGGAAATGTATATGTGACATCACTTTTATAAAGTGTTACTGAGGCAAATGTTTAAAAATATATGTAGTATTTATAATACTTTTTTTAACTTGTAAGGAAAAAGTTAAATACAGAAAGAAAAGAAGAATGTTCTGTTTATTCTCTTGTCTTACTAGACATCTGGAATGTGCATATATAATTCTATTATAAAAATGCTAATGAAGTGAAAAAACCCTCTAAAGCAGAGCACACACACACACTTTTTTGTTGTTGTTGTTGTTAAAAAGGTGAGTCCTAGCAGATTTCAGGCTTTTTTATTTTAAATTTTATTTCAAACAAAATTTAACCCAAAATTAATTTCAATAGAGCAAGATATGAGTAGTCTCTACTATTCACTGGCTAGGATTCAGTAGGCGAGGTTTTAAGGTTGTGTAATAGCCCTGATGCTTAAATCAGGTAACCTTTAAAAAAACATGAATAACCTTTAAATCAAGTTTATTTTGGAGTTTTATTGCTGTTCTTGTGATAACCACATTGTTGTTCTTGTGATAATCACATCTTAATGGTCATGAAGCCAGGGTTAAACGCTACTAGGTATACTTGGCACTTACGGTAAATTATCTTATCAGCACCTATTCCTCTTTACGTGTCCTGTCCTGTGTTGTGCAGAGGTGAAAACCTAAAGACTACATTTTCAAAACTATCTTGTAGCAAGAGTTCTGGATGTAGTTTGGGTTTTACTGATCATGCACACTCATGTAAGACTTGAATTCGGAGCTGACCTAAGTGGAAAGAGAGGCCAGGCACCAATCTGGCTGGAGAAGCAGAGCCTGCAGTCAGCCCTTTGGATGGAGCCTCTTTATTCCTGGATCACAGAAGTTTGTGTGTTCCCTAAACCAACAATTACAGAGTAGCTCTCTCACCTCTAGATTCCAGCTAAGCTTTTGTGATCCTCAAGTCAGAATTTGGGAAAGTGGTATCCTCCTTTCATTTCCTGATTTTGTCACAGGCAGTTTAGTGGTCATTTCTATGATGTGATTTTGGAATTATTCCAGAAGTCCCAAACATTGATTTTGTTAGCATTCAATTCCTTTTAAGTAAGTTTTATGCATGAAATGCCTGCAGCAGTTTGTGGTAGCTGCCAACTGGACCCCAGCTGATGGTGTTTTCACAAAATGATTCAGTGATAATAGAGAAAAAAAGTGAGGAATTTCTGAAGACCTTTGCAAAAATTAAATATTAGGACCAGAGTATCAGTTAGAGAGCCAGAGGGAGAAGGATGAAGAGATTGAGAGAATCTTGATACATTGTATCTGGGGATAAGAGTAGAACAAGGGAATTTGTCCCCAGTGGCTCAGAGGTAAAGAATCTGCCTATAGTGCAGGAGACATGGGTAGGAGTGTGTTTGATCCCTGACTTAGGAAGATCCCCTAGAGGAGGGCATGGCTACCCACTCCAGTATTCTTGCCTGGGAAATCCCATGGACAGAGGAGCCTGGGGTTGGGGGTGTAGTCCATAGGGTCACAAAGAGTCGGACATGACTGAGCACACACCCACATAGTAACAGGAGACAATTCTGAGATGACTCAAAGGCAAGACCAGTTCTGCTTCAGAGGCCTCAGATTCTTTGTCTACTTATCATTATGCTTTAAAAGGTGGCAAAAGCCTCTGTGATTTTTCCTCTCTACAAAAAAGAGTATTGTTCTAAAGAGTCTTTCATGGTTTTATTTTTTTAATTTATTTTTTTTTCTTTCATGGTTTTATAAAGAAGCATTTGCAAAAGTGTGACTCACAATTAATGTTGTTCATCTCAGCATCATAGATTTGGTGAATTCCCTCAGGTGATCTCTGACACCCTGAAACTAAATGTAAAATGTTGTATATGTAGATATGGAGACTTTTTCAGCAAATGATCTTCCAAGGTAGGTGATCGCCAAATTCCCAAAAGGTCCCATGATTCAAAGGCTGAGAAACAAAGGATTCTATAAACGATACAGGGAAATCTCTCTTTCTACACTGTAGTTGTGATGTGATATGTAGATGTGAAAGTTGGCCCATAAAGAAGGCTGTGCTCAGTTGCTCATTCTTGGCCAACTCTTTGTGACCCCATAGACTGTAGCCAGACAGGCTCCTCTGTCATGGAATTTACCAGGCAAGAACACTGGAGTGGGTTCCCATCAGCACCAGAGAATTGATGCTTTCAAATCGTGGTGCTGGAGAAAATTCTTGAAGATTCATTGGCCAGCAAGAAGATCAAACCAGTCAATCCTAAAGGAAATCAACTTTGAATATTCATTGGAAGGACTGATGCTGAAGCTGAAGCTCTGATATTTTGGCCATCTGATGTGAAGAACTGATTCACTGGAAAAGACCCTGATGCTGGGAAAGACTGAAAACAAAAGGAGAAGGGAGGACCAGAGGACGAGATGGGTAGATAGCATCACCGACTCAACGGATGTGAATTTGAGCAAACCAGGACAGAGGAGCCTGGTGTGGTGCAGTCCATTGGGTTGCAAAGAGTCAGACGTGACTTAGTGACTGAACAACATTATATTTACACTTTTTATGATAACTCAGTTGGTAAAGAATCTGCCTGCAATGCCGGAGACCCCGGTTTGATTCCTGGGTTGGGAAGATCCCCTGGAGAAGGGAACAGCTACCCACTCCAGTGTTCTAGCCTGGAGAATTCCACGGCCTGTATAGTCCATGGGGTCACAAAGAGTCTAACACAACTGAGGGACTTTCACTTTCACTTCCATGTGGATGACAAAATTCCTATGTCCACGTGATATATTTAGTTTGTATCATAATTTTGTGTGAAGCACTTATGACTAATTCTTTGGCTTTTGATAATATCCCAATGATGAAAATATTTAATTCTTATTCTATGTCCAGTTTAATATAGGAAGCCAATGGCTTACATTTAGTGGCTAATCATCAGCTCTGTATTTGAAATAAAGAAAAAAGGTCATTGGTTTACCCAAATTAAAATTGTTCTAAAAATGTTGGATATTTTATATATTACTTCCTAATATTTGCAATAAAGAATTGTTATTTTTTAAAAGTTCAAATCAATACAGTCATCACATGATGGCATGACATGGATCAATCTCATAATGTTGAGTGAAAGCAGAGTACGTAGTATGAGATTCCATTTATATAAAATTCAAAAGGAGACAAAAAAATCTATGATGTTTCTTTTGGAAAGGAGAGGGGTATTTATATTAGTCAGGATTTCAAGGGTATTTCCCTGGCATCAGTAATGTTCTAAATCTTTACCTGGCTGTGTTCTCTTTACAGTGATTCATTTCACTGCACATTAATGATTTATCCACTGTTTCCTTTTTTGTGTTATCCTTCAATAAAATGTATTTTAGCAATTCCTAAAAAATTTACCAAATATTGCATTTGTATTAACTATTTTGTCAAGCTCTATGGATTCTCCTTTTCTTTCACCATATTTTCCTTAACCTTAAACCCTTCTAATATTCTGCCAGGCGTCTCCATTTATCTTTAATTATTTTGGAGGTCACATCCAGTCTTCTAAGGGAAGAGGTCCCTTAAGATATTTGCTCTGGACATTAGCTTAAGGAAGCCTATGGGCTTGCTTGTGGCCAGGTGGGAAGCAGGAGGTAACAGTATTCTCATCTGATCTTTCCTTTATTTGATCTTTTATTTATTTGTCATTTGATCTTTCATTTATTTGGCATCATCCTCTTTACTTCCAAGACTCAAAAAATTCTATGAAATAAATTTCATACTCATCTCTTCTGTATTTTATTTGTTATATATCATAGATTCAGGAAGATACCTACTTAGTGAATTTAAATCTCACATGTTCTATTACTTTATAGACTGAATATGCAAAATTAGAACATCAGGTGCTGCATCGTTCTAGGCACCAGTACTTACATTTGTGCAAAGCTGCTACTCATAACATGGTATTCATTCTTAGAATGAGCTCAGGTCTAAAAACTAAATTTGTTATTTAGCTAAAATATAGAGCCTGTAAGAATACACATGCTATTTTCAATTAACAGTGATTTTTAGAAATCTTTTAGATTTAATAAATAATACCTATAAACAATAATTAATTCTAAGAAGAATTTAAAAAGAAATACATATATTTAAGTATAAAAAAGGGGCTTCCCTGGTAGCTCAGCTGGTAAAGAATCCACCTGCAACGCAGGAGACCTTGGGAAGATCCCTTGGAGGAGAGCATGGCAACCCACTCCAGTATTCTTACCTGGAGAATCCCCATGGGCAGAGGAGCCTGGTGGGCTACAGTCCATGGGGTCGCACAGAGCTGGACATGACTGAGTGAGTAAGAACACACAAGTATAATAAGACTCTTTTAAAGTGAGAAAATGGGCTTCCCAGGTGGCACAGTGGTAAAGAATCTGCCTGCCAATGCAGGAGACACTGGAGATGTGGGTTCAATTCCTGGGTCAGGAAGATCCCTAGAAGTGGAAGTAGCAACCCACTCTAGTATTCTTGCCTGGAAATTTTATATGGACAGAGGAGCCTGGCAAGATATATTCCACGGAACTGCAAAGAGTTGAACACAACTGAGCACCTATGCAAAAAATGAGAAAATAGCAACGTTCAAAAGAGATCTGATGTCAGATCTACAGATAGAGAAAGAGAGTATGTGGGTAAGTATTTAACTACTTACCAGTCAGAGAAAGCAGAAGAGAAAACAATTAAGGGGTGTATTTGAGGACCAGGAGGAACTCCAGTGTATCTGGACACAAATTCAAATTATTAGTGAATAAAACAGACATGACCCCACCTTTGTGGATGCTTTTGCCTAGTACAATATTCATCATTTAAATTTAGGAAAACTCCTTGATCTGAAAGAATCCTCAGTGAAGCTGGTGTATTGCCCTCAGAGTATTAAATTAAAAAGGTAAAATGAGGCCTGGTAGGAGGAAATTATTGCAGGTCTTGTTTATGACACTCTACTTCTTTCAATGTGTTCTCTCTAAAAGACAAGGGTAGTCAACAATTGTCCTGTCTACCTCATAAATTTATTGGTAAGTTTGAATCTGATGCTATGTCAAGAACATTTTGCTTAGAAAAGGGTAAGCCACTGGAAATTGTTATTACAAATACCTGATTTTTTTTTCTATACAATGGTTTATGCTCTCATTTCCTTCTAATCCATTACTATTTCATTGAGGTCTACACCATGATACTTTTTCACTTTAAAGACAATCCCTAACAGTCTCTCTTTATCTTACATGATTTAATATTTTTTTTGTAGCATTTACATATTTACCACCTTCAATATAGTAGAGAGAAATTCATGTCCATATCATCATTGCATTATCCTCCCTATCTAGAACAGTATAGGGCACAGAGTGAATAGTCAGTAAATCCTTTATTGTATGAATGAATTGTAAAAAAGGGTTTAGTTTACAGATCACCATTAACTTCATTGTAAGAACTATTTTTTTCATTGTTAGCATATGCTAAAAGATACAAGAAGATAGAATTATTCTCAAAGGAAAAAGCAGACCAGGCAGAAAGAAGAGAAAATAGCCCGGGGGACGCTCTTGCCTAGATTCTCTTTACATGGCATCAGAGCACATCTCTGAATTGTAATTCCTCTCTGTCAACTATACATAATAACATCTTACTTCTCTGCTTTACAGATTGGCTAAAGGAAAGAGACTGATATGGAATAGGAAAGCTCTTTGAAATTATCCAGCTTTTACAAATAGAATATTGTCATAAAGATAGCTACACTGAAACAAAAAGTAGATACCAAGTGATCTGTGCCAAACAGGAAAAACCAGTCTTTACCAATTCTCTACTTAAAGGGAGTTCCCTGGTGGTCCAGTGGTTAACATTATATGCTTTCACTGCAGAGGCCTGGGGTCAGTCCCTGGTTGGGGAATCTTCCCACATGCCAGCCAAATTACAAAACAATTCTCTACTTAACCTAAGTTAGCCTCAGCACAATTAAACATCATATGTTGCTTAAGAGAAAAACCAAACAGAGCTACTTTCTAATTGAAACAGTCATCTTATTTTAAAAGTTGTTCAGCATATTTTGTATTTCGACCCTAATGATTGGATTTTACTCCTTTAATCAAGATAGTATATTAAAAGAATGAGTAGGGTTCTTTTATGCTAAGCGAATTATATTAGTAACAAGTTTGTAATTTGTGATGGTGCATGATTCCGATAGTGAAGAAATTTCATTACAGGCAGGTTGAAAAGGCAGAATGCATGTGTATTTGCGTGTGTGGATGCAGGTAAATAAATAGTAAAGCTCATTGATAACAGAGACCATTATAATTTGAATAAGATTATATTCTTTCCAGGAGAGATAAAGGGTAATGAAAGACAATTCAGAGCTAGTTTGTTATTACTTCATCAAATACCTCAGCCTCAAGCTGATAAAACTCATGTGCACGGCTCCCGTGAGACATTAATGACAATGACGCTGCTAACCATTTGTAGTGATTTCTGAAATCATTAATATCTCTGTTTAAATGAGTTTGTGATGGAGTGTAACACAGGCCAGAGCCAGAGGTGAAACCTCTACGTGTGCTTTCATAAAACCAGAAGAGGTGAATTATGGGAGACAATAAAATGAATTGTATTCAACCTAGACAGATGCAATGGAGAGAGAATTTCCCAGTGAAACTAACAAGGGGCCTTAATTACATATTAATTATGTTACTTATAAAAACTCAGAATCAAATAATTACTTTATTTGCTTAAGTCCTATTAACCCCACTTAAAAATAAGCACTTGATTTTGCAAACACTAATTATATTGATTCTTTACAGGTTATATTCATAGTTATTGTCTTTATTGCTCCTTAATACATCAATTTATCATCTGTGATCTTCCCTAACCATAGACCACAGATAGCTATTTCTGAAACAGATCATCTTCAGATTATCGTACAAAAGGTGACTTGGCATTTTGTTTTGGTTTAATGTAGTGTCTGTTCAATAAGAGGGTAGGTCGCATTTTTCCAGCATTCATCTGAGTATGATGGAAAATACTCACAAAGCTTTTAAGGCACATAAATAAATAAATAAAAATAAATAGTGATGGAACATCCTAGTTTTAATCAGATATCTAAGGTTAGACATAATATCTTGCATCTGACAGATACTTCACTTTGAAAATTGTTATTTTAAATTCTTAGTGTCATGATAATTTTTGTATCCGATTTGCTTCCTGTTGAATATTCATTGTGACTGTCACTCAATAAAACACATCATTTTAAAGAGACTATTTTTTGATGAGGAGCAAAATCCCATTTTTTAAAAAAAAATATGAGAGGTGTTGATGGGGATATCTGTAAGTTAAAATATTCTTTCAGAAGAAAAATTCTTACTGGCATAACTTTTCTCCCTGAAAAAAGTTCAGTCCCATGGCATTGCATAGAGCTTTTTAACTTTGTACATATGCCTCTTTAGAATAAAAACTAATTATGAGTTAGAATTCTCCAGATATCTTATAAGGCATAGACCTTCTCATATAGCTGGTGGTGGTTTAGTAGCTAAGTCTTGTTGATTCTTGTGACCCCCAGGCTCCTCTGTCCATCTCATATAGCTACCAACACATATTTTATCATCTCATATTTTTTGTAGTTTTATTTTTTAACTGCTCTCTTTGCACATAAAAAAAATTAAATTGCCATGGCACTTGCAAAGCCATCTGCCCTTGCATTGACTGCTCTTAGATGGCGTTGCTTGTGGATCCACCGACAGATCTGTTATGTAGAAGCATTTGACAGTTGCCTTTCAGGGGTGAAATTTACCCTCACTGAGTGCACACTTAGTTATGCTGTCTTACCTCCACCTTCTTGCCTTGTCATTCTTCCAGCTTCTGTGGTTGGGAGCAGCTTTTCAACTATATATTTGCTGGTTCTGTCCACAGATGGTCGTCTCTTCTTGACAACTGTGTCAGCTGTGGTTCCCAGCCCCAGTAGGCAGTCCTTGACCTTCTTCCTATGTGTGCTTTAGTCTGTTGTATCCTCAGTCTGTTTAACTTGTTCTCAACCTTTAGCCTCAATAATAAGTTGTTTACCAGGTTCCAGCTCTGACTTGCTTGTTCTGACACCTGACTCACTGGGCAGCTGATACCTGGAGATTATTGCAGAACCTGGCAGTCAGTCCCTACCACCCCACATATGTTTGGTTCAGACATCCTCCAGATTATTCTATTCTTCTCTCTAGTCTCACAATTCAAAGAGCTAACATTAAATTTGCCGGGTATTTGTGTCCAAGAAACTCTACCAGAATTACAATTACTTCCACGTACATTTCATGCTTTATCTATTTTTTCTGTTCCACCATCAGAGATCACGTCCTGTAGTTTTCCCCATCTCCACGCCTTTGTTTGCTTCCCAGGTGGCTCAGTGGGAGAGAATCCAGTGCCATTGCAGGAGACAAGTGTTAGACCCCTGGCTAGGGACGATCCCCTGGAGAAGGAAATGGCAACCCACTCCAGCATTCTTGCCTGGGAAATTCCATGGACAGAGCCTGGCCAGGCTACAGTCCAGGGGGTCCAAATGAGTCAGATATGTCCTGGCAACTAAAACAACAACAGCAATGCTTTCATTTATTTTCATTTATTTTTCTGTATAACATGAACTGTCTAATTGTTTTCTCCTTGTTTTTCTCCCCACACTTCTCAACTAATGGTTAATTTGCTTCCTGAATACTTACAGAAATTATTTCTTCTCTACAGGCCTATTAACCATTCTCACCACTCTGGCTTGGGTCCTTTTTCTCATTTGGATTGTTTCAGGGTCTCCTTACTAATTTTCCTGTCCTCAGTTTTACTTCTGTGAATGTCATCTTCCAACCCGGTGTTAGAATAGCTTTTCTAAATGGTTTATCTGACCTTATTAGTATGTTTTAGTATCTTCCAGGTTCCTTACTATGTGCAGTAAAAAATAGGATTAAGTTACGGTGATTTTACAATTTTCAAATTAGGATACATGTGAGTGGAAGAGAAACGAGAAGTGGGCACCAGAGGATGAGATAGTTAGATAGCATAACTGACTCAATAGACATGAATTTGAGTGAACTTTAGGAAGACAGAGGAACCTGGCATGCTGAAGTCCGTGGAGTCACAAAGAGTTGGATGTGACTTAGCAACTTGACAACAACAGCATAAGTAGGCAGAACTCTGGGCCAAGGGCAATCATGGTTGCTTCAGTTAAGAGGCTGTATATGGTCTGATATTTTGGAGTTCTCACAGAAGATGAGTACATGTCCTTCTACTCCACCATCTTGTTCTATCAGTCTGGAAAAACAGACTGGTTCCAAATTGGGAAAGGAGTATGTCAAGGCTGTATATTGTCACTCTGCTTATTTAACTTATATATGGAGTACATCATACGAAATGCCGGGCTGGATGGAGCACAAGCTGGAATCAAGATTTCCAGGAGAAATATCAATAACCTCAGATATTCAGATGACACCACCCTTATGGCAGAAAGCAAAGAAGAACTAAAGACCCTCTTGATGAAACTGAAAGAGGAGAGTGAAAAACTTGGCTTAAAACTCAACATTTAGAAAACTAAGATCATGGCATCTGGTCCTATCACTTCAAGGCATATAGATGGGGAAACAATGGAAACAGTGAGAGACTTTATTTTGGGGGGCTCCAAAATCACTGCAGATGGTGATTGCAGCCATGAAATTAAAAGATAACCTGCTCCTTGGAAGAAAAGCTATTACCAACCTAGACAGCATATTGAAAAGAAGATTCATTACTTTGCCAGCAAAGGTCCATCTAGTCAAAGCTATGGTTTCCCCAATATGTATCAATGTGAGAGTTGGACTATAAAGAAAGCTGAGCACCCAAGAATTGATGGTTTTGAACTGTGGTATTGAAGAAGACTCTTGAGAGTCCCTTGTACTGCAACAAGATCAAACCAGTCAATCCTAAAGGAAATCAGTCCTGAATATTCAATTGAAGGACTGATGTTGAAACTGAAACTCCAATCATTTGGCAACCTGATGTAAAGAACTGACTCACTGGAAAAGACCTGATGCTAGGAAAGGTTGAAGGCAGAAGGAAAAAAGGAGGACAGAGGATGAAATGGTTGGATGGCATCACCAACTCGATGGACATGAGTTTGAGCAAGCTCTGGGAGTTGGCAAAGGACAGGGAAGCCTAGCGTGATGTAGTCCATGGGGTCACAAAGAGTCGGACATGACTGAACGACTGTACTGAACTGAAATGGTCTGATATCCAACTTCTGCTCTAGTCTCAACTTTTCTGATACAAATCTCAAGATTTGCATTCAAGTTCTAGTTCTGCCTCTATTATTCCACATCTCAAAGTGTTTACATGGTGGCCTATCTGCCCGGACTACCCACCATCACTCATCCTTCACCTGGTTAATACCTAATTGTTCTTTAATACTCAATTTAGGGGTCACTTCCTCTAGGAAGCTTTCTATAACACTCTGGCAATGCAGGAGATGGGGGTTGATAACTGGGTCACAAAGATCCCCTGGAAGAGGAAATGAAAACCCACTCCAGGATTCTTGCTTGGAGAATTCCATGGACAGAGGGCTACAGTCCATGGGGTCACAAAAAGTCAGACACAACTTAGAGAGTGAACAACAGCAACAATGTATATATATACACACACACAGACACATATATCTGCCAGAGTGCTTATTACATTGCTATCTAATTAATGTTTTCTGCTAAACTGTAAGAAAACTTAAGAAAAAATACTTAATTTCTCATTTCTGCAAACTTAAAATAAAAATTAGTAGTAATAGTAGTTGTATTTATGGATATATATAATAATTATATACATATAAAAATATCTTACTTGAAGTTATGAAATCAATAGTCTTTTGGAGTGAAAGATAATAAAGCAGTATGTATTGATAGCATATTCTAAAGAAATTAGGGAAGGTTTATGAAAATAGGAAGAATTTAGACCTTACCGTGAGGTTGAACAGGAGTTTGGTAAGTGGAGTAAGTAGAGGAAGGCATCAACCTATGTATCCTTCATTCAAAGGATGAAGAGGAACTTCATTTGACCAAACTATCAGAGATCAGTTGGGTCATCAATGAGCTCACACTCTGCAGATTTTACTCTATGTCAGGTTTCTGAAAAGTACTGAATAATAATGCCTTCTCCTCCCTCAAGAGCAATTTGCTTACAAAAAAAAAAAAAAAAAACTTGTCAAAAAGTCCAATGAGAAGATTACTGATTCACAAAAAAATTGTTGACACTTGCGAATTTCAGATGCACTACATTTCCCGTCTTAAAATATAGGGAAAAGAAAGGAGGTGGCAGGAATGGATACAATTTTTTCCCATATGTCTTTTTGGATCCATCATAAGCATGTGTGCACAAAGAAATAGATACACATTTGGATTCTTAGATACTAAAATCAAGCCTGACTTGTCAGAATACCAGATGGCAGTTTGGTCTGTAGATGATTATTCACACATCTAAGATAACTTAAAATTTCATTATATATATAGAATATTGAGCATATTATGTCTGAAGATATCTAATGTAAGGAATGTGTTTTTGTTTTTCCTCTGTGTTGTGAATTTTTTGGATCAGTACAAATTATACACCACTGATACTTCAAAACAAAGATCCTAATTGTTATTTCTCTTATATACTAGAAACCTGGATAATTTGTATACTATAGAGAGCAAGAACTTTTATCAGTTTGGTAGAAGTTTGCAGAAAGACACAATAGGAAAGACACAGACTGAATTGAAAATGTTTTGAAAGAAAGAAATTCACCACCATTTATGAAACCTTTGGAATTTTTGACAAGCACGACTCTTAAAATAGAAAAGTAGGAAAAAAATATAGACACAAAAATATCTCACTGAACTTTTGATGTGGCACAGACATGACATTTAAAAAATATTTTTTAAAGTTTGAAGAAATATTATTGATGCATAAATATTTTGGTAAATGGGCATTTTTGAGTTGAGCCTGTGTGGAGATAATATGTATTTATTTTTAGTCATTATTATTTTTACTATTATGGGCTTGCCTTGTGGCTCAGTGGTGAAGAATGCACCTGCAGTGCGGGATACCTGAGTTTCATCTAGGATTGAAAAGATACCTGGAAAAGGGAAAGGCTACCCACTCCAGTATTCTGGCCTGGAGAATTCCATGGGGTTGCAAAGAATCGGACACAACTGAGCAACTTTCACTCACTCACTCATAGCAAGAAGCAATACTTTGTGAACAGTTCAGTTCAGTTCAGTTGCTCAGCCGTGTCCGACTCTTTGTGACTCCATGGACTGCAGCACGCCTTGCCTCACTGTCCATCACCAACTCTCAGAGTTTACTCAAACTCATTTATTGAGTCAGTGATGCCATCCAATCATCTCATTCTCTGTCATCCCCTTCTCCTCCCACCTTCAATCTTTCCCAGCATCAGGGTCTTTCCAAATCAGTCAGTTCTTCACATCAGGTGGCCAAAGTATTGGAGTTTCAGCTTCAGCATCAGTCCTTCCAAAGAATATTCAGGACTGATTTCCTTTAGGATGGACTGGTTGGATCTCCTTACTGTCCAAGGGACTCTCTCAAGAGTCTTCTCCAATACCACAGTTCAAAAGCATCAGTTCTTTGGTGCTCAGCTTTCTTTATAGTCCAACTCTTACATCCATACATGACTACTGGAAAAACCATAGCTTTGACTAGATGGACCTTTGTTTGCAAAGTAATGACTCTGCTTTTTAATAAGCTGTCTAGGTAGGTCATAACTTTTCTTCCAAGGAGAAAGTGTCTTTCAATTTCATGGCTGAAGTCACCATCTGCAGTGATTTTGGAGCCCCCAAAATAAAGTCTGTCACTGTTTCCCCATCTATTTGCCATGAAGTGATGGGACCTGATGCCATGATCTTAGTTTTCTAAGTGTTGAGTTTTTAGCCAACTTTTTCACTCTATCCTTTCACTTTCATCAAGCGGCTCTTTATTTCTTCACTTTCTGCCATAAGGGTAGTGTCATCTGCATATTGGAGGTTATTGATGTTTCCCCCAGAAATCTTGATTCCAGCTTGTGCTTCATCCAGTCCAGCATTTCTCATGATGTACTCTGCATATAAGTTAAATAAGCAGGGTGACAATATACAGCCTTGATGAACTCCTTTCCCTATTTGGAACCAGTCTGTTGTTCCATGTCCACTTCTAACTGTTACTTCTTGACTTGCATACAGATTTCTCAGGATGCAGGTCAGATGGTCTGGTATTCCATCTCTTGAAGAATTTTCCACAGTTTGTTGTGGTCCACAAAGTCACAGGCTTTGACATATTCAGTAAAGCAGAAGTAGATATTTTTCTGGAACTCGCTTGCTTTTTTGATGGTCCAACAGATGTTGGCAATTTGATCTCTGGTTCCTCTTCCTTTTCTGATACTAGCCTGAACATCTGGAAGTTCGTGGTTCACATACTGTTGAAGCCTGGATTGGAGAATTTTGAGCATTACTTCACTAGCGTGTGAAATGAGTTCAATTGTGCGGTACTTTGAACATTCTTTAACATTGCCTTTCTTTGGGATTGGAATGAAAACTGACCTTTTCCAGTTTTGTGGCCACTGCTGAGTTTTCCAAATTTGCTGGCATATTGAGTGCAGCACTTTGACAGCATCAGCTTTTAGGATTTGAAATAGCTCAACTGGAATTCCACCAGCTCCACTAGCTTTGTTCATAGAGATGCTTCCTAAAGGCCAACTTGACTTCGCATTCCAGGATGTTTGGCTCTAGACTGGTAACAATTCAGGTATGACCATTCAGGTATGACCATTCAGGTATGCCATAGTTCTTCAGGCACTCTGTCTATCAGATCTAATCCCTTGAATCTATTTGTCACTTCCACTATATAGTCGTATTTAGTTCATACCTGAATGGTCTAGTGGTTTTCCCTACTTTCTTCAATTTAAGTCTGAATTTGGCGGTAAGGAGTTAATGATCTGAGCCAAAGTCAGCTCCCAGTCTTGTTTTTGCTGACAGTGTAGAGCTTCTCCATCTTTGGCTGCAAAGAATATAATCAATCTGATTTCAGTATTGACCATCTGGTGATGTCCATGTGTAGTCTTCTCTTGTGTTGTTGGAAGAGGGTGTTTACTATGACCAGTGTGGTCTCTTGGCAAAACTCTATTAGCCTTTGCCCTTTTCGTTCTGTACTCCAAGGCCAAATTTGCCTGTTACTCCAGGTATTTCTTGACTTCCTGCTTTTGCATTCCAGTCCCCTATAATCTTTTTGGGGTGTTAGTTCTAGAAGGTCTAGTAGGTTTTCACAGAACCATTCAACTTCAGCTCCTTCAGCATTATTGGTCAGGGCATAGACCTGGATTACCGTGATATTGAATGGTTTTCTTGGAAATGAACAGAGATCATTCTGTCATTTTTGAGACTGCATTCAGGTTGTTTTTGAGATTGTAATGACTTAATCCAAGTCATTTATAAGGTTGCAATGTCGACTTGTGAACAGTAGATGATCATATAATCTTTTAAATTTGTATCTAGTCAATTACCTTATTAATTACATGAAAATAAGCTATTTGCTTGTTTTAAATTTTATGCCATCTCTCCAGTTGTTTTCTGGGAGAACTGACTGCTGGTTAAGGATGGGGTTAGGAAGAAGTGGGAAGGGAGAATTATAGTGGGGAACTTTGAGGATGGTTTCATTATCTTGAGAGTGGTAATGGTTTCAAGGTGTATACATGTGCCAAAATGTATCAAAACATGCACCTTAATTAAATATGTGTAGTTTTATGTTGCTTGCAGAAGAATATGGGTCAAATGAATTGAAGGAAAACAGCAGCTTGTCAGAGACTGGGTAATCCACGGAACTATAGGGAAAATAACTTTCCTCTCTTTTTTTGTCCTTTCACATTTGACTATGATTAAGATGAGGGTGCGTGCTTCCTCAGTCCATTTGACTTTTGGGACCTCATAGGCTGTAGCCCACTAGGCTCTTTTGTCCATGGAATTTTCTAGACAAGAATAATAGAGTAAACTGGCATTTCCTAATCCTAGCGATTGAACGCATGTCTCTTGAGTCTCCTGCATTGGCAGGCAGATTCTTTAACACTGCACCACTTAGGAAGCCTAGATGAGGATATTGGTATACTACAGAGAGGACAACAAATTGAAGGATATGGAAGAACTCATACTGCAAATCCAAAGGCACCTGCAGACCTCCTCCATTTGCAAATGTGAAAGCTTGGTTCATAGTGAAGAAACTTCACATGACTTGCCTTACTTTCTAAAATCACTTGCCTTCAAAACTGTTTACAAGGAAAGAAAGTCCAGGACTTTGTACTAGTTGCCTGGAATCAATTTTATTTCTTATAAACAATCATTGGATAAACAAATACATATTACAGATGCAAATTTACCATTCCTTAGGCAATCTGCACAAAGTCAATTCTTTTGTCTGATTTACCACAATAAAAGAATAAATTCTCTTTTGCTTTCACAGTAGAATTCTGCTTGTGTAGAGGTCACTTAATTTTAGCTTTTATAATCTGATCTGACAGGATGGGTTGTTAAAACAGAGCAGTGAAAATATGTTATCCAAAATAGTTTTTAGGCCTACAGAGTGCTATAGTCCATGGTAATGAATTCAAATGCTATAAACACATAAATATGTTTTTCTTGATATACAGTTTTAGAATTTTCTCAAAGCACAGTTGTATACCTTCTATACAATTTGATTGGAATATAAGGTAAAACAATCTCTTCCAAACTTCCTTAATTACAAACTCCGGACAATCTCCTTTTCAGTAAAATCTGCTTTCCGGATTTTGTTTATTTAATCAGTGATGTTGAATATCCAAATACTTAGTTTTTACCTACATGGTCTTTGTTCACTATAGTCTCAATTTTTTTTTCTCTGGATATTTTGGGTAACTCATATGCAGAGCCCAAGAATAGTTAAAGTGTAAGACCAAGATTCATAAATCTAACTTCTATCCTTTCCTTGTCACAACTGATGATAACCTTGAAGAAATCACTTAATCTCTTTGCGCATCCATCACTTCACTATAACTCTTGGATAATGATACTTATCTCACGGATAAGAAGGAGATGTTAATGTTTGTAAAGCCCTGGAGATCTTTAGATAAAGTACACTAGCACAGAATACTAACATAAATAAGTCACTATTGTTATATTCCTTCCTCTAACCATTTCAAGTTCTATCTATATATGTACATATAGGTCTATGAAATTTATAAATGTATACATAAATGGATCATTACAAGTACTTCATCCATGCTACTTTATTTAAATTAGTCACTGGAAAATGTAATATACTAGATGCAGAAGGATTTTGGTGTAATATATATCAATTGCTCCATTGAAATTAATAAACTTCCTTTTTACCTGCCATTCTGTATGGATGAGATTCTCAGACACAATAAATACACTTTTATAGAATATGCCTTTGTACCTGCCTTACATAGATTGGGAGAATCAAAACTCTGAATTGCTTTTTATTTCTTAGTTTCTAGTATCTACAAATGAACAAAATACTAACTACTAAAATATATGAACAGCTAGAATATTTGTACTATACGTTTTACATTTTCTCAAATTATCCGTTAATTTTACTCAAGTGATTTTATCCAGTCCAAAAAGGAAGTGGGCAGATTGTTAGAAAAAGAGCTTCATGAGAGTCAGTGATAAAATGGACAAGGGTCCATGCTCAGGGATCCTATGATTTTGTAAAATACACTGTTGTTCAGTCACAAGTTGTGTCCAACTCTACGCAGCCCCATGGACTTCAGCACACCAGACTTTCCTTTCTCAGAGTTTGCTCAAGTTCATGAACATTATGTCAGTGACTCTATCTAACCATCGCATCCTCTGTCATCTCCTTCTCCTTTTGCCTTCAATCTTTCCCAGCATCAGGGTCTTTCACAACCAGTCAGTTCTTTACATCAGGTGGCCAAAGTACTGGAGCTTCAACTTAAGCATCAACCCTTCCAATGAATATTCAGGGTTAATTTCCTTTAGGATTGACTGGTTTGAGCTCCTTGCTGTCCAAGGGACTCTCAAGAGTCTTCTCCAGCACCACAATTCAAAAGCATCAATTCTTCAGTGCTCAACCTTTTTTATGGTCCATAAAATGGGAAAATACATAATTACCTCTAAAACAGAACCTGAGAAAATGCAATGGTCCCCTACAAACTAAATATGAGAAAGCATAGAAGTGATTCATTCTGGCTGGGGAATCTGAGAAAGCTTTATGACAGAGAAGTGAATTTAACGTGAGTATAGAAGGATCAGAGTAGGCGATGGCACCCCACTCCAGTACTCTTGCCTGGAAAATCCCGTGGACGGAGGAGCCTGGTAGGCTGTGGTCCATGGGGTCGCGAAGAGTCAGACACGACTGAGCGACTTCACTTTCACTCTTCACTTTCATGCACTGGAGAAGGAAATGGGAACCCACTCCAGTGTTCTTGCCTGGAGAATCCCAGGGACGAGGGAGCCTCCTGGCCTGCCATCTAAGGGGTCGCACAGAGTCGGACATGACTGAAGCGACTTAGCAGCAGTAGTAGCAGCAGCATAGAAGGATAGGTGCTTAGGATAGCATTAGGAGGTGAAAAGGTAGGAGTTTCAAAGAGGCAATTCTCTGTGGATATAACATTTTGAAAAACAGCATCAGAGTTAAGTAAGCCAGAAAGAGCAAAACAAGCATCATATATTAATGCATATATATGGAATCTAGAAAGACGGTACTGATGAACCTGTCTGCAAGACAGGAACAGAGATGCAGATATAGAGAAGAGACTTGTGGGGAAAGGAAAGGGAGGGGCAAATTGAAAGAGTAACACTGAAACATATACATTACCATATGTACAAATAGATAGCCAGTGGGAATTTGCTGTATGAAGCAGGGAGTTCAAATCCAGTGCTCTGTGATGACCTAGAGGGGTGGGATGGAGTAGGAGGTGGAAGGGGGTTTTCAAGAAGGAAGGGCCATATACATACCTATGGCTGATTCTTATTGATGTATGACAGAAAGTAACACAATATTGTAAAGCAATTATCCTCAATTAAAAATAAATTAAAAAAATAATGTAGTGTCAGTGGGGGTGTCTGAGTTCAAGAATAGCAGAAGCAATGTAGCAACACATAATTGTCAGGCCCCAAATGAATGAAATTATTGTAAAGAGCAACAAGACTAGAATGGCCAGCATGGGATACTGACACATTGAAATACACAATAAGGGGGAATAAACCATTAAGTTATTAGATCTAAGAAAAATGGCAGCCAATGAGGTCATTATTTGATAAAAAATCAGAAACAACAAACAGTGGGAGAGCAGAAGGTGATGTCAGTCTATGATTTTCACAGTGAAAAATCATAATCCAGTTTCCATACTTGTGATAGGTCTTCCAAGGGCAGATAAGGGTAAGTCAGTAACTTAAGCAATAGCCGGAAACTAAAACACCCTGATGGTCCCTCATCACAGGAGAACCGGGTCAGGTGATAAAGGCATTCCTGGCCTCCATTTGCCTCACAATGGATCCAGTGGGTAAGAGCACCAACGAGTGGTTATTTTTCCACTCATGGGTACCTAGTGAGGATAAAAAGAGTTGGCAGCTGATGAAACTTTCACACTGGCTTCCTGTGGAATAAGAACTAAGACTTTGCTCCTGCTGCTAAGTCGCTTCAGTTGTGTCCAACTCTGTGAGACCCCATAGACGGCCTCCTACCAGGCTCCCTCATCCCTGGGATTCTCCAGGCAAGAACACTGGAGTGAGTTCCCATTTCCTTCTCCAATGCATGAAAGTGAAAAGTGAAAGTGAAGTCGCTTAGTCCTGTCCAACTCTTCGTAACCCCATGGACTGGAGCCTACCAGGCTCCTCCCTCCATGGGATTTTCCAGGCAAGAGTACTGGAGTGGGGTGCCATTGCCTTCTCCAAAGAACTAAGACTTTACTGTAGAGAAACTGAAGAGCATGGCTTGGACACTGTACACATATCCTTGGCTCAGTTAGAAAATAAGAAGCAATACAATTATTTTAAGTTAAATGGCAGCAATTAGTGCTATTTTCAAACACTTAAAGGAATTAGGTATGATAATCTTATCGTGTGGTGGTCAGTTGCTCAGTCATGTCCAATTCTTTGTAATTCCATAGACTTTTCCCAAGAAGAATACTGGAGTGGGTTGCCATTTCCTCCTCCAGGGAATCTTCCCAACCCAGGGTTCAAGCCTGTGTCTCCTGCATTGGCAAGCAGATTTTTTACCACTGTTCAATTCAGTCCAGTTGCTCAGTTGTGTCCCACTCTTTGCAACCCCATGGACTACAGCATGCCAGGCTTCCCTGGCTATCACCAACTCCCAGAGTTTACTCAAGCTTATGTCCATTGAGTGGGTAATGACATCTAACCATCTCATCCTCTGGAGTCCCCTTCTCCTCCCACCATTAATCATTCCCAGCATTAGTGTCTTTTCCAATGAGTCAGTTCTTCATATCATGTGGACAATTGAAGTTTCAGCTTCAGCATCAGTCCTTCCAATGAATATTCAGGACTGATTTCTTTTAGGATGGACTGATTGGATTTCCTTGCAGTCCAAGGGATTCTCAAGAGTCTTCTCCAACACCACAGTTCAAAAGCATGAATTCTTCAGCGCTCAGCTTTCTTTATAGTCCAACTCTCACATCCATACATGACTACTGGAAAAACCGTAGCCTTGACTAGATGGACCATTGTTGGCAAAGTAATGTCTCTGCTTTTTAATATGCCTTAGGTAGGTCATAAATTTTCTTCCAAGGAGCAAGCACCTTTTAATTTAATGGCTGCAGTCACCATCTGCAGTGAGTTTGGAGCCCCCCAAAATAAAGTCTGTCACTGTTTACATTGTTTCCCCATCTATTTGCTAGGAAGTGATGGGACCAGATGCCATGATCTTAATTTTCTGAGAGTTGAGTTTTAAGCCAACCTTTTGACTCTCTTCTTTTGCTTTCATCAAGCGGCTCTTTAGTTCTTCTTCACTTTCTGCCATAAGGGTGGTGTCATCTGCATATTGGAGGTTGTTGATATGTCTCTCGGCAATCTTGATTCCAGCTTGTGCTTAATCCAGTCCAGCATTTCTCATGATGTACTCTGCAAATATGTTAAATAAGCAGGGTCACAATATACAGCCTTGAAGTACTCATTTCCCAATTTGAAACCAGTTTGTTCCATGTCCAGTTCTAGCTGTTGCTTCTTGACCTGCATACAGATTTCTCAGGAGACAGGTCAGGTAGTCTGGTATTCTGGTCTCATGAAGAATTTTCCACAGTTTGTTGTGATCCACACATTCAGAGGCTTTGGCATAGTCAATAAAGCAGAAGTAGATGTTTTTCTGGAACTCTCTTGCTTTTTTGATGATGCAATGATTGTTGGCAATCACTGAGCCATCTTGAAATCCATACTACATATGGATTTACCATACGGTCTTACCGTGTCATATTCCATTCATCAAAATATCCTCTGGATTATCAAGTGGCAGAAGATGCCTTTAAGATAACCAAGTGATAGTCCCCATCACAGATAACATATTGAATATGGGTTTGGTTCAAGAACAAATCAACAAATTCTCTGGCACTTACGCTGCTATTGTTGAGTGTGTTCTTTTAATCCTTAAGGAGAAAGAGGAACAGAACAATTGGTGTTCCTTTGGAAAGGATGGCAATACATCTTCATTGTTTTATGCAACAGCTTGAATTATTTTCTTGTTCTTTGTCACAATGCAGTCCATCACCCTCATCCCCTCCACCAAAACCAAAACCAAAACATAATCATCTGGATATTCTATGAAATCTCAAACTGTTCTTTCATATTGATGACATTATTTTAATTTACTTGGGAAATAGGAAATGGAAAGAACTATGGCAAAGTAAGAGACATGAGCATGAGAGGATATAAAATAAACCTTATGGAGATACAGGGGACTATTTGATACTAGTGAATATTTTAGAGATACAATGATCTAATATATCCCATCCAAGATAAAGAACAAGTCATTACTCTTTGTAACCCCTACCTCTAAGAAAGATTCACAGTGCTTTGTGGGGCTTTAGGATACTGGGGACATTAATAACATACTTAGTGACTCAAAAGACCACTGGTGTAGAATAGGCTGACCGTGGTGGCTCAGACAGTAAGGAAACTGACTGCAAAGCGGGAGACCCAGGTTGAATCCCTGGATTGGGAAGATCCCCTGGTGAAGGAGATGGCAACCCACTCCAGTATTCTTGCTTGGAGAATTCTGGGGACAGAGAAGCCTGGTGGGCTATAGTTCATGGGGTTGCAAAGAGTCAGACACGACTGAGCAACTAACACTTTCATAGAATAGGCTACAGAGAAAGAGAAAACTGCACAGATTCAGGCTTTGGAACAAATGACGTGATAAAATAAAAATTTGTTGTTGTTTGGTTGCTCAGTCATGTCCGACTCTTTTGTGACCCCATGGACTCTAGCCCGCCAGGCTCCTCTGTCCATAGGATTTGCCAGGCAAGAATACAGGATTGAGGGTGCCATTTTCTTCTCCAGGAAATCTTCTAAACCCAGATAGCGATCTCATGTCTCCTGCATTGGCAGTTGGGTTCTTTACCACAAAGCCACCAGGGAAGCCCTATGAATCTTCAATGCCAGGAAACATTTTTTTTCCCCCCAAGATATAAGCAGATGATTTTATCCCAGTTTGGAATATTATACCGAATAACCTGAAATAGGCATTTTTTTTTCACTTGATACTGAAATCACCTATGCCTTCATTCTCTTTGCAAAAGATAATGTTTCTAACATTAAAAACAGAGATGTCAATAATAAAAATTTTTCCAGATTCCATAATATTTTTATGTATTGCATAATTGAATTTTTTGAAAATTGGACTAGGATAATTAGATTCAGAGTAAACAAAACAAAAGAATATGTGGCTGAAGTCAATATACTTTCTACATAAGCATGAAAAAATTAAAAGAAATATAAATAAAATTAAACTCTCATTGGAATCCTATATTTGAATATTAAATATTACTTTTGCTGCAAAACATTAAAATTAAGTGTTTAAATTTGTGTAAAAGAATGGATAACACAAAACACAAAGATAATGAAACTTTGGAAATTAGCAGTAATATTTATTTTATATAATACAGTGGAAAATGCTTAATCTATACATATAACCTGATCTGCCTCTTGAGAAATTTGTATGCAAGTCAGGAAGCAACAGTTAGAACTGGACATGGAACAAAAGGCTGGTTCCAAATAGGAAAAGGAGTACGTCAAGGCTATATATTGTCACCATGCTTATTTAACTTCTATGCAGAGTACATCATGAGAAACACTGGACTGGAAGAAACACAAGCTGGAATCAAGATTGCCGGGAGAAATATCAATAACCTCAGATATGCAGATGACACCACCCTTATGGCAGAAAGTGAAGAGGAACTAAAAAGCCTCTTGATGAAAATGAAAGAGGAGAGTGACAAAGTTGGCTTAAAGCTCAGCATTCAGAAAACAAAGATCATGGCATCCGGTCCCACCACTTCATGGGAAATATATGGGGAAACAGTGTCAGACTTTATTATTTTGGGATCCAAAATCACTGCAGATGGTGATTGCAGCCATGAAATTAAAAGATGCTTACTACTTGGAAGGAAAGTTATGACTAACCTAGATAGCATATTCAAAAGCAGAGACATTACTTGGCCAACAAAGGTTCATCTAGTTAAGGCTATGGTTTTTCCAGTGGTCATGTATGTATGTGAGAGTTGGACTGTAAAGAAGGCTGAGTGCAGAAGAATTGATGCCTTTGAACTGTGGTGTTTGAGAAGACTTTTGAGAGTCCCTTGGACTGCAAGGAGATCCAACCAGTCCATTCTGAAGGAGATCAGCTCTGGGTGTTCTTTGGAAGGAATGATATTAAAGCTGAAACTCCAGTACTTTGGCCACCTCATGCAAAGGGTTGACTCATTGGAAAAGACTTTGATGCTGCGAGGGATTGGGGACAGGAGGAGAAGGGGACGACAGAGGATGAGATGGCTGGATGGCACCACTGACTCGATGGACGTGAGTCTGGGTGAACTCCGGGAGTTGGTGATGGACAGGGAGGCCTGGCGTGCTGTGATTCATGGGGTTGCAAAGAGTCGGACACGACTGACTGACTGGACTGAACTGAACTGATACATATAACAAGATATTCCATCTTTGAGTAGTATAAAATGACATTTTTATAGTAATGGATGTTGAATCTGAAGGAAAAGTTGACAGTATGTGTGAATTAAGAACAATATATTTTAGACTATTTTCCCTAGAGAAAAGATTTTTAAGAAAATTTTTTTCTCTAGTTGTATGCTAACCCTCTTAAAATCATAGGAGATACAATTAGTTTCTGAAATGTCCTTTATAACTGTCAAAAAAGATAAGATTACAGATTTGTTCGCTCTTCAAAGTGTGATGTCATAAAGTCCCATTTGCTTCTGCAAGAATCATTATTTGTCATTTTTGACAGTGTTTCAACATGATCAGGAAGAGAATCATGGAAATAGTTAAAGGGATAGTCAAGAAATATCCCTGAATTTTCATAGGAAATCTACCAGATTCCAAAATCCAGGCTAAAAATATGTTTTTAGTTAATGCAATTAGAGTTTATTTTTACCATAAAAACTTTTAAAGTATGATTAGAAATACTAACATTTTGTATTAAGAATATTGAATGTGAAATCAGTATGACTGCTCTGTAACTATTTGTGCTATCTTGGACAGGTGATTTAAACTTCTTATACTTCTATTGGGCTTCCCTCCTGGCTCAGCTGGTAAAGAATTCACCTGCAATGTGGAAGACCTGTGTTTGATCCCTGGATTGGGAAGATCCCCTGGAGAAGGGAACAGATAGCCACTCTAGTCTATGGCCATACTACCCTGAATGCAGTGGATCTTGTCTGATCTTGGAAGCTAAGCAGGGTTGGGCCTGCTTAGTACTTGATGGGAGACCACCTGGCAATACAAGGTGCTGTAGGCTTTTTGCCTCCCCTCTCCTTTGGGCTTTCCTCTTAGCTCAGTCAGTAAAGAACCTGCCTGCAGTGCAGGAGACCAGGGTTTGATCCCTGAGTCTGGAAGATCCCCCTGGAGAAGGAAATGGCAACTCACTCCAATATCTTTGCCTGGAAAATCCCATGGGCAGAGGAGCCTGCTGGGCTGCAGTCCATAGAGTCACAAAGAGTCCGGCACGACTGAGCGACTAACAATACTTTTACTTTCATACTTCAATTTCCTCTTCACTAGAATGAGAATAGAAATATAATAATATTAGTTAACATTTAGTGAAATCTTGCTTTGTGTCATCTTGCTTGAAAAAAATGTATGTAGATATATAGTTCTTGGAGAAGGAAATGGCAACCCACTCCGTGTTCTTGCCTGGAGAATCCCAGAAACGGGGGAGCTTGGTGAGTTGCTGTCTATGGGGTCGCAGAGTTGGAAACGACTGAAGCGACTTAGCAGCAGCAGCATATAGTTCTTACAACTGTAGGAAGAAATTACAATTTTTCCTTCATCTGAAAATCCTCATTCAGCAAACGAGGAAACTGAGAGGGAGTGACTTTGTAACTTTCCATGGATATACATTTAGTAAGTGTAGTAGCTGGGATTCATAATCTGAAGGTCTAACTCCATAGTCTGCTTTTCTAATGATGAAGAAAAAGCTAAACTTTTTTTTATGAAAGTTACAAAAGTAGGGGAATTGTCCAACCGTATCATAACTTACCAAAGTTTGCTTAATACTTTGGTTCTCCTCTAATATTTCCTTTCTCAGCAAATAATATTGTCATATCCCCAGTTGTGTAATCCAAAATTCTGGAAATCATTTTTATCACCCCTTCTCTCTCTTTCTTCATAACTACTCCATCAACATATCATATTAACTTTAACTGATTTAGAATCATCTTCTGTGCTTCTATATGGACACTTTTCTTTTTTTTAATTTAATTTTATTTTTGTATTAGTTTTGCCATATATGGACACTTTTCTAAATAAAATTATCATCATCTCCCACCTATACTACAGCAATGTACTTTTTTTTTTTTAACTTTTAAAAATTTAAAAACTTTTTAATTGGAGGATAATGCTTCACGGTGTTGCATTGGTTTCTTCTGTACAACAACGTGAATCAGCTATAAGCATATATATATATATATATATATATATATATATATATAGTTGCAGAAACCAGTAATTGAGCAACCAAGCACCACACTCAGAGAGTCGGAGAACTCAGGTTTATTATGCCAGTGGGCCCAGAGGAGTTAACACTCCAAGCTCTGAGCCTCGAGCAAAGGGTGGAGTTTTAATAGACAGACTATAGTGGGCAAGACTAGCTGCTAATAGGCTGGTTTAAACTAAGGGGTTTTTGCGCACGGAACAGCAGTCAAGATGAGAAGGGGAATGCCTGACCTTTACATGGACAGGCCTGATTAAGCAGGTTTGCAGGGGCTGGGCAGTTGCAAAGAGCAGGGCAAGGGTGAGTGAGATAAGCTCCAGTTCCTAGTACTGTAAGTCCGCGCTTTCTGAGACTACGTGACCTACATGATCCAGACCTTGCAAGGAGCAAGCTGAGTCATGGAGGCAGAAGGAGCAGGAGGTTATGTAAAATTTTAACTTTTCCTCTTCATTCGCCCCTCTTGATGCTTCTATTATTCATTGTAGAAAGCATCATCTCATGTTTTTGTAGGACATTCAGAGGTCCCCATCATTTAGGGGGCTATATTGAGCTATTACCATTTGTAACTTTATGGATTCAATCTGAGAGGTTATAAACTGGGTAATTGCATTGAGAATACAAGGGCCCAACAAGAGCACTGCAAAGAGCATGAGGAGAGGCCCTGTTAAATCGAGAAGCCAAGATGCCCAGCTCCAGATATTGTTCCAGTTACCCCAGGAATTAGCTCGTTTCTCTCTCCTTTTTATGATTGGTTCCCTTAGCTGTTGGGCCATGTCCCTGACTATTTCTGATTGGTTTACATACAAGCAGCACTCTTCATTTAAGAAGGGGCGTAGTCCTCTCTTTTCAGCTGTCAGTAGATCTAGACATCTCCTATTCTATAAAACCACCTCAGCCAGGGAGTCTTGTTGGTCCTGTAATGGAAAGCACAGCAATAATTTCGATTAAGGATAGAGACCAGGGTTGACAATGAAAATCCATTGATACTTTGATAGCTGGATCCTCCAGCTTCTGCCATGCTTTGACCAGCCATCTGCTGGAATGTGGCCGGAGCAAGGCTGAAGAACCCTCAAGCTTCTGCTGTGCACTGACTAGTCAGCCTCCGAATGACTAGAGAAGGGCTCAGCGTCCTTCATGGGTGAGGGCCATTGTCTTTGGAACCTGACCTTGAGGAGGTCTTTGGGGTCCCGAACTGCTTTCCAGGTGTCCTCATCACAGGAAGCTGCTGCCTTCTTGACTCTGGTGTGGTGGATCCAAGGGATGACACCTGTAACTTTAACAGCAGTAGAGGTTGCCAGGACGACAGTGTGAGGGACTGTTTAAACTGGCTGAAGTGGTTCCTTTCCCAATCTTTAACCCATGCTACATCTCCTGGCTGATAGGGATGAATCCAATTGCCCAAAGGAATGGGCGTCCTTTCTAAGGTTTATCTGGCAATATGACAGAAGACTTCTTCCAGGGCTTGGAGGTGTTGGGACATCTCCAGGTCAGCTAGTTATTGTTGGTCTACCTTGAGCTTTTCTATCACTGGGGGTGGTTTCCTGTATAAGATTTCAAAGGGAGAATAGCCTGAGGACCTCAGGGTGCATTTTCCGAGAGAGATGAGAGTCCACAGAATGATAAGGCAGCTTGTCCCAGCATTGTCTTGGTGTTGGCTGGGGAATATTCTTGTCATACTACTACTTGGAGAAACAAACTTAACAAGAAAGTTAAAGATATATGGCCCAAAGAGTAATAGAAGTAGGAAAGCTGCTGAGGTGCTAGCCAGGAGAACCAGGTCCAGACATTGGTCCATGACATTAGTGTTTCTCTAGGTATGAGAAGATGCAAGAATTTGGACTCAAAAATCTTTACCTGAAAACATCTGACTATCTGAAAGTCTGCTTTTCTGGGTTTTTCCCTGAGCACGGAGTGCCTTATTTTTTGTCTCCACCCTGAACTCCTTTCAAGGGGATGTTGAAGGTCAGCATCTTGTAGTGGTCATGATTTTATCTTTGTAGAGGCAGCTGGCAAGGGTCAACTTCCAGTCAGCAGGGCCCCTGCATAGCCACACTTTGACCATGTTTTGGGGGCATTTCATGGTCATTGTGTCCCACGATGCTGGGAAGGCTCATTCCCAGGTCTAACAAAGAGTCCACTGACAGGCCATTCAATGTGTTGTCACTAGAACACACCTTGTAAGTAGCAGAAGTCTCTGGACCATACCTGTCTTACTAGCCTCTTGGACCAGGAAAATATTTCCTCTTGTTGCTTCTTCCCATATCTAGAGTTACATTATTATAATTATTGATCTCATATGGAACTGTATATCAGCATTTTATCACAGGCTCAGTCACACATTTGGTAACATAAGAAATAATCTTTTGAAACAAGCTACATAGAAAATGTGGAGAAAGAAATGGCAACCTACTCCAGTACTCTTGCCTGGAAAATTCCATGGATGGAGGAGCCTGGTAGGCTACAGTCCATGGGATTGCAAAGAGTTGGACATAACTGAGTGACTTTACTTTCTTTCTTTCTATGGTTTCTTTTGGAGAAGGAAATGGCAACCCACTTTAGTGTTCTTGCCTGGAGAATCCCATGGACAGAGGGGCCTGGTGGGCTGCGGTCTATGGGGTTCCAAAGAGTTGGACACGACTAAGCAACTAACACACACATAGAAAATGATATAGCTAGCAGTTATCAGTAAGGTCACAAGCAAGAATTTAAATACAGAACTTTCACTGGGTATAGCCCAGTATACCCCAGGTCATCTGAATCAGTTAAATGGTTATAGCCAAGTATTCATCTCCTGGTTGTACATCATGGAGCATTCGACCTTTATCCAAAGATTGGTTACTGAGATAAGCTTTAGAAACAATCTTAGAGTGTCCTTTTTAATAACTTAATTAAACCTTTTAGCAATATAGTATAACAAGGAACTATTTCATAAGTGAGTCTTAGTAAGCACAGACCTTAATTAACAAAACTAGAACGTAATATTCAGTGAAACATTATTTTTTTCCTTTTTGGAGAACTCACTGTAAGGGCATTAACACTGTAGCCAGGGAAGGCTTTAACCCATCAAATAAAAATGAAGTCTGTCAGGGAGCTGGGAAAAGCCAAGCAGCTGTCTTGGATTTCCCATACCCCTGGCTCTCTGATTTTTAGCTATTGTTTATCCATTTTTAATTTCTTGATTTAGGAGCAGAGTATTGCCATGTTTTAAGGATATCAAGATAGCAAAAGTCTAACCATGAAGGGTTATTTTTTTGTATAAGCAGAAGGAGCTTTGTCTACTTATACCATAATCTTAAATAATGTTTACTTACCTTACCAAAGTAACAAAAAGTTTTTAAAAACAAATATAAATCACTTAAAGGCAAAGAAATTCATAATCTGTTATTAAAAGCTGCATTCTAAGAAAACTTTGTTCTCTAGACAGAGAGAACTAAATTCCAGTCTGGTACCAGCTTACTGTTAATAACAAAATTTGTTTATCTGCTTAATCTTGGAAAGTCTTTTCCATAAATTTTGAAGAACTAGCAGTATTCTAAAGGTGTGAGAGTAAAACCATAGAAGTTTAAAATCTGATTCTATTGCAATTCACAAAGAAACCTGGTCGTTGTTGTGATATGTAATTCTTTAATATGATAACTAGAATTGTAATTGACCATATTTTATCAGGGCATATCATATCTATATGAATTTCACACAATTTTAGGATACCTTTATTAGTAACACCAACCATACAGTATAACCTGAAAAGATTTGTCACCCCTTCAACAGTACTTTCCATGTCATTTAACAAATCCAATGAACCCAGGTAGCTTAATAGCTCTTTGGGATGTCTCAGGGGCCCTCTGAAGCATCCCAAAGTTAGCTAGAAGTCAAGTTACTTAGGAATATTTGTCAACAAATATCATAAGGGTTTATAACACTCAGTCAGGTAGGATCATATAAGTCACTATGAAATAATAGTTATTCACTTAGCCAAACTTGACAAAAGATTTCAAGGTAAATATAGAACAGATTAAGAGATAAGGAAACTTTAATCTACTATTAAAAGCTGTTCAACATCTAAAGAAAGTATGTCCTCTTATCAGAGAGAAAGGCCAAATTTTGCACTAGCTTACTTTAAACTCATTTAGGTAAACTTAATAATATTTATTTTAAACTTAGTCCTAACCATGCACAAAACTTTTTTTTAGGATCTCTTTCCACAAACCTTGTAATCACTTTTTGTAACAGCTACCTGTAAGTCAGACCTACTTTTTTTTCCCTTTTATAAAATGTAATTTTCTTTTTTATATCTTCTTTATTAAAAACCTACATCCTACTTCCTTACTAGATTACCAAACAAACATTAATACTAGATACTTAATATTGAATTTTCCCAGTTTATGTGAATCTGAACTTTATTTAGGTTAATTTTTCTTGTATTTTGAATTGTTTGATTTGTAAGTGCTTACTTTTCTTTAGGCCAATTAAATTAGAACTCATTTACAACTTCAACAGTATTATCAGAGGGGGAAAAAAAAAAAGACATACACTGAGACATGCATAAATCCAGACAGACAGACTGACAGAGATCTTATAGTTTTCTGTTTGCGATTTAAAATATCTCTTTGACCACTACCCCCCCTTTTTTTTCTTTGCTTGAAGTTCTAATTTGCCCAAGGCTGAGGTCTCAGGCAAAGTTGGCTGTGTATTTCAAGGACATGGAAAAGGTTAACTTCAACATTTTTCCTTGACAGGCCTTTTAACAAGCTAGTTGTTTTTAATTGCATATGCAAAAAGAATTGGTTTTGCAGTTTCTAAAAAGAAAAAAAACTTTCTCTCACTCCGTTCAATCAGCAATCATGCACTCACAATCATTCAGAGGCTATCACAATGCCTCCCTTCTCCAGAGTCCTCAGTTCTCTCTATCTGATGCTCCTTCCTGGGAGCTCCAAGGAAGTTATCAGTCACAATGCCTCCCTTCTCCTGAGTCCCCAGTTCTCTCTATCTGGTGCCCCTTCCTGGGAGCTCCAAGGAGGTGATCAGTCTCCTCTTCTACCCGTTGGGGTAGGACCTGACTGGAGACTGGCCCTGGGACCTTACCTGATCCTGTGGCCACTCCTGGTGGGTTGGTCCATTCCTCCAAAGAGTCTAGTCAGGATTCGGCCATCCAGAAAGTTGGAACACCAGTGTGAAAGAGAACCCGGAATACCATCAGGTGGCACGCCTCCTCATTCATCTCAGGATTCCTTTGCTTCAGCCTGGCCAAGCCACCTTTCTGGCGGCTCAAGGGGCTGGTGTGGTTGGAATCTTGCTGGAGCCTCCAGAAATGTTGCAGAAACCAGTAATCGAGAATCCAAGCACCACACTCAGAGAGTTGGAAAACAGGTTTATTACACCAGCCGTCCCAGAGGAGTTAACCCTCCAAGCTCTGAGCCCCTAACAAAGGTGTTACAGAGTTTTTATAGACAGACTATAGTGGGCAACACTCTCTGCTTATAGGCTGGTTTAAACTAAGGGTTTTTTTGTGCACGGGAACAGCAGTCAAGATGGGAAGGGGAATTCCTGACCTTTACATGGACAGGCATGATTAAGCAGGTTTGCAGGGGCTGGGCAGTTACAAAGGTAACTGTTACAAGGGTGAGTGAGATAAGCTCCACTTCCTAGTACTGTAGGTCCACACTTTCTGAGATTATGTGACCTACATGATCCAGACTTTGCAAGGTGCAAGCTGAGTTATGGAGGCAGAAGGAGCAGGAGGTTATGTAAAAATTTAACGTTTCCTCTTCAATATTACTGACTCCCTTGTGACTTAGATGGTAAATAATCTACCTGCAATGCAGGAGACACAGGTTTGAGCCCTGGGTCAGGAACAACACCTGGAGGAGGAAATGGCAACCCACTTCAGTATTCTTGCCTGGGAAATTCTATGGATAGAGGAGCCTGGCAGGCTTACAATCTGTGAGTATGCAGAGTTGGACAAGACTGAGCTACTATCCCCCCTACACACATACACCTATATTCCATCCTTCTTGAGCTTCCCTCACACCCTTCCCTCCATCTTACCCTCTAGGTCATCACAGAGCACTGAGCTGAGATTACAGTGTTGTACAGCAAGTTTCCACTAGCTATCTATTTTACACATGGTAGTATATATATACATATATATATATATATGTGTGTGTGTGTGTGTGTGTATAATCAATGCCACTTTCAATCTGTCCCGCCCTCTCCTTTCCCTACTGTATCCACGTCCATCCTCTACATCTGGGCCTCTATTCCTGCCCTGCAAATTCATCCTGTGTGTACTATCTTTTGCCTCTTCTAACCCCTACTTTCGTTAGTTTCCAAAGTCAGAGTGATCTTTTAGAAATGCAAATATCGTCATGGCAGATGTTACCTGACAGTAGGGTTCTGGTCCTTTACCATTAATTAGGAGAGAGAATACATGTATATTATGGAACACTGTGAATACAAATGTTGATGTTACTAGAGAAAAGGAGAAATTCTGAAGTTGGGAGAAAGACTATTGACATTTAAACTAAGTTTAACTTCCTAATTTGCCACCAACTAGCTATGTGACCTTGGACAAATCACTAAATACCTCCAGTTTGCTTATCTCTAAAATGTGGGCTTAAATTAGATAATTTTTAAAGCACAGTATTACCCTGAAATCCTCTGATTATATTATGAAACAGAATAACACAACTCTGCTCCTATAACAAAGCAAAGGTTTGTAACTGTGTTTTGCACAAGTGAACTAATTACTTAATTTATGAAATAAGCAAACCTCACATTCTTACAGGAATAAGCATATTGTCTACATGGGAATTTTGTTATATGTTGAAAAGCAAAATTAATAGACTAAAAACCAGAATCAGAGGACCATCTTTTCAACTTGAATAAGACCAGCATTCAAAAAGTAACTTAATATTAAAGAAATAATTTCTTGAGAGTTCACCACTCTCGTTTTTTCCAATTTTTGTTCCTTATTGACATTAACTAGGGTAAATACTATTTTTTTTCTCTTTCTGTCCTTCAAATAATTGATGGTGACAACAACAAATGTGGGTATTTTTCTATCTGATTTAGAAGATGGTAGCCTCTTGGATATTTGCTCCTGACCCTATCTCCAATAAAATTAAGTTGATGTCATTGACAAGTAGTAGAAGTTGAGAGATGTGTTTACCGAAATGGTGAGGAATTACTGTGGCTGGCTCCTGGGGATGTAAGTAGAAATGATGGGACAAAACTGAGCCACTGAAATCACAGCTTGGTCATCAGGAAAATTTCCCTACCAGTGCTTTGACCTCTTGGGGGAAATTCCGAAAGATCTACTTGTTTTCGGTACCTTGAACACTTATAAGATACCTGGCAACTGAAGTTGGGGTGGAGAAAACAGAGTTCTGAAATTCCTCCTCATATTTGCTGCTTCTCAGTTGAAAGAGAGTTATAATTCTGAAACTAATTTCTACAAAAAACAAAACAAACAAACAAAATACACACACACACACAGAAAAACCTGGCTTTGGCTTTGATGCTTTTAGGCTTTTAAATAGTCTGTCAAAATTTTTTGCTTACTTATGTCTTTATGTAACTTTCCTTGACTTCCTTTTATTCACTTATTTACTTATTCAATTCTTCAACAATAGGAAGAAAATATTTTCACTAGATACATTTCTTTTTTTTTTCATTTTTTTCCTAATTTTATTTTATTTTTAAACTTTACATAATTGTATTAGTTTTGCCAAATATCATTTCTTAAATGTCTTAATTTAGCTACTGCAACTTGCTCTATTACTGATCACTTTTTCATTTTTCTATATTACTAGCAGTCACTACAATCCTCATGCCAAGCTACTGTTATGTTCTTAATTGTAATGGACACAATAATGCTCCCGACCCCAAACAAAGATGTTCACATCTTAATCTCAGGAACCTGTGAATATTTTAACTTATATGCAACGGGGATTTTGCAGATATGATGAAGACTAAAGACCTTGGTATGGGGAGATTTTTCTGGTTTCTCTCGTTGTCCAAATTAATCACATAAATCTTTAAAAGCAGAGAAATTTGCAAATCAAGAAAAACTTTATGAAAAATATAAAAATTCACTTTACACACAATACAAAGGCCAGTAAGTTAGTGGAAAATACAGCAATGTCATTAAACATAGTAAGTAAAAAGCTTCAGGATATAAAAGATTTTCATCTTCTGAACTTCCAGAGCCTTTTGTTTTTGCTTAATGGATTTATAATCTTTCTTGTATTGTAGCATTACAAATAGATTTCCTAGTTCTCTTCAAAAATCTAAGGTTGGAATCTTGGTATCTTTTCCTGGATTCGAGCACAAAGTAACACATAAAGCAAATACTTAAGATGTATTTGTTGAGTTAGTAATTGGTCCTCATATTTATTTTAGCAGATATTAGTGTTCAGTTCAGTTCAGATCAGTCTCACTATCATGTCTGACTCTTTGCCACCCCATGGACTGCAGCATGCCAGGCTTCACCTACTGCCGGAGCTTGCTCAAACTCAAGTCATTCAAGTCAATGATGCCATCAAACCATCTCATCCTCTGTTGTCCCCTTCTCCTCCTGCCTTTTATCTTGCCCAGCATCAGGGTCTTTTCCAGTGAGTCAGTTCTTCGCATCAGGTGGCCAAAGGATTGGAGCTTAAGCTTCAGCATCAGTCCTTCCAATGAATAGTCAGGACTGATTTCCTTTAGGATTGACTGGTTTGATTTCCTTGCAGTCCAAGGGGTTCTCAAGAGTCTTCTCCAACACCACAGTTCAAAAGCATCAATTCTTCGGTGCTCAGCTTTCTTTATGGTCCAACTCATATGACTACTGGGAAAACCATAGCTTTGATTAGACGGACCTTTGTCAGCAAAGTAATGTCTCAGCTTTTTAATATGCTGTCTAGTTTGTTCATAGCTTTTCTTCCAAAGAGGAAGCATCTTTTAATTTCATGGCTGTAGTCACCATCTGCAGTGATTTTGGAGCCAAAAATAAATAAATAAAATCTCTCACTGTTTCCATTGTTACCCCATCTATCTACCATGAAGTGATAGGACCAGATATCATGATCTTTGTTTTTTGAATATTGAGTTATAAGCCAGCTTTCTCACTCTCCTCTTTCACTATCATTAAGAGGCTCTTTAGTTCCTCTTCACTTTCTGCCATAAGAGTGGTGTCATCTGCATATCTGAAGTTACTGATATTTCTCCTGGCAATCTTGATTCTGGCTTGTGCTTCATCCAGTCCAGCATTTCACATGATGTACTCTGCATATAAATTAAATAAGCAGGGTGGCAATATACAGCCTTGATGTACTCCTTTCCCTATTTGGATCAGTCTGTTGTTCCATGTCCAGTTCTAACTGTTGCTTCTTGTCCTGCATACAGGTTTCTCAAGAGACAGGTAAGGTGCTCTGGTATTCCCATCTTTTTAAGAATTTTCCACAGTTTGTTTTGATCCACACAGTCAAAAGCTTTGGCATAGTCAATGAAGCAGAAATAGATGTTTTTCTGGAACTCTTGCTTTTGCTTTTTCAATGATCCAACGGATATTGGTAATTTGATCTCTGATTCCTCTGCCTTTTTAAAATCCAGCTTGAATATCTGCAAGTTCTCAGTTCATGTACTGTTGAAGCCTGGCTTGGAAAATTTTGAGCATTACTTTGCTGGCTTGTGAGATGAGTGCAATTGTGCACTAGTTTGAACATTCTTTGGTGTTGTCTTTCTTTGGGATTGGAACTTTAATTTGGATGTCATTTTTTTGCATATTCTTAAGGGTAGTTTTGATTCCCTGGTGGCTCAGATGGTAAAGCGTCTGCCTACAGTGCAGGAGACCTGGGTCCAATCCCTGGGTCGGGAAGATCTCCTGGAGAAGGAAATGGAAACCTACTCCAGTATTCTTGCCTGGAAAATTCCATGGACGGAGGAACCTGGTTAGGCTACAGTTCATGGGGTCGCAAAGAGTCAGACACGACTGAACGACTTCACTCACTCAAGGATAGTTTTGAAGTAAAGCATTAACTTTTGAAAAATAGAAGAAAGCAGAAACTTTCTTGGCTGGGAACAGAGAGGGAAAGGTCAGAGAGATGAGATATTGCTGGCTTTGAAGATGGAGGAAAGAGATCACAAGCCAAAGTGCAGGTAGCCTCAAGAATCTGGAAAAGGCAAGGTAATAGGTTATCCTCTAGAGTTTATGGAAAGGAATGCAGTCTTGCCTTGACTTTAACCCAGTAGCACTCATGTCAGATTTCTAACTATAGAGCTGAAAGGTAATACATTCCTAATGTTTAAGCTAATAAGTTTGTGGTAATTTGTTGTGGCAGCAATTAGAGTCCAATAGAATATTAGTTCCTCATTGAACCATTTTATTCTTTTGATACGCTATCTATGAAGACTTTCTAAATTACTCCATTCATTTTTGTATCCACTTTTTCCATTTCCTGGTGGCTCAGATGGTAAAGAAGGAAAAGTTGCTCAGTCGTGTCCGACTCTTTGTGACCCCATGGACTATACAGTTCATGGAATTCTCCAGGCCAGAATACTGGAGTTGGTAGTCTTTCCCTTCTCCAGGGGATCTTCCCAACCCAGGGATTGAACCCAGGTTGGCCTCCCACATTGCAGGAGGATTCTTTACCAGCTGAGCCACAAGCAAAGCCCAAGAATACTGGAGTGGATAACCTATCCCTTCTTCAGCAGATCTTCCCAACCCAGGAATCGAACTGAGGTCTCCTGCATTGCAGGTGGATTCTTTACCAACTGAGTTATGAGGGAAGCCAACCTGCCTGCAATGCAGGAGGCCCATGTTCCATCCCTGGATTGGGAAGACCCCTGAAGAAGGAAATGGCAACCCACGGACATTCTTGCCTAGAGAATCCCATGGACAGAGGAGCCTGGTGGGCTACAGTCATATATGTAAGAACCATGAAACCAAATAAGATATGGCCCTGTTAAAAGGCTCACATTCAAGTATATAATTAATAATAAAGCAATATTGTGAACATATATATAATGCAGTTGCTGCTACTAGAATTCAGAAAAAGTAACTGATTTTACACAGATATGAAGTGATGGAAGTGGTATAAAAGGAAGCTTCAAAGAAACAAACTTTGAACTAGAATTTAAAGGCTAAGTAGATTCCACTAAATAGAAAAGTGAGAATATATGATTTAAATCTAAATTGAACAAGATGATATAAGCAAGAGATTTGCATGGTTGGGTATAATGTGCTAACATAAAATTAGTTGCTTGGCTTTTTTTTTTAAATAAATTTATTTATTTTAATTGGAGGTTAATTACTTTACAATAGTGTATTGGTTTTGCCATACATCAACATGAATCTGCCACAGGTATACACGTGTTCCCCATCTTGAACCCCCCTCCTTCCTCCCTCCCCGTACCATCCCTCTGGGTCATCCCAATGGACCAGCCTCAAGCATCCAGTATCATGCATTGAACCTGCACTGGCGACTTGTTTCATATATGATATTATACATGTTTCAATGCCATTCTCCCAAATCATCTGACCCTCGCCCTCTCCCTCAGAGTCCAAAAGACTGTTCTATACATCTGTCTTTTTTGCTGTCTTGCATACAGGGTTATCGTTACCATCTTTCTAAATTACATATATATGCGTTAATATACTGTATTGGTGTTTTTCTGTCTGGCTTACTTCACTCTGTATAATAGGCTCCAGTTTCATCCACCTCATTAGACCTGATTCAAATGTATTCTTTTTAATGGCTGAGTAATACTCCATTGTGTATATGTACCACAGCTTTCTTATCCATTCATCTGCTGATGGACATCTAGGTTGTTTCCATGTCTTGGCTATTATAAACAGTGCTGCGATGAACATTGGCTTTTTTATTTCTGTTAGTATGCAATAAGTGTTAGTGTTAGTCACTCAGTCATGCCCAACTCTTTGTGACCCCATGGACTGCACCCCACCAGGCTCCTGTGTCCATGAGATTTTCCAGGCAAGGATACTGGAGTGGGTCACCATTTCTTTCTCCAGGGGATCTTCCCAACCCAGAGATCAAACCCAGGTCTCCTGCACTGCAGGCAGATTCTTTACTGACTGAGCTACAAGAGAAGCCCATTAGTATGCAATATGTTTATTAAAATGTATACAAGTATGAATGATGTTTTGTTTACTACTGCATTTCCAGCACCTAGAACAGTGTTAGCACACTGTTGGCATTCTATTGGATTAATCATAGGATTATTATCCTATGTTGTATGAGTGAACGCCTTTCTTGTTTAAGGTGGTTTAAAGAAATTTATTTAAATCTAGAAATATTTTGCATGTAGTTTAACAGATTTGAAAACTACACTTAGATTTTCATTCCACATAACTTGGAGGCTTTTGTAGAGTCTAATACACCAAACTTTGCTAATACTTGGTACATAGGAAATAAAACTTGGAAAATTTGAAAGCTTATATACCAGTAGACATGTTATTACAAGACATTTCATGGGCTCTACTGTCACATGTGTTAATATAAGCCAAATTTATTTCATTTTTTCTAAATATTTATTTTATCTTTAAATAACATTTGTTTTTGGCAGTACATGTAGTACAAAATGAATTTTTTTCCAAGACTGTGGTATCTACCACCAAGCTTAATACATTAAAATTTTTTCAAAGCGTCTGATTTTAGATGCTCTAAAAAGTGAAGATATACTCTAAAACCACTCCAATTTTATTATAACTAGGAACAGATGTTCAGCAATATAAATTAATGAATTCTACTTTTTATTACATTGATTAGAATATTTTAAACCTTTTAATAGATAATTAATATTTAAATATTCTTTAATTTGGGGTTATTATAAAATGTGTATTTGTCTAATTTTATCTTTTTGGATTGTATATTTTAGAAGATTTTTCTAAGCTTAATTTTTTAGTTAAATAAGAGGAAAAAAAATTCAAGTATCATTTCAGGTTCAAAACAGTTTATTTCCTATAGCTGATATGACATTTCAGCTTTTATTCATATTTGAACACTCATGTTAGAGACAGAAACCAAGTCATCCAAGGGCATTTTTTCTGAAATTCCTATTTCAGTTGGAGAACAAAATGTGAAAGGATATGTTCTGAGAAAATCAACAATACTCTGCTTTTAAACGCTAAATCCTCTGTAAGGGAATATGGATATTCTCACTTAAGAATATTTTCATCGATGTTACTAACTTTAGGAATAGTGGAGTTATAAAGATGTTTTGGATAAACTGAGTTAATGGGGTATTTTCTTTTGGTGTGTAGAATAATAAACTTTATGAAGAAAGAGGAGAAACAGTTCAGTTAGTCTTATCAAGGGATAGATTATTACTTTGTTATGAAAGAGTTTTAAAAAAGAAAGAAAGAAATATGAAGATGTCTGTGCTCTCAAATACATGAAGAGTGCTGTTTTCTTTTCTATAGAAGGCCAGAAGACAGTCATAAGACATATTCAGTTTTGTTTTTTGTTTTTTTGTAACATCAATAAAGCCTAAAGCTGAGACTGAAAAATATGATTGGCCTAAACAATCATGAGTGCTTCATCCAAAAACTTGACATTTGAAGACCAACCAGCCAATAATTAAAAAAAAAAAAATTGCTGACAGAACAAGATGGTGGAGGAGTAGGTGGAAGTGGATACATCAAGAATACACCTTCAGACACAGAAGTGCATGCAGAACACCAGCTGAGAGCCGACAGCAGTACCTGACTGGCAGAAAAGAATATGTAGAATCATGCAAAACTCGGTAGGAGGAAAGAACTAGGGGGAAGGATAGGAGTGTTGGTAGGACTGGACCTGTCCTTGGGTCGGGGAACTGAAGCAGGAGTCCGATCCCCACATGGAGGCAATTGTCTGAGTCAGAGGAGAAACATGTATGACTGAGAGTGAAACAGCTGATCTGTAGCAGCCTAAATGGAATGAGAATCAGACCAAATATACCACAGACAAGGACACAGGTTCCCTGGAAGGTGCAGCGGCTGGGAGCTGGAGTTTAGGGATTTTGGAGCAATCCCAGGATGAGGGCTGCTGTTGACTGCAGAGAGATGGAGAGATGGATCGAGGGGATGTGACGGAAGAGATTGTGGTGGGAAATGCCTGTGGAGGAAAGCCAGGCAGCCATGCAAACAAGGCGATACTGCTGAGTCACACTTAGTGGGTGGCGCCATCACCATAGCCTCTCTCTCCCTGCATGCCAGCATCAGCAGCTAAACAACAGAGAGGCTGGCCCATCTAATGCCTGACACACTGAACTACAGAGTAGGACCCCACCCAGGGTGCCTCTTTAAGTGCTTGACATACTGATCTATGGAGTAGGACCCCAGCCAGAGGGGTCCCTCTAAATGCTTGATGGGTGGAACAACAGAGAAGGCAAGGGAGCCCTCTAAGTGCCTGAACTGGCGGAGCTACAGAGAAAGACTGATCAAAGAGGCCTTCTGATCACCAGCTACAAGAGGCTCGTAAAAATACTCTGATAGGGCCATAACTCCTGTGAGAGACAGTCCTTGTCCCTGCACACTTTGCGCTGCCAGGGTCCCTGCAAGCCAAGCAGTTGTGCCACCCTCATGGTCAACTCTCACTGGGGCAGAGTTGCCACAGGCAAAAAGTGTCTTGTGTCTATGCGCACAGGGTTGCTTTGATCGAGTCCAGCTCTTTGCAACCCTATATACTGTGGCCTTCCAGGCTCCTCTGCCAGGGAGGTGGGTTCTCCAGGCAAGAGTACTGGACTGTATTGGGCAATACTGGTTGCCATACCCTTCCAGAGCACTATATTTTCTAATGCCCTAGCCGCCAGCTCTCCTGAGTACCTGGTGCTGCCAGAACACCTGCTACCCAAACAGCTGCACCACCCCCACACCTGGCCCTAACAGCGGCAAACCCAAGTCCTCCAGGGCAGCCTCAGGAGCAAACCCCAGTGGATGACTCACATGTAGAGGTGGAAATAAAACCACAACTGAAACTCAGGGGCAGTGTGGCTAAGGAAGAAGATCCAAAACCTTCCCACAAGCTGTAGATTAAATCCACATGATCAACTAAGCAGACTCTATGCCTATGGAATATGTAAAAGGACGTTTAGAGCTCCCACAAAAGAAAACACACTAGTTCTGATAGCTGTAGACATTGGTGGCAAGAACACACAGGAATAGGATGAGGTTAGAATCTGACCTGCCCCCACAGTAGGTCCGGAGATCAGCACAGTGTTGGAGGGCATCCTAGGGAGGTGAGGTGGACTGTGACTCCTAGAGAGGGAAAGGACTCTAACAACAGTGACTCAAGAAAAACATTTATCATTCTTATGTTTTGACTTGTTCTGTAGATTCTTTTGGGTTTTTTTCTTTTTTTCCTTCCCCCTCCCCATTATAATTGTCAATTTAATTGGCACTACAAAATCTACTTAAGCTTTTGAGCTTTGTTTTCCTTTTCTCAGTCACATTTTTTATTGTTGTTATAAACCTCTGCCTCTCCGTGGACTTTTGCAGTTCTGTGGAGTTTTCCTTTTTTTTCTTTTCTCTTTACTTAATTTTAATTTTTTAAACCTATAATTTTTTTCTGCATTTCTTCTTTGTTTGCTTTTCCTACTGCTATTTTCCCCTTGCAGTTAATCTTTCATGTATATAAATCTTCATCTACCTCTATTTAACTTGCATATCTATTATTTTTTTCTTTGCTTTCTTTCCTTTCCTCTCAACATATTTGTTAGTTTTATTTTCACTGCTTTATTCCTCACTTGTCATTTGCTTTAGTTTTATTTTCCAGTTTGTGCTTTAGTTAGTTTTGTTCTTAACTGGAAAATATAATTTTTGGTTTCCTTTGTTCGCAGGGTCAATCTACTGTACTTTATTTTTGTTGGACTGTTTTGACTTTGCTTATATGTGTGTATATGTATATTCCATTATTTTATTTATTATTTGCCTGATTATGTAACTGACATTTGTCTGGGGTTCATCCTTGGTTTCTTGTTTGGGAGTGTTTATTTTAATCTCAGTTCAGTTCAGTTCAGTTCAGTAGCTCAGTCGTGTCCAACAGTTTATGACCCCATGAATCGCAGCATGCCAGGCCTCCCTGTCCATCACCAACTCCCAGAGTTTACTCAAACTCATGTCCATGGAGTTGGTGATGCCATCCAGCCATCTCATCCTCTGTCATCCCCTTCTCCTCCTGTACCCAATCCATCCCAGCATGAGTCTTTTCCAATGAGTCAACTCTTCAAATGAGGTGGCCAAAGTACTGGAGTTTCAGCTTTAGCATCAGTCCTTCCAATGAACACTCCTTTAGGATGGACTGGTTGGATCTCCTTGCAGTCCAAGGGACTCTCAAGAGTCTTCTCCAACACCACATTTCAAAAGCATCAATTCTTCAGTGCTCAGTTTTCTTCACAGTCCAACTCACACATCCATATATGACCACTGGAAATCTCACTTAATGCCATAATAAACCACTTGTGGAATCTTTGTTCTTGACCAGAAATTGAGCCCTGAGCCTTTGGAGTGGAAGTGCTGACTCCAAGACCCTAGATTACCAGAGAATTAACCCTAGGGAGTATCAAATAGTGAGAATTCGCACAAAGGAAACCACTGGAATACAAGACCCAGCATCACCCAACCACCAGTAGCACCCTGTGCAGGACGCCTCATCTAAACAAGGAACAAAACAAAAATACAAGCCCAGTAATCAGCAGACAGTATTAACACCTCACTCAGCCTTGCCCATCAGAGGAAAAACAAACAAACAAACAAAAAGACTCAGCACAAATCTCACCCTATAGGAAGCTTACACAAACCACTGGACCAACCTTAGGAGGGCAGAAACTGAAAGGAAGAAGGAATTCAGTCTTGAAGCCTGGGAAAAGGAGACCTCAAACACAATAAGTTTTAAAAAAGATAATGAAAAGACAGAGAAATACTATACAAATGAAGGAACAAACTAGAAACACAGAAGTCCAAGTAAATGAGAGGAAATAGGCAAACTTCCTGAAATAGAATTCAGAATAATGATAGTAAGGATGATCAAAAACCTTGAAAACAAAATGGAGAAAATGCAAGAATCAATTAACAAAGACCTAGAAGAATTAAAGAATAAACATGCAGAGACAAACAACACCATTACTGAAAGTAAAACATACTCTAGAAGGAATCAATAGCAGAATATCTGAAGCAGAATTAATCAGTAACCTGGAAAATAAAATGGTGGAAATAACTTCTAAAGAGCAGAATAAAGTAAAAAAGAATGAAAACAATTGAGGATAGTTTAGAGACCTCTGAGACAATGTCAAATGCACCAACATATTTGGATCCCAGAAGGATTGGGGTCCCAGAAGAAGAAGAGAAAAAGAAAGGGTATGAGAAAACTTTTGAAGAAATTATAGTTGAAAATTTCCCAAATGTGGAAAAGGAAATAGCAAATCAAGTCCAAGAGGTACAAAGAGTCCAATAGAAGATAAACCCAAGGAGAAACACACTAAGACAAGTACTAATCAAACTAACAAAGACTAAACACAAAGAAAGAATATTAAAAGCAACAAGGGAAAAGCAGCTAATGACATACAAGGTAAACCGCATATGTTTAACAGCTGATGTTTCAGCAGAAACTCTGCAGGCCTACTGTGCCTGGCAAGGATCTCATTCAAAATTGATGGAGAAATAAAAAGCTTTTCAGACAAGCAAAAGTTAAGAGAATTCAGTACCACCAAACTGGCTTTACAACAAATGTTAAAGGGACTTATACAGTCATGAAATACAAGAGAAGAAAAAAGATCTACAAAATCAACCCCAAACAATTAAGAAAATGGCAACAGGAACATATATATCAATAATTACTTTAAATGTAAGTGGATTAAATCCTCCAACCAAAAGACACAGACTGGAAGAATGGATACAAAAATAGGACTCTTATATATGCTATCTACAAGAAACCCACTTCAAACCTAAAGAGACATATAGACTGAAAGTGAGAGGATGGAAAACTGTATTCCTTGCAAATGGGAAGCAAAAGAAAGCTGGATTAGCAATCCTCATATCAGACAAAATAGACCTTAAAATAAAGAATATTACAAGAGATAAGGAAGGACACTACATAATGATCAAGGGATCAATCCAAGAGGAAGGCATAACAATTTAAAATATCTATGCACCCAACATAGGAGCACCTCAATACATAAAACAAACACTAACAGACATGAAAAGAGAAATTTATAGTAATACAACAATAGTAGGAGACTTTAACACCCCACTCACACTGATGGACAGATCATCAAGACAGAAAATTAATAAGGAAACATGTCTTAAATGGTACATTAGATGAGATGTATCTCATTGATATCTTTAGGACATTCCATCCAAATGCAGAAGAACACATTTCCTTCTCAAGTGCACATGAAACATTCTCCAGGAGAGGCCACATCTTGGGCCACAAATCAAACCTCAGTAAATTTAAGGAAATTGAAATCATATGAAGCATCTTCTCTGACCACAATGCTATGAGACTAGATATCAATTACAAGAAAAAAACTGTAAGAAACACAAGGACACAGAGATTAAACAACACATTCCTAAACAACCAACAGGTTATTGAAGAAATGAAAAGAAAAATAAAAAAGTTTCCAGAAACAAATGACAATGAAAACATGACAACTCAAAACCTATGGGATGCAGTAAAAACAGTTCTAAGAGGGAAGCTTATAGCAATACAATCCTACCTCAATGAACAAGAAAAACATTGAAGAGATAATCTAACTTTACACCTAAAACAACTTGAAAAAGACAAATAAAAAAAATTAGTAGATGGAAAGAAATCATGAACATCAGAGCAGAAATAAGTGAAAAAGAAATGAAAGAAACAATAGTAAAGATTAATAAAAATAAAAGCTGGTTCTTTGAGAAGATAAACAAAATTGACAAACCTTTACCTAGACTCATTACGGAAAAAAGACAAATCAAATCAACAAAATTAGAAATGAAAAAGGAGAGGCTACAACAGACAATGCAGAAATACAAAGGATTATAAGAGACTATTATGAACAACTATATGGCAATAAAATGGATAATCTGGAAGAAATGGACAGATTCTTAGAAAAGTTCAATCTTCTAAGATTGAGCCAGGTAAGAAATAGAAATTATTAACAACCCAATTACAAGCACCGAAATTGAAGCTGTGATAAAAAAATCTCCCAAAAAACAAAAGCCCAAGACCAGATGGCTTCACAGGAGAATTCTATCAAAAATTTAGAGAAGAGCTAATGCCTATCCTTCTGAAACTCTTCCAAAAAATCGCAGAGTAAGGAACACTTCCAAACTCATTCTATGAGGCCACCATTACCCTGATACCAAAACCAGACAAAGAGTACACACAAAAACAAAATTACAAGCTAATATCACTGATGAACATAGATGCAAAAATCCTCAAAAAATTTTATAAACAGAATTCAGCAGCACATCAAAAAGCTCATACACTATAATCAAGTTGGGTTTATTCCAGGGATGCAAGGATTCTTCAATATATTCAATTCAAACAATGTGATACACCATATTAACAAACTGAAAGATAAAAACCATATGACCACCTCAATAGATGCAGAAAAAGCCTTTAACGAAATTCAGCATCCATTTATAGTTAAAACTCTTCAAAAAATGGACACAGGAGGAACCTACCTCAACATATATGATAAGCTTTCAGCAAACATTATTCTCAATGGTGAAAAACTGAAAGCATTCTCCCTAAGATCAGGGACAAGACAAGGGTGTCCACTTTCACCACTATTATTCAACACAGTTCTGGAAGTCCTACCTACAGCAATCAGAGAAGAAAAAGGAATAAAAGGAATCCAGATCAGAAAAGAAGAAGTAAAGCTCTCACTGTTTGCAGATGACATGAAAGTGAAAGTGAAAGTGAAGTCGCTCAGTCGTGTCCGACTCTTTGTGACCACATGGACTGTAGCCTATTAGGCTCTTCCATCCATGGGATTTTCCAGGCAAGAGTGCTGGAGTGGATTGCCATTGATACTGTAAAAGCAATTATCCTTTATTAAAAAAATAAATCAATGTTAAAATGCTATTAACTACAAAGGAATAAACTTACAAAAAGACATCTTACTATAATGACTCAGTTCTTTTAAAAGTTATTTAAGGCAGAGAAAGACAAGTATCATATGATCACTTATATGTAGAATCTAAAAAAATTATACAAATGGATTTATTTACAAAATAGAGACTCAGAGACATAGAAAACAAACTCACAGGTACCAAAGGAGAAAGGAGGTGGGTAAGGAATAAATTAGGAGATTGGGATTAACATACACACAGTACAATACATAAAATAAGTAACCAACAAGGACCTACTGTATAGTACAGGGAACTCTACTCGATAATTTGAGCTGGTCACCTTAAACTAACACAATATTTTAAGTCAGCCATTCTTCAATAAAGCTTCCCTGGTGACTCAGATGGTAAAGCGTCTGCCTGCAACACAGGAAACCAAGGTTTGATCCTTGGGTCAGGAAGATCCCACGGAGAAGTAAATGGCAACCCACTCCAGTACTCTTGCTTGGAAAATCCCATGGATAGAGGAGGCTGGTAGGTTACAGTCTATGGGGTCCCAAAGAGTTGGACACGGCTGAGCAACTTCAGTTTCACACTTCAATGAAAAGTGAAAGTAAAAGTTGCTCAGTTGTGTCTAACTCCTTGCTACCCCATGGACTGTGTAATTCGTGGAATTCTCCAGGCCAGAATATTGGAGTGGGTAGCCTTTCCCTTCTCCAGGGGATCTTTCCAACCTAGGGATCGAACCCAGGTCTCCCGCATTGCAGGCGGATTCTTTACCAGCTGAGTCACAAGGGAAGCCCTCATACTTCAATAAAAAGAAATAAAATTAAACTTTTGAAAAATTTATTTAAACATACAGAATTGCATTTAAGTCTATGTGATTGAAACCTAACTAGAGTGACTTAAGCAAGTAACCAATTTGGTGGCAATAAGAAGTTCCTGATACTGTCCTTCCAAGCCTGAAAGATCTAAGCATGCTTCACCTTACTGATCTGTTATTAAAAAAAAAAAAAAAAAACTTTTTGAAGTTATATTTCTCCCATGTTATAGAGAAATGATTGACACGTGTCACTGTTAAAAGCGTACAGCCTGATGGTTTGATTGACTGACATATATTGTGAAATAATTACCACAATAAGTTCAGCTCACATCCATCATCTCCTATAGGTACAGTAAAAAGAAAAGGAAGAAGCAAAGGAAAAAAAAAAACAACTTGTGATGATTCACTCTGTTAACTCTTTCATATATCATTGTTATGTTTTAGTTGCTAAGTCGTGTCCAACACTTTTGAGATCCCATGGACTGTAGTTTGACAGGTTCCTCTGTCCATAGAATTTCCCAGGCAAGAATACTGGTGTGTGTTGTAATTTTTCTCTCTAGGGAATCTTCTCAACCCAGGTGTCAAACCCACCTCTCCTTCATCAGCAGGTAGATTCTTTATCACTGAACCACCTGGAAAGCCCTTCATATATCATTCAGCAACATTAACTACTACAGCCATCATGTTATGCATTATATCTCTAATACTTCTTTATCTTATAACTGGAAGTGTGTACTTTTTTGGCCACTTTCTCCTGCCCCCTGATCTGCTAACTTTAATACAAAGCTGTCCTCTTCATGTTTATAACAAGATGTTTACTGAAGCTCCATGCTTTGTGCCCATGTTTTATCTAGAAAAAATGGGGGCATGAGTAAAGGGTAAAAGACATGTCTCTTGAATCTCTGAACTTTTACCAGGATATAAAGTAGTGGATATTTATAATTGTAAGGGTAACCACTCAATCCTAAAGGAAATCAACCCTGACTATTCATTGGAAGGACTGATGTTGAAGATGAAGCTCCAATACTTTGACCACCTGATGTCAAGAGCTGACTCACTGGAAAAGACCCTGAGGCTGGGAAAGATTGAGAGCATGAGGTGAAGGGGGCGAAAGAGGATGAGATGGGTGGATGGCATCACCGACTCAATGGACATGAGTTTGAGCAAAGTACAGGAGTTGGTGATGGACAGGGAAGTCTGGTGTGCTGCAGTCCGTGGGGTCACTAAGAGTTGGACATGACTTAGCATCTGAACAAGAAAAGGGTTCTGAGGAGTGTCTGTAATTCTGTGTGTTGCTATCCCTCCAAAATTGTAATTCTGCTGGCAAGAAAAAGAAAGTAGGTATTACAAAAGCAATTAGCAGGATCTCCTATCTCATCTTTAAAATTTTTGATTGTCTGACAAAGCCTTTGACTGTGTGGATCACAACAAACTGTGGAAAATTCTGAAAGAGATGGAAATACCAGACCACCTGATCTGCCTCTTGAGAAACCTGTATGCAGGTCAGAAAGCAACAGTTAGAATGGGACATGGAACAACAGACTGGTTCCAAATAGGAAAAGGAGTACGTCAAGGCTGTATATTGTCACCCTGCTTATTTAACTTCTATGCAGAGTACATCATGAGAAACACTGGGCTGGAAGAAACACAAGCTGGAATCAAGATTGCCCAGAGAAATATCAGTAACCTCAGATATGCAGATGACACCACCCTTATGGCAGAAAGGGAAGAGGAACTACAAAGCCTCTTGATGAAAGTGAAAGAGGAGAGTGAAGAAGTTGGCTTAAAGCTCAACATTCAGAAAACGAAGATCATGGCATCTGGTCCCATCACTTCATGGGAAATAGATGGGGAAACAGTGGAAACAGTGTCAGACTTTATTTTTGGGGGGGCTCCAATATCACTGCAGATGGTGACTGCAGCCATGAAATTAAAAAACACTTACTTCTTGGATGGAAAATTATGACCAACATAGACAGTATATTAAAAAGCAGAGACATTACTTTGCCACCAAAGGTCCGTCTAGTCAAGGCTATGATTTATCCAGTGGTCATGTATGGATGTGAGAGTTGGACTGTAAAGAAAGCTGAGCACTGAAGAATTGATGCTTTTGAACTGAGGTGTTGGAGAAGACTCTTGAGAGTCCCTTGGACTGCAAGGAGACCCAACCAGTCCATCCTAAAGGAGATCAGCCCTGGGTGTTCTTTGGAAGGAATGATGCTGAAGCTGAAACTCCAATACTTTGCCCACCTGATGGGAAGAGTTGACTCATTTGAAAAGACCCTGATGCTGGGAAAGATTGAGGGCAGGAGGAGAAGGGGACAACAGAGGATGAGATGGCTGGATGGCATCAGCAACTCAATGAACATGAGTTTGGGTAGACTCCGGGAGTTGGTGATGGACAGGGAGGCCTGGCGTGCTGCGATTCATGGGGTCACAAAGAGTCAGACGTGACTGAGCGGCTGAACTGAACTGAACTGAACTGAATGTTTTTCATCAAATTATTGTAATTAATAATGTACTCAGGAAAAATAATCAACGTGGGCCTGAATAAACTGCATGATTAAATATCTGGAGAAAAAGATTATACCTCATAACATGGAGTACAGTACTATCCAATAAATATCATGATGATTTGCTGTCTTTAAGTCAATATTACAGTTTTATTTTCTTAGGCAGTTGAAATATGATTTTAAAAAGAACTTCTAATAATTAAAATGGTTACTGTATCATTTTTGACCAGTCAAATGCACTAAATACAAATAATGGCTATGGCTTCAAGGAGGAGAGAGGAAAAGTTTTCATTAGCATAAATATGATTGTGTGTCTAGAAAATTTAAGAGAATCAGCTGAAACATACAAATGAAGTAATATAGTTAGATTAAAATTTCAAAATTCAATAGTTTTTCTGTATACAAAAATACTCAGAAAGAGTTTAATGGGGGAAACTCTATGTAATAAAAATGTAAACCAAGTAGCAAAATAATAAATTACCTTAATAAGAATTAATGGGAAACTAATGAAGGCATACACCAGTTTATTTAGAGGTTTATGAAAAGTCTTGGAAACAGAGCAAGATACTTTGTTGTTCCTAAGCTGGAGGACTAGATGTTTATAAACATGTTGATGTTGCACCAAGTGTATTGAAAATGTATCTGTTAAGTATGGTGTTAAGAACAGTTAAGATCATTTTGAAAACAGAGTCAGAGAAATAAGTGTAGCCACCTAGGATATGTAGTCTTTTATAATGCACTATATAAAAATATAGTTTGGTAGAATCTATATCTGAAAAAATTGCCATTAATTGGACCTACTATACAAATTAATTTACTGTGTGATAAGTAAAACATCATGAATCAGAGGGTAAATATCTCTTTATATATGAAAAATTATAGTAAAAACTTAGGATGCCAGTATAATGAAAATGTTAAATTTGACTTTAAAATTTTAAACTTTATATGCAGAAGGTGATAACCAAAGTTTAAATTTAGCATCATAAATTATGCTGTAAAATCAAAGTCATAGGGAAAAAATTCCAAAATGTTTATTTAAGTTTTTGAGGCTGAAATAGAAATCATTGACAAAGTTTTATTAAGTGCACCCTTATTATAAAATTATTTATGAAAAATAAGTTTATTCTGAAATACAATATTTAGTAAATATAACTGAATTATTTTTTTATGTTTTTATTCATTTGCTACATAGATATCTTTTTGAATGTTGTGTTATACAATTAATTGAAATGACAGAGGTTAAGAAGATAGGGAATTTGATATTTCACTAAAGCAGTTCGAAATTGAGTGAGGAAGGCATATATGCAATTAACTCTAGAGATTAATGGAGAATTAAGAATACTGAAGTGGGTGCTGTGCTGTGCTTAGCTGCTCAGTGTTGTCTGATTCTTTGTGATTCTATGGACTATGGCCCTTAATGCTACTCTGTCCATGGGTGTTCTCTAGGCAACAAAACTGGAGTGGGTTGCCACGTGCTCCTCCAGGGGAATCTTTCCAACCTGGGATTGAACCCAGGTCTCCTGCATTGCATGTAGATTCTTTACCAGCTGAGCTATTAGGGAAGCCCACTGGAGTGGGTAAGCCATTCCTTTCTCCAGGGGATCTTCCTCACCCAGAGATCGAACCAGGGTCTCCTACATTGCAGGTAGATTCTTTACTGTCTGAACCACTAGGAAAACCCCATTTAAATAATAAAATTAAAATATTTGTGGTTGAGAATGAGTAGTCAATAACTACATTTATTTTCAGATTTTCCTCTATTTCCCAGATGTAGCTATAATTTTTAGAACAACTCTGATTTCATTTATTTACTTAAAACCTCTAGTATATAATAGATTTGAGATTCTACATTATATGCTGGAAAATCAATGAATCCAAATAAAAGTAAATTCACTATTCAGTCTATAATTCTTAAATTAAGAAATTTAAAAAAATCAAAATAAAAGTAGAGAAATACATACAGGGCAAATCAGAACTCCAAATACAGAATAAAGTTGTGACCTGCATAGATCAAATATGCATGTAGATTTAATTAATTTAATCAGAATCAATAATAAAATGAGATAAGCAAACAAAAATCACCTCATTGCCTTTTTTTTTTTAATTTAAATATGTAGTTGCTGCTGAATTTCTTTTGTTTTTGTTGGTTTAAAGTCTAAAATTCCTGTACAATTCCTTCCATTTTCAATTCTATAATTTCAGATCAAAATTAAGTGTTTGGGTAACTGAATTCAGGTGGCCCAATGGTAAAGAGAAGGCAGGCAATGGCACCCCACTCTAGTACTCTTGCCTCGAAAATCCCATGGATGGAGGAGCCTGGTAGGCTGCAGTCCATGGGGTCGCTAAGAGTTGGACATGACTGAGTGACTTCACTTTTACTTTTCACTTTCCTGTATTGGAGAAGGAAATGGCAACCCATTCCAGTGTTCTTGCCTGGAGAATCCCAGGGACGGGGGAGCATGGTGGGCTGCAGTCTATGGGGTCGCACAGAGTCGGACACGACTGAAGCGACTTAGCAGCAGCAGCAGCAGTGGTAAAGAATCTGCCTACCAATACAGGAGATGCAAGAGATGCAGGATTGATTCTTGGGTCAAGAAAATTCCCTGAATAGGAAATGGCACACCACCTCCAGTATTCTTGCCTAGGAATTTCCATGGACTGAGCCAGGTGGGCTACCGTACATGGTGTTGCAAAGAGTCAGACACGACTTAGTGACTGAGTGCACACACACACACACACAATTTTATATTTAAAATATATCTTTTATAACTTTTGTTAATAATATTATTTAGTTAAAATGTTTAATGGAAATTGATTTTCCAAGGTTTGTGTATGTTTGTTTTCACAATAAGGACAAAGAACTGCTATTAAGAAAAGACATTTCATAATTCAATAAAATAAAAGCCAAGTATATTTATTTAAATCATATATTTTTTGATTTACCATTTATATAACTATGTCTTCTTACACACACATAAACAAGGGAAATTAGTTGTTTGGGATCTGATTTTTACTTCATTAGTTTAGGACCTGCTAATAAATGTAACAGAGCAGCGATTTGGATGGCATGAAACTAGTCAAATCAAGGAATACTAATGCTCAAAGTTCAGCAAAATTTTCAAGAAAAAGAAGGGAAACTTTGGCAGCAGTACATAATCCACAAATACTGACTGCTTTTTTTTCATACTGAGAAAGTTACTGTTTAAAGTGATTGCTACTTATATATGATAATTTCTCTTAAGAGCAAGGGCTCTTTTTCGAAAATATTCTATTCCTAGAGTGTAGTTGTATAAGAAAAGAAAGTGAAGTCGGTCAGTCGTATCTGACTCTTTGTGATCCCATGGACTGTAACCTACCAGGTTCCTCTGTCCATGGGATTTTCCAGGCAAGAGTACTAGAGTGGGTTGCCATTTCCTTCTCCAGGGGATCTTCCCGACCCAGGGATTGAACCTGGGTCTCCCACATTGTATGCAGATGCTATACAGTCTGAGCCAAGTGCCTAGAAAATGACTAGTGCTCAAGAACACAAGAATGATTGAATAAATGAATGAAAGTTACGAACAAATGAATAACTCCAGCTAGTCAATGGATTCAAGAAAGAAATGGAAGAAACGTATCTTAACATATCAAATAAAACGATATCTTCTTAATGTGTCTGAAAGATGTACTTTAAACCTGCTTTAAACTGCCACCCAATATTATTTCTCTAAAGACAGAGCCTTCACAAATGCTGCAAGAGATAATCACTGAGATATAATTTCCTTTCATTAATAAAGGAATATATAGTTTATATGTTAGGGCTTCCCAGGTGGCTCAGTGGTAACAAAACCACCTGCCAATGCAGGTTGGATCCCTGGGTCAAAAAGATACCCTGGTGTAGGAAACGGCTACCCACTCCAGTATTCTTTCTTGGAGAATCCTGTGGACAGAAGAGCCTAGCAGGCTACAGTCCATGGGGTTGCAAAATGTAGGGTACAACTGAGTATGAACACAGTTAATACAGAACATAAAGCCAAAAAAATGTGCTCATGGTGTGATCTGAGATCCCATTTTTTTATGTATATGATTTTGCCCTTCTACTGGAGCTCTTCCCCCAGCCTGCCCCACCCCCCCAAAAAAAAAACATAAACTATTTAATTCTGAGTTTTAAAGAGCAAAATAATTTACTATATTGAAACAGCCCATTCATCACATAAAGCATTTGATTCTGTCACCTCAAGTGCTTGTTAAATCATTTCCAGCTGCTACAATCAAGGGCCAGGTACTTCTAAGGTCTGGCACTTTCTGAGCTCTATTACACCTTTAAGTATGATTCTTCAATCCAATTCTAACCTTCATAATAATCAAGTGCCCACTCCAGTTAACTTCAAGGCAACTGGGAACTTGGAATTCTCTGTATGTGTCTGTCTCTGATTTTCAATCAGACCTCTTCATCCAAAACCTGAAAGGTTCTGAATATCTATGAAGTAGTATAGGAACATTTTCACTTTAAGCAGTGTCAAGAGCAGCATCATTGCAATAAAACTTTGGCAAGGAAACTAAGCTATTAAAGGGATGCCTCTCCAAACCAACAAGGAAGTAACTCTGCGACAGAACGGACAAGTAATGTATTTACATGATTGTACCTACAAGAATCCACTGACTGAATAATTTAACATTAAGGTGGAATTCAGTGACATTTAAATTATGAGAAAAAAAGGGAGAATTCTGTGTTTAAAAATCTATAGTGAAGAAAGTTACACATTAGCTTTATCTACATATAATGGTTGATTTTTTTCAACAAATATTTATTAAGCCTCCACTTGGGAGTACTGGTAATGTGTATATGTATCAATTTAATATAATTCAAACATATCATAAAAGTAACAAAATAGAACTTAATGATTTAAAAATGTGTAGTTCATGCATTTGCTTCATTTTATTAAAAAATTTATAAAAGCATTATTGAGATTTAATTCACATATCCTAAAATTCATCTTGTTCAAGTGTACCTTTCAGTCGTTTTTAGCATATTCAACAGAGTTATGCAATCATCACTACATAACATTTTCATCATCGTTAAAAGAAAACCCTTAGTAGTCAGAGTTGTATTACAATGTTCTCGTGTACCCACACTCAGACTCATATTACTAACATTTAACATTAATATGGTAGATTTGTCACAAGCAATAAACAAATTTGATATACTATTATTAACTACTATCTATATTCACTAGAATATAGACATATTAAATTCCTTAATTTTAACCTAATGTCTTTTTTTGGTTCCAGTATCCCAACCAGGATACATTATTTTTAGTTATGTGTCCTTAGTCTCCTCTTAACCGTGACAGTTTCTCAGACTTTTCTATTTTGGATGATCTTGGTTTGTAATTCCCCTGTCTTGTAATGTATTTATCTGTTTTCAATATTAGGGTAACATTGACCTTATAACATGACTTAGAAAGTGTTCTTTTTGCTTTTATTTTCTTGAGATTATCATGGAGAATTTGTATTATTTCTTGGGTAGAATTCATCAGTGAAACCAACTGGGCTTAATGCTATCTTTTCTGAGAAGGTTATGAATTGTTAGCTCCATTTCCATAATAGTTATGGGGTTATTCAGATCATGTCTATTTCTTCTGTGTGAGGTTTGTACTTTTTGCATTTTAAGAAATTGGTTATAAAATTTGTGAGCATAGAGTTGCTGATATTTTTCTTTCTTATTCATATGCATGGAATTAATAGTGATGACCCATCCTTCCTTTTTGACACTAGTAATTTGTGTCCTCTATTTTCTTGATTAGCCTAACTAGAAATTTTTTAATTTTATCAATATTTTTAATAATCAGGTTTTAGTTTGCCTGATATTCTCTTTTTTTCAGCCTATTTTTCAGTTTTATTTTTTCCCTAATATTTATTATTTCTTTTTTCTTGTTTAGTCTTAAATTCTCTTCTCTCTCTAACTTCCTGAGGTAGAAACTAAGTTATTCATTGTAGATTTCTCTTTTTTCTTTTACATTTTCTTCTGAACACTGCTTCCACTGTATCTCACAACCTTTGATAATTTACATTCTAATCTTCATTTTGTTCAAAATGTTTTAACTTTCTTGTGAGCCTTTTTGAAACCACAGAGTATCAGAAGTGTGCAAATTAATTTCCAAGTATTTGGGTGATTTTCTATCTATCTTTTCAGGTATTCTTTTCTAGTTTAATTCCATTGCCATCTGAGGACTTACTTGGTCTGATTTCAATTGATGGCCTTCATAGCCAATATAGTCTATCTTGGTGAATGTTCTATGCCGTTTGGGAAGAGTGTGTACTCTGCTGTTATTGGTTGGAGAAATCTAAATAACAATTATATGGCATGGTTTAATAATATAGTTCAGATCATCTATGTTCATACTGACTTTTTATCTCTATGATCTGTCAATTGCTGTTGGAGGGGTATTGATATCGTCAAATAAAATGGTTGATTCTTCTATTTCTTCTTTTATTTTTCATGTATTTTGATGCTCTTCTGTTACAGACATACACGTTTAGGATTGTAATGTGTTATTAGAAAGTTGACCCCTTTACTGTTATGCCTTTCTTTATCTCTATTAATTTTCCTGTTGTGGATTCTACTCTGTCTGAAATTTTTATAGCTACATTGCTTTCTTTTGATTAGTGTTGTTATTGGATGGTTCTCTCTATCCATTTAATTTTAACCTATACAATTTAAAGTCTTTACATTTAAAATGGGCTTGTATACAACATAATTTTTAAAAAATCTACTCTGACAATCTTCATTTAATTGATAAATTTAGACCATTGAAAATGTAAAATATTTTGATGTATGTTTCTTAATATCTATCATGTTTATAACTGGTTTCTATTGACTCCCTTTGCATTTGTTCTTTATCTCCCTCCTTTAAAATCTTCTCTTATTTTAATTTGGTATTTTATATGATTATCTCTTCTTTTAGAACATCCATTGTCCTGCTTTTATAATTTCTATAGTATTTGCTCCAGAGTTTAGAATACACATTTTTAAGTAATTTAACTTTTCTTTAAATTATAATACAAATAACCCTATATGGTCTCACGTGGAATGTGGTTATCTTATAATCAATTCCTTCCTCCCACCTCTTATAACATTGTTGTCATTTCCTTATACACAAGTAATTCTATTCACCCATTATATAATTACTATGGAGGGATCTTCCCAACCCAGGGATCAAACCAGCCTCCCTTATGACTCCTGCATTCACAGACAGATTTTTTTTTAATTTAAATTTATTTAATTGGAGGCTAATTACTTTACAATATTGTATTGGTTTTGCCATACATCAACGTGAATCTGCCACAGGTGTACACGTGTTCCCCATCCTGAACCCCCCTCCCACCTCCCTCCCCATACCATCCCTCTGGGTCATCCCAGTGCACCAGCCCCAAGCATCCTGTATCATGCATCCAACCTGGACTGGCAATTCGTTTCACATACGATAATTTACATGTTTCAATGCCATTCTACCAAATCATTCCACCCTCGCCCTCTCCCATAGACTCCAAAAGACTGTTCTATACATCTGTGTCTCTTTTGCTGTCTTGCATACAGGGTTATAATTACCATCTTTTTAAATTCCATATATATGCATTAGTATACTGTATTGGTGTTTTTCTTTCTGGCTTACTTCACTCTGTATAATAGGCTCCAGTTTCATCCACCTCATTAGAACTGATTCAAATGTATTCTTTTTAATGGCTGAGTAATATTCCATTGTTTATATGTACCACAGCTTTGTTTAACACTATCACCACCTGGGAAGCCCACTTTATTTTTTTTTCCATTTTTTTAATTTTATTTTTTAACTTTACAATATTGTATTGGTTTTGCCATATATCAACATGAATCTGCCCCAGGTATACACGTGTTCCCCATCCTGAACTCTCCTCTCTCCTCCCTCCCTGTACCATCCTGCTGGGTCATCCCAGTGCACCAGCCCCAAGCATCCAGTATAGTGCATCAAACCTGGACATGCGACTCGTTTCATATATGATATTATACATGTTTAAATGCCATTCTCCCAAATTATCCCACCCTCTCCCTCTCCCACAGAGTCCAAAAAGACTGTTCTATACATCAGTGGCCCACTTTAAACAAACAGATATCTTTTTATCAATTAATTGTAATAAATGTAAGGAATTTAATTTTATGTTCATTTATTCCTATCTAAAGCTTTTCGTTTCTTTATATAGATCAAAGTTTCTGCCTATGTTATTTTCCATCTTTCTAAAGAACTCTTTAACGTTTTATGCAGGGCAGGTGTGCTGCTGCTGAATTTCTCAGTTTATGTTTATCTGAGAAAGTTTTTTATTCTCCTTTACTTTTGAAGGATACTTTTGCTGAATATAGAATCCTAGGTTGGATTTTTTCAACTTTAAATTTTTTATTTTACTCTTATTAAATGATTTCTGACAAGAATTCCACTATAGTTATATTCTTTTCCTCTATAAATAAAGTGGGTTTTTTCTGAGCTTTTTTAAAGATTTTTTTTTTCTTTGTCTTTGGATTTCTACTGTTTGAATGTAGTAGTTCTAGTTCTTTTTTTTCGTTTTCCTATTAATTTTAGTTGATGTTCTCTGAACTAGGCTTGTGGTTTGGTGTTAGTCATGAATTTTGTAAAGTTCTCAAATGTTATTACTGCAAATATTTTTTGCTACTTTATTGTTCTCCTTTTGGTATTCTAGTTACACATTGTTATGCATCAAAATTGTTTCACAGTTATTGAATGTTTTGTTATGCTACTATTTTTCTATTCTTTTTTTGTCTTTGTATTTAAACTTTGTATGTTGTTTTATTTAGCTACTCAAATTCACCAATAATTTCCTCAGAAATTTATTTATCTGTTGTCAAAAATATTTTTTCTTCATTTCTGTTGCAGTATTTTTTCCTATTCCAGGGGATCTTCCTAACCGAGGGATTGAACTTGCATCTCTTGAGTCTCCTGCATTGGCAGGCAGAGTCTTTATCACTGCGCCACCTGGGATCCCTTTAATTTCCAAAACCTGTGTTTGTTTTTTTTTTTTCTTTCTTTCTTTCTTAAAGCCTCCATCTCCTTGTTTACATAACTCATCTTTCTTGCATGGTGTGTGCCTTTTCCATTAGAACCCTTAACATATTAATCATGAGTATAATAAATTGCCAGTCTTATAATTTTCATATTTGACTTCATTTTCCTTACTGCTTTTTTCTTTTCTCCTTTTGACACTTTTAAATTAAAACAAACAAGAGGTGTTGTATTGGATAATGGGCACTGAGCTACAGAAGCCTTTAGTGTGAGGTTTATAAGAAAAATCAGGGTAAGAGGTAGGTTGTATTTAATGTTTGTGGTAGCTATTGATGCCAAAAGCTTTAAATTACTCTAGTGTCTGTTTTTTTCTTCTCCTCTTTACTCTGGGTTTCCCTCTGTATTCTTCATGAGAGGGAGAGATTGTATGTTGCAGTTCTTTCAGCTATAATCCACTGTTAATATACTAGTGCCCCACTGGTGAGCTGTAATGTGTGGGAAGGGTTATTATTCTACTGTTCTACTGAATTTCTGTTGTAGCAAGTCTGTGTCTCAGGGCTGTGACTTCCACAACTGTTTCTTTCCTAATATACCTTTCTTTAACCCTTGTCGATTACACCCTTATCTGCCTGTTGTGTTCTCAATAGTTCCATGAAGTCCTAATCCAGTTTGACTGCATTTAGTGTTTTTATTTTCTCCTTTCTTAAGTGAGACAGGAAAGCTAAAAGTGCCCGGGGTATGAGGGATGAACTTCTTCAATATGGACTTCCTCTGTCTTCCTGAAAAATCCGTGAGGGAGCATTCTCAGAGCTTTGCCCTGAGGGACTGATGAGTTTCCTTGGTGTAAAGTTCATGAAAGTCTGGAGGTCTCCTAAGATTGAAATTCCCAAGAATTTCTCACTCTTATGCTTCTTCATCCTTAGTCTCAGGCACTTCATTAAAATTACCATTTAAGGGTTGCATTAAGTGTTGTCATTGATTTTCAGTTTGCCCACCAATTTTTCTTGCTGTAATGACAGAGGTGACAACTTCCAAGGTCAAGGAGGGCTAAAATCAGAAGTCTAAAAAGCAATTTAAAAAATGTTATATCACATTTGTATGACTATGGCAATCTATTAGAGAAAAACAGTTGAATGTGAAGAATAGGAAAATTTTCATAAGAAAATGATCTCCTTGATTAAGTGAGAGGAATTAGGATCAAGTTCATAAGGAGTCAGGCTTCCATGATGGCTCAGATGGTAAAGAATTTGCCTTCAGTGTAGAAGACCTGGGTTCAATCGCTGGGTTGGGAAGATCCCCTGGGAAAGGGAATGGCAATCCACTCCAGTATTCTTGCCTGGACATTCCCATGGATAGAGGAGCCTGCTGGGCTACAGTTCATCTAACTAGAGTCAGACAGCAGTTGAGAACACAGCACAGATTACCACTTCACAGCCCATTAATATGGTTATTAAAAACAAAACAACAAAGCAAACCAACCAACAAACAAACAAACAAAAAAGGAAAGTAGCAAGTGTTGGCAAGAATGTGAAGAAATTGGAAGCTTTGTGCACTGCTGGTGGGAAAGTAAGAGTGCAGCTTCTGTGGAAAATGATGCTAAGATAGAATTCAAAAAATTAAAATAAAATCACCCAATAATTTAGCAACTCCACTTGTATGTATACTCCCCAAATAATTGAAATCAGGGACTCAGAAAGCAATTGTATGTCCATGTTCATAGCAACATTATTCACAATTGACCAAAAGTGTAAGTAACCCAAATGTCCCTTGGCAGATGAAGGAATAAACAAAATATACATATGGGGTTGGCTCAAATGTTCATTTGGCTTTTTTCCACAAGATAATACAGAAAAATCCAAAGAACTTTTTGGCAAACCCAATGCACACAATAAAATATTGTTCAACTACAAAAAAGGAAGGTAATTCTGACACTAAAACATGGACAAACCTTGAAGATAACATGCTAAGTGAAATAAACCAGGTACAAATGACAGATACGTATGATTCCACTAATGTATGGTACCCAAAATAGTCAATTTCATAGAGATAGAAATTAGAATTGTAGATACCAGGGAAGAGGGATGGGTAATGAAGAGTTTTGTGTAATAGGTATAGATTTTCAGTTTGGGAAAATGAAAGCTGGAGGTGAACAGTGGTGATGGTTGCACAAAAATGTGAATGTACCTAATGCCACTGAACCATACTCTTAAAACAGGTTAAAATATGTTGCAAGTGTATGGTTAATGTTATAGATATTTAACCATGATAAAGTTGTATGTTATAGATATTTAGCCACAATAAAAAAAATAAAAAATACATATTTAAAAAAACTGAAACCTTTGCTATACAATGCCTTGAGGGATTGGGGGCAGGCGGAGAAGGGGACGACAGAGGATGAGATGGCTGGATGGCATCACCGATTCGATGAACATTAGTTTGGGTGAACTCCAGGAGTTGGTGATGGACAGGGAGGCCTGGAGTGCTGCGATTCATGGGGTCACAAAGAGTCGGACACAACTGAGTGACTGAACTGAACTGAGGTCCCCTACATATGAACCTTCATGTTGCTAATGTTCAAAGATGTGAATGTGCAACTGGTTCCAATAAGGAACCAGAACTCGTGCCATCAATGTCAGATGTGAGTGAAATTGCTGCTTGTCCTCCATCTCCCATTGCTAATGATGCTTCAGCTCTACCATCTTTCATCTCTCCCTCTTCTAGTCAGTAACTCTTCTTCCCTGTTCACCTGATGCCAGCCCCTGTATGGCAAATGTTGGACTATACTATTGTACTTTTCAAGCTATTATAAGATTAAAAATATTTTCCTTTTTTGTGTGTTTTTTTTTATGTATTATTTGTGTGAAAAGTATTATAAACCTATTACAGTCCAGTACTACACAGCCAATTGTGTTAGTTAGCTACCTAGGTTAACTTTGTTGGACTTAAGAATAAACTGGACTTAGGAACTCACTCTCAGAACAGAACTCGTTCATATATAGGGGTCTTCCTGTATTAGGAAAGTCTTCAAGGATTCATGTTGTAAGGTATGTATTAACTCTTTAGGAATAGCCTTGAGATTCTAAATGTATTTTCACTCCTGCCTACTGGTCTTTTTAAAATATATATATATATATATATATATATATATATATATATTTTTTATTGAAGGATAATTCCTTCACAGTATTGTGTTGGTTTCTTCCAAACATCAACATGAATCAGCCTTAGGTATAGATATGTACCCTCCCTCTTGAGCCCCCCTCTTACCACCCTCCCCATCCAACACCCATAACAGAGCCCCAGTTTGAGTTCCCTGAGTAATACAGAAAATTCCAATTGGTTATCTACTTTGCATATGATAATGTAAGTTTCCCTGTTACTGCCTACTGGTCTTGATCTAGAAGGTGAATCTTTTTATTTTTTTTTCACTCCATTGTCATCAGTCTTGGCAATATGACAAGGTTTAGTCCCTGAAATATGAGTTAAAGTTGTATGTTCCTCTTCTGGGTAAAAAAAAAAAAAATAAGGAAAACCCTACACTGCATTCAGATAACACTTTTCTTGCTACAGTGAGATTGTCATGATCCAGCAACATACTTAAACAGAGATTCCCACAATGCAGAGAATGTGAAACAGAGCTGGGGCTGACCTAAAATGGATACAATCTTGAGCATGAAATATCATAAAAAGTCACTAAGATTATAGAGCCATTGCTACTGCAGCATAACTGAGATTACACTGACTAATGCAATTTAAGATAATCAGTTAGTTTAAGAACCTAGTGTATTGTCTTTCTAATCTTTAGGTGACTATTTTATTATTTGTATCAGAAACTGAATAGGTTTCATTGAACCAAACTCCATGTTCCAGAGTGCTAGGCAGACACAGGAAATGGTGATTATCTTTGAATTTGTTTTCAAATCTGAGATTATTTGGGAATCTAACTCATGTTCAGCACATATAACTGTTAAAACTCTAGAACAATTGACTATGATCATGCCATTTAACATGAACATGGTTGCCAAGCATACATCTCTGTGAATAGGAAGTGGTGTTGCTTCTAGACCGGATGGACACCCAAATATGACTGACTTTATCTCACATGTACCATTAGTACAAAGAAGCAAAATGGAGGAAAATACGGAATCTAAACACACAGGTAGAAATCGATCATATAAACTTAACTAAGCAAGGGAAACTGAAGACCTCAAATATATTATATTCACATACACCACTAATTAAGAATTTGTGTGTGGTTTAGGAATCACCAACCCTCAATCTCTCATTATCTTTATGTAAATGATAATTTAAAGACACATTGAATCATAAAGAGGCCTAGAGTTCCTCCCCATCAGTTAATATAATCAACAGTGTTCTTTTTAATTTTTTACCCCTCTGATAATGGTTTGAGTGAGATGTTTTGTGAAGATATATATAAAGAGGGTTTTTTTGGTCTGTGCTGACTTTTTTTCAGGCAGACTCTTGCAAATTTCTTTGAAAAAATGCCTCTTCAACTTGAACTTACTATAACTAACTTTCTTTTATAAAAAATTTTTATTGGAGTATAGCTGATTTACAATGTTGTGCTAATTTCAGGTGTATAGCAAAATGAATCAATTATATATATATATCAGAGAAGGCAATGGCACCCCACTCTAGTACTTTTGCCTAGAAAATCCCATGGACGGAGGACCCTGGTAGGCTGCAGTCCATGGGGTCGCTAGAGTCGGACACGACTGAGCAACTTCACTTTCACTTTTCACTTTCATGCATTGGAGAAGGAAATGGGAACTCACTCCAGTGTTCTTGCCTGGAGAATCCCAGGGACGGGGAAGCCTGGTGGGCTGCCATCTATGGGGTCGCACAGAGTCAAACACGACTGAAGTGACACAGCATATATATATATATATATATCTCCACTCTTTTTTAGATTCTTTTCCCATATAGATCATTGCAGAGTATTGGGTAGAGTTCCCTGTGCTATGCAGTAGGTCGTTATTAGTTATCTATTTTATATATGGTAGTGGGTATGTATGTTAATCTCAATCTCCCAATTTATTCCTCCCCCTTCCTTACACTTTGGTAACCATACATTTGTTTGCTACATCTGTAACTCTATTTATGTTTTGTAGATAAGTTCATCTGCACCTTTTTAAAGACTCCACGTGGAAGCAATATCATGTATTTGTCTTTCTCTGTCTGACACTTCACTCAGTATGCAATCTCTAGGTCCGTCCATGTTGCTGCAAATGGCATTATGTTATTCCTTTTTATGGCTGAGTAATGTTTCATTGTATCTATGTACCACATCTTCTTTATCCATTCCTCTGTTAAAGAACGTTTATGTTATTTCCTTGTCCTGGATATGAACAGTGCTGCAATGAACACGGGGTGCATGTTTCTTTTTAAATTGTGGTTTTCTCCAGATATACAGCCAGGAGTGGGACTGCTGGATCATGTGGTAGCTCTGTTTTTGCCACAAAGTTTTAAACCAAGCAATCATCATTTAAGAAAGGAAATTGTAATTTTTATCTGAAATATCCATGTTCTTTGATACATTAAAAAAGCCTTGGAAATTATAATACAGAAAAAGAGTTGAGCTTAATTTCTTCAATTGCTAAAATGCTAATGCCCAGTTTATTGAATACTTACCATTATTTTAAAAATAGCTGTTTAAAGGTTTATAGATATTAGATACTTTAGTTTGTTGTTGAAACTCTGATACATCATCAGCTTTCTACTAACATTTTAGATAATATTTCATGATAAATCATCAGTGCTGTTCAAGAGTACTTCTGTGAAGGTAGAATTATTCTTTATTTTCAATGTCCAAACCACTCGACACTTGTAGATACTGAGTACTTGAAATGTAGCTAGTGTGACTGAAAAGCTGAATTTTAAAATTTGCTGTTGTTAGTGTTTAGTCACTCAGTTGTGTCCAACTCTTTTGTGACCCGGTGGACTATATAGTCCACCATGCTTCTCTGCCTATAGGACTTTCCAGACAAGAACAATGGAGTGGGTTGCCATTTTTCCTCTCTAAGGGATCTTCCAGACCCAGAGATTGAACCCACATCTCTTGCATTAGCAGATGGATTCTTTACCACTGAACCACCAAGGAAGCCCTTAAAATTTATTTAATATTAATTTAAACAGTCATTTAAGGCTAGCAGCTATTACATTAACAAGCACAGATCTAGATCTAAATCTAGATAATTCAAAATTACATTTAATTGTTTTGGGAGTTCCCTAGTGGTCCCGAGGTTAGGACTCTGGGCTTTCACTGTTGAGGGCATGGATTCGAGCCCTGGTTGGGGGACTGAGACCATGAAAGCTGCATGACTAAAAGAGTGGTCAAAGGGACACACTAGGCTTGAAAGAAGAGAGGAATGATCATTGATAAATATTTCACAATGTTTCATTTGGTGAAATTAAAGAAACCATGATACAAAAATTAACAACATAAAAAATACTCTGGAAACCTCTGAGTAAGAAACTCAATTTTTAGAGTTATATTAGAAACTATTTTTCTATGTATAACAGAAAGATTGCAATACCTCTCTCCTATATCTAACTAATCATTTTTAAGATCAGCATAAAACTTAGATTTTCTGATGTTGCATTCTGTTTATTTCATATATTCAATTTCTGTAACTGTATTAGTAATGGCAAAATAAAGTGATAGTCAAAGACATAAAATGTGTTTTATTCTTTACACAGACTTAAAATCTAGTTTTCATAGGATTTGCACTTCCTGCAAATTTTCTTCAGGAGAAACGATAATAAAATCTGAAAAGAAAATATTTGGTAAATACACATTAAAATCATGAGTATTTGAGAAGAAATGTATTACTACTACTGTGAAAATAAGTTCAAGAAAGACTATCTTGGGGTCTGAAATTCAGCAAGTAAGTAAATTGTGGCAAGTCCTTTTGTACATCAAAAATATAAATAAATTTAAATTTTCAGTATTAATGGGACACAATCAATTCATAAGTAAAAACAAATGAACAGTTTCAAAGATAAACAGTTTCTAAGGTAACACTTTAATTTGCTACTGTTTTGCTATGTTCAGTCGCTCAGTTATGTCCAACTCCTTGTGACCCTATGGACAGTAGCCCTCCAGGCTTCTTTGTCCATGGGATTTTCCCACGCAAGGATACAGGAGTGGGTTTCCATTTCCTCCTCCAGGGGATCTTTTACTTTGTGTATAATGAATAAAGAACTTTTTTGTTTTTCTTCTTTCAGAAGATCTGTTTGTGAGTATCCTATCTCATGTAAAATGTTAATTTCATTCCTTTTGAAGCCACTTTCTTACTTCAATTAAATCACAAATGTGATTCAAATAGCTAACATGCCAGAAATGCAAACTTCAAAATCGACAAGCTTGGATCATTTTCCTTCGAAGGCCAAAAGATGGTGCTGCTGTGTAGCTGAGTTATTGTTCCTCAATAATCAATTGCCTTCCGCAGTTCAATTCAACTGCTAAAATGGCAGAAATAAATCTGTCATAAGAGCAAGTAAAACAGGTCTGAAAATGCAGTGAAACAAATCAGGTAACAAATTAACTTAGAGTGGGATCCAATGATAATTGGACGTAGTGAAAACTGACAGTTGCCTAGTGGCAAAGAGATTGGTAGCCACTTTTTGTGTAATACATAGACATTTCTCAGAATTTAGGTTAAACAGTTTTTATCAGGAAGTCATAGGTTAAGGGAGGAGAGGGAGAGTGAGAGAGAATTGGGGGGCAGGGGGAAGAGAGAGACTGCCTTTAGACAAACTGGCCATTTTATGAGAACAACCTCATGAGACAAGTACTTTTATTTCCATCCTAATAACTTAGTAACTTTATAATTTCAGGGTAAACCTCAAAATTTATTTTACTTCAAAACTATTAAGTTTTGTTAACATTAAACTATCATGCAGTTAATGGTGATCAGTATATTATTTAGAGTTAGACTTTGCCCATTTTAATTTTATTCTTCACCACAGCTATGTATGCACGAACTTATACATCAAATACTTTTATGTGGTTTATAATAGGAAAAAAAAAAAAAAAAACTTTAAATGTCCTTATACGCGAGCAATACCCAATCGCTACTCCTCAGAGCAGAACCTTTACACAAGTTTAATTCTTGTATTTTATTAATATCTTTTGCCCCTGTGGACCTGTAGCCCACTAGTCAGTCTCCTCTATCCATGGAATTTTCCAGGCAAGAATATGGGAGAGGGTTGCCATTTCCTCCTCTAGGTGTTCTTGCAGACTAAGGGATCAAATCAGGGTCTCCTGCATTGGCAGATGGATTCTTTATCACTGAGCCACCTGGGAAGCCCTCATACATGTGTACTTCTTTATATTTCCAATATAGTTGTAGCCATAGTTTGTAGCCATAGTATGTAGCCATAGTTGTAGCCATAGTATGGCTTTATATTTTTATTTACATTTTAATTTTTTTTTAATTTATATTTTAATTTTTTTTATATTTTTATATTTTTTATATTTTTATATTTATATCTTTATATTTTAATTTATTTTTAATTAATTTAATTAAATTAATTAAATTAAATTAATTAATTAAAAAATAATATATTTTTATTTATATTTTAATTTTATTTTTTTAATTTATATTTTAATTTTTTAATATTTTTATATTTTTTATATTTTTATATTTATATCTTTATATTTTAATTTATATTATCTTTATATTTCCAATATAGTTGTAGCCATAGTTTGTAGCCATAGTATGTAGCCATAGTTGTAGCCATAGTATGGCCATAGCCATAGCCATACAAGGTCAAGCTCTGCATACCTGTGTTGGTGAACTCCACCTTTGAGTTAGAGTAATCAAACCAGTCTGAGGGAAAACCACAAAAGGGAGCCAGCGGGCGTAAGGAAATAGGACAACCCAGCCAAGCACTGCATGGCATGGGTATTACATGCCCTGCCCATAGTGTTTTCAACAGCCGGGTATGACAAAGCCTCATGGCAGCTGACCATGAACTACTGAGAAATGAACAAAATAGGGCCCCTCCCCTCATCTATACAGCTGAGCCCAACATTGCCACCAACTTAGATACCTTGTCCAAGTTTCTAGGAGGATACTGTGTTGCACTGAACTTAACAAATGTTTTATTTTTCAGTAGAACCCTGGTCACTGAGTCACCGGGCTGATTTGCCTTCATGTGGAAGAGAACAAGTGACATTTCAAGTGCTTCGCCGAGGTTACATGCACAACCTCACAAAATATCATGAGAAGGTAGTCAAAGACCGATGCCTGTCTCTTCAGCAAAATGGTCTTGTTGATATAATGTTAAGATGTGAAGACTTGTCTCTGCTGTAGACCCTATGCAGACTTTGCTGGAAGGAAAGAACCAGCAGTGAATCCACAGAAAATTCAAGGTGGAGGCATTGCCCTAATGTTTTGGGGAGTCCTTTGGCTAAGTAAGATGTGTGTTGTGCCAGAGTTGTGATTGCTAACATGCAAGCCTGTCCCATGTGAAAGAAGAAGAAGCTTTATAAGAATCTGGGATTTTAGGAACTTTTACTCCTTACTTAAAGCACTGCCTCCATTGCTTATGAAGTGAAAATGAAAAGTGCACGTGTTAGTTGCTCAATTGTGTCCCACTGTTTGTGACCCCATGGTCTGTGGCCCACCAGGCTACTCTGTCCATGGAATTCTCCAGGCAAGAATACTGGAATGGGTTGCCATGCCCTTCTCTAGGGGATCTTCTTGATCCAGGGATCGAGCCTGGGTCCCTTGCATTGCAGGCAGATTCTTTACCATCTGAGCCGTCAAAGAATACCACCTGGTAAAGAGAGGGAGAGTGTGGGACTGGGGATCAGAGCAGCTGGTCAGTTTTGAGAAGATGAAGATATTAGCTAAGCAGATTAAATCTCTAGGCATCTCCTAGCAGGGCTACCATCTGAGTTAGCCATGTCTGTGACTCTGAAAGGTATGACTTGGGCACTGTGGCTGAGGCGAAAAAGAAGAGAGTCCCTCTAGGACTTGGGTCTCAGCTCCAGGAGGAAACAGAAACATGTTATATCCCAGAAAGCAACATCTATATCCCAGATGTGCACAGCATATCTGTACCTGGAGCAGCAGCAATGGAAGGATAAACACTTCCCTTCCTACAAGGGGAGTGAGATGAGGACATGTTCCATCTACCCACCTCTGTGTGCCTGCTCAGTTGTGCCTGACTCTTTGCAACCCCATGGAATGTAGCCTGCCAGGCTCCTCTGTCCATGGAATTCTCCAGGCAAGAATACTGGAGTGGGGGTTGCCATTTCCTTCTCCAGGGCATCTTCCCAACCCAGGGATCCAACTGAGTCAACAAGCATCTCCTGACTTGGCAGGCAGGTTCTTTATTACTGTGCCACCCGAGAAGCCCTCACCCAGCTCTTCTGGGCTTTAAACTCCCTCTTTTCCTAAGTGGCATGCCTATTTGCAGCGTAGGAGCTCCCTGTCTGCCAGTCTTAAAAATTCAGGTTTTGCTAGGTCCTGTGAATGTGTATATCCTTCAACTTTGCTCCCTACCCCCTGCATCCCATTGCAGCTCCTGGGTGTTGTAGGGAAGGAGTGGGGGAAATTCCACCGATATCTGTGTGTTAATCACTAAGTCGTGGCTGACTCTTTTTGACCCCATGGGCTGGGGCATGATACTTCATGCCCAGGTGAATGGCCCACTGCCAAGGATGCCCAAGTGCCCTTGAAACACAGTGACTTGGTTAATGCAGTGACTGTGTGTCCTGTGTGTTCTAAACAATGCCCAAGGCAAGGGCCAAAGGAGTCTGGGGCCATGTGCCGGTGTCCCCAACTAGTGAAAGAAGTGAATATAATCGATTTGGTAATTTTCTTCTTCTAATGTGTATTGCTATAAATTTCCTCTCTACTGCTGTAGCTTGATACTAGAAATTTTCTTATGCTGTGTTTTCATTTTTTTTTCAGTTAAAAAGTTTTGTATGCTGCCTTAATTATTTAATTGATCTGTGGGCTATTTTGAAATGTGTTATTTAAATGGTAATCATTTAAAGGTATTTCCAAATATCTTTCAGATATTGCCTTCTAATTTAATTCCATGATGTGTAGAGATATGATATGTTTATATTCACATACTGCCTTGTAAGAAGACACTTTTATCCCCTGCTCCTGCTCCTGCTCCTGCTAAGTCGCTTCAGTCGTGTCCAACTCTGTGCGACCCCATAGACGGAAGCCCAACAGGCTCCCCTGTCCCTGGGATTCTCCAGGCAAGAACACTGGAGTGGGTTGCCATTTCCTTCTCCAATGCGTGAAAGTGAAGTCGCTCAGTCGTGTCCGACTCTGAGCCACCCCATGGACTGCAGCCTACCAGGCTCCTCCGCCCATGGGATTTTCCAGGCAAGAGTACTGGAGTGGAGTGCCATTGCCTTCTCCCACTATATATTGCTTAAACATAATGTTTACATGTCCTCCTATTTTTAAACTCTCACTGTATTTCTATTCCAGCCCCTCTACAAAGTCAACTGTTTTTTAGACCAAGAACCAAATTTCATTATGAAATCTTTAGTGTTTACCTTACATTTTCTTTTCTTTCACAGACACTCATCTTTCCCTCAATCTTGTTTACTTACCAAGCAAGCATTCCCAGTGAATGTGGCTCTTTTTTCATTTATTCCTATTAGTGGTAGTGATAAAGTCAGTTTTGTGTCTTTTCTACTGAGGTCCATATCACTTGATTATACCAGCCTTTGCCAATACCCAATATTGTTGCTCATCAACATCTAGATTCCTCCCATATTGGCTCACAGTTTTCCTCTTCGTTCTTTCATCATTGGTAGTGGGACAGACTGCACATTGGTGTTAGGGTGAAATCCATTAGGACTGATGTCTTTCAATCCCATCTTTCTAGCTCTGATATTTGCCTAATAGGTATTATGATATTTTATTTACATTGGTAACTCCAATTAATAGCTTTTATTAAAATGTTCTTTGCAATATGACTTTCCAGCTTCTTCCATCAAGGATGAAGTCACTTTTCCACTTCAATATTTGCAGGGGATTTGTGAGTTTTGGAAAAATAAGATGCTGGGGGATATGAAAGTTGACCAATTTCTAAACTAGATTTAAGAGACTTCTTTCTCAGAACTCTAATTCTACTATGATAGCAAACTCAGTAAAGGAGATAAATCACAAGGACCAGAGATGAATCATCTTGACTGTGATTATCTTTGACCATCTGGTTCCTAGTCTACTAGTCAGCTAACCACAAATACAAAGATAAGCCCAGCTAAAATCTACCAAACTTGAATCAGATCAGCAGGATTTCCTCCAACAACTAGAGTATTATTGTTCATTGATTATGGGACAATCATTTCTATTCATAGTGCTCTTAAAATATCATATATGCTACCCAAAATGCATCCTATAATTGTTGGCGCATAGTATGTATTTAGTAAAGGTACTGTTCTGGGCTTCCCTGATGGTTCGGTGGTAAAGAGTTCACCTGCCAGTGCAGGAGACATGGGTTCAATCCCTGAGTTGGAAAGACACCCTAGGAAGGAAAAGGCTACCCACTCCAGTATTCTTGCCTGGAAAATTCAATGGATGGAGGAGCCTAGCAGACTACAGTCCACGTGGTTTCAAAGAGTCAGGCACTACCTAGCAACTAAACAACAACAACAAACATACAATTCTAAATATTATGACTCACAAAAACTCCAGTACCAAGTTGACACTTCTTTCAACAATTTGGTCTAATTGTTTGTGCCTTCAACACTTCTTAACTATGATAGCTTCAACGTTCATTCTGTTTCAACCACTTACCTAAACAATTCTGTACCACATTATATCACTTCTTGAAATATGAGACTCAAGATAAAAAATTAAGCTTCTGATTACACATTCTTTAATTACTTTGTAAAATGCTATGAAGTCAATAGCCATGATAGACTTTGATAATTTTAATTTTAATATTGAGTTGAATTCAATGAATTGTCATCTCTTTTGGGTTTGCTTTGAATGACCCAAAAAATTTTCATCAGAACTGATTTTAATGAATATTTCTCCAAAGAGATTCTGGTATGAATTATAATTAGATAAGCTTAAAACAGCAAAACCCTAAGTAGTTATATTAACAACAAAACCAAAAGGATACAGACCAGATACTGAAAAATTGTGAAAAAAAAAAATGGTGTGCACTAAAATGACCCTTGAACATAGATGGATTTAGGAAATACTTGTGAGTTTTGTACAAAAAAAAAAGAAAGAAAGAAAGTCCCTGGAGAACTCTTCAAATCAACTCCACATCTCTGTAAATTTAGTAGCCTTGGATCTTTTTGAGTCTACAAATCAACTTTAGTTCAATAAAAATTACATCTGAAGAAGGCTGTGTATCAATTCCTAACTGAGCCTCAGGAAATCTTCTATGAGGTCTTTCTCTCACAATTGTTAGTTTCAGTGTGCTTTTAATGAATAAAACATTGAGATGAATATTGCTAATTTGCCCTGTATCCTTTATGATATCTAATAGTGTAAACTATATCATTTGTTTTATTTCATATCACCTTTCCGTCTCAGATATTCACAATGCATATTTCCTTCATTCTAATTACAATTTGCAGATGTTCAACAATTCCCATTTGATCAATCATCAACTTTTTTTTTTTTGGAGTCATTTCTTATGCCAGGTAGATATTTGATATCATTTGATTTCCTACTTCCTACTACTTTTGGTTAGTCACTTCAAATCCCCCAAATTATTGTCTTCCTGTCATCTTACATTTTCTTTCATTCCTGTAAACACACTTCTGCCTCTGATAATATCTGAATTTATTATCACCTCACTTTCTGGTATTTACCCACAAAATTAATACAAAAGTTTTTATTCCCTCATTCCATTTTATGAAGTTCAGGTTATTTTGTGCCTGATTGCAATCTACCTCTATCCCATTACTGAAATAGTGATGGTCTCTGTCTCTCCTTTGTCTATGCACTTATTCTGTTTAACTTTCCGTAACTGATATATCTGGAGAAGGCAATGGCACCCCACTCCAGTACTCCTGCCTGGAAAAAAAGCATTGTTTTGTTCTCCCTTTGACTTTTTTCTTAAAATGTAATTATTTCTTGGATTCCTTAGAGTATCAAACTTTTAGTTTATCTCTTAATGACGTAAGGACTTCTTGAGATTCTGACAATCTTCATTCAGTAACCATTCATTCATTTAACAGGATCTTTTGAATACTTGTTATATGTCACAAACTATCCAGAAATATATATCTTAGAAATATATAACTGAAAAAAGAAGAGAAAAAGTTCCAGATTTCTTTCATTACATCTTTTTTCTTTTTAACTTTTTTTTTAATTGAAGGATATTTGCTTTACAGAATTTTGTTGTTTTCTGTCAAACCTCAACAAGAATCAGCCATAGGTATACATATATGCCCACCCTTTTGAAACTCCCTCGCATTTCCCTCCCCATCTCACCCCTCTAGGTTGATACAGAGCCCCTGTTTAAGTTTCTTGAGCCATACAACAAATTCCTGTTGGCTATCTATTTTACGTATGGTAATGTAAATTTCCATGTTTCCCTTTCAATACATCTCACCCTTTCCTCCCCTCTCCCCATGTCCATAAGTCTATTCTCTATGTCTGTTTCTTCACTGCTGCCCTGTAAATAAATTCTTCAGTGACATTTTTCTAGATTCCGTATATGTGTGTTAGAATATGATATTTATCTTTCTCTTTCTGACACACTTCACTCTGTATAATAGGTTCTAAGTTCATCTACCTCATCAGAACTGACTCAAATGCAACTCCTTTTATGGCTGAGTAATATTCCATTGTGTATATGTACTACAACTTCTTTATCCGTTCATCTGTTGATGGACATCTGGGTTGCTTCCATGTTCTAGCTATTGTAAATAGTGCTGCAATTATACCTTTTATAAAATGCAAAGAAGACAAACAATGACAAAGCCATGTGCGAAAGGTTACAAATGGGATTTTACAGTACCAGCCACAGAAGTATATGGAGCAAATACATAACTTATGGGCTCCCCAGGTGGCTCAATGGGTAAAGAATCTACCTGCAATGAAGGAGACACAGACACACATGTGTCTAATACCCTTGTCAGGAAAAACCCCTGGAGGAGAGCATGGCAATTCACTCCAGTATTCTTATCTGGAAAGCACTACACAGATAACTTATACTGGAGGGATGAAAACAATCAGAGGAAAGTGTGTTGTGTCATTTAGGGCACTAGCATAACATAAAAACCGGTCAGATGTCTACAATTAAAGAGAATTACTGAGGTGATTGTATATGAAGATGAAGAAAGATTTTAGAGGAATTCAGGTAACAACAGAAAGTATCATTACACCCATAGGGTTGAAGAAGAAAAGAGGAAAATAGTGTTACTGAAACCCAGTGGGAGCTAGAACCTGAAGAAGTGCCAGTTCTTGGGTGAGTTACAGTCATGAGGGTTACAGTTGAAGTGTGGAGGAAGAAAATGTCCTGAGCTCTCTATTTCTCTTTCCCTTAATCTCTCACTGGTGCCTGTCACTTGCCAAACTCAACTAAAAGCAAAATGGTGCCCATGGTATCAACCACCTGGAGCTCTGAACAGGAAAGGGAATGTGTGGGTTAGAGCTGGGGAAGATGGCATAAACTAAACATAAGTGACTTATTTTGTCATCCACTCAAATGAAGAATTTCTTATTTATGGTGCAGACGAAACATAAACTACAATCAGACTCAATATCATGGGATGATGTCAGATCACTTTATTCTTATCTAGGACCTAAATGATACTAATACATAAATTGTTTTTCACACTATTGGCTTAGAAAAGGAGGAAAGGAAATAAAGATGAGTAAAATTTCTACAGTCCCTGACTCTTTCTGGTCATGAGGTCCATATTAAAAGTCATAACTTTCTTCACTCTTATCTTTTTTATGTTCTCCATATCCTCTACCAGCTGCTGGGATTGCTCTATCTGTTGGGTTATCTAATTGACTATTCCAATGGAATCTAGGTCTTAAGTCAATTCTGCCTTTATTGGTTGTCCTGCTTTCCCATTCATTATTATTCATGAGCTTGAGATCTCTAAGAGTCATCCTATTGAATTTCCTGGGTTCCAATATAATGTTCTTGCTTGCAACTGTGAAAGCAGAACCCCGTTTTCCCCTGGTAATAAGGAAATGTTACTCTAACCAGAATAATAATCTTCTCAATGTCTGTTGATTTCAGGACATGTAAAACCTAAAATGTCCATGATCAGTCTCGGTTTCCATGAATGAGATCCCTGGTAAAAGCATTTCTCACTTCTAACCAAGATCTCAAAGCTGTCATATTATCCTGCTGTTGCTCTGATAACCATGCATAACAGAGAATCTTAAAATCTCTTTAGATTGAGACAAACAGATTTTTTTTTCTCACTGATGATTCTTCATCCTACATATTATATTCAAGTCTGCTTTATATCTCTCCTATAAACAGCAACTAGCCACAGCATGCGCTTCTCCTAGTGGTTGACATAAGACCCATAACTGCATGAGCCACATTTTGCACTGGGTCCAGTTAAAGTTAACAGACTTATTGATTACTAAATAAGTGAATCAGAACAGCAGACATCAAACCTAAATAGGCCCACCATCTGTTGTGCCTCCTTCTTCATGGTGAGTGGTGCAAAATGCTGCAAACTGTCACTCATTTTAGAGAAACATCTTGGCATTCCAAGACCACTGGACCCCTAAAGCTTCTCTAATGTGGCAGACCTCACATTTGTGTGTATAGCACTTTTTTTTTCTCAGCTTATAACAAAGATGTTAGTTACTATGGCATCTGCCATCTATGGTACTTACTACTTCAGTCTTGTAGAATGATGTTAACAATGTAACATTCAAGAATTATGCTTTATAGTTCTTAACACAACAGAATGCAGTAGATTTGACCTAACTTGAATTTAAGACAATAAATGTGTACATGGGTTCTTGCTAGATAAAGACAAACTAAAATGATTGTTGCAAATACTTGGAATTAAAAAACAAACAGTCTGCTAAGGAATTACATGTATATTGAATATCAGGAGCTATGTCAATTTGATGTGTTTAGATTATTATTGCAGTTGTAGAAGGGAGTCAACTTTCAAGGCATTTTTCTTCATTTGTCTTGGATCTTTTTACAAATATAGGTCATGGAACAAATGAAAGGATTCTGTTAGTTGCCAGATATTTCTACTGTAGCTATAGTTTTAGATGCTAGTATTAGTTGCTCAGTTGTGTCTGACTCTTTGTGACCCCATGGACTGTAGCCCAACAGGCTTCTCTGTCTGTGGAATTCTCCAGGCATGAATACTGGAGTGGGTTTCCATTCCCTTCTCTAGGGGATCTTCCTGACCAGGGATCAAACCCAGATCTCCTGCATTGCAGGCAGATTCTTTACCATCTGAGACACCAGTTGGGAAGATCATACTTTTTAATACTAAAGAAATAGCTATTGAGGTCACTGTGAACTGGACTTGGGATATGATTTCATCTGTCACCTAACTTCTGTAAGCAAATCACACTACTGGTGATTGAATCATGGTAATGTTTTGGTTCCACAGGAATTAATGCTACTTCCAAGTAAGTGTTTAATAATCTCTGGTATTTCCATTTTATCAGGTATAAACACCATCTAGGGTGCCCCTGGTGGCTCAGATAGTAAAGAATCCTCCTGCAATGCAGGAGACTTGCTTTTGACCTCTGGGTTGGGAAGATCTTCTGGAGAAGTGAATGGCTACCTACTCCAGTATTCCAGCTTGCAGAATCCCATGGACAGAGGAGCCTGGTGGGCTACTGTCCATGGAATCACAGAGTTGGACAAGACTGAGTGACTAATGTAGCCAAGTTTCTATGGCAATGGTTTAAAGGAAGATTCAGAATACATGTTTGCATCTCCATTGCAAGTGGCCTATTTTCAGTGAGCTATACTTTCCCTCCTTCAGGGGATCTTCCCAACCCAGAGATCAAACCCAGGTCTCCTGCATTGCATGGCAACCCATTTATAGTATTCTTGCCTGGAAATCCCCATGGACAGAGGAGCATGGTGGGCTTCAGTCTTTTTGGTCACAAAGAGTTGAACATGACAGATCAACTAAGCACAGCACACAGATTTTCCCTACAAATAAAGTCTCCAGTTGTACAAACCAGCTTAGATCTGGAACTCATTGAGACTATAATCTCTAGACACAGAATTTTTTTTTTTCTGAATATAAAGATCAATCAATATCAAAATGACCACCAACTCCTTTCATGTATAGCAATTGCATAATCAGTTAAACTTTGCTGCAAATCTTATTAAAATTATTTGAATGTCCTTTTGTCCCTTCAGCCTATTGGGGTAAGTGTCTCTCTTTTCTCTAATCCTGAGTATCACCAGCACCCAGCCTCTACAACTTTGGGTCCTGTTATTAACACTGAAACTGGGGAGCCCAATTAAATGGCACAATCTAAAATAGTCATCTTCAGCTTACAGTGGAAAGCCATCAAAGAGTGTTATACTCCACCATAAATGTTTTTCCTTAATACTTTAGTAAAGGGGATATATTTTAAGAAATGGCAGAGAAAATTGCATACAATATATCCATTCTAATATTTGCATATCCCTCATAGCCTGAAAAGCAAGTTCCATGATCTTAACTGCATTGAGAGGAAGGCAGTATTGAATCTGCTGCTGCTGCTGTTTAGTCACTAAGACAGAGGAGCCTGGTAGCCTGGGGTCACTAAGAGTTGGACATGACTGAGCGACTTCACTTTCACTTTTCACTTTCATGCATTAGGGAAGGAAATTGCAACCCACTCCAGTGTTCTTGCCTGGAGAATCCCAGGGACGGGGGAGCCTGGTGGGCTGCTGTCTACGCGGTTGCACAGAGTTGGACATGACTGAAGCGACTTAGCAGCAGCAGCAGCATGTGCTGTGACTCCATGGACTGTAGCCCCTGAAGCTCCTCCATCTATGGGATTTTCCAGGCAAGAATACTGAAGTAGGATGCCATTTCTGTCTCCAGAGGATCTTCCCAACCCAGGGATCAAACCTGTGTCTACTGCTTGGCATTCAGATTCTTTACCATTGAGGCACCCGTATTGAATTTCTAAGCTCCAAGTAATCAACCAGGGAAACTCTTAGAGCATTCCAGTGCTTAAACTAAGAGGAGGTGGGGGAGAGAAAGAGAGAAAAAAGTAAAGGAAGATGTGTGTTTTCTAACTGTAAGTATTTTACAAGAACTCTATCTTCGGAACACTCTCTTTATACAGTATTTTTCTTGTCAAACCTATTTGTAAATACAGGTGCCTCAGTTATGTCAGTGTAGCTGATTTCCAGCCTGTACTTCCATTTAAAGTCTTATTAATATTATTATTTTTAATCCAACATCACATTACTAGTTGCAGGATATTTCTACCTAGATATAACACTGATTTCTGAAACTTAGTATATTTTTTTAAGTGAACTCATTTGTTCTTCATTGTACTTCTACCCTTTTCAAAAAAAATTTTCTTGTACTATTTGAAAGTACTATCATTATCTAAATTTCTCATCCTTAAAATCTTAGAATCATCTTTCATTTATTCTTCTTTCTTGATTTACCATCACATGCCACCAGATGAGTCTTGTCAGATTTCACTTTTTGTAACTCTTATCCCTGCTTTTCTCTGCACATTTTATCTCTATGATTTAAGCCACCATTTTCTCAATTGGACAATTGCAATGATTTCATAACTGATCTGATTAGATTTTTATTACAACAGTTTAGGTAAAATTAGTATTTCCAACACACAATATTGGTTATGCCATTACTCTGATGCAAAATTTTCAAAATCACCCTGCACAGATCAGTTTAAATTTGTATTTGCTATCTTTTTATTACTAATTTTTTTCCTTTTGACTACATTGGTTAAAAAGTCTTTAAAAATCATCAAATTTACAGTATTGTGAAGCAATTATCCTCCAATAAAATTTTTTTAAATCAAGTTTATCCTTTAGCTGAAGTAAAAAAAAAAAGGCATAATTCAGTTGCTAATCATATCAAGTCCTTTATGTTAAACCAATCTAGTGAGCTGTAAGTATGAACATAATGATCTATAGTCAGAAATACAGATTTTCTAAATAATGTGCTTTGACATCAACATATATATGTGATATGAGCTATGGTTATGAAGCCATATGGACAATATTGTTAATTGAATTGGTAAAATTACTTGAAAAGATTGCTTCTGTGCTGCTTCCTCAGACAAAATTTTTCTCAGTTTTTCTCAATAGTAATAGCTTCTTTAAGGTAGTATTATTACAAACATGAAGGAATTAATCATAATTGCTTAGTGAGAAAACATTTGACTTTCTGGAAATGAGATTTTTACATCTGTAAATGGGATAATAGCATTTGCCCTACATACTTGACAGAGTTGTTTTGAGGCCAAGAGAGATTTAAGAATGATTTTGAAATACAAATACATAGAGATCCTGTTATCTGTAATTTCAAAACCTGAAACACATAAAAGCATAAGGAAATGGCTTGTTTTCATGGAAAGAAAGACTACTATTAAATACAAATATTTCCTGAAATTACAGACTGGGATGCTAGACATATTTAAATAATACTTAAACTCATTGAGTCAGTTTTTATATTTGAAAAGTTATGTTGATATCTAATACTCAGCTGTGTTTGTTGAGTACGATTCTCATTGTTTTAGCTTATTCAAATCTCCTTGTAACAGACAAAATAGACTAAAACATGTGAAATAAATTCCATGTTGTAAAGCTGAATCAGTAAACTCATAGTTGATGAGTGAGTGCATGTTAAGCACTTTGGTTGTGTCCGACTCTTGGTGGCGCTATGGACTGTAGCCCACCAGCCTCCTCTGTCCATGGAATTCTCCAGGCAAGAATACTGGAGTGGGTTGCCATTCTCTTCTCTAGGGAATCCTCCTAACCCAGGGATCAAACCCCATTCTCTTGTATCTCCTGCATTGGCAGGAGGGTTCTTTACCACTAGCCACCTGGGAAGCCCCTCACAGTTGATATCCATTCATTACATCTTTCTGTTACTCAAATCAATCAATCAATCAATCAAGTTTTCTAGTGCCAGTTTCTAACAAACATTTTTGCCATATTAGGTTAAAATACTAAATAAATAAAAGTCAGTTGCCTGGAACAGATACTATCTAAATCAGAAGAACATAAATCAATATCAAGTGGTAGAAACAATTTCAAATTTTGAGGAAGGGTATTAGCACCCTTCAAACTGAATTCTTCATACCTCGAGGGTCCTATGGACATACCTAAAGGCCACGCAGGGGTAGAAGCAAGCCATACAACAGAACTCTTGAACCTCCGCTTGGCTTCTTCATAGTTTGTTTTAATGTGTTTGATGTCTGGAGGCTTTTCCTCAAATCATCTTTGGAGAAAAGGTTTCTGTTGCCATGGTTTCTCCTCCCTGCCACTTGCCATGGAGACTTCTCTCAAAACAGAGTTTGAAAACTCTATGGTATAAGAAAGTGTTTCTTTTCTGCAACGGATATGTTACTCTATTACAGCACGTTGAAGTAGTTGATTCAAATGAATGGAGATATGTCATCAAAAAGATTAAGTGATATTTATAAAATTATCTATCAGACAGCAACTGAATGTCAGTGATAGGCTGAATAATGGCCCTTCATGGTCCACGTTCTGGTCTTCAGAACTTATGAATGTTTGGTAATTTGCTGTAGTGGCTTTGGGAAACTAATGTAGTATGTAAAACATCTGCATATCTGTGGTTGTGGTAGCAACATGTTTGCATTATAGCTTCACTTGACAGCATTCTCTATGCAAGTTTGTATGAAGTTTCTATAAGTCATTCATACATTTATTTGTTAACTAAATGCATATCATGTATTAGGAGCTGTTTAGATTTTCAGATAAATAAATAATTGCTCCATAGGTCCAGATCTTGAGAGTCTAGAAGTCTGGTTGAAGAGACAATCAGGAAGTAATTATGGTAATGTGTTGAATCTTTGTGATGTTGTGATGTACAATGAGAGAAATATATTTGGTCTTTGCTTCCAATCCCTGACACAGGGCTTTTAAACACTTGTAGATTCCGAAATGATGAGAGCATCTTTTGTTCTAATGAGGAGACTCTCTGTGGACTTCTGAAGGGTTCCTGGATGAGGGTCAGTCACCAGGGTTTTAAATATTCAGCTCCTTCCCTTTACATTCTCTTAAGAAGAGAGGGGGGTTAAATACAGACTTAATGATATATCATGCCTATACGATAAAGTCTCCATAAAAATTCCAATAACATGGGTTTCTGAGAGTTTCCACGTCAAGGAATCCATGACGTGGATTGACACAGGTGGGTGACACAGGCAGCTCCATAGGAACAGAAGCTCCTGCCATTGAGATCCTCCCAGATCTTGCCCTCCATATCTCTTTATCTTGCTGTTCCTCAGTATCCTTTATCATGAAGTGAAACTGAAAGTTGCTCCGTTGTGTCTGATTCTTTGAGTTTCCATAGACTGTAGCCCATTAGGCACCTCTGCCATGGAATTCTCCAGGCAAGAATACTGGAGTGGGTAGCCATTCCCTTCTTCAGGGGATCATCTGGACCCAGGGATTGAACCAAAGTCTCCTGCTTTGCCAGCAGATTCTTTACCATCTGAGCCACCAGGGAAGCCCCTCCTTTATTATATCCTTTAATAAATTGGTAAACAGAAATAAGTGTTTCTTTGAGTTTTGTGAGCTTCTCTGTGTATGTGCTCAGTTGTGTCCAACTCTTTGTGACCCCATGTACTACAGCACACCAGGCTCCGCTATCCATAGGATATTCCAGGCAAGAATACTGGAGTGGTTTGGTGTTTCCTTCTCCAGTGAACTGCTCTATAGAATTAACTGTATGGGAGGAGAGGGTCAAGACAACCTCAGATGTATAGTAGATTGTTCAGAAACATAGGTGAGGGATTTCCCTGGTGCCACAGTGGTTAAGATTCTGCACTTCCAATGCAGGGGCCACAGGTTCTATAACTGGTTGGGTAACTAAGCAGAAACATAGGTGACAACCTGGTTTTTTAAATGGCATCGGAGGTGGGATGAAAGCCGTCCCTTCACCTGTGGGATCTGATATTTTCTCTGGGTAGAGAGAGTCAGAATTGAGTTGTAGGACACTTAGCTGATGTTTCAGAGAATTGTTAGTGCAAGAAACCCCATCCTTCCACCCCATACATCTTGTGTCAGAAGTATTATGAGTATGGTAATAATGTGAGAATAAGGAAGCCACACAGAGGAAAAGACTTGGGGTTTTCTAACCTAGTCCTATAAAAGAGGCGTGCGCAAAGGAAAATGTGACATTAATGCTGTCAAAACCTGAGGGAGAACTCGACCCTATCTGGGAAAGACTAGAAAGACTTCATGGATGATGCTTTCATTAAGCTACAAAGAATCAGAAGAAACTTTCCAGGGACATGAGGTTTAAACAGGAAATTCTAGGCAGAAAAAGAGCAAGTACAAAATATGGCAATATGAAGAATTTTAGTTCCTTCAAGCAACTACAAAATATTGGAATTTGGGAATAGATCTCCAGAAGGATGGTTACATAGATTAATATTAGGCTGATGAAAGCATGCTATGGAATTCTCCCCACCTACTATGTTTCACAAATAATTTAAAGATAAGGAAATTATATCTATTAAGTTATAAATGAAGATGGGTAGAATGGTGCAGTTGTTGTAAAATAGAATAAAATCAAGATCAAAAAAATATATATGTATTGTGTTTTTAAGAGGAGCTGATGTCCCTTTCAGATATTTGCTTCCACAATTCTGTAAAAATCTAAACGAAACTTTTTTTTCTAAGTTTCTAAACTGATAGAAAAAAAGCTTCTCAACATATTGTAGAAAAAATACATGTTTGATAGAAAGGTTGTTTTTTTAATTTTTAAAAAACATATTATTAGTGTTTTATTTATTAATTTTTTGCATGTCATGGGAAAATAAATAATTTTTCCAATATCCGTATGTTACCATGTCCACAAATGTCTGAGTGTTGAAAAGGATTATTTGTTGTTGTGTTTCATTTGTTTGTTTTGTTTTGCATTGCTTTTCATTAGGATGTTCCAGGACTATGCAGCTGTAGTCAAGGTCTTTATTTATTTTGTTCTATTCAAGATGGGCTCTTACTTTAGCAGTGGTAATTTCTCAATCGTCACTCTCTCTACCACTCTTTTAGTGAAGTATGAATGTCTATTGTTTACCACTGCTGTTACTCCTCTGATGTGAAGGCCACCCGTCATTGAAAAGAGTTACCATGTTCCAGTGAGGCAGATACGATGTTTTTAAATATATTCTAAGATTTATTGAATAGGTTTGACCTTTCCAGAAATTGTCCTTATCCATCATTATAGTACATGATCAATCATTTTATTCTTCATCATCTATAAAGCAAGCATTAACAATAGGGGAAAGAGTTTACATTCCATTTTTCTCTAGAGATTTATTTCAAAATAGTGTGGACAGCTCTAGTAATTAAGGATGGGAAACTAAAAGATGTGGACCAATATGACATCCCTTTAAGGGTCAGGGTCTTAATTGAACTTTCTCTGAATCTCTATATTCCCTTAGATTTGAGGGACATAAAAAGTGGGTCCAGTAATCTTTCTTTGGTTTATTTCTATGTGACTGGTCTATTTGAATAAATATACCTTGAATTCTGATTTCTTCATTTATTTTTCTAGCATCTTGGTTATCCTAAAATTAGGGTAGTGTTTATTATTTTTGAAAGATAGAAAATGATGTTACTGTGCTGGTTAGTGAATTACCTTCATTCTCTGACCAGATACTGACAAAATTTAACTGTTTCAAGGTTGGCTTTATTATTTTGACTATCACTACAGTCTTACTCAAAACACTGGACAGACTTTGAAAGTTTACTTAGTGGTCTACATTTAAGATAAATATCTTGGCATATGTAACTTTCAATTTGGGTACTTTAGCCAGATAAACCTTTTACAAATTAAATTTAATTTTCTTAAAAGAAAAAAGGATCACCACATCCTCAAAGCTGCAGGGGAACTTCTTGAGCAAGATCTGGTCTCACTTTTCCAATATGATTTATAACAATGTTGAGTGGACTAAAAATAATTTCTTTCTATCAGTAAGTGTACTGGCTCCCTAAACACTAGTTGGATTAATAATGTTAGAAGAAAGTTTAGGGTATCTTATTAGTTGCTTTTATTCTCATTTTGAACCACTTAAAGAACGCTAAAGCAACAGTAGTGACAGATATGTTTTTAAAATAAAAAAGTACAATTAGCAAAAATCTAATCCATATCTTTATTATTCTCTAATCATAAAATCAAATTTAATCACAAAGAAATTCAGTAAAGGACAGTGGTAGTGGTAGAGACAGCTTGTATCTACTCTATCTGGGCTACTATTGAAGATGAAACATGCAAAGGTGTTATTTCTAATATTATTAAAATATGTATTTTATAAAAAATTGGACACGACTAACACTTTTACTTTCTGTCTCTGTAACATGCTGAAATATTTGGAGGAAAAGTAATAAGATCAACAGCAATACCCAGATCAGAACCTTACTTGTCTACATGTTTTCCTGATATGATAATAAATACTTGAAAACATCTGGTTGACAATATTTCACTTTTCATATACATATGAAATCAAATCTATAATTAGATGCATTAATTGGTCTATAATTGAGCAAGCTCTGGATTTATTTATTAGAGGAACATCTTAAGTGATCTTGAAAGTCATTACTTTTACAGAAATTCATTGTCTTTGGTCCAAAATGATTTGTCTGGTGAACTTTTAAAATAATGAGGAATACTCAGTTCTAAAATAACCAGTTGGAAAAGTATCTCCTAGATCTTCATTTTTATTTTCATGTAAAAAAGGTGAGAATTCAGCTTTACTCAATATACTTGTACCCAACTCAGGGTTGGGCATAAACAAAGAACAAAGACAAAGAATGTGATTGATGCCAACCTGATGAAACAGCTGTGAAATGCAAGCTATCCCAGAGAGATATACCTGAATTCATATCAATCATAAGCTTTCCTTCTATATTTTGGTTATTTGAAAACAAAATTCCTCACTTCAGTAGTTTTTCCATTAGTATCCCATTAAACCATACGCTGTTAATTACGAAGGTTAGGTCTTGATATGCTGAATGTTATAATTTGTGAAGATTTTGTGTATTTAAAATTTAAGCAAGGAATACCATTCTATTTTTAGACAAGTAAAGTAGAGCACAAAGAAGGTCAAATAACTAGCTTGATATCTAGTACCTAGTAGATCACTTTCCTAAATTTGAACCCAGGTTTTGTTTTGTTTTGCGTAGGGCTTTGCTCTTTGCACTGTGTTAAGCAGTCATAAAAAGTAGCTGAATATTTGACCATTTAAAAGAGAATGTTAATATTGTAAAAGTTTAGACTTTAATTAAAATGACAATACAATTTAGAATTGGAATCATGTATCCAAGGAATATGGTCTTCCCTGGTGGCTCAGTCAGTAAAGTGTCTGCCTGCAACGTGGGAGACCTGGATTCAGTCCCTGGTCAGGAAGATCCCCTGGAGAAGGAAATGGCAACCCACTCCGGTATTCTTGCTGGAGAATTCCATGGACAGAGTTGCCAATTCCATGGTTGACTATAGTCCATGGGGTCACAAAGAGTTGAACACAACTGAGTGACTAACACTTTCACTTTCTTTCATCCAATGAACAAACATAATATTTTTATTACTATTGGATGTGAATAAAAAGACCAATAGAAGATAACAGGTGCTATCTCTCTATACAGTACTGAGTGTAGAGAGTTGCCCTCTCATAAAACCAGTTACTAAGGTAGAAACACTGAGTGGATATGCTGAAAACTCTACTTTAATGATTTTTAGGCAAGTTTTATAACATGAAAAAAAAAGTAGAAATTATGTGTTTGTTTGTTTTTTTAATTTAAAACCTTTTTAAATGTTATTTTTGTGTGCATGCTCAGTGGCTAAGTCACGTCTGACTCTTTTGGGATATCATGGACTGTAGCCCGCCAGGCTCCTCTGTCCATAGAATTTCCCAGACCAAGAATACTGGAGTGAGATTCCATTTCCTACTCCAGAATGTTACTTTTAATGTTTGAAAAAGCCCCAGAGATTTCAAGGAAGAGCCAAACCTACATATCTTTGAAACTGTTAATCCTGATCTTAAATAAATACATAATTTTTGCTTATTTTATGGATTTCGATTAGTGATCTCTAGTCCCAACAATACTGTTTCAGATATGAGTGAAGTTCTATATGCCTGACAACCAGAAGGATGTTTCAGCTTCAGGCAACCAGTTGGTAAAAGACTAAAACCTAGAGAAATCCACAGAAGGTAAGCATGCTGAGGAACCATTGAGAAGTCGCATGGCTCCCCCAAACTGGAGCAAACTGGAAGTCCCAGATGGTCAAAAGTCTGGAAAATAAGAATTTAAGTGGCTAGCAAAGAGTAAACAAATTTTAGATTAAATTAGGGGTCAATCAGGTAGGAAAAGATAAGGCATCAACAAAACAAGAGTAAAATCTACTGAACTACTAGTAGATTAGTAAAATCTACTAAACTAAAATCAAGTTTAATAAATATGAAATTGTAATTGCCCCATAATAGGTGATAGAATAATAAAAAGTATTGGGTTACGATTTAGGGTTTATATGATTAGGGTTTAGGATTAGAGTTACGGTTAGGATTAAAGTTAGGAGTTACCTCCTTTACGTCTACCTTAGAAATTAGATTTCCCTTTATAACTTTAATATTGATTTATATTGGTTTGGAGATGGATTTAACGGTCAAAGAGTCATATGCATTGGTGACACCAGTAGGTCGTGTTGATGACTGGTTATTTCTAACTGAGGTTAAGGGAAGGACCATTTTGAACCCTGATCACAGAGGTTGATGATACTCTGAGTGGTTGAATCTTACTCTTCTGTGGCTCAGTAAGAAAAATCTTTGGCAACAAAAGTCCTCATCTCTCCATATAACTAACAGAACTCCTGTAATTTAAACTCCCTTTTTATTTTTTAATGACTAGTTTGATTTCTGTCATCAATATTTCTAATTCATTTTAATCTTTTAAATGAATAACCTCAGATATGCAGATGACACCACCCTTATGGCAGAAAGTGAAGAAGAACTGTAGAGCCTCTTGATGACAGTGAAAGAGGAAAGTGAAAAGTTGGCTTAAAGCTCAACATTCAGAAAACTCAGATCATGGCATCCGGTCCTATCACTTCATGGCAAATAGATGGAGAAACAGTAGAAACAGTGGCTGACTTTATATTTTTGGGCTCCAAAATCACTGCAGATGGTGACTGCAGCCATGAAATTAAAAGATGCTTACTCCTTGGAAGGAAAGTTATGACCAACCTAGACAGCATATTAAAAAGCAGAGACATCACTTTGCCAACAAAGGTCCATCTAGTCAAGGTTATGGCTTTTCCAGTAGTCATGTATGGATGTGAATTGAACTATAAGGAAAACTGAGTGCCAAAGAACTGATGCTTTTGAACTGTGATGTTGGAGAAGACTTTTGGGGGTCCCTTGGACTGCAAGGAGATCCAACCTGTCCATCCTAAAGGAGATCAGTCCTGAGTGTTCATTGGAAGGACTGATGTTGAAGCTGAAACTCCAATACTTTGGCCACCTGATGTGAGGAGCTGACTGATTTGAAAAGACCCCAGTGCTGGGAAAGATTGACGGTGAGAGGAAAAGGGGACGACAGAGGATGAGATGGTTGGATGGCATCACTGACTCAATGGACATGAGTTTGGGTAAATTCCAGGGGATGGTGCTGGACAGGGAGGCCCAGCATGCTGCAGTCCATGGGGTCACAAAGCGTCGGACATGACTGTGCAACTGAACTGAATTGAACTGAATGTTCCAGATGAGATTGATTACTTGAGATTCATTGAACATATCTAACCCAGGTAGGCTGTTTCTAAGATGCCAAAACAGTAGCTTGGGGCTGTTCAAAACAGCAAATAGAAAGCAAGCTGCAACTGTCAAAGAATCATTGACATATTCTGGAATAAGCAGACTGTACTCTTAAATGTGAAATAGAAGGAAGCTGATCATTTTGAATGTATGATATTCAGATAAAACATTTGAGAGCTCTGGTGGAACAGTAGGAACAGTTGAAGCTTGAGTGTTAGGGAGTCCTTGGATAAAAATCTAGACCTATTAAATAGGAAGAGTTATATAATCTCTCTGATTCTCAGATACTTCATTTTGATCATTTCCTCTTTACAGGACTATTAGAAAGATCAAATTAGATCATTTGCTTAAAACTTTTAACAAGTTCTTAACACAAAACTTTTAGCATAAAGTAGCTATTTTGCCAAGTAATAGAAAGTATAAGTGTTTTTGTGGCTGAATTTAAAGAAATACTTTCCCTGGAATAGGATATAGACTCAAATCTCTGAAATATTCATTTTCATTTCAGATATCCATACCAACTCAATTTATAATAAAGGCATTTCTTAAGATAGAACGATTTTATTTTTGTATATGGTACAACATTTAAAATAAACAACTTAGAGAAGATGTTCCAGTGCCAAATATAGTAATTTCTTTATTGTTCCAAAAATTCAAATATTTCATTAAAATACATTTGAAAATGGCATATAAGCACTCATACTGTACTTAGTCTTTTTATATCTTAAATCAGAATTTTCAAAACTGTTTTTGCACAAATAGTTCAGTTACACCCACAAATCACTGAATCTATTTAGCATCTTTTGAAGAGGTGTAATTTTTTGAAAAATGTGACATTTGTTTTTGTGCCAGTGCATTTGTCAACATTAGTGTAATTAGCTCAAGTTTCATCAACTAGCTGGTGCAATCTGTTCAGAAAGCAACTTTGAATTTTGAATAGTCTTATATACTCCAGTTAGAGTTTAAGCCTATAGGATTTGAATTTAGCTTTTATACATGAAAAAAAGAGAATACTTTTTAATAAACTCAAATGACTTTTAAAAATTTTGATTATACAATATAGAAGTGAGCATCAGGATTTTTAGAAGGCCAATAGAAATTTTAAGAAAACATTAAAAATATCATTTTCTAAAATTCTTACCCAGAAAAAGTAATTATCTTGTTACATAGCAAATAGCCACATGATGTGATATCAATGCATTTATTTTAATTACAAAAGTAGTTCAACTTGGCTTAGCTCAGGAAAAGTAACAAAGATGCTAACAATTATATTGCTTATTGACAGGAATTTGTCTCCACCATGAGGCAGGAAAAGAAAAGACTTAGGAAAACTTTAAATATTAATTCATAAAATACATTTTTGGGGGATGTAGATATGCTTTTACTTATTCACATTCTGACACAGATGGTCTTATATTAGTAAGTGGAATTTTAGAAAGGGTCAGAGAAAGCTCTATTTTTTTTATGCTAGTAAAAATATGCTCAGAGTAAAACCATATTGAGGAACAAACAATTAAAGGCAGCATCTCTGAAAATGAATAATTTATACTATGATCATATTCAGTCTAATAAATAGATGATCTCAGGTTCAATGGCTAAGTCTAAATAGAACAACAGGAAGTAGAAGATTTAAAATACTCACTTTTATTCTGAATAATCCAGATTAAAGAATTAGAATTTTTTAAAAATCATACAAATACCCAACATATGTTTAATGTCAATTTCCCTGTAAAGACATACACACACACACCATATACCATAGTCCTTGTTTTCAAGGACCTTACACTCAAGTTCGGAAGAAAGATATATGGAGCAAAGAAAAACTTCTTTTATTGCCAAGTGATGTCTAAATAATATTATACAAAACGTAGCATCATCATGAAAAAAAATTCTTGAAGGATAAGCCAATTATTTTAATTGATCGAAATGCATCTTTGGATAAGTATTCCAGATGCAAGACATTAATAAACAGTATAGAGGTGGGAAATAAAAGAGATCAAACTCTGTAAATTGAATGTACTTGTGGAAGAGAGTTAGAAAAAGATCTTAGTTGTAATGATTTATTGATCACTACATAAATTGGAAGGCCTGCTAGTTTTAGTCCCTATGCTTGTTTTAGGTAGTAGAGATGATTAGTGGAGCCTTAGCCCTTGAAATACTAAAAAATTGATTTTAATATAGAAAAAAAAGATAAAAACGATAGTAGTATGGTTCTTAAGATGGCGAAACTGCTTCTACACAGGAGATCATGATGGTGGGGAATTGAGGCTGACGTAAAGATAGGTAGGATTTAGAGATAGGGAGATCAGGTAGGGACACAGTGCTAAGTCGCTTCAGTCATGTACGACTCTGTGCGACCCTGTAGACGGCAGCCCAGCAGGCTCCCCCGTCCCTGGGATTCTCCAGGCAAGAACACTGGAGTGGGTTGCCATTTCCTTCTCCAATGCATGAAAGTGAAAAGTGAAAATTGAAAGTGAAGTCGCTCAGTCATGTCTGACTCTTAGCGACCCCATGGACTGCAGCCCACCAGGCTCCTCCATCCATGGGATTCTCCAGGCAAGAGTCCTGGAGTGGGGTGCCATTGCCTCCTCCAAGTGACACAGTAGTTCCCCAATCTATCATTGCCCTCCTGATGGGATTCCAGTCATGTTTGTTAATTATGTAGCAGGAAAGAGACATTAATATTGGGAATATAGAACTATAAAGAAATCATTGTACACTGTATATTAAGAGTGGTGAATACTGAATGTAGATTACTAACAAAAGCAGTGAGAATTGATATCTTTGCCTTATACCAAAGTTTAGAGGGTAAGCATTTTCTCACTATTTAATACTCTAGTACTATAAGTTTGTATACATGCTTTTCATCAGGTTGAGAGAATGCCCTTCTATTCCTCATTTGCTGAGAATTTTTATCAATAACTGAAACTGTATATTGTTATATGCTTTTCTGCATTTCTTGAGATAACCATGGGTTTCTTTCTTCTAGACTGAATATAGTGCGTAATATTAATTGATTTTTGAGTATTGAATCAGCCTTGCTTTCCTGAGATGAACTTTACTTTTTCATGCTATAATATTCTTTTTATATATCGCTGGCTTTAATTTGATAATATTCTGTTTAGAATTTTTGTTTCTATGCTTATGAGAGAAATTGACCTGTCGCATTTCTGTTCCTTTGTATTTTGTCTATGGGCTTCCCTGGTGGCTCAGCTGGTAAAGAATCCACCTGCAATGCAGGAGACCTGGGTTTGATCCCTGGGTTGGGAAGATCCCCTGGAGAAGGGAAAGGCTCCCCACTCCAGTGTTCTTGTCTGGAGAATCCATGGCCATGGGGTTGCAGAGTTGGACATGACTGACCAACTTTCACCTTCACTTGGTTTGTATGGTTTAGGGTGATCACAGCTTTGTTAAATGAGTTGTGAAGTATTTCTTTTCTTTATCTCTTTCTGGAAGTGATGCCAAAGAATTGAATCTATTAATTCTTTAAATATTTTGTAGAATTTATCAGTAAAAACCAGTGTACATGGAGATTTCTTCTGAGATTTCACCTACAAAATCAATTTCTTTAATAGTTATAAATGCTATTCAGATAATCTGTTTTATCTTCAGTGAGCTTTAGTGGTGTGTGATTTTGAAGAAATTAGTCTATTTTGTCTAATTTTTCAAATTTATGGTCTTAGAGTTGTTCGTAGTATTTTCATTAACTTTTCAATAAAATTCTGTGTGCTCTTTAATAATATTCTTATCCTTATAATAACATCATGTCAAGATCTATAATGATATTTTTTATTCTTGATATTTATAATTTATTACTTCTCTTTTTTGGTGTTAGTATTGTTAAAATTGCTTATCAGTTTCATTGCTCTTTTCAAAGAACCCTATTTTAATTTTATAATTTTCTTTCATTTTCTGTTTTTGATTTTATTAATGTCTGCGCTTATTATTTTCTTTCTTCTTGGTTAATTTTAACTTGTCTTTTGTTTTCTAGATTCTATAACTTTTCTCTAAGTTGTAATACACAGATTTTGATTTTGTCTTCATTTCCATTTAGTTTAAAAGATTTCCTAACTTTCAGGATGGGGAGCACGTGTATACCTGAAATTTAAAAAAAAAAAAACAATTATACTTTAAAAACAAACTCATAAAAAAAATAAATAAAATAAAATAAATAAAAAAAAATAAAAAAAAGATTTCCTAACTTTCTTTGAAACCTCCTAAATTTTATCCATGGATTTTTTTTTTTTTTTGGATTGTGTTATTGAATTTCTACACATAAATGACTTTTCTGTTATTTTCTCTTATTGATATTTAGTTTAATTCTGATATGCCTAGGAACATATTTTGTAGAATTTTAAATCTTTCACTTATGTTAAGGTTTGTTATACAGTCTGCTAGGTTGAATCTTCTATGTGCAGTTGAAACGAATGTGTAACCTGGTGTTGAATTTTCTATCAATAACAATCAGATCCAGTCAGTTCACAGTGCTGTTCAGCTTTTCTACAAACTTGATTTTTTTCCTATTATTATTGAGAATAGAGTTTTGAAAAATTCAAATATAATTGTAGACGTCTGTTTTTTCTTTCAGTTTTGTCAGTTTTTGCTTCATGTATTTTGAAACTCTCTGGTTAGTTCAACATCTATTTAGTAATGCTATACCTTTCTAATAAATTGACACTTTCTTACACAGTCTCCCTATTTCTGTCTGCATCTCTAGTAAATTTATTTGCTCTGAAGTTTACTTTTATAATGATATAGCGATTCCAGCTTTCCTTTGATTAGCATTTGCATAGTGTATCTTTTACCATTATTTTACTTTTAATCTACTCATATCATTATATTTGAAGTAAGTTTCTTCTGAGTGGTATATACTTTGGTAATTGTATTTTTAATCCATTCTGACAATCTCCATCTTTTAATAAGTGTGTTTAAATCATGTATACTTATTAATGTTTGAAATTAGGTCCATCACTATTTGTTTTGTTTGTTTTCTCTGTTTTTATTTCTCACATTCCCCTTTCCTGCTTTCTGCTTCTTTTGAGTGATTTAAACATTCTAACATTATATTTTCAATTTATTACAGTGCTTTTAACAAAATCTCTTTTGATAATAGTTTTAAGGGTTGCATTTTGGATTACAGAACTACAAAATGTAGTTCCCTTTTGAAAGACTTTTCAGAAATAATACTTTACCACTTCAATTGAACATAGAAATCTTAGTACCATATAGGTTCTTTTTTTCTCCTATTAATGTTATACTTACCTTATATTACATCTGTTGTTCAGTCTCTAAGTCCTGTCCAACTCTTTGCAACCCATGGACTGCAGTATACTAGGCTTTCCTGTCCTCCATTATCTCCCAGAGTTTGCCCAAGTTCATGTCCATTGAGTCTATGAATCTTATCTAACCATCTCAGGGCTACCTAAATAATATATTACATTTACATATATTGAAAAACCAGTGTGATAATATAGTTTGTTTTTTCAATCATCACATAAAATTTGAAAATTGAATTTGAGAAGTCTTACTTACCCAGACATTTATAATTTCCATTGCCCCTTATTTCTGGTGTGTCATATTTCTCTAATATCATTTCCCTTGTTTCAGAAGTGCTTCATTTAACTTTTTTTCTTTTCGAGCAAGTCTGCAGACTATGATTTCTCTTAGTTTTCTTTCCTCAGAGAATGTCTTGATTTCCCCTTCATTTCTGAAAGATGTGTTTACCACATACATACAGAATTCTGGATTTACAATTACTTTGTTTCAATACTTTAAATATGTTATGCTAGCTTTACTGGGTTTCAGTGTTCTGATAAATTTACAGTCATTCTAATTTTTGTTCTCCTGTAGGTGTTGTGTTATTTTTTTCTGATTGTTTTTAATGTTAATTTATTTTGATTTGTCTTTGTTTCTAACAGTTTGATTTCAAAGTATCTGAGCATGGGTTTCCTTAGGTTTATTCTATTTAGGATTTACTATCTTCTTGAATCTGTAGGTTTCTGTCTTTTGCCAAATCAGGCAAATTTTATGTCATTATTTCTTCAAACATTTTTTTCTGAGCTGTAATCTGTATCTTCCTTCCTTGGGACTGTAATAAAACCAATGTTAGATCTTCTGGTGTTGCTTTGAAGGTCTTTGACTCTCTGTTGATTCATTTTTTTCCATCTTTTTTCTGTTGTTCATGCTGGATAATTTCTATTGATTTATCTGTAATTTGCTAATTTTTCCCTTTCATTTCAATTTTACTATTGACTCCATTCAGTGATTATTTTCATTTCACTTATTGTATATTTCATATCTAAAATATCCATTTGGTTTTTCTTCATATCTTCATTTGCTGATACTTTCCATTTTAAATATTTCTTTCAATAAATGTTTGCAGCTCTTCTTTCAAGAAATTTTGTAATAGCTGCTTTTATGTCTTTGCCAGATAATTCCAACGTGTATGTCACTTTGTCATTGGACTTCACTGACTTGTTTTTTATCATGGGACTTGATAGTTTCATAGGTTTTTGTGTACTGAGTAACTTTGGATTGCATTGGACATTTTGAATATTGAATTATGAGAAGCTGGGCCTTCTTTAGATTCTATGGTGTGTTGATATGTGTGTTGATATTTTTGTTCTAGTGGGCAGTTGACCTTGTTAGAGTAGGCTAAAAATTTCATCCTGCATTCTCCAAATCAATACTCTAAGGTCAGTTCAGGTTTCAAAGCTTTGTAGTGCTATTCAGATCTGCCTATTTGTGAGCCATTCAGTCATCAGTTTGGGACCTGGGTGGAGACCTGGCATTAATTTATTTCTCAAAATCTTTGATAGGTGACTCTAGGTCAGATTCATAGGTACAGCCTGAAAGTAGGGAGTGTTTTACTTAGTGGGAAAATCTTAGGACTTCAAGCCCGGGAGACAGCATCTCAGGTAGCCCTGAGAGACTGCTCTAAGTAGGTGGGGAAACAGGGGAGAGGAGGTAAGGAGTTTATATAGAAGTTTGTAAAAAGGGGGGCAGGCAGTCTGAACATCAAAAATTATTGTAAGTAAAGAAAGCCAGATATCAAGTTAAGAAATTTAGGGTTCTTCTATGTATGAGAAGATGCAAGAGTCTGGAATTATAGAAATTATTCCTTTCATATGCATCTCAGCAATTTAGGGCCAGCATCCTGCATTTTTTGCAGAGGTATTATTTTTCTTGAATTCCCTTAGGGCTTACCGGTTCACACCCAAAGACAGTTATTGCTGAAAACTGTGAGGGCCAGGCTGCAACGGCACAGGAGCAGTCTAGAGGAGCTACCCCACACCCGAGGTCAGGGGCAGCAGCCGGGAGGGGTACCACACACCCGAGGTCAGGAAGGTGGCCGAGATGAGCAACCCCAAGTCCAAGGAGAGATGGCCGTGCGGGCGCAGGAGGGTGGAAAGGAGCTACTCCACGTTCAAGGTCAAGAGGGGCGGCTATGAGGAGATACCCCTCGTCCAAGGTAAGGAGCAGCAGCTGCACTTTGCTGGAGCAGCCATGAAGAGATACCCCACGTCCAAGGTAAGAGAAACCCAGGTAGGATGGTAGGTGTTGGGACAGGGCATCATAGGGCAGACACACTGAAACCATAATCACAGAAAACTAGCCAATCTGATCACACAGACTACAGCTTTGTCTAACTCTAAGCCAGTGAAACTAAGCCATGCCCTGTGGGGACACCCAGGATGGGCGGGTCATGGTAGAGAGATCTGATAGAATGTGGTCCACTGGAAAAGGGAATGGCAAACCACTTCAGTATTCTTGCCTTGAGAACCCCTTGAACAGAATGAAAAGGCAAAATTGATAGGATACTGAAAGAGGAACTCCCCAGGTCGGTAGGTGCCCAATATGTGACTGGACATCAGTGGAGAAATAACTCCAGAAAGAATGAAAGGATGGAGCCAAAGCAAGGTCCAATGCTGTAAAGAGCAATATTGCATAGGAAGCTGGAATGTTAGGTCCATGAATCAAGGCAAATTGGAAGTGGTCAAACAGGAGATGACAAGAGTGAACATCGACATTCTAGGGATCACGAACCAAGATGGACTTGAATGGGAGAATTTAACTCAGATGACCATTATATCTACTACTGTGGGCAGGAATCCCTTAGAGGAAATGGGGTAGCCATCATGGTCAACAAAAAAGTCCAAAATGCAGTACTTGGATGCAATCTCAAAAACGACAGAATGATCTCTGTTCGTTTTCAAGGTAACATTCAATATCACAGTAATCCAAGCCTATGCCCCAACCAGTATGGTTCTATGAAAACCTACAAGACCTTTTAGAACTAACACCCCAAAAAGATGTCCTTTTCTTTATAGGGGACTGGAATGCAAAAGTAGGAAGTCAAGAAATACCTAGAGTAACAGGCAAATTTGGCCTTGGAGTACAGAATGAAGCAGGACAAAGGCTAATAGAGTTTTGCCAAGAGAATGCACTGGTCATAGCAAACACCAACAACACAAGAGAAGACTCTACACATGGACATCACCAGATGGTCAACACCAAAATCAGACTGATTATATTCTTTGCAGCCAAAGATGGAGAAGCTCTATACACTCAGCAAAAACAAGCAGAGTGGTCTGTGGCTCAGATCATGAACTCCTTATTGCCAAATTCAGACTTAAATTGAAGACAGTAGGGAAAACCACTAGACCATTCAGGTATGACCTAAATCAAATCCCTTATGATTATACAGTGAAAGTGAGAAATAGATTTGAGGGGCTAGATCTGATAGATAGAGTGCCTGATGAACCATGGACAGAGGTTCGTGACATTGTACAGGAGACAGGGATCAAGACCATCCCCATGGAAAAGAAATGCAAAAAAGCAAAATGGCTGTCTGGGGAGGCCTTACAAATAGCTGTGAAAAGAAGAGAAGCGAAAAGCAAAGGAGAAAATGAAAGATATAAACATCTGAATGCAGAGTTCCAAAGAATAACAAGGAGAGATAAGAAAGCCATCCTCAGTGATCAATGCAAAGAAATAGAGGAAAACAACAGAATGGGAAAGACTAGAGATCTCTTCAAGAAAATTAGAGATACCAAGGGAACATTTCATGCAAAGATGGGCTCGATAAAGGACAGAAATGGTATGGATCTAACAGAAGCAGAAGCTATTAAGAAGAGGTGGCAAGAATACACAGAAGAACTGTACAAAAAAGATCTTCACCACCCAGATAATCACAATGGTGTGATCACTGACCTAGAGCCAGACATCCTGGAATGTGAAGTCAAGTGGGCCTTAGAAAGCATCACTATGAACAAAGCTAGTGGAGGTGATGGAATTCCAGTTGAGCTATTTCAAATCCTGAAAGATGATGCTGTGAAAGTGCTGCACTCAATATGCCAGCAAATTCAGAAAACTCAGCAGTGGCCACAAGACTGGAAAAGATCAGTTTTCATTGCAATCCCAAAGAAAGACAATGCCAAAGAATGCTCAAACTACCACACAGTTGCAGTCATCTCACATGGTAGTAAAGTAATGTTCAAAATTCTCCAAGCCACATCCTCTCCAGCATTTATTGCTTGTAGACTTTTGGATTGCAGTCATTCTGACTCGCGTGAAATAATATCATTATCATAAACAAAAAACTAAAAAAAAAAAAAAAATATTCTCCAAGCCAGGCTTCAGGAATACGTGAACTGTGGACTTGCAGATGTTCAAGCTGGTTTTAGAAAGGGAAGAGGAACCAGAGATCAAATTGCCAACATCTGCTGGATCATTGAAAAAGTAAGAGAGTTCCAGAATAGCATCTATTTCTGCTTTATTGACTATGCCAAAGCCTTTGACTGTGTGGATCACAATCAACTGTGGAAAATTCTGTAAGAGATGGGAATACCAGACCACCTGACCTGCCTCTTGAGAAACCTGTATGCAGGTCAGGAAGCAACAGTTAGAACTGGACAGGGAACAACAGACTGGTTCCAAATAGGAAAAGGAGTACGTCAAGGCTATATATTGTCACCATGCTTCTTTAACTTCTATGAAGAGTTCATCATGAGAAACGCTGGGCTGGAAGAAGCACAAGCTGGAATCAAGATTGCCGGGAGAAATATCAATAACCTCAGATATGCAGATGACACCACCCTTATGGCAGAAAGTGAAGAGGAACTAAAAAGCCTCTTGATGAAAGTGAAAGTGGAGAGCGAAAAAGTTGGCTTAAAGCTCAACATTCAGAAAACAAAGATCATGGTATCTGGTCCCATCACTTCATGGGAAATAAATGGGGAAACAGTGGAAACAGTGTAAGACTTTATTTTTGGGGGCTCTAAAATCACTGAAGATGGGAATTGCAGCCATGAAATTAAAAGACGCTTACTCCTTGGAAGGAAAGTTATGACCAACCTAAACAGCATATTCAAAAGCAGAGACATTACTTTGCCAATACAGGTCCATCTAGTCAAGGCTATGGTTTTTCCAGGGGTCAGGGATGGATGTGAGAGTTGGACTGTGAAGAAAGCTGAGCGCTGAAGAATTTAGCTTTTGAACTGTGGTGTTGGAGAAGACTCTCGAGAGTCCCTTGGACTGCAAGGAGGTCCAACCAGTCCATCCTAAAAGAGATCAGTCCTGCATGTTCATTGGAAGGACTGATGCTAAAGCTGAAACTTCAATACTTTGGCCACCTCATGCAAAGTGTTGATTCATTGGAAAAGACTCTGATGCTGGGAGGGATTGGGGGCAGCAGGAGAAGGGGAGACAGAGGATGAGCTGGCTGGATGGCATCACCGACTCAATGGACATGTGTTTGAGTCAATTTTGGGAGTTGGTGATGGACAGGGAGGCCTGGCGTGCTGTGATTCATGGGGTTGCAAAGAGTCGGACACGACTGAGCGACTGAACTAAACTGTGATATCCTTAAGTTCCTTGTGTAGGGAGTGGCTTGCTTGTTAGCATGGCTCAGAAATTCACACTTGGAGGTCTGGAATCATGGATACCTGATGTTTTTTGCCCACTGATATAGCAGGAAATATTTCATTTTACGGTGGCAGGTTCAGGAGTTTGTATTTTCCTTCCTAGGGGAGCCTTCCCAAGCTCTCTACCAAGTACTTTTTGCTTGCTCACATGTTGGTGTACTGGCAGACAGTGTTCACTTCTGTGATTGTACTGCACCCACAGTCAAGTAGCAGAGAAAGAGAGTAAGAGTAAGAGAGATAGTGATAGAGAAGGAAAGAGAGAGAATATTAGTTTTGCCTCTGCTCAAGGGACACCACTTGTACTGAATGGGGAGGAGAGTTTTTATCCCTTAGAGTTGTTTCCTAGGCTCCTGCTGCCAAAGTGCAATTCCTTGGGAGTCAAAGCCTGAAAGAAAGGAAAGAAAGGATTAAAAAAAAAAAAAAAAAAGGTACTTTTTCCTCACTCTGAGCTGGAGGATAGTACACTCTTGTATCTCAAGAGTATACTCTTATATAGTGTACAAAATAGTGCACTCTTATATCTCTCTCTTTGTCCTGTGTTACTTTTGAGTTCTTAACTGAGATGGCTTCAGGCTGGGAAATGCTGGAGGGGAAAAAAAAAAAAGGTAAACTCAACACAGATTTGGTAGCACATTGGATCCTTGGGTTCTGGTCTTCTTCCTCAAACTTTCTGTTGTTCTTTTGCTTTCACAGTCCTCAAATAGCTAGGCTCTGCATTCTGTACAGGTTTTATAATAGTTTTCAGTGAAGAGAAAGGTAAACATATGTTTACTCCACCTTATCTGGAATTGGAACCACCCAATGAGAGTGTGAAAATTTTGGTATTAACAAAAAGCCCCAAGACTAATTTCATACTTAATACTTTATATAACTGATAAAGGCCTTTTCCATAACATCTGAGGTTGATTCAGTTATTTATGCACTTTCTGTTATTCATATCCTGGCTGTGAGTAACTTTGTTTTGTTTTTGCTAATTTGATAGTAACTTTCTTCATTACTATCTCATTATTTCACCCAAGATGAAATGTTTTCAAGCTGCCACTGGAACAGGGTTTTGGTGAAAACTTTGTAATCATAGGCTTTCACCCACTTCATGTGCTAGTTGGAGCCTTTGTAGCTAAGCCCATTTATAAACACCCAAAAGCCTGAAATAATAACCTACCTTTCATGTATGTATGGTGTATTAGCGATGAAATATTAGACATTATTGAGATCAGAACTTAATTACATATGAGGAGTTAACATTTACCTGAGAATTTCACGCCTAACAATTTGAGAGGAATGACTGTGTATCTGAGGGGCAGGAATCATACGTATTGATATGTGAATTGGAAGCAGCAAGAAATTTAGTTTGCCTTGTTAAGAAACTGAATGGAAAGATAAGGTGGAGTCAAAGTTATGGAATATCTTGAGTGTCAGTCTGGACTTTTTGAGGGACTAACTGTAGAAAGCCTTTGAAGTTGTCTTAAACAGTTCAGTGTTTGAATATTACATCTAAGTAACAAAAAAATGATTTGTTATACAAAGCAGGATGCAGTAGCAATTCTTATGGCTGAAGGATGTAATAAAACACTAAGCAACTTTATGATATGTTGGTAGAGTACCAAAGAATTGATCTAAACTTCATTTACACATTCAAATAAATAGAAAGAAAGACTTTGTAAGTATAACCAACCTTAGAAATAAATTAGTTTAAATGTTTTAGTTGGTAGTATTTTTTTCATGCGTTTCTGGTAGATAGCAAGACATTAGTCATCTGGGGAAAGCTATTAGCTAATATTTAGCTTGCATATCTTCAATCAAGAACACTTGACTTCTATGAATCTACTGATTCTCACAACAAACTTAAAAGGTAGATACAATTACCCCACTGAAAACCGATGCACACAAATATGAAAAAGGTGCCTAGCAACTATACATTTCAAAAGGAACACATATCTTCAATATATTTGGCCTAATATTTATTTACATACTTCGAAGCAAATGTGTAGTCTAAGACATCTATGAGAAAGTGAAATATAAACAGTTTGCCAACCAATTGTACTAAACACTCAGAAGGTGATACATTCATTTACATTCATGGAAAAAAATCCCTTAATGTTTGGGATAAACAAACACACAGAAACATGTATGTTAGTCTTTAAACAATAAAAACACTCTTGATTGAAATGAGGAAATTGCCTGCAATTCCAAGAGAAAATGTATAATCATCTGAAAAGAATTTAAAGACAAAAATTTAAGATAAAGGACACTATGTATACCTAGTCAGATTCCCAGAGAAAATAGGAGACCTAGCTAGCTGTTGTGCAAGTAATCTGATTTGATATCCAGTGAGAAACTACTAAATGATATCTACAAACACTAGTCAAATTAACTTATTGATAAAAAAATTATTTTATTTGTTGCCAAATGTGCACCTGTGTGGCAATTATATCTGGAGATACACTTTTATAATTTTAGATGAATAAAATAATTTAGACTATGTAGGCATGAAGGCCATTGTAATCTTCAATTTGAAAAGAATATGAGTAAAAAGACTTCTGATCAAATGTCAATATCCCATTCAAGTGTCCTTTGACATCTTTGATTTCCACATTTATAATAATATTTTCTAACTTTTTCCTTCTGAATGTCATTTATGGCTATCTCTATTAGGCATACACATCCCTACATGAACAAAGAAACATTCAATTTCTACATCAGTTTTAAGAGTATTCTGAGTGAATTTAATCATTTATCTTTTGCTGCTGACAATAACTACAACTGTTGCTTTTATTATTCTTCAAGTGGAAAATGACCTGAATTTTTTTTAAATTAAAATATAGTTGATTTAGAATGTTGTGTTAGTTTCAGGTGTTCAAAAGTTGTACAGCTATTGCTTTCTTCTGATCTTCAGTTAGATTCATCATCCATTGCACCACTGGCCTCCTTTGCAATTGCTTCTTAAATACCAGACATAAGCAAGTGAAATCTGAAATAAAAATACACAGAACCATTCATATGTGCACACAAAATATGAAACATGAGTTTAATTGTATCAGAATGTGCACAAAAACTATATGAAGAGAACCACAACTCTGATTGCAAAAGATCAAAGAAAATATAAGTAAATGGAGAAATACTCCATGTCCATGGATAAGAAGACTCAATGTTGTTAAGATTTCAATTCTTCCCAATTTGATGTATAGATTCAAAACAATTCAAATTAAAATCTCAATAAATTCTTTTTTTGAGATATGAAAAGTCAAAAGACCCAGAATTAATGAGCACAATACTGAAGGAGGGAAACAAAAAACCGTCGGAGGATTGATGCTCATTGGAGAAGACCTTGATGCTGGGAAAGATTGAAGGCAGGAGGAGAAGGGGATGACAGGGGGTGAGATGGCTAAATGGCATCACTGACTCAATGGACATGAGTTTGAGCAAGCTCTGAGAGTTGATGATGGACAGGGAAGCCTGGCATGGTGTGGTCCATAGGGTCACAAAGAGTTGGACACGACTGAGCGACTGAACTGAATTTAACACTTATTATAAATCTACAGTAATCATAGAGTGGTATTGGAAAAAGAATAGACAGATTGCCCAGTGAAACAGAATAGAGAGCCCAGAAATAGACCCACACAAACATAATCAATTTATCTTTGACAAAGATAATTCAATGGAAAAATGGTTTTTTCAACAAGTGGTGGTGGCACAACTAGATGCCAATGTGCAAAGAAATGATGCTAGACACACACCTTACACATTTCACAAAAAAAATGACTCAAAATTGATCATGGATATAAATGTATAACATGAATTATAACATTTTTAAAAGATAATATATGTGATTTATCTGACCTTGGACTTAGTGATGAGTTTTTAGCATGCACATCAAATGGACAACACATGGAAGAAAATGATAAGTTGGACTCATTAAAATTAAAAACTTGTACTCTGGAGAGTCACAGTTAAAAGACTGGAAAGACAAGCCATAAACTGGAAGACAACAAAAGCAAAATGTGTATGTGATAATGGTTTTTATTCAAAATAAGTCAAAGGAAAAAAAAAAAAAAAAACTCTTAAAACACAACAAGAGGAAAGCACACAACCCAAAAATATGAATAGGCATCAGCAAAGGAAATAAACAGATGGCCGATAAGCATATGAAAAGGTGTGCAACAATTTCATTAGAGAATTGAAAATTAAAACCAAGAGATATCTCTACACATGTATTAGAATCCCCAAAATACTGAGGTTGCCAGATACTGACAAAAATCTGGAGTAAGAACTATTGTTCCTTGCTGGTGGCAATGGAAAAACAGCACACCTTTTTGAAAGAGAGTTTGACAACTGCTTACAAACAGTGCATTATCTTATGATGAGCAATCATGCTCTTTGCTATTTACTCAAATGATTGAAAATGTATGTCAATACAATAACTTGTGCATGAATATATGTAACAACCTTATCCATAATTGCCCCAAACTGGATGCAGTCCAGATGTCCTTCAATAGATTAATGAACATAAATTGTGGTATATCCATACAGTGGAATAGTATTCAAAAATAAAAAAGCAATGAACACAGGCCACTAAAAGACATGAACTCAAATGCATATTGCTGAATAAAAGAAGACAGTTTGAAAAGGCTGCATTGTATATATTTCAAATGTATGACATTCTGCAACAGGCAAAACTAAAGATACGATGAAAAGATCAGTGGTTTCCAGTAGTTTGTGGAGAGAGAGAAACAGGTGGAGTGCAGGAGACATTTAGGATGATGAAACTGTTCTATATGATACTGTAATGGTACTTACTTGATATGCATTTTTCAAAAGCCATAGAACTATTCACAAAGGATGAACCCTAACTGCAGTCTTTAGTTAGTGATGTACCATTATGATTCATACTTTGTAACAAATATGCCAGATTTAATTATGGAAAATGACAGATTTAATTATGGGAAAAAATGACTGAGGAGGAGTGCAGAGGAGAATGCAGGAACTCTTCTGCACTTTCTGTTCAATTTTTCTGTAAACCTAAAAGTGCACCAAAATAAATTAAAATACAGAAGTTGGGCTTCCCTGGTGGTCCAGTGGTTAAGAATCTGCCTGCCAATGCAGGGAACACAAGTTTCATCCCTGGTGTGGGAAGACTTCATATGCCACCAGACAGCTAAGCTCATTTGCCACATCTACTGAGCCCGCACACCCTAGAGTCAGGAGCTGCAACAAAAGAAGCTACCTCAATGAGAAATGCGGGCGCTGCTATGAAGAGTAGCTCCCACTTGTTGCAGCTAGAGAAAGCCCGCATGCAAAAACATGATGACCCAGTGTAACCAAAAGTAAATAAATAAATAAAAATTTATTAAAAATGCAAAAGTTGTGAAACATCTAATATATAAAATTTTATATATGTATGTGGATAAAAATGCATGTGTGTGCTTATGTAGATATGTGTACATGTACATGTGTGTACATGTGTGTGATTATAAAATAATAACTGTTAGCCTAACACATTTGCTGTTTCCCGTTCTTCACACATTCAGGTTTGGTTGGTCTCTTTTTGAGTTTATAGCAATTACACACACACATAAACACATTTTATATGTATATACATATATACATATCTATTACAAAACTTTATGGAATATATATATGTACACATATACATACATATATATACATATATACATATGCATATATATGTATATATACACACACATATATATATATGTACTTATATACACACATATATAATGTTCAGAGTATATATGTGTATGCAGGTATGCTTAGTTGCTCAGTCATGTCGGACTCTTTGCAACCCCATGGACTGTAGCTGGCTAAGCTCCTCTGTCCATGAGATTTCCCAAACAAGAATATTGGAGTGGGTTGCCATTTCCTTCTCCAAGGGATCTTCCCAGCCCAGGAATCAAACTTAATTAACCTTATTCTATGCCTTTTGGAGTTTTTGTTAGGAATGGATGATGAATTTTATCTTAGCCTATTTGAGGTCCTCCAAGTTGCCTGGTGAGTGGAGTCAGTGTATCTGCTAAGTGGTCTCAGCAGTGACAGCAGGAGCAGAGAGAATATTTCTACCTAGGTTAATTGCTTCTAATAAGAAGTTCTATATTTCTATTTTATGATGCCTACCAGGTGTCATTGTTACTTTATTCATCATTGGATATGTCCCAACCAATCCAACACTCTGAAAACTCAAATCTATGCTTTAGAAATTCAGTCTAATAAACATGTATTAATTTAGGAATAGTACTGCTGACTATTTAAAAATAATTTTACTACCCAGTGCTGGAGGGATATGCAATTTTTGATTCTAGAATTTTCTAAAGTTTTCTCAATTGTGGTTTGGGTAGTGGTGAGAAGTTGTCAGTTTGGTCAGGGAAAGGAAACTCAAAGCATCATATAAAAAATAGTATAGGAAAGATAGATGAGGGTTTTTTTATACTGGATGGTAAAGAATGTTAATGTTGATGTAAGGCTTATTAGATTTAACTGGCCATAGGATTAGAAAAATAATTAACCACAGAAGTTTCATATTTGTAGGCATACCTTAATCTGTAAATGCTGAGGATAGTGTAAGTGTCTGATTTTTTTTTCCCCAACTATGAGAGATGATGTTAGTCTGACCAAGAAATAAAGCTGAGTTAGGATAATGGAAAGAGAAAGAAAAGGACAAAGGCATGAAGCACTGAGGAAGCAGACTAAACAGAATGATCATGAGCACTCAAACATACAATAATAACCCGTTACATTCTTGAAATATCCCAGTGTTTATAATTTTCAAAAAGTGTACATGGGGGCTTAGGTACAAAAGTTATCTGGTGATGCCTAACAATAGTGTATAGTGATTTCCCTCTGAAATTTTCTTTTTTCCCTTTTTTAGCTGTGCTGGTCTTTGTGGCAATGTATGGACTCTGTTGTGGTACACAGGCTTCTCTAGTTGTGGCTTGCGGGCTTAGTTGCCCTGCGGCATGAGCAAGTGAGTGAGTGAGTGACTGAAGTCATTCAGTCGTGTCCAACTCTCTGTGACCCCATGGACTGTAGCCCACCAGGATCCTCCATCCATGGGATTCTCCAGGCGAGAATACTAGAGTGGGTTGCCATTTCCTTCTCCAGCGTATGGGATCTTAGTCCCCAACCAGAGATTGAATCTGCATTTCCTGAATTGGAAGGCGGATTCTTAACCACTGGACCATCAGAGAAGTCCCCCAGTGTTTATCAATAGTTACTGGTCCCCTTAATTAATGCTTACACAATATTTAGTAAGAAAGTTTCTTTTCACCATAAATAAATAACACAAATGTATTTTAGTGCATTTTCTTATAAGTGATTCTAATTGTGCTAAATTCTTTGAAGAATCTTCACTTTTATTATTCTCTTCTAATGGAAGCAATATTATATTTCCTGCTCTAAAACATTAATCTACAAAGCTTTATGTATGTGAACAGGTCTGTTGAAATATTTGGAGGTTTGGATTTTTTCCTCTAACTTGTCCATTTCAACTGTGAAGGTAGATGCTAAAAGTGTGGTATCATGTTAAATCTGTGAACGTGAAGTCAGAAAGAGTTAAGTTTCAAATGACAGTTATAGAACTTACTAGTTTTATGACATCTACCAAGTTGCCCCTTTGAATCTTGCTGTCACGTTTGCCCCTTTATTAAACGTGACCTCAAATTACCCACTTATGAGTACAGCATCTATATCCCTCCAGGGACTTTTTCCCTTTGTGACTATAATAAATTTTAAAAACCTGCAAAATGTCACTGTTATTCCTAGAAAAGTCCTAAATACTGTTTTTTTTTTTTTCCTATTACACCTGTGAGTTAGGAAAAGCATATTGTAGAAGCCATGAATTTACATATTTTCACGCATTAACATTGCATGTAATGATTTCTGAGTCCAATGATGCAATGTTGTGTGCTACATATATCCTTGGTGGCTTTCATCAGAGATTCAAAAGTGTGTTTGCTCCTTCCTGATTATGCTATGCATGTTGTATAGATTATTTACCCTAAGGGCGAACTGAAAGCATTAAAAAAAATCTCGAATTTTCACTGAATTATTAAATTATAGTTGAATTATTATGATAGCTGAACATGCCTAAATTATTAACTAATAGCTAGGAGATGAACGACTACTTTATTGGCTTAGCTATCGACTGGGAGATCAAGTGATGCTTTTAATGTAAAGGCTATAATTTTAAAGAAAAGGGCTATTTTGTGATAACTCTAAAACTCTAATGTTACTACAGCTTTCTTTTCTTCCCTCCACTCCTTTGGTAATTTCACTATTCTAATACTTTAAATTCTATTTCTAAGCTTACCACTCCTATGGATTTCAGAGCAAGGCAGCCAACTGCCTACTCAATATTTCCAGGTAAATCTCTAAGATTTTGAATATCAGAGTAACACTCCTTATATTATCTCCAAAACATGTTATTTCTAATATCATTAAATAAGAACTCCATCTTTCTACAAAAAAATCAAGTTTCCTCTATTTTCCAAATATCTGGGACTTCCCTGGCTGTTCAGTGGTTAAGACACCATTTTCCAATGCAAGGGTTACTGGTTCAATTCCAACAGTAGAGGAACTAAGATCCCATATGCCATGCGCCCCCATTCCTGTCAAAAAAAAGCCTACTAAAGAATAAAACCTCTTCTCACTATCTTCAATGTAACATACCCCTGGACCAATCTCTTTTTCTAGATTTTCACTACAACTTTTGACTTGTCCTCCTACTTCCTTCCAAGCTTGCTTCTGTCTATTGTAAACACAACAGAGGTAGTAATTGTGTCTGTGTTAGATCATGCCACTTCTTTTCCCCTCAAAGCCCTCCAGTGGCTTCCCACCTTGCTTTGAGTGGGTGATGAACTCGAAGGTCTCACATGATCAGTTCTCTTGTGAATATTTTTGACCTTGTCTCTTATGATTTATCCCTTTACTCACTCACCTCCACCACACTTGTCTTCCTTAATGTTCTTGAACTTGTCAGGCGTGTTTCTGGGGTAGAAACTTTGCACATTCTTTTTCTACATCTAGGATGGTTCTTCTTTGAATATTTAGAGGGTTTATGGCTTGTTGTTTCATCCAACTTTTATTCACATTAACTCAGTGCACTCTCTGCTTACCATCTTTTAGAAAAAAAAATGCAACATCCTTTACCTTCCTCATTTACTGTACCTCTCTTTATCTTTACTTTTCATAGTTTTTTTTTTTTTTTTTTATCACATCATCTTGCATACTGTATAATTTACCAACACCATACTTCAAAAAAAAAAATTCCTGTTTTTCCCTGTAAGACACTCTCAGACTATAAGATCCATGTCAGGAGGAATTCTAGAAGGAGAAGGCAATGGCACCCTACTCCAGTACTCTTGCCTGGAAAATCTCATGGACCGGGAAGCCTGGTGGGCTGCAGTCCATGGGGTCACTAAAAGTCGGGCATGACTGAAGTGACTTAGCAGCAGCAGCAGGATGTGCTAAGTGCGAAGTTATTTCTGTCATGTCCAGATCTTTATGACTCAATGAACAGTAGCCTGCCAGGCTTCTCTGTCCATGAGATTCTCCAAGCAAGAATACTAGAGTGGGTTGCCATTCTCTTCTCTAGGGGATTTTCCTGGTCAAGGGATCAAACCTGCATCTCTTATGTGTCCTGTATTGGCAGGCAGATTCTTTACCATAGCAGCACCTGGAAAGCATCTGGAAGGATACTTGGCACTTATCAGAAACTCAATAAATATTTACAATCACTTTCAGTTGACACAAATTAGTATCATCATCAGAATAATAAGAGATAAGTTAATTAAACTGTTAAACTTTGGAAGGAGTTGTAATTCTTATTAGCTAAAAAGGAATAAGCAGAGAAGTAAGGGACAACTGAAAATGGTATGATGTGTTTTGCCAAAGTAAATGTTATCTGAATTAGTGACAAGATTGCCAAAGGAAAAGCCAAAACAATATCAGCAGCACTGTCTAAATAACCACAGAATTCCAATGGGAGTTTCCTGTGTTATTCTGTCAAATGAACAGATTCTTATTGTATTTGTAATGGCCCTTAGCCCTGTGGTTTCAAGTTCTTACAAAGGGATACTCTTACAGTGATGTACGTATATGAAAAGATCCCATACATCTGTGAATGAGTGAGAGTTTGTTACATAAAAACATATTATGGATATATGTAATTTGATTGAATATTTATGTCCAACCTACTCACTGGACATATATGTCCAATGTTAAGTAGAACAGATCTCAACTCTTTAAAATGATTCAAGCTGTGTATTATCCCAGTATGTGAGGAGCAACTTTCCCATGGTATGGCCTCATTGGCTGCTGTCCTCTGAATTACAGGATTTTATTGTTTTACCCAGATGATTGAGGCTACTCCTGACTCATCAGCTCCTCTGAAGTCCAAGAATTGATTCATAGGAGACTTCTAACTTTGGAATAACCTCATGTTCATTTGTATCAACCTCATTGAAACTGCACAATAAGAAACTAACATCAGTATGGGACTTTGATCAGAAAGTGAAAGAAGACCCTCAGTCGTGTCTGACTCTTTGAGACCCCATGAAGTATAGCCTACCAGGATCCTCCCTCCATGGTATTTTCCAGGCAAGAGTACTGGAGTGGGTTGCCATTTCCTTCTCCAGGGGATCTTCCTGACCCAGAATCAAACCCAGGTCTCCCACATTGTGAAAGTGAAAGTGAAGTTGCTCAGTCGTGTCCGACTCTTTGCGACCCCATGGACTGTAGCCTACCAGGCTCCTCTGTCCATGGGATTTTCCAGGCAATAGTACTGGAGTGGATTGCCATTTCCTTCTCCAGGGGATCTTCCCGACCCAGGGATCGAACCCCGGTCTCCCGCATTGTAGGCAGACGCTTTACCGTCTGAGCCACCAGGGAAGTCTGAACATCAGTATCAGACTTTGATCCGAAGAGTTGCTTAAATACATACCTTGAATGTGCCTGCTGTGTGACTCCAAGATACTGATTTCTGGCTGCTTAGTCTATGAAAGTGTAAGTCTCTCAGTCACGTCTGACTTTTTGCAACCCGAGGGACTGTAGCCCACCAGGCTCCTCTGTCAAGGAATTATCTAGGCAAGAATACTGGAGTGGATAGCCATTTCCTTCTCCAGGGGATCTTCCTGACCCAAGGATCGAACCCAGGTCTCCTGCACTGCAGACAGATTCTTTACCATCTGAAAGCAGGAGATAAATCCTGAAAGCAGAGGGGAGATATGTGGACCTGATTATTCATATGTTGTTTTACTCTTCCTTTTCTTATACCTTACTTATGAATTAAATTATGGAATAAGGTACAAAAGGTTTCTGTGACCCATCCTGGGCTTTTAGGCACATTCTCTCTTTTTTTAAAGATTTTTTGATATGGACCGTTTTTTTGAAGTCTTTATTGAATTAGTTGCAATGTTACTGTTGTTCATATTTTTTGGCTGAAAGGCTTATGGGAACCTAGCTACCTGAGAAGGGAATGAACTCATACTCCCGCACTGGAAGGCAAAGTCAACTACTGAACCACCAGAGAAGTCCCATAGGCCTGTTCTCAAAGTTGGGTTTCAGCTCCATTTTTTCTCTATTTGACCATCACAGTGACTCCATGTAGGTATGTTCTCTGCCCGCTGCTAACTTACAGGGTAGAGACATGGATGGACTTCCCAGGTAGCTCAGTGGTAAAAGAATTCACCTGCCAATGAAGGAGATGCAGGAGTCGCTGATTTGATTTCTGGATAGGGAAGATACCCTGGAGGAGGAAATGGCAACCCACTGGAATATTCTTGCCTGGGGAATTCCATGCACAGAGGAGCCTGGAAGGCTATTGTTCATGGCATTGTGAAGAGTTTGACATGCCTGAGTACACATGCACCACAGATACATGGATAGATTTTCTACCAAATATTTCTGTGTTTTACCATCTAGTGAAGATGAGGTTGTTTTAGTATATACATTTGGGGGATAATTGTTCATATTTGATAATACATTTATCTCCATCTCATGGACCTCCAAATTCCCCATCAAGCAGTGATTCTCTTGTTTTTAGTAGGAAGAACATCATTAGAACTGCCACCCATTGTGGGGTATGCCAAGGACATAAATGAATGACTGTGTCATCACAAACTGTCCTTATGTTCAAGTAAACAGCATAGGTCTTCATAGAGAAGTGTTAAGAAAGCCTGCTTTTCATGCTTTTCATGGGATTTTACTTTGTAATGTCTGAGCTAAATGATTTAATAAAAAATTACTTCTGTATTATTTAGAAAGTTTAACTGAAGTTTAAAACTGAAGTTTTAAAACTCACTGAGAAAAGGGTGCCAACTTATCATTTTCATTGATTCTGCCTGACATTTAGGTAAAAGGTCTTAATATTTTAATATGAGGAAGTACGTGATCTATAATATAAATTTATGGCCATAAACTTTAAGAAACCATCAGAAAAGCCAACTTATCAAAGTCTTAACCTTTGATACACTGGGTGGCCATGTTTCAAGAAAATGGGCACACTCTGCTCATCTCTCAGATCTGAAAAACAAGATACCATAAACTTTACAGGATAGATTTTGAATCCCTTGGTCCTCATAGTATAATACCCTGAATTTGACAAACCAAGTCCAAAACTGAGTCTTTGTAATAATTTTTCCAGAGATAGGGTTATTTTCAAGGCTGCTAGGTTCACATAAATTGGAAGAGTAACTCTGCTTTATGTCACCCTGTTTAATTATTTTCCGAAAGAAAAGTAAGTTCATACCAGAATTTCTAAGCAAACAGCACACATTTTCTGCATTTGTAAAAACGTGTAACAAAATGTTTGTTTCTTCTAAATTTATGTTGTGTATTTCTGCCTACCTTTTCTTCCGGCGACATCATTAATTCAATTGATCAAAAGCCCTTTATTGCTTTTTAGCTGCTTAGGCATAGAAATGCCCATATGCTAACAAAACTCCTATTTTAGGACTCAGCAATACTTTGCCATTTCTATAATGTATTAACATTTTACATTACTATATATTTATTTAAACTCCTTCTCTCTTTACTTTCTGAAACACTTGTTATTTAGCTACTAAGTCATGTCCCACTCTTTTGCAACCCCATGGACTGTATCCTGCCAGGCTCCTTTGTCCATGAGATTCTCCAGGCAAGAATACTGGAGTGGGTAGCCATTTCTTTCTTCAGGGGATCTTCTCAGACTGGGGATCTAACCTGTGTCTCCTGCATTGCAGGTGGATTCTTTACAACAGAGCCACCTGGGGAGCCGTGAAATACTTGTGGAGCAATTTAAAAAGAAAAAAAGTGAGTTCATTGTAGAAAATTTGAAAGGTGGTTTATTCAGAGAATTTTTCTTTTTTAAAATTTGTTTGGTTTGTGTTTATATTTTAAAAGCTATAATGCTGCTGTCATAAAAATGTTGGTATATTTCTGTTGGACTGCAGCCTGTAAGAACTAAACTTGCCCAGTGTCAAAGGTGGAGAAAGAACCTGGGGTCAGTGATAGAGACATTAGTGGTTTAATGCAGGGTCCCCAATTTCTGGAATCTAATGCCTGATGCTCTGAGAGGGAACTGATGTAATAATAATAGAAATAAACATGTGTTAGTCACTCAGTCTTGTCCAACTCTTTGAGATCCCATGGACTGTAGCCCACTAGGCTCCTCTGTCCATGGGATTATCCTGGTGAGAATACTGGAGTGGGTTGCCATTCCCTTCTCCAGGGGAATCTTCCTGACCCAGGGATTGAAAAAGTGCACAATAAATGTAATGCAGTTGAATCATCTTGAAACCATCGGCTTCCTCTCCTTCTCAGTCCTTGGGAAAATTGTCTTTCATGAAACTGGTTGCTTGTGCTCAAAATACTGGGGAACACTGGTTTAATGCATAAAGAGGCTTAATCATGTGAAACAAGGTCCTGGAGCAACACCACACCCTGTGAGGCATTTGGGGGGCAGGACATTATGGTAGTCTTCATTCCAGGGAGGAAAGGAGAGATTACCAATTATACGGGAATTGACTTTAGGTTGACTCATCAGTTACCAGGGACTCTAACAGAGAGGCAGGCCTCTCACTGCCCACTCCTTTAAGAACAATCACTAACTGGAGCCTGGGGCAAGTATGTAGGAAGGCCAGTCATGTGAATAGTGTGTAGGTGAAGCAGGCCCTGCTTGGGCAGAAGATGTACAGAGAATAAGACAACAGCTACCTTGAGTGGCTTGATCTTACAGTTTTTTTTTTTCCCATTTTGTTTTCTTAATTATACTCTTTATATCATGTTGATTGTGTTCTAGGAGGCATGTACTGAGCTGGCATCTGTGATACTGACTCCCTCAGTGGATATGTGTCTGTTGCTGCTGCTGCTGCTAAGTTGCCTCAGTTGTGTCCGACTCTGTGCGACCCCATAGACGGCAGCCCACCAGGCTCCCCTGTCCCTGGGATTCTCCAGGCAAGAACACTGGAGTGGGTGGATATGTGTCTACTCCTTTTAATTGGAGGAGGAAAGGAGTTAGCATCGTTTTGCTCAGATCCATAACACAAATTGAGTGAAGTGGAGACTTTCCCTAGGAAAGTCTTTCCTTTGTGGATACAAACATACTCACATACTAACAGAAGACTGTCCTGTGCCATGTAATTCTATTCCTTGTGTGTATAGAACTGCATTTGTGGAAGGAGAGTCTGAGCCAACATTCAAAGAGAAGGCAAGGTAAGAGATGCAAAACTCTGGAAACTTTGGTTATAATCTTTGTGTTCCCTCAGGCTATCTTGGATTCTGCCCTCTTAAGAGTTTTGTTGTTGCTGCTGTTGTTTTTAGCATTTGATTTAGCTCTGAAAACAACACTAAACTTTACCAATCGTATCATAAGCTAGCTGATTTGAGTCTGTCACCTGCATCCAATTGAGTTCTGACCAATAAAAATATCACAAATGCAATCAGTGTTATATTTTTTCTCCAAGTACCAACAATGCCCAATCATTCTCGGCTTCTAAGTTCAATTGCATCAGTCATGTTCAGGATTGAACTGTTGGTCTCACCATAACTCAAAATAACATGTCTTTTCCTTCTTATTAAAATAAATTAATGGCTGTGTAATATTACACAATATGGTTGTATCATAGTTTAATTAATCTTTTTATTGTGGGATGATTTTTCCCAATTATAAATAATGCTGGAATGAACATTTGTTCATATTTTTATTTCCATATCTCAGGTTGGTATCATACGACAGATTCCCAAAAGTGGGATTAAAGTGTCAGTGAGGATAAAACATTTTAGCAGTTTTAAATTCCTATGGACAAATTGCTTTCCAAAACAATGAACTGATTTATTCTCCAACCAGAACTATTTCCATCATTAAGTAGTATTACTTTTTCAATATTTCTAATTTAGAATGCTAAAAATAATAAGTAATTGATGTTTCAGTTTGTGTTTATTTGATCAACAGTGAGGTTAAACATCTTTATATATGCTGTGCCATTTAATGCACTTGGTCTATTTGTTTAAAATCAAATATGTCATTAATGAGAAAAACTGTGTGTATACTCACTTTGTGTGAGTAATACAGAACAGTAGTTACCTAGAGCTTTAAAGGTTGCATGTTGCAAATACCAAAGTGATTTCTTTTGTTAATTACACTAACATTTTTGACCTATATTTAGACCTTGGTGACAGATTCATCATGCAGTTTTTCTAAAAATACTACCAATGCTTGAGTGAAAATACATGGCTAAAACATTCTCTGACATGTGTAGATGAACCACTGTGGTTATTTATTCAACAGTGAACAGAACAGACATATTTCAGAGCTCTCTGCATTATTGTGGGGATCTTAATACTAAGAAAAGCATCACTCTCAGTAGCATGTGTGTGTGTATATATATATATATATATATATATATATATAAAGAAATCGCTCTCCCTCCAAATAGCAGCGTGATTTTTGACACTTTCAGGGAGATTAAGAACTGAAGTCACAGTGGGCAGCCAAAAGAGTCTAAACACAGTGAGCAATGGGTCTCTCCATTGGTGGGAGGAAATTAGTGGCTAAAGCCCTTAAAACCATGGATCAATGGTAGTGATGTGCTACAGGGAATCTATGAACAAGCTTCTTTCTTTTCTATCTCACAGGGAGCATCTGTAGAGAGTGCAATTTGTTGAAGTCAATAGAGACCATTGTGAAGTGTGTGTGTGTGTGTGTGTGTGTATTTAAACTGACCTGAGGTATCACCTAGGGAAGATAAAATATGTGGACAAAATGTCATAATTACTTACATTGTTGGTCTGAAAAAAAAAAAAAAACTCAAACATCTAACAAAACGAAAGTAATGAAAATCCATCAAGTTGCAAAATTGTATTTTTATTTCTCAAATGATCTGGTTGTAAAATAATTTCATTTCAGGAATAGTAATAGGGAAGACATATGCTCTCTCTTCTGACTTGATGGAAAATGACAGCCTCCAGAGCATTGTAATTGACGTCATATGGACAATGATAGACTAGAATGCCAAAAGCATGGAAGCAAATATACAGTTGAATTCAAGTCCAGGTGGCTACATTAAAATTTATTACATGTTGGAAGCTTGCACGTTGCTGATACACAAGTTAACCTTGGAATTTTCCTATCCACTTTCTCTTAACTTGAATTCTCTCCCTTGTATCCACTGATATTTTCCTGAACAAGAATAAGGACAACACAGAACTGCTGCTGAGTTGAAGACAATGTAGGAGATAACGCTGAAAACCAATCAAAATCAAAGAGCGACTATTTTTCTTTTAAAGCATATATATACTTATTTTGCTATGTTGGGTCTTAGTTGTGGCACATGGGCTCTCTAGTTATGGCACGTAGGCTCAGTAGCTCCTTGGCATGTGGGATCTCAATTCCTAGACCAGGGATTGAACTCATGTCCCCTTCATTGATAAGCAGATTTTCAACCACTGGACCACCGGGGAAATTCCAAAAAGAGGGACATTGCACTGAATTTACCTGATGACTGTGTCCCAGCTCCCTTAGGAGAAACGTTCAGGAGTTACCATTACTTGTTGAAAACATACGCTTTTACTGCTAAATCTTGGTCTGTCATGTTTGAACTGGAGAAAGCTATGGCACCCCACTCCAGTACTCTTGCCTGGAAAATCCCATGGACGGAGGAGCCTGGTGGGCTGCAGTCCATAGGGTCGCACAGAGTCGGACACGACTGAGTGACTTCACTTTCACTTTTCACTTTCATGCATTGGAGAAGGAAATAGCAACCCACTCCAATGTTCTTGCCTGGAGAATCCCAGGGACGGGGGAGCCTGGTGGGCTGCCTTCTATGGGGTCGCACAGAGTCGGACACGGCTGAAGAAACTTAGCAGCAGCAGCAGCAGCATGTTTGAACATTGTTTTTTGACTTCCACTCAATTGTTTTCCACTATACCATCTCTTCTCTCCCTCCTCATTCTTCACAAGCACTGATATACCAATTTTCAGTTAAATCAATGATCAATGATGAACTAATTATTATCATGTAAATGTTGTCTCAGAGTGAATCAGAGAGTATAATATGATGATATTTGTTTATGGTGCAGCTCTATGTTTCTCCTGAAATCACATTTACCTTTCTGTCCTTCCTGAATTTATGACCCAGTTCTGCATCATCACCCTTTTTCAAATGTCTGGCTATTTTCATTAACTGGAATTTCTAATGCTCTGATATTAGATTTCTTGAATTAACCTCCTGTTTTAGTGTCTATTCATTCATATTTTTGTACTTTTTCTTTCTATTCTAATTTCTAAAAAAAAAAATTCTTTCATTAAAATAATTCCAAATCTTTTACTTATTTTCTTTTTCAGTTTAGAAATCATAAATTAAATTTCCAAGAGCTAGTTTTTGTTTTCTGATTGTTTCATTCTGGATGCAATATCTTTTTCCACCCTACATCCAGAGATATACTTTTCTTTTTTTTCTTTTTTTTTTTTTTTTAGTATTACACATAGCTTCTTGCTTCTATAAAAATGCAATTTTCTTTGCTTATTGGTGGTTTTTCTATTTCATGTTGGGCTTCCCTGGTGTCTCAGTGGTAAAGAAACCACCTGCAATGCAGAAGATGTGGGTTTGATCCCTGATCTGGGAAGATCCCCTGGATGAGGAAATGGCAGCCCACTCCAGTATTCTTTCTTGCCAAATCCCTTTGACAGAGGAGCCTGGCAGACTATAGTCCATGAGGTTGCAAAAGTGTCAGACAGGACTTACTGATTAAACAACCACAACAACAGCTATTTCATATTAAATGTTTTTCTTAAATGTCTCTGGCTATGTTCTAATTTAGGAACCAAAGATTGTTTGGCTGTTTTCTCTCTGTCTGTCTCACACACACAGAGAGCGAGAAACATATACACATATGTATATATGTATATATTTGTTTCGATGTGAGTAAGGTCTTGAATATTTCTTTGGAGGATTTCCAAATGCTAAAATAGAGAAGTGTTTAATCTTCCCCTTTTATCTAGAAAAGAAATTTCAGGACTTCTGCCTAAGGGAGTGTAACCTGACAGTGAGGAAAAGAAGTTGCACTATCTTCCATACATAGATTTGATCTTAATCCTTCTGTTTCCACTGTTATTTTTTTCTGACCTTTATCATACTAAGAACTCAGCATCTTCAGAGTTATTTTTGCAGAAAATGGAAGAGTCAAGTTGAATACCTTCTGATTAGTAATTCTCTGTAGGTCTTGTGGTTACTTTTACCCAGTTATTTCAACTATCATTTCTTTCTCTACTTTCCATCCTCCAGAATTGTATTGAAATCTCTAATACACTTACATACACTCTTACATATATACACATCATTGCTTTGATTTATAGGCTTTTTATTCACTTTCATTAGAGTAGTTTTCTGGAGGGATACAAAAGGTACATTTGTAGCCAATCTACTATATCTTATTAAAAGTTCTTCTGTGCACTTTTAGAAAGAAATTTTGTTTATAATCAAAAAGTGAAGTGGGGATGTGTTAAACATTTTTTAAACAAAGGTAAATGTGGAAAAAAACAGCTTAATCTAGAACTTTGTAAAGTTTATTGTCTAAGCATTGTCTTTTATTTAAGTTAGCGGGACTTCCTAGTACACTGTAAAAATCCTTTCACTTTTCCAAAGAATCACACTATTTTACTTCCTTGTGCTTTCCGATTCAATTACCTCCTCCTTACTTTCCAAGATGTAGCTCCTGAAGTACCTCCCAGGAAACCTTCTCTGATTCTCAGTATGATCTTCCTCTGTGATTCAATTACATACTGTTTGCATTTTATTGAACTTTTATATGAATTCATCAGTTTCACCAACTGTATTGAAATCCCTATCTTGTTTGTCTGTTTCTTCCCAGCACCTAACACAGCTTTTAACCTGAAATAGAAATAGTGTGTATTTTAAAATATTTATCAAATTGGATATATGAACAAAGTAAACTGTGTCTTTTATAAGTAAGCATTCAACATGAGCTGGCAGTGTAATGTACTTGGCAAAAGTGTTATCAAAATCTGAGGTTGAGTTAAAGAAAATATGTTATTGTTTTTTGGAAAATAAAAGGTAATGATTTGTTATAGGTCCAACCACAACTTGGAAATTGTACGTACTTCTGGAAATTATATTTTAATAGATATATTAAGAAACATAATTCTAGTATAATAGAAATGGTAGTGCATGACATATAGGAGGTCTGAAAACCATGTTGATAGAAGAGCAGTTGAAGGAAATAGGAATTTTTCATCTTATATACAAAGGCTCTTGGACATGATGGCTATTCCCAAATATGTGAAGAGTTTAATGATTATAGGATTAAATTTTTATAAGTTTAACTCCAAAAGAAAAATCTAGATGAATGTGTAGTAGAAGTTTGGTTCAATACGAGTTAAGAACTCCCCAGCCAGAACACATTGCTTATGATGAAATGGCTTTTTCCTTCATGAGAGGTTCCAAATTGATTGACCATATCTCTGGAATGTTTTAGAGAGTTCTTCTGCATAAGGTCAGAAGTTGTACTATAGGATTTTTGAGGAGCCCTCAGATATCCAGTATTTGGACTTTATAGTGGAATAAAAGGATTTATCTAAATTGAGTTGTTATCCAAATAGCAGAATCATAAATTAGAGGCTACCTACATGTAGACTGTGTATGGTAAAAATAAAATGATAATATTCAGAAAAACTTGGTGGTTAAAACAATAACAAGGATGAACTGTCATCAAAAGTAAAATCATAAAAAATCTTTCTGCGGTAAATACTAATTCATGTAATTCATGATGTATTTTTTTGCTCACAATTGTCATCATTTAATTGATATATTCCTTCCAAATATAGGTATCTGTTTTGTTGGATAATTTTAACGAGTTTTAAAACCTGAAAAAATTAAATAAATGGGTGTCCAAGTCCAATAACTTTCATAAACCTGACCAGATAATGAATTAATAGTAATACTTAGACTTTATATGTTTGCTTTAAAACCTAGCATTCATATGACTGGTATAATGCGTAACAGTTAAGTTTATTAAATGTTAATATGGAGGCTAAATTGCATGATAAAAGAATAGTGATTCTGAGTGATTTTCCATTTATAACCTTCAAGGTCTATAGAAGAAAATTACCTACTATGTATTCTTTTTATAATCACAGATGAAAATATACTATCTACTTTGCATTAACCATCAGATCTTAATATGATTAAGAATACCCTTTGCCTGTTTGTACTAAAACAGTGATATGAGTTTATACCTCTTCCAAGTTTCTAGCACAACTAAACTATCCTTCTATTACCTGTCCTCAAAAACATTTATCAAAAATATACTATGATCTATTAAATTGTTTCTGTTACTTCAAAATACAAAGATAGAAGTTTCTAAATTCAATTTAAATTATTCATTGCACTTATAACATACTCGGTGCTTGAGTTTTTCTTATAATTGCATATAATATGAGTAATCTATGTGTACTTGACACTTGAATTTTCTGTTGATGACCCGCACAGTGAGTTCTGCATCTAACCATGTTTGGCAGAAAAAGCATCTCTCTGAATTTTGATTTTTGTAGATAAAGAGTCTGCACAAATCCCACAAGGTTACGATGCAGAGGCAGATGTTTGCTATAAACTACAGTTCAATCCTATGCCCTGCCACTGTCAACTTTCCCTTCCATATATCATTACCAAAAAATAACAAGATAATAGAAAACAAGTTTTGATTCCAGAATGATATTGGTTGATGATGATGAATGAAGTAGAATAGACAGCTTGATTTTCCTAAGTTAAATTGAACTTGCAATGCCAAATGGAGCAACAACAGCAAGAAGATTAGCAGATATGACAAGGGAAAAGAGAAGAATTTATGAGCAAACACACAATACCATTTGAAAAAAAAAGGTGCTATGAAAATGTACAGATGCATAGATACTGAAATACTGGCAGGGGGAAAAGCTTAAAAAATATATTGTCTAATGCTGTAAGCAATTGTAAAGGAGAATCAAGGCCAAGTAAATAGAGCAATGTAGTTTCAGGAAATGACTTGATTTTATATATAAGAAATCATACCCAGGTTTTTGGGCATACAATACAAGTAATTATAAGTGACTATAATCTATCCAGTATCCAAGGGAGAAAATAACCTAGGTGGACTCTGTGAACACTTAACACATGTGACAAACATTTCCCATTAGTCTTGCTTGGGAAGTCCCATAAACAGCAGAGCCTGGAGTGCTATAGTCCATGGGTTTGTAAAGAGTCAGATATGACTGAGCACACACGCACACGCACACACACACACACACCATCTAAATTAAAGAAAGAAAACATTAAAAATAAAAGAAATGTTATCAATTCCATATAAAACTATAATATACATGAAACTGGGGTTCAAAAAGAGAAATCTGAGAATCAATAAAAAAATATATGAACGTATAGTAAGCATGAATTTTCCAAAATTGATGACAAAGAGGGGTTCTATTGAAAATACATACAGAATAAATAACACAAAAAAGTAATATTAGAGTAATACTGCTGAAACTTAACAACAAAAGTGTTTGAGTAGCAAGAGGAAAAAAGAAACATTATCTTCAAAGGAACTAAATAGGATGGACACTTGATTTCTGCACACATTAATGGAAGCAAGAAAGAATGTATTTAAATTTATCATTGTTAAATCTTCCTATATATCAAAACATTTAGCATTATAATATTCCTTTGCTTAAATTCAGCATTGTTTGATGTTAATATAGACAATCCAGCTTTAACTTATAGTATGTTTTCAAGTCCATGTTCACACGTGGAAACACAGACATACACACATATATAAGTATACAATAAGAATGTACTTATGAGGCAGTTCTATTTCCAGTTTTTTAAGGAATCTCCACACTGTTCTCCATAGTGGCTGTACTAGTTTGCATTCCCACCAACAGTGTAAGAGGGTTCCCTTTTCTCCACACCCTCTCCAGCATTTATTATTTGTAGACTTTTGGATCGCAGCCTTATGATCCAGCAATCCCACTGCTGGGCATATACACTGAGGAAACCAGAAGGGAAAGAGACACGTGTACCCCAATGTTCATCGCAGCACTGTTTATAATAGCCAGGACATGGAAGCAACCTAGATGTCCATCAGCAGATGAATGGATAAGAAAGCTATGGTACATATACACAATGGAGTATTACTCAGCCATTAAAAACAATACATTTGAATCAGTTCTAATGAGGTGGATGAAACTGGAGCCTATTATACAGAGTGAAGTAAGCCAGAAGGAAAAACATAAATACAGTATACTAACGCATATATATGGAATTTAGAAAGATGGTAACAATAACCCGGTGTACGAGACAGCAAAAGAGACACTGATGTATAGAACAGTCTTATGGACTCTGTGGGAGAGGGAGAGGGTGGGAAGATTTGGGAGAATGACATTGAAACATGTAAAATATCATGTAAGAAACAAGTTGCCAGTCCAGGTTCGATGCACGATACTGGACACTTGGGGCTGGTGCACTGGGACGACCCAGAGGGATGGTATGGGGAGGGAGGAGGGAGGAGGGTTCAGGATGGGGAACACATGTATACCTGTGGCGGATTCATTTTGATATTTGGCAAAACTAATACAATTATGTAAAGTTTAAAAATAAAATAAAATAAAAAAAAAGAATGTACTTATGTGAATGAATATGGAGAGAACGTGTAATATTTCATTTTAAATAAAGCTTTGTACATAATATCTTTATTTTGAATACAAATGTCGTGTATTCTACATCTATGAATACCAGAATGTATATGGAAATGTTGAAAAATTGTTGCTGCTGAATTTGTTTTTTGTAGGAAACTTTAAAACTATAGCTAAACTCTTCGATGTCACTATTGTCATCAGAGAATACCTTAGTGAAGAAAGGTCATGATAAAAATTATTTCCTGCTCCATTGCCCCTTTATATCCTATTTGCAACAACTGAAAGATTCTTATGTCAGGTGTAAAGTGGAAACTGAAAATTAGGAGGAAAACTGTTGTAATTCTTTTTTCTTCTGTGAATATACTAAATGTCTCTTTGTCAGTGTTTACAACATACCTAGGTTTCTAATAATGCACAAACTACATTGAGAAGAGTTGATCTGTTCATATACATCACCTAAACAATGGATCAGACACTTAGTTATTTTTTATTTAACAGAATATTATTGGTATTTTACACATTGTCAATTATTAATACTTGATGTTATAGTATTCATTTCCATTTGTCATCACCTGCTTGCTGAAATGTTTCAAGATCTTAGTAACTAACTCTTTTTGGAGAATTCTATACATGAAGCAAAAGACAATAGTGAAATGCAATCCCATATACTCATTACCCAGATTCTACAATTTTTAGCATGTTGCTTATCAACTTTTATCTATAATTAATTAGAGTAATTAGAACCCCAGGCTTAAATGATTTCACCGTAAACTCTGAAATTGTGTTTCTAAAAGATGAAGACTGTTTTAAAAATATAATCACAACAGTATTATAACAAAATTTTATAATATTGGTTAGATTCTCAAGTGTTCTTGCCTGGAGAATCCCAGGGACAGGGGAGCCTGGTAGGCTGCCGTCTATGGGGTCACACAAAGTCGGACACGACTGAAGTGATTTAGCAGCAGCAGCAGATTATCCATTATCCGATTATAATTGCCATCTATAATGCAGTATGTGTTTGTACTCTTCAATCTCTTATCTTTTCCTTTATATTGGTTTACTTAAACTGGAATCCAGTCAAGGTCCAAACTGAATTTTGTTTCTGTATTCTCAAAGCTCCTTTAATATTGAGGACCCTTAAGCCATCTTACTTAAACTTACAGTTAAAAAAAAAAAAAAACACAAATCTTTTGTCCTGTGAAGTTTCCCACATTCAGGATTTTGCTAATTACACCTTCAAAGAGACTTTTGATATGTTTATTTTACCTATAGTTATGTTAAACCAGAAGTGAGGGAATGACTTGATTGAATTTAGGTTCTACTTTATGGTAAACTTTTTGAAATATGATATTCTGTACTTCCAAATTATGACAACTTGATCCATCCATCTATCCATTCATGAAGTTTCCTATTAACTTTTCATTTAATGATATTAGCAATTATAGATTACTTTTGGCTAGAGCTATTATTTTGGGTGATGTTACTATTATCACATCTCAGCTTATTACTAAGTCAGAGAAACAGGAAAGTAAAGATTAATTAAAACTTAGAGCTATGAATCTCTTAATTTAATGATATTAACAATTATAGATTACTTTTGGTTAGAGCTGTTATTTTGGGTGATGTTACTATTATCACTATTATTACAGGTTTTGATATCATTTGCTTTCTTTGTAAAAAATTTTTTTAATTTTTTAACTTTACAATATTGTATTGGTTTTGCCATATATCAAAATAAATCCGCCACAGGTATACATGTGTTCCCCATCCTGAACCCCCCTCCCTCCTCCCTCCCTATACCATACCTCTGGGTCGTCCCAGTGCACCAGACCCAAGCATCCAGTATCGAGCTGTAGTACATATACACAATGGAGTATTACTCAGCCATTAAAAAGAATACATTTTAATCAGTTCTAATGAGGTGGACAAAACTGGAGCCTATTATACAGAGTGAAGTAAGCCAGAAAGAAAAACACCAATACAGTATGCTAATGCATATATTGGAGAAGGCAATGGCACCCCACTCCAGTACTCTTGCCTGGAAAATCCCATGGATGGTGGAGCCTGGTAGGCTGCAGTTCATGGGGTCGCTAAGAGTCAGACACGACTGAGTGACTTCACTTTCACTTTTCCCTTTCATGCATTGGAGAAGGAAATGGCGGCCCACTCCAGTGTTCTTGCCTAGAGAATCGCAGGGACAGGGAAGCCTGGTGGGCTTCCGTCTACGTGGTCGCACAAAGTTGGACACGACCGAAGCGACTTAGCAGCAGTAGCAGCAGCAACGCATATATATGGAATTTAGAAAGATGGTAACAATAATGCTATCTTTGTAAAAAATTTCTAAGTGTACATATTATTCTATGCACTGAAATATTTGAGTGATGTATGTAGTACATATACTCCACTGGTCAGATTGATTTTCTATTCAATATATCTTAAATTTGGGCCTTTACATTTTTTTAAATTCAATACAAAAAGCCCACAAAAATATTAGTATCCACACAAAGGGTACAGAGAAGATAAAAAATGTCATCTTCCATGTATCCATCTCTCTGCTCAAGAGCAATAATGCTAAAGATAGTCAAGAAGTTGTTTCATGCTTCTCCTTTACCTTGTCTTTGTTTGTTTCAGAAGATGAACAACAATGGATCTAGACCTTTTACATAATTTTTTTTTTTTTTTTTTGCCAACTGGCGGTATGTTTTGTTGTTGTTCAATTGCTAGGTCATGTCTGACTCTTTGCAACTCCATGGACTACACATGCAGGCTTCCCTGTCCTCCACTATCTCCAGGAGTTTGCTCAAGTTCAGTTCTGTCAAGTCAGTGATGCTATCTAAACATCTCATCCTCTGCCGCCTCTTATTCTTTTGCCTCTGATCTTTCCCAGCATGGGTCTTTCCCAGGGTTTTTTCCAATGAGTTAGCTCTTTGCATCATGTGGCCAAAGTATTGCAACTTCAGCATCAGTCCTTCCAATGAATATTCAAAGGACACTAAAAGGACACTGCATGAGGAAGGGATATTTCCAAGTAGCTCCTCAGTGGGCTCCTGCAGTGCAGACAGCTTCTCTAGTACATAATCTTACAGCAGGCATCACACAGCACCACCTAGCACCCATCACCCTCCCTTAGCACACGACTCTGGAGGTTTTGCTGATGATACTCCTCCCCATGAATGGTTTTTCCTGGTCCCTAGAGGGTGAATTTCTGATGAAATCACTTCTCTGCATTCAGTGAACATTAGCAATGCTCTCTCCAAAGGTTTGGCTCTCACTTCAAGGTGGTGTGTATGTGTGTGTGTGTGTGTGTGAGAGAGAGAGAGAGAGAGAGAGAGAGAGAGAGAGGTTTTCCTTAGGGCATCCAATCTCAGCCTTAAGACTTCTGGCTTCTCCTAATATTTGCAATTTCTATATGTCTCAGAGTTTCTTTTACTTCTAGCCAATTATTTTTTCCAGTTTCCTGATATAGTTAATGATTCTTCTAATTTTCAAAGTTGAAACACTGTGTAATTTCTCTTTCTTGATTGGACTTCAACTGATACAACAGGTATATCTATAGTTCTTTCAATTTTGCTGCTATTTCATGTGTGTGTGCTCAGTCGTGTCCAACTCTTTGAGACCCCATGGACTGCAGCCCACCAGGCTCCTCTGTCCATGGAATTTTCCAGGCAAAAATACTGGATTGGGCTGCCATTTCCTACTCAGTGTTGCATAATATGACTTCTCCATGATTTCTTTATCCATTTTTCTGTTGATTTTTTTCTCCTATCACAAATAATGCTTCTATGAGCATTTCTGGTACACAAATAGAAGTCTCTAGAATATAGAGGAATCTCTGAAATTTCTTGAATATTATAGAAAAAGCTAATTGTTTATCAGCATGATTTATAAATTTAGGTAGGTGAGCAACATATGAAGATTAAGTTACTTCATATTTCACCAATAGATGGTATGTCAAACAGTTTTTAAAAATTATTCATTTATTTTTGGTTGTGCTGGGTCTTCTTTACTATTCCAGCTTTTTCTCTAGTTGTGGTGAGCAGGGCCTACTCTGTAGTTGGGTTTTGTGAACGTCTCACTGTGGTGGTTTCTCTTGTAGAGCTTGGACCCTGGGCACACAGGCTCAGTAGCTGCTACACTTAGGCTCGGTAGTCGCTGCTCCCAGACTCTAGAGCACAGGCTCAGTAGCTGTGGCACACGGTCTTCATCGTTCTACAGCCTGTGGAATCTTCCTGGATTAGGGACTGAACTTGTGTCTCCTGCATTGATCTTCCCTGGTGGCTCAGTAGGTAAAGAGTCTGCCTGTATCTCGGGAGACCTGGGTTCAGTCCCTGGGTAGGAAAGATCCCCTGGGGAAGGAAATGGCAACCCACTCCAGTATTCTTGCCTGGAGAATTCCAGTAACAGCGGAGCCTGGTGGGCTACAATCCATGAGGTCACAAAGTCTGACAGGACTGAGTGATTAACACTTTCACTTTCTTTCCTGTTTTACTTTTTTTTTTTCCCTACAAAGTTGTTTACCTTTTAAAATTATTACTGATTTCAGGGAGTTCTTTGTATATCATTGTCATTAATTCCTTTTAAATTACATGTCTTGTTAGTCACTTTTCAGTCTGTTAGTTTTATTTTGCTTTCTTTAGAGTATATTTCAATCAATAGAAAGCTTAATTTTAAAACAATGAGATTTATCAGAGATTTAAAGTTTATAAAGATCTGAAAGAGCATTATTTTATATTGTCTTCTAAAGGTTTGTGTATGTGTTTAAGCCACATGGCTTGATTTTTTTTTTTTAACCCATCTGGATTGTTTTTAGTGTTTTATGTAAAAGTTTGATTCTTTTTTCCATGTTGACAATCATTGTCCCAGGACCAGATGTTGATACTCCTTAATTTTCCATACTGAAATGCTATGAAAACTGTCATAAATAAGATTTTTACAGATTTATAGGTCTACTCCTCATTTCTTTTTTCTGTTGATTTATTGTAACCCCTATAATATACTTTTAATTAAGCTCCCATTTTAAAAGGACAGTGCTTATTCATTTTACTTCTTGTCAGGCATGCCATAGTTTCTTTCTGTGATTTGCTTTTCAATATAAAAATAGAAGTCTTCTTGTGAATTTAAAACTTTGTTGTCATAAAAAACTTTGTTGACATTTTGGCCTGAATTGTAATGTATCTATAAAATCAATTTTTTGTTTTCTCTAGGGTACTAAATATTTTCAAGTACTTTTCATAGCTATGTAGGTATTCTGAAGCTGGGTATTAAGAAGCATTGCCCTGATTTTCCTAGTTTTCTTTAAGGATTATTCATGTATTAGTAGTCTCCTCATAATTAGCTTCTACTGTTAACCCAGCAAGATCTTTGTCTCCTCAAGATTTTTTTTTAAACAATACTTAAACTCTCAAATAACATTACCTCTAATTTTTACATGCTTGTTCTTTAGGACATTAACAACATTCTCTCAATGCATTAAGATAAAACAAAAACTTTAGTCTACCCTGTTTGTCTGACTAACACTGTTACTAGCAGAAGTGTAGCAGAGTATTTCTTGGGGAAATCTGGAAAGTTGAAAAGTACATTGAGAAATTCTGTGGGGATTTGTTCTTTCCACCCCCAACCATCTGCCTGGGATTCCAATTATTAATAGAAGTTTTCATTGCAATCCCCATAGGAAGTGATTCCTTGAACAGTTCTTCAATGATGGAGCTAGTCTAGCCCTTTGTGTACCAGGTGAGAGCTGACTCCTATATTAGGAGAAAATTCAGAATTAGAGGCTACTAAACAGACAATAATGGAGAAGGCAATGGCACCCCACTCCAGCACTCTTGCCTGGAAAATCCCATGGATGGGGGAGCCTGGTAGGCTGCAGTCCATGGGGTTGCTAAGAGTCAGATACAACTGAGCGACTTCACTTTCACTTTTCACTTTCATGCATTGGAGAAGGAAATGGCAACCCACTCCAGTGTTCTTTCCTGGAGAATCCCAGGGACAGGGGAGCCTGGTGGGCTGCCGTCTATGGGGTTGCACAGAGTTGCACACGACTGAAGTGACTTAGCAGCAGCAGCAAACAGACAATAAAATGTTATATACTGGAAATAAAGAAAAAAATTAAAAGCTGAGGCACTTCACTTTTATTTGGTTTAATTTAACAATTAAACCAACACCTAAATTTTTTGACAAAATGCAAGACTGTAATAAATATAGATACAATAGAATAGACAATAGACCAATAAACAGCAAAGGAAACCTTTTTGCTCCAGAAGATCAAGATTATACACCTATACTGTTATCTTTTCACAGTGTTGAAAGTGTTAGTAGCTAAGTTGTGTCCAACTCTTTGCGACCCAATGAACTGCAGCCCTCCAGGCTCTTCTGTCCATGGAATTCTCCAGGCAAGAATACTTGAGTGGGTTGTCATTTCCTTCTCCAGGGGATCTTCCCAATCTAAGGGATGGAAACCAAGCCTCCAGCATTGCAGGCTGATTCTTTACCATCTGAACCACCAGGGAAGTTATCTGTTCAAAAGGTCATTGCAATTCACTAATCTTTATTTGCTAATATTCAAGCAAATTCAAGTAAATATCACAGTAATTTAGCAATATATTGCAATACCCTATGAACCAAACTATGGTCTTTTTTCCCCATAAAGATGTGAGGAATTTGAATCACCATTTGAAAGGTGAATGCAACATTGAATAGACTGTTCTTTTTCTGTTTAATAGTGAGTGGCTAGAGATGATACAACATCAGCAATCAACATCTTCACTAATTTGTAATATTCATGAAACATGCACATTTCCAGGCAAGCCACCAAAGATTTAAATTGCACTATAAAACCCATTTTAGTGATGAAGATTATTCTTTTGGCAAAAATTTAAGGACTTTTTTTGGTAATTTGAATAGAGATGAGTATGGGCTCTATTATAAAATGCATCATATTTATAGAAAAATAGGTTTCTAAAAGTCATTTTGTATTACCTGAAATACTCTTATGGAAAAGTGGAGCATTTCCTACTTAGTGGGATTAAACTTGTTGCATATTATGTCTCATTTTAGGTGAATACTTCTTCATACTTTATAGAATTTTACATCCTATGTTCCATTTTGTGTGTGTGTATTATAGTTAAACCTTCTCTTAAAAGTTGGTCTGGAGATAGACGATCTTAGTATGTTTTATGTAAACTATTTTAAATCAACTTGACTTATCTGTCTAGCATAAATTATTTCAGGACCTGAATGTACTATGTCACCTTATAGTAAATTGGAAAAAGTGAAGATAAAGCACAAAAGTTGAGGGGGGGGCATTGTAAGTAAAAAATAATTTGATTAATCTAATTGCATAGCAGTTGCAAGGCTAAAAAGTATAATTACAATCAGTAACAGAGGTAAGTAGAGTCAGAGAAACCAAACCAGACACATATGTTAGGCTGGGGATTTAGGAACTTATTTATTACAATGTGCTGCTTTTATGAAGATTAACATTAAATAATTAAAAATTAAGACCATTTTCTCTTTTTGTTCTTAAATTTTTTTTGATGTGGACTATTTTTAAAGTCTTTATTGAATTTGTTACAATACTGCTTGTTTTGTTTGTTTGTTTTTTGCCATGAGGCTTATGGAATCTTAGCTCCCCAACCAGATATTGAACTTGTATTCCCTTCATTGGAAGGTGAAGTCTTAACCACTGGACCACCAGGGAAGTCCTATAATTCTGTATTTTCTTAGAACATTCCTTTAGCAACTTATAATATTAAACTTAGTTTATAATCGCTAAAATACGGTGGTGGAATATTCAATTGATCTGACTTATATGATAGCTGAGACCAAAACTCATTTTACATAAGCTAATGTGTAATTCAAGTCATATCTATAATAGTAGGAGAAGGAAAAGAAATCATTTCATATAGTAATGCAGACCATCATTTTAATTTCCTTTAATATTGTCAAGTTGATTGGGAAAGGTAACTATCTTTTCCAGTGAAAATTAAAATGAAGCATGTAGATTTCACAGGGGTATAATTTAAAGTTAGGTATAACTAAAAATATTTGAGATTTGGTCAGTAGGTTCAAGTTCTAATATGTGTGTATATGTTTAAGTCTTCAATTTTTCAAGAGCAATTTTAGATTTACAGCAAAATTTAGAGAAAGGTACTGAGATTTCCAATATATTCCCTGCCATAACACATGCATGATTTTCTCTATTCTCTTCATTACTCACCAGGATGGTACAGTTTTACCAAAAAAGAACCTGTATTGATACATAATCACACAAAATTCACAGTTTATCTTGGCGTTCAATTTGATGCTATATATTCTATGAGTTTGGGCAAATGTATAATGTCATCCATATCCTTATAATATCACAGAGTATTTTCATTGCCCTAAAAAGCCTCCACAGCAGTTAGATGGAAAAACAATGGAAACAATGAGAGACTTTTATTTTCTTGGGCTCCAAAATCACTGCAGATGGTGACTGCAGTCGTGAAATTAAAAGACACTTGCTCCTTGGAAGAAAGCTATGACAGACCTAGACATCATATTAAAAAACAGAGATATTGCTGACAAAGGTCCGTCCAGTCAAAGCTATGGTTTTTCCAGTAGTCATGTATGGATATGAGATTTGGACTATAAAGAAGTCTGAGCACCAAAGAATTGATGCTTTTGAACTGTGGTGTGGAGAAGACTTGAGAGTCCCTTGGACTGCAAGGAGATCCAACCAGTATATCCTAAGGGAAATTAGTCTTGAATATTCATTGGAAGGACTGATGCTGAACCTGAAGCTCCAATACTTTGGCTACCTGATTCAAACAACTGATTCATTGGAAAAGGCCCTGATGCTGGGAAAGATTGAAGATGGGAGAAGAAGGGGACTACAGAGGATGAGATGATTGGATGGCATCACCAACCCGATGGACATGAGTTTGAGCAAGCTCCCAGAGTTGGTGAAGGACAGGGAAGCCTGGTATGCTGCAGTCCATGGGGTCACACAGAGTCGAACACGAATGAGTGACTCAACTGAACTGACTGAAAAAGCTTCCATGTTCTGCTTCTTTTCTCCCCAGGCCATCTTTGACGCACCACTGACATTTTTATTTTCTCCATAATTTTACTCTTTTAAGAATGTCATATACTTGGAATCATACAGTATGCAGCCTTTTCAGATCGACTTCTTTCAGCTATTAAATTAATATACATTTATGTTCCCTCCATATCTTTTCATGGCTTGAAAGCTCTATTCCTTTTATCCCATTGTTTCTATGTACCGTGGTTAATTTATTTACTATAAATATTTTAAATTTTTATTTATTTATTTGGCTGCATGAGGTTTTAGTTGTGGCCCAAAGAATCTACAACCTTATTTGTGGCATGTGGGATTTTTCAGTTGCAACATGTGGGATCTAGTTCCCTGACCCAGGATTGAACCTGGGGTCTCTGCATTGGGAATGTGGAGTTTTTGCCACTGAGCCCCCAGGGAAGTCCCTACTATAAATATTTGTGTTCAGATTTTTGTGCAGACACGTTTTCAACTCCTTTGGGTAAGTATGAAGGAGAACAATCATTGGATCATATGAAAAGAATACATTTAGTTTCATAAGAAACTACCAAACTGTCTTCCAAAATATCTGTAATGTTTTTCATTCCCACTAGCAATGAATGAGAATTCCTGTTGCTGCACATCTTTTTTAACATTTTGTGTTCTCTGTGTTCTGAGTTTTGTCTACTCTAATTACTGTGTAGTAAAATCTCATTTTAATTTGCATTTTTAAAATATCATTTTAATTTTCAATTAATTTGTATTTGAAAAGATGTAGAGCATCTTTTCCCATGATCATTTTTCATTTATATGTCTTCTTTGGTGAGGTGTCTGTTAATATTTGATCTATTTTTCAATCAAGTTGTTTTTGTTCTTGTTGAGTTTTAAGAGATTTGTGTGTATTTGGATAGCAGTACTTTATAAGACATATCTTGCAAATATTTTCCCTCAGTCTGTGGATTGTCTTCTTATTCTCTTTACATTGCCTTTTGCAGACCAAAAGTATCTGATTTTTTAAAGAAGCCCGGCTTATCAAATGTTTCTTTTATGCATCATGCCTTTGGTATTGTATCTTAAAAGTCATGGCCATACCCACGTATATTTTCTCCTATGTTGTTTTCTGGGAACTTTTGTGTTTTATATTTAGGTTTCTGATCCATTTGGAATTGATATTTGTCAAGAATGTAAGGTCTAAGTCTAGATTAGTTTTTTTGTATGTCCAGTTATCCCAGCATTATTTGTTGAAAAGACTATGTTGCATTGTAATGCCCTTGTTCCTTTGTCAAAATCGGGTGACTATATCTATGTCAGTCTATTTCTGGACTTTCTATTCTATTTGTCTCTTCCTTCAACACTGTTCTGATTAAATTAGCTTTAGCTAATGAGCAATGGCAACCCACTCCAGTACTCTTGCCTGGAAAATCTCAGGGGCAGAGGAGCCTGGTAGGCTGCAGTCCATGGGGTCCCGAAGAGTCAGACACGACTGAGCAACTTCACTTTCACTTTTCATTTCCATGCATTGGAGAAGGAAATGGCAACCCACTCCAGTGTTCTTGCCAGGGATGGGGGAGCCTGGTGGGCTGCTGTCTATGGGGTCACACAGAGATGGACACGACTGAAGCAACTTAGCAGCAGCAGCGGCAATGAGCTTTATATTAAGTCTAGAAGTGGGGTAAGGTCAGTCTAAAACTTTGTTCTTTTCTTTACTGATTATGTTAATTATTCTAGATCCTTCATCTCTTCATATGTAGTTTACAGTCAGTTTGTGGATATTCACAAAATAACTTGTTGGTATTCGGGTTGGGATTGCATTGAATGCATAGCTCAGGTTGAGAAGAACAGACATTTTGATAATATCAAGTCTTCCTATCTATAAGCATGGAATATCTCTCCACTTATTTACATGTTCTTTGATTGTGTGATCTAACCAGTCCATTCTAAAGGAGATCAGTCCTGGGTGTTCTTTGGAAGGAATGATGCTAAAGCTGAAACTCCAGTACTTTGGCCACCTCATGCGAAGAGTTGACTCATGGGAAAAGACTCTGATTCTGGGAGGGATTGGGGGCAGGAAGAGAAGGGGACGACAGAGGATGAGATGGCTGGATGGCATCACCAACTCGATGGACGTAAGTCTGAGTGAACTCCAGGAGCTGGTAACAGACAGGGAGGTCTGGTGTGCTGCGATTCATGGGGTCGCAAAGAGTCGGACACCACTGAGCGACTGAACTGATTGTGTTCATTAGAGTTTTGTATTTTCCTCACATAGATTTTGCAGATATTTTGTTAGATTTATAACGAAGTACTTCATTTTGGGGATTGTAATGTAAATGACATTGTGTTTTTAATTTCAAATTCCACCTGTTTGTTGTTCACATATAGGGAAGATGTATCTTGCAATATCTTGTTATATTTTCATGAGTCTAATGTTTTTCTACATGTGTATATAGTTTTGCTTGTGAATGTGTATATGTTTTCAGTTTGTTTATAAAAATGTTGGTATTGAAAATATCTGATAATAATTGAATTTTTATTTTTGTAATTGTTGACAGTTTGGCTATTTGAGGTTTCCTCTATAGAAGTAAGGTACTTGAAAGCTGAATAAAATAATTGTGTTAGGAAAGTAATCATAATTTCTATACACATTCCAGGAAATTATAATAATATGTATTTAACTTTCAGGGGAAATTTTTGTGCTATATAATTTGCTATTGTAATATTAAGTGATTTAGTGCTGCAGTTTGATAAGAATTTGTGTCATGGAAAATGCAACTAAATGAAAATTTTCTGTATAAAATGGATGTGTAAGAATTATACAGAAAAGTTTCTGTATAAACATGAAAATAGTAGCAGTTCTAGCTTCTTACAGGTGACTCATGCTGAAAGCTCTCTGTACACTGGTGTCGAATTGAATCTCAGAGACAGAGTTTTGGGCGAAGTAGAAAAGGATAGCTTTATTGCTTTGCCAGGCAAAGGGGAACATGTTGGACTAATGCCCTGAAAACCATGTGTCCCAACTTGCAGAAGAGAGTGAGATGTTTTATAGTAATTATTCAAAGAGGGTGTGATCAGCTCATGGACATTCTTCTAATGGATTGGTGGTGAAGTAAGGAGAAGTCAGCATCATCAGCTTTCAGGCCCAAATGGTCTGGGGTCTACATGTTTGTGGGCCATATAGCATCATTAATTGTTAACTTCTCCTACCTGGAGGGGGTTTCAGTCTCTGCCAAATAGCTCAAAGATATTGTTGTGTATATCCCTTTATAGGGAAACTGGATCTTGCCCCAAGGTTGCTCTTGACTGTTGTTTCTCCCTAGTCTCACATCCCCTCCCTTCCCTAATTAACAACTGCTTGAAACTGCCCATCAGAACTCAGGGAAGGTCATGGAGGTTGAATGAAGGCTGTCCTATAATCAAGAATATGGGGGACACAGAAAGGCTTTATTCCCAGGAGCCCCCACAGGGCCCTGCACGGTATCAAAACTAAACTGTGAAACTACTTTTGGAACTTATTGCCCTAGATTAACTCTGTGTTTCCTTCTGAGATTTTAATTTATATAAATCCTATAAAGGTCACTGCAAATTATTCAGCACACCTATCAGTCTAGTCATAAGGCAATCAAGTAGCATACAGAGATTTGATTAAATTTCCTCAGAAAATTTTATGGAGTGAAAGTCCCTGAACTTGAGTGTAAAAAATATAGTTGAAAACTTTAAGCACAATTTGTGTATTAGTCAAAGGAGCAAGTTTCATTTCAAATGCTACAGTGACTGTCAGTTGAATTTTATGAGTATTTACTGTTGCCAGAGATAAGAGGGTTTGAGGGTAGAAGAAATTAATGAACTTGCTTTGATTGTTGTTGTTTAAGAAGAAGAAAATGGTAAGTGTAAATATGAATATATGGGTACTGAAAGTAAACACACATGGCAAAATCTCTTGATTCCAATAGAATTCCTAGAAGAAATGACATTAAATCAAAATTTAAAGAGTGAGAAATAGGTTAATAAAGTTAATTGAAATAAATGTTAAGGGAGAAGCTTTTGCTTATTTCTTGCTCAAGTATTTAGTACATTTCTTAAGATAAATTAATTAATAAACATTAATTTTAAAAGAAGTAATTTGAGCAAAAGGAACAATACAAAAAACCATTGAAACATGAAATAATATAGTGTACATAGTTTTACTTGGAGCTTCATGTAAATAAAGGGTAAAATTTAAGGTTGAAAGTGGTGACACATATCCTCTACAGGGAAAATACCATCCATCCTCATTTTCACTGAATGTCTTCTTTGGAAGAATTTTTATTCAGATTCACCACCTATACTTTAATCATTTTTTTCTATTGAGTTGCATGAGTTTCTAAAGTATTTTGGATATTGATTCCTCTTTCAGATACATGTCTTGAAAATGTTTTTTCCATTCTATAAATTGCTCACATAATGTATTCCAGAGCTATTTACATCATTGTTTGTTTGTTTTTATTTCTGTGACTACCCTGATTGATTTGTACTTCATTAAATAAAACTAATCATCAGACTAGAATAGTATTTAAAATATCTTCAACAGATAAATATAAGTATCCTTACAATGAAATGATTTATTAGGGTTCTTAGAACAGTTTGTGATGTCCCAAAACGATGACAGTAATAACATCAAAGATCACAGATCTTCATAAATATATATACAATAATAATTAAAATTTGAAATATTGCAAGACTTATTCTTGTGTCTCTGTGTCACACAGAGACATGATATGAGAAAATGCTGTTGGAAAAATGGTGCCAATAAATTTGCTTCATGCAGGGTTGCCACAAACCTTCAATTTGTAAAAAATACATCTGCAAAGCATAATAAAGCAAGCTGTGCTTGTATTACTAAGTGAAAGAAGCCAATCTGAAAGGGTTATATACTATATTACTCTAATTATAAGACATTCTGGAAAAGACAGGAGTATGAAGACAGTAAAAAGTTCAGCAGTTGCTAGAGGTTTGCATGGAGGGAGGATGAATAGATTTAGCATAAATAGTTTTAGGGCAGTGAATTATTCTGTATGATAGTTAATGGTGGATGTATATTATGTCCAATGCAATAATATATCCATTTGTCAAAATCCAGAGAAGGTACAATTCAAAGAGTGAATTCTAATATAAATTATGGATTTTCATTAATAGTAATGCATCAGTATTGGCTCATCAATTGTAACAAGTGCCAGATTGTTGGGGGCCAGAGTGAGGTACTCCGCCCGTGACAAAGGTCATGAGGAAGGAGGCTCGACATACGCAAAGGCGGGATCGAGCCTCAGGAGTCCCCCTGGAACTCCTCGAGCATCTACCCCCATAACCAGAGCCTGCCTACTTTACTACTTTGTGCTCACCTACACCTCTGACTTTACGGGGGGCTGTCCCCCACCACCTCTTTTGGAGAAGGAGTTAACTTAGAGCTCCAGTTTATAATAATTCCTGGGCGTGATAAGAGTGTTTTAACCTACAAACTCCTCTGAAGGTTCTCTAGCCTGCCTGACAGGCTCGTCCGGCCACATGTGATTGCTCACAGCCTCCCAACCGTGAGAGGCACAAGATGCTTTAAACCCTCTAAAAACGGGTTCTTTAGAGAAGTTAGAAAACTATTAGTATAAGTATAACGGGCTGATTAGAAATTGTATTGGTGAAGGGTTTTTCATTTGTTGAGCCAATGTTTGTTGCTAAGTCTCCACATCCCCTGCCCTTACACACATTAATGAATATATAGAAGAAATAAGTATTAACCTTTGATATTAATCACGTTAGACCTTAGGCTAAGTAAATTCTTTCCTTAGCTAAAACCCACTACACCCTCACCCTGTAGGAATGTAACTTTATTTGGGTGGCGTCTGTTTTGAGAATAATCAGCCCTGGAGAAATAAGTGTCCTGATTGACTGACCGCTGTCACAAGGAGAGGGTCGTAAATTGTCAGCAGGCCCCCCTGGCCAGAAGATGATGTAACACCCCTAAGACCTCTGTATACATTTGTGTGAAGCACCTGACTTTAATAAAAGTCAGGACTGCTGTCCCCACGTGACTTTTGTATAACATCTCAGTGTATAAAAACAGACTCTGGAAAATAAAGAATTGGGATCAGTTTCTCGAAATACTGGTCTCCCCATGTCGCTCTCTCTCTCACTCTGGTTGAGTCTCCATCTGGAGCGCGGAACCCACCATGCTTACTAATTATGCCTGGGCTTCTAAGATCCGACCGGGGAGGCCTCAGTGTCTCCTCTCCTTCGGGAGAACGGAAGGACGCCTGCGGCCTACGTAAGTGGTGCAAACTTCTTGTCTTGAAGTTTTATTGGTCTCCCGCGTAAACCAAGCTACTCAGCCTCTTTTCTCCACTGAATTTTCCTACTGAGCTATCCTCATCCTATTACTCTTTATATCTTTGATAAAATATTTAAATAAATAGGTCGCCGACGCCGTCCCCGCTTCGAATACCCTGGATCAGCCGGGGCAGGACCCCGGCAGGTGGCGCCCGATACAGGGACGATTCGAAGGTAGGTCCTCAACCCTTTCCCCCAGTGTTGAATTTTAGGGACGGATAGGACCCCACTCAGGGTGCCGCGGACCCCCCTGTAGGATAGACAGGGCGAGTAGGAGTGGGAAGTGTTGAAAGTGTTAAAGAGTTAGAGTTAGAGAGAAAAAATGGTTTCTGAAGTTAAAAGGCCAAAGAAAAGCCTGATCTTTTGAAAGCTAAAAGCTTTATCTTCTATTATATTTAACTTTCTGACATGGATAACACTGAAACTAAGAATGGCAACTCTTTATACAAGTAATCTTGAAACTGTTAAAGAAGCTACCTTTAATTTAGATACTTGGGTGAAGGTGAAAAAACAACTAAACACTTATCCTATAAATATGATTAAAAATGTTCTGGACCCTCGTCATGAGGCTGTGGGATGACCTATGGGAGAGGCTATAGCGGTGGATGGTAGTGGGTCTCCACCTTCTGCGCAGATCATATTTTCTGCCATTGACGAAGAAAAGGAGGGACACTGTGCTCTACCTCCCGAGGAGTGAGAGGGCTTACAGGACGCTGCGGCCGGGCGCCCTGGCAAGCCCCCTCTCCCTCTACACAAACCTTTAAAAATTTATCCAACAATTTCTGATTTAAGGCGACTACTCCACCTCCGCTTGCACCTCCCAGGGCCTAAAAATTCCCCAGTTTACATCCAAAGCCTCCCAGAGCATTGCCTAAGGTTGAAAAAGATTAAAAAAAAAAAAAAATAAATACACAATATACAGAGCCTACTCCTTGCAGAAAAACCCCCTCAGGGGGGCTTCACCCAAGCAAAAAAAAAAAAAGAGAGAGAGAGAAAATAAAAGAAAAAAGAAAAAAGTGAAAAAGAAAAAAGGAAAGAATATAGAGAAAGATCTAAAGATAGAAAAAGAACTAAAGAGTGAAAAGGAGAGAGGAACGGAGGAGGAAGGAATCAGGGAATGCAGCAAGATAGAAAAAGGGAAAAAGGAAGTTAGAAAAAGAGATACAGAGAGAAAGAGAGGGAGGAGGAAAGAAAAAGTTAGAGAGAAAGAGGGTAAAGGAAAAGAAACGAAAGAAAGAGAAGGTAGTAAGAAGGAAGAAGGGAGAATGAAAGAGGGAAACAAGAAGGAAATGATAGAAAGTAAAAGAGAAGAGAAGAGGAAGGAAAAAAGATAGAGTGAGGGAAAGAAAACTTGAGAAAGATTTAAAGAGAAGAAGGAAGAAAAAATCAGCAGAGGAGAGAGGAGAGGACTTACAGGACACTGTGGCCAGACGCCCTGGCGAGCTACCTCCCCCTCTGCGCAAACTTTTAAAAAAACTTATCCACCACTTTCTGATTTGGGGCGATAGCCGCCGCCTCCGTTTGCGCCTTCCAGGGCCCAAGAGTTCCCCACTTTGCCCCCAAAGCCTCTCAAAGTGTTGCCTAAGCCTGAAAAAGATAAAAAGTTTTTTAAACAGTGGAGCTTTTAAAACAGACTGCATGCACAATATGCAGAGCGTGCTCCTTGGAGAAAACCCCTCAGGGGGGTCTCACCCAGGCTAAGAGAAAAGCCAAACGGTAAGGGGATTTAGCAACAATATTAACCCCTGACGAGCGTTACTCCAATTCCAACGGGAGTGGCTGGCCCCCTACCTGAGGGCATTGTAGGACTTGTGCTAGGGCGTAGCTCGCTTTCTTAAAAAAAAAAAAAAAAAAAGAAAGAAAGAAAAAGAAAAAATAAATAAATAAAAAGAAAAAGAAAATTTCGGTGGTGCATGGTGTAGTAGATTCTGATTATATTGAGAAATTAAAGTTTTGTTCTCACCGCCTACTAAAACTGTGCAAATTAATAAAGGTCAAAGAGTAACACAGCTTTTGCTTTTTACCTTATTATCAGACAAGAAAAACCTTGACTTCTCAAGCTAGGAGCCACAGAGCATTTAGATTTAGTGATCTAGCTTTTTGGGTGCAGGGAATTACAGCTCCAAGGCCTTTAAAAGATCTTTTAATTCAAGAAAATAAAATGTCAGGGCTATTAGACACAAGAACAGACGTCTCTTAACATTGCTGGGAAAGACTGGCCTAGTTCCTGGCCCACGTATAATACTGAAAATGAGTTGGTGGGATTAGAGAAAGTGATATGCGGGGTGAGAATGCTGTAGAAAAAAAAAGGTGAGGGAGAGTTTAAAACCTTGAAGAGTAGTGAGTTCCCTGTTGCTGGAAGTATTCAAGCAAAGATTAGATGGTTACTTGTCATCTAAAAAGCTATAGACCAGATTTAGGTTACAAAACAAAAACTGGAGAAGCTTATAAAGATGTTGTGCAACACCTCTTTACTTGCTTCTCATATTTAGGTGTGCCAAAAGTTTTAAAAACTGATAATGCCCCTTTGAAGCTGCGGAGAGATTGTTTACTAACTTTAAATGATTTCCAAAAAGTATTAGGGGACATTAATTGGATATGCCTACATTTAAAACTGACTACTACAGATTTAAAGCCTTTGTTTGATTGCTTAAAAATTGATCCTAATTCCAGTTCTAAGAGAAAGTTGACTAATGAGACAGAGTTAGCTCTTGTTGAAGTGTATGAGACTTTAAATGGTCAGTTAATTAGGATTAATATTACCAAAAGATGAGATTAAATTATTCTTGCCATAAAACATACACCTACAGGGTGCTTGTGACAAAAAGGCCTATTGGTTCCATCTACCAGTGACCCCAAGAAAAATAGTTTTATCTTATCCCAGCTTGGTGGCACAATTAATTATAAAAGGAGGAAAAAAGAAGTGTGGAACTTTTTAGAAAAGAAGTAGCAAATATAGTAATTCCATTCAATAAGGATCAACTACAAGTCTTTTACAAAGTAGTGATGATTGGCAAGTTGCCCTGATAGATTTCAGGGGTCAAATTTTGCTTCATTTGCCCTCAAGCCCCCACAGTAGTTAAAAGTTCAAAAATGTTAGATTGGCAGTTTGAAGATACCTGTGGAACTTTCCAACCCTACGTAGTTCCTACGCTCCCCTTTACCCTATGGGGGAGGGACATGCTGTCTCAAATAGGAGATACTCAGAGAAGGATTTTCTCAATTTCTTAGTTATCAACAGGCAGTACAATTAATAATACTATATATATTATTATAAATACATAATATAAATATATTTGCCTAATTGCAGTTCGCCTAATTAGGTATGGGTATAAATAAAATATAATAGAGGTATACCTAATTCTATTTATAGATCTATACTTAATTAATTTGTATATAATTAATATGTATAGTATATATGCATATTATATATATACTGTATAATCAAATATATATTGCAGTAATATAATGTGTGTGGCTGATATTAATTGGTATGGTTTGATGTGCTGTGATGATATATGTTCTATATACTGTATAATTGTATATGTGTGACATGTATTATTGCAGTACATTGGTTTGTGTTGGCTGGTATTAGCTGTGTACGTGTTGTATTGCTGTAATATATATTAATTAACATATTAATTATAAAGATTAGTTCAAGTATATGATTATGTCAATAAGTTTATACTTGTTGCCAATGTATAAATACATATATAAATACATTTTGCATTTAGATATATCTGTATACCAAAATGAGATAAGGAGATTATGCATTTATTATTTAAATTTATATAGAGACTTAAACTAAACATTAGACCTAAATTAACATATCCCAAAATTTATGCTGTTAAAATGCAAATTTTAAAAATTTTAAAAATTAAATTGACAACTGCTTGACAATTCTTTTACCATAAAACCCCCATAGGTGTAATTGTGGTAGCCAGACAAAAAATTGGTTTTATAGCAAAACGGCCCCCTAGAGTGGGTCCATCTTCCCCGCTCAAACTAAAAATGTAGTGGCTTCTTATCCAGGATTGATAGCTACTTTGATATTAAAGGAAAAAAGCAGAGCATTAAATTATTTGGTAAAGAGCCATCAGAAATTGTAATTCCATATAATAAGGAACAACTTGATGCTCTTCTAATGTTTGATGAGGACTGGCAGATTGCCATAGGAAATTATTGTGGTCAAATTCTGCATCATTTACCTTCGCATGTTTTGCTAAATTTTATATCCAGACATCCAGTTATTTTTCCTGTCAGATGTAAACAATCTCCTATTCCAAATGCTCAAATAGTTTTTACTGATGGGTCAGCAGACGGTAAAGCCTCCATAGTTACTAAAAATCACCAAAAGGTTTTAGAAACATGGGAAACTTCAAACAGCATAGAGGCTTTTGCTATGTTTGCAGATGAAGAATTTAACCTTTATTCTGATTCTCAGTATATTGTCAGGTTGTTTCCACACATTGAAACTGCGTTTTTGTCTAAAAATAAAACTACCATATTTCATTTGTTAACTAAATTACAGCAACAAATTTGGAAAAGAAATAAAATATTTTTCATTGGACACATTCGGGCTCATTCCGGATTGCCCGGCCCTTTAAATGCCTTTAATGATTTGGCTGACTTAACCAGAAATATAGTGGCTACTGTGATTGAGGAGGCCAGAGCCTCTCACTCACTTCATCAATACACTACTGCTTTAAGATATCAATTCCAAATTCCCAGAGAAACTGCTAGGGAGATTGTGCGCTCTTGCTTACACTGCCCCACTGTTTCTATGGGAGTTAACCCTCGCGGTCTCAAACCTAACATACTCTGGTAAATGGATGTAACTCATATCTCTTCATTTGGAAAACTTTTCTTTGTTCATGTAACTATAGATATCTTTTCTCATGTGCTTATTGCAATGTCTCGTACCGGAGAGGCAGTTAAAGATGTTATACAACATCTCTTTACTTGTTTTTCATATTTGGGCCTACCAAAAGCTCTGAAAACTGACAATGCTCCTGCTTACACTTCTAAGTCTTTTCAGGAATTTTGTTTACAGTTTCAAATTAAACACAATACAGGCATCCCTTATAATCCCCGGGGACAAGCCATTGTGGAAAGAGCACATCAAACATTAAAGCTTCAAATTCAAAAATTAAAAGAAGGGGAGTTTAGGTATAGCTCTCCCCATCAAATCTTGCAACTTGCTCTTTTTGTAATAAATATTTTAAATGCCGTTTAGGCCGGAACTACTGCAATGCTTCGTCATTGATGCCTGGAGCAATTAAATGTAAAACCATTAGTTAAATGGAAGGACCTCCTCTCAGGACAATGAAAGGGTCCTGACCCATTATTAACTAGCGGTCGAGGATGTGCTTGTATTTTTCCACAGGATGCAAATTCTCCAATTTAGATCCGGGACAGGTTGATTCTCCATGTTGCAGACCCCCAGACATCCAGTTCCCCCATTGCTTCGATCACAAAAGAGGAGCCCGCCGGCAGGGGAGACAAGATAAACATCGAGATCCCGGCGAGACTGACAGGGCAGCTGCAGCGTGAACTCCAACCAGAAAATAATTCTACTTATTCTGTTTTAGCTTATCCACCCTTGCCTTATGTTTTCCTTTTTACTAATGACTCCAACAAACTTAATGTAGGCATGAATTATTCAGGTGGACCTAACATAGTGACTTGTGAACAATGTATGCTTTCATCTTATTTAAACCCTCAATGTAATGTTTGCTCCTTTGTGGTGTTAACAATGCCCATCCTATCTTATGGTGCCTATATGATAGCTATGGTCTTACTGTGTTACAACAACTGCAGGATTTAATGCGATCGTGATGGTTTGTGGTCTTGCTTATCCTAGGAATATCAGCTTTGATAGCAACAATTACTTCTGTTACTGCGGCAGCAATATCATTGACTCAACAAGTGCATACTGCCCAATATGTTGATACCATGTCTAAAATTGTTTCTTTAACTCTAGCAACACAGGAAGCTATAGATAGGAAATTAGAGATGAGAGTAGACGCCTTAGAAGAAGCAATTATGCATATTGGGATTGAGTTACAGGCTTTAAAGGTGAAGATGGTTTTGACGTGCCACGCTGATTACAGGTGGATATGCGTGACATCTTTGAAGGTAAACGAGACAGATTATGAATGGGAAAAGATTAAAAATCATATCTCAGGTGTTTGGAACAGTTCTGATATTGGCCTGGACTTAGGGAAACTTCATAATCAAATACAGACCTTGGAACACTCTCGACTGGATTTTACCGCCACTGGAGCAGCTAATGACTTTTTTCACACCTTCTCTAACTTTATTTCTGGAAAAAATATTCTGTCTAATATCCCTAGTCTCTAATTCTACTTCTCATAATCACTCTTCCTTGTATTGTCAGGATTCTTCGGCAGAGCATTCGGAAGCTCGCGACTGAGCTGCATCTGGTTGTTTTAAGAAATAAAAAAGGGGGAGATGTTGGGGGCCAGAGTGAGGTACTCCGCCCGTGACAAAGGTCATGAGGAAGGAGGCTCGACATACGCAAAGGCGGGATCGAGCCTCAGGAGTCCCCCTGGAACTCCTCGAGCATCTACCCCCATAACCAGAGCCTGCCTACTTTACTACTTTGTGCTCACCTACACCTCTGACTTTACGGGGGGCTGTCCCCCACCACCTCTTTTGGAGAAGGAGTTAACTTAGAGCTCCAGTTTATAATAATTCCTGGGCGTGATAAGAGTGTTTTAACCTACAAACTCCTCTGAAGGTTCTCTAGCCTGCCTGACAGGCTCGTCCGGCCACATGTGATTGCTCACAGCCTCCCAACCGTGAGAGGCACAAGATGCTTTAAACCCTCTAAAAACGGGTTCTTTAGAGAAGTTAGAAAACTATTAGTATAAGTATAACGGGCTGATTAGAAATTGTATTGGTGAAGGGTTTTTCATTTGTTGAGCCAATGTTTGTTGCTAAGTCTCCACATCCCCTGCCCTTACACACATTAATGAATATATAGAAGAAATAAGTATTAACCTTTGATATTAATCACGTTAGACCTTAGGCTAAGTAAATTCTTTCCTTAGCTAAAACCCACTACACCCTCACCCTGTAGGAATGTAACTTTATTTGGGTGGCGTCTGTTTTGAGAATAATCAGCCCTGGAGAAATAAGTGTCCTGATTGACTGACCGCTGTCACAAGGAGAGGGTCGTAAATTGTCAGCAGGCCCCCCTGGCCAGAAGATGATGTAACACCCCTAAGACCTCTGTATACATTTGTGTGAAGCACCTGACTTTAATAAAAGTCAGGACTGCTGTCCCCACGTGACTTTTGTATAACATCTCAGTGTATAAAAACAGACTCTGGAAAATAAAGAATTGGGATCAGTTTCTCGAAATACTGGTCTCCCCATGTCGCTCTCTCTCTCACTCTGGTTGAGTCTCCATCTGGAGCGCGGAACCCACCATGCTTACTAATTATGCCTGGGCTTCTAAGATCCGACCGGGGAGGCCTCAGTGTCTCCTCTCCTTCGGGAGAACGGAAGGACGCCTGCGGCCTACGTAAGTGGTGCAAACTTCTTGTCTTGAAGTTTTATTGGTCTCCCGCGTAAACCAAGCTACTCAGCCTCTTTTCTCCACTGAATTTTCCTACTGAGCTATCCTCATCCTATTACTCTTTATATCTTTGATAAAATATTTAAATAAATAGGTCGCCGACGCCGTCCCCGCTTCGAATACCCTGGATCAGCCGGGGCAGGACCCCGGCACCAGATGCTGATAACAGGGAAAACTGTATGCATGTGGGGATACAGTGGGTGTATGGGAACTCATTTATTTTCTTGGGCTCCAAAATCACATATATGGTGACTGCAGCCATGAAATTAAAACACAATTTCCTCCTTGAAAGAAAAGCTATGACAAACCTAGACAGCATATTAAAAAGCAGAGACATTACTTTCCTGACAAAAGTCCTTCCAGTCAAAGCTATGGTTTTTCCAGTTGTCATGTATGGATGTGAGAGTTGGACCATAAAGAAAGCCAAGTGCCAAAGAATTGATGCTTTTGAACTGTGGATTGCAAGGAGATCAAACCAGTCAATTCTAAAGGAATCAGTCCTGAATATTCATTGGAAGGACCGATGCTGAAGCTGAAGCTCCAATACTTTGGCCACCTGATGTGAAGAACTGACTCATTGGAAAAGACCCTGATGCTGGGAAAGACTGAAGGCAGGAGGAAAAGGAAACAACAGAGATGAGATGTTTGGAAGGCATCAGTGACTTGATGGACGTGAGATTGAGCAAGCTTCAGGAGATGGTGATGGACAGGGAATCCTGGTGTGCTGCAGTCCATGGGGTTGCAAAGAGTCAGACATGACTGAGGGACTGCACTGAACTGATGGGAATTCATTGTACTTGGATGCTTAAATTTTCTTTAAACATAAAAATCTTCTAAAAAATAAAAAAAATAAAGTATATTAATTTAAAAATACATTGTGATATTAAATTTTCCTCAGAGATACCCTGTTGTTCTTAACAGTTGCAAAGTGAAATGATTAGGAGAGTTTTTATAAACAATTTACCAACACAAATGGTCAATGAATTTTGTGAAAAGGAATGCCATTTATTTTCAATTAAATGATGAAAATGAACCATTTTGAGTATATTCACATAAACTAAATGCTTCAAAGTTATTTGGTAAGAAGAACATGCATTAAAATTATTTCACTAAACATTTTAAAAGACTTCCTTTTCACTTTTCCTTTGGAAAAAAGTGGCTCATTTCCAATTTCTGCAAATGCTTTCTTCTTTAAAGTACTTTTTGATTGGTACTGAGGTTTATATTCATAAAACTTCAAAAATAAAACCTTTAGTATACATTATTCATTATAAAATTTCAAAATTCTATTGCTATTCAATGATTATCTTTTGATATTTAGTTTAGAATAGAAATCAAAATGTTTAAATTATTGTCTTAGTTTCACAAGAAATAAAGGAACTGTCTATTAAATCATTTGTATAGAAGATAATAGCAACAATAGAAAACAATTCAAGCAGAAAAGATTGCTTTCAAATAAATGGTACTTTGGAATCTTCCCATTTTGATTATTGGTCATATCTAATATTGGTATATGTTACTTAGAATTATTCCTCTAGAACACCTCTAGGGTTTCCCAATGTATATGCATTTTTAGTTTCAGAAATATCAAAAAAAATGGACCTGGTTTGTATTAACAGTTAGAAAACTCGAAAATCTCAGAGGCTTAACACAACAAAATTTTATGTCTCCATCTTCACTCCATGTCTGTTTCAGGTTAACAAGAAGGTTTGTGCTCATTGTAGGAGGTCAGACTCCCAGACTGACAGCTGCTCCATCTGGAAACATGATTCTCGGATCATCACAGCAGGGAGGAGATCAGAATGGGGCAAATCACTCCTGCGTTTTCAAGCTTTTGTTCAAAAGTGACACATATCACTTTGTACTCACATTTTGTAGACTGAAGCAAGTCATTTGGGCACAGCAGACTTCAAAAGAGACAGTTCTAGCTTATGCCTGAAAATCAGAGTGAGATATTAACACTCTGATTAGTACTTATGACAACACAATTCGTGGTACAGTTTGTTTGCTGATAAAATATATATATAAATTTCTGTCAGAAAAACAATGAAAGTTTTAGTTGCTTAGTGACACCAGTAAGTGAATAGAGTGTGTGTGAAAGCTTTTTTTTCTACAGTCTTTGTATCCGAAAGTCATATTTGCACACTCCTCTTTTCTCAGGAGAGATATTTATATTACTGCCATGCTTGAAAACCTAGTTTTGAGATAAGAAAGACAGGAAAAGGGAGAAAGAAATGAGGTTAATAAAGAGAAAATAAAGACACAAAAGAGAAAAAAATAAGGAAGAGGAGGAATGAATAAGAAGGAAATGAGGCAATAAAATAATGAAAGGGAAGAAATAGGAAAAAGAATAGAAGGATAAAGAGACTTTTAGGAGAGTCTTAAATTTTTGAATTTCATTTACAAAAATTCAAATCTGGGCTCCTTTATTGTAAAGACTACTAAACTCAATTTCAGAAAATAGTTTCTAAAACATAGTTTTTTTTTTTTCCATCGTATAGGGTATAATTGTGGTTATTTCTAACATGTGAACACGTGCAAATTCATACCTGAGGGTTCTTATAACCTTTGACCTGCCAATATTTTTCTGTGGGCATATTTAGCTAATTATTCATACCCTGGACACCAAGTTTTGTTTCTTTGCTGTCTACTTATTCACAAACCTGCAAAAGACAGGAAGTATTTTCTCATATGGAATATTAATTGGAATAACCTGGGAGTTTGGCTGTATCTTTCCCAGATGGTGTTTTCTTTGAGTAAATTGTTCCATTAGAAAGGGCAAGACTGCGGAGGGGCTATTATATTGAATATTCTTGTGCTGTGTGGAATAAAGGAATTCCTGAGGACAAGAACCATTCTGACTGATTAGAATGAAAGGCCAAAGAAAGAAGTAGATTATTGTAACCTTTATAGGAAAAATAACTTCTAAATTTTGACCTGACAACCTTGAAAATTAGGGGAAAAAAAACACAAAAACCTGATTTTAACAAATAGCTGTTTTTAAGTTGGTATACTTATTTCCTATCTGTCACATTTATCATTTGAACCACTATCATTTTCAACACAAATTGAAACCTTAGAAAACATTTTAAGAAGAAAAGAAAATGAAAGTGTTAGTCATTCAGTCATGTCCAACTCTTTGCGACCCCATGGACTGTAGCCTACAGCTCCTCTGCCCATGGAATTCTTCAGAAAGAATTCTGGAGTGTGTTGTCATTCCCTTTTCCAGGGGATCTTCTTGACCCAAGGGATCGAACCGCAGTCTCCCACATTGTAGGAAGATTCTTTATGGTCTGAGCCAACAGATACTAAGTAAATAAACTACTCATTTGGGGCTATTATTTAAATAAGAAATAAAATTATGTCCTCAGTCTCTACCCCTGATTACAAAAGAAAAGTATAGTTAGGTCTTAGTTTATTGTAAATCTATTTCGTTTGTATTACTGCTAAAAAATCTGGAAGACTCCTTGAAACAGAACTGAAAGAGGTCTTTTAAATATAATTGGATGACTAAAGTCCTTATATTAGACAGCAGGGAAATTTTTAATTGTTTTTATCCACTTGGTTGGAAAATTTCTAACTTCCCCTAGAGTCTATCTTACACTGCCTCTTTCTTTTTCTAGATGTAGTGCTAACAAATTCATCATGATTCTCATCCATCATTTTTTCTTTCTAGCAGTAAAGCCTACAGTTTTTATTTGAGAAAATGACATTTTGGGGACTTAGGAGTTTGGGGATTGTTTCTCTTTCTGATGAACAATAATTGTAATTCACTGAGCATGGAGAAGTTAAACAAGGAAATACAAATCTCTTAGTATACAAACCAGATTCATATTTTTATAGCTGTATAGTAGAGATACTGATATTATACCCAACTGAAACTTTTTGAAGATTAGATGAGGTTATATATGTAAAGTTCTTGTTACAATATCTGGCATAAGTGGTTAATGCTCATATTATAATTTTTAAATTACATCTTTGTACACATACATGAGAGGGAAAAGACATGAAGAAACTTGGTCAATTTCCAGGAACAAGAAACTTGTTCCTTGCAGTTAGCTGTAAGGTTTCTCATTAGAGATGATCATAGAATTACTGCCAACACAATTAGGTGCATTATTTTCAGTATAATCACAATTATAAAGACACATGTAAAACATATATATATATTTATATATGTATAAATTTATGTATGTACATGCTATGCTAAGTCACTTCAGTCGTGTCCGACTCTGTGTGACCCCATAGATGGTAGGCTACCAGGCTCCCCCGTCCCTGGGATTCTCCATGCAAGAACATTGGAGTGGGTTGCCATTTCCTTCTCCAATGCATGAAAGTGAAAAGTGAAAGTGAAGTTGCTCAGTCGTGTCTGACTCTTAGCGACCCCATGAACTGCAGCCTACCAGGCTCCTCCATCCATGGGATTTTCCAGGCAAGAGTACTGGAGTGGGGTGCCATTGCCTTCTCCGAGATATGTACATACATCTATCCATATAGCAAGGCATAAACACTTTTAAAATCAGTGTTTTGAGAATAGTGATGGATTGTATTCTTTTGTGGGGCTTCCCAGGTGATTTAGCGGTAAAGAATTAGCCTGCAAAGCAGGAGATACCCGTTTTCATCCCTGGGTGGGGAAGATTCCCTGGAGGAGGCCTTGGAAATCCAAACCAGTATTGTTGCCTGGAGAATTCCATGAACAGAGGAGCCTGGTGGACTATAATCCAAAGGGTTGCAAAGAGTTGGACACGACTGAAGGGACTTAGCACACATGCACATATTCTTTTGCAGATATGTGCACATCTTAATTTTATGATCCAAAAACAATAATAAATAAGTCAACGTGCAATCTCTAGTTAAAACTCCAACCTGAAATCTGAAACTCCCTCCATCCCAATAGCATGGCTTTAAACTTGAACATGCAATCAATCATATTTAGTTACAGCATTGTTTTAGAACTATTAAACTTAGTCTATATTTGATTATCTATTGGCAAATGAAAATCAGTTTAAAATAGAAAATGACTTTGACAATTAAGAAGAAAAAATTAAATTTAATCTATCACTTTAGTTTTATTATTAGCCCTTGTACTATAAACATTCACTATTTTTTTTTTAGCCTAACCAATAATTATCAGGTAAGCTCAATCCAGTAAAAGCAAACTTATTAAGACAGTGTATACAGAAGATGATTAGTACAAAAGGAATGATTAAGATGGAAAATAAAAGAAATATGGGATTTCCCCGGTGATCCAGTACTTATGACTCTGTGCTTCCAATACAGAGAGCATGGGTTTGATCCCTGGTGGGAGCTAAGATCTCATACGTCTCTTTGCATGGCCAAAAAAATATAAATAAATAAATAAAAGAGACAAAGACATAAAATGTAATTCACTTTTCCTAGAAAATTGTTGAGTGAGACAGACATATATCAGTATTTCCTGTAAGAAATAGTAATAGTAGTAAAAATATAGCTCTAGCAATAATTCAAGTCTTATGCTCTGTAAGGATACAGAAAAAAAGCTGAATTAAGGTGACAATACCAGAACTTGTACTCTGTTGTCTATAAACACCTCTGTTTTCATAAAAGGGCTTCCCTGGTAGCTCAGCTCATAAAGAATCTGCCTGCGGTGTGGGAGACCTGGGTTCTATACCTGGGTCAGCAAGATCCCCTGGAGGAGGGCATGGCAACCCACTGCAGTATTCTTGCCTGGAGAATTCCCATGAACAGCAGAGCTTGGCTGGCTACAGTCCATGGGGTCACAAAGAGTCAGACATGAAAATTTTTATAACCTATTAACTGTGTTTCTCTTTATTATACAACTATCATTTTCTATCTTCTTTAGAATATAGACTTCTATAGGAAAGGTATAGATGAAATATTTTTAAAATGCCACTATTAATGGTCCCCTAACATGGTGAGGACTATGATTATTTGCCTTTTGAGAGACGTTATTTTTTGGTTGGGAAATGGAAAGTGAAAGAGCAGGACTTGGGAACTTCCTTTCTCTTCAGTAGTTCTTCAGTAAGCTCTCGAGCTGGACTGAGGGCAGACAATTATTTGCTTCTCTCGCAACATCTGGAGGTCAGGAGTTTTATTCTGCTCCAAGAAATAAACTAAGTTATCAGTTTATACTTTCTACATCATTTTCTCCCAGTTCTCAGAAAAATGTGAGTGAAAAGTTGTTCTTAATTTTACACTTTTATATCGATGACGGTACTAATTGCTTCTGTTTTCCCACATTTTATGTATACCCTTTGTAGAGCTCTACTATTGTTTTACTTTGTCACATTACCACATGCCTCAGAAATACTCTTTTATCTAACAGGTTCCTCATCATATACAAAGTTATGTGCATATATGATTAAAAAACTTTAAAAGACCTAGAAAGATGTTTAATGGAAGATATAGGTCTATGTTGATCCTCCTCAATCTTTGTTACAGCTTAATAAAAACAAAAACATCTGTTTTTCTTTTTGAGTCAATTTTAATTTTTCTTTATTTATAAATTAGAGTTTAAATAATAGGTATATAATATGTTATGTCAGGTTTTGTTTTCCTCTTATGATAGTTGAAGACTCAGATCAAATTTCCTTTTCATTCTTTTAGGTCCCAGTTTTAGATATACTAAACCATTTAAACATGAAAAGTAGGAAGTCAAGAAATACCTGGAATAACCGGGAAATTTGGCTTTGGAGTATAGAATAAGGCTAATAGAGTTTTGCCAAGAGAACGCACTGGTCATAGCAAACACCCTCTTTCAACAACATAAGAAAAGACCATACACATGGACATCACCAGATGGTCATTACCGAAATCAGATTGATTATATTCTTTGCAGCCAAAGATGAAGGAGCTCTATACAGTCAGCAAAAATAAGACTGGGAGATGACTGTAGCTCAGATCACGAACTCCTTACTGCCAAATTCAGACTTAAATTGAAGACAGTAGGGAAAACCACTAGACCATTCAGGTATGACCTAAATCAAATCCCTTAAGGTTATACAGTGGAAGTGACAAAAGTGACAAATAGATTCGAGGGATTAGATTTGATAGACAGAGTGCCTGAAAAACCATGGATGGAGGTACATGACATTGTACAGGAGGCAGGGATCTAGACCATCCCCAAGAAAAAGAAATGCAAGAAGCCAAATGGTAGTCTGAGGAGGCCTTACAAATACCTGTGAAAAGAAGAGAAGTGAAAGGCAAAGGAGAAAAGGAAAGATATACTCATTTGAATGCAGAGTTCCAGAGGATAGCAAGGAGAGATAAAAGCTTTCCTCAGCGATCATGCAAAGAAAGAGAGGAAAACAATAGGATGGGAAAGACTAGAGATCTCTAAGAAAATTAGAGACACCAAGGGAACATTTCATGCAAAGATGGGCTCAATAAAGGACAGAAATGGTATGGACGTAACAGAAGCAGAAGATATTAAAAAGAGGTGACAAGAATACACAGAAGAACTATATAAAAAAGATCTTCATGACCCACATAACCATGATGGTGTGATCACTCACCTAGAGCCAGACATCCTGGAATGTGAAGTCAAGTGGACCTTAGGAAGCATCACTATGAACAAAACTAGTGGAGGTGATGGAATTCCAGTTGATCTATTTCAAATCCTAAGAGATGATGCTGTGAAAGTGCTGCACTCAATATGCCAGCAAATTCAGAAAACTCAGCAGTGGCCACAGGACTGGAAAAAGTCAGTTTTCATTCCAATCCCAAAGAAGGGCAATGCCAAAGAACACTCAGACTACTGCACAATTGCACTGATCTCACACTCTAGTAAAGTAATGCTCAAAATTATCCAAATCAGGCTTCAGAACCACGTGAATCGTGAACTACCAGATGTTCAAGCTGGTTTTAGAAAAGGCAGAGGAATCAGAGATCAAATGACCAAAATCTGTTGGATCATCAAAAAAGCAAGAGAGTTCCAGAAAAACATCTACTTCTGCTTTATTTACTATGTCAAAGCCTTTGACTGTGTGGGTTATAACAGACTGTTGAAAATTCTTCAAGCGATGGGATTAACAGACCATCTGACCTCCCTCTTGAGAAATCTGTATGCATGTCATGAAGAAACAATTAGAACTGGACATAGAACAACAGACTGGTTCCAAATAGGGAAAGGAGTGCATCAAGGCTGTATATTGTCACGCTGCTTATTTAACTAACATACAGAGTACGTCATGAGAAACGCTGGGCTGGAAGAAACACAATCTGGAATCAAGATTACCGGGAGAAATAACCTCAGATTTGCAGATGACACCATCCTTATGGCAGAAAGCAAAGAACTAAAGAGTCTGTTGATGAAAGTGAAAGAGGAAAGTGAAAAAGTTAGCTTAAAACTCAACATTCATAAAGCTAAGGTCATGGCACCTGGTCCCATCACTTCATGGAAAATAGATGGGGAAACAGTGGAAACAGTGACAGACTTTATTTTGGGGGGCTCTAAAATCACTGCAGGTCATGACTGCAGTCATGAAGACACTTGCTCCTTGAAATAAAAGTTATGACCAACCTAGACAGCATATTGAAAAGCACAAACATTACTTTGCCAACAAAGGTCCATCTAGTCAAAGCTATGGTTTGTAGTAGTCAAGTATGGATGTGAGAGTTTTCCTATAAGGAAAGCTGAGTGCTGAAGAATTGATGCTTTTGACCTATGGTGTTGGAGAAGACTCTTGAGAGTCCCTTGGACTCCAAGGAGATCAAACCAGTCCATCCTAGAGGCAATCGGTCCTGCGTATTAACTGGAAGGACTGATGCTGAAACTCCAATACTTTGGCCACCAAATGTGAAGAACTAACTCATTTGAAAAGACCCTGATGCTGGGAAAGATCGACATTTGGAGGATAAGGGATGACAGAGGATGAGATGGTTGGATGGTATCACCAACTCGATGGACAAGAGTTTGAGCAAGTTCTGGGAGTTGGTGATGGACAATGAGGCCTGGCGTACTGCAGTCCTTGGGGATGCAAAGAGTCGGACATGACTGAGTGACTGAACTGACTGAAACCATTTAAAATGCCTCTCTTTGTTACACGTATAATCTTATGTAGAAATTCCCAACCAGGGTGCTGATTTGTAGTTTTGCATAGATTTTAATCCCCTCAACTCTTGGGCTTCCAGACCTGAAGTAGCCAGGAACCAGAAAGAAATTTCTCTAACAGTGGGTAGCTTCATTTACTTGCAAACAGCATAGGTATATTTTGGGTGCTGTATTGTAAGAAATTTCAAAATACTGCTCTAAATATTATTCTTCATCATGTAATTTGCCTCCTGACTTCCCATTTCATCTTCTCACCTCCTGACACCCATAGCTTTTTGTAAATATTGACAAGGTTTATGATAGTTACTTCTGTTCTGTAAGCATAATTAAATATGCACTTTCAGTACATCAATCCTATAAAACTAAAATCATTAAATATTGTTTTCATTATTCTCAGTAGCATATGCACATTTTTTGTAGAGCTAAGGAGTATTCTATGACTTTTTTGATTTGTCAGATTTATCCCAGTTTCTCTCACTCTGCGCTTTTATTTTTATTGTTGCTTTCCTTTTCATATTGGATTGACTTGATTTATTACATATTTAATTTCCTCCAACACATCATGTATATTTGTAATCTCTGGCCACTACTTTGCTTCTGGATATATGACCACTAATGATCCTCTGGAACACTGAAAATAATCACTACAAGAAAGGAGGAAAAAGGGAGAAACAGGAAGATAAAATAAGCTGCACCAATAGTAAACAGTAGTAAGATAGCCTCAGTTCAGTTCAGTAGCTCAGTCGTATCTGACTCTTTGCGACCCCATGAATTGCAGCACACCAGGCCTCCCTGTCCATCACCAACTCCCGGAGTTCACTCAGACTCACGTCCATCGAGTCAGTGATGCCATCCAGCCACCTCATCCTCTGGCATCCCCTTCTCCTCCTGCCCCCAATCCCTCCCAGCATCAGAGTCTTTTCCAATGAGTCAACTCTTCACTTGAAGTGGCCAAAGTACTGGAGTTTCAGCTTTAGCATCATTCCTTCCAAAGAAATCCCAGGGCTAATCTCCTTCAGAATGGACTGGTTGGATCTCCTTGCAGTCCAAGGGACTCTCAAGAGTCTTCTCCAACACCATATTTCAAAATCATCAGTTCTTCGGTGCTCAGCCTTCTTCACAGTCCAACTCTCACATCCATACATGACCACAGGAAAAACCATAGCCTTGACTAGACGGACCTTTGTTGGCAAAGTAATGTCTCTGCTTTTGAATATGCTATCTAGGTTGGACATAGCTTTCCTTCCAAGGAGTAAGCGTCTTTTAATTTCATGGCTGCAGTCACCATCTGCAGTGATTTTGGAGCCCCAAAAAATAAAGTCTGACACTGTTTCCACTGTTTCCCCATCTATTTCCCATGAAGTGATGGGACCAGATGCCATGATCTTCGTTTTCTGAATGTTGAGCTTTAAGCCAACTTTTTCACTCTCCACTTTCACTTTCATCAAGAAACCTAAATTTATGAATATATTATATAGAAAAATGATAAATTCCCCAGTTAAAATATGATGATTTCAAAATAACAAACAACATAATTTCACCATATTTTTTTTTAAATTGGGGTATAATTGCTTTACAATGTCCTGTTAGTTTTTGCTGTGCAAAGAAGTGAATCAGCTATACATATACATATATCCCTCCCTTATGGACCTTGCTCCCATATTCTCCCATCCTACCACTCTAGGTCACCATAAAGCATCGAACTGAGCTCCCTGTGCCAAAGAGCAGGTTCCCACTGCTATATGTCTTATTGTTCATGGGGTTCTCAAGGCAAGAATACTGAAGTGGTTTGCAATTCCCTTCTCCAGTGGACCATGTTTTGTCAGAACTCTCCACCATTACCTGTCCATCTTAGTTTGTCCTACACAGCATGGCTCATAGTTTCATCGAGTTAGACAAGGCTGTGGTCCACGTGATGAGTTAGATTAGTTTTCTGTGACTGTGGTTTTCACTCTGTCTGCCCTCTGATGAATGAGGATAAGAGGCTTATAGAAGCTTCCTGATGGGAGAGACTGACTGTGGGGGAAAATAGGTCTTGTTCTGATGGGCAGGGCCATGCTCAGTAAATCTTTAATCCAATTTTCTGTTGATGGGTGTGGCTGTGTTCCCTCTCTGTTCTTTGGCCTGAGGCACCAGAGACTCTGGGACACACCCAGGCAAGCCTGGTTCAGTCTCTTGTGGGGACACTGCTCCTTTCTCTTGGCTCCTGGTATGCACAAATTTTAATTCGTGCCCACGAAGAATCTGTTCCCCCCATCCTGTGGAAATTCTATAATCAAATCCCACTGACCTCCCCAAAGTCAAATTCCCTGGGGGTTCTCATTCTCTTTGCCAGATCCTGTTGGGTCTGGCAACCAATCCAGATCAGGTTGGGAAATCTGTTGTGGGTCCTAGAACTTTCTTAACAGTGCAAGAATTTCTTTGGTAAACTTGTTCTGCAGTTTGTGGGTTGTCTGCTCGGTGGCTCTATGGTGGGACTAATGGTGACCTCCTCCAAGAGGGCTTACGCCACACACTGCATGACCCAGGTCTGCTGCAGCCAGAGGCCCTGTTCCCACGGCAGGCCACTGCTGACTCGTGCCTCTGCAAGACACTCAAACACTCAAAAGCAGGTCTGACTCAGTCTCTGTGGGGTCTCTGGGTCCTGGTGTGCACAATGTATTGTTTGAGCCCTCTGAGCATCCCTGGCTGGTATGGGGTTTGATTCTAAATTCAATTTCATTCCTCCTATTGTCTTGTTGGAGCTTCTCCTTTGCTCTTGGATGTGGGGTGTATTTTTTTGGTAGAATCCAACATTCTCCTGTCAATGGTTGTTCAGCAATGAATTGCCATTTTGGAGTTCTAGCAGGAGAAGATGAGCGCACATCTTTCTACTCCACCATCATTTTGAAAAATACATTCAAGGGATTATATCTGATCGACAGAGTGCCTGAAGAACTAGGGACAGAGGTTCACAACATTGTACAGGAGGCAGTGATCAATACTATCTCCCAAAAAAGGAAATGCAAAAGGCAAAATTATTGTTTGAGGAGGCCTTAAAAGATGAGAAAAGAAGAGAAGAGAAAGGCAAAGGAGAAGAGGAAAGGTATATCCATCTGAATGCAGAGTTCCAAAGAATAGCAAGGAGAGATAAGAAAGCCTTCCTCAGTGATCAATGCAAAGAAATAGAGGAAAACAATAGGATGGGAAAGACTAGAAGTCTCTTCAAGAAGATAGGATACCAAGGGAACATTTCATGCAAAGATGGGCTCAATAAAAGACAGAAATAATATGGACCTAACAGAAGCAGAAGATATTAAGAAGAAGTGGCAAGAATACACAGAAGAGCTATACAAAAAAGATCTTCATGACCCAGATAATCAAGATGGTGTGATCACTCACCTAGAGCCAGACATCCTGGAGTGCAATGTTAAGTGGGCCTTAGGAAGCATCTCTATGAACAAAGCTAGTGGAGGTGATGGAATTCCAGTTGATCTATTTCAAGTCCTAAAAGATGATGCTGTGAAAATGCTGCACTCAATATGTCAGTAAATTTGGAAAACCCAGCAGTGGCCACAGGACTGGGAAAAGTCAGTTTTCATTACAATCCTAAAGAAAGGCAACACCAAAGAATGTTCAAACTACTGCACAATTGCACTCATTTCACAGGCTAGCAAAGTAATGCCCCAAATTCTCAAAGTGAAGCTTCCACAGTACGTGAACCAAGTACTTCCAGATGTTCAAGCTGGTTTTAGAAAAGGCAGAGGAACCAGAGATCAAATGGCCAACATCTGTTGGATCATCAAAAAAGCAAGAGAGTTCCAGAAACGCATCTAATTTTGCTTTATTCACTATGCTGAAGCCTTTGACTGTGTGCATCACAACAAACTGTGGAAAATTCTTAAGGAGATGGGAATACCAGACCACTTGATCTGTCTCTTGAGAAATTTGTATGCAGGTCAAGAAGCAATAGTTAGAATAGACATGGAACAACAGACTGGTTCCAAATCAGTAAAGGAGTGTGTCAAGGCTGTATATTGTTACCCTGCTTATTTAACTAACATGAAGAGTACATCATACAAAATCCCAGGGTGGAAGAAGCACAAGCTGGAATGAAGATTGCCAGGAGAAATATCAATAACTTCAGATAAGCCAATGACATCACCCTTATGTCAGAAACCAAAGAGGAACTGAAGAGCCTCTTGATGAAAGTGAAAGAGGAGAGTGAAAAAACTGGCTTAAAACTCAACATTCAGAAAGCTAAGATCATGGCATCTGGTCCCATCACTTCATGGAAAATAGATGGGGACACAATGAAAACAGTGACAGACTTTCTTTTCTTGGGCTCCCAAATCACTGCAAATGGTGACTGCAGCCATGAAATTAAAAGACACTTCCTCCCTAGGAAAAAAGCTATGACAAACCTAGACAGCATATTAAAAAGCAGAGACATTACTTTGCCAACAAAGGTCCATCTTGTCAAAGCTATGGAATTTTTCTAGTAGTGATGTATGGATGTGAGAGTTGGACCATAAAGAAAGCTGAGTGCCCAAGAATTGATGCTTTTGACCTGTGGTGTTGGCAAAGACTCTTGAGCGTCCCTTGGACTGCAAGGAGATCTAACCAGTCAATCCTAAAGGAAATCAGTTCTGAATATTCATTGGAAGGACTGATGCTGAAGGTGAAACTCCAGTACTTTGGCCACCTAATATGAAGAACCTATTCATTGGAAAAGACCTTGATGCTGGTAAAGATTGAAGGCAGGAGGAAAAGGGGACGACAGAGGAGATGGTTGGATGGCATTACTGACTCAAAGGACATGAGTTTGAGTAAACTCCGTGAGTTGGTGATGCACAGGGAAGCCTGGTGTGCTGCAGTCCATGGGGTCACAAACAGTCGGACAAGACTGAGTGACTGAACTGACTGACTGATCTATCTTACACAGGGCAGTGTACTTAAGTCAATCCCAATTCCCTAATTCATTCCATACCCACTACCCCTTACCACCATGACTGCATGTCTCTTCCCTATGTCTGCATCTCTGTCTTTCCCTGATATGCCTTTTATAATAGATACAAGTAAACAAGCAAAAGAAGGAAGAAGATACATCATGTAAACACCAACACATTAACTCTGCTAAAGTGAAAGAAACTATCCCAACCCATAGAATTTTCAACACCAAGAGTAAACCTCTTAAGGTAAATTTTGAAATTTGAGTAATTATAATATGTCAGGGTTTCCCTGATAGCTCAGCTGGTAAAGAAACTGTCTGCAGTGCAAGAGACCTTGATGCAATTCCTGGGTCAGAAAGATCCCCTGGAGAAAGGATAAGCCTCCCACTCCAGTATTCTTGGACTTCCCTGGTTGCTCAGCTGGTAAAGAATCAGTCTGTAATGTAGGAGACCTGGGTTCGATCCCTGGGTTGGGAAGATCCCCTGGAGGGCAGCATGGCACCCACTCCAGTATTCTTGCCTGGAGAATCCCCATGAATAGTGGAGCCTTGTGGGCTACAGTCCATGGGGTCTCAAAGAGTCAGACATGACTAAGTGACTGAGCACAGCACAGCATGGTATGTCATTGTAGTTTCAACAGTTTTAATAAATGCCCCACTCTGGTGGGGGATTTTGACAATGGGAGAGGCTATGCATGAAGTAGATGGACAAATCTCTTTATTTTCTTCTAAAATATCCTGTGAACCTATAACTCCTCTAAAAACTCAAGTCTTAATTTAAAAAAATGAAAGAAAATAACATTGAGTTAAAAGGTTTTTAGTAGAACCGAACAGAGATTTTAATAGTAGTATAGTTTTATTTGACCAATAAATAAATCCAGAATTATAATGAGAAAGTTCAACACAACTTTATCAGGAATTGATTAATCTATTAGTATACAAAAAATCAGTAGGCTTAAGGAATATTTGAATAACATGACTAGCAAAGCTGACATAATTGTCACAGTTATGATATTCAATACTATACACCAAAACTGTGGCATGTATAATTATAGTGTACACAGATCATTTGCAAAGCAAGATTAACTTCTTATCCACAAAATAAATCTCTACAAATTTCAAAGAATGTCATGTGGAGTATTTTTCTGATTACAGTAAAAGGCAACTAGAAATCAGCTTAAAGATGTTTTTAAGGTCCATTTATAATAGACAATTTTTGAAATACTTTTGCTGTAAGACATTGATTTAAAATACAATTAATAATAAAAAGTATCTGGAACTGAATGGTAAAAAATCTGTGGAATGCAGTCAAAACTGGGCTTAGAGGGAAATGGACAGCCTTTGTTGTTGTTGTTCAGCCACTCAGTCATGTCTGCCTCCTTGTGACTCCATGGACTGCAGCATCCCAGGCTTCCCTGTCTTTCTGGAGTTTGCTCAAACTCACGTCCATTGAGTTGATGATGCTATCCAACGATCTCATCCTCTGTCACCCCTTTTCCTCCTGCGCTTAATCTTTCCGAGCGTCAGGGTCTTTTCCAATGAGTTGGCTCTTCACAGCAGGTAGCCAAATGTTAATGAAGAAATTAGAAAAAAGCTGGTGGAAAAATTAACAATAAACTTCAACAGGTTAGATAAACATGTCTCATTGCTCAAAAAACAAGGAGAAAAAAATTAAAGTAGCAAGTATACATACAATAGTAAAGAGAGGAATGTTTCCTTGTAAGGGATATGCTACTGAGTCATGGGTATTTTCCTTCAGGCTATTAAAGCAAGACTATCCAGGGACTTCCCTTGTGGTCCAGTGGTTTAGACTCTGCACTTCTAATGCAGGGAGGGCTGGTTCTATCCCTGATCTAAGATCCCACATGCCTTGTGATGCAGCCAGGAAAACAAAAAATAAAAAAGCCAGATGCCCCATAGGTGATAAACTATGAGTTCTTGCTCAGTTCATAAGATTAGTTCCTTGTTGATATTTATTTTCAATTATGAGTAACACTTAAGAGTTGAACACTCTGGATGCAATTCCTGCTCTACTAATTATTATCAACTGTTTTGGCTGTTTTGGCCACTGGGCAAACAATCATTTCTGTTTCTTAGTTTTCTCATTTATCTAATGAGACCATTACGTATCTCCTTCATTGAATTATCATGGGTCTATTTGATATACTTGGCACAATACCTGGGATACAATAGGCTACTCAAATGCACAATTTTCATGTGCATCATTATGTAATTCCAAACCCTCTCTTCCATGACATTTGAGAATTCTGTAATCTGGCTGTGTCTATTTTTTAGGTAACACAAAGAAAAGCTATATTGAGCTACATGCAGCCTTCCAAACATAAAGTTAAAAAAAAAGTAAAAGTGTTAGTCACTCAGTCGTATCTGACTCTTTGCTACCCCACGGACTGTAGACCTCTAGGCTCCGCTGTCCATGAGGTTCTCCAGGCATGAACACTGAAACTGGTTGCCATTCCCTTCTCCAGGGAATCTTCTCAACCCAGGTATTAGACGTGGTCTCCTGCATTGTAAGCAGATTCTTTATGTTAAATCCCCAAGGTTTTGCTGGTGCTGTTTCTTTTTCCTGAATGCTTTTAATACCATTGTCTGTGTGGCATCTGCTGCTAACTAGTCAAATGAAGTTCGAAAATTGCCTCTACTATGGAATATTGCTGACTATTTCCCTCTATTATATCAGCTGTTATTTAATCTCTCAGTCATGTCTGACTCTTTGCGACCCCTTGATCTATAGCCTCCCAGGGTTCTTTGTCCATGGGATTTTCCAGGCAGGAATACTGGAGTGAGTTGCCATTTCCTTCTCCAGGGGATCCCTACCCAAGGATGGAGCATGCATGTCTTGCATTGGCAGGCAGATTCTTTACCACTGAGCCCCCAGGGAAGCCAATTATATAAGTAGGTTCTCAATATTTCATGAATATAGAATTGATTATATAGTCTGATGAAGCAGAAATATTTAACAATAAACAAAATTGCTAAAACAATACTATCGGTTGTTCTTTATATAATTTTTCTTATGTGTACTTTCTACCTTTCATAATTCAAATAAACATCTTGTTCAGCTACTGTTGAATATTCAGTTGACATCTTTATTAAGCTGTTCACAATGACACCTGGATCTCTTTCCTTAGAAATTAAAACACATTTGAAACCCATCAATGTCTGGCAAAATTTTCATTTGTTTCTCTACCATTCATTAGCTCCTTCTTTTCTAGGTTGAATTATTTCTTCTGTGGAAATTCCCATTAGAAAAAGACTATATATACCATCAAATTCAGAATACAAAACTCTTTTCTAGGATTGATCCACTGCTGTATTTCAGAAATAATATGTTGTGATATTGTGAAATATGCATAATAACTATCTTACTATGAATATGTCATAGAGAATAGAAGATATTTATAATATAGTTTAAAATGATAATGTAGATTATTTAAGGAATTAAGAAAAATAATTTTCAAAAGTTAAATCCAAAAAAAATGCCATAATAATAATATGCTGTGACCATCAATGAAAATGAAACCTCATTCAGGTTATTCATAGGTGAACCATGCTTAAATCTCATTGTTTCCAATGAAGGAAAAATATTTTAGTTAAATGATAGGGAAGGTAATCAGTTTTATCTTTTAGGCTTTTACAGTGAAATTTAACATATAACTTTGTTTAGTTGACTAAATTTTTTAAGTGAACGCCTATGAACTTATATTTTCCAGTGCTAAGTAGAGCACTCTATCAAATATTGTGAATGGGGTTAAGGAGAAAAACAGGTTTCTTATCATTTTTTATAACAATTTTTTAAAATATCCAAGATTTTAAATATTCAAGATTTTTAAAATATCCCCCAATCCAATACTTATACTGGCTTTTTAACAGAGTTTTATTTTTTTCTGTCTTCTAATTGGAGAAATCTTCACAGATGAACTTTGCACCTTAAACATTTAAATTATATTGGCTTTTTAAAGAGAAATGATTAGATCAAGTGGATTAAAGACACTTCATTTCTACAAACAAATATCATTGTGTTTAAGTTAAAGTTCTTCTGCTTCCATAGGTTTATGTTATCCTGCTCTCTGAGATATTTTCTCAACCGAACTGTCAACCTTCTGAAGATAATATCTTTCCTAAAGATCATCAATATATTGCTTTTCAGAACTGTTTTAAGTTTATAGAAAAATTGAGCGGTAATACAATGAATCCTTTTCATACCCCTTCCCTGTTCAGTTTCCACATCATTAACACCTTTCACTTGTTCCAAATAGTGAACTAACATTGTTATATTATTATTAACTGAAGTCCATAGTTCACATTAGAGTTCATTCTTTTGCTACAAGTTATTCGGATACTGGCAAATGTGTAATGTCATGTATTTACCATTGTAGCATAATATAGAATAGATCCAGCACTATAAACAGAAAGTAAATGTTCCCTGCGCTTTACCTATTCCTCTTTCTTCCACTCTCCATTTCCTCAAAGAGCTAGCAACCACTGATCATTTTCACATTTGTATAGTTTTGACTTTGTGGATTGACTTTTCACTTATTATGCAATATTCATTTTAAATTTCTCCATACTTTTCTGTAGCTTAAGCTTATTTTTTGGTTGTTACTGAATAATATTCTATTGTATGGATATACCACTGCTTCCTATTCATTCACCAGTTAAGGGACATAAAGATTGTTTCTAGTTTTGACAATTAAAAGTAAAGTTCTTGTAAACATTCATGAGCAGGTGTTGTGTAAATATGTTTTCAACTCTTTGGAGTAAATACCCAGAGAAGAGGTTATAGGTCTATAGGGTTAAACTATGTTTAACTTCGTAAGAAACTGAAAAATTGTATCATGAATAAGTTGTACCATTTTGTAATACCACTAGCAATGAAGGAGAATTCTGGTTGTTCCACCCACCTCCTCACCTGTATTTGGTATTGTCAGTGTTTTGGGTTTTCACCCTTTGAAAAGATGTATAATGGTATCTCATTGTTGTATTAACTTGCAGTTTCCTAATGACATATGGTAAGCATCTTTCCCTATGCTAGTTTGCCAATTGTATATTTTGAGGAAATGTCTGTTCAGATCCTTTGTCTATTTTTTCATTGTTGTTGTTGCTGTTCAGTTGCTAAGTCATGTCCAACTCTTTGCAACCATATTGGGTTTCTTTATTTTGGATTGTTGAGTTTGAGTTCTTTGTATATTTTGAATGCAAATCTTATATCATTTGTGTGTTTTTCTAATATCTTAAGCTGTGGCTTGTCTTTTAATTATCTTAATGGGGACTTTTGCAGAAGTTTGCTTTTTTTTCAGTTCTAATGAGTCCAACTTATCAGTTAATCTTACATGGATCATGCTTCTGATGTTATATTTAAAAAAAAAAAAAGGTCAGCAAGTGGATCTCCTATGTTATTTTCTAGAATCTTTGTAGTCATATGTTTTAATTTTTGGACTGTGATAACTTGAGTTAATTTTTGTGAAAGTGTCTATTTTTACTTGCACATGAGTATACAGTTGTTCCAGAATCATTTGTTGAAAAGACTAACCTTTCTGTTTTCAATTTCTTTTGCTCCTTTTTTGAAGATCAGTTGCTTATATTTGTGAGAGTCTATTCAATATTATGAGTTGCTTAAATTATGTGCTCTTTATTCTGTTCCATTAATTTATTTTTCTACTCTTTTACCATTTTGTACTGTATTGATTATCTTATCTTTACAGTAATTTTTGATGTCAGGAAATGTCATTACTCTGAAACTGTTTTCTTCAGGATTTTGTTGGTTATTCTGGGCCTTTAATATTTCCATAGAAACTTTAAAAAATCAGTTTGTGAATATGCACAAAATAATATGCTGGGGTTTTTTTATTATTATGCTGAATGTACAGATTAATTTGGAAAGAAGTGGCATTTTGACCATACTGAGTCTTCTTATACATGAACATAGTATATGTATTTATTTAGATAATTTACTATTCTTTCCACAGATTTAGTAGTTTTTCTTGTATAGATTTGTACACATTTGTTAGATTTAAATGTAAAGCACTTCATTTCTTTGGTGTTACAGCTTTCTATTTGTTACTTTTGCTCTGTTTCATCTTTATCTTCCCCTGTTCTGCCTTCCCTTGTTTAATCGAGCATTTTATATGAATCTATTTCTTTTCTTTTTTATCATATCAATTTTATATCTATTTTAAAAATTACTGGCTGCCATAAGAATTGAAATATCTGTTTAAAGCTAATATAACTCTGTTTACATAATACTATAGCACTCACTCTCCCTCCATCCCTTATAATATGAAGAAGGAAAAAAAAAAAACTACTAAACAGTGGATTGTGAGGACAGATATCAGCAGCAGAGGTATACTAAATCATTTGTGTGTATTTTGGGAAGTGGTTTGGTAACCACGTACAGCAAACTTCAACTTTCATTTACTGTAAGCAGCAAGGAGAAAACAGATGACACCAACAACACTCTGCATGGAAATTTTCTTGCTTTAATCATCCAGTTAATTAGGTTCATTTTATATTTTACACTTTACTGCAGATGACTATGTTGTTAAACTTTCTTCAACTAAAATGATGTTTTCCCATTTCTCTAGTTTCTAAAAAAAACCCATCACTTTCCTTATGGTCCCCACTGGCAGTATCTCCAAAGTCCATCAGCCTTCCAGTCAAGATACTAACTCTCTCATAAGAGCACTTTCAGCTTCAGCTCATTGTCTGAATTTAAAATTCTCCCCACCTTAGTTACTTGTTGAAGCAACTTTACACATACAGCTTTTCTAGGTCTGTATTAGTCATTTATAACTGAGTAAGATATTATCCTCAAATGTAGTAACTGAAAACAATAAAAATGTATTATTTCACACATTTTTTTAAGTCAATCAGGAATTGAGCAATCATCCTTCTAGGTGGTTTTAGCTAAGTGTCACTCAGGAGGTTGTAGCCAATATGTTGATTTAGGCTGGTTATCTGGAAGCTCCACTGGGGCTGGAGAGTCTGATTCCAACCTGGATCATCCATATGGGAGATTTCAGATTCCCACCACATGTACCTCCATAGGCTTCTGGAATATCTTCATGTCTTTTTATCTGACTTCTCCCAAATAAAGTTTTCCCAAAGGGAGCAAGAGAGGAATCACAATTTCTTTTTGGCTTAGCCTTAGGAGTCACACACCATAATTTCTGCAAAATCATATTAGTTGCCTACGTCAGTTGTATTCAAAAGTGGAAGGCAAATTCTTCAGTGTGAGTAAAAGAAGAAAAGAATCACTGAGGGCCCTTTGTAATCCTATCTTCCACACACTGCTATACTACCTCTTCTTTTCCCCACAATTTTTTGATGTATAATTGACAAATAAAATTCTAAGACAGTGTGCAATGTGATGATACATGTAAATATTTTGAAGGCTTTTCCCTTTTGAGTTAACTACCTCTTGTTCTCAGTAGGTAAAGAATCTGCCTGCAATTCAGGAGACCCAGGTTTGATTCCTGGGTCAGGAAGATCCCCTGGAGAAGGAAATGGCAACCCATTCCAGTATTCTTGCCTGGAGAATCCTCTGGACAGAGGAGCCTGATAGGCTATAGCCCATGAAGTCACAAGAGCCGGACACAATTTAGCAACAAAATCACCACCACCTCTTGTTCAGTGCTTAGAAATAGTCATTTCATATAATTTGTCAAGCTTTCTATTCATTTACAATAGGGAAGTAAATCATACAGGATTTATTCCTTCATGTGTAGAAATGAAACTGTGGTGCCATTTATTGATAGAAAGAACAAAGAGATCAGGTTTAAAAAAGTGGAAATTTTGAAGTCTTACTTTTGGAATACTTAGTAGACCTCCATGTGAGCATTTAAACATTTTTTAAAAATTCAAATTGGTTGTTCATATAAGATGTTTGAACTAAATATATAAACTTGGGGGACATTAGCATGTAAGTGTCTTTTACAGTCATGGGGACAAATGATATCACCGAGGGAAATAAGGAAATCTGAAAATTGAGTTATAGGGTGTATTCCAAAATTTAGAACTTAGAGATGCAAAAGTTTCAGAATGGATACTGAAAAGTCACAACTGGTGAGGCAAGAAGAAAAAAAAAAGTAGAAAACTTCATGTGTAGTCTATATAAGTGTGAGAAAAGTTTTTTAGAAAGAAGAGTACCTAGCTGTGTTAAATACTGACAAGATGAGGTCTGAGAATTGACTATTTGATTTGCGAAGTAGACTCAAAGTCATCTTTTTATCCCAAATCCAGATTCAGAAACATATTCTAAAAAACAAAACAAAACAAAACTTACTTATTGATTCAGATTTGCTGTTAACTTGCACAGTTTAATAAATAACTTTATTTTTCCCCTTCTTTATGATTTCTCATTAAGGAATTGTACTTACTGCCACAGTCTTTTACACACCTTTTGGTTCCAAATGCTAACGTGGGGGGCTCCATCTGCTGTCTCAGCTCTATGATGCTAAAGTGGAACTGGCAGGAGAACTAACAACCGGAGAGGCATATCCTGTATAATGTGCTTTTCTTCGATTCTGGCAAAAATAGAACCTAAACTTTGGCAGGAAATGAAAAAAATTTTGCATTTTGGTTAGTATGTGTGCTTCTTACTTCAAAATATAAAGTGGGACAGCCCCAGGTATAGGTTGAAGACTCAAATAAGTTGCAACACAGCCAATAGTTTTAATGCTTAAATTGGAAAAAGGAAAGAATCTGAGATTATTTTCTCATAATACCATTAACATTAAAGCAAGTAGTATATCCTTATGTAAAAAACATGTATCTATCCAAATAGTTTTAAAATGTCTAAGCTCATATGAATGAGCAATTTGGGAAAAGGTGAAATAAAATTTAAATGGAGATAAAGCCCTTTATATTGCATAATTTAAAATATATGTTGCTTTAAGCAATTTTTTTCAAACAACTACAATATAGATTTAAGTGGCATTAAAAATGATTTTCAGAAATTCTGGTTTGATGTCATATGTCTGGAAGCTTCTGGCACAGTCTTCCAAGATTTATTAAAACTAATTATTATCAAAAAAGGAACAGAACTCAAAACCATATTTCTGACTATGTGGTTAATATAGTTATGAATCACAACTGATTAAGAAAAATGGAGTCAAACATAGAAAAATGAACTTGGACTCTGACAAGTCATCATTTATTAGTTTCTTCTTGTGGAACACAAAGTCCTTTGGAAAAAAGCGTACATCTCCTGTTGTTTATTTAATTTCCTTTTCTAGCAAAACAGGGGAAAAGTATACATCTTTTGTTTTCTCCATTCCCCATTCCCCCACCCCCAGAAAGTCAGGGCTTATATCAAGTGGAAAACTAGCTAGCTCTCTATTATGTGGTCTTTTACCAAAACCTGAGATCAGTGTAACAACCCCTCTTATGCCCTGACAGTTCTGATTCTGATTTAGTGTATCTGGAGTTGGCTTCAGTTCAGTTCAGTTCAATTCAGTCACTCAGTCGTGTCTGACGCTTTGCTACCCCATGACTGCAGCACGCTGGGCCTCCCTGTCCATCACCAACTCCCGGAGTTGACTCAAACTCATGTCCATTGAGGCGGTGATGCCATCCAGCCATCTCATTCTCTGTCATCCCCTTCTCCTCCCACCTTCAATCTTTCTCAGTATGAGGGTCTTTACAAATGAGTCAGTTCTTCACATCAGGAGACCAAAAGGGTATTGGAGTTTCAGCTTCAACATAAGTCCTTCCAATGAATATTTAGGACTGATTTCCTTTAGGATAGACTGGTTTGATCTCCTTGCAGTTCAAAGGACTCTCAAGAGTCTTCTCCAATGCCACAGTTCTAAAGCATCAATTATTCAGTGCTCAGCTTTATTTATAGTCCAACTATCACATCCATACATGACTACTGGAAAAACCATAGCTTTGACTAGATGGACCTTTGTTGACAAAATAATGTCTCTGCTTTTGAATATGCTGTCTAGGTTGGTCATAGCTTTTCTTCCAAGGAGTAGTTCAGTTCAGTCGCTCAATGGTGTCCGACTCTTTGCGACCCCATGAATCACAACACGCCAGGCCTCCCTGTCCATCACCAACTCCTGGATTTCACCCAGACTCACGTCCATCGAGTCAGTGATGCCATCCAGCCATCTCATCCTCTGTGGTCCTCTTCTCCTCCTTCCCCCAGTCCCTCCCAGCATCAGAGTCTTTTCCAATGAGTCAACTCTTCGAATGAGGTGGCCAAAGTACTGGAGTTTCAGCTTTAGCATCATTCCTTCCAAAGAAATCCCAGGGCTGATCTCCTTCAGAATGGACTGGTTGGATCTCCTTGCAGTCCAAGGGACTCTCAAGAGTCTTCTCCAACACCACACTTCAAAAGCATCCATTCTTTGGCGCTCAGCCTTCTTCACAGTCCAATTCTCACATCCATACATGACCACAGGAAAAACCATAGCCTTGACTAGATGAACCTTTGTTGGCAAAGTAATGTCTCTGCTTTTGAATATGCTATCTAGGTTGGTCATAACTTTCCTTCCAAGGAGTAAGTGTCTTTTAATTTCATGGCTGCAGTCACAATCTGAAGTGATTTTGGAGCCCCCCAAATAAAATCTCTCACTGTTTCCATTGTTTACCCATCTATTTGCCATGAAGTGATGGGACAAGATGCCATGATCTTAGTTTTCTAAATGTTGAGCTCTAAGCCAGTTTTTTCACTCTCCTCTTTCACTTTCATCAAGAGGCTCTTTAGTTTTTCTTCACTTTCTGCCATAAGAGTGGTGTCATCAGCACATCTGAGGTTATTGATAATTCTCCCAGCAATCTTTATTTCAACTTGTGCTTCAACCAGCCCAGAATTTTGCATGATGTACTCTGCATATAGGTAAAATAAGCAGGGTAACAATATACAGCCTTAACATACTCCTTCCCTGATTTGGAACCAGTCTGTTTTTCCATGTCCGGTTCTAACTGTTGTTTCTTGACCTGCATATAGATTTCTCAGAAGGCAGGTGAGGTTGTCTGGTATTCCCATCTCTTGAAGAATTTTCCACAGCTTGGTGTGATCCACATAGTCAGAAGCTTTGGCGTAGTCAATAAAGCAGAAGTATATGTTTTTCTGGAACTCTCTTGCTTTTTTGATGATCCAACAGATGTTGGCCATTTGATCTCTGATTCCTCTGCTTTTTCTAAATCCACCTTGAACATCTGGAAGTTCTTGGTTCGTGAAAACTGACCTTTTCCAGTCCTGTGGCCACTGCTGAGTTTTCCAAATTTGCTGGCATATTGAGCGCAGCACTTTCACAGCATCGTCTCTTAGGATTTGAAATAACTCAACTGGTATTCCATCACCTCCACTGGCTTTGTTCATAGTGATGCTTCCTAAGGCCCACTTGACTTTGCATTCAAGGATGTCCAGTTCTAGGTGAGTGATCACACCATCATGGTTATCTGGGTCATGAAGATCTTTTATGTATAGTTCTTTTGAGTATTCTTGCCACCTCTTCTTAATATCTTCTACTACTGTTACGTCCATACCATTTCTGTCCTTTATTGTGCCCATATTTGCATGAAATGTTCCCTTGGTATCTCTAATTTTTTTGAAGAGATCTCTAGTCTTTCCATTCTATTGTTTTCCTCTATTTCTTTTACTGATCACTGAGGAAGACCTTCTTATCTCTCCTTGCTATTCTCTGGAACTCTGCATTCAAATGGGTGTATCTTTCCTTTTCTCCTTTGCCTTTTGCTTCTCTTCTTTTCACAGCTATTTATAAGGCCTCCTCAGACTACCATTTGGCTTCTTGCATTTCTTTTTCTTGGGGATGGTCTTGATCCTTCCCTCCTGTACATTTTCACAAACCTCTGTCCAGAGTCCTTTAGGCAATCTACAGATCTAATCCCTTGAATCTATTTGTCATTTCCACTGTATAACCTTAAGGGATTTGATTTAGGTCATACCTGAATGGTTTAGTGGTTTTCCCTACTGTCTTCAGTTTAAGTCTGAATTTGGCAGTAAGGAGTTCATGATCTGAGCCACAGTCATCTCCCAGTCTTGTTTTTGCTCACTGTATAGAGCGTCTCCATCTTTGGATGTTCAGTTCAGTTCAGTCACTCAGTCATGTCTGACTCTTTGCAGCCTCATGAACCACAGCACACCAGGCCTCCCTGTCTATCACCAAATCTCGAAGTCCGCCCAAACCCATGTCCGTTGTTTCGTGATGCCATCCAACTATCTCATCTTCTGTCCTCCCCTTCTCCTCCTGCCCTCAATCTTTCCCAGCATCAGGGTCTTTTCAAATGAGTCAACTCTTCCCATCAGGTGGGCAAAGTATTGGAGTTTCAGCTTCAACATCAGTCCTTCCAATGAACACCCAGAACTGATCTCCTTTAGGATGGACTGGTTGGATCTCCTTGCAGTCCAAGGGACTCTCAAGAGTCTTCTCCAACACCACAGTTCAAAAGCATCAATTCTTCAGCACTCAGCTTTCTTTTTTAAAAACTTTATTTATTAATATTTTAATTCACTTTAATTGGAGGCTAATTACTTTACAATATTGTATTGGTTTTGCCATACATCAACATGAATCCGCCACAGGTGTACACGTGTTCCCAATCCTGAATCCCCCTCCCACCTCTCTCCCCATACCATCCCTCTGGGTCATCCCAGTGCACCAGCCCCAAGCGTCCTGTATTCTGCATGGAACCTGGACTGGCAACTCGTTTCTTATATGATATTATACATGTTTCAATGCCATTCTCCCAAATCATCCCCCTCCCCTTCTCCCACAGAGTCTAAAAGACTGTTCTATACATCTGTGTCTCTTTTGCTGTCTCGCATATAGGGTTATTGTTACCATCTTTCTAAATTCCATATATATGCGTTAGTATACTGTATTGGTGTTTTTCTTTCTGGCTTACTTCACTCTGTATAATCAGCTCCAGATTCATCCACCTCATTAGAACTGATTCAAATGTATTCTTTTTAATGGCTGAGTAATACTCCATTGTGTATATGTACCACAACTTTCTTATCCATTCATCTGCTGATGGACATCTAGGGTGCTTCCATGTCCTGGCTATTATAAACAGTGCTGCAATGAACATCAGGGTACACATGTCTCTTTCAATTCTGGTTTCCTCGGTGTGTGTGCTCAGCAGTGGGATTGCCGGGTCATATGGCAGTTCTATTTCCAGTTTTTTAAGGAATCTCCACACTGTTCTCCATGGTGGCTGTACTAGTTTGCATTCCCACCAACAGTGTAAGAGGGTTCCCTTTTCTCCACATCCTCTCCAGCAGCACTCAGCTTTCTTTATAGTCCAACTCTCACATCCATACACAGCTACTGGAAAAACCATAGCCTTGACTAGATGAACCTTTGTTGACAAAGTAATGTCTCTGCTTTTTAATGTGCTGTCTAGTTTGGTCAGAACTTTCCTTCCAAGAAGCAAGCATCTTTTAATTTCATGGCTGCAATCACCATCTGCAGTGATTTTGGAGCCCAGAAAATTAAAATCTGACACTGTTTCCACTGTTTCCCCATCTATTTGCCATGAAGTGATGGGACTGAATGCCATGATCTTGGGTGTAAAGAATATAATCAATCTGATTTTGGTAATGACCATCTGGTGATGTCCATGTGTAGAGTCTTCTCTTGTGTTGTTGGAAGAGGGTGTTTGCTATGACCAGTGTGTTCTCTTGCAATAATCTGTTAGCCTTTGCCCTGTTTGTTTGTTTGTTTTTTTTTTTTTTTGGTATACCAAGGCCAAACTTGCCTGTTACTCCAGGCATCTTTTGACTTCCTACTTTTGCATTCCAGTCCTCTATAATGAAAAGGACATCTATGTTGGGTGTTAGTTCTAGAAGGTCTTATAGATCTTCATAGAACCATTCAACTTCAGTTTCTTCAGCATTGGTTGGGGGTCCGACTTGGATTACTGTGATATTGAGTAGTTTGCCTTGGAAACGAACAAAGATCATTCTGTTGTTTTTGAGATTGCATAAAAGTACTACATTTCAGACTGTTTTGTTGACTATGATGGCATATATATATAATTTAGAGGGATAGTATTATTTAAAATTCTTAAAGTATTTATTTTTTATTAAAAGTCTTTTATGCCTATCTAGTTTAAAACTTCTGTTCTATGTCATTCAAGTGTCAATCTGAAGGGTAGTCAGAAGTGCAGCACATGCCACCATTTTTTCATATTCCAATGGAACCTATAAATTGTCAAACGTGTTTGAAAAAAAGTGGTATTGCAGCATCATATATTCTGAAAGTTGTGGGTTCACTGAAGCAGAGAGAAAGACAATAGTCTAGGAGTTTAAGTTTTTTATATATTTAATTGGTTTAAATAGAAACAGGCATTGAATATTGAACAAAGGACACCCTCATTATAGTAGAAGTGTTGCAAGTGGAAATCTTCGGCAAGACAGGAAATGGTCTGAGATCTGTGCATATCGACTGGCTCTTTAGAGAATGTTCTGAGACAAGAATTAGATCTGCACAGAAGGTCAGTAGACAATAAGGCAAACTATTCATCATCATGTATATTGATTAATACAAGACATTAAGAAAAAAATGTCCCATCAACAGTAACAAAACAGGCAGGACAAATAAAGCTTTGCTATGGGTATCAGCATCTAGAAGAATGGGAGGAATACTACCCCTTTGAAAAACAGCTACTTCATGATCTATAAGAAAATGTCACAAGAATGCTTGAAAGTGTGTAGGAAGACAGACTGCTACAGCAACATACGTCATAAAGATAAATTAGGCAACTACATGAAATAAAAAGGGATTTAAATAAGATAAATCCAGATTGCAAAGAGAGTAAAGATACAACAGAACTGAAATCTAGATTTGGAGTTGTAAAAAGAAAATTTAAAGTTTTATAATATTAATAGGATAGGTAGTATAAAGCATGGATGTGAAATCCCATCCATGGTCATAGAGGAAAATGATCAGGAAAAGGAATAAATGGGATTAAAGGTAGTGAGTATAGAGGAGAGAAAATATACTAACTTTATGTGCTAACTGATGTCTTTAAGGGGCCAAAACAAATGTAACAGCAGCAAAAGCCAAGATGTTTCTCATATTTTTAACCACTTTTTAAAATTTTTAAACTTTTGCTTTCTATTAAGTTCATTCCATTTTATGAATCCTGTGATATAGAGGCCACCTTATTTTGCTTTCTTCTAGGGATTACTGTAAACCTTTCCAATTTTTTGTCTAAATCATTCAGTAGATGCTTTTTCAAGAGTATGTATCTAATGGAAATTCATCCTTTTATTAGTAAAATTTACTCAGTCATTTTAAAAATTATTCAGTCATATCTCAAGACTGAATCTATAATTTCATATCTTAGATGTTTTAATAGCTATATTTATTCATTCAATTATCTATAATTTCTTATTTTTGCTTTTTCTGTTCTCATTCTGCCAAAGAAATTTTGACATATATGATCCGGTCCTGATACACCTATCCACAGATTATTAGCTCTTTAAAATCAGGGAATTAATGGGGCTTAGGTATATTTGGTTTTCTGTTCTAAAAAGAGCAAGATTATACGTGCACCTATAATAGATGTCCTGCTTTAATCTAGCCCCTTCTTTGGTGAGTTTGTCTGAAATTCCTTTAAATTATAGGTTTTTCATAGTTCCTTTCCTTAACATAGAGGGTGAATGTACTTATAAATGTCTTTTTTTCCCCATAATTTTGTATGCCTGTGATTGTGGTGGAAGGAGACAAATTGTCAAATAATGGAGATTAAATGAAATCTCCAATGATGATATCTATTTTTATTTCAGGAAATGTTTGTTCTTTTTTGTGATGAAGAAATTTTTATTTTGTTCACTGAGCAACTTGATTCATTACATTTATTTCTTTTATCTATTATCTAAAAATATGTTCACTTTATTTAAATTCCAGTTTTATATTTCATTCCAGAGCTAATTAACAAAAACATTCCTGATGACTCCTCTTTTCAGTTGGTTAAGACCTAAGTAAATTACCTAAAACCATTGTGCATCAGATCAGATCAGATCAGTCGCTAAGTCGTGTCTGACTCTTTGCGACCCCATGAATCGCAGTACGCCAGGCCTCCCTGTCCATCACCAACTCCCGGAGTTCACTCAGACTCACATCCATCGAGTCAGTGATGCCATCCAGCCATCTCATCCTTTGTCGTCCCCTTCTCCTCCTGCCCCCAATCCCTCCCAGCATCAGAGTCTTTTCCAATGAGTCAACTCTTCGCATGAGGTGGCCAAAGTACTGGAGTTTCAGCTTTCGCATCATTCCTTCCAAAGAAATCCCAGGGCTGATCTCCTTCAGAATGGACTGGTTGGATCTCCTTGCAGTCCAAGGGACTCTCAAGAGTCTTCTCCAACACCATAGTTCAAAAGCATCAATTCTTCGGCACTCAGCCTTCTTCACAGTCCAACTCTCACATCCATATGTGACCACAGGAAAAACCATAGCCTTGACTAGACAAACTTTTTGGCAAAGTAATGTCTCTGCTTTTGAATATGCTATCTAGGTTGGTCATAACTTTCCTTCCAAGGAGTAAGCGTCTCTTAATTTCATGGCTGCAGTCAACATCTGCAATGATTTTGGAGCCCCCAAAAATAAAGTCTGACATTGTTTCCACTGTTTCCCCATCTATTTCCCATGAAGTGATGGGACCAGATGCCATGATCTTCATTTTCTGAATGTTGGGCTTTAAGCCAACTTTCTCACTCTCCACTTTCACTTTCATCAAGAGGCTTTTTAGTTCCTCTTCACTTTCTGCCATAAGGATGGTGTCATCTGCATATCTGAGGTTATTGATATTTCTCCCAGCAATCTTGATTCCAGCTTGTGTTTCTTCCAGTCCAGCATTTCTCATGATGTACTCTGCATATAAGTTAAATAAACAGGGTGACAATATACAGCCTTGCTGCTAAGTCACTTCAGTAGTGTCCGACTTTGCGACCCCATGGACGACAGCCCACCAGGCTCTCCCGTCCCTGGGATTCTCCAGGCAAGAACATTGGAGTGGGTTGCCATTTCCTTCTCCAAGACATGAAAGTGAAAAGTGAAAGTGAAGTCACTCAGTCATGTCCGACTCTTCGCAACCCCATGGATTGCAGCCCACCAGGCTTCTCCGCCCATGGGATTTTCCAGACAAGAGTACTGGAGTGGGGTGCCATTGCCTCCTCCAATACAGCCTTGACGTACTCCTTTTCCTATTTGGAACCAGTCTGTTGTTCCATGTCCAGTTCTAACTGTTGCTTCCTGACCTGCATACAAATTTCTCAAGAGGCAGATCAGGTGGTCTGGTATTCCCATCTCTTTCAGAATTTTCCACAGTTTATTGTGATAGTGTCAAATATTGTAGAAAATCATTTGATGAAAATAATCTTCTCAGGCTGACAAAATGCTTATATCTTTATTTTTCATTCACACCTTATACTATATGGTTTAAAACTGTATTTAAAATGGATAACCAATAAGGACTTACTGTATAGTATGGGGAAATCTGCTCAGTGTTATGTGGCAGCCTGGATGGGAGGAGAGTTTGGGGGAGAATGGATACATATATATGTATGGCTGAGTCACTCGCCTATGCATATGAAACTCTCACAACATTGTTAATGGACTATAACAATATAAAGTAAAAAGCTTTTGTTAAAAAAATAAAAGTTGCAATAATCATCATGGAAGTGTCAACCCCATGGAAGTGTCAACCCCTCAGTAGGGTTTTATGTGGAAATTTCAGGGTGCTGGTTTTCTAGACCCATTTGTTTCTGTGAATTATTCTGTTTGGAGTCCTCTGTACTGTGTATGATCAACTTGGGAGTCTGCCTTCTTGTTTGGTCTGGGGCATTTTCATGGGTTATGCTGGTCTGATCAGCATGAATGTTCCAGAAGAGGCACCACAGGTGTGGTGACCTCATAAGGATTTCATGCTAAAGGAGGAGTTTAAACTCAATAAATTCTTTGATTATACATTCAATTTACACATTTTTGACATGAGCCTTTCTTCCATTTTTAGCCATATTTTCTTTATTTCATTTCAATAAATTATTACTTCAGTTAGCCTGCACATCAAAAATAAATAAAATAAAATCCTGACTTCACACTTATGTGACATTGAAAGTTACTTAACCCCTCAGTGCTAAGTTTTTGCATCTGAGAAATAAAGTATCTTTTGTCATGACATTTGCCCATAGTTCAAATACGATAAATTGAAGTGAAAATGTGGCATTTTAGGAGGCCCTCTTCATAATGAGAGTTGGACCATAAAGAAGGCTGAGCACTGAAGAATTGATGCTTTTGAATTGTGGAGAAGAGTCCCTTGGATAGCAATAAGATCAAACTAGTCAATCCTAAAGGAAATCAACACTGAATATTCATTAGAAAGACTGTTGCTGTAGCTCTAATACTTTGGCCACCTGATGAGAAAAGCTGATTCATTGAAGAAGACCCTGATGCTTGGAAAGATTGAAGGCAGGAGGAGAAAGGGGTAGCAGAGGATGAGATAGTTAGATAACATCACTGACTCAATGGTCATGAATTTGAGCAAACTTCAGGAGACAATGGAGGACAGAGGAGCCTGGCATGCTACAGTCCATGGGGTAACAAAGAGTTGGACATGACTTAGTGACTGAACAACAACAACTTCACAATAAGCTAGAAATAAAAGGACCACTGTCAATGAAGGCTGAACAAGAATTAAATATTTCTACCTTCCCCAACTTTCAGAGCCACTAGCTAAGTTTGCCAAGAAGCTGAGTTAGAGTAGGTGAAGTAAGAACAAGCATGCAGAAACTCAAGATGGGGGGCATAGATTTGTATCCAGTAGCGCATAGCTTGGGTAGGCCAGATAAACTCAAAGCAATGGATTTGGTTTGCAGCAGTCAGCAACTGATGGTGACCCATGCTCCTGAGGGAAGTAAATGTAAACCCTCTGGATGCAGCCAGAGAAGAGGATGGAATGAACTGAGAGAGTAGTACTGTCATATATACACCCCCATGTGTAAAAGAAATAGCTAGTGGAAAGCTGCTGTATAGCACAGGAAATTCAACTTGGGGCTCTGTGAAGATCTAGAGGGATGGGATTGGGTAAGGTGGGAGGGAGGCTTAAAAGGGAGAGGATATACACACACACACACACACACACACACATATACGTATGCTAAGTCGCTTCAGTTGTGTCCAACTCTGTGTGACCCCATAAACAGCAGCCCACTAGGCCCCTCTGTCCCTGGGATTCTCCAGGCAAGAATACTGGAATGGGTTGCCATTTCCTTCTCCAGTGCATGAAAGTGAAAAGTGAAAGTGAAGTTACTCAGTCGTGCCCGACTCTTAGCGACCCCATGGACTGCAGCCTACCAGGCTTCTCCGTCCATGAGATTTTCCAAGCAAGAGTACTGGAGTGGGGTGCCATTGCCTTCTCCGATATATATATATATATGTATATGTGTATATATATATATATATACATATACATACTACAACTGATTCACATTGTTGTATAGCAGATACTAACACAATATTGTAAAGCTATTATCCTCCAATTTTAAAATATGGAAAAAATCTTTATATATATATAAAATACATATATATGTGTGTGTGTGTATATATATATATATATATACACACATACTACAATTGATTCACATTGTTGTATAGCAGATACAAACACAATATTGTAAAGCTATTATCCTCCAATTTTAAAATATGGAAAAAAATCTTTTGTAGCAGAAAACACATTCATCCTAGATCTCAGGGAATTTCCACCAATAACATTTAATTGGAAAACAACACTGCGAGATCTTCTAACACACACACAAAAACACGATTTAAGTGTCTCCAGCAGGTAGTGGGTAAAATATAGGACATAATTAAAAATACTGATGCAAAAAAAAAAAAAAAAGATAGAGGGAAATGAAAGAATGTTGGGAGATAATCTTACATAGGAAAGCTATTTAACTCCAAAATTTCAAGAATGATTACATTTAGTGCAAATGGACTAAATGTTCTTGTTTACTGACTAGCACTTTCCTATTGGGAGCACCACACCAGTTATATGCTGCCTCCAAGAGAAAAATAAAATACAAAATAATGAGCGAAAGTAATGGAATTAAACAAGATGTATGATGCAAACTTTATTTCTAAGTACACATGGAACATCTATCAAAAATTGAATATATAAAAGGATAGAGAATAACTGAAACTCACATACCATTCTGGTGATAGTGTCAGTAGATTTTACCACTTTGGAAAATAGATCAGCACTAACTAGTATACTTGAAGTTAGGCATCCCCATTGGCCCAATAATTGCATCCATGAGGGTATACACTAGTAAAATTCATGCACATGTGCACCTGGAGCCATATACTAGAATATTCATAGCAGCATTGTAATAGCCAAAAACTTAAAGCAATTCAAATGCTCATCAAGAGTAGAATGGAAAAATGAATTTTGAAATATTCATGTAATAGAATATTAAACAATAATGAAAATGAAGAAGCTAAAGTATCAGTGTATGTCTTTTACAAACACAAAGTTGAGTGAGAAAAGCAAAAAGCTAAAAACCCAAAATAGTAGGCTATGATTCTGATTATACAAAGTTCAAAATGAGGAAAAAGAAGACCAGGAGTCAGAAACTATGGCCCGTGGGTCAAATCTGGTCTAACATCTGTTTACGTAAATTGTTTTATTGGAACACATATATGCTCCTTCCTTTATGCATTACTGATGGGGTTTTTTGGCTTCCCTGGTGGCTGAGGCGATAAAGAATCCACCTACAATGTGGGAGACCCAGGTTTGATCCTTGGGTTGGGAAGATCTCCTGAAGAAGGGAATGGCAACCCACTCCAGTATTCCTGCCTAGGAAATCCCATGGACAGAGGAACCTGGTGGGCTCCAGTCCATGGGATTGCAATGAGTCAGACACAACTTAGTGACTAACACTTTGACTTTGACATTGATGGCTTCTTCTTTTTTTTTTTTTTTTGCCTTCCCAGGGACTCAGTAGTAAAGAATCTGTCTGCCAGTGTAGAAGACTTGCAGACTCAGGTTTGATCCCTGGGTCAATAAGATCCTCTGGAGGAGGAAACAGCAACCTGCTCTAGTATTCTTCCTTTCAAAATCCCATGGACAGAGGAACCTGTCCATGAGCTCCAAAGGGTTGCAAAGAGTCAGACATGACTGAGCATGCATATATACGGTTCTTTTTGTGCTATAATCACAGTGTTGGGTAGTTACAACAAAGACTCCTATAGCCTGCAAAGATATATACTTACTATTAATATCCTGCATTTACAGAAAACGTTTCTTGATCCCTTAACTAAACTTCCATTTAGTGATAAATATGTGTTAAGACCTTAAGAAAAAAAAATTAAAGAACACGAAAATAAGTAAGTTTAATTTTTTCTTCTAAGGTTGGCAAAAAGAGATTATGGTCACAAAATAACATTCAAGAGGCCTCTGCAGCCCTGCCAATGTTTTATCTTTTACCTCTGTTAAATGATTATTTCATGTACATTCCCTTTACAAATGTTTATTAAGTTGTGTGTATGCAGCAAATTTGGAAAACACAGAAGTGGCCACAGGATTGGAAAAGGTCAGTTTTCATTCCAATCCCAAAAAAAGGCAATGCCAAAGAATGCTCAAACTACTGCACAATTGCACTCATCTCACACTAATAAAGTAATGCTCAAAATTCTCCAAACCAGGATTCAACAATACTTGAACTGTGAACTTCCAGATGTTCAAGTTGATTTTAGAAAAGGCAGAGGAACCAGGGATCAAATTGCCAACATCTGTTGGATCATCAAAAAGCAAGAGAGTTCCAGAAAAACATCTATTTCTGCTTTATTGACCATGCCAAAGCCTTTAACTGTGTGGATAACTACAAACTGTGGAAAATTCTTAAAGAGATAGGAATACCAGACCACTTGACCTACCTCTTGAGAAACCTGTACACAGGTCAGGAAGCAAGAGTTAGAACTGGACATGAAACAACAGACTGGTTCCAAATAAGAAAAGGAGTACCTCAAGGCTGTATATTGTCACCCTGCTTATATAACTTCTAGGTAGAGTACATCCTGAGAAATGCTGGGCTGGAGGAAGCACAAGCTGGAATCAAGATTGGTGGGAGAAATATCAATAACCTCAAATATGCAAATAACAACACTCTTATGGCAGAAAGTGAAGAACTAAAGAGCTTTTGATGAAAGTGAAAGAGGACAGTGAAGAAGTTGGCTTAAAGCTCAACATTCAGAAAACTAAGATCATGGCATCTGGTTCCATGACTTCATGGGAAATAGATGGGGAAACAGTGGAAATAGTGACAGACTTAATTTTGGGGGGCTCCCAAATCACCACAGATGGTGACTGCAGCCATGAAATTAAAAGACGCTTACTCCTTGGAAGAAAAGTTATGACCAACCTAGACAGCATATTAAAAAGCAGAGACATTACTTTGTCAACAAAGGTCCATCTAGTCAAGGCTATGGTTTTTCCAGTAGTCATGTATGAATGTGATAGTTGGACTATAAAGAAAGCTGAGTGCCGAAGAATTGATGCTTTTGACCTGTGGTGTTGGAGAAGACTCTTGAGAGTCCCTTGGACTGCAGGGAGATCCAACCAGTCCATCCTAAAGGAAATCTGTCCTGAATATTCATTGGAAGGACTGATACTGAAGCTGAAATTCCAATAGTTTGGCCACCTGATGTGAAGAAATGACTCATTGGAAAAGAGTCTGATGCTGGGAAAGATTGGAGGTATGGAGAAGGGGACAACAGAGGATGAGATGGTTGGATGGCATCACTGACTCAATGGACATGAGTTTGAATAGGCTTTTGGAGCTGGTGATGGACAGGGAGGCCTGGTGTACTGCAGTCCACAGGGTCACAAAGAGTCAGACACAACTGAGCGGCTGGACTAATTTAATTCACTTATGTCTATTTTAGGGTAGTTATACTTTTTAAATTAATTTTTATTGGAAAACAGTTTACAATTACAACATTGTAAAATAGCTTTACAATGTTGTGTTCATTTATGCTATACATAAAAGTGAACCAGCCATACACACACACACACACACACACACACACACACGGGATTCCCAGGTGACTCAGTGGTAAAGATTTTGCCTGCCATAGGAGACTTGACTTCAATTGCTGGGTTGGGAAGATCCCCTGGTGGTAGAATGCCAACCCACTTCAGTATTCTTGCCTGGAAAATCCCATGGACAAAGGAGCCTGGTGGGCTACAGTCCATGGGGTCTCAAAGAGTCTGACATGACTTAGGCATTGAGCACATGCACACACACACACAGACACACACACACACAGATATATCCCCTTTTATTGAATTTCCTCCCATTTAGGTCACGACAGAGCATTGAATAGAGTTCCCTGTGATACACAGTCTATTCTATATATGTCAATCCCACATTTTCACAGTACTTTATAATTAAATATCTTTAATATGTCTTAAAGGAAAATGGAAACAAATCAAAAACAAAGAAATAAACCAACAATGTGCTAGGACTTTTCATAAACATGTAACCCTGAATTTCATTTGTTCATTTTTCTGATTTCACCATTCAAATTCTGCAGCTTCCCCAATGGGCAGAAAATATATAACTTGCAGTTAAAAAGTGCCTTTAACTTCTCACCAAATAGAGCAGATATCTAACAGATCTTCAGATCGATTGTGATCTATTATAGATCTTTATATTAAATCCCTTGAAATCGGAACTCATCTTCTATTCATTTTCTTCTCTTGTGCTCTGCCTAGAAAATACAAATAAGTATAAATACAATTTTTGTTGAATTTATTGTTGAACATCGCTCACTTGTTTCTAGTCCGAACAGCTAAGATTCTAAATGCAGATCAAACATAATCTCACATCCTCTACATGTTCTTTTTTCTTTTTGCAAAACAGGGGTAAATAAATCTAACTAAATTTTTAACTCTACTTATTAGAAATATTGTAACACAGACTATTAGAACTGTATGTAAGGGGACCAAGTTTTAAAACTATTTCCAGAAATGTGAATTTTCCCATTTTATACACATTTGTAATTGAGCCACCAGCATAACATTAGGTAGACATGCTGGGTTGACATAAAGCCTGTTCCAAGTTTGGAGTCAATTGAAGTTCTGAAGTTTTGTGGGAATGTGACGTGCTGGTTTGGGGCTCCAAAACTTACATTTCTCCAGATGGAGTGTTGTTAATATTCTGGATTTGTGGCATTGCAGTATTTTGAAACAAATAAAATGAAGCAGTAAAAAGTAAGTTTGTTTGCCATATGGCTGTTTATTTCTGTGTGTAGAGCTTAACTGTGAAATAGATGGCTCTTCAATATGGGACAGCCATGTAGTCATACCGGTGCACCTGTTTTTAGCACAAAGAATCCTTCTTTTAAAGATGACATTAAATTCACAGTATTATGATCTGAAGAATTTTTCTCATCATTTATGAAATGGTGGTGAGCAGTCTAGCTTATAAGATTTGGAAAATAAGATGATATAGTTATAGCTCATACCCTTTAAAATATATGTATTATTTAAATATGAAAAAAGACCATTTTAGGTAAAAGATTATGACAAATAGGAAATGTGACTGTTAATACTCTGAGGGAGGCTTGTGTTCCAGTTCTACCTGTGACAGAGATTTTGAAAGTAGCCTTGAGCAGGAAATGACATTTCTCTATCTCATCTATTCTACTTTTATAATTGGGATTTAAATAATAGAATCACAGAGTCATAGATTTCTTAAAATTTGATCTAGGTTTGCTCCAGGAAAGATACAATGAAGATTCCAAAAGAGGCAACAAATTCTTTCTTTCTTCAAAAGAAATAAGTTCTGTTTCTAATCAGCATAGTGCTTCTTCCAGGGTCAGGGGGTCAATCTGTTCTCAGGAGAGTCAGAGAAAGCCTGACCCCTTGAATACCTACAGAGGGTTTTAAATGCTGCTTTCTGGCTATAGTAAGAGGCAAAGATACTGTGTTGGGATAAACACTCTTTTTACTCTTGAGTCCAAAATACTTCTTAGACACAATGGTTTAGATTTGATGATGACTTTCAGTGTTTTGCTTGAACCATCCATGAGGCTGAGAGAGTCATTTCCTAAACAAGTTGATAAGACGTCTAGGGGTCTCCAAGGAGAGAGGGGTCTGGAATTCTCAAGGAGGAAGAAAGGACATTTTTTTTTGTCCCTCTACATTCCTTAGGATTATATAACAATAATGTATCCTGCTTGAGGACAGTCTCTGGAAAAAACCTTCTGGCTAATCCTATTATCTTAAAATGTAAATTATGGGACTAGGTCTAGTGAGGTCTTTACAACCTCCAGACATTCTTTTGATTCACTGTAATAACTGATTGGAGAGTATATAATTCCATTGCTAACACTAGCAAGGGGATACTTTTTCTGCCCCCTTCTGATGCCTATGTCAGAAGCTTTCTCTATCTCCTTTATACTTTGATAAAACTTTATTACACAAAGCTCTGAGCGATCAAGCCTCATCTCTGGCCCCAGATTGAATTCTTCTCCTCCAGAGGCCAAGAATCCTGGCATCTTTGCATGTGTCAGCAACAACCTTTCAAGGCCTTTCATAGAAGTAGCAGGCTTCATTACATCAATCTCAAAATCCTTTTACAAAATTTCAATTTCAGTATCTTTACACTCTGATGGCTTTCTTGGTGGCTCAGGCAGTAAAGAATCTGCCTGCAATGCAGGAGACCTGGATTCGATCCCTGGATTGGGAAGGTCCTCTGGAGAAGGGAATGGCAACCCACTCCGGTATTCTTCCTAGGAGAATTCCATGGACAGAGGAGGCTGGTGGGCTACAGTCTATGGGGTTACAAAGAGTCAGACACAACTGAGTGACTAACACATATACTCTGATAGTACAAAACAATCCATCAACAAGGTTTAATAACTTGTGAATACTATAAAACCTTGAGGCATTCAAATATTTGTTGAATCTATAAAATTAAACACTGGATCTTCCTGATCCAGGGATCAAATCCACATCTCCTGCAGCTCCTGCATTGGCAGGCAGATTCTTTACCACTGAGCCTCCTGTGAAGCCCATGAAGGTAACTACTCCTCTCATTATAGGAACTGAGTCTCCATTACAGTCCAGAAATGTGAGGAATCTGAGGTTTATTCTGTTCAACAGATTAACCTGCCACAGTCTCATGGATACTGGCAAAAGACAAGAGTCTCCTGGGTCAGAAACAAAAGATTTTATTACCCATTCCCAGCAGAAAGAGGGATTGCCTGGTGGTTCAGTTGGTGAAGAATCCACCAACAATGGGGGAGACTGCCTGCAGCACAAGAGAGCCAGGTTTGATCCCTGTGTCTGGAAGATCCCCTGGAAAAGAAAATGGCAATCGACTCCAGTATTCTTGACTGAGAAATCCCACGGACAGGGAAGCCTGGTGGGCTACAGTCTATGGAGTTGCAAATGTCAGACATTACTTAGTGACTAAACCACCACAGCTGATAGAGAGTTTCATTTTTCTGTTGGTTCCCTATGCCCACAATTCCCACAGAGTCATGTGGGATTATGACCCAAGGAAATGCTGGGTCCTCAATGAATTTGCATCTCAGCTAAATACCAGGCTTAAGAAACTCCAGTCTCTACAATGAGTTGCAAGCAAATCTGCAGAACTTTGGCCCAGGACAAGGCATTATTTTATTATTCTGATCTGAAAACAAATCTGTTCCCTCCCTCAGAAGGAAGCACTATCTCTGTCTTCCACAGTTGTTTGCTATGTAAATAGCCTTATAAAGACAGTCAAAAGAAAATCTGTTTATAACTCAGCTCAAAAGGACTGCCAAAAATGATGGGGATTCCCTGGTGGTTCAGCGGTTAAGATTCCACGTTTTCAACGCCAAGGGCCCTGATTAGGGCCTGGTTTCAATCCCTGGCCATGGAAACTAAGAGCCTGTAAGCGCTGCCTCATGGCCAAAAAAAAAAAAAAAAAAGAAAAACAAACAAAAATAAACATGGGGAATTGTCTTTCACATGCATATAAATTGGTTTAAGCCTGGAAAATGAGTGACAGGTAATTACCTCTAATTGAAATGATCCGAGTCAGGTTTCTGTTAACCAGGCTTAAATATCTCCCCTCCCCACAAAATAGGCTAAGTTATAATTTTCTAAGCTGCTGGTACTTCCAAATTAATGTGTTTCTCAATGCATTTGTGAGGGAGAATCCTCTGGGTCCTCTAGTTGGCCCAGAGACAGCAGGAGTTTCCTGTGGGAGAAGATGAGAAGGTAAACCATGAACATCCAGATAGCATTCTTATCTTCTAAATCTTTTGATTTCTTTCTCCTCATAAAGTCAAAAGAGTTCTGGTATTTTGACCTAATTGAGTATAGGCTACCACTGAACTCAAAATTTTATTCAAACTGTTGGAGCCACTTTTCACAACTTTAGTGAGCTTATGAAATGCAAAATCTCTAGTAAGTACATCCTTATGGATGTATTCAGCCTGGCACTGCTTGAATCAGCCTTTAGAATCCACTTCTGTACATCATTCTTATTTTCCTATTGATAAATGTTAGCAAGATTTTGCAATTATTTTGACATTTAAGCCATCCTAATAACATCTCCCCAGACATAGTGTAATCTCACTCTCAGGATCAAAGGTGTATGGTTTGCGGAGGAAAATTATTCAGGCCAACTTAGATGCTTAATATATAAGTTATGAGTTGTGCTCTCAGGGTATATTAACCAATATCAGGTTGTAAAATCGAATCTAGAGGACACAGAGAAAAGTAGAGCACAGATATATAGTCTAAACTTATTTATTCAGAGGAAGCCAAGCATACATGTGTGCACACACACACACATTGGGGCAGTAGTAGGAAACAAAAAAAAACAGAGTAGGAAACCAGACACAGCATTTTAGGATCCCAAGAAGTCAAGGGTTTCCTGTAATCAACCCTGCTAGAATGATTGCTTTCTTGTTCTGCTTTAAAGTTGTCGTACTGTTGATAAAATGAGTTCACGGTACAGGTTGCTTCCAGAGTAAGCTAAGTGCAGATGTTTGTTGTGGACAGAATTTCTTCATCTGGGAGGCAGAATAGCAGTAATAATCTATTTAAATTTTTCTTTCATTCATCTGTGGTACCACAGTCATTGTGCTACTGTGAACATATAAATATAGTTACTATTTCCAAAAAATGTATTGTTCATTCACCTTAGGTAACTGGGTTAGTTTTAACCATCTGATAAATTGTCTTTTACACCCCTAAGTGAAAATGGAAGTCACCCAGTCGTGTCTGACTCTGTGACCCCATGGACTATACAGTCTGTGGAATTCTCCAGGCCAGAATACTGAAGTGAGCAGCCTTTCCCTTCTCCATGGGATCTTCCCAACCAAGGGGTTGAACCAGGTCTCCCACATTGCTGGCAGATTCTTTACCAGCTGAGCCACCAGGGAAGCCCAAGATAGGCTACTGGAGTGAGTAGCCGATCCCTTTTCCAGTGGCTCTTCCCCACCCAGGAATCAAACTGGGGTCTCCTGCATGGCAGGTGGGTTCTTTACTGGTTGAGCTACCAAGGAAGCCCTAGACTCTTAACTTAATCTTTGTAGTTTAGTTTAATGAATTTGTATACACTGTGGAAATCAAATGGCTGATCATTATCATCCAGATTCACGTTCATTAAATACAGGAGAGTGTTTACATTTCTCCCAATGGTATTCATCATCAGGCGCATTTTCCAACCTTAATTTGTTTCTTTTTTATTTTCTTTTCTCTGGGTCATCTAAGTATTCTTCCTGTCTTACTTGGGTTTCAGAATTTAAAATTAAGGTAGGGAAAACTTGCTTATATATTATTTGGCAATGACAATCAAAATTTCTAAATACAGAACACTGGTTGGCAGCCTAAAATAATATTGAAAATGCATTCTTGCAAGAAGCCTTAAAGTACAAATTTGTAGGATTTCTCAGATGTAACAGGTTAGTTATAGAGTTAGTACTCCCTCGTGGTATCATAACATTTTAGCATGTTAAAGATAAAACACATTTAATGATCACCGGAGAGAATGCAATTACAAAAGCAAGTTCATTTGTACTCCCTTCCTATTCTCTGGCTTTGTTGGAGAACTGGATTAAACATCTGTGTATGTAGTACAATTGGAAGGATATGGGGAAATTATACTTCTAGGTTAAATGATTCTGGCTCCAACTAGCTAGTCAGGAGCAACATGGATGCAGAATTTAAAGTACTGAATTCTTCTGTTGCGCTTTTATTGGATCATCTGAATAAAATCTGAAATGCCAGTTCTGTCAGAGTAATCCAATTTAACATATACCTAATCCAAAAGATATTATTTTTCTCTGTGTTTTCTTACTGTTTACCAAACCAGAATTTTGTTGTTATATCAATATTTTCTGGTTGAAACACTTACATAGGCTAACCTAATTGCATAGCTATGTTAAAGCTTTCTATTAATTAGACCATTAAATCTCTATCGATCTTAACCCACATGTGACCTAAAAAAGCCATGTCCAGAAGCAAAGGCATAGAACTGGCATTTTGGTAAATTATTCTGTGCTGTCTTTTCACTTGTGATTATGTTAAGAAAAGAAATTAAATCTCAACTACCTGTAACAAAGTCACAGAGACTCTGTTTGAAAATATGTACTGATATTTGTCTCCAGAAAAATGTAAAGATCAAAACCTGAATTTAGATCATGGAGCCAAAAACAGCTGACCTATGCAACTTATAGCTATGTTTAGGTGACAGATGCAAAATATTTTAGTAGTGAAAAAACTGTGGAGGCAGAGATGTGGAGGAGTTGGAATAAAGAACTTGGGTAGTAAGATGTCCAAAGTATTGAAGAGTGTTTCTAGCTCCACTTTCATGGAAAATAGAAACATTTACTTTGTTAAAACAGCCAAAGCAGTTTGGAAGAGTTTTATTTGTACTAAGTGAATTTAAGCTAGAAAAATAATTTTGAATGAGAACTCAAACTTGTAGAGTCACAAATATAACCTCGGTAAATCTAAGAAGCTATATCTTGAGAAATTAAAAAGAAATATTTCATCATATTTTATCAAATAGGAAATTAAAAGTTCTACAGTAGCTTATGCAAATCCCATGATTTAATTAATGCTACTTATTATTTGAAATATGTTTACTTAATAAACACCATGTGAGGAGTAGAACTGCTAATTCAAAAAAGCAATATAATATTCTTTAAAGAAAAATTTCACTGGAAGTGCATTCTTCAGGTAATACAAGTAACTGCTTTGAATTTTAGAGTTACCTGGGAATTTTAGAGTTATTACACATTTGCTATATATGAGTATGAGAGAATAAGCTTTCAAATGTAGTGAAGCTGAGAAAATAAATAAAGCCAAGAAGTAGCAATTAAAGACTTGATCATTCCATCTCAGATTTCAGAAGATATTATAAATTGATCCAAAGATAATGGTACTCCAAATACACAAGCATATTTTTCACAACTTCACAATGTTGGACTAAGACAACAACTAACACATTCATAAATGTTATATTAAGAAGCTTTTACTTTACAATGCAAACCATGGCTATAACCCAAAGAGAGAATATACAATACTTTTCTGTTGGATATTCAGTCACTCTCATTCCCTTTGATGCTCTCTCCACTTTCAGGGAAGGAGCAGAGGGAGTTCAAGTCCGTGGCCTGCTCCCTTGTTGTCCTTCCTTCTACAGTCACTGCAAATGCAATGAACCCTCAACTGCTCACTAGCGCACACAGACGGTCCACTGGCTTTCATCACTAACTTTTCTTCTTTATGAAAGTTTCTATCAGAGAGCTGTGTGCCTTATTATACAGTCCTTCCAGCTCCACTCACCATGGTCTGGTATCAAATAAAGAATTGCAGAAAATTTCACAAAAGTTTTCTTCATCTGTGAGATCTTCAAATGAGTTCTTTTTTCCTTATAGTGTTGAGAAGCAGCTGCACTGAATGAGTCTCAATGGGCTTGCAAGAGTTGGTAGATCAGAACATTTCCTATGGCCTCAATAACCTCTTTAGCTATTTCATTCTACCAGAAAAACTACCATGGAGTTGATTCAGCATCTACATGATCAAAATAGGTGGTACTAAATACTTGTCATTGCATGAGACATCCCAGGAATTATGAGGAAAGAATAACTCTTATAAATTGCATTGATTGTATTATTATTTTTATAATACCTATTAATTTTCTTCTTAAAAATCTTAAAGATAAAAATTCAGAATATCACTACTTTGTACTAACTTTTTTGACCTCATAAATGTAAGCCATTTTAAAAAAACAAATTAATGAAACAATAAAACAAGTGTGTCAACAATAATGCATAGATGCAAATAATCAGAAGAGGTCACATAACCAGTTTTCTTAGTCTAAAAAAATACTGACTCTCAATATAGAAGAGAGAGTTATTAAAGCTTCCTGGAAAATATTTACTATTAGAGGTAAAAAGGAAAATATAATATAAGCCTTCACTTTTATACTAAAAGAATGAAATTAAAAAGATTGGTTGAATAACCAAAAGAAGTGCAGGTCTAGTCTAAGATTTCTATTAACAATTGCAATGATTTTCTTTCTAGATTCTTTGTACCTTAGAAAAATATTCATAGTTATGATATAAATTTGTTAATTTCAGTTCAATTCAGTTCAGTTCAGTAGCTCAGTTGTGTCCGACTCTTTGAAACCCCATGAATTGCAGCATACCAGGCCTACCTGTCCATCACCAACACCTAAAGTTCACTCAAACTCACGTCCATCGAGTCAGTGATGCCATCCAGCCATCTCATCCTTTGTCGTCCCCTTCTCCTCCTGCCCCCTATCCCTCCCAGCATGAGAGTCTTTTCCAATGAGTCAACTCTTCGAATGAGGTGGCCAAAGTACTAGAGTTTCAGCTTTAGCATCATTCCTTTCAAAGAAATCCCAGGGCTGATCTCCTTCAGAATGGACTGGTTGGATTTCCTTGCAGTCCAAGGGACTCTCAAGAGTGTTCTCCAACACCACAGTTCAAAAGCATCAATTCTTTGGCACTCAGCTTTCTTCACAGTCCAACTCTCACATCCATACATGACCACTGGAAAAACCATAGCCTTGACTAGATGACCTTCATTGGCAAAGTAATATCTCTGCTTTTTAATATGCTATCTAGTTTGGTCATAACTTTCCTTCCAAGGAGTAAGTGTCTTTTAATATCATGGCTGCAATCACCATCTGCAGTGATTTTGGAGCACCCCAAAATAAAGCCTGACACTGTTTCCAATGTTTCCCCATCTATTTGCCATGAAGTGATGAGACCAGATGCCATGATCTTAGTTTTCTGAATGTTGAGCTTTAAGCCAAATTTTTCACTCTCCTCTTTCTCTTTCATCAAGAAGCTTTTTAGTTCCTCTTTACTTTCTGCCATAAAGGTGGTGTCATCTGCATATCTGAGGTTATTGATATTTCTCCTGGCAATCTTGATTCCAGCTCGTGTTTCTTCCAGCCCAGCGTTTCTCATGATGTACTCTGCATATAAGTTAAATAAGCAGGGTGACAATATACAGCCTTGACGTACTCCTTTTCCTATTTGAAACCAGTCTGTTGTTCCATGTCCCATTCTAACTGTTGCTTCCTGACCTGCATATATGTTTCTCAAGAGGCAGATCAGGTGGTCTGGTATTCCCATCTCTTTGAATTCTCCACAATTTCTTGTGATCCACACAGTCAAAGGCTTTGGCATAGTAATAAAGCAGAAATAGATGTTTCTCTGGAACTCTCTTGCTTTTTCCATGATCCAGTGGATGTTGGCAATTTGATCTCTGGTTCTTCTGCCTTTTCTAAAACCAGCTTGAACATCAGGAAGTTTACAGTTCACGTATTGCTGAAGCCTTGCTTGGAGAATTTTGAGCATTACTTTACTAGTGTGTGAGATGAGTGCAATTGTGAGGTAGTTTGAGCATTCTTTGGCATTGCCTTTCTTATATTCGACAAATAATTATTAAATAAATTCTATGGCCTAGGTACTCTTCTCTGCATAAAATGACCATAACAATTAGAAAAATCCTTATACTTAAGACCATAAAATTTTGAGGAGATTGAAATAAATGAATAAACACAAATATCATATAAACATATAAAAATATATAACCATGACAAAAACAATAGTGTAAGTAGTGATGAGGGTTGCTGATTAACACTCCTTTCTGAGGGATGACAACTGAATAAGGGCTTAGATTAAATAAAGTACATTTTGACCAGGATTGATAATTTTGGAGTTAGTAAGAAGTAAAATCTAAAAAAAAAAAAAGAAAGAAAGAAAGAAAGAAAAGATATGGAATCTAAAAACAAAAAAAGAGATACAAATGAGCTTATTTACAAAACAGAAGTAGAGTCGCAGATACAGAAAACAAACTTATGGCTCCCAGGGGGTAAGAGGGCGAGAGATAAATTGGGAGGTTGGGACTGACATATACACAATGCTGCTGCTACTGCTGCTGCTAAGTCGCTTCAGTCCTGTCCGACTCTGTGCGACCCCATATACGGCACGCCACCAGGCTCCCCCGTCCCTGGGATTCTCCAGGCAAGAACACTGGAGTGGGTTGCCATTTCCTTCTCCAATGCATGAAAGTGGAAAGTGAAAGGGAAGTCGCTCAGTGTCCTACCCTTAGCGACCCCATGGACTGCAGCCTTCCAGGCTCCTCCATCCATGGGATTTTCCAGGCAAGAGTACTGGAGTGGGGTGCCATTGCCTTCTTCATTCTCCATATATACACACTAGTATATATAAAATAGATAACTAACAAGGACGTATTGTATAGCACTCAGATCTCTACTCAATACTCTGTAATGGTCTATATGGGAAAATAATCTAAAAAAGAGTGGATACATGTATATGTATAACTGATTCACTTTATTGTAGAGCAGAAAATAGCACAACACTGTGAATCTGTACTCCAATAAAAAGTTAAATAAGTAAATATTTATTTTATTTTAAAATAAATATTTTTTGTGTAATGAATGGAAAATGAAAAAACATGAAAAGGATCATTTTAAAGTATACAGTTTAGTGGCATTTAGTACATTCACAATGTTATAAAACCATCTCCTCCTTCCAATCCCAAGACACTTCCATGACTCTAAAAGAAAACCCACTAAGCAAGAACTCCTAATTCTCACCCTGCTCCATTCCAGACTCTGGCAGCCATCAATCTGCATTCTCTCTCCATAGATTTGCCAATCCATATCTCATATGGATATTTTATATAAATAGAATGATATAGTAAGTGACTTTCTGTGTTTGGCCATTTTCATTTAACATAGTGATTTCAAAGTTCATCATTATTTTAGCATGTATCAGTATTTCATTCCTTTTAATGGCTGAATAATATTTCATTTTATGGATATACCATTTTTGTTTACCTAATTATCTACTGATAGACATCTGAACTTTTTCTGTCTTATAGTTATTGTGTATAGTCCTGCTATGAAAATCCATGCACATAAATGTATTTGTGTACATCTCCTCCTCTTCCTTCTTCTCCTCCTTGTTACCATATAGACTTCAATCATATTGAAAGAACCTTTTTCTCATACATAATGAAATTAAACTACAGTGAGGAATAATATTTGCAATACTCAGATTGGCAAAAGGCTAAATTTTGGACAACACATTGCTTTGATAAAATATGGGAGAATTTAACATGCAAGTAGAAATACATAATTATATAATTTTATGGCGAACAATTATATAATCTTTTGGCAGAAAGCGAAGAAGAACTAAAGAGCCACTTGATGAAACAGGAGAGTGAAAAAGTTGCCTTAAAACTCAACATTCCCAAAACTAAGTTCATGGCATCTGGTCCCATCACTAGATGGGGAAACAGTGAAAACAGAGAGAGATTTTGGGGGACTCAAAAATCATTGCAGATGGTGACTGCAGCCATGAAATTAAAAGGTGCCTGCTCCTTGGAAGAAAAGCTATGACCAACCTAGGCAGCATGTTAAAAAGCAGAGACATTACTTTGCTGAAAAAAGTCCGTCTAGTCAAAGCTATAGTTTTTCCAGTAGCATGTATGGATGTGAGAATTGGAATATAAATAAAGCTGAGTGCCAAAGAATTGATGCTTTTGAACTGTGGTGTTGGGGAAGACTTGAGAGTCCCTTAGACTGCAAAGAGATCAAATCAGTCAGTCCTCAAGGAAATCAGTCCTGAATATTCATTTGAAGGACTGATGCTGAAGCTGAAACTCCCATATTCTGGCACGTGATGTGAAGAACTATCTCATTGGAAAAGACCCTGATTCTGGGAAAGACTGAAGGCAGAAGGAGAAGAGGATGATGGAGGATGAGGTGGTTGGATGGCATCACTGACTTGATGGACATGAATTTGAGAAAGCTCCAGGAGTTGGCGATGGATAGGGAAGCCTGGTGTGCTGCAGTCAATGGAGTTGCAAAGAGTTGGACATGGCTGAGCAAATGAACTGAACTGAAATGGAGAACAATTGCAATATTTACCAAATCTACATGAGATTTTTTGCTTTGTCCCAAATTCCATGTCTAGAATTCTAGTCCAAAGATACCTGAACAAACATTGGGAAAAATTTCTGTACATGAATATCGACAGCTGAAGATTTTATAATATTTAATAGTCCAGGCAAGAATAGTGGAGTGGGCTGCCAGTCCCTTCTTCAGGGGATCTTCCTGACCGAGGAATTGAACTCAGGTCTCCCGCATTGCAGGCAGATACTTTAAGGTCTGAGGGACCAGGGAAGCCTATGTGGTATATATAAGAAAAATAAAAGCAAAAGTAAATGGAAAAAATTCAAATGTTCATTTACAGGAGGCTTGGTAATAAATAATACATGAGCACAATGACATAAAAGGAAGCTATAAGAAATAATAAAGAACATCTCTGTTTCCCTGGTGGCTCAGCTGGTAAATCATCTGCTTGCAATGTGGGAGACCTGGTTTCTATACCTGGGTTGGGAAGATCCCCTGGAGAAAGGAAAGGCTACCCAATCCAGCATTCTGGCTTGGGGAATTCCTTGGACTGTATAGTCCATGGGGTTGCAAAGAATCAGACACAACTGAACAACTTGCACTTTCACTTTTCCAGCAATATTAAGTGAGAAGTAAGCAAGATGGGGGAAAAGTCCCTATAGTGATGTATATGTGCAATATAAGAACACAGAGAAATACAAATATGTTTATGTTTGAGTGCTCTAAGAAAAAGAAATGCAAAAAAGCAAAATGGCTGTCTGAGGAGGCCTTACAAATAACTGTGAAAAGAAGAGAAGCGAAAAGCAAAGGAGAAAAGGAAAGATATACCCATTTGAATACAGAGTTCCAAAGAATAGCAAGGAAAGATAAGAAAGCCTTCCTCAGTGATCAATGCAAAGAAATAGAGGAAAAAATAGAATGGGAAAGACTAGAGATCTCTTCAAGAAAATTAAAGAAACCAAGGGAACATTTCATGCGAAGATGGGCACAATAAAGGACAGAAATGGTAGAGACCTAACAGAAGCAGAAGATATGGCAAGAATACAAGAAGAACTGTACAAAAAAGAGCTTCATGACCCAGATAATCACAATGGTGTGATTACTCACGTAGAGCCAGACATCCTGGAATGTGAAATCAAGCGGGCCTTAGGAAGCATCACTACGAACAAAACTAGTGGAGGTGATAGAATTCCAGTTGAGCGATTTCAAATCCTGAAAGATGACGCTGTGAAAGTGCTGCACTCAATATGCCAGCAAATTTGGAAAACTCAAGAGTGGCTACAGGACTGGAAAAGGTCAGTTTTCATTTCAATCCCAAAGAAAGGCAATGCCAAAGAATGCTCAAACTACTGCACAATTGCACTCATCTCACGCACTAGCAAAGTAATACTTAAAATTCTCCAAGCCAGGCTTCAGCAATACGTGAACTGTGAAGTTCCAGATGTTCAAGCTGGTTTTAGAAAAGGCAGAGGAACCATAAATCAAAATGTCAACATCTGCTGGATCATGGAAAAAGCAAGAGAGTTCCAGAAAAACATCTAATTTTGCTTTATTGACTATGACAAAGGTTTTGACTGTGTGGATCACAATAAACTGTGGAAAATTCTGAAAGAGATAGGAATACCAGATCACCTGACTGGCCTGTTGAGAAACCTGTATGAGGGCCAGGAAGCAACAGTTAGAACTGGAGATAGAACAGACTGGTTCCAAATAGGAAAAGGATTACATCAAAGCTGTATATTGTCACCCTGCTTATTTAACTTCTATGCAGAATACATCATGAGAAAAGCTGGGCTGGAAGAAGCACAAGCTGGAATCAAGATTGCCGGGAGAAATGTCAATAACCTCAGATATGCAGATGACACCACCCTTATGGCAGAAAGTGAAGAAGAACTAAAGAGCCTCTTGATGAAAGTGAAAGAGGAGAGTATGAAAGTTGGCTTAAAGCTCAACATTCAGAAAACTAAGATCATGGCATCTGGTCCCATCACTTCATGGCAAATAGATAGGGAAACAATGAAAACAGTGGCTGATTTTATTTTTCTGGGCTCCAAAATCACTGCAGATGGTGACCCCAGCCATGAAATCAAAAGACACTTAATTCTTGGAAGGAAAGTTATGACCAACCTAGACAGCATATTAAAAAGCAGAGACATTACTTTGCTAACAAAGGTCCATCTAGTTAAGGCTATGGGTTTTCCAGTAGTCATGTATGGATGTGAGAGTTGGACTATAAAGAAAGCTGAATGCTTAAGAATTGATGCTTTTGAACTGTGGTGTTGGAGAAGACTCTTGAGAGTCCCTTCGACTGCAGGGAGATCCAACCAGTCTATCCTAAAGGAGATCAGCCTGGATGTTCATTGGAAAGACTGATGTTGAAGCTGAACCTACAATATTTTTGGCCACCTGATGTGAAGAGCTGACTCATTTGAAAAGACCCTGATGCTGAGAAAGATTGAGGGCAGGAGGAGAAGGGGACGACAGAGGATGAGATGGTTGGATGGCATCACCAATTCGATGGACATGGCTTTGGGTGGACTCAGGAGTTGGTAACAGACAGGGAGGCCAGGCGTGCTGTGGTTCATGGATTCACACAGAGTTGGACACAACTGAGCAACTGAACTGAACTGAACATCTATCTGATGGATAAATTTAAAAAGGAATGAAAAAGATGTGAGAGAAAGGGAGCAAAGTGGAGAGGAAGGGGAAAATGTTTTGTTTTGTTTGCTTCCCTGGTGTCTCAGTGGTAAAGAATTCACCTGCCAATGCAGGCGATGTGGATTCAAACCCTGGGTAGGGAAGATCCCCTGGAAAAGGAAATGGCAGTCCCACGATTTAGGCTTCTTTATATATTCTTAATATTTTATTTTTGACTTTGCTTTTATGGAGATGTTAAGATCCTTGTAAAATAAACCTAAATTTATGAAAGACTTAAAATTTCAGGTAACATAAATCAAATGAACCTGCCATGTATCTAATTGGTGTATCACATGAAGAATAGTTATTTCAAGTGACTGTAAACTAATCGGTCATTTATGTCTTATAAGATATCCTTAGAACAAATAAAACTACCAAAATATTTTAACTGTTTTTGTATGTATATTATTAGTAATGACATCATGATATGTATATATACCCAAACACACTATATGAAAGCAATTAATTATGTTAATGCAATTAAGAACCAATAACTCTAGAATAAGGGAAAGGAGTTTGAAACACATAATCCAAATGATTCTATTAAAAAGATTTTAGTCTTTTTTACATTGGAAATGCCAGTTTTTATAAATTCAAGATTATAGTCTCCTCAAAAACCTTATATAGTTTCTATATAGATTCTGAAAACATTAGAAACACTTAAAAATACGATGGTAATAAGCTGAGCTCAGCTACACAGATTGTGGTCTCTAAATGTCATTTTCTCTAAATGTTATTTCTTACTATAAAGAACCAAGAATTCCAGGAAAAATAGTTGACTCCATATCTGGTGGGGGACAAACATAAAATGGGTCTCAATAGCTTGTTATAGTGACAAATAGTACGTTTCCAAGATTATTTGGAATTTGGCAAATAGAATTAAAGTGAGCCTGGTGAGCTTATCATGAGACAAAGTTGGATAAGTTAATCATGAATAAGAATAACTGAAAAGAGTTCACACACAGAAAGTATGTTAAAAATTCATATATTTATAATGACAGTTAAGTAGTAACATTCTTATTGGTCAGCCTTAAATAATATTATGGAAAAGATACCCAACATAAGAGCACACAAATACAGTAAACAAATACTAACATATCTGAAGGGAACAATAAACAATAATGCAGTAATAGTATGTGACTTCAATCCCCATCTTTCAATAAAGGATAGATCATCCAGACATAAAGTCAAGAAGGAAACACTGGACTTGAACTATGCTTTACACCAAACAGACCTAATAGGCATATACGGAACATTCCATCCAACAGCAGCAGAGTATACATTCTTCTCAAGTCAACAGGGAACATTCCTATGGATATATCATGTGTTAGGTCACAAGTCTTTGAAAACTTCAGATGATTGAAATCATATCAAGTATCTTTTTTGACCACAATGGTATGAAATTAGAAATCAACAATGGAAGGAAAACTGAAAAGTTCACAAATATGTGGAAATTATGTGATACACTGTTGAACAACCAATGAGTCAAAGAATAAATCAAAAGTGAAAAAAAAAAATCTTGAAATAAATGAAAATAGGAACACAGCATGCCAAAACTTACATGATTCAGTGAAAGCAGTTTGAAGAGGGAATTTTATAGTGATAAATGACTACATTAAGAAACAAGAAAGATCTCAAATAAACAACCTACCTTTATGCCTCAAGGAACTAGGTAGAAAAATGAAGCTCAGAGTTACCAGGAGGATGAAAATAACAAATATACATTTGTAATTTTCTTATTGAACTCTATTTCAAAGGAAACAAATAGTGGATAACAGGCAATTTCTCTCTATAAAGACACTCTAGCTAATATATGCAGAATAAATGAATATTTTAACATTACCATTTTGTAATCATTAAATAAATAATTGATACATGGAATGATTATCAATAGTTGCTCACATTCCCAAATCCTAATACAGAAACACTTGTGAAATATTCTTGTCAAAACTGAACATGAAACTGAAACAGGTAAAACCTGTAGTTCTAACCAAAAGACAGCAAATGCAGAGAACAGAAGGATAAATTAAATGACACCATAGGAATACCACCAACATGGGGGCTCGCAGGAAATACTACAGGACTAACAGCCTGTTTTATTCAACTGATAAATTGTAAGATACAAAAGAAAGAGAATGCATAGTTTAAAATGTAATTAAGGGAAATATCAACCAAGTATGATATGTGGACAGTATTTTGTTCCTAATTATGGTAACTACTACTACTGCATACTTTCTCAGTCTTGTCCAACTCTTGCGATGCCATGGACTGTACACTGCCAGGGTCCTCAGTCCATGGAATTTCCCAGGTAAAAATGTTGGAGCAGGTTACTATTTCCTCCTTCAGGGGCTTGTCTGGACTCAGGGATCGAACCAGCATCTCCTGCTTCTCCTGCATTGGCAGGCGGATTTTTTACCACTGCAGCATCTCTTACGTTAAACAAAATATACCTGAGAAAGACTTAAAAAGCAAATTCATGGTCTTTAGACAATTATAAAATTCACATTGTTTGTGTTGTTTTTCACTTAAAATATATGCAAAAAATATTTATGCTATATATATTCCACTCCTTTTTATTCCTTTTTAAATTAAATTTATTTATTTTATTTTATTTTTTTTTTTTTATTTTTATTTTTATTTTATTTATTTTATTTTATTTTTTTTTACGCATCAGAAAAAATTTTATTTCACATGTTTTCCTTAAACGTTGCTAAAGAAATATTATAGAACTCAAATAGTATTACAACCACAATCCCCAATCTTCCTACTCCAATAATTATTTTTAGGCTTAATTTTATTTTATTTTATTTTTTTTTTGAAAATTTATGCCTTTATTTCAGTTGTTGTGTTGGCAATATCAATCTTAAAATAATGATGAAAAGTTAACTCTTTCCAAATATGGGTATTTTGGCTTATGGTGAAATAGCAGTAGCTTTAAAACAGTATAGTAGCTAGATCCTACCTATCTTTTCCTGGAATGCCCACTTCAACACCAAGCTGTCAGATACATTCCTGAACTTTTGAAGACATTATAATGATGGTAATGTCAGGCCAGGATAAAGAAAAACAGAAATGATCAGAAGACTGAGGGGAAAAAGACATGAGATGGAAAAAAAAAAAAATAGTTTGTATTGTCGACACCATCCAGTCTAGCAATTTTTACAGATGCTTTCTGTTTGCTCGAGACAGTTTATTGCTTATGTTATTTCTTCTGTTCCTTTTTTTTTTTTTTTAATTTTTCAGCACTTTATTTATTTATTTTTTTTATTTGATAAATTTAACGCCTTTTATTGCCATACCTCATTTTACTGTGCTTTGCTTTAGTGAACTTTATAGATACATGTTTTTTTTTTTTTTTTTTCCTTGTTAATTTTCTGTTTAGTTGATCTATCCATAAGTGTGAGTGGGGTATTAAAGTCTCCCATTATTATTGTGTTATTGTTAATTTCTCCTTTCATACTTGTTAGAATTTGTCTTACATACTGCGGTGCTCCCATGTTGGGTGGATATATATTATATAATTGTTATATCTTCTTCTTGGATTGATCCTTTGATCATTATGTAGTGACCTTCTTTGGAGGTTAATTACTTTACAATATTGTATTGTTTTGCCATACATCAACATGAATCCTCCACGGGTGTACACATGTTCCTCATCCTGAACCCCACTTCCACCTCCCTCCCCGTACCATCCCTCTGGGTCATCCCAGTGCACCAGCCCCAAGCATCCTGTATCCTGCATCGAACCTGGACTGGAGATTCATTTCTTATATGATATTCTTTTTTCCTTTTTTAAGTGGTTAATCATACTGCATTATGATAAGTCTATGAGACAGTACTGAATTAATACATATCTTTGGACATTTTAGTTAATTCTACCTAAACAATAATACAAATTTCAGTATAACATTATGAACAGGTTTTACGTACATATTTGTTCATTTGTCTAATATCTTCAGATCTTGTTGTTTAGTCACTAAGTCATGTCTGACTCTTTGAAGACCCCATGTACTGTAGCCTTCTAGGCTCCTCTGTCTATGGGATTTTCCAGGCAAGAGTACTAGAGTGGGTTGCCATTTCCTTCTCCAGGGAATCTTCCTGACTTGGGATCGAACCAGCTTCTCCTGTATTGGCTGCTGCTGCTGCTGCTAAGTCACTTCAGTCGTGTCCGACTCTTTGCGACCCCATGGACTGCAGCCTACCAGGCTCCTCCATTCATGGGATTTTCCAGGCAAGAGTACTGGAGTGGGGTGCCATTGCCTTCTCCGCCTGTATTGGCAGGCAGGTTCTTTACCACTGAACCACCAGAGAAGCCCTAATATCTTGATAAATTAATTAAATAAGGAATTAACAAATCAACAGTCTGCTTATGCTTAATGCTTTTAATAAATATTGGCAAAATGCCTTTCAGAACGATCTTATAGTTTTTTTTTTACTCTCACTGGTATTCAGTTTAACTAAGAATTTCACCATCTTAATGAATATTATGTTTTGTAATTAAAAAAACATTTGTGCCAAATTCTAGTCCATATTAATTTTATCAAATCACTTGTGAAGTGAAACATTTATTGGTTATTCATATTTTTTGTACAATGACCTAAAATGAATTTTGTTTTGATTCCCTTATTTTTAATTATATTTTTTGAAATAGTTCTTTATCATGGGCGGTAACTCTTTCTCTCAGGTGTGGCAGGTTATTTCATGTTTATGCTAATTTTCTTCTACTTGAAATAAAATTGTGTGTGTGTAAATGACATCCTACGGTTATATTTTTCTGAAGTGATCCTCTTATTGCATTTAAAAGAAGTCCCTTTAAGATTTTGATTAAAATTCACCTAAGTTATAAATCAATTGAAGGACTGCAGATTTACAATATCTGTTGTCCTAAAGGACATAGAAATGCACTTAATTTTTTGTATTTTGTTCATATTATTATTAAGCAATATGATGCTTCAATTACATTTTATAAGTAGTTATATTTTGCATGTTGCAAAACTACAGAATTTGCTTTATTTTCAGCATCCATCTGCCATGTTACCATCAATAGAATCTTAGATCACTTTCTTAGAATTTGAAGAAAAGATACTGTTTAAAGCAAATATTTTGTATAATATTTTCAAAACTTTCTTTCAAAAGATGTTTCAATGCTTATTTTGAATTCATGTGTTAGGCTTCCCCCATTTATTCTTCTCTAAGTTTTCTTCATTTTTATGATCTCTACTTCTATCTTATCTTGTACTTTTCAACATAATATACTACATCTATATCCCTATCAAATTTCCTAGAAGCTTCTTCTTCTTTCTTGTCACAGATTTCTTTCATTGGCTTGTGCTGCACTTTTACTCTCCTCAGAGATTTTTTAGTATCTAAGTCATGAAAATATTTACACCATACAATGAAAATTCTTATTGTGAATCAATTATAGTACATTGATGGATGCCAACTTGAACACTAATAACACACCAAATAACTGTAACACTCTTACTGTTAACTGAATGAAGTAAATTTTCTCTGTCTTGGGAAAAAAATGAAATAATTTTAAATGCACAGCTGGAAACCCAGATATTTTTTTCTGAACATCAGATATCAGAAGAGATATCTGATCATTGAGATAATATTGATATTATAACCAGTTCTCATAGTCACTGATATGGGCAGCATTCTTCATTATTCAAAAATAATCTGAATCACAATAAGTGCTAATAATTAAAAAATTTTACCTAGCAATTCAAAAATAATCTGATTGACTTCTGAGTTCAAAGAAAGCACTTATCTTTGCCAATATTCAATGTAATACTCTATTTCAGGATTTTACCCGTAAAGATTGGTTTCACTTGTTTATTGTATAAAGCTATTAATGCACTAATTAGGATTGATTAGCCTCTGAGAAAGTTAATGAGTCCAATGATATCTACATCTTCTGCCTAAAATGTATGAAACAAAGTGAGAATAAAGACACAATGTATTAAATCTATATAAGAAATGGTGAAATGTCAAAAATATAAACACAATATAAATATTTTATTGGAAAGTGTTTATAAGCATAGACATATGTAACTAAAGGATTCTAGAACCCCAATTTCAATGTGTGTGTGTGGCTTCCCCCATAACAAAAAGCAATTCTCTAACACCAGCTGGACATCCTACAATTCAACTTAATTCTGTCCCTGTCTACTTGGAGATATCTTCAAATCCCCCAGTTAAAGGGCTCAGTCCGACAATACTGTGCCCTCCCTCACTTCAGAGACTAGTCACAGCTCTAGGTTGTCACTTGGACCTCTGATTGACATGTAGATTGGAGGTTCCAATGATTCTTTCAGTTCAGTTCAGTTGCTCAGTCGTGTCTGACTCTTTGCGACCCCATCAATTGCAGCACGCCAGGCCTCTCTGTCCATCACCAACTCCCGGAGTTCACTCAGACTCACGTCCATCGAGTCAGTGATGCCATCCAGCCATCTCATCCTCTGTCGTCCCCTTCTCCTTCTGCCCCCAATCCCTCCCAGAATCAGAGTCTTTTCCAATGAGTCAACTCTTCGCATAAGGTGGCCAAAGTACTGGAGGTTCAGCTTTAGCATCATTCCTTCCAAAGAAATCCCAGGGCTGATCTCCTTCAGAATGGACTGGTTGGATCTCCTTGCAGTCCAAGGGACTCTCAAGATCTTCTCCAACACCACAGTTCAAAAGCATCAATTCTTAGGCATTCAGCCTTCTTCACAGTCCAACTCTAACATCCATACATGACCACTGGAAAAACCATAGCCTTGACTAGACGGACCTTTGTTGGCAAAGTAATGTCTCTGCTTTTGAATATGCTATCTGCTAAGTCGCTTCAGTCGTGTCCGACTCTGTGCGACCCCATAGACGGCAGCCCACCAGGCTCCTCTGTCCATGGGATTCTCCAGGCAAGAACACTGGAGTGGGTTGCCATTTCCTCCTCCAATGCATGAAAGTGAAAAGTGAAAGTGAAGTCACTCAGTCGTGTCCGACTCTTAGCGACCCCATGGACTGCAGCCTACCAGGCTCCTCTGTCCATGGGATTTTCAAGGCAGGAGTACTGGAGTGGGGTGCCATTGCCTTCTCCTGCTATCTAGGTCATAACTTTCCTTCCAGGGAGTAAGCGTCTTTTAATTTCATGGCTGCAATCACCATCTGCAGTGATTTTGGAGCCCCCCAAAAATAAAGTCTGACACTGTTTCCCCTGTTTCCCCATCTATTTCCCATAAAGTGGTGGGACCGGATGCCATGATCTTCGTTTTCTGAATGTCGAGCTTTAAGACAACCTTTTCGCTCTCCATTTTCACTTTCATCAAGAGGCTTTTTAGTTCTTCTTCACTTTCTGCCATAAGGTGGTGTCATCTGCATATCTGAGGTTATTGATATTTCTCCCGGCAATCTTGATTCCAGCTTGTGCTCCTTCCAGTCCAGGGTTTCTCATGATGTACTCTGCATAGAAGTTAAATAAGCAGGGTGACAATATACAGCCTTGACGTACTCCTTTTCCTATTTAGAACCAGTCTGTTGTTCCATGTCCAGTTCCAACTTGCTTTCTGACCTGCATACAGATTTCTCAAGAGGCAGATCAGGTGGTCTGGTATTCCCATCTCTTTCAGAATTTTCCACAGTTTATTGTGATCCACACAGTCAAAGGCTTTGGCATAGTCAATAAAGCAGAAATAGATGTTTTTCTGGAACTCTCTTGCTTTTTCCATGATCCAGCAGATGTTGGCAATTTGATCTCTGGTTCCTCTGCCTTTTCTAAATCCAGCTTGAACATCAGGAAGTTCATGGTTCACATATTGCTGAAGCCTGGCCTGAAGAAATTTGAGCATTACTTTACTAGCATGTGAGATGAGTGCAATTTTGCCGTAGTTTGAGCATTCTTTGGCATTGCCTTTCTTTGGGATTGGAATGAAAACTGACCTTTTCCAGTCCTGTGGCCACTGCTGAGTTTTCCAAATTTGCTGGCATATTGAGTGCATCATCTTTCAGGATTTGAAATAGCTCAACTGGAATTCTATCACCTCCACTAGCTTTGTTTGTAGTGATGCTTTCTAAGGCCCGCTTGACCTCATGTTCCAGGATGTCTGGCTCTAGGTCAGTGATCACACCATCGTGATTATCTGGGTCATGAAGATCTTTTTTGTACAGTTCTTCTGTGTATTCTTGCCACCTCTTCTTAATATCTTCTGCTTCTGTTAGGTCCATACCATTTCTGTCCTTTATCGAGCCCATCTTTGCATGAAATATTCCCTTAGTATCTCTAATTTTCTTGAAGAGATCTCTAGTCTTTCCCATTCTGTTGTTTTCCTCTATTTCTTTGCATTGATCGCTGAGGAAGGCTTTCTTATCTCTTCTTGCTATTCTTTGGAACTCTGCATTCAGCTGCTTATATCTTTCCTTTTCTCCTTTGATTTTTGCTTCTCTTCTTTTCACAGCTATTTCTAAGGCCTCCCCAGACAGCCATTTTGCTTTTTTGCATTTCTTTTCCATGAGGTTGGTCTTGATCCCTGTCTCCTGTACAATGTCACAAACCTCATTCCATAGGTCATCAGACACTCTATGTATCAGATCTAGGCTCTTAAATCTATTTCTCACTTCTACTGTATAATCATAAGGGATTTGATTTAGGTCATACCTGAATGGTCTAGTGGTTTTCCCTACTTTCTTCAATTTAAGTCTGAATTTGGCAATAAGGGGTTCATGATCTGAGCCACAGTCAGCTCCTGGTCTCATTTTTGCTGACTGTATGGAGCTTCTTCATCTTTGGCTGCAAAGAATATAATCAATCTGATTTTGGTGTTGACCATCTGATGATGTCTATGTACAGAGTCTTCTCTTGTGTTGTTGGAAGAGGTTATTTATTATGACCAGTGCATTTTCTTGGCAAAACTCTATTAGTCCTTGCCCTGCTTCATTCCGTATTCCAAGGCCAAATTTGCCTGTACTCCAGGTGTTTCTTGACTTCCTACTTTTCCAATCCAGTCCCCTATAATGAAAAGGACATCTTTTTTGGGTGTTAGTTCTAAAAGGTCTTGTAGGTCTTCATAGAACTGTTCAACTTCAGCTTCTTCAGCATTACTAGTCGGGACATAAACTTGGATTACTGTGATATTGAATGGTTTGCCTTGGAAACAAACAGAGATCATTCTGTCCTTTTTGAGACTGCATCCAAGTACTGCATTTTGGACTCTTTTGTTGACCATGATGGCTACTCCATTTCTTCTGAGGGATTCCTGCCCGCAGTAGTAGATATAATGGTCATCTGAGTTAAATTCACCCATTCCAATCCATTTTAGTTCACTGATTCCTAGAATGTCGGCATTCACTCTTGCCATCTCTTGTTTGATCACTTCCAAATTGCCTTGATTCATGGACCTGACATTACAGGTTCCTATGCAACACTGCTGTTTACAGCATCGGACCTTGCTTCTATCACCAGTCACATCCACAGCTGGGTATTTTTTTTGCTTTGGCTCCATCCCTTCATTCTTTCTGGAGTTATTTCTCCACTGATCCCCAGTAGTATATTGGGCATCTACTGACCTGGGGAGTTCCTCTTTCAGTATCCTATCATTTTGCCTTTTCATACTATTCATGGGGTTCTCAAGGCAAGAATACTGAAGTGGTTTGCCATTCCCTTCTCCAGTGAACCACATTCTGTCAGATCTCGCCACCATGACCTGCCCATCTTGGGTTGCCCCATGGGCATAGCTTAGTTTCATTGAGTTAGACAATGCTCTTTTCTCGGAATTAATTAATTTGCCAGAATGACTCACAGAGTTCAGAGTAACATTTTATTGGGTTGGTCAAAAATTTCATTTGTGTTTTTTCATAAGATGTTATAGGAAAATTCGAACAAAATTTTTGGCCAATCCTATACTTACTAGGTTACCTGTTTATCATGAAAGAATATAATTCTGGAAAAGCCAGATGGAAGAAATGTTTAGGGAAAAGTATGAGGAAAGGGCTAGGGGTTTCCATGCTCTCTGAGTTCACCACTCTCGTCTTCAAATCGCCGCATGCTCATCTACCTAGAAGATGTGTGAACCCTATCCTTTTTTTTAATGGAGGCTTCATTGCACAGGCATGATTAACTAAATTATTGGCCTTTGGGGATTGAACTCAGTCTCCGTCCCTTCTCCCCTCCCCATAATTGGGTCAGGGCTAAGGTGGGGAGGACAGAAATTTTCAAATATCTAATCAGTCATATGTTTGGGACTTCCCAGGTGGCACTCATGGTAAAAAACACATCTGCCAGTTCAAAAGAAATACGAAACATGGGTTCAATCCTAGGGTCAAGAATATCCCCTGGAGGAGGGCATGGCAACCCACTCCAGTGTTCTTGCTTGGAGAATCCCATGGACAAAAGAGTCTTGTGGGCTATAGTCCATAGGGTCCCAAAAGAATTGGACACAACTTAGTGACTAAGCAAAAACAGCAGGAGCTCAATGCCAGAAACAGGGTTGAAGACCAAATATATATTACTTGTTATAAATCACAATAAAACATTTCATAATATTTACATGAATAATATATTTGGGTATAAATACTAAACAAACTCCCTGATCAATTAAGAGAGCCTGAAGGTTGAATTATTCCCCAGTGGTCAATGATTTAATTAATCATGCCTATGGAGAAGGCAATGGCAACCTACTCCAGTACTTTTGCCTGGAAAATCCCATGGATGGAGGAGCCTGGTAGGCTGCAGTCCATGGGGTCGCTAAGAGTTGGACACTGAGTGACTTCACTTTGACTTTTCATTTTCATGCATTGGAGAAGGAAATAGCAACCCACTCCAGTATTCTTACCTAGAGAATCCCAGGGGTGGGGGAGCCTGGTGGGCTGCCGTCTATGGGGCCGCATAGAGTCAGACATGACTGAAGTGACTTAGCAGCAGCAGCAGCAGCATAGAATGAAGACTCCATAAAAATTCCCAAAGTATGGGGTTTTGAGAGCTTCCAGTTGGTAAACTTGTGGAGATTCTGGGAGGTTGCATGCCTAGAGAGGGCATGGCAGCTTTGCAGCCCTTCTCTCATATCTTGTCCTATGCATCTCTTCCATCTGGCTATTACTGAATTCAGTACTTGCAAAATAAACTGGTAACCTCATAAGTGAACTGTTTTCTTCAGTTCTGTGAGCCCCACCCTCCCCTACCAAATTATTCAGCATGAGAAGGGACTTGGGAGAACCTCTGGTTTATTGCCTGTTGTTTATAAGCGGCTTATGATGCAGAAGCAAGAAGGTCACTCTGATCTTCCCCCCTTCATCTTCCTCCCTGGACCAAGCCATAACATCTTATGTGACACCTAGGCTCCTTACTGGAAGGAGGAATGCCTTCTTATACCATAGATGGGAAAGTTGGGACCAAGAAATATTACAATATTGCTTCTGTTTTATGTTTTGGTTTGGGGCACACTGAGTAGCATGTGGGGATCTTAGCTCACAGACCAGGGATTGAACCCACATCCACTGCATTAGAAGCATGGTGTCTTAACCACCAGACCACCAGAGAAGTCCCTGTACATGCTGATTTTTAAGATAATTTTTACAGTGTAAAGGAAAATTGTACTCCTAAATTTTAGTGACCAAATAATCAGTATTCATGATATTCCAAAATATATTGGCAAATTAATGTGGGTTTGATATGTACCACATAAGTCTGAATTCATGCAGTGTTGAAATTAAGAAAGTTTGGAAAAACATGCCAGCTATCGTATTAAGAATCCATTCTATTAGGCTATATATCACAATTAAGAGATACTAAGTAAGAAATGTTAGAGAAGACACTCCTGGGGTTATAGCTTACTTATTCTCAGATTTCATTGATTAATTTCCTGGAGACCTCCAATAACATTTAACTGCTAAGCCTAATCAGCTCCTATTGCTCTTTAGGATTAATTTAGAAATCCTTGATGTGCAGGTGTTATATACTCTTATCAAAGCAATTTGAAATACATCCTTCAAATGGGCACAGGTAACTGAGCACAAATTGTCTCAATCAAGTGGAAACCAAAATCTTTTATATGTCCCATAAAAGACCTTTGCTATATGATCATTTACTGTCTTCTTTGCATTGTCTTAAGTCATATACATATTATAATCCAGTTTTCTCTCTCATTGAATTTTCAAAAGAGTAGAGTCCCCTCTCAGTATCCACTGGGGATTAGTTACAGGCCCTCACTCCCCACTGAATCCCTATAGATACCATAATTCACAGATGCTCAAGTCCTTTATATAAAATTGTGTGGTATTTGCAAATCATTATGCACATCCTCTCAACTACTTTAAATTATTTCTCAATTACTTATAATAGGTAATATAATACAATATAAATGCTGTATAAAGAGTTTCCAGCTTTTAGCAAATTTATGTGTTATTTTGTGGAACTTTCTGGAATTTAATTTTATTTTGAATTTTCAATTTGAGATTGGTTGAATACACTGATAAAGAACCTATGGATACAAAGGACCAACTGTATTTTACACTGTTCGCATCTCTTCTTTCTTGATACCTTCTTTTTTCTTTATTCGAGTTTTATAACTTTCTTTTAGATTTCCAGTAAGATATTAGGATATGTTCTTTTCAGTCACATTTAATTGTGGTTCTCTTTCTCTAAGTTCTTTTGTCAGACACTGCATCCAAAATCAACATTATAAATGCTTTAAGACGTATGTACTTAATGTTGAAATTTAATACTGGGAAGGACAATACTGAGAAGAACAACTATGTCATCATAAGATGAGCTCTTTTTATAGTCAACATATTCTAGACTATATTGATCTTATCCATCGGGGTATGGAAATTTTTGTATTAAACCCCTTTCTTATATCAAAGACTGTGAAGTCATACAGAGGGAAGAAAATCACCAACAGATTAAATTAACAGAATGATAATGCAAGTTGACTTGCTAAACTTCAATTTCAGTGTCTTGGACTGGGAATTAAAATTTCTACCTACCTGAGGTTGTTAGGAAGATCAAATGAGACCTTCACTAAGAACAAAAAGAAGCACTTTGTAAATTATACACAAAAGGTTGTTTTACTATTGTAAGCAATTGAATCTTTAGGTTCGTAATACTCTGAATATCAATCAAAAGAATGTTATGTTGCAACTTCTTAAGAAATAAAAATTCAGTGGTAACATTTCATTGAATTTCATCTAGTTTATCAAGCATATTAAATTAATTATACCTAAATTTCAAACAGGCCACATCATTTTGTTTTCAGTCTATTTTTCTATTTAGTGAACAAAATATCTATTTTCTCTATTGTTGTTGCTGTTCATTTGCTAAGTCAAGTCCAACTCTTTGTGATCCCATGGACTGCAGCATGCCAGGCTTTTCTGTCCTTCTCTGTCTCCCAGAATTTTCTTAAACTCATGTCTGTTGAGTCAATGACGCTATCCAACCATCTCATCCTCTGTCACTCTCTTCACTCCTGCCCTCTATCTTTCCCAGTATCAGGGTCTTCTATTTTCTGTCCATGGGTTTTGTATCGTTTCAGCCTTTTTCACTTCTTATTCTTCTCTGTTTTCTGCTTCTATGACGTTATCTACAGAACTGAAAGGATTTTGAACACCAACTTTTACTTTGCTTAACAGGAGTTGAGAGCTTTCCATTTATTCCCCCATGATTCACCTCCCCAGAAGTAAAAACATTGGAAGGTATTAAACAAATTAAAGGAAGGTGGTCTAAGAATAATTGCTGTTTTTACCTTGGGGAAAGACTTTTCCTACAGTGTTATTAACAGACATATTATATTTAGTTGAAAAACAACAAGGAGGGAAAAAGAGACAAAAAGCAAAATGGTGAAAGGAATGTTTTTAAAATCCCCACTCGAGGAAACGTTCAGGGATATTTCAGCAAATTCAGAGAAAAAGTCTGTTGATCTGATCTCCCCTTGGGATTCTGGAAACCACTATGGACAATGTTTAGTACCAGTATGAAACTGGCTAGGCTGGTTAATAAGAGAGGATCATTTTGATCACTCAAGCATTGGATAATGAGTTTTTGGTCATGTTCATGAAATCCTTCATACTCTAATCTTAGATGATACCCCTATACTTTTGCTAAGTGTATTGTAGTTCTGTTATATACATAATTCTATTAATCATACATACACACACATATATGTTTGAGAATCTAGGGTAGGTTAAACAAAGGAATGAATGATTTGGTTTACATTTTGAATGAATGTTGGCTCCTGTGGCAAAATAATATTATTGTTTGCTTTCTTTCATTCATTTATTGTTGTTGTTCAGTCACTAAGCCATCTCCACTTCTTTGCAACCCCATAGACTGCAGTACACCAGACTTCCCTGTCCTTCACTATCCCCAGAGTTTCATTCATTATCAAACTGTTTACTGCCAATCTCTGTTATATTCTTTTAAGTAAACAATGAACAAAAGAAGACAAGAGACAAAAGGGCCTGCTCCTACACTGTTTGCATTCTATGTGGGAGATAATAAAGAAATAAAATATATTACATGTTAAGTGTGTTTCATTGTTATATATATATATATATAAATCAAAGCTTAAAAACATCTGAATGGACAAAATAATGTCTCTTCATTTTTAATTTCAGTTTTTATTGTTGATCCTTTGACATCCATTAATACTTCAAACAATACATGATCTTATTTTCTATTTTTGAAACTACAATTAAGTATCTGTTCCACTTCTCTTTTCTACTGCTTGTATCTCTTGATGTGATTTCTGTACTTTTTATTTCTGAGTTGCATTCTATTTAATTTACTCATTCTTCTACTTCAGTTCAGGGGCTTCCCTAATGGCTCAGTGGTAAAGAATCTGCCTGAAATGCACTATATTCCAGTTCACTAATTCCTTCCTTGGTTATGTCAGTTCATTTGTTTAATTGCACTTCAATTTATATTAATATTTAAAAATTTTAAGTAACCTTGTTTTTGATATTTTTAATTTTCATAGTTTTAACTATTCCTCTCTTTATCAATTTCATAGTAGCTTGTCTTTTACTTATAGTTTGTGTATATTTTTAAATAGTTTGCTTGCATTTTTCTTAGTAAAATATTTTTTAAATTATATTTGTATTATAACAGGATCAACTTGTGGTTTTAATCATTTTCTATTCTGTGTGTTGTCAAAAATCTTTAATCATAGTGAAATATGCTTCCTTTTTTATGTTAATTTTTGACATGTGTATTCCCAGGATATACTGATAATGAAGATTCCAAACTATCTTGAGTAGCAGGACATTGGTGAAGCTGCTCAGGAAAAATCATTTTCTTTTCTTACCCAGAATTCAAACTTCGTACTTCTCTTAAATATCTACCTGAGTTATTGGTTCACTTTTTCACAAATGGTATATAACTTTGAAGGTATTATATTTATACAGCAGTATTCATTCTAAGTTCCTGCATCTCCTGGGCCCAAGCATTTATCTTCTGTCCCTGAGTGGTAATAAAATCCAACTGCCTAGGTTACCAAGATCAAAACTTCTTATCCCTACCCAGGAAGCTCCAACATCTATCTCCTGGTGATTTTATTGTTGGTTTCTTTTTCATTACAAGCATGTGCATTTTATTTATTTTTTAAAATTTTCTCTATTTTTTCCTCATTCTTCAGATACACAAATTAAAAACCTTATTTCCTTTAACACGCCCATCATCGTCTATATGTAGTCTACTTTATTTGTATATCTGCATGTTGGTTGGCTTATTTATTTATTATTTAGTAAACAGACATCTGTGAATATACTATCCAGGATATGAACAATCCTGTGCAGATCTCCTGAAACATGTGTGACAAAGCTTCTATGGGGTACATACCTAGGCAAAAGATTAGTGGGTTGAGGGGTATGTAAATATTCAATTATATGTAATGCTAAGCCATTTTCAAAAATATAACTTCTATATGAAATTATATATGTATCACATTGTTTTTTACCATTGGTATTATCAGAATTTAAAGTTTCTGGCAATTGAAATACAGACAAAATGATATATCATTGTTATCTTCACTACGTTTTCCTGATGTGATTCCCAGGTGGCTCAGTGGTAAAGAATTCAGCTGCCAATGAAGGAAGCACAGGAGATGTGGGTTTGATCCCTGGCTTGGGAAGATTCCCTAGAGGAGGAAATGGCAATCCACTCCAGTATTCTTGCCTGAAAAATCCCATGGACTGAGGGGCCTGGGCAGGGGTCGGGGGAGGGGGGGGTGCAGCTACATTACATGGGGTCTCAAAGAGTTGGACACGACTTTAGTGACTGAGCATGCACTCAGGATCACAAATAAATCTGAGCATGTTGCATACATGTAATGTCATGTGTGTATATATATATATATATATATTTTTGTGTATATTATATACACAGTTATGTATATACCATATACATAAATATTCAATCCCATGTCTTCCTGTTTCCATTAAAGTACTTTAATCATTGTCTTCTATTCATTCTTCCATTTGTATTTTCCCTTACCCTAATGGCAGCCCACTCCAGTACTCTTGCCTGGAAAATCCCATGCATGGAGGAGCCTGGTAGACTGCAGTCCATAGGGTCACGAAGAGTTGAACACGACTGAGCGACTTCACTTTCACTTTTCACTTTCATGCATTGGAGAAGGAAATGGCAACCCACTCCAGTGTTCTTGCCTGGAGAATCCCAGGGACGGTGGAGCCTGGTGGGCTGCTATCTATGGGGTCGCACAAAGTCGGACACGACTGAAGCGACTTAGCAGCAGCAGCAGCATTGACATTGAGTCTTTGAAAGTTTTGTATATTGCCAATATCTTCTCATGGTCTAAAATTTGACATTTCACTTACCTTAAGCTGTCTTGTGATATATTAAAATAAAGAATTTTACCTTTAATAGTTAAATTTGCCAAGCTTTTATATAGAATAAAGCCACTGAAATGTTTGAAACTAGCATGCTGAGGATGAAATACTTTGAAAAGATGAGTTATCAGACTTCTTCCTAAAAGTTTTTCATAATTTCCTTCATAGCCTGTGGGGAAAAACATGCACAATAGCAATACTCTTTTAATTCCCCTGTTACAGCAGTTTATTTTTTGTTCCAAAGTGAGTTAATGATGAGGCATTTGCCTGTGTGGGCTTGACAGAACAATCTGTCTCAGTGGGAAGCTTCCTCAGGAATTCCATAAAGTACGAACCCCTGAAGATGCCACCTTTTATGCAAACCCTATAGTTAGCCTAAATATCAGGCTTTGAGTCCTGGATCAATTCCAATTTGGATAATACACAATGTTTACTAAAAGTCCTTCTGCAGTTTGAATACAATACAGAATATTTCTTATTTCTCTTCATAAAGCCTCCTTCAATGTAACCACACATCTATTAAATCATACTTTAATCTCCAAGGTAGATGCTTTCAGTATGGCATTTTATTTTTCATGACACACTCAATATAAAAGTTTGTTGCATCAGACATAAACATGTAGTTTGAACACATTCTTACATCATTTGAACCATATCAATTTGCCATCACAAAATGTTCAGATCTTTCAGATATGATGACAGTCGTTGAAAAAATAAGATTATATGCTGGGAAAAGCTTCACTGTCAAAGGATCATGTCTGGATTAGCACAATTTGCATACTGTGTAAACTGAATCTAAAGTTCAGATTCATGCAGATCTCTAAAGGTTTGAATATCCTAGGACAAGACATAGAGAATATGCAGATACTAGTTTCTAAACTGGTAATCTGCTTCTTGATAGATAATACAGTGAGCTGACAATTACTTTTAGAATGCATAAACAGTTACTACTTACAGTACAATCCCGTTATGATTATGAAACAAAAATCAAAACTATGGTTTGAAAAATTTATGGGAAGCTAATTTAATAATTGAATTAGATTGACTGCATGACCAGTTCTGCTGAGAACACAGAAAAAAGATCATTATGAGAGTCAAAAAGTGGACATAACAAGAAGAATATTTTGTGCATTCATTTGTATACTTTCTATGGATTTCCTGGTGGCTTGGCAATAAGGCATCTGTCTGCAATGTAGGAGACACAGGAGATGTGGGTTTGATTCCTGGAGGAGGGTACGGCAACCCACCCCAATATTCTTGCCTAGAGAATCCCATAGAAAAAGAAGACTGAAGATGCATGCACATAGGTTTTCTATATTTTGAATTTGTCAATACTTTTTAATTTGACATTGTATTATATTCCTTTGATGAGTTTTCCCTAGTAGTTCAGCAGGTAAAGAATTCACTTGCAATGCAGGAGACCCCGGTTTGATTCCTGGGTTGGGAAGATCCCCTAGAGAAGGGAACAGCTACACACTCCAGTATTCTAGATTGGAGAATTCCATGGAAATAGGAGTCTGGCAGGCTACAGTCACAAACAGTTGGACACAACTGAGCGACTTTCACTTTCTTTCACGTTCAATGAGTTTTCACCAAATTCATCAAGTGGCTTCACTTACACTTCGTTCACTTTCTTGCTTAGACACACAAAGGAAATTTTCCTTAGCTGTTATCTATTTTAGAAATCAGCCCATTAGAAAAATAAGAACTTCAGAAATAAATGAGACAAAGTTGGTGAATTAGAGAATCTTATACAACTGGGCAGTGCTCAAATGATCTTCTGAGTTTAAAAAAATAGTGCTAGATTATAATAAGACTTTGGTCTATCTAGGGCAAAATTTAAACAGTATGAAATATCCTGCTTACTTCCCTGAAACTATGGAAAGTTTAAATAAAACACAGAGAAATAATTTTTTAATCTGGTGCCCCTATATTTCCTACCCCCACCAAACTGGTTACCAATCTTATTTCTGATGAACATATCAAAGCAATTGTTGCATGCCCCATCTTTTCAGAAGCATATGTTAAACAGGGCAGGCAAAGATAAACTTTAAAAGGATTCACTTGTCCTAACAGCCCATCTGTTTCCTACTCCCCGCAGAGCACATCTCTTTTCTGGGGTCCCTTTCAGGTGTTCTCTTACCTTATGTAACACTCTCTTTATTGTAAGTTCATGCTGTGACCCTGTCAGAATTGCTACAGCAGGGGTGACCTCAGTAATGACCATCCACAGCCTGCCAAGCTTACTTGGTCAGTGTTAGCTGATTAAACTTTTAACAACATCCCCTGTGCGATAAAGGGCAAAATGACAACTTTGCCCATCGTCAAGGTGTCTGTATAATAAACTAATTAGTAAACCACACAGTCTGTGGAGCTTTTAATGAGTGCTATCGGCTGGCCTCTGTAATAAAAACCCAGTCTGCCCCCTTTTGGGATTCAATTAAGGCACAGACTGTCATATGCTTGGTCTAGCTGATCAATGAATCCATTCCGACCTTTGTCGGAGCTGTTTGCAAGGTCAGTGGCAGTAGTGAAGAGAGCCAGCTTGGTAAAGGAGATATACCCAACAGCAGCCGACAGGCTCCAAGTCCAGTTGTTAATATCCTTGTGGTCATTTGACATCAGCAGAAGTTTCTCTCATTCAAAGGTTAGCTAAAAGAGAAGACAGCAATGAAAAAATATATAGTGGTATTTTTTTCACAGAAAGGTCCCTCTGTTATTAAAAAATGATCATTAGTCTGTTAACATCTACCTTTACCTTGCGGTATCTTCTTTTTCTTTACCCAGTGGAATATACTATCCAACTTTTGCTCTTCCAAATATACCTATTGATTTAATTCTTTTCCAGATGTGAAAACAAATGTAACCTTTATGAGATGTAGTCCTGCATTTTATGATTCAAGATTTGAGGTTTTATAAAAGAAATTCAAGTTAAAAAGATGATATTCCTTATTAAAGCATCCTGATATCAGAAAAATGATTTTTTTTAAAATTAAATTTTTAAAAATAGTGTGTATTTTCAGGTATTACAAGATTCTTCAATTCTACATCTCAAGCATGGCTTTTTTTCTTAGTAATTTGAGAATGCTCACATTTATTTTTGTCAGAAAATAATTATTCCAAAAATGAAAAAAATCAATTTTTATTATTTAAATAATATTTTCTATTATTTGCCTATTTTGAGAGTAATGTTGAAGGGAAACAGTTCAGTTCAGTTTTTCAGTCATGTCTGACTTTTTGCTACCCCATGGACTGCAGCTCACCAGGATTCCTTGTCCATCATCAACTCCTTGACTTTGCTCAAACTCAACAAAGTATTGGTAAATAATGTAGCCTGGAATTTCTAGACTTAATATTTTTGGTTTTCAGATAATCAAGTGGACCTGTGAGAATTAGTAATCTATAATTATACTAAAAACAGAGATTTACATACTTCATTGATAATCTGTGAGATAGAAAACCAGATGAGCTATGAGCATAGCTGACCATTCAGCAACCACAACCCAAAGTACTAATAACACTTTGTGTGTGCAGTATTTAGAGTCCCTATAGCATTTCACTATTTATACCTTAAATAAGGTAAAATATACATTATGTTATTTGAGATTATTTGAGATTTTGGAGATATATATATTTTCAAAAAATCAGGGTTTTAGAGTTTATTACTTTCCACAAAAAGAAATTTATATTCAAATTAGGTTCAAACTATATTCAATTTGAAAAAAAATTCATCATTTTTTATAAATGTATATTCACAAAAATCAAGTGTAATTAAAATTGAACAATCTGTACCTTTTATTAGCATTGATACAATCTTTAAGTGTTAAAAAATGAATGTGCCATGAGATCCAAAAGTTTTAACTCTTACAGTTTATTCTTAGGAAATAATTACACAGCTATTCCATATGCAATCACTAAATATATTATTTTAATAGGAAATAATTGTATAAAAATTAAGCACCCTACTATATAGGTGACTATATATAAAATATAATACGTCCACTTAGCAAAATAATATACAGCCTTTAGAAATGATGAAATGCCTATCCTTATAGATATAAAACAGGGTTCATAATGTCAGAGAAAGAATTCAATGGAAATACAATAACTCAGTTTTTATAATATTTATGATATAATATATACTTATATAAGGGCTTCTCTGGTGGCTCAGTGGTAAAGAATTTCCTAGTGGTTTGATCTCTGGGTCAGGAAGATCCCCTAGAGAAGGGAATGGCAGCCCACTCCAGTATACTTCCTGGAGAATCTCACAGACAGAGGAGCCTGGTGGGCTACAGTCCATGGGGTCACAAAGAGTTGGACATGACTTAATGACTAAATAACATCAGAAAATACAGATATAAATATATATGTATACAATATACATATATGAATATATATGCCAATACACATGAGTAGGTATATATACACATATCTTTTTTGAAAGAAAAGCTATGACCAACCTAGACAGCATATTAAAAAGGAGAGATATTGCTTTACCACCAAAGGCCTGTCTAGACCAAACTATGGTTTTTCCAGTAGTCATGTATGGATGTGAGAGCTGGACTATAAAGAAACCTGAGCACTGAAGAACTGATGCTTTTGAACTGTGGTGTTGGAGAAGATTCTTGAGAGTTCCTTGGACTGCAAGGAGATCTAAGCAGTCCATCCTAAAGGAAATCAGTCCTGAATATTCATTGTAAGGACTGATACTGAAGCTGAAATTCCAATACTTTGGCCACCTGATGCAAAAAACTGACTCATTGGAAAAGACCCTGATGCTGGGAAACATTGAAAGCAGGAGGAGAAGGGGATGACAGAGGATGAGATGGTTGGATGGCATCACTAACTCAATAGACAAGAGTTTGAGTAAGCTCCGGGAGTTGGTGATAGACAGGGAAGACTGGCGTGCTGCAGACCATGGGGTCGCAAAGAGTCAGACACGACTGAGTGACTAAACACATAAATATGCACAGGTGTGTGTGTGTGTGTGTGTGTGTGTATATATATACATATATATGCACATACATATTAATGCCTATAATAGGCATTAATATGTATATATATATATATATATATATATATATATATATATATATATAGTCTACTCTTCTGGGTATTATCAGTTTTTATATATTCAATATTTTCTTTTTTTTTCCTAATGCTGTCTACATATTGTTTTGATTAAGAGACAAAAAAGATATTTCATTTTTGAAACTACTCAATATAATACAAAACTCAGAAGATGTGTAATTAAAAATCTGTGATGTACTTTCCAAAGTTTGTAAATTATATTTCAAACATTATTTTCTACCTAATTTTCCTTCACACTTTTATTTGGTAACATTTTCACATGAAATGTATCTAGAAATTATATATATTTAAACTCAAAATTCAGCATGAGAGTCAATATATACTTAGATTAAATATTTCCTGTATTATAGACTTAAATATATTACTCAAGTAATCAAAGAAAAGTAATGTTCATAACGGAAATGAACTTCACAGAAAACTGCCCTTGTTCCATTTGATCTGTTTGGAAATTAAAGCCAGGAAGGAAATCTTGTTTCATTGAGGTAATGAAAGTGCATTTAGAATCCAAAGTGAAAGAAACATGTGGGTTTATGAGATTTAGGGTTAAGGGATGATTATGGGGGAAGGAAGTATGATTGAGATAATCTTGATTTTTTAAGTCTATATTTCCAATGTCTCTCTCATTAGGACCAACCCTTTACACACACACTTCACTCCCCATTGCACTGACATACACATCTGTACAAACATACACATAGATACAGAGTGAGCATTAGCCAATCAGATTTATGGTGTAAGCGTGCGCGTGTGTGTGTTTGTGTGCGTGTGTACTCACGGGCATGCTAACTCTGACCATGGGTATAAGTCTAAAAAAAGCATATTATTTAAAATCTCCTCAGAGCTCAAATTCAAAAAATGTCATCAAAGCCATCCTAAGACGTAAAAGGGCATGTCCTGTAAGCAATGGTGATTGATTTTTTTTTTATAATTCCGTTTTATTTTCTCCATGTTAATATCTTGAAGATGGTATAATATATTTTGCAATTTCTTTAAGATCAAGGTAGTAATTTAGCTTACTTGTGAGATCAGCAAAAATACTAAGGTTTTAGAGGATGATGCTGCACATCTGGCTTGACCAATCTACTCATGTAACAAAAGTACATTGTTTCCTTATCAAAATTTCCTTGTAAATATTCACCTTAAGAAGAGTAGATGTTCAGTTTAGGTCAAGATATTTGATACTGAAGGATGGGAGAAGGCAAGGGTAGGTGGAGCCATGAGGGAAAAATACTTCCCATGCTGCCCAGGCTAAATTTACCGCATAACTTGGCATCAAATCCTGAGTTCATAGTCTATTTCTAGGTCCCTAAATTCCTAACTTAATTTGGCCAGTCTTGCAGAATTATGTCTTTGAAATCTATGACCTTAAATCAAGGTTAAATTTTAACATAAAGAAAACTCAATTTAAAAAATTAATACAGGGTTGTTAATCTGTATACCCTTCAAGTAAACAATAGCACCATTTTATAAAGAAGTAAAAACATTTTACAAGTAAGTGTAACATGGGAAGTAATACGTTACATCTCTACTAGTAGCAGAGAAAAAAATAAATAATATAAAATATGCAACTACAATTTTCTGCCAATAAAGGCAGAAAATTAATGGAAAAAGAGGATTGAAGAACATACACAGTGAATAGAAACATTCCAAAGGGATGTTGTATATCTAGGTATATCAATAACTATTATTGTGAGTGGTCTAAATACACCAGTGAAAGGAGAGGTATTGCTAGATAGATCAGACATGTGGAAATCAGTAAGAATACAGATGTCCAAGACAGCTCTATCAATCTAATTAATATTTATATAATACTGCATTTAACAACTGCAGAGCACATAATCTTCTCAGGATAACATGGAATATTAATCAAGATATATCTCATTTGGGGACATAAAATACACTTTCACAAATTAAAAAATACATATACAAAAATACGTTATTGAACCACAATGGAAATAACTACAAATCAATTAGATGAAAAAAAGTCAGGATAATTCCTGAATACTTGTAAATTAGCAATACACTTCTAAAATAATTCATGAAGTAAAGAAGTATCGAGAGAAATTTTTGAAAATCATCAAACTAATTTAGAAATGAAAAGACTATTTACCAAAATATTTTTGATGAAGAGAAAGTTGCTTAAAGCAGTTCTTATTGGAAATCTATATCATTAAATTACATAATAAAAAAGCAGGAAAAGTCTAAAACTAAACTTCTGGGAAAGATAAGCAGTTATTTAGCACGGTTAGTATATAATGTAAGAGCAATATATTAAAGTCAGTTGCTTTCATATATGCATCAACAAGTAATTGGAATTTGAAATTTAAAAAACGCATTATTTAAAATAGCTTCTCCTCTGGCCCTATAAAAAAATTATTTGGATATAAATAACCAAGGATGAATAGGAATTCAATGCCCAAAGTAAAGAACAATGAGGAAAGAAATTCAAGAAGGTATAAATAAATGGAGAGACATTCCATTATCAGTAGTATCAATATTATTAAGATGTAAATTCCTGCCAACTTTACTTATTAATTTAAGGAAACCCCAATCAAAAGCCTAGCAAGTTATTTTGTGGTTTTAAAATACTGATTTTAAATCTTATATGGAAAGGTAAAGCATCTGGAGTAGCCATCACAGTATTGAAGATGAAGAATCAAATTGGAGGGCTCCAGTTACGAGTTTTCAAGATTTAGTACAAAGCTGCAGTAAATAAGAGATCATGTATTGGCAAAAGAATAAAGATGTAAATCAATGGAATAGAATAGAGAGCCTAGATGAATGAAGACAAATATAATTAACTGTTTTTTAAATTTTTTAAGTGAACTTGCTAACACAATTTGGTGAAAAAAATCTAGTCTTTTAAAAAATGGTGCTGGAACAATTGCATATGAACATATTGCATATGAACAGCTGCATACGAACAACAACAGCATCAAAATAACTATGAACCTAGGCATAGACCTTACATTTTTACAAAGTTAACACAAAATATATCATAGATAGAAATGTAAAATGCAAAATTATAAAACTTCTAGAAGAAGACAGGAGAATATTTACGTAACTGTGGGTTAGATATTGAGTTTTTGATATAATACCAAAAGTGCTGTTCATGAATTAAAAAATAAATAAATAAATTGGGTTTTAAAATTACAAATTTCTCTTCTGTGAAGGACACTGTTAAAAGAATGAAAAGACAAGTCAGAGATTGGGAGGAAATCTTTTTTAACACCTGTATGCTAAACTGGAATACAAATGTATTATACAAAGAAGGTTCAAATTTCAACAAGAAGACAAACAGCTCAATTTTAAAAATCAGCAAGAGGTCTGAACAGACACCTCACCTAACAAGATATACAGACAACAAATAAGTATGTGACAAGATACTCAACATACTTTAACGTTAATTAAAACAAAATGAGATATTCCAACATATCAGAGTGGCTAAAATCCAAAATACTGACAAAACCAAATGCTGATGAGATGTAGAGCAATAGGCAATTTCATTTCTGGTGGAAATTTCATTGCTGGTGGGAATGAAAAATTGTATATCCATTTTAGAAGACAACTTGATAGTTTCTTATAATACTATATCAAGTCTTTTCGTATGATCCAGTACTAGTGTTCTATGGTATTTAACCGTTTGAGTTGAAAATAAGACCATGAATATTTACAGCACCTTTCTTCATAATGGCCCCAAACTAGAAGCAATCCAAAAATTTTTAATAAGTAAGCTGATAAATAGGTTAATTGATAAACTCTGGTACATCCATACAATAGCACACAATTTAACGATAAAAATAAATGGATTGTCAAGCGAAGCCAAAACAAGAATGAAATGTTGACAGAGGCAAAAACATAGAGACAGTAAACAGGTAAGCAGCTGCCAGGAATATGGGAGAGAAGAAAGGGTTGTTTAGGTAAGGCAAGGGAAATTTTTACTCAGTTAAACCCCAGGAAATTTATAGCACAGTCACCGGTCATGTATGAAAACCTAAAAAATTATTTAGGAGGCCAGGGATGCAAGGGTGGAATGCAGGCTGTGATAAAATATTTAACAAACATGTGAAATAACTCCCTGTAAGAGTTGGGAGAAAAGGGAGCTAAGCTAAGTAACTGTGGAAATGAGTCGAGTCTGTAAGACTAAAGGCAAAAGGCACTGGACACTGTACTTTAGTTGGTAAAGTTGCTACCCATGAGGATATGTGGACAATCCTGGAACCACTGTACATGTACATTGGAATTAAATAATTATATTAATGATGGTGGCTCAAGGAGCCCAGTTTCTCACTGCTGTAGTTGCAAGCTACAGACATGCAAAGGGAAAAGGCTAGAATCCAAGTGGACTAGAATTACAGACATCAATATGGACCTATATTTATTTTAATATTTATAAGTTGATACATATATATATATATATATATATATAGCTACGTGTACAAACACAAGTTGGCATGTTAACATATATTGACGGCATTGTTCTGAGGTTTGAGAAGGTATAGTAGTCATTACACCTTAGTAGCAATGAGCAAACCCAGTGCCCAGATCTTGGCTTCCAATACTGTTCTCCAACGAGAGTAATAAGAACTCCTTAGAAAAATAGGTGATTTTAAGATTGAAAGTGGGAGTACACAAAGTAAACCTAGAGCATTTTATATGATAGAAAATAAAGAAGTGCTAACAAAAAAATAAAAAAACAGTACAAAAAATAGTAGGAGCATGTCAAAGGGACACTCCTCTGAATAGCTTCTGATACCCAAAGATGGAACTGTGCATGCATGCTCAGTCACTCAGTTGTATTCAACTCTTTGTGACCCTTTGGACTGTAGCCCATCAACCTCCTCTGTTCTGGGATTCTACAGGCAAGAATAATGGAATGGGTTGTCATTTCTTCCTCCAGGGGATGCCCCAAACCCAGGGATCAAACCTGCATCTCCAGTGTCTCCTGCATTAGCAGGCTTATACTTCACCACTGAGGCACCAGCGAAGACCAGAGATGGAACTATATGAACAATAAAATAAAATAGTACTGAATTATAAACTCAAATATAAAGAAAATATCTGAGCCCACACTATTAGAAATGAGTGAATGAATAAAGAAATGGAGGATAAAAGACAAATATCCAACTGAAAAAATTCCAAGTAATTTATGGAGACACTTCACCCTTAAAGTGTGCATAAATCCCTAAATTCCTTAAGTGTGGAATGCACATTATGACTTCCTTCAGTGTAATATTGCCGCAGAAAAAACTGACAAACACAGGCTTAGCAAGGTGATTAAGGTTAGCATCAACAATGGTGAAGTGTGTTGATATTATGTCCCATTGATGTGTTATGATGTGATGAGAATTACATACTTCTTCTGAGATCTTTCTCTCAAAATCCTTTAACTCCAGTCTGGTCATGAGAAAAATAACAGAAAATTTCCAATTGAGGGACATTCTGCAGTTTACCTTACCAATCATTCTCACAAGCATTCAGGTGATTTAAGTCTGAGAACTGACATACCATGAGATGCTGAAAGAGAAGGAACAACTAAATGTAATGTGAATGATATTCTGGAGTAGAAAAAGGAAATTAAGTAAAAACTTAATATATCATAATAAATCACGGACTCGTTAATTGGTGTTCAGTCACTGTGTTGTGCCCGACTCTATGTGACCCCATGGACTGCAGCGTGCCAGGCTTCCCTGTGCTTCACCATCCCCCAAAATTTGCTCAAACTCTTGTCCATTGAGTTGGTGATGCTAGGGCTTTCTCTGTAGTTCAGATGGTAAAGAATCCACCTGAAATGCAGGAGATCTGGGTTCAATCCCTGGATAGGGAAGATCCCCTGGGCTACCCACTCCAGTATTCTTGCCTGGAGAATTCCATGGACAGAGGAGCCTAGATGGCTATACTCCACGGGGTCACAAAGAGTCGGACACGACTGAGTGACTAACACACACATATACGTAGACTTTAACAGTAATAATATCAATGTTAATTCATTGATTATAAAAATATTTCATACTAATGGATTACTCTCTTTAACAAGTGGTGCTGGGAAATCTGGTCAACCACTTGTAAAAGAATGAAACTAGAACACTTCTAACACCATACACAAAAATAAACTCAAAATGGATTAAAGATCTCAACATAAGACCAGAAACTATAAAACTCCTAGAGGAGAACATAGGCAAAACACTCTCTGACATACATCACAGCAGGATCCTCTATGACCCACCTCCAAGAATATTGGAAATAAAAGCAAAAATAAACAAATGGGACCTAATTAAACTTAAAAGCTTCTGCACATCAAAGGAAACTATAAGCAAGGTGAAAAGACAGCCTTCAGAATGGGAGAAAATAATAGCATATGAAGCAACCGACAAACAACTAATCTCAAAAATATACAAGCAACTCCTACAGCTCAACTCCAGAAAAATAAATGACCCAATCAAAAAATGGGCCAAAGATCTAAATAGACATTTCTCCAAAGAAGACATACAGATGGCTAACAAACACATGAAAAGATGCTCAACATCACTCTTTATCAGAGAAATGCAAATCAAAACCACTATGAGGTACCATTTCACACCAGTCAGAATGGCTGCGATCCAAAAGTCCACAAATAATAAATGCTGGAGAGGGTGTGGAGAAAAGGGAACCCTCTTACACTGTTGGTGGGAATGCAAACTAGTACAGCCACTGTGGAGAACAGTGTGGAGATTCCTTAAAAAACTGGAAATAGAACTGCCTTATGATCCAGCAATCCCACTGCTGGGCATACACACTGAGGAAACCAGAAGGGAAAGAGACACGTGTACCCCAATGTTCATCGCAGCACTGTTTATAATAGCCAGGACATGGAAGCAACCTAGATGCCCATCAGCAGATGAATGGATAAGAAAGCAGTGGTACATATACACAATGGAGTATTACTCAGCCATTAAAAAGAATACATTTGAATCAGTTCTAATGAGGTGGATGAAACTGGAGCCTATTATACAGAGTGAAGTAAGCCAGAAGGAAAAACATAAATACAGTATACTAACGCATATATATGGAATTTAGAAAGATGGTAATGATAACCCTGTATACGAGACAGCAAAAGAGACACTGATGTATAGAACAGTCTTATGGACTCTGTGGGAGAGGGTGGGAAGATTTGGGAGAATGGCATTGAAACATGTGAAATGTCATGTATGAAACGAGATGCCAGTCCAGGTTCAGTGCACGATGCTGGATGCTTGGGGCTGGTGCGCTGGGAAGGCCCAGGGGGATGGTATGGGGAGGTTGGGAGGGAGGAGGGTTCAGGATGGGGAGCATGAAAAAAATAAAAAAAAATAAAAAAAAAATTAAAAAAAAAGAATAAGAAGACAATACAAAGCAAAAGTAGGCAAAGGACCTAAACAGACATCCTCCCTACAAAAGATATCCAAATGGCCAATAAGCACAAAAAGATGGTCAATGTAATTAGCCATTAGGAAAAAGAAAATCTAACCCACAAATTTGAGCTCACTGGGGTGACTATAACTAAAACGACAGGTAATACCAAGTGTTGGTAAGAATGTGGAGAAACTGGAACTCTGATACATTACTAGTGGGAATGTAAAATTGGGCAGTCATTTTGGAAAATGGACTGACATTTCCTCAAGTGGTTACACATAGGGTTACTATAGGACCCAGCAATTCTATTCCTTAGGTATATACCCAAGAGGAAGGAAAACATATGTCCATGTGAAAACTTGTATATGAATGTTTATAGCATTGTTATTCATAGTAGTCAAAAGGTAGAAACAATCCAGATGCCTTTCAACTGTTGAATGGATAAGCAAAATGAGATACATCTATACATGGACTAGTATTCAGCCATAAAAAGAAATGAAGTACTGATTCACGTTACAACTTGGATGTACCTTAAAAACAGTATGTTAAATGAAAGAAGCCAGTCACAAAAGACCACACATTATATTGATTCCAGTCCAGAATAGGCAAATCTATACAGAAGTAGCAGATTTCTGGCTGCTTAGGGCTGAAAGTCGGGGTTGGAGAGTGATAGCTTAAGTGTGCAACTTTTTTTTTTTTATATGATGAAACTCGACTGTGTTGTTGAGTATACATACCTGTGAATAGCTAAAAATCATCACTTCTAATGAGTGAATTTTGTGGTAGGTGAATTATATCTCAATAAAGCTGTTATTAAAGAAAAAAAAAAAAAAGTCTTCTCCAACACTACAGTTCAAAAGCATCAATTCTTCAGTGCTCAGCCTTCTTCACAGTCCAACTCTCATATCCATACATGACCGCTGGAAAAACCATAGCCTTGACTAGACAGACCTTTGTTAGCATAGTAATGTCTCTGCTTTTGAGTAGGCTATCTAGGTTGGTCATAACTTTCCTTCCAAGGAGTAAGTGTCTTTTACTTTCATGGCTGCAATGACCATCTACAGTGATTTTGGAGCCCAAAACCATAAAATCTGACACTGTTTCCCCATCTATATCACATTATATATCAGTTAATAAAATATTTTGTTTAATGATGAAAAAAGGTGTCAGTAAGAGAGAAACTAGTTATGGGATATATGGAAACTGTCTACTGTATTTTCTTGGCTTTTCTGTAAATTTTAAAGAATTTTAAATTTAAAGTTTATTTTAAATACAAGATAAAAATCCCATTCTAACTAGAAAGTTAGGAAGTTAAGTCAGAGGGATAGAAAGAGGCCACATCAAAGAATGCCTTGAAGACTGTAGTTTAATAAAGATTTTGTATATTCTGTTGGAGCGGGGGGAGCTTCCCAGGTGGTGCTAGTGGTAAAGAACCCACCCGCCAATACAGGACATGTAAGAGACATAGGTTTGATCCCTGGGTTGGGAAGATCCCCTAGAGGAGGGCATGGCAATCCATTCCAGTATTCTTACCTGGAGAATCCCATGGATAGAGGAGCCTGGCTACAGTCCATAGGATCACAAAGAGTCACGCACGACGGAAGCAACTGTGCTCACATGCACGGATACTCTGTTGGAAACACTGGTGCTATAATAATTTGATTTCTAATTTAAAAAGAGAACTCTGACATCTATGTGGCATAGATTATCAGATAAAGAGTCACAGAGGGTGCTAGCAATTTGAAGGCTTTGGTCTAGGAGAGAGATATTGATGGTTTAGACAATTTGAGCTGATGAAGATGATGGCAAATTAAACACGGGTTGTGAAAGATAGGGTTCATGGATCAGGCCAAGGGTTTCTGTTCTGAGCAGCTTGGTGAGTAGTGGTGGCATTTTCTGCTATATGGGCATGGAATAAATACTGTATGAGTTCAGGTTTTCCAGGGAAATATCATAACCATCCTGTTACATGTCATGATACTCTTTTTTACATACAGAGGCAAGGTGGCATAAGAAAGAAAGAAAGTGAAGTCGCCCAGTCGTGTCCGACTCTTTGCGACCCCACGGACTGTAGCCCACCAGGCTCCTCCATCCATGGAATTTTCCAGGCAAGAGTACTGGAGTGGGTTGCCATTTCCTTCTCCAATGCATGAAAGTGAAAAGTGAAAGTGAAGTCGCTCAGTCGTGTCCGACTCTTAGCGACCCCACAGACTGCAGCCTACCAGGCTCCTCCGTCCATGGGATTTTCCAGGCAAGAGTACTAGAGCAGGTTGCCATTGCCTTCTCCGTCGAAGCATGTGATCTTTGCATATTTCGTATTGTTTCTGAGCAATATAGTCTCTACTGTAGAGGGGATCAATTTTTCTATTCATAAATTTCAAGGTAAAGTAGCTGTGTCTAATGACCACAGAGCTTTTCAGAAGTAGATACAAAAGCATTCTGAATGAGAATAAATATAGTATTTATATGATTTCAAAATCTGTTCTTGCCTTCATTTTCCTTAAGAATTGAAAGGCAAATGGTCTTAACCTCACTTTGAGTAAAAGGGAGGAGGAAATATCTCACCATCTGGTAACAGAATAAATATAGGACTTGGTTCACAGTCCAGGGTCACATTATGACTTTTGTGGGCTCGAGGCACTAACTCTGTGTAGGTCCCTTATTCTACTAAACACAAAATTCAAAGATACTTTGCAACAGGACTGATATAATAACATATTAATATTATATTATGAAGTTTTCTTTGACCCACTATGCTTACAGTGCCTAATGGATAAGCTGATCCTGTTTATATCTGTATGGAGGAGATTTCAAATAATAGATTACCCTAAACCACTGGTTCTAGACTTTTTACAATAAGGCTAATTTCAACTCATGAGGACAGTATGTAAAAAATAGTAGCTAATTACAGATTACTTAAGCACATTTGCCCTCTCCAAAATTTTTGCTAATATCTTTTCTAATGAAGGATTTAAAAAAATTCTTTTGGATCCTGGGAATAGTGTCTATTTTAAAATAATTTTTTCTTCCTTTAGATGATTTCGTGTCCTTTATATTCATTCTGATATTTTGATTCTACTCAACTTAGTATTATTGTAATGCTATTCTTCTCTTCAGTTTTCATAGAGTTCAAAAGAATTGGACTTGTAAAAATTATTTTTGTGTGTGTGCATTTTTTCTTTCTTGCCCAGCTTTTATGTCACAGCTTTTTCAATTTTTATCTTATAGAGTGTATCTGGGACACATTTCCTGCTCTTTTTAAGCTTGTCATAAGCTAAAATAAGTTTAAATATCTCAAGCATTTGGTCTTTGCCCTAAATATGCTAACACAAGAAAAATATTCTTTATTAATAATTCTACCTTTCTAAGCAAGTCATCACATAGGAAGGGCAGTACATTAATTAATTAATACATGCACCAAGAGGAAAATTAAACAGTTGAAATAATAAATGTGGACGTGTCTTTGAATATTTGAATTGCATTTTATTATTTAAGTTACTAGCAAATTTTAATAATCTGTAGTGTGGGGCAAGATATTACTTAGAAGTATTTTATTCAGTAAAGCAGAGAATTCTGGATGGCTAAGAGTTTGTATCTTTCCTCCTTTAAATATACTTTAACCTTTTAGGGTGTGAATAATTCTAAGATGGTTAGTTGCTACATTTAAAAAAGTAGAATTAATATGTGGCATTGATACAATATGGGCTTCCCAGGTGGCACTAAAGGTAAAGAACCCGCCTGCCAATGCAGAAGACATAAGAGATTCAGGTTCAGTCCCTGGGTTGGGAAGATCCCCTGCAGGAGGGCATGGCAACTGACTCCAGTATTCTTGCCTAGAGAAACCCATGGACAGAGGAGCCTGGAGGGCTATGCTCCATAGAGTCTCAAAGAGTCAGACATGACTGAAGTGACTTAGCATGCACACACATACATAGAATAACATGGTATTGTTATATGTTGTTACTCATAAATATTTTGAGGATCTACTCAAGCATTTTGTTTTGTTTTATCCAACTTAAAGTATCAGTTTTCAGAGACTTAAAATTTTTGAAGTATTACAATATTGCTGTTAAGCATCAGACAAGTTGAGACAAGTTGAGACAGGATAGTTTGTGGTGGAATATGTTGTATTTAGTTATGTGTACATTTTGCATTTGGTTGTTAAAAAATTGAAAATGCAACTAAGTTAAAGGGAAATAAGTAAGATATGTTGCTATAAATCTGTTGACACATCATCCTAGTTAAAAAATATATTTTGTTTGCAAATAGAAATTCATCCAACTACCTGGATAGAGTTCATAAAAATCCTGTTTTTACAAGATAGAGGATAGATTTTATCACAGTTCCCAATAACAACAATGCCCCTAATAATGTAGACTCTGAATCATCAATAAAAAAGAAATATCAGCTTGGTGTTCTGAGATGACAGAGATGAGTGGGATTGGGGAGTTAGGAGGGAGATCCAAGAAGGAGGGCATATATATTATATATATATATATATATATGTATATAGTGATACATGGCATTGTACTTCAGAAACTAACAAAATATTGTAAAGCAACTGTTGTTTTCTTGCTATTTAGGTGCTCAGTAATGTCAGATTCTTTTGCCACCCCATGGACGGTAGCCCACTAGGCTCTTCTATACTCCAATATAAAAAATGAGGGGAAGAGGCCAAAAAAAGTGTATACTTATGTTAAATCTAGGGGTGCTTCCCAGAAAGCTCAGAGGGTAAAGAATCCACCTACAGTGCAGGAGACATGTGTTCAATCCCTGGATCAGGAAGATCCCCTGGAGAAGGGGAGATCCCCTGGACAAGGTGGGGACCTTCTCCAGTATTCTTGCTTAGAAAATTCCATGGACAGAGAAGCCTTATGTGCTATAATTTATGGGGTCACAAAGAGTCGGACATGACTGAGTGACTCACACTTCAATTTTGATATTAAACCTATTAATCAAAAGTGACCTAATTGGGTGGATAAAAAATAGAAAACTTCATTAAATGATACAGAAAGGGCAAAACTGAGCATGGCAACAATATATATCTGAAAGATATAAATTTCTCTTTCCATTGTCCCCTAAATCCACTCTAATCTGGTTATTGCTTCTCATTCTCCACTTGATTAAAACTGCTTACATCAAAGTCAACAATTCTACTATGTTGGCAAATCTAAAGGTAAATTCTCATTACATTTTTAAATTTGACCTGCAAATCACATTTGAAATCGTGGATGAGATCTCCATTCCCTGCTCTGGCACTGGATTTCTTAAATGGAGTTCCACAGAGACTTTCCTTAGTTACTTCTCTTCTCTTCCAAATTGCTTTGTTCAGTTTGATGCTTTTGAATGCAATCATATCACGTTGTGGTTTTTCCAGTAGTCATACACAGATGTGAGTTGAATCATAAAGAGGGCTGAGAGCCGAAGAACTGATGCTTTCAAACTACTGTGTTGGAGAAAACTCTTGAGAGTCCTTCCCACTGCAAGCAGATCAAACCAGTCAATCCTAAAGGAAATCAATCCTGTATATTCATTGGAAGGACATGCTGAAGCTGAAGCTCCAATACTTTGGCCACCTGATACAAAGAGCCAACTCATTGGAAAAAACCCTTGATGCTGGGAAAGATTGAGGGCAGGGGGAGAAGGGGGTGACAGAGGATGAGATGGTTGGATGGCATCATCAACTCAATGGACATGAATTTGAGCAAATTCCAGGAGATAGTGAATGACAGGGAAGCCTGGAGTGCTGCAGTCCATAGGGTCACAAAGAGTCAAACTGAGCAGCTGAACAACAATAACAGCAACATGATCCAGCCTGGCTTTCTCTCTTTAACCAAAGACCCCTGTATCTACTTGGATAGTTCTTATTTCCGCTAGAATATCTCATATAGTTCCCAGTCATACAATGTTGAAAATCATTCTTTTGATCTCTTCAAACTTTGTCTGCCTGTAATATTCCTTGACTCAATGCATTCTGTACATTTCCAGTTATTGAAGCCAAGAACACCTCAGAGGAATCATGACCCTTCATTCTCATTCTCCATACCCAAATAGTAAAAATATATTACTGAATCTATCTTTAGACTATATACAGAACCTGACTCCCAATCACAACTTTCTCCATGGTCCAAGCCATTATCATTTCTACCTAATATTATTTTTTAATGGATGGATTGTATTTATTTATGATGTGTATTTATTTATTTATTTGGCCATGCTGAGTAGCATGTGGGCTCTTAGTTCCCCCATCAGGGAACAAATCTGAATCCCCTGAACTGGAAGCATGGAATCCTAATCACTGAGCCACCAGGGAAGATCCTCCCCAATATTATTGTAATAGCTTCTATATGGTTTCCCTGTTTTCATCCTTCCTTGCTCCTTCTACAATCTGTTCTCCATAGAGCAGAGAGAGGAGTTCTTTCAAATTTGGCCAGACCAGGTCATTAGTTTGCTAAAATTTCTCTAGGGATTCTCATCTCACCCAAGGCCTACCCAGTCTGGATTCTCTCTACATTTCTAATGGCATCTCTTATTTCTCCCCTTTTCACTTCTATTAAGTCTCAGTTCCTTTTTTGTTATTTTTTGAGTGTTATTAGTGGTACTTCTAACCAAGAGCCATTGTAATTGCTCCTTTCCGTCTTGTGGGTGCACTTTTTCAGACATCTGCTTGATTTACTCCTTTATCTCATCTTGTTGGGGGCTTTCCTGATGGCTCAGTGGTAAAGAATCTGCCTGCAATGCTGGAGACACGAGTTTGATCCCTGAGTTGGGAAGATCTCCTAGAAGAGGAAATGGCAACCTATTTCAGTATTCTTGCCTGGGAAATCCCATGGACAGAGAAGCTAGGCGGCCTACAGTCCATAGGGTCGCAAAGAGTTGGACCTGACTTAGCATGCCCAAATTCATCTTGTTTAAATTTTTACTAGTAAATCTGACTGCCCTATTTAAAACCACAGCTCCCTTCTGGCATCCCCACTCTCCTTAACACATTATCACCTTCTTAATATATTTGGGTTAATTGTTTTATTTATTGTCTGTACCTCTCCCTTGTAGAAAATAGAAAGTAAGTTCCAATTCCATGAAATTGATTATTGGTTTTTTTCTATTAGTTTTATTGCTGTTACCCTAAATATAGAGCAGTAGAAAAAGTGCTCAGTAGATATGAGCTGCATTTGTTGAAAAACATTAATCATTAGGATAGATGACTATTCTGAATTGTGACAAAATTTGAAGTCTATGCTGATATCATAGTAATATGATAAGTTGTTTATGGAGGTGAGTAACCTGAAAAGAATTTAAAGTATAATTTGGTTATGATAATAAAGAGGTTAGGTCAAAAGGGTTCTTGACATTAGTAATTATTAGATCATCAACTATTTGTTTAAAAAATGAAATTAAATTACAAAGGTAGATTTTCTGGCATCATGTTCAGTATATGAGGTGATTCTAATATAAACTGCCCAAAAACCATGCCTTGAGTAAGTTCACTAGAAGAAGAGAATCAGAAAGAAAACTTCTAGAGTTTGAGAGGAGGAAGCTCACATTTTCACTAATATTCAGCATAAAAGTATATGATTAAATAACTAAATTAAAAATTAGATTTAGAACTAGGCAGCCTTTTTCTTCATGGTCAAGACTGATAAACTGAGGAAGATAAACTACTTTTTTTTTTTTTTTTTCTGGAAGCATTTAAAAATAGATTCTCATCTTTCTGGAGTGATTTTTATGATGGTCTATTTTAAGATATCAGATTAGCCAAAAATGAGCTTGCATTGTTCTTTTCAAGTGCTGTGATCATGACTTTTAATCTTTTTAATAGCTATGAAGGGAGAGAGTATATGTTCTGAAGAAAGTAGCAAGTTGAAATCACTGATAATTGGGTCAACTTTTCTATGAGTATCAAGGGAATCAAATACAACTGTACTTTCAAGTTACCTTTCTGGCTACATTCTTAATGATTCTAATTCTCATTCTGTTTCTTTCTTTCTCTCATTATTTAGTATTAAGGTATAGATCTCTAGGCCTAACAAATATAATTTAGACATAGGCCTTAGCATTTTTCCACTCTTATTTTCACTTGCGTGTTTGATGCAGGGTTTGGGCAACAGAATGGCATTCAAGAAGAGCACTATTTGCATTTTAATTTAATAATGGTCTTCCCCATTTGCTCAGTAGGTAAAGAATCTGAGTGCAATGCAGGAGATCCAGGAGCCTCAGGTTCAGTCCCTGGGCTGGGAAGATCCCCTGGAGAAGGAAATGGCAACCCACTCCAGTACTCTTGCATGGAGAATTCCATTGACAGAGGAGCCTGGAGGGCTACAGTCCACTGGGTCTCAAAAAGTCACACACAACTAACCACGTAGCACACAATTTAATATTATGACATTTTACATTTCTCAACAAAGGATTAAATAAGACATATATGCCTAGCACAGTGTAGCAGAGGGGAGAAAAAGAAAGAACGGACTGATTGAGAAAAATGGTAATTTTTTTGGTTTCTTTTTCTTGACATTTTCAAATATCTCTGTACTCTGGTGTTGGATACCCAAATGTTAGCTAACTTCAAAATATCAGTGAGCTAAGTGTTTCCTTAAATTAGCTTTAAAATAAATATGTAAATGGAGAAATAGGCTGTAAAATGACCATTTTCCTATTAAAGATTCCTATGAAGGGTGTGTGTACAGTTCTATTTGACATTACCAATCCCATATAAATACAAGTATATACAATATCTATCTCCAATTATATTCTGAGCTATTTCAGAGACCAGGAATGATAAATCTGTTCTTATGTAATAGGGACAGGATTTGCCTGCATGACACTAAACATTGTAAGAAAAGAAACAGCTGTAGAATTTTAAGTGATGAAAACACTTTAATTTTACACATCCAACCCTATCTTAAGACTTCAGTTTAAAAAAATTAGAATCCAAAAGAAACATAGGCAGTGTTATAACACAATGGCTCTTTCTTTTTAAACCTCCAGGGACATCATGAGATTACACAACCTTCTTTACAAGGGAATTTGGAGCAAGTTTAAGACTTTTTTTGTTCAAACTTGGGACCTATTTATTTCATTTAGTGTGTGTGTGCTCAGTTGCTCCAGTCATGTCCCATGCTTTGCAACCCCATGGATTATAACCCACCAGGCTCCTCTGTCCATGGAATTTTTCAGGAAAAAATACTGTAGTGGGTTTCCATATTCTACTCCAGGGGATCTTCCCAACCATGGGATTTGAACCTACATCTCTCGCATCTCTTGCATTGGCAGGTAGATTCTTTACCACCATCTCCAAATGAACTGAAGACTTACCTCTATGTAATTGAGATAGAATTTGGACTCTATTTTGGACTCTATTTTATCTTTGGTGGCCTGGGTGAGGATTCACATTACGTTTACATTTTTATTTGTAATTTGAGTATAAGAAATTTAAAGCCATGGAGAATGTTAGATATGCATAGATTGATGGGCATGAATGTTTTAGTATGTTTAAAAGTTTGCTCTTAAAAAGAAAGTTATTAACAGAAGGGTGAAAATATAATAAAACATACTGAATCAACTCTAATTTTAAAACTTTCTTCCACTGCAAAAGAACAGAGTTTTGAGTGGCTTAAGCACAGGTCAGTAGGTTTATACTTCAAAGCTCTAGAAGATAAATAACATTTATATAAAGCCTTTGTTCTTCAACAGTTATTTCATACTTTTATTCATCACAATAAATATTTGTTTGTACTGTTACCATCTGAATAAAAAAAAAAAAAAAAAAAAACACTAACCCTCAAAGAGGCTGAGCTTTCCATAGCTATTAATAGTAAGTCATGGATCTAATAAATGATGAAGTTGAAGTCTGAATGCCACTTCTTTAACAATAAATTTTATGCTTTTTCTTGTTATCTATTAATATGATTGGAGAAGGAAATGGCAGCCCACTCCAGTACTCTTGCCTGGAAAATCCCATGTACGGAGAAGTCTGGTAGGCTACAGTCCATGGGGTCACAAAGAGTCGGACACTCATTAATATGAGTACCTCTAAGTCCTTTATTTCAGACTTATTTAATTTACTGAAAAACATCAAATATTCTAATTTGTATTCAAAAGTCTATAACAAATATAAAGATTTTGAGTAGTTGCTTCACTTTGGTAAATGAAGAGATGAACCTGCCCAGGTTACCCTTCAGAGAAGGATTTGCCCCTACCTCTGAGGGCTACACCTGTGGCTCACTGGGAAAGAATTCACCTGCCAATGCAGAAAAAACAGGTTCGATCCATGGGTCAGGAAGATCCCTGGAGAAGAAAATGGCAACTCAATTCTGTATTCTTGCCTGGAGAATCCCATGGACAGAGAAACCAGGTGGGCTACAGTTCATAGAGTCACAAAAGATCAGGCACGACTTAGTGACTAAACAGCTGAGGAGTACACAGCATCCTTTCTTTGAAAAAGCACAAGAGGAAATAAAATCGTGGCCATTTGACTCCATTCAGGGGATATTAAATTTTGTTGGGCTTCAGTGACAGTCCAGTCTCTCCTTCTGCCCCATCTTGCTTTCCTTCTTTACTTCACAGCTGTTAATCCCTAATAGATATCTTTGTATTTCCTCTGTAAAACAAAGACTGGCTTCATAATTTGTGAAGGCAATGCAAGATGGAATCTTGGAGACCTCTTTTAATAAAGAATCTGAAAAAGCTCTCATGCTCTCGCTGGGTACCAGATGGGGAAGTTCAAGCCAGGCAAACCCATCTCCCCTGTAAGAGACTCTTCTCTCAGCCTGTCTCTTAACCACTTTCAAAACTAAGGCCATTTATTTGCCACCTTCCCCCACCCACCCAATTCATTCATTCAAGTTTGGGATCTGCTTGGGAACTTACCCTGTGAAAACACTTCTCCTGAGGGCAAAAGCAGAAGGAAGCAGCAGAGGATGAGATGGTTAGATAGCATCACTGACTCAATGCACATGAATCTGAGCAAGCTTCAGGAGATAGTGGAGGACAGAAGAGCCTGGTGTGCTACAGTCCGTGGAGTCACAAAGAGCTGGACATGAATGAACAACAATACAAACTTTTGCTGAAACTACGTCAGTCCTTTGAACCTGGACATAGTTCACTGTCTCAATATAAGTTCATAATTATCAATTTCAAGTAACTATTATTTTTCCCTCTCTACTTGATCATTCTGATGAGCACTTTTTCTTTTTTTCTTTCCTCTTCAAAAGAAAACCTCTTAAACCTCTATTTCCCTCTAACTGCCTCCCTTTCCTTCTCACCTTGGACAGCAAAACTCTTAGAATGAGTTGTTTTTATCTTCTATCTTCAATTCCCATTTTCCTACTGCCCCTTTAATTCATTTCGTTTAAGCATTTGACTCCACAGTATTCTGAAAGTGCTTTTATTGAGGTTACAAATGAAAGCTGTGTCACTAACGGCCAAAATTCTAGCGTCATTACTGACTGTTTTCTTTCTTTCACAACCTACATCTCATTTGGTACCAAGTTGTTTGGCTCTAATTTCAAAGTATATAGAATTTGACTTCCAATATTCAGAATGGTGGGCTTCCCAGATGGTGCTCATGGTAAAAAACCAGTCTACCAATGCTGGAGAGATGTAAATTATCCAGGTTCGATTCCTGGGTCAGTAAGATCCCCTGGAGCAGGGCATGGCAACTTACACCAGTAATCTTGCCTGGAGAATTCCATGGACAGAAGAGCCTGGTGGGCTACAGACCATAGGGTCATAAAGAGTAGGACACAACTAAACCCCTTAGCACGCACACATTCAGAATGATCCTCTGATCCAAACAACTATCATCTTTTGAATGAATGATTTCTAAAGCTTCTTAACTAGTCTTACTGCTTTACCTCTATATTTTTATGAGCACCAGAAGGCTGATTTGTCATTTTTAAATCCAAACTGACTTATAAAATTTCTTATTTAAATACTCAGATGGCCTCCATCTCATGAAGAAAAAAGTCGAAGTTTCTACAAGAGTCTAAAGACCCTTCATGACCTGACCTCTAATACCTTTGAAAGGGAAATCTCCTGTTACTCTTACTTTTACTCGCTTTTTGCCACTCAAACTCATTTCCATGCTGTTCTCAAATAAGCCAAATATGCTCCTGCCTCAGAGCAAACAACCTTATACCTGCTGTTTGCTCTTCCTTAATATCTGCTATTAAGGTATTAACACATTAAGGAGTGTCCGCTGAGTCCCCTGTCCCAGTCTTTGGTCAAATGTCATTTTCTCAATGAATCCTTCTAAGATTATTTGAAATTAAAATAGCAACCTTCTTCCTAATCATTAATCCTTATCTTCTGCTTAGTACTTTGAACCTGTTGACATATTATTGAATACTATATATATTCATTTTCTTTATTGTACATCTCATGTCAGTAGAATAAAAGTTTCATGATAATAAGCATCTTTATGTGTCAGGAACAAAGCAAATGCCAATAAGCAAGTATGAATTAATTGAAGTATATCTACAGAAAAAGTTCTAATGAAATAGTCTTATGGTTCTAACAACCTAAGATATGTTCAGTATTCTATTAGAAGTTTGTCTAAATATTTCCTTCAAGGACAAAAGTACATGCATGCTAAGTCTCTTCAGTTGTGTCCAACTCTTTGAGACACTATGGACTGGAGCCTGCCAGGGTCCTCTGTCCATGAGATTCCCCAGGCAAGAATACTGGAGGGGGTAGCCATTGCCTTCTCCAGAGGATCTTCCCGACCAGGGATTGCACCCAGGTCTCTTATGCCTCCTACACTGGCAGATGGGTTCTTGCCACCTGAATAACACTGAATGGGCAAAATATGCAAATTATTTTCAAAATGAGGGAAAATACATGTTAATCAAATAACTCGAAGTGTGGACATCATATAAGTAGAATATGTGATCATTCCAAAACAAAGGTACATATAAATGGAAAATATCAAGACAATTTGAGTTGTTTGTAAAATTCAATGACCAAAAATTTGAGGGACTTTAATCAGTCCATCCTAGTTAGAGCTCATCATGATCCAGAATATTCATCAAGAAGGCAGCTAGTGATTTTTTTTTTTAGGTAGTTACTCTAACTTGTAGGGTACATGTGTGTGCATATGTATGTGTGTGTGTGTTTAAACAAGGAGTGTATGATTTACTGTCCCATGAATTAGATAACTCTGTGCTTTTATTATTCACTTAAAGGATAGACAAAGTATAGTTCACTTTTTAAAAACATCGTCATGTTTCAGGTTGTTCAAGATCTCTTCTTAATGTTTTGGCAGGTGCACCAATAGGCTGTTATCAAATTTGTCATAGTTTGATATTAAAATATGGGTGCATTAATCTTACAGTGACCTTTTCCCTGAACCCAGTGCTAGAAAAGGGATGCTGCATCTTTTGTAGGTAACTTCAAGGCAAGCTATCATACAGCATTCAAATATAAGCTTTTATCCAGTTAATCATCAAGCATTACCTACTTTCATCAATGTTCAGGAGCTTAATTCCAGGATTACTCACCCTCCAAAAAGCTAAATATGAAATCAGAAGAATAGACCCAAACAATAGAACTCTTATACCGTGATAATTAGAAAAGGAACCTATTACCCAGGATTATAATTAGTGACTAACATATTAAATGACCTTTAACATTTACCTTAAGCCCTAGATTTCTGGAAAACCAGCAAGGTTATGAATGCCATATTAGTAATCTTTAATCTTTATTACTGCTGTGGACAGAATTTTAATGATTTTTAAATAGGCAGTGGTCACTAACATATCCCTATTAAAATAAAAAAAATCTCATAAAAAATTAAATGGATTAAGACTTCAAATGTACCATCATCAGAAGTATTATCTAATTATGGAGTTCAGTGAGCAGGCCAAGTGAAATGGTTGGTAATATTAGTTACTTGCCACATGGGAATGCCCAGGATTTATGCACAAATAGATTCTGCTTCTGTTGCAACATAGTAATTAAGAATTTGTCAGGGAAATTTGACCCTCTAGGGTAGAAATTACTTTGTAAAATAAGAATGGCAGAGCACTAGTCTCCTTGCTGCACATAATTTAACTTGATTATTTATACATCAAAGAGAGTCTGCAGTGACTGCAGTATAATATTTAAGTAGAGGGATATTAAAGAAAGAAGCATATAGTGAAATCTTTTTCCCAAATCTCCGTGAGAAAATAGAAGAAATTTTCATAAAGCATTTCATTTTGCATATAAATTGGGGCCTAGATTGTGCCTGTGAATTTACTGCTGTCAAATTTAATTTTTCTTTAATTCTTCAGGCCCAGATGTGAAAGGCTCTGTGTGCAGGCTGCAATTTTCAATGCTTACAGGTAGCACCCGGATCGATAATGTGTCTTTATGAGAAATTACCGTTAATGTTATTGAGTATGCATTTTGCTTTATAGGATAATAAGGTAATATGAAATGCCAATTCATTCATTAGAAGAGAGCTAAGTGCTTAAATAAAATGGGTGACAGGTCTGAAAAAAGATGTATTTATGGGCAGGAAGGCAGGAATGGATTTTTAATGACCTAATACTTAAGGGTTTAACCATGTTTCTGCATTTTCTTTTTATAAACAATTTAATTTATAAAATAAAGGAGTTTATTTAAATTGGAGGATGTATTTTGGCTGAAAATTCTCTGCAAAACAGAAGGAATAGCAACTCAGTTTCAGAACATTTTTCTAATGAGTTACTTTTACTGGAATCACAGTACCAAATTCAACTTAAAGCAGACATTTCAGTGTGAAATAAATGCTATAAGAATAACCAGGACATAATAAAATGCCACAAATAAGACCAAACTTAACCTTGTAAAGAAAAGAAAATATATTTACTATTCTTATTTTTAAAGTATGCTGTTACAGAAGCTAACTCTGAAATTAACTCAATTATGTAAATACAAGAACACTTACATATTTGGAAGGCTGTGTTCCAACTAATTGAAAATAGGAGAAGTAAATGACTTCAGAAAAATTCAGTTAAACAGAATAAAGAAGTTTAACATTGATCTTAAGAACTTTCTATGGTGATATTAAGGAAAACTAGTGTCCACAACTTCATGGATAAAATATTTTGATCCAGCCTTGCATTATTAAGCTGAAGGGCATCCTAATTATCTAGAAATTTGGATGGACTCATTAGGGGATGTCTGTGATTTTATAGAGTATGTATGTATTCTATAAGAAAGGGTATTTGGGTAGCTCAATTAAAGAATATTTTTGGCAAAACATAAACAATATATCTATACTATCATATAATTTGAATTAAAATGACTTACTTTTAACAACTTACTCTCTTGTCTAATCATACGTAATTCTGAAGCTAATAGGATCTCCTTTGATGTGTTTAACACAATGTCAAGAACAAAATGTTTTTGGACTTAATATCTCCAAAATTTAAATGATTCTAAGATCTCCGAAGATGTTACCAAAGCACAGACTCAGATAAAATGTAACCAAATGTGATCAACATTTATAAACAAAATAAAACAAAGCTATTAAGACAGTTGATTATCAGAATTATGCCAATCCCTTTTCAGATTAAAACAGTACAAACATGCAAGTAAAGTTCTATACCTTTATTTCAGTATTTGAAAAGTCAAATTGTGGAGAACAATATGGTAAAAGTACAGAAAATTTGGAGAAAAGAATAAATAGCTAGGGATCAAATTATAATTCTAATGCCTACTAGTTGTTACACCTTAGACAAATCACCCAACCTCTTCAAATCAGTTTCTTTGTCATAAATTGGGCACAAAATTTCTAGCTCATCACAGTCAATAATGTACATTAAAGTTAAATTCAAAATTTCCGTCTGAACCTTAAGCCTCCCTGGTGGCCCAGTGGTAAGAACCCACATGCCAACACAGGAGATGCAGGAGACTCAGGTTCAACTCCTGGGTTCTGAAGAACGCCTGGAGGAGGTCATGGCAACCCACTTCGGGTATCTTTGCCTGGAAAATTCTGTGAACAGAGGAGCCTGGCAGGCTACAGTCCTTAAGGGAGCAAGAGTTGGACATGACTTAAGAGACTAAGCAACAGCAACTACAAGAACCTTAGGACTGGTATCTCATACTTTAACTCAACGATCCTTCTAGCTCTCGGTTTCATTCCTACTACATCTGCTGAACAACGCTATGGAAAAAAATTAGTTTGTTGATCCTACTTCACCTCTTTCAACTGAGAAACTGAGCTAGATTTTCCAAGGTTTGCCATCTTCTGTCTTTAGCTTGAACCCTGCTATTGATCACTTAAGCTGCTATTTTACCAATATCCTCTATGTCTTGTACTCTTATCTTTACAGACATCTATCTGATAAAATTTCAATTCTGAATTAATTTTTCTGTCTACCTTCTTTACTATGTTAGTGTTCAAGATTGCTAGAGAAGTATTAAACATTCCTATAGCCACAAAACACTGCTATATTTAAAATGGATAACCAACAAGGACCTTACTGCATAGCGCAGGGAACTGCTCAGTGTTACGTGGCAGCTTGGGTGGGAGGAGAGTTTGCAGGAGAATGGATACATGTATGAATGAGTCCCTTTGCTGTCCACCTGAAACTATCACAATATCATTAATTGGGTATACTCCAATGTAAAATAAAAAGTTAAGAAAGCAAGCAAAAAGAAACACTCCAGTAGCCACAAATTTATATTCCTAGATCTTTTGACCTCTTCTGCAACCTGCTTCATCAATTCCCTCTTCCACTTCTTTCAACAAATATTCCATATTTATCTCCAAGCCTTCCCTTATCCCTATCCTTATTCTTTACAAGTAAATACCTATAAGGAATTTTAACCCATACACATGGATTATATGCTGTTTTGTCCCCCTCACCCTCATAATTTTAATAGACACCCTACCTAGAGGATTGGATGAGTCTCCTCTTTGTGGCCAAACATGACCCAGACCTCTGTCTTTTATTTTCTAAATGTCTTCCAAGATTTTAGTGCATCAGTTTCATCCTTTCCTTCTCCTTTTTTCTTGGCTTTATTCTTAGTTTTCAAACATGTATAATGTGTCTAAGTACCAACCCCTGCAACCAGGAAAAAAAATAACTAGAAAGACGTTTATTTGAAACTTAAGTCCCTTGTCATCTGATTTCTCTTTTTCTTTTACCAGCATGTTTCTTGAAATAATATCTTATTTTCCTCATTTCCCATCTACTTTTTGATATCATATAATTACACACTGTTTCTATCATTTTATTGAAACTGTTTTGTCAGAGTAAACAAGGATCTTCTATAATTATAAATCCAGTGAGTTTTTCTTCTTTCTTAACTTACTAGTAGAGTAGGAACACTCTTTTATTTGTTATTAGGGATCTATTTTCTCTCTCTTTGACTTGTCTTTCTCAATCCACTACGGTTTCCCTCTTTTCCTGCTGACTTCTTAAACGTCTCTCAACATTGACCTATGGTCATTCTCACTCTGCATACACTCCCTGAAGACTTTTTTCCACTCTCTTAGTTTTAATTACCAGCCAATGTTTATGAGTCCCATTTGCATATTTCTAATGCTAATGTCTACACTGAAATTCCGATTTATATATCCAACCTCCTTCTGGAGATGTTTTCAAAACTATCTCAAACTTGGCATGAACTTGTCTTTCTCTGTTACATTGGTCCTGGTCTTGTATAACCTATTTCTGATAAAACAATTGTCCAAATGCAATTTTTTAAACACAATATTTGAGATACAATGTCAAATTCTTTCTTTTCCTTACTCCAACTTCCAGGAAGCCCCCTACTAAATATATCGACAAAGTTGTTTATAAATCTATAATCTTTCCTCTAAACAGCTCATTGTTCCTTTCTTTTAGACCTTCCATGGATGTAGCCCTTATAATGAGTGCCTAGGGCTTCCCAGGTGGCCTTTGGGATAAAGAACTCGCCTGGCAATGCAGAAGACATAAAAGACACAGGTTCGATTCCTGGATTGGGACGATTCCCTGAAGGAGGGCATGGCAGCCCATCCCAGTACTCTCGCTGGTGAATCCCTTGAACAGAGAAGCCTGGCAGGCTACAGTCCAAAGGGTTGCAAAGAGTCAGACATGACTGAAGCGACTTAGCATGCATGCAATGAGTGCCTAACTGCTGTCTGCAGGTAGCACTTCTTTCTTCCAATCCATCCTCCATGGAATTAGCATAACCATTAATATTCCACCTGAAATGAGATGTGATCTTGCCACCTGGCTGCTTTAGAACCCTTTGTTGGAACCCTGTTCCCCATAAAATCTTCACACTAGAAAACTTACTATTTTATACTGCATAAAATAGTATAAAACACTCTTTACTATTATATACTGTATAGCCCTTCATGACCTAACTCTTACCTTCTCTCCTGCCTTGTCCCACCTCTTATTTTATGCACTTGGAATCAAATGACTTGCTGTGTTTCTCACACACCATGCTGTTTCACAGCTCTGTGCTTTAACTCATGCTGCTTAACTGCCCTGAATGTACTTCCCCATATTCTCTGCCTGGATAACTCTTATTCATCCTTAAAACTTTAGTTCTCACCATGCTGTCTTCTCAGGAAATCTTCCTGTATCTCCCTGGTCTAAGTGGAAATACTCTGAGCATCCCTGTAGCTAAGTGTATCCCCACAGCACTACTTTCGTACCCTGTTGAAATTTTTGTCTTTTTCACCCTACTCGTTATGAGCACCTCATCAGCAAGGACTATCTTTTTCTTTGAAATGGATTCATTTAGGATTCTCAGCTTACTGGAGTGAGACATAAAACTAGTTTATTTTTCTAATAACTGACACCTACTAAGTTGACACCTCCCACTTTCTCACTTGCTTCCTCTGATGACAACTTTGTTCACTTCTGCACGTGGTCAGTAATTTTAGCTGTGAGAAGAGCAAACTTCTAGTTCCTAAGACCCAGACATATCTGTTTTAAGGTAATTAATTTATGATCTTTTAAAATAAAGTCTCCTTTTCTCTCCCTACCAAGTCATTGCTCCTCTTTGTGATATTGACTGATTACAGCTGCCCTCTGTGGGGGAATACCACATGGGGCACATTTGATGGTACTTAAGAGATCTTAAGTGAGATGAGATGCCTCTACTTCATTCCTTGTCCAGAGACATCATATGGGTTTTAACCTCCACCTCTAGTTGCATGCACATATATACAGATACATACACTTACACACAAACATACATTGCTATTGATATTAGTCTTTCCAAATTTAGTAAATTATGTTTGGGGGATGGTTAGCATGCAGAGGACAACCACATTTTGAGGTATTTTCTTGCCATAGTAGCTCCGAAGGTGGGCTGCAGCAATGGAACACTCTCAAAATCTACCCCTTCACTCTTTGTCATTCTATATCCCTAAAAGTATTAAGCAATCATTTATGCAGCATTTCAGAAACTTTCAGAGGTAAGATGGTGAATATTCTTGCAAGCGTGTGTGCTAAGTCGTTTCAGTCATGTCCAACTCTTTGCGACTCCATGGACTGTAGATCACCAAGCTTCTCTGTCCATGGAATTTTTCCAGGCAAGAATACTAAAATGGGTTGCCATTTCTTCCTTCAGGGGATCTTAATGAACTAAGGATCGAACCCACATCTCTTATGTCTCCTGCATTAGCAGATGAGTTCTTTACCACTAGTGCCACCTAGGAAGCCTAATATTCTTAACTTAATAGAACAGTGTTCCCAGTTTGCAGAGTGACTTTCATAGGGCTTTTCTCACTCTCTCTAATGGAGATGTATTAAAGAAATAGCCTTAGTTAACAGCACTCAACTCCAAAATTTGACTACATGTTCTCATCTCCCATCCAGCTGCTGGTTACAATAGATATTAGGCTGAAATGGTCCTCTCAGCCCCAACAGCTCACAATTCCCTGAACTTAAGTTGTTAAAAGTCTTATTTATTAATGCAGTCATCAAATCCTGCTATATGCTGGCTGAAAATGAAAGTGTTAGTCACTCAGTCATGTCCGACTCTTTGCAATCCCATGGACTATAGCCTACCAGGTTCCCTTGTCCGAGGAATTTTCCAGGCAATAATACTGGAGTGGGGTGCCCTTCCCTTCTCCAGGGGATCTTCTCAACCCAGGAACTGAACCTGGGACTCCAGCATTGCAGGTGGAATCCTTATTGTCTGAGCCACCAGGGAAGCCAGGACAGCTGATGTAGTCTATGCTAAATTGATCACAGTGAAGACAGTACATCTCTCATTTAGTGGAGCTTAAAGTTTTGAGCCTTAGCAGGCAAAGCTGAGAAAATCTTTGGTAACTGAGAGCATCCAGTTGTGTCATTTTTCAATTGCCAATATCTAACATTTAGTCAGTGGTATAGTAGATCAATCAATGGCTTATTCCCTGGTGGCTCAGAGGTTAAAGCGTCTGCCTGCAATGCAGGAGATGTGGGTTCAATCCCTGGGTCAGGAAGATCCCCTGGAGAAGGAAATGGCAACCCATTCCAGTATTCTTGCCTGGAGAATCCCATGGACAGAGGAGCCTGGCGGGCTACAGTCCACGGGGTCTCAAAGAGTCAGACACGACTGAGCGACTTCACTTCATAGTAGATCAATAACTATCTATGAAATGAAAATGAGCAAATTACATGATGTACAGTGGGGGTTAAAGAGTTATATTTCCCCTATTTCTGTTGATGCCATTTTTAAGGTTTTAATTTAAATTAACTTTCCAACTTTATACTTGATTGAGTTGCATTTTAACACAAAATGATCCATTTAAAACATTTATTAACTCTATTTGTCAAAATAAATCTAGATTAGATTGAAATAACATACAACCCAAAGTCTCAGTGCCTTGAAATAACGAAGTTATCTATTGCTCGAGTTGAATCAACTGTGTTGATAGAATCTGCCACTTGGAGTGCTGCTCATCAGGGAACCAGGGTAAAAACAGCTGGGAAGTTACCAACCAGAAGCCTACAGTCAGTTGAGTAGAACTAGCAGCATGGTTCATCAATTTTCAAGGAGAGTAATGAAGGTAATATTCTCATTCACCATAAAATACTAAGAACAAATGTATTGTTAAAAACTGAATTAAATTTCCAAGAGGCAAAACACCATCCCCCCAAGCCTGTATCATTGACTTCAGTTTCTCTGTGATCTCTCCTTCAGGTTTCTGACAGCTTTATGATCTACTCTATGATGCAGTAAAATCAAACATTAAAAGATCTGGCATTTTCCTGCAAAATAACAAAAATCCTCCTTTGTCCAAGCCAACCTTTCTGTCTGAAGCAATCATTTTTTGGGTGACATAGAAGAACTCTATGAAAATGAGAGGACTCTGAAATTCCTGTGAACAGCAGATAATCCAAAACAAACAGGATCTCTCAATCTGAGAATTATTAACAGTTTTTTACTTTGTAATTTGCTGCACAGGGCAGTTCTGTGCACTGGAGAATGATTAACAATCACCCTGTTTTCTACTCACTAGATGTCAATGATACTGAAGAATTGATGCTTTTGAACTGTGGTGTTGGAGAAGACTCCTGAGACTCCCTTGGACTACAAGGAGATCTAACCAGTCAATCCTAAAGGAAATCAGTCCTGAATATTCATTGGAAGGACTGATGCTGAAGCTAAAACTCCAATACTTTGGCCACCTAATGCAAAGAACTGACTCATTGGAAAAGACCCTGATGCTGGAAAAGATTGAAGGCAGGAGGAAAAGGGGACAACAGAGGATGAGAAGGTTGGATGGCATCACCGACTCGATGGCCATGAGTTTGAGCAAGCTGCAGGAGTTGGTGATGGACAGGGAAGCCTGGCATGCTTGCAGTCCATGGGACATGCCTGAGCAACCGAACTGAACTGAGATGTCAATAGCCCCTCCCTTAAATTGTGCCAACTAAAAATGAGTTCAAATATTGACAGGTGTCCCCTCATAGGACAAATTCCCAGAGGACAAAACCCACCTCTGGTTTGGAACCACCAGTGTAGAAGAACTTAATAAAACCTAGTGACATGATTTTTGGTTGCAAACAAATAAGCTATTGAATAAATCCCTCAGCCTTTCCACCTCTGAAGAACCTTATTCCTGAAAAAGTTCTTGTGCATTTCATATAGATGAGAAATCCTGTCCAGCAAGAGATATTAGTTGACCAACTAGTCAAATTAGTTGACTAGTTGCTTACAACTAGTTTGAATTTCTTGAACAAAGATAGCCAATATCTTTTCTGTCCCTCAAGTTAAATATTCTCTATTCCTCCAAGGAGACTAGTTAGCTTTTCCACTGGAGAAAAAAAGAAAGAATAAGGTTGAGAAGAATAATTTTTTTAGTTAGTACCCTTTAAGCTGGGGCTTCCCTTGTGGCTCAGCTGGTAAAGAATTCGCCTGCAATGCAGGAGACCTGGGTTCGATCCCTGGGTTGGTAAGATCCCCTGGAGAAGGGAAAGGCTACACTCCAGTATTCTAGCCTGGAGAATTCCATGGACTGTATAATCCATGAGGTCACAAAGAGTCAGACATGACTGAAAGACTTTCACTTCACTTCACTTCTCTTTAAGCTGAAATAAGGGCTTCCCTGGGGGCTCAGACGATAAAGAATCTACCCACAATGCAGGAGACCTGGGTTCAATCCCTGTGTCAGGAATGTTTCCCAGAGAAGGGAATGGCAATTCAACTTCAGTATTCTTACCTGGAAAATTCCATGAGCAGAGGAGCGTGCTGAGCTACAGTGCATGGGGTCACAAAGAGGCAGACACGACTGAGTGACTAATACACACACAAGCTGAAATAAGGAAAAAAATATTGACTTAAACTGCCTTAAACTTATAGAAATTTGTAATCTCATAAAGAAGAAATTCTAGAGGTATGGCAAGTTTAAAAATTGGTCTGCTGCTGCTGCTGTTGCTGCTGCGTTGCTTCAGTCGTGTCCGACTCTGTGCGACCCCATAGACGACAGCCCACCAGGCTTCCCGTCCCTGGGATTCTCCAAGCAAGAACACTAGCAAGGTCAAAAGCCCTGGTTCTTTTCCCTTTTCCACTTTGACATTAATGATGTTGGCTACATCTTCACACTGGGAATAAGCTGCTGCATTAGTTTTAGATGTTGTAATACAGCATAACAAGAATAGAACCTGTCTCTCTGTGGCTCTGCTAGAAGTTAGAAAACCTTGCCAAGAATAGAGGCTGCTGGACTGGGGATTGGAAAACCAAGGTTATTCCAGTTACCCCAAGCCTTGAAGGAAGTGCATTACTAACTCTGAGCTTCTGTTTTCACATCTGTTATGTAAAAGAATTAGATTGTATGATCTTAAATACTCTACTCACTTAGCAACTTTATAAACCTATGTGAAATATTTGTCTTCTTTAATGTAGATATGTAACTGGAATCTGAAAACTAAATAAGCATTCAGGTGAGTTCATTTTCCTGCTGGAGAATGAAATTTACTTCTCTTCAGATGACTTCATTGTTAAGTTTTGTTTTACTCTCTTCTGGGAAGTGAATGACTATAAGAGCCTGAAGGTGTTGCTAGGTGGAGGGAGGGAATTTCTTCTTAGTCTTTTTAAGGTCCCAGAGGCACTACCCATCTTCAACTCATCCAATCAATAGTCAGTTAGAGCTGAGGAGAAACAGTGAGTAAAAATTACCGAATCGATCTGTCCTGCCCCACTTGGGCCATCATTCACTCTCTGCACTTCCGAGGTTGTGAAGGGACCACTCAGGTTAATGGAAACACAGTGGCAGACCCGATCCTGTGTTTTCTCATTTCTTCTCTCTTGCCCTGGAGTGAATGCAAAGGTTTAAGAGAGTCAGAGAGGCCAGGAGTTTCTTGATGGAAATTCCCATCTAGACACCTTTCAAAATTCGCCAACACTAACAATGGCATCTGTTCACTATACTAGGGGAAAAGAAACATAATCCGGGGAACTGAGAAGGAATTTTATCCTGCCAAGACAATAATGTCATATTATCCAAAAATATGAAGGACATTCAGGAGAGGAAAATCCATCCCATAAAACATCTTTAAATTGAGATTGCAGTTGTTTTCCAGTAAGTATAATTATTGATATTTTTGATGCACTTTAATACTGTTTACTTTTAAAAGAGCATCTTAAGAAATCTTCCATTAAATTAAAGCATTCAACACTTTTTAATGATTACCAGGAACACTTGTTGTTTTGTACAAATACTGAACACCATGGTATGAAGGAAGGAAGTTTTGTTCGTAAAATTAGATTTAATATTAATCAGTTTTATAGTGTCAAACAAGTAATTTAAAGATTGTAGTTCTTTCCCTTCAAATCAAAGATAAAGTGAAGTGGCTAGTGTGGGCTTTCTCCAAAGTGATCCTTTTTGGCTATAAAATTCTTAATCTGTGATTATTTGATTTGCATTCAAAAGAAGAGCTGATTATGCCATTTATCTGTAAGATTAGAAATAAAAAATAAACCTAGTAGATTCCAAATTGTTTCAAGGCCTGTAAGCCCAAAGAATGAAGTGCAGCTTAAAATTTAAAATTTTTCTTATTGCAAAGCACCAATCAATTTTTTAAAACTTATTAATAATTTTTAAAATGTAAAGTTCATGAAACATTTTAGGTTTTCAAAGAAGATTCAATCAAAGTATTCACTTGTGTTCAGCTGAACAACAACAAAAGAATTAAAATAATGAAGAATAATGAAATATGTGTTACCTTTTGTTAAATTGAGTTTAGCCAGGGTTTCTGCTGGGGCCACAAAGTGAGTGTTGTCAACATTCCAGAGAAGTCGCACAGAAGGAGATGTAGCTCATTCACAGTGAGGGGTTTGCATTGGCCACATTTTGATTAGGTAGAGATTTCTTTCGAAGATGTTCTGTCTGCAGGAAGGAAGGTTCTGCGTCTCATTCTGGTGGAATTGAAACTTTAAGGAGGTGACTGAACCTGAAATCTTCCATGTAATTTTCTTTGTAGGATAACTCTTCTTCTAGTTGTTTCCTAATATTGGAACCCCAAAGCTTCGTCTGAATCGGACATCTTTCTCTTCTCTCTGTGTGCATTCTCCCAAAGAACCGCATCAAGTCCCATGGCTTTGATGACATCCTCACACCAGTGACTCCTAAATCTGTACCTTTGGACCTGATTGCTCCTTACACGGGAGAAGGCAATGGTAACCCACTCACGTACTCTTGCCTGGAGAATCCCATGGACGGAGGAGCCTGGTGGGCTACAGTGGGCTACAGTCCATGGGGTCGCAGAGTCATAAGTTACTGAGCGGCTGAGCTGAGCGTGTACACATAGCTGAATCACTTTGCTGTACAGCAGGAAAGTGAAAGTGAAGTTGCTCAGTCGTGTCCGACTCTTTGCTACACCATGAACTATAACCCACCAGGCTCCTCTGTCCATGGGATTTTCCGGGCAATAGTCCTGGAGTGAATTGTCATTTCCTTCTCCAGGGGATCTTCCCAAGCCAGGAATCGAACCCGGGTCTCCCTCATTGTAGACAGACGCTTTACCGTCTGAGCCACCAGGGAAGTCCAAGTACAGCAGGAAGTAACATTTTAAAGTGACTCCAGGTGGCGCTGGTGGTAAAGAATCCGCCTGGCAATGCTGCAGACTCTGGAGACAGATGTTTGATCCCGCGGGTCTGGAAGATCCCCTGGAGAAGGAAATGGCAATCCACTCCAGTATTCTTGCCTGTTAAATCCCACAGACAGAGGAATCTGGCTCGCAGAGTCAGACACAAATAAGCGCGCGTGCACACATGTACACACACCCCAATAAAAAAATTTTTTTAATAAAACCCATTATTTTTTATTCTTCTTTTTCCTTCACCTATTCTTGCCAAATCTATAACTCATCTTCAACTTTGTTCACTGTACTCTCCAAAATATATTTTGTATCTGGCCATAATTTTTCCTCCCCCAAACTACTACATTTATCCAAGATAACACAGTAATCTCATCCAGTAGCCCTGATTCTCTTTGTCACCCTAACATCCAATTAATCACCATAGAAAGCAAAATGACCTTAAACAAAATAGATCTCATCTCATCTCATCTCATTGTCTTGCTAATGACATTCAATGGCTACCTTCCTTGTAAAATAAAATGCAAACAATTTCCTTGCCTTACAAAGCCCTATCCAGCCTGGCCGTTCTTACATCATCTTATCTAGAGTTTCTTCTAAAACTTCACTTCTCCCACGGTGGCCTTCTTTTTCTTCCTTGAGTAAATCAGGCATGTTTGGACCTCAGGTCCTTTATATTACTGCTTCCTTTGAATCTTAAATTCCTCTTCCTCAAAATTCTTTGACCACCTAATCTAAAATAGCTGTCACATCACTGTACCTTAATTCTTTGCGTGTGTGTGTGTGTGTGTGTGTGTGTTAATCTGTCAGTCCTGTCTGACTCTTTAAGATCCCATGGACTATAGTCTGTCAGGCTCCTCTGCCCATGGAATTCTCCAGGCAAGAATACTGGAGTGGGTAGCCGTTCCCTTCTCTAGGGGATCTTCCTGATCCTGGGATTGAACCAGGTCTCCTGCATTGCAGGCAGATGTTTTTTCTTACCATCTGAGCCAATAATATATAATTTACTTGATATGGGCTTTTCAGGTGCCAGTAGTGGTAAAGACTCCACCTGCCAATGCAGGAGACACAAGAGACTCAAGAGACATGGGTTCGATCCCAGGGTTAGGAAGATTCCCTGGAGTGAGAAATGGTACCCCACTCTCCAGGTAAGTATCCTTACCTGGAAAATTCCATAGACAGAGGAGCATTTCGTGGGACCACGGGATTGGACATGACTGATCACACTATACTTGATGTATTTTTATTATACCTCTGTGAATTGTTTGCTTATTTTCTGCCTATTCTCCTTTAAATATATGTACTTCAAGAGTAGAGATGCTGTGCTTCTCAATTCCTAGAATCTAAAATGGTGTCCATTCCTTAGTAAATATTTCATAAATACTAGTTGAATAATGGACCTGACAATGTATCTTTGGAATATGTCATATTTCTCTTTAAGTAAAGATTGCCTTTTTTAAAAATTTATTAAATTTTAACATTTAAAACTTGGTGATGCACAAGTCTAGGAATGTGCTAAAACCCTCGAGTTGTACCATTTATTTAATTAATTTATTTCTGGCCATTCAACAAGGGATCTTTGTTCCAAGACTAAGGATCAAACCATGCCCCCTGCAGGAGATATACAAGATCTTTCTTAACCACTGGACCACCGGGGAAGTCTTAAGACTGCTTTTTAAATGAAGAGTTTGAGGTATATGATTTATAACATTGTTTCTATTTTTCAAATTTCTTATGAAAGTTATAATAAAATTATTTCTCCCAAAGGGCTTGAAATTGACTATCTTGATATTAATAGCATAGGCAATGATTATAACAAATTATGAAACTAATTTGCAACAAAGCCCTATATGTACATTTGTGAATATACACTTTTAATTCTCATCATTTCTGCTTATCTCAAAGTTGTGGGTGGGTTCCAAGTTGCTTCAGTTATGTCTGACTCTGCGACCCCATGGATTGTAGCCCAGGCTCTTTTGTCCATGGAATTCTCCAGACAAGAATACTGAAGTGGCATGTTCCAGAGGATCTTCCCCACCCAGGGATGGATCCAGTGTCTCCTGCAGCTTCCATATTGCAGGTGGATTGCTAACGCTGAGCTACCAGGAAAGCCCCCATCTCAAAGATACTTGCTAAAATCTATGACTTTCTAAACAGATATTCCTATCTGATAATTGGTATGGAGGTTTATTAAGAGTGAATTTCTCCTATATTTAACCTTTTTTCTTGACTCTTAATTGACTGACTTTGTGAAGTTTCCAATTTTTCCTAATCATAGATAAATTCAGCTGAGATATGCTCTAGTCACATTTTTTTAATATAACAAGTACATAAACATCTTTTTTAGTCTGCTTTTGCTTTTAAAATAATTTTTATTAAGTAACTGAGAGGTACACTGTGGAGGAGGCAAAGGTAAATTTTTTAAAAAATAAGTAGTCTTGACGTTTAAAACTTTTCAGTTAAATACATTATGGTAATACATTAAATACATTAGTTAAATACATTAGGTACGGAAAAAAGTCACTAGTTACTCCTTCTATTTTCCCATCTCTAATAACAGAAATGTCTATGTTTAGTTGGACACCTAGACCATTTTCCCCACATTGCTTTAATGGAAATGATGTGTGTAATTTTCAGGTTTTGTCCCATAAGAGATCCACATGTAACTTTCTGGCTCATTCCTCTTTCTTCCCCTTTGACTAATAAAGGAAAAAGCTGGATCTTTGTCCTTGAACTCAGAGATAAAAACCATGTTTCAAGGTTGGCAGAACTCCCCTAGCAGCTTGGACCTGCTACACCAGAGAGAAATACAAACTTCTATTCTTAAGATATTTTACACTGGAATGTTTTATTACCACTGCTTAGATGATTCTTTTTTTTTTTTTTTTTTTTAGATGATTCTTTAAATAATGTAGTTCCTCCAAATATATGTGTATTTTCAAGTTTCAAACATGTGAATATAAGTTGAATTTTAGAACAAAGCTTGTAAGTCAGAAATCACCATATACATAAAATAAAAAGAAATGTCAAGTAGGAGGAACAAGATGTGGCTGAAAACGGATATGAGAGATCTCTTTTGCTGCTGCTGCTGCTGCTAAGTTGCTTCAGTCATGTCCGACTCTGTGCTACCCCATAGATGGCAGCCCACCAGGCCCCGCCATCCCTGGGATTCTCCAGGCAAGAACTCTGGAGTAGGTTGCCATTTCCTCCTCCAATGCATGAAAGTGAAAAGTGAAAGTGAAGTCGCTCAGTCGTGTCTGACTCTTAGCGACCCCATGGACTGCAGCCTATCAGGCTCCTCTGTCCATGGGATTTTCCAGGCAAGAGTACTGGAGTGGGTTGCCAGGCGGGTGATGCAAATGGCCTTAAAATTGGATTATGGTATAAATTGAACAATTTCATTATGTTTATTAAAATCATTAAATTAAACTAAGTTAATTTTTGCCACGTAAAGTATATCCCAAAAAAGATGCTTAAAAATCTAATGCTCTACTTATAAACTAAGAGGCAAATGAAAGTATTTTTATAGTTTATTTTGCTTTATTTAGGCTTATTGACAATATTCAAGATACTTTTTCTGCAGTTAATAAATTTAAAAATTAGGAAATAGCTATAAAATAAAAAGTGAGAATACTATCTCCTCAAATGATAAAACATATTTATCATCTCTATTTGGATGATTTTTCCTCTGTGAAAAGACACCTTTCCTATTTCAATACAACTCTCTCATGCGTCTCATGTATCTTACTCAAAGATTATCTGCAGTGATTTGAATAAATCAAGTTGTATTCATTTCTGTACAAAACTGTTAGACTAGACATGTTTGGGTAAAAAATAATAATTGGATATTGTGGTAAAATCGATATGTAAGATTGATAGAAACAACAGAACAGGGTGGGAAGAATAAATGCTTAAAGATACAGGTAAGTCTACCTTCAGACAATGTAGTTTTATATGGATTTCCAGAGAATTATGAGCCAGTAGGCAATTTTATAATTAGGTAGGTATAGGTGCCTTTCTTGAAGTTCAGCCTTGAGGCAGGCTATAAAGCAAAGAGATAGTTTCAAACACACACTCTGTTTGATCTCATCTGTGTATACACAAGTAGTGTCACCACTGATGCCAGCATCTTCAATCACAAAGAACTCTGTCATATCCAACCAGGAACTTTCTGTAACTCTCCACCTCATCCATATGCTTCCACTGAAACACGCGATCTTACGACACTTTTACTCTTCACAGTGAATGAAGTGAGTGAAAGTTTCCCAGTCATGTCCAGCTCTTTTTGACGCCATGGACTATTAGAGTCCATGGAATTCTCCAGGCCAGAATACTAGAGTGGGTATCCTTTCCTTTCTCCAGGGGATCTTCCCAACCCAAGGATGGAACCTAGGTCTCCCACATTGCAGGCAGATTCTTTACCAGCTGAGCCACAAGGGAAACCCCCACTTTTTGATAACAATTTGATTTTTGTTTATTTTCATAATTGTATTATGAGCTCCTAAAATTAAAGAAATAAAGTATGTTTTAAGTTCAAAACTCAGAGCCTAACACAGTGCATGACAAATAATATGTATTTGGCAAATTCTTAGCAAAGTTTCATGAGTTTTCAAGAACTTTAAGAAGAAATTAGCATCCCACAAATTGGACAGCCCGACTGAATCTAATCTCAGTTTGTCCTATCTGAATGCACATATACACAAAAACCCCAGATGAAATAAAGATTGTTTCAAATTACAAAGGAAATTTTAACACCTTTGAATATTACACATGTGGAGTTCCCTACATCTTAAAAGCATAAATTAAACAATCAAGCTTATCCCTTATGAGACATTAAGCATGTAAGTTTGCTTTTGAAGAATTAAGAAGACTGAGAAAGGACAGGCTTTGGCTTGTCAGGTATCAATTAATAGCAATTCTAATATTTCTGGGGAAAAAAAGGTAGCGCTAAGTCGTGTCTGATTCTTGAGACCCCATGGACTGTAGCTGCCAGGCTCCTCTATCCAGGGGATTCTCCAGGCAAGAACACTGGAGTGGGCTGCCATTTCCTTTTCCAGGGGACCTTCCCAACCCACAAATCAAACTGAGGCATCCCCCATTGCAGGAAGATCCTGTACTGACTGAGCTACATAGGAATGGCTCTAAATAAGCTTTTGAATTGAGATCAGCTACCAATATGAGACTATCTACTGGAATAATTTACATTTCTATTCTCATTTCATTGACCAACAATATATTTTCTGGTTTTCTTGATTTTGAAAACTTGAACTGTATAAATTGAACAGATATTTGAAGTGTGCACATGTCTGTATTTGTGTGTGTGTGTGTGTGTACATGTGATGCTACTTTCTATATTTGCAAAACAAGTGCTTTGGTTATAAAGGAAAGCTACAGAAAGAGTGTGGACAGTTCAGTGAATAAGATGACAGAAAGCACAAATCAGTGATGGCCAGTAGCATCATCCATTGCAATGAAGATTAGAATTTTTACAGTGTTCCTTGTCCCAGAGTGGCACTTCAAGAGTAAATCATATCACTGATTATAGTCTATAAAAAGATTTTGGAGTGTTCTAATGGAAGTAATTATTTTCCCCCTGGTCCTTCTATGTAACAGAATTCAGATGTACTAATTTTCAGTCATATTAACTTAGAAATAATATATGTTCAGTTAAGTTATAGCTCTTGATCATGTCACATGAAGTCGACACCATAAATTCCAGAATATTGGAAAGATTTGCCTGCTGTTGTAAAATTCAATAGCAAATTACAGGAAAAATAAGTTTTGTTTTTTTATTGAAAATGTTATAATATTTGAGACAAATAATACATTTTTATTTTCACATAATATGATCTGGAATTAAAGAACATTAGAAATGTCTTATGACCTTGGATTATTTAGAGCAGGTAACTGAATACAAAGTCTTTAACCCACTGTGATACTTTTCAGTTTGGGTCTTAGCAAAGTCTAAAATTCATTTAGTAAACAATCTTCCAACTACCCTTAATAGACACCAAACTACTCAGATCCTGGAGATATTTTTATACAAAGGATGTTTATTCCAGTTCCTAAGAAGTACTTGACATGCCAAGAAATAAAACTTTATCAAACAAGAATTATGTATGATAAAGCCAAAGAAAATATTTTCTAAAATTAGTATCAACCAATTGAAAGAATCTTTCTCCTCCCTGTCAGCATCTGTGGCATTATAACTATGCCTTCTTGTGCTGTGAAGGTAACCTTGAGATGACAAGAATCCTTAAAAACACTTTTTGAACATCAAATACCATTGAAAAGCTTAGGGGATCAAATCATAAGAGTTGATATTTAGTATTATGAAATATAAAATAGTTAATTATGGTCAAATTAATTTGTACCCAGTTGCTGCTCACTCAATAAATGGAAGATTAGACAATTAAAATACATGTAGTTCTAAATCTCTATTTTTCAGAGGCCATTTGTATGAAACCCCGAGAGTGGAGGACATTTGTATGAAAGCCCTAGAATACTAGAGTGGGTTTCCATTTCCTGCTCCCGGGGATCATCCGGATCCAGGGATCCAACCTCTGTCTCCTGTACTGGCAGGCGAGTTCTTTACAACTGAGCCACCAGGGAAGTCTGTGGCTTTCTTACATTTCCTCAAGTTTTGGCCCAGTAGGCACTAAGACATTGCAACTGAAAATACCAGGACAAACCATGTATGTGTGTCTGTTAGTCACCAGTCATGTCTGATTCTTTGCGACCCCGTGGACTGTAGCTGGCCAGACCACTCAGTCCATAGGATTTTCCAGGCAAGAATACTGGAGTGGGTTGGGTAGCCCTTCCTTTCTCCAGGGGACCTTCCCCACCCAAGGACCGCCTGCACTGCAGGCAGATTCTTTCCCATCTGAGTCACCAAAGAAGCTCAGGACAAACCTGGCGAAATATATATATATAAATGCTGTTTAACAGTGATCTACTTGCTTCCAAAAAGAAAATTTCCAACCCAGCTTTGTAACCAATGTGCCAGATATACAAAGGGAAAAAGTGCCCATAGGGCCCAGAGAAAAGTATGTTTGTTGGAAGAGTTGAATTGTACTAACTAAGTAGCTACTTGTGAACAATTAATGAAGTAGGGGAAAGAATCATAGAAAGAAAAAAAGAAGAAAAGGGAAAATGATTTTTATTTCTCAGATAACAAGAGAGAAAAGTCAGTACCCATTACCCAGAACAGTATTCCTTAAAAAAATCTCTCAACCTTCAGAAGTCAAACTCAAGAGGCCAAAGCTTATTTATTTATAATATCTCAGTGTTTATTTAAGTCACTATTTATTCCTTTTTGCATTTGAGAGGAATTGCTTTCAGACTAAGAAAAAATATTTTCTCAGACTTACTGAAATACTAAACTTCTCTCAACATTGTTTTCTCCTACTGAAATTAAAGCGAATTTACAAAGTTTCGTTGCAACACCGAAATTTAGATTTGAAAATTCAACACCACAGATGTAATCACAGCCAGACGCTAATTAAGCATCGGGCCAAATTTGGTCCTAAATACGTGTATGCATAATTTTTGACTTGAGCAGGAGTTGTCTGAGTGTTTTCAAGGGCAGACATTGGCCAAACATTTATTGAAAAATCCAGGGAGAAAATGTTTCTAAAGAAATATGGCACCTTATTGAATAATATTTACTTATGTTTAAACCTTTGTTTTGCACTATATAATATAGTTTATCATAATTTAATCATTACTAATAATAGACTGTGATTTTAGAGCACATGGAAATTTTGCAAATCGAGTATTTTTAAATGCAACAACAGGAAAGTTTCTACAGGAATTCTATGGTGCATCCTTACATAAGTGGAGATGAAATCTCTTAGAAAATCAATCCTGAATCCCAGGTTTATGGTTTTTTAATTAATTTTTATTGGAGTATAGTTGCTTTAAAATCTTGTGTTAGTTTCTGCAGAAATAGTAGAGAACAGCTATATGAGTATCAAGGGGGGAAAGAAGAAGGTGGGAGGAATTGAGAGATTCGGATAAGCCTTTTCTTTTTGATATATGTATGTTAAAACTATAGCTATTTTCTGATATTTTCCATATTCACTGAAAGACAAATATTCTTTATCACTTTCAAGCTTTTGTTAGTATACTAAGGAGGGGAGACACAGAAAGGATAAACAGTTTTCTCCTTGAGAGGTTTCACTTTTCAAATTTTAATATTTCCAAGATTGTCTCAATTTAGGCGTTGGGTGATGGAAAAATACCATATGAGAGGGAGGTGAGGAGGGCATTGAGATTCAGCAAAGATTCCCTGCAAACCACCTCTTAGCAAAGTTGCTGCCAATACTTATGGAAGGTGAAGAGGGCATTGAGATTCAGCAAAGATTCCCTGCAAACCACCTCTTAGCAAAGTTGCTGCCAATACTTATGGAATGTTCTTTTTTGTTGTTCCCTATGGATTTTAATTTACTTTAGTATTTGACGTCATGAAAGGGGGGAAAAAAGTACTTTAAACTGTGTCTGTATATGTTTTGAAGTGTCTATGTTCAAATCTTATTTCATTTTTCAGAGAAATTCTTTAGCTCCTTGTAGGATTCTTGTGTCTGAACTAGACTCAACTGCTGCTCTCTACAAGAGGGGGACTGACACGTATTCACTATTGATACTATATATAAAATAGATAACTAATGAGAACATACCATATAGCGCAGGGAACTTTACTTAATGCTCCGTGGTGACCTGAATGGGAAGGAAGTCTGAAAGGGAGGGCTATATATGTATATGTATATGTGTGGCTAATACACTTTGTTGTACAGTGGAGACTAACACAACATTGTAAAGCAACTATACTCCAAAAAAATTAATTAAAAAAAAAGAGTTGCCCTATAAACTGGGATGAATGTGAACATTTGGACCAATCTTGAAGGCCAAATACAGATTATTATAAATGGATTTGAACAAGCTTCCTTACTTCTTTAAATATCTCTTTCCTCATCTATAAAATAGAGATAACAACACTTTTCCTTAGAATTGCTGTATTAACTGAAACAAAAATAAGGGCAAAGGGGCCTAGACTAATACTGAGCATGTGATAGGCTTTCAATTATTTTCATTCTTCTTGTTTCTTCTTGTTTTATTTCCCCTCCTCCTCTTTCTCCTTCCTCTTCTTTCTCTATCATTGATGATTATGTTCTTCTTGGAGCTGTAGATTATAAAACATAATTGTCTACAAATTTTGGAGTAGATATCACACACACAAAGCCATGTTCCCTGTGTAGAATTTTGGGAATAACATAATAACAAATGTCAACTTTTTTCGAAATTCTAATTAACTACATGTAAAAAGTTGGTTCTTTCCACTTTTACTTTACATGCCAGCATTTTTAAAACTCAGAGTGAATCCACAATTCATAGTTTCCTGCTGCTGCTGCTGCTAAGTTGCTTCAGTCGTATCCAACTCTGTGCCACCCCATAGACGGCAGCCCACCAGGCTCCCCCGTCCCTGGGATTCTCCAGGCAAGAACATTGGAGTGGGTTGCCATTTCCTTCTCCAACGCATGAAAGTGAAAAGTGAAAGTGAAGTCGCTCAGTCGTGTCCAACTCTTAGCGACCCCATGGACTGCGGCCCACCAGGCTCCTCCGTCCATGGGATTTTCCAGGCAAGAGTACTGGAGTGGGGTGCCATTGCCTTACATATTTTTTTTTTCTCATTGAGAGATTATGGCCATGTGGGATTCCTTGAGTCTCATACAGTTAGTTGATCTGCTTTCCATAGATTTGCTATGAAAAGTCAACTCTTCTTATGGAAACTTAAAACACACCGAAGGAAAAGAAAGAGGGTAGGACAGCAAATTGTGTTCAAAAGAAAGGACTTTGCCTGTCGTATTTGGAGCTTTAATTACCTGGTGCTTTCAACCTGTGATGGTCTTCTTTTTTACAGAACACAATTCTGACTAGTTGACTTTAGTGTTCATTCAATGTTGCTTTTTTCTGACATTCTTCAGTACCCACACTGTCTCAGCCATCATCATGCTTAGCATTGTCTGGCTAGAGAAGAAATCATGGTTTTTCTTTCCCTCTCTAATTCAGGACTCTCAATACAAGGAGAACACCAGACACTGAAAGGCAACAATCATTGTATTCCTGACTATAATCCGCTATTTTCACTACCTACTGAAAAACAGCTGGCTTTAGTACATACTGGAACAATTTAATAAGGTAAAATTTATCCTTCTCTGGGATCAGTGAAATAACTTCCCAAAGGATGTGTTTTAAATTCATATTTTCAAAGGACAGAATATCAGAGAAACAGAGAAAAGCAAATTTGATAAATTAGACACTCTGCATTCTAAGTCAGTCATGCTCATTACAACTAATAAGTCCAGTTCAAAATTAATTTTGATCATGGTCCATGTGGCCATGGCTATGAGCTATTTTACTTTAAAATGGTTCTTTCTTACTGAAAAAGAAAAACAAGAGAGATAAGGCAGCTATGATGTGCAAAGGAAGATAGTTCTCTTTTCCCAACATGAAATTTAAAAATACGTTAATCACCAGCAGGTATTAATTAAATTATTGTTCACTGGACCTGAACACTCACTTTTACACCAAGTTCATAATATCACTTATTTTCTGTTAATGTTATAACACTGGTGATTCAGAAGGATGAAAGCGAGTGTCTGGCTCCATCCCTAAATGTCAACCGTTTAAGTGGTTTGACTTTTATTTTCTATTTACTTTGGTCAGTGTAAATTTCTATGGGTTTTGCTGGTTGGGGGAAAGGGGATTTGAGGATCTGTAGTTCTTGGTTATTAATATTTGACTTTGTTAGTGCTAGCTATTTACTATATGACTTGCCGAGAAAAAAAAGAAGAAATCAGATATTCGTTCGCAGCTCTTAAAATGCATGGGGAGTGTGATCACACATCGGGCCTGCAATCTCTATACACTGCTATTCTCTTCAGTCTCACGTTTAAGTAACAATGGCCTTTGATCTTTCATATATTTTACTTTTCTTGCCACTCTACATTCTTATAGAATCAGGAATTGATAGCTTTTCCTTAATATAATCCAGAATATTTAACGTTTTGCTTAAGAAAAGTCACAGTGAGTTAAAAGCATGGCCAGCCAGGCCACCTATACATCTGCACTTCCCAGGTGGTAAAGAATCCACCTTCCCATGCAGGGGATGCAGGAGAGGCAGGTTTGATCCCTAGGTTGGGAAGATGCCCTGAAGAAGGAAATGGCAACCCACTCCAATAATTTTGCCTGGGAAATTCCATGAACAGAGGAGCCTGGTGGGCTACAGTCCATGGGTTGAAAAGAGTCAGACATGACTGAACAACTGAGAACACACACACACCTACACATCTATTGTAAGGTTGTGAGTGTGAACTCCGATGCCGTCATCCTCTGAACTAATGGCATAGTTTAAATATCCCCAGTACTGAACCCAATTCTATCAAGGAGCACTGCAGAAAGCAACTCTAGGCAAGTAAAAAGGATGTGCTACAAGATATTACTCATTAACAGTTGAAAAGCTCTCCTACCAAATGGTCTAATTTAGCTATCTGGAATTGGTCATGGAAGGTGGTCTAAATGGAGCCAGAGAGATACATTGGCAGCTCTTCTGCCATTCAGTAGTTCATTTTTACCTGATTACCCCAAATTGCCCTGTTCTTGCTTTGTGATAGGGCCAATTCACGGACTACAGTGGATTAAAAGTAGTTAGTATTTCCTCCTGCTCTGAACAGAATATATTTATTATTTTTCAGTATCTCCCTGTACACAGAGAATCTATTTTCTCTGTCAGTGAAAATATCACTTGTAAACATATTCAAATAATTAGTTTTAATTTTCTAAGTACAGTCCAGGACTTTTGAGAGCTTCAAGCCTTAGAGTCAATAGAATTTTGGAGTATTCCTAGTTGGGTAATGTGATTTCTACTAATGGTTCTTCCAGCACTTATTCTTTAGTAGCAGAGTAAAACATAATCATTTATTTCTCAAAGTTTGAGACATGTCTCTGGTTGCTCATCCCACAACATTTGTTAAAATTTCACAGATAGGACCAGGACTTGGAGTTTATCTGGGATTATCAGTTAGTCTACATTTATCATATTGAACAATGGTCTTTAACTCCTCTTGTACTGCTTCTGCTGAGGGGCAGTTTTTATGATCTGATGAATGTATTATAGTAAATTATTCTTAATGGTCATCAAGTTCAAAGCTTGTCACATTAAATTATGATAGTATCCATGTGGAAAAATTTGTGCATGTATATTGACTGCCATTCTTTAAAATTCAGATTGCTTCAGGCTGGACCCAAAAATGAATATAGAAAAGAAGCCTTCAGACACATCCATCATTGTGTTCCAGTCACCTACAGCCTGTTAGAGTTCTGGTACTTTTTGTGTAGTCTTTCCCATACTGACCATGACTAAAGACATGAGGGGGAAACATTTAATCTCTGATAACATACTGTTGTTCTCTGTGGACAGTCTGCATTATGTGCTAATCAGACAGGGTTATTTGAAGTAGGAGTTAAGAATACTCATTCTACTCCATCTAATAACATTTCCTTTATCAGAGCAGTGATTTCTTTTTATGACATTCCATAATTATATACTAACATATAATTCCAAAGGGAAAAAAAAAAAAGAAAAACTTGAGGAATTCCAAAGGCACCATTTTGTCATATCCAATTAGTACTGGAGAAAGAAGGTGACTCAGTCAATATCGCATTTGAGTGTAACAAAGCCAGAATTCATCATTCACACATATTATCCATTCCAACTTTGAATTCTGATAATAGTGATATCAATTCAGTTCAGCTCAGTTAAGTTGCTCAGTCCTGTCTGACTCTTCCTGACCCACGGACCACAGCTCACCAGTCCTCCCTGTCCATCACCAACTCACTGAGTCTAATCAAACTCACCTCCACTGAGTCAGTGATGCCATCCAACCATCTCATCCTCTGTTGTCCCCTTCTACTCTTCCCTTCAATCTTTCCCAGCATCAGAATCTTTTCCAATGAGTCAGCTCTTTGTATCAGGTGGCCAAAGTATTGGAGTTTCAGCTTCAACATCAATCCTTCCAATGATCACTCAGGACTGATTTCCTTTAGGATGGACTGGTTTGATTTCCTTGCAGTCCAAAGGACTCTCACGAGTCTTCACCAATGCAACAGTTCAAAAGCATCATTTCTTCCGTGCTCAGCTTTCTTTATAGTCCAACACTCACATCCATACATGACTACTGGAAAAACCATAGGTTTGACTAGATGGACTCTGTTGGCAAAGGAATGTCTGTGCTTTTTGTATGCTGTCTAAGTTGGTCATAACTTTGCTTCCAAAGAGTAAGCATCTTTTAATTTCATGGCTGCAGTGATTTTGGAGCCCCAAACAATAAAGTCAGCCACTATTTGCACTGTTTCTCCATTTATTTGCCATGAAGTGTGGAACCAGATGCCATGATCTTAGTGTTCTGAATGTTGAGCTTTAAGCCAACTTTTTCACTCTCTTTTTTCACTTTCATCAAGAGGCTCTTTAGTTCTTCTTCACTTTCTGCCATAAGGGTGGTGTCATCTGCATATCTGAGGTTATTGATATCTCTCCTGGCACTCTTACTTCCAGCTTGTGCTTTATCCAGCCCAGCATTTCTCATGATGTACTCTGCATATAAATTAAATAAGCAAGGTGACAATATACAGCCTTGACTCATTTTCCTATCTGGAACAAGTCTATTGTTCCATGTCCAGTCCTAACTGTTGCTTCCTGACCTGCATACAGGTTTCTCAAGAGGCAGGTCAGGTGGTATGGTATTCCCATCTCTTTCAGAATTTTCCAGTTTATTGTGATCCACACAGTCAAAGGCTTTGGCATAGTCAATAAAGCAGAAATACATGTTTTTCTGGAACTCTCTTGCTTTTTCTATGATCCAGCGGATGTTGGCAATTTGATCTCTGGTTCCTCTGCCTTTTCTAAAACCAGCTTGAACATCTGGAATTTCACAGTTCACACATTGCTGAAGCCTGGCTTGGAGAATTTTGAGCATTACTTTACTAGCGTGTGAGATGAGTGCAATTTGCGGTAGTTTGAGCATTCTTTGGCATTGCCTTTCTTTGGGATTGGAATGAAAACTGACCTTTTCCAGTCCTGTGGCCACTGCCGAGTTTTCCAAATTTGCTGGCATATTGAGTGCAGCACTTTCACAGCATCATCTTTCAGGATTTAAAGTAGCTCAACTGGAATTCCATCACCAGCTTTGTTCGTAGTGATGCTTCCTAAGGCCCACTTGACTTCACATTCCAGGATGTGATTATCTGGGTGATGAAGATCTTCTTTGTATAGTTCTTCAGTATATTCTTGCCACCTCTTCTTAATATCTTCTGCTTCTGTTAGATCCATACAATTTCTGTCCTTTATTGTGCCCATCTTTGCATGAAATGTTCCCTTGGTATCTCTAATTTTCTTGAAGAGATCTCTAGTCTTTCCCATTCTATTGTTTTCCTCTATTTCTTTGCATTGATCGCTGAGGAAGTCTTTCTTACTTCTCTTTGCTATTCTTCAGAACTCTGCATTCAAATGGGTATATCTTTCCTTTTCTTCTTTGTTTTTCACTTCCCCTCTTTTCAAAGCTATTTGTAAGCCCTCCTCAGACAGCCATTTTGCTTTTTTGCTTTTCTTTTTCTCAGGGATGCTCTTGACCTTGTCTTCTGTACAATGTCATGAACCTCCATAGTTCATCAGGCACTCTGTCTATCTGATCTAGTTCCTTAAATCTATTTCTCACTTCCACTATTAATCATAAGGGATTTGATTTAGGTCATATTTGAATGGTCTACTGGTTTTCCTTACTTTCTTCACTATAAATCTTAATTTGGCAATAAGGAATTCATGATCTGAGTTATAATCAGCTCCTGGGCTTGTTTTTGCTGACTGTATGGAGCTTCTCCATCTTTGGCTGCAAAGAATATAATCAATTTGATTTCAGTGTTGACCATCTCATGATGTCCACGTGTAGAGTCTTCTCTTGTGTTGTTGGAAGAGGGTGTTTGCCATGACCAGTGTGTTCTCTTGGCATAACTCTATTAGCCTTTGTCCTGCTTCATTCTGTACTCAAAGGCCAAATATTCCCATTACTCTAGGTGTTTCTTGACTTTTTATTTTTGCATTCCAGTCCCCTATAATGAAAAGGACTTCTTTGGGGTGGGGGGGATGTTAGTTCTAGAAGGTCTTGTAGGTCTTCATAGAACCATTCAACTTCAGCTTTGTCTACTAGTCAGGGCATAGCCTTGGATTACCATGATATTGAATGGTTTGCCTTGCAAACGAACAGAGACCATTCTGTTGTTTTTGAGACTGCACCCAAGTACTGCATTTAAGACTCTCTTGTTGATTATGATGGCTACCCCATTTCCTCTAAGGGATTCTTGCCCATAGTAGTAGACATAATGGTCATCTGAATTGAATTTACCTATTCCAGTCCATTTTAGTTTGCTGATTGCTAAAATGTCAATGTTCACTCTTGCCATCTCCTGTTTGACCACTTCTAATTTGCCTTGATTCATGGACCTAACATTCCAGCTTCCTACGTAGTATTGCTCTTTACAGCATCAGAACTTGCTTCTATCACCAATCACATCCACAACTGGGTGTTGTTTTTGCTTTGGCTCCATCTCTTCATTCTTTATGGAGTTATTTGTCCACTTATCTCCAGTAGCATATTGGGCACCTACCAACCTGGGGAGTTCATCTTTCAGTGTCCTATCTTTTTGCCTTTTCATACTGTTCATGGGGTTCTCAAGGCAAGCATACTGAAGTGGTTTGCCATTCCCTTCTCCAGTGGACCACATTTTGTCAGAACTCTCCTCCAAGACCTGTCCATCTTGGGTGACCCTACACAGCATAGCTTAGTTTCATATAGTTAAATGAGGCTGTGTGGTCCATGTGATTTGACTGGTTAGTTTTCTGTGATTGTGGTTTCAGTCTGTCTGCCCTCTGATTCCCTCTCTCAGCACCTACTGTCTTATTGGGGCTTCTCTTACCTTGGACATGAGATATCTCTTCACAGCTGCTCCAGCAAAGCACAGCTGTTGCTCCTTACCTTGGACTTGGGGTATCTCCTCCTGGCCACTGCTACTGACCTTGGACATAGGGTATCTATTCTGGCTGCTTGGCACTCCAGCACCGTGCAGCCATGGCTCACCACTCCAGCACTGCACAGCCGTCGATATAGTCATAGAATATTTAAAATTTTCTATTACCGCATTTTCTAATTTGCAGCATAATTCTCGTGGTCATTACCTACCACCACAGCATCTCTATACCACCCAGTTTTATTTACCTTTGATCTTTAGATGTTTTCTTTCTATCCTCCATGGGAATCTCTGTACAATGAAGCAGTGTATTCAATAATTCAAAAACTGTTGCATACTATTCCCAGACCATTTCAAAGCAAAATGCCTTTGATCTTCCACCTGGGATGGGGTAAATAGATCTTACCTATCATTACTATTTTTCAAATATCTGGCTTTAACTGATGAGATAAATTCAGCCCTTTTTTTCAGAATTTTCCATTCTAAATCATGATCCTCATGCTTGGATTTGAATTTTTCTAGGCTGGGATAATCACTGCGGATGGTAACTGCAGTCATGAAATTAAAAGATGCTTGCTTCTTGGAAGAAAAGCTATGACCACTGTAGACAGTGTGTTAAAAAGCAGAGACATCACCTTTGTCAACAAAGGTCCATATAATCAAAGCTACGGTTTTTCCATTAGTCATGTATGGATGTGAGAATTGGACCATAAAAAAAGGCTGGATGCGGCAGATGCTTTCAAACTGTCTTATTGGAGAAGACTCTTGAGAGTCTCTTGGACACCAAGGAGATAAAACTATCAGTGCTAAATGAAATCAACCCTGAATATTTATTGGAAGGATTGATGCTGAAGCTTAAGCTCCAATACTTTGGCCACCTGATGTGAAGAATTGACTCACTGGAAAAGACTCTGATGCTGGGAAAGATTGAGGGCAGGAGGAGAAGGGGAAGACAGAGGATGAGATGGTTGGATGGCGTCACTGACTTGATGGACATGAGTCTGAGCAAACTCCAGGAAATAGTGAAGGACAGGGAAGCCTAGCATGCTGCAGTCCATGGGGTCGCAAAGAGTCAAATATGACTTAGTGACTGAACAAGCCTGGATATATTTGACATATTTGAGGAACCTTATACAGAGATACAGGAGGATGCAAAGCAGCTTTCTTATCCCACTAGAATCTGTAATGTTTGATCAGCTCAGTGATGCCAGCCACATTAGCATTCTCTTTTTCATCCTAGTTTTCAATACCCATCTTGACAAAGTCAGCCAGGTAAACCAGATACCAGTTCATCTCCTTGCTTTTTTTCCTTTCGTTTTCCATTTTCCTGCCAGAGTGCCATCTTCTTTCTGGGTAGCATGACTTCCCCCATCATTTATCCCCGTGCATGGTTGCCAAGTTAGCAAATCTGTTGTCTTCTAAATGTATTCTTTCTCTCCTATCTCTTTCCCCCATTCTAAAAGCATGGTTATTTATATAGTTTTGTATCTATCATGTTCCATGTAAATGACACCAAGTTATTTGTATCTTATTATCCTACAGTCAGTCTTAGATTGCTTGCCTCTACCTACTATTTTCAAAGTAGTATTCCATCTGTTGGTCAAAGAGAGTGTACGGAAATTACTTCTCTGATGTTAATTCTTTCTTAGCTGGATTTCCTATTTCCTTTCCTAGTTTATCCTTCCTGTTACTGGATTCCAGGAGAAAATGGGGTTTGTTTCACTTGTTGTAAAAATTTTTTTCAAGAACCACTTTTGACCTTCTAAACAGATGTCCCATCCCCATCCTACAGCAGTTTGTGAATTAGATAATAATTTCATCTAGAATAATCTTAAACATTTTTACAATTATTTTAGCAACTAAACCTCCTGACCTGCCATTTATTCATTGGTGAATAAATGAAACTGTAATGATCAGCTTTCTTATTTCAGATCAAATATGTTCTAATAAAATCCATTAAAACATCTGATTATTTTAAACAAACACTTTTTCAATGAAGAGCATAATTCCAGATAATAGATCATGGACTCTGAATTAGTTGAAATCTTAATAAATTATAGCTTATTATAATAGTAATTTCACTTCAATTTTGGGGGTTTTGTTGCTCTATGGACACCTCATTCAGTGTGCTACTAAGTAGCAGAATCTCCAAATTCTTGAATATTTTTCAGAATATCTTTTGCCAAAACACTGGGCCCATGAAATGCACCCTAAACAAACAAGTAAACAAAAGAAATAAACTGGCACAAAATAAATTTGTAAACCTTGACTTATGATATATACTTCATGAATTCAAAGAACACGTGTTTGCATGCTTAATTGCTTCAGATGTGTCTGACTCTGAGACCCTATGGACTGTAGTCCACCAGTCTCCTCTGTCTATAGGATTCTCTAGGCAAGAATACTGGAGGAGTGGTTGCCATCCCTTTCTCCAGGGGATCTTCCCTGGAAAATTAACAAATCTTAATTTCTTAATTAAGATTTTAAGAAATCTTAATATCTTAGTTAAGAAAATCTTGATTTTTCTCACTCTTTCGAGGATGACACCCTTTTCACAAGAAAATCTTTCGTCATCTTCCAGAATTAGAATCCTATGTAAAAACTTTTGGAAAGTGCGGATTTTTAAGATTGATTTAGAGCTCTGCCTTTCTAGCACTCAAGGCCTCCTAACATGCTCAAGTTTTCTAGATGACCAGTGCCTTAAAAAAAAAAAAAAAAACTATGTATTTTTAATTGGAAGACAATTTATTTACAATATTGTGTTGGTTTCTTCCAAGCATCAACATAAATCAGCTATAGGTATACATATGTCCCCTCCCTCTTGAACCGTCCTCCAACCTACCCCATCCTACCCTTCTAGGTTGTCACAGAACACTAGGTTGAGCTCCCTGCGTCACACAGTGCTACAGTAAATTCCCACTGACTATCTGTTTTAAATATGGTACTGTTTATGTTTCAGTGCTACTCACTCAATTCAACGCACCCTCTCCTTCCCACACTGTGTCCACAAGTCTGTTTTTCATGTCTCTGTTTTACAGCTGTTTCGTTTCCCTCTCTTTGCTTCCTGATTGTACCCTTTGCAGAGTTTCCTCTCCATCTAGCCTTGAACTGTTGCCACAATACGCTTGTCCTTTCGTTTTTCTCTTTACATTCTACTCTTTCTTCATGGTTCAGGTCATGTTCCACTCTCAGGTCTCTTAAGTTGTCTGTTTCTTACTGTCCTTACTTGTGCCAGTCCTTGACTTATTCTTTATTATTATTATCTTCATTGTTTTATTTTTGTATAAAAAAATAAAACTTGAAATAGTTCTAGATTTTTCCTCCTATTCTGTTTGGATATGGCTGCTTCTTTACACAGGGCAAAGAACTACATTCACATAGGCTTATTTGAGGACCCAGTGCAGAGGTCAAGCAGCAAAACCCTCACTTAGCAGATCTGGTTTCAAACTTGACACTCATTTCTAAAACTACCCTGTAAAAAGGAATATTGATCCACTGAGAATGAATGAACAATGTTCGCTCTAAAATGTCTCCATCTTGCAACTGTAATTACATGGACGTCTGTTTTAGGCCATTTTAGTTGTGTGTGGCCATATAATATATAGATGATGGTGGTTCAGTCACTAAATTATGTCTGACTCTTTGTGACCCATGGACTGTAGCCCACCAGGCTCCTCTGATCATGGGATTTCCCAGGCAAGGATACTGGAGTGGGTTGCCATTTCCTTCTCCATATAATATATATGGGTGTGTGTATTATTGAATTTATTTTTCTCTCTTTTTTTTTGGGGGGGGGCTCTATTTTGAAAGATGATCAAGTGTGCAGGTTGCATTTCCAGGTTCCCATATGACCTGGCTTCAGACTTTTTTCACCCAATTAAAGGCCCTGTTGTAAGACTGGAGAGTAAGAAGAGAAGGGCAGGCTACTCTGTGTATTGGCTTCTTTTGGTTGGCTTTGATCTCTTCTTTTGAATAACATTGACTCCTTCTCCTGGTGAAATCTAGGATTGGTAAGAGCTTTTGACAACTGCTCATTTTAAAGTTGAGGTTTCTCATGTGTTCCATTACTTGTATCACCATCCCCTGCATGCAATTCTCTCTTTAATAGACTTGGAGTTATTTTTATTTTCACTACTGCACCCTAATTGATATATCATCAAGTATTGACTGAATTACATTCAATTGTTATTATGTTTTACTTTTCCACTATTTAAAACAGTATATATCATCTGTTTCTCCCTATCATAGGCTTTCGACACCGTATTGCCCATGATAAAGAACTACATGCAATACAAATTCAGAGTGTAGAGTGATGTTTCAGGACATTTTCAACTTGAATACCTGACAGTTATAACCAATGCAATGTAAAGCTGAAAGTGGTTAAAATACTTTTAGCAATTTTGATAAGTTTTTCAGACATTTTACCTTATTATATAACCATGCATTTTTTTCCCTGTGTTTTTACAGTGCCTAAAATTATGCACATCTAATCTTCCCTTCCATGTCCAAACACTTATCCTACGTCAAGCAAGCGGTCAGTTATTCCTTTAGAAAATTAGTTAATAAATTAATTCTTACATCAAATTACCTAGAAGGCCATGAAGGATAGTCTCCTTTTTGTGTAATCATTTCTAAGGATGTTGGTTCATTTGCTCAACTTGATGAACAACTGGCATTAATCTCTAGAAGATTAATTATTTCCTGTACAATTCAGAGAGTATTAACAGAGAGTAGAGGGAAAGACCACAGCAAAAACAATGATCATAAGCATCATTTTCTAGGACCTAGTAAGCAACTAATTATGAGACAAAACGCTGCTTATTTCAGGCTTCTCATCTCTCTTTTAATTCATTTCTCCCCCTTGCTCTTCTTTTAATCTGTGGAGACCAGTGCATCTACTACCTGAAATGACAAGAGCAAATCTTAAATCACAGCAAAAAAAGGAGGCTTTTGTAGATTTGTACATGAAATTTAGATGTTATACTTCTCTGATTCAGTCATTGAAATTTATCAGCTTCTCTGTTCTTTGTTAATGAAGAACTTCGAATTCTTTTTCATGGGAAGCATTTTCTTCTGTTTGTTAGCGCATGTTTCTCAAGAGGACTAACATAGAAGAAAATCAACTTGACCACGCAGTGGTTTGACAAGTCTCAGTTTATTCCCTAAATCTAGCTAATAAATTTCCACTGTGCAGCCACTAGGTGGCAGCAGCAATGTAAAAGCCCGGCTACTTGAAACTCTGACAAGTTACAAAGTTGTAGAGGTTTCTTTGTTTTTGTTTTGTTTTACTTCTTTAGAAAACAGTACAAAGATGAAAACATGAATTACTTCTAAAAGTAAAAATTAAAATAAACTTTTGGTGAGTATGTTCTGCCTTTGAGAACAAGGAAGCTAGTGAGAAGCGCTTGAATTGAATCTCACTGACGATGCTACTGGACTAGACACTGAAGGCGCTAGAAAAAAGCAAATATCATCTTAGTATTCCTCATTCAGACCATCTTTGGCTTAGGATTTAACACACTGACTCTCATATATGAAGAAATTGGAAAGTGAATCCCCCTACTTTTTTTTAGTGTAGAGAAAGTTCTGCCTTGTAAGACCCAATACATAGATTATAGCACCGCACAGAATGCTCAAAATAGTCCTAAAATGTTTAAAGCTAAGTCACTTCAGTCGTGTCCGACTCTGTGCGACCCCATAGACGGAAGCCCACCAGGCTCCCCCGTCCCTGGGATTCTCCAGGCAAGAACACTGGAGTGGGTTGCCATTTCCTTCTCCAATGCGTGAAAGTGAAAAGTGAAAGGGAAGTCGCTCAGTCGTATCTGACTCTTAGCGACCCAATGGACTGCAGCCTACCAGGCTCCTCCGCCCATGGGATTTTCCAGACAAGAGTATTGGAGTGGGGTGCCATTGCCTTCTCCCTAAAATGTTTAGGAACTAACTAAAAAGCTAGATGGAATACTAATATTAAAGAAATTTGTTTTAATGAAATAGGATATAAGGAAAATATATGCAAAATAGAATTTGGAAAAAAAATTTTTTTTTCTCATATACAGTAAATTTTCTTTTTTACTATGTGATTGTATATGCTTTCTAAATAGAGACCTGGGTTTGATCCCTGGGTTGGGACAACCCCTTGGAAGACGGCTAATGCTCTATGTTCTTATTTTTAATGAGGGGGTCTAGGCTAAGGCAGGTTTGGGCCCCACAGTTGAGATACATCCCAACACAGAAATCTGATGCATGTCTCCTGAATCTACGTAAAATCAGATTAAGCTATATCTCTTCATTCTCTAGGAAAGTAAAGATAAGTGGACATTGAATTATGGTTTTAGTGGACCCCAAGGTGTTCTACAGCCCTGTACATAATCCTTGTCTCTCCCTTGCCCACCTTCATTCTTTTCTCTTACTAAAAAGTATAGTTATAGTTATAATCGTGAGGAATATAAAGAACAATAGACAAATATTTTTTAGAGATGAGTATATAGTAATACATCAGCCTTTCATTTCATTTAGGTTTGTATTATATAAACTTAATTGCAAACATGGCCAAAATTATCATTTTGGTAAATTTATTTTACTTATTTTGGCAAATTTAAAATCTTGTTTTGGCAAATGTAAACATATTTTTGCTACACAAGGGCAGTTGAAATAACTCTGGAGTTTCTGCATACTTGCAAGGATCCATTTATGGAACAAAACTGCTTAGATTAGGAAAATGGTAGTTGCTTTAATTCTATAATTCCTTTAATAAACAGGCTACAAATTGAGTAGCAAATGTATTTCCAAACTAAATTTATTATAATTATATATAGTTAATATAAAATTCCTATTTTAGGTATCTAATACTTAAATACATCATCATCACCTTAAGAGTGAAAATTTTATTAAAAACTTGAGGCAGGGAGAAAGAGAGAGGGGGAAGAGACACAGAGCAGAGGCTTTGAAATTGGCATACAAGGAACAGCCATGGAAAAACAAGACATTTTCATTTCATGATGGGTGTGAAACCCACATGGGTACTCATTACCTTTGCACACATATCCCTCAGTCCTTAATGAAGAGTGCAATATATTTTAGCAGCAGGAGATACTTTTGATATCTATGCTACTTAAGGCAAAGTTGAATTAGCATAGGTGGGCAGACCTATAGTGAGGGAAACATAACCCAAATTAGCCAAGACTCTTTGAAGACGTATGGAAATGAAATGTTCAAGCATTGTGAGAAAGGTGAATTTTATTTCCTTGCTTCATTCCTATCTACTTGCTCTACACAGATTTTTTTTTTTTAAGTAACAAAGGTTAATACATGAAAGCATCTTAAAACATTGCAGCATATGGTTTGCAGTAATGGACATAGAAACACCTACTCTCTCTCTCTCTCTCTCTCTCTATATATATATATATATATACACACACACACACACACACACACACTCAGTTTATGGGCTTCCCCAGTGGCTCAGACAGTAAAGAATCTGCAGGCAGTGTGGAGACCTGGGTTTGATCCCTGGAATGGGAAGTTCCCCTGGAGAAGGAAATGGCAACCCACTCCAGTAATGTTGCCTGGGAAATCCCATGGACAGAGGAGCCTGGTGGGCTACAGTCCATGAGGTCGCAAAAAGTTGGATATGACTGAGTGACTAACACACACACACACACACACTCAGTTCACAGCATGGAATGGAAGAGAGATATGGGAATGCACATTAAATGTGCATGCGCCCACGTGTGTGTGTGAGTGTGTATGTGTGTGTGGTGTTAATTGCTCCATGTTTTTAATTGTTACCATTTCCTACACAGTTACATGCATAAATTTTTATAAAGGTTGTATTTGAAGGCACTGATGTGAGTTTTAAAGATATTTGGGAGAATTTAATAGCATAAATCACTATATTGAGAGAAATTCACACATTCTAAAACTTGTAAAACTCTAGAAATAGTCTTCAGTTGATTTTCAGGATTTTTAGTTAAAAAATAAAGTGTGTATTAATGAACCAAAGACCAAAAGGCATAGTGGATTACTTCAGGGACCAGAGTTCTGTTCATTTATGCTTAGTGATACTGATCCAGTTTCTAGGATTCTCAGGTATAGGTGTGTGGGAAGGATAGATATAAGATGACTGAAGTAAATAAAGTTTTAGGCTAAATAACTGTAATAAACATTGCTATAATGGGGCAAAAATACAAAGCATATATGAAGATTATGAATAAAAATCTATGATGTACCAGTATGCTGCTGCTGCTGCTGCTGCTGCTGCTGCTAAGTCGCTTCAGTCGTGTCCGACTCTGTGCGACCCCATAGATGGCAGTCCACCGGGCTCCCCTGTCCCTGGGATTCTCCAGGCAAGAACACTGGAGTGGTTTGCTGTTTCCTTCTCCAGTGCATGAAAGTGAAAAGTGAAAGGGAAGTCGTTCAGTCATGTCCGACTCTTAGCGACCCCATGGACTGCAGCCTACTAGGCTCCTCCATCCATGGGATTTTCCAGGCAAGAGTACTGGAGTGGGGTGCCATTGCCTTCTCCAATGTACCAGTATGTTTGCTATAAATAAGAAAATCCTAATACCTGCTCATGTATAGCCTTATTTAATTAAAAAATAGTGGGAGGGGCTTCCCCGGTGGCTCAGTAGTAAAAAAAAATATCTGCCTATTAATGCAGATGACACAGGTTCAATCTCTGATCTGGAAAGATCCCACATGCAGTGGAGCAACTAAGGCCATGCACCACAACTATTGAGTCTGTGCTCCAGAACCCAGGAGCCGCCACTACTGAGGCCACGGGCCAGTACTACTGAAGCCCATGTGCCCTAGAGCCTGTGCTCTGCAACAAGAGAAGCCACTGCAACAAGAAACCCACGCGCCACAAGAGAGCAGCCCCCACTCATCACAACTAGAGAAAAGTCCATGCAGCAACAAAGACCCAGCAATGAAGCCCCAGCCAAAAATAAACAAATAAATAAATATTTTTAAAAATACTAAACAATGGATGCCTTTAAAAAATAGAGGGAAATGCTGTATTTGATTTCTAAACAGTGATGCTTATTTTTGGTATCACCATCTTGATGCTACATCTTCCCTCTACTGGTCTTTCTTAAGAGTATCCTGGAATTCCTGAATTTGAAACTTTATGAAGATAACAAGATAGTAATTTGTTGAGAGAGATGAAATCCACATTGAGTGACAAGAATTTTATGCATTTTTTTACATGTATTAATTCAGTTCAGTCGGTCAGTCATGTCCGACTCTTTGCGACCCCATGAATTGCAGCACGCCAGGCCTCCCTGTCTATCACCAACTCCCGGAGTTCACTCAAACTCATGTCCATCGAGTTGGTGATGTCATCCAGCCATCTCATCCTCTGTCGTCCCCTTCTCCTCCTGCCCCCAATCCCTTCCAGCATCAGGGTCTTTTCCAATGAGTCAACTCTTCGCATGAGGTGGCCAAAGTACTGGAGTTTCAGCTTTAGCATCATTCCTTCCAAAGAAATCCCAGGGCTGATCTCCTTCAGAATGGACTGGTTGGATCTTCTTGCAGTCCAAGGGACTCTCAAGAGTCTTCTTCAACACCACAGGTCAAAAGCATCAATTCTTCGGCACTCAGCTTTCTTCACAGTCCAAATCTCACATCCATACATGACCACTGGAAAAACCATAGCCTTGACTAGACCGACCTTTGTTGGCAAAGTAATGTCTCTGCTTTTTAATATGCTATCTAGGTTGGTCCTAACTTTCCTTCCAAGGAGTAAGCATCTTTTAATTTCATGGCTGCAATCACCATCTGCACTATTTATTAGACATGTACATTTTGCTGTTTTAAAATGGATAAGCAAAATGGTCCTACTGTATAGCACAGGGAATTCTGCTTAATGTTAAGTGGCAGCTTGGATGGAAGGGGAGTTTGAGAGAGAATGGATACATGTATGTGTGTGGCTGAACCCCGCTAATGTCCACCTTAAACTATCACAACGTTGTTAATTGGCTAGAATCTAATGTGAAATTAAAAGACACTTTCTCCTTGGAAGAAGAGCCATGACAAACCTAGATAGCCTATTAAAAAGTAGAGACATCACTTTGCCAACAAAGGTCCATATGGTCAAAGCTATGGTTTTTCCATTAGTTCGTATGAATGTGAGAGTTGGACTATAAAGAAGGCTGAGTGCCAAAGAACTGATGCTTTTAAACTACAGTGCTGGAGAAGACTCTTGAGAATCCCTTGGATAGCAAGGAGATCAAATCAGCCAATGCTGAAGGAAAACATCCTAAATATTCATTGGAAGGACTGATGCTGAAGCTAAAACTCCAATCCTTTGGCTATGTGATGCGAAGAGCTGACTCATTGGAAGAGACCTTGATGCTTTTTGAGGGAAGGAGGAGAAAGGAATGACAGAGGATGAGATGGTTGGATGGCATCATCTACTCAAACTCATGAGTTTGGACATACTCTGACAGATAGTTAAGGACAGGAAACCTGGCTTGCTGTAGTCCATTGGGTTTCAAAGAATCAGACAGGACTGAATGACTAAACTACACATACTCCAATATAAAATGAAATGTTTTAAAATTCATATATTGAGAAAAGAAAGATATAATAGGGGAAATTTTTTAAATGGTCCCACCTACAGGTCCAGGGAATTAGAATCTTCAGAGTAGGCATCTGGAAAACTACATATTGAGCAATGTTCAAAAAGTTTGAAAAACACAAGCTAAGGAAACAGTTCATAAGGAGCCTGAGCTTTTTACTTTGTGCGATTTTGTTTTTATCCTGCCTAGTAACTAAATGCCCCATCCAATCCTTCTTTCTAATTTGGAAATATCAAAATTGGGGGTCAAATTGGTGAAATGCTATGTACTGCTTCTATTTTGGAGGAATGCAAGACATAAGTTTGAGCAAGCTCTGGGAGTTGGTGATGGACAGGGAAGCCTGGCATTCTGCAGTCCATGGGGTTGCAAAGAGTCAGACATGACTGAGTGAACGGAACTGAACTAGCAGAAGTTCAAATATCTCCTTCATTGAACAGAAAAATGGAAAAATGTTATAGTTGTGGATGATATGTTGTGCTTGAAGACAAGTATCCTTGTGCTAAATACATTTCTGTTAAATCCACTTGACCATTCTCCTCCTTCTGTCATTAAAAAAAAAAAACACAAAACAAAACCCAAAATAAAGCAACTCTTCATTCTCACTGTGATAAATGTCTCTATTAAAGCTCTCACAGAAGATAGCACCTTTTTTTGGATCATTGAACACAATCACAGTTTTATATGGTGCACATGTTTGTTTAGTTATTATGTATCTCAATCACAAGCTTTTAATTTATATGATGGTATAAACTGTGTCTTTACAACATACTTCATAGCTTCAGTGTGTCACAGGTTCTGACACATGACAGTATAATTTTACAAATGTTAGTAAGAACTATTAAATGTTTTCCAAGTGTCAGGAGCCCTGTTAAGTGCTTTACGTTCATTAACTCATTTAATATTAAAAAAAAAAAATCCTGTAAAATCATTACTATTGCTATGCCCCATTATTTTTTTACTGATAAGAAAATAGAGGATCATATATATAAAATGTCTTGTTCAAAGTCATATAATTGCCACAGGAGTCAAGTTAGTTTTGAAATCTGGGCTGACAGTAAAAATATTTACTGAAAATCTGAATAAATGAATGAATGGATGAATGAATGAATGGATGAATGAATGGAATTTCTTCCCACTGCTGAAGATTAAGTTGGTCTCCATCTAAAAGGGAATTGGATATGATGATTTTCTTCAGTTGCAGTGAATGTTATTAAATTCAATGCTTTCCCTACCCATGTAATGGGGCTTTACAGGTAGCTCACTGGTAAAGAATCCTCCCGCCAATGCAGGAGATGTAAGAGATGTGAGTTCAATCCCTGGGTCAAGTAGATCTCCTCAGTGAGGAAATGGCAACCCACTTCAGTATTCTTGCCTAGAAAATCTCACGGGCCCAGGAGACTGGTGGGCTACAGCCCATAGGGTCACAAAGAGTTGGACACGACTTAGTGACCAAACAGTGACAACAGAATTACATCTAATTTTTAGACATACATAGTAATCTATCTTATAAGAAGAAATGGTAAAAAAAAAAAAAAAAAAGTTAAATACTGGAATGCCAACTCTATATTACCTCTGAGATTTATGAATTATATATTGCTGATTGTGTTAGTTAATCTCTCAATAAGTTAGATTAACAGAGGAAACATTGAGGGTACATTTTTAAATATCTTAAGCTCAATTGACCACTTTGTATTTATTCAAGCAGTTTCAAGAAATATCTATGTTATTATATTAAGATTATTTTCATTCTCCCAAAGACTGCTTATAAACAATCAAAATTGAAGTAATAGATGGTTTCTAATTAGTAATTTTGGATTATGTGAACAACAAATATTTTATATTTTCAGTTTTTTAAAATAATTTTTGCAATAAGAATGTTCCAGATTAATTTGTCTCATTATTAGAAGACAGAACCAATTTGGATTATCTAAGAAACGCAAAAAAGCAAAATGGCTGTCTGGGGAGGCCTTACAAACGGCTGTGAAAAGAAGAGAAGTGAAAAGCAAAAGAGAAAAGATATAAGGATCTAAATGCAGAGTTCCAAATAAAAGCAAGGAGAGATAAGAAAGCCTTCCTTAGTGATCAATGCAAAGAAATAGAGGAAAACAACAGAAGAGGAAAGACTAGAGATCTCTTCAAGAAAATTAGAGATACCAAGGGAACATTTCATGCAAAGATGGGCTCAATAAAGGACAGAAATGGTATGGACCTCACAGAAGCAGAAGATATTAAAAAGAGGTGGCAAGAATACACAGAAGAACTGTACAAAAAAGATCTTCACGAACAAGATAATCACAATGGTGTGATCACTCACTTAGAGCCAGACAGCCTGGAATGTGAAGTCAAGTGGGCCTTGGAAAGCATCACTATGAACAGAGCTAGTGGAGGTGATGGAATTCCAGTTGAACTATTTCAAATCCTGAACAATGATGCTGTGAAAGGGCTGCACTCAATATGCCAGCAAATTTGGAAAACTCAGAAGTGGCCACAGGACTGGAAAAGGTCTGTTTTCATTCCAATCCCAAAGGAAGGCAATGCCAAAGAATGCTCAAACTACCACACAATTGCACTCATCTCACACGCTAGTAAAGTAATGCTCAAAATTCTCCAAGCCAGGCTTCAGCAATATTAGAATCATGAACTTCCAGATGTTCAAGCTGGTTTTAGAAAAGGCAGAGGAAACAGATCAAATTGCCAACATCCTCTGGATCATTGAAAAAGCAAGAGGGTTCTAGAAAAACATCTATTTCTGCTTTATAGACTATGCCAAAGCCTTTGACTGTGTGGATCACAATAACCTGTGGAAAATTCTGAAAGAGATAGGAATACCAGAACACCTGACCTGCCTCCTGAGAGATCTGTATACAGGTCAGGAAGCAACAGTTAGAACTGGACATGGAACAACAGACTGGTTCCAAATAGGAAAAGGAGTACGTCAAGGCTGTATATTGTCACCCTGCTCATTTAACTTATATGCAGAGTACATCATGAGAAACGCTGGGCTGGAAGAAGCCCAAGCTGGTATCAAGATTGCTGAGAGAAATATCAATAACCTCAGATATGTAGATGACACCACCCTTATGGCAGAAAGTGAAGAGGAACTAAAAAGCCTCTTGATGAAAGTGAAAGAGGAGAGTGAAAATGTTGGCTTAAAGCTCAACAATCAGAAAACGAAGATCATGGCATCTGGTGCCATCCTTTCATGGGAACTAGATGGGTAAGCAGTGAAAACAGTGTCAGACTTTATTTTTTTGGGCTCCCAAGTCACTGCAGATTGTGATTGCAGCAATGAAATTAAAAGATGCTTACTCCTTGGAAGGAAAGTTAGGACCAACCTAGATAGCATATGGCTACAACTCAATGAATTTGGTTGGAATTGGAAATTGGTTGGAAAACTGGAACCAAATTATTTAAATAATTTGGGAATAAAACTTTAATTATGAGTCTTTCATAACTAAGTGAATTGAATACAAAGTGAGATGGTTAACCAAATCATTTTCTTATGTCCCTACAATAGTGAAACTCATCAGATAATTCCCTCATCAAATAATTTCCAAGTCTTTTTTTTTTTTTTAATTTCCAAGTCTTTGTTCAATTTTGTTAGAATATTTTTCATGAATTTTTAACATTGATAACTGGTTCCTACTTCTCTTGGTTTAGCTTAGGACATTGCACATAATTCCTGGAAACAAGATAGATTGAGATATGCATGTGGATGCTAAGTCCCTTCATTCATATCTGACCCTGCGACTCTGTGGACTGTAGCCTGGCAGGCTCCTCTGCCCATGGGATTCTCCAGGCAAGAATACTGGAGTGAGTTACCTTGTTCTTCTCCAGGGGATCTTCTCAACCCAGGGATCAAACCTTCATCTCTTATGTGTCCTGCATTGGCAGATGGCTTCTTTAACAATAAATCTGGGAAGCCCCAAGATGTACAAAAAGTGCCTATATTGTAGAATCTTTGTCTTCAAAGGGTACCATTCTCAGATTTGAGTATTTTCAGATCAGAGACCCACAGTCTAAAATAAATAGTAATTTTGCCAAAGCAGGTGAATTGTGAATGTTCAGGCTGATATTCAGAGGTGAGTGTAAGCAAACAATATAACCTCTTTAGCCAATGGCAGCTTTTTTCAACTCTTCTTAGACTGCGTGGAAGGGGTTTCTTAAAGGCGTGTCTTGGTAACAAGTGTCTAATGGCTTCCACTAAATGGAATTTAGTTGTGATGATGATCATTTTCTAAGTACCAAAAGAAAAAAATGGTGATTCCTGAGTTTTTCTTAGGATTCAAGTAGAACATTTATATCAAAACAATGAGCAGATCTGATAGAATACATTTTACAAACAACCCGAAAAACAGCTGCCTGGATCTATCATTTCCGGTGCACTCTGGCAATGGTTGCTCACATCAGCCTTGCTGACTTGCCATGAAAAATAGTATAAACAGCTGGATCAGTGAAAATCTTGCACTGATGAGCTCTCTAGGACTATTCCTACGACCAAGTACTTTATCAACAGAACACTCTGAAAGGGAATAGATGGCCTGACTTGCAAACTTGTCAGAACAAACAGAATGAAGGGGGACAGCCTGGTTTAGTTACAAGGAGAAAGCTTGACAACAGGAGGAACACAGTGCGCTTTATTTATTTTTCAGCCTTATAAGGCATAGCTGTAGGCCATCTTTCCATGACACATCAATTTCTGGCACCAGGGAAATAATACGTACGAGTTTAAAGAGATGTCATGATTTGACTTCCAGAGTTGAAAAACTATCGTTGTTAAGAATCAGGGGGGAGAAAAGGAGCCAGTCATCTAACATTGTTGGTAACCTTGCTCTCACTTGTTTCGGGAGGGATATCTTGGTGAAGCAGGCAGCCCAGGAGAATATAATTTTAAGGAACCCATCTTAACTAGCATCATACAGTCCAGGCTGTCTACTGATTGCGTTTTGCCCATTGATACACACAAATATCCACTCTGCTAAGTAAATACAGGGCTTCCCAGGTGGTGCGGTGGTAAAGAATCCACCTGCCAATGCAGGAGATGCAAGACACTTGGTTTTGATTCCTGGGTCAGGAAGATCCCCTGGTTGAAGAAATAGCAATGCGCTCCAGTATTCTTGCCTAGAAAATTCCATGGACAGAGGTGCCTGGCGGAACATGACTGAGCATGAACACATGTACATGTACATGTAAGTAAATAAAACCACTTTCTTCACAAATTTCTCTTGTTTTACTCATACAATACTATACAGTCCGTGGAACCCTCCAGGCCAGAATACTGGAGTGCATAGCTGTTCCCTGGAGATCTTCCCAACCCAGCTATCAAATGCAGGCCTCCCACATTGCAGGCAGATTCTTTACCAGCTGAGCTACCAGGGAAGCTCACAATACTCATACAATACTTCTTTTCTTCAGTTACTCCAATGATCCACTTTATTTTCATTTGCTTTCTTTGCATGTTTTCCTTGAGATTCTCTTCTCTCACACATTTACATCTCTTCATTTTATCATTACCCTGTTATATTGCTTTTTCCTCCCAATTAACCTGTCACTTATCTAATTAAACATCTAGCAAATTAGGAGCACCTGTATGTATGCGCATGCATTCAGACTGAACTGTTTCACAAGCAATGTATTTATTCTTTCAACATATTTTACATAAATATAAACAAATGTAATAGCCATTAGTTTATCCAATACTTACAGAATAACCATTGTGTGACAGTTATTATTTTTAGTATTTAGGGGTATTACAGTGGACTGAGTTTCCATGCTCAAGAATATTATATTCTGGTGAGGAGTTCAGACAAAGAACAAATCAATATAAAATATAATGTCAGTAATAATCAAGGAACAACTGTGAGAGTTTCCTTCTTTACACAGGGTTAATCATGGAAGACTTTGAGGAGGTGACATGTTAAAGAAAATTAAATGTGCCGCCTTTTGAATATCTAGGACAAGAATATTAAAAGTGAGCTTTCTAGGTAGTTTTGCAGAATAGTTGGAAAAGCAACAGTTCTGGGTCCAAGAAAGAGAAGAAACTGGGATAGGAAATAAAGTTGAAAATGTAATCAGGCATCAGATCATGCAAGGTCTTGAAAAGTATAGTTTGGGATTTTATTATAAACGATATGAGATGTGAAAGGAACATGTCTCTTTTATTATAAAATGATAATTCTGGGAACTTTCCTGGTGGCCCAGTGTTTAAGAGTCCACGCTTCCACTGCAGGCGGCATGGGTTCAATCCCCGGCGGGGGAACTAAGATCTCAAATTTTGCATAGTGAGGTCGAAAACAAAAAATAAAATGATAATTCTGGATGCTAAAATGAGACATAGGAGAAGTGGGAAGACAGGGAGACCACTTAGGAGATTATGTAGCGGTTCAGGTGATGGATGATGGGGGTTGTTCTGGGCTAACAGTTTTTCCAAACACAGACTAACTTTGATTAGATTCCCGACTGACTTTGAAAATGAAACTGTAAGGATTTGTGAGTGGATTTCTTATACAGTGTGAGAGAATGAGAAAATGAAGGTTAATCCTAGTTTTAAAGTCTGAGCAGATGAGAATATGGAATTGCTATTTAATAAAATCATGAGAATTGGGTAAAAGGAGGTGTTGGATGAAATGTCAGAAGTTTTGGTCATATTCAGTTCAGTTCAATTCATTTGCTCAGTCATATCTGACTCTTTGTGACCCCGTGGACTGCAGCATGCCAGGCTTCTGTGTCCATCACCAACTCACAGAGCTTACTCAAACTCATTGTGCATCAGGTCGGTGATGCCATCCAACCATCTCATCCTCTGTTGTCCCCTTTTCTCCTGCCTTCAATCTTTCCCAGCATCAGGATCTTTTCCAATGAGTCAGTTCTTCACATCAGGTGGCCAATGTATTGGAACTTCAGCTTCAGCATCAGTTCTTCAAATGAATATTCAGGACTGATTTCCTTTAGGATGAACTGGTTTGATCTTGCATTCCAAGGGACTCTCAAGAGTCTTCTCTGACACCATAATTCAAAAGCATCAATTCTTTGGTGCTCAGCTTTCTTTATAGTCCAACTCTCACATCTATACAGGCTTCCCTGGTGGCTCAGAGGTTAAAGCTATGGTTTTTCCAGTGGTCATGTATGGATGTGAGAGTTGGACTGTGAAGAAAACTGAGGGCTGAAGAATTGATGCTTTTTTTTTTTTAATAAATATTTTCTCCCATTCTATGGGTTGTCTTTTTATTTTTTTTTAATTTTATTTTATTTTTAAACTTTACACTATTGTATTAGTTTTGCCAAATATCGAAATGAATCTGCCACAGGTATACCTGTGTTCCCCATCCTGAACCCTCCTCCCTCCTCCCTCCCCATACCCTCCCTCTGGGTCGTCCCAGTGCACCAGCCCCAAGCATCCAGTATCGTGCATCAAAACTGGACTGGCGACTCGTTTCATACATGATATTATACATGTTTCAGTGCCATTCTCCCAAATCTCCCCACCCTCTCCCTCTCCCACAGAGTCCATAAGAATTGATGCTTTTGAACTGTGGTGTTAGAAAAGACTCTAGAGAGTCCCTTGGATTGTAGGGAGATCCAACCAGTCCATTCTAAAGGCAATAAGCCCTGGGTGTTCTTTGGAAGGAATGATGCTGAAGCTGAAACTCCAGTACTTTGGCTACCTCACGCGAAGAGTTGACTCATTGGAAAAGACTCTGATGCTGGGAGGGATTGGGGGCAGGAGGAAAAGGGACGACAGAGGATGAGATGGCTGGATGGCATCACCGATTCCATGGACGTGAATTTGAATGAACTCCGGGAGATAGTGATGGACCGGGAGGCCTGTCGTGCTGCAGTTCATGGGGTTGCAAAGAGTCGGAAACAACTGAGTGACTGAACTGAACTGAACTTTCAGAGAGTGGTTACAGAATCACTGCTGTTAACCACCTTACTTCTCTTCTAGAGCATTAAAAACATAATCTTCTATTGTCTGTAGAGAAAAGTGTAGGTTTTTCTCAAAAATCTTGCAAATTGTTACTATCTATTTGTACATATACATATGCATGGGGTCGCAAAGAGTCGGATGCGACTGAACTGAACTGAACTGATACATATGCAAGAGCTTCCCAGGGGGTGTTAGTGGTAAAGAATCACCTGCCAATGCAAGAGAAGCGAGTTGTATCCCTGGGTAGGGAAGATCCCCTGGAGGAGGGAATGGCAAACCACTCCAGTATTCTTGCTTGGAGAATCCCATGACAGAGGAGCCTGGTGGGTTACAGCCCAGGGGGTCGCAAAGAGTGGGACATGACTGAAGCGACAGAGCAGTATCCATTTACACACTACCCATTTACACACTACCATACAAATGAAAGGATAGAACTTTTCACCTGCTTCATTAAAACATTTTCTCATCCTACCTTCTACAATTAAATCATTTCTAATCTTACACAACCAGGACATTGTTATTCGTCATATTGGTGCCTTCTCACAGCTTTCTCTCCAAAAGCTGTGTCTAAAGGTCCAAGCAAAGTTTGTACTTGTAAAATAGTAAACCAACTACTGAAAATTTAACCACAAAAAGTAATGATTTGCCCTGGGACTTCATGTATTTAGCATAGTGAAATACTTTAGTTCTGGGGATTAAATAATTGCTGAGGTACAGACTTTTATACAGAAAGGTCATGGGTTAAAAATTAATAGGTTTGACTTCTTGGGTTCTTGATTTTACTTGCACCAGTTAGATAGAAGGAGTTGACCACCTTCCTAGTGTTCAGTTTTCCCTTCTGTAAATTGGGTATAATATTATAATATCAAGTCAATATCTCAGAAAGAAATAATGAAGAAATAAATCAATGAAAAATTAAAGCTGACTATGTTATTAATCATGTTACTTAGAAGTAATATATATGGAGAACATATTCTCTTTTTCCAAATAACATTTCAGAAGAATGTTAAAATATTTTTCATCTTTTCAGTAGGTTGCTCTTTCTCTAAGGAAGAAAAACATGTAGCATATACTTCTTAACTCCTTATCATATGTTATTTGCTTTATTAGCTATTCAGAAAATAGTTGAATAAATGTAGTTCTTCCCACTGAGGAGTTAGCTTAAAGATTTAAATGACTTAGATTTGTGCACAAATAACTGCAATACAGCAGTATGAGATAAATGTTCCAAAGTGGGACAAACAGGAAATACAAAAGAATAAAAACAAAGTTCACACCCTCCCTATATCAGTTTATAATTCAGAAGAAACCAAATAAAAACATTATCCAAAACAATGTCTAATAGGCAATCACTTTCCTTCCAGGAGCATGAGATTTGATTATCATCTTTTTAACTTATATGAAGACAAATGTGGTCGATGGTCATAAAATTGCCTGAATGTTTGAGGAATCCATCCACATTATTCAATGAGATTACATTCTGTAGTAGTATATCCCATAGGTTGATTGTGCACTTTGTTATACCATTTAAGTTTATTTGCTCCATATTTACTACCCTTCAGCTTTGAATATCCTTTTCCTCTTATTACTGTAACATGGTAATAGGCAGAATTGATTCATCGGCTATCATCATTCATTTTTAAATGCTGGTCTTTTTGGCTGTATTGACTTATGTTTTCTCCTCTGTTATAAAAACGAGCCACCGTTATACCCTTGGTTAAATTCATGATCTGGCTAGAGTCCTTTGAATGGAAGTCTCATATCTAGGGCAGTATAAGTGAAATAAAAATACATCCTTCCCACACAACCCAGTGCAATAATTACGCTTGCCTTTAACTTTTCTGAACATGTGAAAAACATCTAGAAAATTATCCAAGATTCCCTCATTGAATACAATGTGAACTGATGTTTTTTCCTTGATAAACAGTAATTAGTCCTTAGAAATCTTCAAGGTACTGTAATGAGGTTAAAAGATACAACAGATTTACTAAGTTTAGTTCAAGAATGGTACTGAAAAAAATTAGGAAATATTTATAAGATTCTTTTCCATTATATATTAATTTATTCTCCATATAAAATTATACTGAAAACTCAGAGACAGCAAAATTCAGAGTTTAAAATCCATGGGTTTAGAGTTACCACTGTTGTAAACCTGGGCAAACTATTTAACCTGTGACTCAAATTCTCTATTTTAAAATGAAGACAATAATAACATCTATTCATTGGAGTTGTAGCATTTTATGAATTATTACAAGTAATTAGAAGAGGGCCTCAAAATAGGTGGACTTATATTAAAATTTGATGTTGCTATAGAAACAACTCTTTGCTGGGCATTGTGAGAATGAATGTGATGTAGGGTTGCTATGCTATGCTAAGTCACTTCAGTCATGTCTGACTCTGTGTGACCCCATAGACGGTAGCCCACCAGGCTCCCCCATCCCTGGGATTCTCCAGGCAAGAACACTGGAGTAGGTTGCCACCTCCTTCTCCAATGCATGAAAGTGAAAAATGAAAGTGAAGTCGCTCAGTCATGTCCGACTCTTTGCGACCCCATGGACTGCAGCCTACCAGGCTCCTCCATCCATGGGATTTTCCAGGCAAGAGTACTGGAGTGGGGTGCCATTGCCTTCTCCATGATGTAGGGTTAGGGATTTATTAATCTACTTGATTTCTATTTAGCTTCCCTGATGACTCAATAGGAAAGAATCTGCCTACCAACGCAGGAGACTCAGGTTCAACCCCTGGGTCAGAAAAATCACCTGGAGAAGGAAATGGCAACCCACTCAGTATTCTTGCCTGGGAAATCCCATAGACAGAGGAGCCTGCTGGGCTCATCAAAGAACACATGGGGTCGCAAAGAGTCAGACACCACTTAGCGACTAAACAACATCAGCAACAATTTCTACTTAAAGTTATCTTAGTGAAAAAGTAACAAAAATGTTTCTATTTCTGATAAGGATATACACTCTATACACTAAGTTAAGAGCTGTCTCTAAGGACCTGAAATAAATGCAAAAATACACATTGATTAGTTGCTCAGTCATGTCCAACTCTTTGAGACCCCATGAACTGGAGTCCACAAGGCTCCTCTGTCCATGGAATTCTCCAGGAAAGAATACTGGAGTGGGTTGCCATTTCCTTCTCCAAACAGCACACATTAAAGCTCATTAAAGAGTACTTCAGGCTTCCCAGGTGGCACCCGTGGTAAATAACTGTCCTACCAAAGCAGGAGACTTAAGGGATGAGGGTTCAATCCCTGGGCTGGGAAAAATCCCCTGAAGGTAAGCATGGCAACCCCCTCCAGTATTCTTGCCTGGAGAATCCCTGTGGACAGAGGAACCTTGCAGGTGACAGTCCATGGTCAAAGAGTGGGACGTGACTAAACAGCTAGCAACAGCAATTGTTATTCTAGGTGGTGCTTGTGATCACAAAGGCATGGTCTGCTGTAGGGTTCCTCCCAGGTGCACAGGATGTTGCTGTGGTCACCTTATGTCACCTAGAGTCTTATCTTGGTGCTGAAGCTTTTCAGTGTGCTAGGAAAAACATCCTGAATATTAAAACTGTTTCTATTTAACCTGTAGTGACTACTGCATTCCTTATGGAACATGTGGATTATAGCATTTACATTATTCTGACTAAGCTGCATGGTGATAAATTTCTCATGAGTGGAGGAAGCTGGGGCTCCTGGATGTTCTTATGTAGAACAAAAAGGTGGAGAGAGGCATTAAATTTTGAAAGATTCTTAGCAACACACCTTCTTGCTTCTTATTTTAAAAATTCAACTATTGGTGAAGAATATCCAATAGACATTTCTTTTTTGCATATTAATGATATTCCTAGTATAGTGTAAACACACATAATACTTAAGAAACATCTGCTGAAGGACAAAGAATGAGTAATAATAAATTCTGAGAAATTTGTGTGAATCCTTTAGAAATAATTGCATACCTAGAAAATGTACTGGTTTACATAATGACAAATCATATTGTTGTTGTTCAGTTGCTAAGTCGTGTCTGACATTTTTGTGACCCCATGAACTGTAGCCTGCCAGCCTCCTCTGTCCATGGGATTTCCCAGGCAAGAATACTAGAGTGGGTTTCTATTCCTTCCTCCAGGGTATCTTCCTGACCCAGGGATCGAACCTGCATCTCCTGCATTGGCAGTCTGATTCTTTACCATTGAGCCACCAGGAAAGCCCAATGAACAGCAATAATTGGGTTTAAAAATAACAGTTTAGAGACACTAGGCACATGGAGAAGGTGATGGCACCCCACTCCAGTACTCTTGCCTGGAAAATCCCATGGATGGAGGAGCCCGGTAGGCTGAAGTCCATGGGGTCGCTCAGAGTTGGACAGGACTGAGCAACTTCATTTTCACTTTTAACCTTCATGCATTGGAGAAGGAAATGGTAACCCACTCCAGTGTTCTTGCCTGGAGAATCCCAGGGCCAGGGAGGCTGGTGGGCTGCTGTCTATGGGGTCACACAGAGTCAGACACGACTGAAGTGACTTAGCAGGCACATGGTATGTAGACCAATATGTTGGAGAACAGATGCTCTAGTAATTGATGTATGATTTTTTTGTCATATAGAACTTCTCTCAGTTTCAGTTTTCTAACATTTAAAACTAAGAAGATTTCTTCTAATAAAAAGCCATATTAATAATGAATATTTTATTTGTTTAAAGAATCTGGAATTTTATTATGCCCTACTGCTTTCGTTTATTAAAATGTATGTATGGGGGACAAAATTTTTTCTTTATATTTGCCCTAGGCAGGTATTTAAATCTATTAAATCCAAAAGATCAAATTGAATGAAATATGAATGAAAAATATATGTATGCAATAAAGATGGGGCCAATATAGTTTTCTAATAAAATAAAGGTATTTTTCAGCATATTTCTAAAAATCTTTAATGGCCAAGAATGTCTATCTAACCAAATGCAGTGAGAAGAAAAGCAAATGCTGATTTTATACTCACATTCTTTTCATATGTTCCATAAAATTTTATCTGTATTTTTAAAATTGGCTTTTAAGTTTTTATTTTCTTGCTGCCATATCTCTGCACTTAAACTTCTCTTTGTTTGCTATGATTGTATAGCATTTTCTCTATAGGAACCTAACTGTAGAATCACTCAAAAAAAAAAAAAAAAAAGAATCACTCAACCATTAGTCATGAGTTATTGTACTTATAATTACCTATAGCATCTCAGATGGCACTAGTGGTAAAGTATCTGTCTGCCAATGCAGAAGACACAAGAGACACAGGTTCCATCCCGGGTTGGAGAGATCCCTTGGAGAAGGAAATGGCAACCCACTCCAGTATTCTTGCCTGGGAAAGCCCATGGGCAGAGGAACCTGGAGGGCTACAGTCCATGGGGTCACAAAAGAGTCAGACATGACTTAGCAACCAAACAACAATGACATCTATCTATATCTATCTATTTATGTATCTCTGCATATTTTATATCTATCTAATATAATTTTCTATATTGCTCCTAAATAGAAAAAAAAAAATGTCACTAAGCCAAATTCCACAAAGGACATATTTCTTGCTTATTTTTCTTCCTTTTAATGTTTCTATTGGACACCATTGTTTTGGTTGTTTGAATTAATGCTGACTGGAGTATCAAATACCTCACAAAAATGAATAAGTGGATTGGATGAAAGACTTTATAAGGAAAAGTTAAACCTTCATATTCCCAAGTTCACATCAGTTTCAGGTGACTACTACTAATATTGATGCAAAGCAGGACCATTGTCCCCCTGGACTTTGGGGACAATGGTCACTTCAGCAGATGAATGAGGCAGTTCTCTACAAATAAAGATAGGGGAACTCGGGTAAAAAGGCGGGGGGGCGGGGGGGAATCAGTGAAAGTAAAGCCCTTGATGCTCTTGCTTGTCTTGGATTCTAGAAGGAGTCTTCTCTTCTGAATATTACTAAAGTAAAAAAAAAAAAAAAAAAACAGATGCCAAAATTTTGGAATCTTCCAACAATATATAACAGCATAATAAATTCATTACACCACTTTAATGCTGCTTAATGTTTTTCCTTAAATATAAATAGGTACCTAGGATGATTCACAGACAAATAAACAAAACACAGAAACCTAAGGGAAATAATATTTCATGAGCAAAATAAAACTTCCAAAACATATGAATTTATAGAGTATTATAAAATGTAATTTAAAGAGAAAAATTGAGAAAGAAGAGCCTTTTATATTAATCATGTGTCAAAATAATCAATGAAATAAAGAATTTTTATTTCAAACTTCACAAAATTCTCACAAAGAAAGATGAAAATAAAGTTTAAAATAGGATAAAACAAAGTACAAAACAAGAATACTGCAGTGGTGTTGAATGAACACCAACATTCAATTAACACAATTTCCTGAAGAAGTGACTTAGAAAATGAATAGGAGAAAATAATCAAATATATTAAAATGTTTGTAGAATTAATTACCATAAGTTTCTAGATTAAAAGGTCCCCATTGAAGGCTTGGGGCAATAAATGAAATTTAAAATCTTTAATAAAATTTTAAAAATGCATTATCTTTATAATTCAGGATACCAAGTATAGACTAAAAGCTTACATAGAGAAAAACAAAAGGAATAATGTAGAAAAAGAGAAAAAATTTTGATATTAGATTTTTAAGCAGCAACATTGCAACTCAAAAGGTAAGAATGTAATACCTTAAAATTTCTGAAGGAAAATAATTTCAAGCATACAATTATCTACCCAGTTAAATATAAATCATAAGAGTACACCAAAAATATAAATGTTCTAAGGAAATGCAATTTTTATGCAACTGTTTTGGGGAAGCCATGAGAAAAGGGAATCCACCTAAATAAGGAAGAAAACTATGAAAGAGAAAGACATGGGAACAAAGAAAATAGACAAAAGCAAAGGGTGACGAGTAAGAGGGTATTGAACATAATCTCTGAAGTGAATTTTCTGACGGGCACTGACATAACTCATAAAAATTCATTCTCTTCTATTCTCCTTCCAGAGATCTATGTCTCTTTTCTAGAAAACCTCATCCTATTTCACAATCTTTCCTGCCCAGCAGCCAAGCTTTTAGCCACTGTCCAAAAGTCTGCACATTCTTCCCTTAGGTTACTGTCTTTCCATTCAAACTCGATAGTCAAGTATACTGTTTGAAACGCTCCCTAAAGGGTTGATTTGAGCACATCACTGTAATGGAAATCTAATTTCCGCTTGTGTCACTATATCAAGCTGACCCATGTTCTGACAGGACCATATATTTCTCCCCCTCTCTCAGTTGCTTACCAAGAAGCAACAGCTACAACTGAGGGGCACTCTGGACCTGATTAGGGCCGATCTAAAATGTTCCATTTCCATCTCCAGAGGGATGGCTGCTGTCCTTCCACCAACTTGGTAAATATAAAAATACACAGCTAATGAAGAGCAACTATGATTTCAGCAGTGAGTTATGTCTTGGGTGCTCAGTCTCTCCAAGGGCCCAAGAATATATCAGGAGATGCTTTTCAGGTAGTGATGAATTCATAACTACAGAAGGAGGGCCAAATGTTTTGCTGAATTCTTCATCAAATGGATCTACCCTCCTGTTCAGTCAATGGAGATCTGAATTTGAGAATTACTTTAGATCTGGAAACTGAAGAAACCATCACAATTTTACATTGTGGCAACTGACATTGCCCTTCATCTTACAGCTCTTGATCTTGGTTATAGAAGGAAAGTAATACCACATGTGGCTACACAGGTTTCTTGACCCTGTAGATACCTTGGTTGTTAGCACCAAGTTATCATTTAAGCGTGAAAGTTAATACAATAGTTATCTTCCCCTTCTTAATGGCCACCCTCTGTGTGTGCATGCTAAGTCACTTCAGTCATGCCAACTCTTTGTGACCTCATGGACTGTAGCCCGCCAGGTTCCTCTGTCCATGGGATTCTTCAGGCAAGAATACTGGAGTGGATTGCCATTTTCTTCTCCAGGGGATCTTCCCAATCTAAGGATCAAACACACGTTTCTTACATCTCCTGCATTGACAGACAGGTTCTTTACCACTAGTGCCACATAGAAAACCTATAATTGCCACAATATGACCTCTGTTACTTAGGATCCTATGATCTGCCTTGACACTAGAGAGTCCAAATGCAAGGCAATGACCTACCATGATCACTTGCTTGCAAAAGATAGACACCACTGAGGCTTCTTAAGTAATGAATTAATTACTCTTTCATTAGCTTATTTAATGATTCTGCTGCTCATCTCACAAGACAGTTATTTTACTTGCATAAGTAGAAGGCTTTGTAAGCCTTCTTGGGGAATAGAGTCAGACAGAGTCATATTCTGTTTTGTATGCCCAGTTGTAATGCCCTAGTGACCTTTTCCTCAATACTCTGTCAAGGGAATATGACATCCCCACTTCATTGTCATGCTTATGTTTCAATTAGCTAGCTTATTAGGACTCAGTCTAGGTGCTCTTGCCAGATATTAGACACTGAGTGGCCCAATTTCAATGAACTATTTCTCCTCCAACCTTAAATTATGTCCTTCTTCTAACATTTTTAAGAACCATCCCCATTTTGCAACCAATATTTATTGAATCATTTTACAGTCCTTGTGATGAATAAGCATTGTTTTCTATAGCGTGGGTCCATAATTTTACATTGGTGTTATGATAAGATCTGATCCTAGTTATTTGTCTACAGCAGTGTTTCTCAGACTTTAGCATGAACCAAAACCTCCTGGGGGACTTGATAAAATGGGTTGGTAGGCCTCCTACAGAGTTTCTGATTCAGTAGGCCAAGGTCTTATTTCTAATATGTTTCCAGATAATGATTCTGCTGCTGATCAAGGTCTACGTTCCTAAGAACCATTTGTCTACAGTCAATAAGAATAGATGGGATAGATCATGAGGAGGAAAATCAACATTTCTTTGATGCATCCAGCCCAAGTGAATGGTCTCCATGTGAGAGAAGGAAATTCTCCTCCAAAAAGTGGTTGAGGGCCACTTATACCTGACTGGAGGGTTAAATTTCAAGGTTCTTTCATACATCCACCAAAAAGATTTCCAGGAATGTTGATCAAGAGGATTAAAATACCTTAGGGAATTGCTGATTTTTAGTTTATATTTAAAAACTATAAAGAAGCTTCTAGGTACAGATGAAAAATTGAAAATAGACATTGAAATAATACACATATATTTTTCTTTCTACTAAAAGTCTGTTAAAAAAACAGTAAAGGAAATTTTCAAAGACATTAATTAATAAGGACAATGTGAGGAATGTGAGAAAAAATAAAATTTTGGTTGTGAAAAGCAAGTGTTGGATGGTAACAACTTTGAGAGACCTGTGAAAGCTAAATGATAAGCTGGTAGGGAAGAAAACTGAGCACTGACCTGATAAACCACAGAATGCACAGAGGCTTAAATCCTGGAGTGGTAGACACCACCTCAAAGACAGGTGGAAACCAAGCTAAAGGAAGAGGGTTTCTTGAAACCTGTTTAAGAAGTTTGATTTTCTAGTCACTTCTGTCTCTTAGAACATTAGAGTCTCAATTACTTAACAGAGTGAAACAGAAGGATCATCAGTGGAACACAGGAGCCACAAAGGCAAAAGTCCCAAACAGAAATCAAATGATTAATATTTACATACTAAGTTTGGAGATCTTATTCTTACCCATTTGGTTCCTTCAAAGCTGGCCACCATATTTTTATCCTCCAGGCAGGACGTTTGAGGGTTTCCCCTTGTTGAATACATCCAGCTACAAGGAAAAGGCTAAAGGCATTAATACTGAGCAGTGGCCACGGGACTGGAAAAAGTCAGTTTTCATTCCAATCCTAAAGAAAGGCAATACCAAAGAATGCTCAAACTACCACACAATTGCGCTCATCTCACACGCTAGTAAAGTAATGCTCAAAATTCTCCAAGCCAGGCTTCAACAGTACGTGAATCATGAACTTCCAGATTTTCAAGATGGCTTTAGAAATGGCAGAAGAACCAGAGATCAAATTGCCAACATCTACTGGATTATCGAAAAAGCAAAAGAGTTTCAGAAAAACATCTATTTCTGCTTTATTGACTATGCCAAAGCCTTTGACTGTGTGGATCACAATAAACTGTGGAAAATTCTCAAAGAGGTAGGAATACCAGACCACCTGACCTGCAAGTCAGGAAGCAACAGTTAGAACTGGACATGGAACAACAGACTGGTTCCAAATAGGAAAAGGAATATGTGAAGGCTGTACATTGTAACCCTGCTTATTTAACTTATATGCAGAGTAAATCATGAGAAATGCTGGACTGGATGAAGCACAAGCTAGAATCAAGATTGCAGGAAGAAATATCAATAATCTCAGGTATGCAGATGACACCACCCTTATGGCAGAAAGTGAAGAAGATCTAAAGACCCTCTTGATGAAAGTGAAAGAGGAGAGTGAAAAAGTTGGCTTAAAACTCACCATTCAGAAAACTAAGATCATGGCATCTGGTCCCATCACTTTATGGCAAATAGATGGGGAAACAGTGGAAACAGTGACAGACTTTATTTTTTTGGGCTCCAAAATCACTACAGATGGTGACTGCAGCCATGAAATTAAAAGACGCTTACTCCTTGGAAGAAAAGTATGAGCAACGTAGACAGCATATTAAAAAAAAAGAGACATTACTTTGCCAAAAAAGGTCCATCTAGTCAAGGCTATGGTTTTTCCTGTGGTCATGTATGGATGTGAGAGTTGGACTGTGAAGAAGGTTGAGCACCAAAGAATTGATGCTTTTGAACTGTGGTGTTGGAGAAGACTCTTGAGAGTCCCTTGGACTGCAAGGAGATCCAACCAGTCCATCCTAAAGGAAATCAGTCCTGCATATTCATTGGAAGGACTGATGTTCAGGCTGAAAGTCCAATACTTTGGCCACCTGATGTGAAGAACTGACTCATTTGAAAAGACCCTGATGCTGGGAAAGATTGAAGGCGAGAAGAGAAGGGGACGACATAGGATGAGATAGTTGGATGGCATCACTGACTCAATGGGTGTGAGTTTGAGTAAATTCCAGGAGTTGGTGATGGACAGGGAGGCCTGTTGTGCTGCAGTCCATTGGGTTGCAAAGAGTTGGACACAACTGAGCAATTGAACTGAACTGAACTGAACTGATTAATATTGAAGATTTCCACCAAAGAAATGTGAAGCTGGGTCTCAAAGAAAAAGTTCATAATCAGAAACATCCTATTTCTCAGAGTTTCCATTCATCTTCATAAAGACCAAGGGTCACACAACACCCAAGAAGGTCTCTAAGAAACAGAATGAATTAGCATTTAGGGACCAGTTACTATACAATAATACAATTCTTAAAAATAACATTAATATCATCTGATAACTCAAAATTAATATTATACATATTTAAAATGAATATTAGCTGATAAGGATTCTTGAAAATTAAAAACAGTAGCAGATATGAAAAATACTATGGGAAATTTGTTAGAAGATTTTGAGTAAATATCCCATAATTTAGAGTTAAACTAGAGGAAATATTAGAGAACTATTAAAGCATCCAATAGTTCATAATTGCAGTTCTGGAGAAAGAAAGTAAAATACTGGAGGGGAAGAAATGAATGAAACTTTAAAAAATTTCAGTAGAATAAAAAACTCAAGTTTCTAAATTAAAGGGCCTACTAGAGGCACAGAGCAATTGTTGAAAATTGGCCAACTCCAAGGAAAATATTATTGCAGAATCTCAGAAGAGTGGGAGAGAAGAAAAGATGCTCCGAACACACAAAAAACTCATATCAAAACATAAACTCACTCACTTGTAAACAACTAATCTTTGACAAAGGAGTCAGGAATATACAATGGAGAAAAGACAGTCTCTTCAGCAAGTAGTGCTGAAAATGTTGGACAGCTACACATAAATCAATGAACTTAGACACACCCCCACACCATACACAAAAATAAACTCAAAATGGCTTAAAGACTTAAATATAAGGCATGACACCATAAAACTCCTAGAAGAGAACATAGGCAAAGCATTCTCTGACAAAAATTGTACCAGTATTTCCTTAGTCAGTCTCCCAATGCAGTAGAAATAAAAGCAAAAATAAACAAATGGGACTTAATCAAACTTAAAAACTTTTGCAAAGTAAACCATAAACAAACAAAAAACAGCCTACCAACCTAAGTGAGATAATATAATCAAAGAGAAAAAAGCTTAGGGTACAGAAAACAGAGACACAACTCAAGAAAATTAAAATAATCGTGTGGAGAATGAGGGCTTCCCTGGTGATTCAGATGGTAAAGAATCTGCCTGCAATGTGGGAGACCTGGGTTCAGTCCCCAGGTTGGGAAAATCCCGTGGAGGAGGGCATGGAAACCCACTCCAGTATTATTGCCTGGAAAATTCCGTGAACAGAGGAGCCTGGGGAGCTGCATTCCATGGGGTCACAAAGAGTCAGACACAATTGATTGACTAACAAACACACACACACACACGGAAGATGAAGTAGGGAGATTCCATGATATGGAATTGTGCAATTGTTGTAAAGGAAGATCAGTACATATAAGAGCAGTCGAGACACATCTGAGTGAGATTTCCTAAATGGAATTATGTTTTAAGAAGAGCTGCTGAGTATTACTGTATTGAGATTTAGACAGATAAAAGGTGTAAAGCATTGAATTAATAAAAATACCTAGGAAAATGAGGGGGTAAAGACAATTTTCAATTCTGAAGTGGGGGAGAAAACTCTTCAGGAGAGATGTTTTACAGATAGTATTTTTCTTTGGTAAGAATAGTGTTCATAGAGTTCAAATAATATGAATGTTGATTACTGCCTAACTAGTAGGAAGCTTCCGTTACTCAGCTGTAACCAATTTTATGGAGTAAAGGAGAATTACACTTTCCTAGCTCCTTGAAGTTCAGAGAAGGCAATGGCACCCCACTCCAGTATTCTTGCCTGGAAAATCCCATGGATGGGGAGCCTGGTGGGCTTCAGTCCATGGGGTTGTGAAGAGTCCGACACGACTGAGCGACTTCACTTTCACTTTTCACTTCCATGCACTGGAGAAGGAAATGGTAACCCACTCCAGTGTTCTTGCCTGGAGAATTCCAGGGACTGGGGAGCTTGGTGGGCTGCCATCTATGGGGTCGCACAGAGTCAGACACGACTGAAGCGACTTAGCAGCAGCAGCAGCAGCAGTTCCTTGAAGTTAGGCAAAGCCTTATCATAAGTTCTAGCTAGTAGGCTGTGGAAACAGGTTACCTATGTCCCTTCTGGTTTGAAGACTTTAATTCCCTGTGTGGGTCCCTTTAGCACTCTGTTTCCTGGCTGAATTGGCTGAAGAAGACATACTTTCCAAAGAAATCAACTATTAAATTATGGAGCCTACTTCAGTCTTAATTGTTGAGTTATCACCTTCATGACAATGGTCTTGGAGAGTGTCCTGGATCAGCATTGGGTTTTACTAGAACAACAACGTAAAAATGAAACCTTTTATTTTAAGCCATGGAGATACCAGTATTGTTTATTATTGCAGCATAATCTAGCCTAATTTAACTGGCAAACCCCAAATTATGATATAAATATGTATATATAGGGGGACAGAATATGTGTGTGTTTGTGTATATGTGCACACATGCTTGCGTGGGCATGCGTGGGAGCAACAATGAAATGGTGGTGATAGAACATTGTATATCCTCTTCCATAGTGGAAAGTCAAAAGAAAATGGTTAAAAATTAAACAAAAAAGCACAAATATAACCATGCAATTTCGATGCATGGAAGTAAGTTCCAAAAGGTCTAGTCAAAATATTAATACGTGTCCTCATTTTGCAGTTTTCTAACACACAAAGTTCAGTAAGCACAGTTTAATGACACCAGTTCCCTAAGACCTGGTTCAAATTTGTTATCATATATACTATTAATAATTGTGAGTAATAGCATAATGTAAAAACTCCACTGCTTGCTCTTTAGTATGCAAACAATAATGTAAATATTAGCTGCCCATCATGATCTGTGACTGATTGTATCACAACTTTCAAACTCTGTTGGTGATTGGTTACTGCAGACCTGTTAAATATGCAGAAGAGTGGAGATGCTTTACTTCCTTGTCTTCCAATGACAAACCCATGTGACATTTTACAAGAATGAATAATCAAACAGGTAAATGGTGCACAAGATGGAAGTGCACAAGTAAATAGAGAGTTATAAGGCTGCACATGAACTTTGAATCAGCATAAATGGATTATAGAAAAAATAGCAGACAGTGTGAACGCTTTAATACTGCTGTTGTTTAAGAGGCTCAAGATATCCATTCATTGGAATTTAGCTGAAGATAATTTCTTGACATAACTAGGAATGTGGTTGTAACAGAATGGATCACTCAGAGGAAGTGATGCTGGTAAAAGAAGGACAACTCAGAAAAGCATTGAAAAGATGCTTGCTCTGTATTGTATGTTTTACAAGGAGGTAACAAGCTTGGTTCAAAATACTGTTGGTGAGGGACTTTGGCTGGTGGTCCTGTGGTTAAGAATTCGCCTTCCACTGCAGGCGACATGGGTTCAAACCCTGAATAGAGAACTAAAATCTCACATACTGCAGGACAGCTAAGCATGGTGCTGCAACTACCGAGTCCACACGCTCTAGATCCTGTGCTCCACAACTAGAGAAAGCCCAAGCACCACAAGGAGAGCCCACATGTTGCAGTGATGACCCAGCACAGCCAAAATAAAAAACAAATCAACAAAATTTATTTAAACAAAATTCTGGTTTCAATGTTTCTACTGTTTTAAATTGCAATTTTGTAATTAAATATTACTTTTACTTTTTTTTTTTTTCATTTTCCTATATAGTTATAACTGACACCAAAAGTGGTCAGTGTTTTGACAGTTTTAAAGGCCACAGAATTATAATCTTCCTATTGTTTATGAAGATGATTTTGAATAATGCCACCTTGCACAATGCTTTTTATTGCCCAGCAGTGTCATGCTATATGTGTACCGCATGCAGCTGAAAATTATTCTGTCTAGAAATGGTGATATTAGCCAGCTAAAGGGGGATAGGACTGCTGTTGTTTGTTACAAGTGAATCTTTTAGTAGTATGCATACTTTTAATAACAAAGTCTAAATGAGAAAAAAATATACAAAGCTATTGTTAACAATTATAACGAAATGCTAATATAATATACTCTTGGGACAACAGAGAAGATAGACTTTTCTGTAGGCAATACTTTTTCAGTGAAAGAATGTATGTGTTATTCAGCAGTGTCACAGAATGTACTTCAGTTTTGTTTTGAGGTTTCTTTTTAATGTGACTCATTTTATAAATATGATAATAATAATCAGAGAGATAATATATATTAAAATTTTTCATGCCAAGCAATAAAATATGAACTTCATATTATTTCAGGTGATCTTTGCCAGGACTCTGTGAGGTAGATAATGATGTTATATCGATATTTTCAAACTAGAAATCAAGATTCAACTTACCCAAAGTCACAGAGCAATTTTGTAGTAGAGCCAAGATTTGAAACTAAGAAGTCTATCTTCAGAGCACTTGCCATTAATCTTTTGAATTATGATCCCTTGCAATTGCTACTGAGCACGGTCATAATAATGGCTATTGTGAAGTGCTAATCCATATTACAGCAACAACAACAACAAAGGAATGAAAAGAAAATATATTAATGGTTAAATCTCTCAATGTACTTAAAATATTCATTCCAGAACTCATGCATCTCAACTCATTTAGGAAACCCAAGAGTTCTGAGGAATCTTTCAGCTCCATCCACCTAATAATGTTATTTCAATTTATGCTAAAAATTCTTTGGAGAAAGAGTTACTCAATTTGATTTGCCATTATTTTTAGTTTATTTTCCAGTCTAAACAGTAAGTAAAGCAGAAAGGTTGAAAGATAGGTTATTCTTAATGAAAACTCAAATTCTTTAATGTTTTTCATTTAAAAGTAATTAATAATATAGACATAATAGTAATATTTTAGAAGAAAAAGTTTTGAGACTTATGTTTCATAAATCTAGCAACACATTCAAATTGTAAGATGGTTGGCTCTGCAGATTTTTTGTTTATGTCCAAGAACTGTGGTTTTGGAGAAGACTCTTGAGAGTCCATTGGACAACAAGGAGATCCAACCAGTCCATCCTAAGGGAAATCAGTCCTAAATTTTCATTAGAAGGACTGATGCTGAAGCTGAAACTCCAATACTTTGGCCACCTGATGCGAAGCACTGACTCATGGGAAAACACCCTGATGCTGGGAAAGATTGAAGGTGGGTAGGAGAAGGGGACAACAGAGAATGAGATGGCTGGATGGCATCACCGACTCAATGGACATGAGTTTGAGTGAACTCCGGGAGTTGGTGATGGACAGGGAGGCCTGGTATGCTGCAGTCCATGGGGTCGCATAGAATTGGACATGACTGAGTGACTGAACTGAACTGAAGACTGAAAGAGTCAGAAACTCCAGGGCTGGATCAGGGAATTTTTATTATTATCAAGCTTTATGGGTCATAACTGGTCATTTTAAAAAAGTTGGTCAGAAGGTTACCATTTTGAAAATCTGGGAATCATGTTGAATACCTGTGACTACTTGTTTCATAGATTTTAAAAGCATTTTCTAAACCATAATTTTAGGAAGCCTCATCTTATCTATGTAAAAATTGAAATCCTGTGAAAGTCACACTCAGACTTCCCAGCTCACTCTGAAAAGATTCAGTCTGGCACATGGAGTGCAATTAATCCATAATTACTTAGATTTTTCTTATTTTGTGGTTCTACAAACAAGTAAATATGGGGGAAGGAAATTTGCATATGATGTGAATTTTGTGTGCCATTTTCTAAATAACATTTAATCCTTTTGGATTATAAGAATTATGCCTTTTAGTTTCTGTTATGAAAATGGCTGATTACTTTGCAAGAAAAAATGTTTATTTTGAAACTACAATGTTATTGAGTCATCAGGAAGAAACATAGTCATCAATTAAGTAGTTCACCAAGTCTATCAGGAAAAGAAATATTCTAGAATGAAAAGTGCTAGTATAACAATAACTTTGCATATCAATACCTAAGTTAATATTTTATCTGTATCTATTTTATATGTGCAACATATACTAAGTTATGTAATTAGTTTTTCAGTTAAAGCAAAGTATGAAACCCTTCAGTGATAGGAAAATGGTAAAAACATGATGAAGATGTTGCATTTTCTAATTAAATAAAATATTTTTAAATTTCATAAAATTTCCAACCTCTATCAGAACTGACTATCCTATAAAATAAGTGATTTTATGTTGTGTGAAAATGACAAGATCCTGAAATTTTGATTGAGTACTGACTGTTTAAAGTGTTTTGTGTCTAGAATTCGGATAACCAAATGATATGTAAAGAATTGCCATTGTCAGCATATATAACTGTTATGAGTTAATGGCAAATGAAGAAATTAATGTATTAGCATTAGCCAAGACTTCAAATAAACTGAAATAGCCTTGTTATAAAGAGAAACATACTGATTTTTAGTTAATTTTTAAAAACATTGCCCTAGGAGTTATTTTGATATATTCACCCACATAGACTTCTTACAGTTTTCTTTCCTCTGTTTTCCAAACTTGCACCTCTGCTTTAACACATTTTTATGCAATCTCGTGATTTGGGAAGAAAAAAATGTGATTTTTGTGTGTGTGTGTGTGTGTAAATAGTCTGTATATTTCTAAAGTAGACTCTATTATATTGAATAAACACCCACACACACATTTTAGATATATTGCAAAACAGAATCCTAATCAAAGAAACGCTGGGCTGGAAGAAGCACAAGTTGGAACCAAGATTGCCGGGAGAAATACCAATAATCTCAGATATGCAGGTGACACCACCCTAATGGCAGAAAGTGAAGAGGAACTAAAAAGCTTCTTGATGAAAGTGAAAGAGGAGAGTGAAAAAGTTGGCTTAAAGCTCAACATTCAGAAAACTAAGGTCATGGCATCTGGTCCCATCACTTCATGGGAAATAGATGGGGAAACAGTGGAAACAGTGTCAGATTTTATTTTGGGGGGCTCCAAAATCACTGCAGATGGTGATTGCAGCCATGAAATTAAAAGACGCTTATTCCTTGGAAGGAAAGTTATGACCAACATAGATAGCATGTTCAAAAGTAGAGACATTACTTTGCCAACAAAGGTCCGTCTAGTCAAGGCTATGGTTTTTCCAGTGGTCATGTATGGACATGAGAGTTGGACTGTGAAGAAAGCTGAGTGCTGAAAAATTGATGCTTTTGAACTGTTATGTTGGAGAAGACTCTTTAGAGTCCCTTGGACTGCAAGGAGATCCAACCAGTCCATCCTAAAGGAGATCAGTCCTGGGTGTTCTTTGGAGGGACAATGCTAAAGCTGAAACTCCAGTACTTTGGCCACCTCATGCGAAGAGTTGACTCATTGGAAAAGACTCTGATGCTGGGAGGGATAGGGGGCAGGAGGAGAAAGGGACAACAGAGGATGAGACGGCTGGATGGCATCACTGACTCAATGGACATGAGTTTGAGTGAACTCCAGGAGTTGGTGATGGACAGGGAGGCCTGGCGTGCTGTGATTCATGGGGTTGCAAAGAGTCATACACAACTGAGCGACTGAACTGACCTGAACTGAATCAAGGGTCTTCTTGAGATGTTGCATACCCATCACCCATCCTAGAATTGGCCCAATTATTATTTGCTTGTTTTTCTTTTCATCAGTATTGTAGTAAAATAAAATTTAGTTAGAAAAAATGTTCTAATAATAATTAAACTTTTATAATTGCCCTTGGGTTGACTATCTATGCTTTCTGTCTTAGTTACTTAGTTTACCAGTAGTAACAACCATAATGATAATAATGGATTAAAAATAGCATAATTATGATTATTCAGTGTTTCCCAGATTTTAAAAAATGAGATGCATGACAGTCATATTATTTACAGCTATATTTAAATTTTTGGTATCTATGGTTACTAGGTCTCTAGAACAAATAAAGACGTGATACCTTTAATAACAATAGCAGCTAGCTTTCATTGGCACTATTTTTGTCTTCTCATTTATTTTCACAACTTCTCTGTGAATTTGCTATACTATCACCGTTTTGCAATTGAATAAAGAGAGACACAGAGAGCTTAAGTAACTTGCCCACAGTTGCATAGTTAAGAAATATCTGACCAGGACCCAGTGTCTAAGCAGTCTGGTGTCCAAGACCCTTGCTAATTTAATATGGTGCATTATGTATATGGTGCATAAATGTAACAATACATTTATGTATATATGTTTGTAAATGTTTGTGCTCAAACTAATTTTTTCTTTTATTATAACAAAGTGTTTATATTTCAAATAGGTCAGAAAATAGAAAACACTGAGCCACAAATTAGTTATACAAGAAACTGTGGAGGGAATAAAACAATCTACTGCCAGAAGGGATTTCACAAGGGTCTATGCTTATTAGAGTAATGAACATTATTTTTAACTCACCCTTATGTAGTCACAGTATAGTGAACGTTAGCTATGCAAAGAAAACACAATTTCATAATAGAAAATAAATATATGTTTTTGGATTTCAAAGCACAGGAAAAAAAGGTACTCTTTATTCAATTAATAAACTATAGCAACCCAGAGAGTTCGTATATTTTAGTCCAGGTTTTTTTTTTTTCATCCTTCAGGAATGGCCACAAAAATAGCATAAATTACTTTGGTATTGGAACACAACAAAATGTTATGCTCTAATGAAAACTTGCTTTTAGATTCATAGTAATCATGGAGATAATTAAAAGGTATTTATATAAAGGATTCAGGTAGCTATTTCCAGACTCTGTGCATTTCAATCATTTTCAACAACTGCATTATGTATTATTGTTGGTTAATGAGAATGTTTGGAAAGAGTTTTCACTTAGGACTGGTATATACTCTTAATCCCCAAAATCTTTAAAACTATGTTAAATGTGTTTAAATTCTCCTTATTTAAGAAAGCAATTTGCTGATACCAAAATGGGATTAATAGTCATTGTTATAATAAATGATCTACATAATTTACTCAAAATATGTCTTTGTTATGAATTAATTTCTGTTACTCATTTGCCATAGGGCTTTCTCAGTGGCTCAGAGGTAAAAAATCTGCCTGTAATGCAGGAGATGCAGGAGGCATGAGTCTGATCCCTGGTTCAGGAAGATTCCCCTGGAAGAGCTCATGGGAACCCACTCCAGTATTCTTGCTGGGAAAATGCCATGGACAGAGGAGCCTGGCAGGCTACAGTTCATGGGGTTGTGAAGAGTTGTGCATGACTGAAGTGACTGAGCACACAACCACCCATTTGCCATACAATTCAAAAATCATGAATTTTGAAATCACAATGATTGGATGTAAATATTTGATTTCACTACATTTTAGCATTGTGATTATGTTTTAGCTACTTACTCTCTATAACTATCAAGGTCATCCATAAACTAGGGATAACCATACCTATATCTAGGTTATAAAGAAGGCTAATAGGCAAACATCTGTAAAGCACATTGGAACGTACTGTGTCAGTCACATATTAGGTGCTTAGTAAATATTCTTGTTGCTTTTTCCTTTTTCAAATGTAACACTGATTAAATTTCCATCTGATATGGTTATCTGTTGATTATCTTAGCCACCAGACCAAATGTATTGATAAATTTTTATTTTTAACACATCAAATTCAATGTCATTCATTGCTTTGCTTTGCAATCTGTTTTGCTTTCTGCATTCCATCACCATAATGGATTTGGTACAAAGGGAGTGTACACTGGTGGAAAGGGGGACTTCATGAAAGATAAGATGTATATTTTAAAGACTGCTCTGATGGAAGCATCTCCATCCTCAAAGAATTTCCAGTAAGACAGAAAATACATGTAGAGCTGTTTTCCTTGCAACTTCACCTTTTCATTCTGTTGACATTGAGTTAAATTGTCCCAAAGTTTAAGGCATGATCTTACCTCACCATGCTCATCAAAGATCTGAATTTTGTTTTAAAACCAATAATGGGTTTGGAACGTAATCCAGTTCTCAGCCAAGCAGTAAAGCTTGATCATGCCACAGTAATGACCAAATCCCTGTTCAAGTAAAGGTAAGCAGCACATCTTCCTTTCAGTAGATTAGCTTCAGAAATCACCTTGTTACTAAATCAGGACAGGCCAATAAATTGGAGATGAGGTGCTGGAGCAAGGAATAATGACTTTGTTAGAAAAGCCAGCAGACTGAGAAGATGGTGGACTAATGTCCCTAAACACCATTTTATCAGAGTTAGAATTCAGGCTACTTTTACACTAAAAGGGGGAGGAGTGTAGCTAGTTGTATCAAATTTCTTGATGTCAGAATCCTTCATTGCCTCAGCTGCCCATGTGGGTCTGGTCAAGATATTCCTATGAGGCTTCAACAAGACAAAAGTTATTCTCTTTCTGCAACTTTTTCACTACATGAATGGAAACGTGTTATACCTTTAAAGGTCAGTGACTTGAGAATGGGTTATCCTATATATTTCAAAATAGAGGAACATTTTTAACTAGTAGTAAAAGCAATGGAATACAAAAGTTAGAGTGAAAAGAAAATCCAATATGGAGTCAGATTTGCTCTTCCCTTTTACAGCCTCTTCCTGGTCACTGGAAAGTTTTGAAACATCATGCTACATTCTTCCAACTTCCCTGGGCCAGAGAGAATTCTGATGTCTACTTTCTAGTCTTCACTGGCTGGCTGGATGTTTCTCACAATGTCATTGAACAATGAATTAACTTATTTTTTTTCCTTAAGAAATCCAACTACTGCCACCCAAAGGTGACTGTGTTATCTTTAAGACAGCTTTAATTTCCTCATGCAGAGGAAACAGAATGGGATGGAGCCAGGGAAACACTTAAAACCTCATTACCACAGAGCCCCTCTTCAGAGAGCCCCCTAGACTGCCTATTATTGTCCCGCCTGTACTTTCTGTGGGACTTTGAAAATAAAAGGTTCAAAGAGCAAGACTTTCAAGCTCCCCTTTCCATGTCAAACACTTTCAACTCCTGATTTCAAAGTGCCACTCTGTGGCTGTTCAAAGGCCTGTGGACTCGTAGGGGGTGAGATTGGAGTTAAAGGTTGAACTACAAAGCTCCTTGCAATTCACAGTAATATCCAGCTTGGAGATACAAATGGTAATACAAACTCAAGCACCTATCAATAAAACTGCCAATATATGAAAGGAGGAACAGAAACATTCTAAATGGCCTTTTTTAATTTTTTTCTCCAACTAGACTCGTGCTGTCATCAGTTCGGATGAAAGTCTAATTGATATTTTGAAGTACGACTTTTCTCTCTGTTCATATTACAAGTAGGGGGACTACAGAAGCAGTGGAGAGAGGGAAAAAAATAGGAAAGAAAAAAACACCCCCAAACCCCAAAGAAGTTAGATAAGAATAGCTAAAGAAGTCCCTTCCAACATCTGAAAAAAGAAATCCTGCCCTACTCTAGTTGAGTATTCATCCTCTTTCCCTTCACTCTCTCTATCCTTTTTATCTGCCTGCCCATAAGACTTGGAGCATCATTAATTGGTCCTCAGGGAGGCTAACAGGCCTCTGCTTTTATGACTCAGTTCTTTGTATTGTACACATGTGGGCATCTCTCAGGAGATAAACAAAAGAAAAATGTGTGGAAAGGGGGCCAGAAATCGCACAGGTCTAAACATGGAACAGGCCATTGTCTTGATTTACTTTTAATGCTTTAAATTATGGGAATAATTCTGGTGCCCCTATCCTCTGCCTCCCTCTCCAGTCTACTTAAGCTAATGTGCTTTTTCTCATTGCTACAGGGCCATCATCTGAGGAATTCCATTTCCTATTTGAAATCAAACATTCTAACTCCTTGGCCCCCTCCCCTTAGCCCTCCCATCCTCTGCAGCAAACGAGAGAGGTGGTCTTAGGGAAAGATAAAAAGAATAGTTGATCATAAGAACTAACCTGGAGCCAACACATCGGCCTTGCGTCCCTTCAGCACTTTCTAAACCCTAAGCACCAGCAGCTAATTCTCCTGACTTGCAGCCCTGGTCTTGGATATGCTGAGGTATCGACTCCAGTGGCACTTTTCCTGCCTCATAAAATGTTTACATTTACAGAAGAAAATGACCTCTCTTATGCAATATCACATTCCCTTTAATATAAGTCATGAGAGCTCATTAGAGTGCTGACAGTCATTTTCAAATGAGAACTTTATTTTTTTTATTAATTTTTATTAGAGTCTAGTTGATTTACAATGTTGTGTTTGTTTCTGTCGTATAGCAATGTGAATCAATTATATTAACACATACATGTAATGTCCACTCTTTTTTAGGTGGTTTTAATACTACTCACATTTAAATTTGAATTCATCCTAAATATAAAAGCAGGGTTGAAACTGAGCATACTTACAACAAAAAGTATTTTTGCCTCTTATATCTCAAACCGAACCCAGAGTGGACCGCAATTTTATTCACGTGGCAGAACAGGGACCTGGTGGCTACGAAAAAACCAAGCTAAAACATTTAAGCTGAGAAAATGCTAGACTTCCAAAATATTTTGGGAAATGTAAAACTTTCAAAATAAAATTTTAAAGTCCCTAAAGTCTAAGATTTCAGTCTATTGTACTCTAATCTATCCTTACACAGGTCAGTTTAAGTATTTTATAATGTCCCTTTTCTGGTGCTCATACCTAGGTTCTCTAGAAAATGGAGGCTGTGGTCAAAGCTTGACCTATTTTTTTTTTTTTTTTAATATGTTTTGCTTGAATGCTCAGTCGTGTCTGACTCTTGCAACCCCATGGACTACAGCCTGTCAGGTTCCTCTGTTCATGGGATTTCCCAGGCAAGAATACTGGAGTGAGTTGCCATTTCCTCCTCCAGGGAATCTTCCCAACCCAGGGACTGAACCAGTGTCTCTTACCTCTCCTGCACTGCAGGTGGATTCTTTGCCTCTTGAGCCATCGGGGAAGCTCCAAAAGCTTTCCTATTAGTGTTTTATTGGAAGGGACAATCAGACAGATAACAATGAGTAAAAAAGAGAAGTGAGAAAATAGGAGTAGGCAAGAGGAGTGGCACAAGGTTTATTACTGAGTGAGCCATCCATTCTCCATAAACACAGCTAGTTTCTGAGTTTCTTGGGATATATTCCTGGAGACCATGTGAAACTGGAGCATCTTGGAATATCCCATTAAGAGGAAAGAAGAGCAAGCAGTTCATCACCTGTTCTTACAGTTTCCTGTCTCTCATTCATCAACATAAGGGTCATGAGAAAAATCTTTAATGCCCATGAGAAATGGATGTCAGAATTCATCCAATTGAATTCTAGCAATTGCTAGAATCTTCTAGCAATTGCTGGGAAAGCCAGAATTTTCATAAACCTATCCAGTCACATAGCAGGTGTGGAAATCTCTCTTTGACAATCAGGGCCACATCTGGGGTATCTGTATTTGTCCCAAGATAGTTGGGCCCCTTAAGTAGCTGTCCAGCCAAAGAGCAAGGTTTTCCTGAGACCTTGGAGGAAACTATGAGGCTTTTTAAATGACCTATTCTTGGAAGTCTCATGGAGTCACTTCATTGGACTCTATTGTTCAAAATGAGTCATAGGGCAAAGCCATAAACAAAAAGATGGGAATTACAAAGGACATGAACATCAAGAGGCACACTACTCAACTCAGATAATCCTAAACTCAGAGTCTGTACTTCGAGTATGTTCAGAAACTTTAAGAATTCTCTAACAGACACACAGATCGCCTAGACTGAACAAGTTTAAAAGGTATCATTATTTTTCTAAAGATGGAGGAACTAAACATCTTTGAATAATCTTATGTTTGTTATATAGAAGCAAATATTTATGTGTCTGTGTATGTGTTAGAATGTACATATATTTTAACATATAATATGCATTCAGTCACTCTCAGGAAACACTTTTGTTTTCTTCATGAATTCCTGAATGAAAGGCACCTCTAGGTATTGAATATAAATAGAGAATACTAATCCTATGATTATTATTATAATAAAAGATTCTAGTGCTTAAAAGACAACAAAGCACTATCCACAGTGGCTCTTATGGGATTCTGCCATTGCAATAGTCAATTATTCCTGGATGTGCTATAAGTTGGGCTTTCATGTACAGTGTCTGAATTAATCTTTCTAATAATTAAGAGATAGATAGTTATCTTTTTTAATTAGGGGACACCTGAGAAAGTGTAAATAATTTGCCCCAAATAAGTAGTTCTTTTAATCACGAAGTGTCAGTGCTAGATGTAAGTTTCATTCTGATTAATTCCAAACTTCATATATGTTCATGGGATTACATGGTCTTTGGAATTCCAACAACATAAGTATACACAGCAATGAGCTAGCATTACATTAGTCTCTTAAGCAAGTTTATTTGAAGACATTTTAGACTACCTTTTTATGAAAGAATGGGTCTTGTACATAGTAAAATAACATTCTATATTTTGTACTTCTTCAATGTTATCTATTACAAGTAGTTTCACACTGTTTTTATGTATGATTATGTTTTTGATCCTCAGGCAAGATTTAAAATTTTTTCTCAGATAGAGACTGTCATTTCCAAATATCTTACATCTTAACTTGCATCACCTTGGCCAGTTTTCTACACATAGTATGTGTTCATCAAAGTTTTTCTGTCAAATCAAAATTTTTCCATCTGATTATAGGGAAGAAAGTGTATCACTAATCGTTTAATACCATTGCATCTAGTTATAGAAAAATTATTATTCCGATTAACCATTTAGAAAGAAGCAATTCTCGGGTGATTATAAGTAGGGGAAGGTCCTGGGGAAAACTACAATCATAAGCAGCTGCAGCATGAATTATATGTAATTATAGTTGATTCCTGTAAATAATTCTTTCTGTAAATTTCCATTCCAAAAGGATTTAGTGCTTGGAAACAAAGGACATTTTGAATTAAAAATATATTTTCCTAAATGTATATAAATAAAATTATATCCATCAAAAAGAAGATAGTGAAAGGAACAAAGAATCAAAGAGGGGAATGTTTCTATTTCTAGTTATATATCTAAGGAGTCACAGAATGTGATTTTTTAGTTCAATTTTAGTACGATTCATATATTTGTTTTTTTTTTTTTTCTTCAGGCTGTCTGTAGACTAAGCGGAAATGAAATACAACCTACCCCCCCAAACAAAAAGAGAAGAATGCAACATACTATGTTCTGTAGCAATTGTCAGCAAAATCTTATAATTCTATTCCAACAACATAATAAGCATGTAATGACAGATGGCATCGGATATGTCACCAAGGCTTTGTTGAATACATTAATGGGACTCAATTTGTTGTTGTTGTTATTTAGAAGGAATGACTATTGGGCATTGAGTATTTCCTGTTCTATTAATAATATTGCTGTTATCTTTTCATTATGGTATATATCTTTTCCTATCAAACATGGGCTGATACATTTATTATTTATTTATTATATATATATTCTTACAAAAAAGACAAGAGAAGAGTTGATATATTATTTAAGTCAACCTAATATATTCATATGGGTTTTCTGATTTTAAAATGGCAAAATAAACTGCAAAAAATAGGAGATGCTGAATGGCTGCTTAAAAATGCAAAGAGTGTCAGCATTTCTGAATTATAACACAAAATTAGAATAGTTTATGATGTTCAACTCTTTTCTTACAAGGAGAGTTCATCTTCTTCTGAATTATAGCTTTGTTTTTCTACACAGCTTCTACTCCCTATGCTTTTGCATGACTATCACATTAATCTAATGTGAAATAATTCATATTATTTAGGAGAAAAGCTGATATGCATATCTTTGTCTCACATTAAACATTTCTAAATCCCACAACTCTCCAGTGTAAGGCAAAATTTATATTTTTTCTTCAAAAAATTGAGTTAAATAATATAGGCCATTTGGATGGCTAAATATTCTTTTCTTTCTTTTTACCAAAACTCATACCTCTTAAGACTCTTTGAGCTCATGAAGGCAATTCTTATTGTTTATAATCAACAATAATCTGATTGTGCATTTGAGAGTACTTTGAGCACATAGTTCCCAAATAATATCTTTTTTGTTTTATGCATAAAATCTTAGAAATAAACCAGGTACAAGAGCAAAATAAAGGGAGAAATATATTGAAACATACAAAGGCTCATATTCACTTCTACTTAGGGTCCTTTATTTGCATTATATATCAAGCAAAAATAATCCACCTCTCAGAATATTAAGCAAAAACAATATGGCTCTGATGTACTCCTGCACAATATTGTCTAATTTCCATAAAATGTCTGCAGGGTTTTGCACATCAAGATATCTCTTATGAAAAATGTTTATGGAAATAGGTCATTATGTGTATTCCTAATAGAGAGCAATTTGTTATGTTTAAAAACAGCTTTTGTATTAATAGTTGTGAATAAACACTAAGTTATCAAGCATTTTAAATATAAGCAATACAGATGTTTATACTATATCAGCGACACACTTCTCACACAAATGCAGTGTTTACACAGCCTAATTAGAACAGATATGTAGAGGAAAAAAAAGTGAAACATCTAACTTCAATTTCCAGTAGCAATAGAAGGTGATACAGGCTATATCAGAACCTGTAAAATACCATATTGAATATTTGGCTAAAATATGTAAGCAAAATTATTAAGACAATATCTGCTAAATATAATATTCAACAACATCCTTTGTTCTTACGTAACATAGAAAACTATAGTTTTTTCTTTTTGAAACACATGACTTCAGCTAGTCTGGCTTTGATGTCGGTGAAAGTGAAAGAAATGTAAAACATCTATTCAATTATTTCAGTTAATATACAAGCGTTAGGCATTCAACTTCCTAATTAAGAGACAACATGCCCTGTCAGGCATCTGCATGGGCTATTGAACATTGCCTAGATTGTTCCATAATTATCCCGGCTTAATAGTTCTAAAAACGAAAGCAATGTGTATCCATTGAAGGAAAGTATAGCTTATCACACAAGAAGGTGCAGCACACAGAACATGCTCTGGTTCCATGTATTCATGCTGGAGGTTTTTATTGGAACATGTTTTAATTAATCCTTGAACAGAGAGCAACAGCACGCTACCAGTGAAAGTTGTTCAAACATTCGTTATTGAAAAAGAATCACAGCCTGTAGGCAGAAATAGATGTACTTTTGTTGTAAGACTTGCATTTTGACATACCTTCCTCATTCCAACTTATATATATCCTAACATAGCAGCTAGTTATATTGCACATAAACTTTGGCATAGGATAAGTCATTATCAAGCAAATGATGTCATTCATTTTTAAAATTTAATCTGACATAGGGCATTTCATGCCTCATTTGAAAAATAATTAATTTGAGCATCATGTTAAAAAACAATGTTTTTAACCATTAGTTGTTAGTTCAAGTTTTCGAGCATTTGGAACATAATTGATTCCTTTTCAGGTCAAAGATAGTCGGGTTAAATAGATGGGGTGACATGAAGGCATTATTTATGGTTTATTATCTAGTTTAACTATCTGGCACTATAGAGTATAGCAAAATTGTAATGAGTAGTTTTATAAATTAAGAAATGTCTCTGCTTCAGAAGTAAAAATGTCTGATAAAATAAAAAGAGAAATGCATCACATGTTAAATAAAGAAAAATAAACTCAGTTAACATTCTTTATGATAGCAAAGGGCAACTTTCTAGCAGGAGATCAAAATGATTCTGTGGAGTGGTGTCACATGGGTCATTGACAATAATATACCTTCTGCAGAATACAACACAATCAGATCATTTAAAATTACATATCTTGGAACAAGAGAAAGTTGGGTTATAGCTTACATAATCTGAATTTAGCATAAAGAGGGTATCATATATTTTTACTACACGATGTTAAAGTTTATCTGAGAATACTTATTGATGTAACATATTTATTTTCACTTTCACTTCTAAGTTCCATTTCCGTGTTTTTCCTTGTCTATTCCAAGGTAGTCTCTGATATAAATTTAATTGTTTTTCACATCATTACTGTAATTATTCAATATCATAAATAAAAACAGGCACTATTTGAATAGTCTCAACCTATGTAGACACATTTAGAATGATAGACATGATGTTTTCTCACTGTGGGTTTGTTTCTAATGGTCCTTCACTTTGAAATAAATCTTCTATGATTGAAAATCTGGATCCTTAGTTTTGGTAGCAATTTTGCAAGTAGAAGAATCCATTTCAAGTTCTTTCCCAAACTTGCCCAGTTCAGTTCAGTTCATTGCTCAGTCATGTCTGATTCTTTGTGACCCCATGAATTGCAGCACGCCAGGCCTCCCTGTCCATCTCCAACTCCTGGAGTTCACTCAAACTCATGTCCATCGAGTCAGTGATGCCATCAGCCATCTCATCCTCTGTTGTCCCCTTCTCCTCTTGCCACAAATCCCTCCCAGAATCAGAGTCTTTTCCAATGAGTCAACTTTTCACATGAGGTGGCCAAAGTACTGGAGTTTCAGCTTTAGCATCATTCCTTCCAAAGAACACCCAGGACCGATCTCCTTTAGAATGGACTGGTTGGATCTCCTTGCACTCCAAGGGACTCTCAAGAGTCTTCTCTAACACCACAGTTCAAAAGCACCAATTCTTCAGCACTCAGCTTTTTCACAGTCCAACTCTCACATCCATACATGACTACTAGAAAAACCATAGCCTTGACTAGACAGACCTTTGTTGGCAAAGTAATGTCTCTGCTTTATGCTATCTAGGTTGGTCATAACTTTCCTTCCAGGGAGTAAGCATCTTTTAATTTCATGGCTGCACTCACCATCTTCAGTGATTTTGGAGCCCCCCAAAATAAAATCTGACACTGTTTCCACTGTTTCCCCATTTATTTCCCATGAAGTGATGGGACCAGATGCCATGATCTTTGTTTTCTGAATGTTGAGTTTTAAGCCAAGTTATTCACTCTCCTCTTTCACTTTCATCAAGAGGCTTTGTAGTTCCTCTTCACTTTCTGCCATAAGGGTGGTGTCATCTGCCTTTCTGAGGTTATTGATATTTCTCCTGGCAATCTTGATTCCAGCTTGGGCTTCTTCCAGCCCAGTGTTTCTCATGATGTACTCTGCATAGAAGTTAAATAAGCAGGATGACAATATTCAACCTTGATGTACTCCTTTTCCTATTTGGAAGCAGTCTGTTGTTCCATGCCCAGGTCTTTTTTTTTTTTTTTTTTGTAGTTTTATTTATTTTTTTTAATGACTATTTATTATTATTATTATTTTACTTTACAATATTGTATTGGTTTTGCCATACATCAACATGCATCTGCCAAGGGTATACACGTGTTCCTCATGTCCAGTTCTAACTGTTGCTTCTTGACCTGCATATAGGTTTCTGAAGAGAGAGGTCAGGTAGTCTGGTATTCCCATCTCTTTCAGAATTTTCTACAGTTACTGTGATCCACACAGTCAAAGGCTTTGGCATAGTCAATAAAGCAGAAATAGATGTTTTTTCTGGAACTCTCTTGCTTTTTTGATGATCCAGTAGATGTTGGCAATTTGGTCTCTGGTTCCTCTGCCTTTTCTAAAACCAGCTTGAACATCTGGAAGTTCATGGTTCACATATTGCTGAAGCCTGGCTTGGAGAATTTTGAGCATTACTTTACTAGCGTGTGAGATGAGTACAACTGTGCAGTAGTTTGAGCATTCTTTGACATTGCCTTTCTTTGGGATTGGAATGAAAACTGACCTTTTCCAGTCCTGTGGCCACTGCTGAGTTTTCCAAATTTGCTGGCATATTGAGTGCAGCACTTTCACAGCATCATCGTTCAGGATTTGAAATAGCTCAACTGGAATTCCATCACCTCCACTAATTTTGTTCATAGTGATGCTTTCTAAGGCCCACTTGACCTCATGTTCCAGGATGTCTGGCTCTAGGTGAGTGATCATACCATCGTGATTATCTGGGTCGTGAAGATCTTTTTTGTACAGTTCTTCTGTGTATTCTTGCCACCTCTTCTTAATATCTTCTGCTTCTGTTAGGTCCATACCATTTCTGTCCTTTATAGAGCCCATCTTTGCATGAAGTGTTCCCTTGGTATCTCTAATTTTCTTGAAGTGATCTCTAGTCTTTCCCATTCTGTTGTTTTCCTCTATTTCTTTGCATTGATCACTGAGGAAGGCTTTCTTATCTCTTCTTGCTTGCTATTCTTTGGAACTCTTCATTCAGATGCTTATATCTTTCCTTTTCTCCTTTGCTTTTATTTCTCTTCTTTTCACAGCTATTTGTAAGGCCTAGCCAGACAGCCATTTTGCTTTTTTGCATTTCTTTTCCATGGGAATGGTCTTGATCCCTGTCACCTGACAATGTCATGAACCTCATTCCATAGTTCATCAGGCACTCTGTTAAAAATGTTATGAGACATATAATTGCAGTATGAGGAGCTGCATGAAGTTGCTACCCAGAGAACTGCTATAGCTCTTAAAAATTATTATTTATTTTTCCTTAAATAGTTTTTAATTGGTCTATAACTGCTTTACAATGTTGTGTTGGTTTCTGTCATACAACAACAAAAATCATCCATAAGTATGTGTATATATATGGCTCGCTCTTGAGCCTCCCTCCTACCCCTACCCCAATCCCAGCCCTCCAGGCCAACACAGAGCAGTGGGCTGGGCTCCTTGTGTTACATAGCAGCTTCCCACTGTCTGTTTCACACATGTATTAATGAGTGTATATATGTATACACATATATATGTATATATGTACATATTTTTTTAAAGATGGTACTGATGAACCTACTAGCAGGGCAGCAGTAGAAACACGGATGTAGAGAGTGGACTTGTAGACAAAGGGAGAAAGGGAAAGAGTTGGGTGAATACAGAGAATATTATTTTAAAAAATCTTAACCATTTACGATGAAGGTGATTAAGAGGAACAAACTTCCAGATACAACATAAGTAAGACATGGGAATGTGATGCAGAGCTATTATGCTATGCTATGCTGTCACTTCAGTCATGTCCGAATCTGTGTGACCCCATAGACGGCAGCCACCAGGCTCCCCCATCCCTGGGATTCTCCAGGCAAGAACACTGGAGTGAGTTGCCATTTCCTTCTCCAATGCATGAAAGTGAAAAGTGAAAGCGAAGTTGCTCAGTCATGTCCAACTCTTAGCGACCCCATGGACTGCAGCCTACCAGGCTCCTCCATCCATGGGATTTTCCAGGCAAGAGTACTGGAGTGGGGTGCCATTGCCTTCTCTGTATTATGCTATAGTAACTGTAATTATCAATAGCACCATGAGCTTATCGTCATGGGATATGTTTCTTATTAAGAAGAGTAAGCCAGAAGCATTTCTCTGTTCTCACCAGCTCCAAGTTCCAAAGAATAAATTCCTGCAAGTGCAGCCTAGAAACCAGTGTTGATTTCCTACTCTTAAACTCTGCTTATAGACGAGATGCCCAGCTCTAGGCATGGCAGATGAAGATCTGGGGCTTGCGTGGTCCCTTCATCAGTTCACTCATGACCACAGGTTTCACACTTGCAGAAGTAAATTTACAAAAGCAGAGGTTGTTGTGTTCACTGAACATTGTTCTCATTATCAGAAGTATTAATCCAATGGAAGCAGATCACTGACATGCTCGTGATTCTGCAGCAATGGCCCAGAGATTTTGCCCAGAAGAAAAAGTCATCAAAATGAACAGAGACTTTCAAAGACATCCCCAGAGGAACCTACTTTGCTTGAAACATAGCATAGGAAAGATCATACCAGTGGGTACTTCAAGTATACAGTACAGCATGATTAACTATAGTCTCCATGCTGTATATTAGAACCCCAGAACTTATTCATCTTATAACTGAAGGCTTCTACTCATTGACCATGCCTCATTCCTGATAACTACCATTCTACTCATTATTTCTATGAATTTGATTTCTTTTACAGATTTCACATATAAGTGAGATCATACTGTATTTCCTTCTCTGTCAAGCTTATTCTGCTTATAATGATGTCTTCTGGGTTCATCCATGCTGTTCAAAATGATAAGATTTCCTTCTTTCTCAAGGCTACACACATATATGTGTGTCTGTGTACATGCTGTGTGCTAAGTTGCTTCAGTCGTGTCTGACTCCTTGAGATCCCATGGACTGTAGCCCTCCAGGCTCCTCTGTCTATGGTATTTTTCAGGCAAGAATACTGGAGTGGGTTGCCATGCTCTCTTCCATCCATGCCCAAGGATGCAACCTGCGTCTCTTATGACTCCCACATCGGCAGGTGGGTTCTTTACAACCAGCACCACCTGGGAAGTCTGTAGATAAACAGAGCTATGGCTACCCAGGTAGAGACTCACAAGTCCTGCTGCAGAAACCGGTGCTGGGGCAGGACAGTCTGAACTGTAATTGACAAGTCATTGTAAGTTCTATGTGGATAATTCTGAATTAAAAAAAAAAAATTCGAATAACCCAGTATTAATTAGGCTTCCACAATATTGTGAGTTTTACCTTCAGAAGCTTGACCAGATTCTTACAGTAAACATTGGAGAAAATTCCCTTGGATTTTAACAGAATAAGAGAGAAAGAATCACTTTGAAATGCACCAGAGCATTCTACACCTCCTAACAACACCTCATCTTAGGGAAAACTAACTAACCAGATCCTAATCTGCTAGGGCATTATCAGAACTTAACTGATCCTGAGGATTGGGAAATACCCAGCTACTGCCCATTTTGGCCAACTTATAACACCTAAGGAGGAAGGAAGAAAGCAGAAACACTTGTGAAGTTCAAAATTCAGAAGCATTTTCTCATTAACAGACTGAGACCTAATCATTTTATACATTGTATCCCCTAACAAATACATCTCACCACCACAAATTGATATAGGTCTAATTCAGCAGTTCCTTTTACCTATTACATCATGTTCATCTATCACTAATGGTATAAAGGCAAAAATTCTCAAAATTTCAAGAGATAGAGCAAACATCAGAACTGGATGTGACAGCGAGGTTGGAATTATCAGAACAGGAATTTAAAAATAACTATGGTAAACATGCTAAGGGTTCTATGGATAAGTTAAACAGCATGCAAGAAGAGATGAGTAATGTAAGCTTGAAAATGGAAATCAAAAGAATAAAAAAGAAAGGCTATATGTTAAAAAAAAAAAAAAAGAACTGTGACAGAATTGAAGAATTCCTTTGATAGACTTAGCAGACTGGACACAGTTTAGGAAAGAATATCTGATCTAGAAGATATAGCAAAAAACTAAAAAAGAAAGATAAATTTGGAACTGATAGATAAGTATAGAACAGACTGATAAGTATAGAACAGAATATGCAAGAAATGTATGATTATTACAAAAGATGTAACATACTCATGATGGCATTACCAGAAGGAGGGAGAAAAAAGACAAAAGAACAGAAGAAAATTTTGAAACAGAAATTACTGAGAATTTTGGCAAATTAACATCAGACACCAAATCACAAATCCGAAGGCTCAAAGAACACCTAATAGAAAAAAATGCCTGCCCTCTCTCTACCTCTCCAAAATAATTTTAAACTACAGAAAATCAAAGATGAATTAAAAATCCTGAAAGAACTCAGAGGATAAAAGCACTTAACCTATTAAGGAACAAAGATTAAAATTATATCTGATAAATCCTCTGAAACAATGCAAGCAATAAGTTAGTGCAGTGAAATATTTAAAGTGTTGAGCAAAAATGTCATCAGCTTGGTCTATAAAAGGCATTCTTCACTTCTGTTACAGTGCATTTTATATCTAGCCTTTCGTTTTGGTTCTTTCTTATGACTTCTGTCTGTGAAATTATTCATTAAAAGTGAGGAAGAAATAAAGATTTTCTCAAATAAACAAAATTGAGAAAATTTGCTGTTAGTAAGTCTGACTTCTTTAAATGTTAAAAGATTTATTAAAAAGATTATAATATAGGTTGGAAACTTAGATCTACATAAAGAAGAGAGGAATTTGGGGGAGAATGGAGATATATATATATATATATATATGTATGACTGAGTCTTTTTGCTGTGCCCCTGAAACTATAACAACACTTAATCAGCTATACTTCAATATAAAATAAAAATTATTAAAAAAAGAGAATGAAGAGATTAATTTTTTTAAAAGATTAAAACTAAAGTAAGGTAAAATTAAAACTTTAAAAAAGATAAAATTAAATCTTAAAAAATTCTTTTTTTAATTTAATTTTATTTTTAAACTTTACAATATTGTATTAGTTTTGCCAAATATCGAAATGAATCCGCCACACGTTTACATGTGTTCCCCATCCTGAACCTTCCTCCCTCCTCCCTCCTCATACCATCCCTCTGGGTCGTCCCAGTGCACCAGCCCCAAGCATCCTGTATCCTGCATCGAACCTGGACTGGCAACTCATTTCATACATGATATTATACATGTTTCAATGCCATTCTCCCATATCTTCCCACCCTCTCCCTCTCCCACAGAGTCCATAAGACTGTTCTATACATCAGTGTCTCTTTTGCTGTCTCGTACACAGGGTTATTGTTACCATCTTTCTAAATTCCATATATATGCGTTAGTATACTGTATTGGTGTTTTTCTTTCTGGCTTACTTCACTCTATATAATAGGCTCCAGTTTCATCCACCTCATTAGAACTGATTCAAATGTATTCTTTAACACATATATTTCATTTATAATAATAGCAATGCTTTCAATTATGTATGCTTATCTATCATATGCATACATATCTATCATAAGCATACATATATGCTTATATATGAGTGAAATAAATGACAGTATTGATACAAAGGAAGCAGGGAGAATTAGGGTTATTTTGTTATTATAAGATACTCATACTACCTGTGAAGTGGTATGGTGGTTTAGTTGCTAAGTCATGTCTGACTTTGCAAACACATATACTATAGGCCACCAGGCTCCTCTGTCCATGGGATTCTTCAGACAAGAATACTGGAACTGGGTGCCATTTCCTTCTCCAGGGGAACTTCCTGACCCAGGAATCAAACCCAGGTCTTCTGCATTGTAGGCAGATTTTTTGCCAGCTGAGCTACAAGGGAAGGCTGAGTGATATGTTATTTAAAAGTGGACCCAGGTTAGGTGTAAATGTATGTTGCAACTCCAGGGCAACTACTAAATAAAAAAATAATAATAATAATAATAATAATCTCTGCATCTCCAGTGCAGGAGATGTAAAAGGAGCAGCTTTGATCCCTGGGTCAGGAAGGTTCCCTAGAGGAGGACATGGCAACCCACTCCAGTATTTTTGCCTGGAGAATCCTATGCACAGAGGAGCCTGGTGGCCTACAGTCCATAGGGTCGCAAAGTGTGGGAAACAACTGAAGCCACTTAGCACACATGCATATATATATATATATAAACTATAAGCTAACGAAAAAAATAGAATCATAGTAAATGGTCAGTAAAAACCACAAAGGAAGAGTGATTGAGCAAGATGGTAGAGTAGGAGGATACGCAACTCACTTACCCACATGAACACACCAAGCATACATATATTAATATAAGTGGAATAGTTCTCACTGAAACTAACTGGAAACTGGCAGAGAGACTCTAGTACAACCAGGGCTGTAAGAAATATCCACACAGAACTGGGCAGGAAGGGAAAAGAAGTGGTTAGGTTGGGACCTGTGACCCTGTGAGGGGTATCCGAGGGAAAGAGACAACACATGGGCAGAGATTCACCGTGAGTGAGAGGTTTGAGCCACACATTGGGCCTCAGCCCTGGGGTCCAATACAAGGAAGACCAGTCCCCTTGGCTGGTCGGTGGGCCACTGGGACTAACAGGTGGCCTGTGGGAAGCCTGGTCTCCAATGGTGAGGAGCAGGCAAGTGTTGGCTTACTTATAAGGCAGGGTGGAAAGGGCAGATTGAGGAGCCCTTCAGGGGCTGCTCAGTTTTCTGCAACTGCCACGGCTCACATCCCAGCCTGAGCTAAGGGAACATAAACACAGTTCTAAAGAAAATGATCAAATGACAAGGAAAGAAATTTTTAAAAAAGAAGAAATAAATGAACAGAGAAGAATTACATAAACTGGAAAACAAGTAATAAAATGACAATTAGTACATAGGACTTTCAATTTTCCCCTTCATGATAAATCGTTGTTTATTTGCTAAGTCCTATCTGACTTTGCAACCCCACGGACAGTAGCCCACCAAGTTCCTCTGTTTATGGAATTTCCGAGGTGAGAATGCGAGAGTGGGTTGCCATTTCCTTCTCCAGGGGAATCTTCTCAACCAAAGGATCAAACCCCTGTCTCCTGCACTGACAGACATTCTTTACGACTGAGCCTCCAGGAAAGCCCCCGATAGACAGTGGATATTTACAGCCACTAAAAGCTGGAATTTCAACATATAAAGCACTTCAGAGCTAATTTTACTCCAAATTGCATCAAAGACAGGCAAAAATTCCAAAACACATCTGGAATTCTTGTCTGTATTTAAATATGCTTATTCTGATATTAACTACTCAAACACCAGACTTGTTTGTTTTACTGACACCATTATACTGAATTAACATGAGATTACAAGGTCTGTAATGAAACATAGCCCCTAGAGGTTAGGACTGACATTAAGTAGACCCTCTGTAATGTGGTCCTCTAAAACCTGGACCTGATGCCAAAGTCAAAAGCGAAGGGTAGATTTAGCTGAACACCAAAACCAAACTTCATTTCTCAAAGCACCATTACGATGTCCTCACCCTCCTGTCTTAATCTAGTAATTAGGGGCAGTTCTCTACCACTAAAGGGGATCAAGTAACTGTTTCCTAAGGCTTTTGATGACACCCTTTGTAAGGGAGAGGTGGCACACGGAGCCAGGGAATTGTTAGGTATTGGTAGCTAGATACAGTGGGAAATGGCAGCCACTGATAATAAATGAACAGGTCTTTAGTGCCTGAGAGTGTTGTGTGTGCAAAGCCAATATGAAGTAGTAGACCCCATGACAGTCCCTTTGCATTTTTAGGAGAAGGAGGACAAGAAGAGACAAACATAGTGAGCGACTCACCTATGGCAATCACTGGGCCGGACGATTCATTCATTGGCAGGATGAACTACATAATTAGTGGAACCCAGCACAAAAGGAAAATAAAAGAGACCCCTATTTAAATATCAAGAATTTCAAGAGAGCAACAGCAGAGCCTTAAACCAACTGTGGGCATTTCTGAGCACAGGGCCTTGGTAACTGCCCATACAGCTGCGAATCTGGCTTTGATAACTTGACATTGGAGGTCTCAAGAATGTTACATACAATTATCCCTATTCCACAGCTAGAAAACCCAGGATTCAAAAGGTTTAGCTGCTTTGCCCAAGTGTACACACCTTGTAAGCAACAAAGATGGACATATACATATGTATGTATGACTAAATGCCTAGCTCTTTGTGACTTGTTTATAGTCTTACAGAGCACAAGTAGCAATATTATACACACCATTTACAAAATTATATTTAAATGTCTATGTGCTCTTTATTTTTCACTGTCTCATAAAATGTCTCCTTGCTGTTACTATGTAGTACACTTCTCTCTGCAACTGTCTTGCTAATAGGTTTCCAAATTGGTATGAGATTACACATCCAATGGAAGAAGTCTACAATACAGCCATAATAACCACAGAAATCTCAGAGCTTTCAGCATCGGTATAGAGTCAAGCCTCCATTCCCCGATGGCTCACCAGGTAAAGAATCTGCCTGTAATGCAGGAGATACAGGAGACGCAGGCTCCATTTCTGGGTCGGAAAGATCCCCTGGAGGAGGAAATGGCAACCCACTCCAATATTCTTGCCTGGAGAATCCCATGAACTGAGGAGCCTGGTAGGCTGCAGTCCATGGGGTTGCAAAGAATTGGACATGGCTAAGTACATGGCACAGTGTTCACTGGCAAACCACAAGACTAGACCTGTTGAAGCCGCAGGTTCGGTGGACTGCTTCATGGATGGTCCACTAACTGCTCATTGATACTGAAGGCCTGGGTAATTACTCCTGCAAAATCTCATGGTACTTGCATATCTTACATTTTGCTAATTTTTCTTTTCCAGTTTGTAATAGACAGGTGGCCTTTCACCCACAGGAGTGTACTCTATGATATGTATATATATATTTTTTTTTTTTTTTGAAGGAGGTAGGTAAGGAGAGGGCATACCGTAAATAGCATGTAACTTCCCTCTAAACAAATTAGTCCTTCTGAATTGTATAAGTGAGCAAATCTAATTTTAGTGAACAAAAGAGACTGGGAGATGCTGAGTGTAATTTTTATGTAAAAATCAGAAGTCTCCAAAGACATCTCTCTTTAAACAGATGAATGCAAATTATCAAAGTCATCCAAAGAGGGAAGGTTGATTTATGCGGTTTCCATTGTACTCTTAAAAAAAAAAAAAAAAAAGCTATTTTTTGTCTTGTTTCCAAACTATGCATTTGGGGTAAAGTTTCACTTCATGCACCAAGAAGGGCTCAGAGAACAGAGATCCAAAGCAGTCATGTAAGGAAATTGTTTCTCTCTTTTCTTCTCTCAAACATAGCTTCTCTGCCAAATAAGCTGTCCAACTGTCTACTGTATCCACTTTTAGCTACTTGAATTTTAATTAAAAAACAAAAGTTTCAATTTTATGTATCAGGACATATGATTAATTCTCCATTGGCATTCTATGTCTTCAGCAGAGTGCAGAGAGTAAGAAAAACTCAAATCCTACTTGAACACAGCAGCTCAATTCACAAATCAGCACCAGCAATTCTAGCAGAAGGGTTATTCAATGGCCCCCTCAGCATTGTCAGTATTTTTAGTTCCCTTATAGCTTTCTGTATGCCTTAAAATCAATAGTGGCTTCCCTGCTGGCTTAGACAGTAAAGAATCTGTTCGCAGTGAAGGAGACCCAGGTTCGATCCCTGGGTCAGGAAGATCCCCTGGAGGAGGTAACAGCAAGCGACTCCAGTATTCTTGCCTGGAGAATCCCATGGGCAGAGGAGCCTGGTGGGCTGCAGTCCATAGGATTTCATAGTGACTAACACACACCCAGAACAAAATATTTAAACATGTTTCCTAGTAAATACAATACACTGCTTATATAATTTTCACGTATACTCACTAATAAGATTTCTCTTTTACCCTGCTCTCTTTCAAAAATGGATCCTTCTTATACTCTGTTTTTAAAGTAATCTACTGAAAGTTATGGAGTTTCATTTCTGTCTCTCTTTACATATATATTTGTGTAAGTGTGTGTGTGTGTGTTTGTCTATTAATCTGTGCATTCAGATATGAACTCAAGCTTTACTGAATAACCATTACCTACTGATTTTGAACCTGAAACTACAATTCTTTGGCCACCTGATGCGAAGAGCTGGCTCATTTGAAAAGACCCTGATGCTGGGAAAGATTGAGGGCAGGAGGAGAAGGGGATGATGGAGGATGAGATGGTTGGATGGCATCACTGACACAATGGACATGGGTTTGGGTGGACTCCGGGAGTTGGTGACGGACAGGGAGGCCTGGCATTCTGCGGTTCATGTGGTCACAAAGAGTCAGATACTACTGAGCGACTGAACTGAACTGAACAGGTCTGTATTCTAAGCACTGAGAATCTTTCAAACAAAATCTCCTTCCAAGAACTTAAATCCCAGAAGGTTACATTTGATGTTAGTGAAAAAATATTTAATTGCTTCACTGGCAACTTTTGTTGCCACTTTTTTGCAACTTTCTTTGCCACTCTGGTGTTCTACTTGCACCTTACAACCCAGGCTTTCACCATAAGCAACTATTCCTGGAGTCCTTCGCATCTCACACATTTTCACTTCTTTATACCTTTCTAAGCCTCTGCCTCCTATCTATGTTGTTTTTCATCCCTTTTTTTAAATTTAAATTTTATTTTATTTTTAAACTTTACAATATTGTATTGGTTCTGCCATATATGGAAATGAATCCACCACAGGCATACATGTGTTCCCCATCCTGAACCCTCCTCCCTCCTCCCTCCCCATACCATCCCTCTGGGTCATCCCAGTGCACCAGCCCCAAGCATCCAGTATCATGCATCGAATCTGGCCTGGCGACTCGTTTCATATATGATATTATTATATTAATTTATTTTTACATTTTATCATGGTAAGAACACATAACATGAGGTCTACCCTTTTAAGAAATTTAAGTTCTGTCCTGTACAGTCTTATAAGCTATAGGTACAATGATGAACAACTGAGCTCTGGAACTCATTCATCTTGCATAACTGAAACCAGATAGCCTTTGAACAGCAATTCACCATGTCCTTCTCCCCCCAGTCTCTGATGATCAACATTGTCTGTTTCTATGAGCCTGACTACACTAGACACCTCTTATGGCTTGACTTAGCATCAGTCCTTCTGTTAGCTGATGTTTCTTTCAGTATAATGTCTTCCAGGTTTATCCATGTTGTCATATATGGCATGATTTTCTTTTTTGTTGTTGCTGAGCTGTGCTGAGTCATGTCTGACTCTTTGCAACCCATGGATTGTAGCCCACCAAGATCCTCTGTCCATGGAATTTTCCAGGCAAGAATACTGAAGTAGCTTGCCATTTCCTACTCCAAGGGATCTTCCTGACCCTAGGATTGAACTGGCATCTCCTGCATTGGCAGGCGATTCTTGACTGCTGAGCCACCAGGGAAGTCCAGATGCTATAAAAAGTATTTTCTTCATCAATTAATCTATCAATATACAGTTAAGGTTTTTTCCATACCTCGTCTACCATGAATAGTGCTGCAATGAACATGGAAATTCATGTATCTCTTTGAGATCCTGATTTCAATTCTTTTAAATATAGAGCTGGAAGCAAGATGGCCAGATCATATGATAATATTTATTTTAAATATGTTGACAAACTAAAACATTGTTTCCCATACTGCCTACAACATTGTGCATTCTCACCAACAGTGCATAAGGGTTCTAATTGCTCCACATCCTTGCCAACACTTTTCATCTCTTGTTTATTTTTTTGTACCAGTGTTAGCCATTCTACCATCAGCAGATGAATGGATAAGAAAGCTGTGGTACATATACACAATGGAATATTACTCAGCCATTAAAAAAAATACATTTGAATCAGTTCTAATGAGGTGGATGAAACTGGAGCCTATTATACAGAGTGAAGTAAGCCATAAAGAAAAACACAAATACAGTATACTAATGCATATATATGGAATTTCGAAAGATGGTAACAATAACCCTGTGTACGAGACAGCAAAAGAGACACAGATGTATAAAACAGTCTTATGGACTCTGTGGGAGAGGGAGAGGGTGTGATGATTTGGGAGAATGGCATTGAAACATGTGTAATATCATATAAGAAATGAATCACCAGTCTAGGCTCGATGCAGGATACAGGATGCTTGGGGCTGGTGCACTGGGATGACCCAGAGGGATGGTACGGGGAGGGAGATGGGAGGGGGGTTCAGGATTGGGAACACGTGTACATCTGTGATGGATTCTTGTTGATGTTTGATAAAACCAATACAATATTGTAAAGTACTTAGCCTCCAATTAAAATAAATAAATTTAAATTAAAAAAAAATCCAATGAATGGAAGAGAAAAATGAGCCATGACAGAGCAATTTTGGAGGGCTTGGATAGGTCAGGGATCTTAGTGAAAACCACTTGATCTAACATTACTTGCCTTGTAAACTTGACCCTCAGTTGCCTCTTTTGTTCACTACAAAAAGCAAACCTGATTGCTTGGAACAAAAATATCAAAACTCAGGAGTTCACGACTGAAGCAACTTAGCAGCAGCAGTAGCAGCAAGATTTTGAATAATAAGTTATTAAGGATAATAAAAGTTTAGAAAGGGACAGATTAATGATGCAAACATCTGGATCATTCAGAAGAGTCAGCTCTTTAAATCAACTGAGTAGGAGATTCAAGATGATTCACAAGTGTTCAGGAAGACCACTTCAACTTCCATTTCTATTAATTAAAAAAAATTTCATCCTTTTAAAGTTTCTATTTTTGTGTATATGTTATAGTCTATGTAACATATTAGTTCATTATAACATGAATATAATAAATATCACACACAATATATAAATATAAAAAATTAAAAAATAAAAATTATTAGCATTGCCAATATTCTAACATTAATGATGTGTGTGCTCAGTTGCAAAGTCCTATCTGATTATTTGCAGTCTCACAGACTGCAGCCCATGGAAGAAATAGAAAAGATTATTTTTTCTTAATTGGAAAAAAAAAAACTTGATTGAGATAATGTTTTAGAGACAAGGGTTAATTCTTCAATCTGCTGGGTTGGTCATTGATGAGTTTGTGTATCACCTGATCAATAAAAAGACCAAAAGGAAGAATTTAATTCACATTTAATTGTAAAAACAAAATCTTTCAGATAATTTGTCATTCTTACAATTGGTCATTCTTTATAATGACTGAGAAAAAGTAAAGAAGAAAATGATATCTTTGAAACTAGCAAGGCTAGTATCTGGTTTTAGGGAAAGTTAAGAAAAATCCCCAATATAGATCATATTCTTAGTTTCTCTACTTTTTAAGAAAATTATTTATTTGCTCAGTATAATCTTATCTTGATTTCTTTTTCATTCTTCACTTGGCCATGACCACAACTACTTCTAGTCAATAAAATGAATTAGTAAGTCATATTGCTTTTAACTCATTGCCCTCATGGTTTTTTTTCTTCTTTACAGGCATTAGGCAGATCGCTTCTTCACAAAAACCATTACTTTATTGCTTTATTCCTATTTATATTGATCATGAAATAATTAAATTATGGTATCAAATGGACCAAATTTAATTTGTAAAAATGGCCTCAGACATGTTCAAAATGAGAAACTATAATTAGTAAATCTGCAAATCAATGTTATATTTATGTAAAGTTGACTGAAACAAGTTTTCCATGCTAGAGCATTGATTATGTAAGTCTTATGTGAAGAAAGCTGAGCACCAAAGAATTGATGCTTTTGAACTGTGGTGCTGGAGAAAACTCTTTGAAGTCCCTTGGACTGCAAGGAGATCCAACCAGTCCATTCTAAAGGAGACCAGTCCTGGGTGTTCATTGGAAGGACTGATGCTGAGGCTGAAACTCCAATACTTTGGCCACCTCATGCAAAGAGTTGACTCATTGGAAAAGACCCTGATGCTGAGAGGGACTGGGGCAGGAGGAGAAGGGGACGACAGAGGATGAGATAGCTGGATGGCATTACTGACTAGAAGCACATGAGTCTGGGTAAACTCCGGGAGTTGGTGATGGACAGGGAGGCCTGGCGTGCTGCGATTCATGGGGTCACAAAGGGTTGGACACGACTGAGAGACTGAACTGAACTGATGCTTAATCTGGACTTGTTTTTCAAGGCTAAATTATTTCAGTTGTGTCTGACTTTTTCTGACCCCATGGACTGTAACCCTCCAGGCCCTTTCAACTCTGTGTGACCCTATGGATTGTAACCCACCAGGCTCCTCTGTCCATGGGATTCTCCAGGCAATACTGGAGTGGGTTGCCATGCCCTCCTTGGACATGTTTTTACTAGAGTATTAATAGAGTGACACACATTGCTGGAGTTCACTGAAGTTTAGGAGTCTCCTTCTAAAGATACTCAAAATCATTTTATAATATGAGCACTTAGAAAGACAATAAAAATTATCTACAGAGTTAAGCAAAATTAAAGATTTTTTTATTTAAATAATTAATAAAAACATGTGATACGTTAAGCACTGTGATATTAAATCCAAATTAATTTTCACTAGTTTATTAATAAAGTCTTTTCAAAAATTCTTATAATAATGTTCAGATTCTAGGTCTAATACTGGCTCTTGTTCATATCCTTTAAAAAAAATCTTGTTTCAATCTAAACCTGTAGAAATCTTTACTTTGTCTTTTCTTTGATCTCTAATGCTTTAACTTTTAGAATCTATTCTGATCATTTGAGATAACTCAGTAAACCTCTCTATCCAAAAATAATTTATAAAATGGAATCATTCCACATATGACTTAATTCTTATGTCATCCTTCAGTAAAAGATAAAAAAGTATCCTAAAGCTATAATTAATGAAAAGGTGTTTTTGGTAAGTGAAATTAATCTGATCCAGTTTTCTGAGGAGCTGATGATGCATAAAAAGAGATGACAGCTGGGCTGAATTAATCCAAATCTTAGTTCTGAGACCAAAGGCTAGGTAGAATTCCATTTTGCATATTTAAGTATCACATTGGGCAGAACTAAAGTGATCTTAGCAAAATTTGTTGTTGTAGTTTTTGCTTTTGTTCATGGGTGAGGGAGACTTTGCTTCTGTCAGTGCACCTGGAAAGTTGAGATACAAAATTATTGTGTCATAGAATATAGGAAAAACATATGAAACTGGAAAAGTAGAAATACAGGTATTACAATTATAACATTCTTGACCATCTACGGATTTCATTTGATTCTTATTGTTTAGTCAATAAGTCATTTCCAATCTTTGTGACCTCATGGACTAGCCCACCAGGCTCCTCTGTCCATGGAATTTCCCAGGCAAGAATACTGGAGTGGATTGCCATTTCCTTCTCCAGGGAATCTTCCTGACCCAGGGATCCAACCCATGTCTCCTGCTTGGCAGGTGGATTCTTCACTACTGAGCCACCTGGGGAGCCCAGATAATTCTTTGAAAATGTATAATTTTGAATAAACGTTTCTATGGCTAGATTGTTGAGATAAGTTAGCAGATTTTCACTCAGAATAACTAAATGAATTGCCCTGATGGATCAAATTATTTAAAATTATATTTGCCTAAAATGATATTTTGTTTCTTTGACCAAGTTGATGTTGATCTCTTCTTCCTCACAATATTTGAATAACAAATGTTCAGGCCTTTTAAGCTCTTTATGAACTTATGACAAAATGTTCAGGCCTTTTAAGCTCTTTCTGAACTTACGATATCAGAGGAGGATCACACGAATTCATTAATTTATAATCAGCCAACTGTGTGACAAGCATTGTGCAATATAGATGGGGGGAAAATCACAGCTCAAATAGTCAAGAAATTTCCTATAGGATGTGAAAATTTTATATTAATTGCCTATGACTGCTAAGACCCTGGGAGAAGGCAATGGCACACTACTCCAGTACTCTTGCCTGGAAAATCCCATGGACAGCGGAGCCTAGTAGGCTGCAGTCTATGGGGTAGCTAAGAGTCAGACATTACTGAGCGACTTCACTTTCACTTTTCATTTTCATGCATTGGAGAAGGAAATGGCAACCCACTCCAGTGATCTTGCCTGGAGAATCCCAGGGATGGGGGAGCCTGGTGGGCTGCTGTCTATGGGGTCGCACAGAGTTGGACACAACTGAAGCGACGTAGCAGCAGCAGCAGCAGCTAATGAAGGCAAGAAGTAAAAGGTAAATTTGATGCTGGGTAAGACTGAAGGCAGAAGTAGAAGGGGACAACAGAGGATGAGATGGTTGGATGGCATCATCTACTCAATGGACATGAGTTTGAGCAAACTCCAGGAGATGGGATAGGGATAGGGAAGCCTGGCATGCTGCAATCCATGGGGTCACATAAAGTTGGACATGACTGAATGCCTGAACCACAACAAATGACTGCTTAAAAACTCTTTCCAAAAATGTAATGACTTAAAATAACAATATTCATATATTGTATCTCAAGGATTTTGTGTGTCAGGAAGTCAATGGTAGCTACACTAGGATCTGACTCAGGGTGTCCTGTAAACTCATGGTCAGAGTGACTGAGAGGACCCACTAGAGTGACTGATAGGATCCACTCACATGGAAAGGGAGTGATGGCTGGTGACTGGGAGTTCTACTTCCTTTCCATCTAGACCTTGCTACCGGGCTGCTTGACATGGCATGACAGTTGCTTTTTCCCATAGCAAGTAATTGAAGAAAACAATGCTGATGCTATATTAGCTTTTATGACCTATCCTAGGAAGTCAAACACATCAGTTGCTTTATATTAATTTTATTATGCAAGAATAACCACCTACACAAGAGACAAGAACCATCACGGCCATCTTGGAGGAAATGAAACAAATCATTACAAAAATTAGTAATATTAATTAAATTATGGTCTAATCTATTAATTAATTACTGTCTAATTAGTATTAATTAGACAGTAATGTTATATATACAAAAAATATATGTCCATTATATATATATAGTAAATACATAGTCCAGAAATGAATAGTAAAGTCATAACTGTATTTGAAGAAATAATACAAATTCCAGTTTGGAATTATGTTGGAAATCTGATAAAATTCCTCAACAAAATGAAATAGAGTATAAATAAATGGTTAATGTTTAGAACTAAATATTGCTTGTTTATCATTTAATATATTACAAATGTCCAAGTTTGTATTTTCAGTGAAGTGGAAGATTATACTTCATTAGAAAAATGAGCTAAGCTATACTATGTATTTTGATTATGTTTAAATAAATTTGTTCTTCAGATTTTTTATTCTGAATAATGAAAACTTCACTGACAAATTTTTATTTAAGAATAAGATTCTGAACAATCTTGAAATGGAAAAAAGGGAATTGTAAGTTAACAGGAAATCAAAGTGATTGAAATGAACCATAATTAATTCTAATAAAAATTAACTAAATTAATGATAAATATAACATAATTAACCAATTGTTTGAAGAATGAGGATTTACGTGAGTATCAAATAAAAGTCTAAATGATCTCCACTTGCATATGCTCATCAATACTGGCATATTGGTGGATTTTATCTTTGAGATGATTTCTACTATCCCAGGCCTGATACTTTTCTGATGATCATTGGCAATATTAAGGAATTTGGATTTTTTTTAACAAAAAGAAATTTTAGATAATTAATTAGTATATTTATTTTTAAGAACAAATAGATAATATGGACATTTTTTAAAATAATAATAATAATAATAATAAACTAATAATTTAATAATAATAATTAAAACAATCATACAGTGTTGGAGCATGATGGTATTTTTAATTAAACTGTAGCCAAATTGGTAAACTGTTCAGCCCAGAGTTATACTCTCAGTTTGCACAATTAGAATGAAACCAGTTTTCTGTATTCTCTTACTACTCTTTCAACAGTCACTTCTAATGAAGATGGCAGCCATCATTTAAATACACATCATTAGGTAAAGAACATAAATGTCAATAAAACATTTTCTATTAAGTAGCAGGCTGATGGCACCATAAAAATGAAAATTTTTCAAGTTGTAAAATATAGTCAAAGTCATAATGGAGTACATTAATATCGTTTGGCATTCTCTCAGTATTCCTTAGTGAACTGAGAAAGAGCTTAATTAAAAGTGATTTTGATCACTTCACTTTTATACTGAGAAAGACATATGATGTTCCCCCCCAAAAAAAATCTTCACATAAAATTAAGTTAGATAGATGTACAGTAGCTTCATTTCATTCTGTTGGAATTTAAATTTTTTTTTCTGATATTTATTTGGATTTATGAGACAGAAGGGCTTGGATTTTTCTGTATCCATTGGTGGCATAAGCCCATTTTAAGACATATGTCTTAGTCAATGTTTGTAAAAGATACATTTTCCATAATTATTTCGAGTTGGCCAAAGGAGCTGATACAGAAACAAGATGTCATTTTTTTTCCTTTTCCCTCTTATGATACCTCATTCAAAGCATTAATATATGATTTTCCAAATTTGCCCAATTTTGTTCAAACTGCATTTTCTAAAAAAGATCATCTACAATTCTGATTTTTGTTTTTGTCTTTTTAGCTATGTATCCATGTATAATTTCAACTAAATGTTATAAATAAACAGCAAAAGCAATTTTAAAAGGAGACCTAATGCTACTGACAATGCTAACTTCAAGGAAATTTTGTTTAGAAAGGCAAAAATAAACAGATGTTTCCTTCTTGAATCAAGTAATTTTACTATACTTATTCTTGACAGAAGGATTAATTCATCTGGAAAAAACATATAGATTAGTGCTTACCATTAGTTTAGAAGATATTTTTTAAATAAGCTCTGTCAATATATTCATATTTCAAGGTTATATGACCCAAAAGAGTAACCTAAAATTTGATGCATAAAAGTGAAATATCAAACAGAATCAAATTTGTGAAAAATATAAAGGCTATTAATTATGCACTAGGAAATCTAAGCCTTTAGAAATATCCCTTATTTTTGTTTTTTGATGTTGGACCAGAAAAAACAACTGAATTTTGAAGGAAAAATAATGAGGAAACTAGAGACAACTGCCCAACAAGAGAGGCACAGAAGCTATACATTGGGCTGGCCGAAAAGTTCATCTGGGTTTTTATGTAAGATATTATGGAAAAATGAAATGAATATTTTGGCCGACCCAATAGTAAAGCCAGACATCAGTAATTAGCAAACTAACTTTAGTCCACAGGTGAAAGTGAAAGTTGCTCTGTCGTGTCCAACTCTTTGAGACCCCATGGATTGTAGGCTGCCAGGCTCCTTTGTCCATGGAATTCTCCAGGTAAGAATATCTGGAGAATTGCCTTCCCCAGGGGATCTTCCCAACCCAGAGATCAAACCAGGTCTCCCGCATTGCAGGTGGATTCTTTACCATCTGAGCCACCAGGGAAGCCCAAGAAAACTGCAGTGGGTAGCCTTATCCCCTCTCCAGGGGATCTTCCTGACCCAGGGATGGAACCAGGATCTCCTGCATTGCAGGCAGATTCTTTACCAGCTGAGCTACCAGGGAAGCCCTAGTCTTCAGGTAAACAACTGTTATCTTAAAAAGTGGAGGTAAGAGGAAGAGAATTAGTATCTCAAATGGAGTAAAGATCTAAACTTGTGCATACGGAGTTAACATATTTAAATTCTTAAGAAAAGGAAAATATATATTAATGGTCATCATGACTAGAACCTTTAACTGACAAAAACTTTTTCTGACACCTTACCAGATAATTTCCATTTGTGAATCATTCTTGAATGTAATAGAAAGGAAGATGACCAAATTTTAGCAAGTCAAAAGTAACTTCAAATATCTCAGCTAAATACTTCATTTCTTACTTGAAGGAATTATACCCCAAAATGAGAGTATAGACACATTAATTAAAAGTACCACTAAATGCAGAGCAATGTCATCCATAAGGGAAACTAATGGATATGTTTTTCATTATATAAACATTTCTGGTATCAGTATCAAGTAAACAAAGAAGCAACAGCAACAATTTCTAGATGAAAGAAAAATAAATCAAATGGATATTTTGTGATTTAACATACTAAACTCCCTTTTTAAAGTATATATATGTACTCTTTATCCCAGATCTTTGTATATCTTCTTATATCTGAAAGAAGTGAAGCTTGACCTCTACATTACAGTATCTAAAAGAGTTGGCAAGAAAATCTCATCAACTGAAGTTTGGGAAATTTTTTACCACCAATATTTCAACTCTATATTCAGACATTCTATCCACTCTCCTGGGGACCATTATTTAACCATTTTATGAGTTGTTTCATTTATGTAATGGGAATAAAATAAAAATACCCAAAATCAGAGGGTTTGAATCATGCAATGTAAAAATATATATTTATTTTTGGCTATGCTGAGTGTCCATCACTGTGCAGGCTTTTCTCTGGTTGTGAACAGGGACCTCTCTCTAGTGGCGGTGCACAGGCTTCTCAGTGCAGTGGCTTCTCTTGTGGAGCATGGGCTCTAGAGTGCATGGGCTTCAATAGTCGCAGCACATGGCTCAGCAGTTGTGGTTCTCAGACTCTGCAGCACAGGCTCAGTAGTTGTGGCACACAGGCTTAGTTGCTCTGTGACTTGTGGGATCTTCCCGGATCAGGGATCGAACCCATGTTTCCTGCATTGGCAGGTTGATTCTTTACCACTGAGCCACCAGGGAAGCCCTCTGAATCATGCAATTTTTGATATCTTTTCCCAGCTTAAGATTTCTAGCTCTATTTAAAAAAAAAAATTATCCAAGTTATAGCAAAAACCTATCTAGAAACTTTCTCCAGGTGTAAATTTGGCAATCAACTTTGATGGACTGTACTCAAAAGAAAATTTATGAAAGCTATTTGCATGTGGTAAGAATGATTCTCAGGTGGCTTAGTGGTAAAGAATCCACCTGCCAGTGCAAGAGACACAGGAGACAAGGGTTCAAACTCTACGTTGGGAAGATCCCTTGGAGGAGGAAACGGCAACCTGCTACCATATTCTTGCTTGGAGAATCCTGTGGATAGAGGAGCCTGGTGGGCTACAGTTCATGGGGTCACAAAGGGTTGGACACAACTTAATGACTGAGCGGGTACACACACTTGTAAGAATAGAAGTGGTATATAAAATGTATCTAATGCAAGCAGAGCAAATTTTTCATTTTCATTTCAGAAAAAATAAAATAAAAATAACTAAAATAAAATTCCTATTGAAAATGAGTATTCCTCTATACTCAGTAAGAAAGAAAGGTTGATATTTTAAATTTTGGATGTATTTTAAAATTGGACAAGTCTGTAAAATATCTAAAGTAATGATAAGTATATAGTAGTTGGTCAACATTGCTTATAAACTTAATTTTTATATGATCATGTGATCTATTAAATCACATTCTCAAGGAATTCTTATAACACTCTCACTACAGTTTTATCAAATGTTGAGTCCCCAAATGTGATAAGAAACTCATTACTTCTTGACAGAGGCAGTGATATTATTAGACAGTTCTAATTGTCAATAAACAATTAAATTGAGTTCAAATGTATCTTTTATTAACTTGCACTCACAAGTTCTATCAACTGCTTGTGCAGAAATGGATAACAGATTTTTGCTTTGTTTTCTATACAACTAGCCCTTTAAGTATTTGAAGCCAACATCTTTGTCATCCACCAGTTATTCCTTAATTTAAAAAAAATTAAATATCTTAGATTTGCTTTATTTGGTTTGCTAGTGAGGGATCAGTTTTAAATTTTCTTTCTATTTTTTAAAGAACAGGTATGTGTTGCTAAAGTGATTTGTTAATGTTGTTATGGAAACAAAATGAAAAAAAATGGTAAAGTGTGAAAAATGCTGGTGTACTCATTAGAATGTGATTAAATGTTTAAACTTCCAGTACATTAACACTGACATTTTATCTTTTAAATGGTGTCAGGTAGTGAAGGTCAACACAAGCGAACATTCTGTTTTTGGCCCTTAGTTAGAAGCACATTGCACTTGGACTTCACAGCGGGAAACTGCCAGACGCTGTCTCCTCCGTGAGGCTTCTTCTAAGTACTGGCTTGCAGCTGGCTCCAGCATATGGTAGTATATGGAGATATTTTCTGAGGTCCACTGCCTCAATCACTATTTAATGATTAATTACTACAGTCTGATGTCAGGGTGAGACAGTCAGTTCTTCAGGTAAAGATCTTAACTATAGAAAAATGACAGCAGGCAGTTTTGAAAGCTGAGTAACTTTGTATTTCTTCAAAGGAATTACTTGATTTTTCTATCCGTTTGTGAAGAGTGAAAAAAAAAGACAAAATAGTCAAGTAGCAAGCACCAACAACGACAGGGGTGGTATTCAGCCGAATAGCCTATGATTGTCACTCACAATGAGAATAGTGCAGACAGATACACAATAACTAACTCTCTACTGGAAACCAAGCAAACAACTTTCAATTGACATTCCAAGACATAATGGATCTGAGCTGTGAAAAGCATCTAAAAATGATCCAAGTAAGCAAATAAGAGTAAAATGTATTTCCTACCATATGTAGTTTTGAACTCCCTATACACTGAATAAAGAGGTGGTAATATTCTTTAGAATTTCTTCTACTTAACTATAACAGAAATAATCTGGTAAAAAGTCCAACTTGATTTACTGTAGTTTGTTCATTTTTAATTCTCAGTAATTGCATGTAACTTCGAATCATTTATACTGAAATAAATTTTAGTTTAAAAAGTGAAGCAGCAATTTGACAGCTAATCCTAATCTGAATTATGCAAAATGAAAATAAAATTTGGATTCTGAAAAACTTATGTCATAATTTAAAATGATCCAAGAATTGCTAAATTTTTTCAGTGAATGAAGCTAATATATTTTTATTCATAACTTTAATTGCTGTTGGTTTTCTACCCAAGCATTTGACTATTTATTTCCTCATCTGATGTCTATTTTTCTTAATTATAATTACTTGGAAAAGAACTCAAAATATTTGTAGAGAAACGAAACATTTCTAAAAATTGCTATTATTCAGTGGTATGATCAGTAATCCTTTGACTGAAATTTGGCATTATTAGATGTTTGAAAATATTTTAAGAACATAAAAGTAATTTACTTAGATCAATCAGGATTATGGAACCCGTGTGTTGAAGGGGGTAGATCACCAATCTAAAAATGGATTATCTTTCAAATAGGCATTTAAAAGTACATTATTTAGAATTCATAATCCAGTTTTTCATTGAATAACAAATATCAGGTGTCTAGGCTAACAAATAACCATTAGTTTTTTAGGTTGCCTAATTTTTTAACAAAAATTTGAGCAAGTGTATATTTACAATAAAAATATAGCAATAAATGTTACTGCAACATTTATTGTAACAATAATGTAACAAAATGTAACAATAAAACATTGTTACTATGAAACAATGTGTGTATACTATGAAACAATGTATGCATTATAACTGTGACATTAGTGACTTTTACTTATTTATTTATTCTTAATGTCTATATTTCCATTTTGGATTCAGGGATTGCATGAATTTCACTCAATATTCTTAGCAATGAATAAGGATTTATATTTCATGTTCAATTATTCTTCACTTTATTTCACAGATGCCTATGACAAGCAAATAGAGTCTAATATTCAAAAGCAGAGACATTACTTTGCCAACAAAGGTTCATCTAGTCAAGGCTATGGTTTTTCCTGTGGTCATGTATGGATGTGAGAGTTGGACTGTGAAGAAGGCTGAGAGCCGAAGAATTGATGCTTTTGAACTGTGGTGTTGGAGAAGACTCTTGAGAGTCCCTCGGACTGCAAGGAGATTCAACCAGTCCATTCTGAAGGAGATCAGCCCTGGGATTTCTTTGGAAGGAATGATGCTAAAGTTGAAACTCCATTACTTTGGCCACCTCATGTGAAGAGTTGACTCACTGGAAAAGATTCTGATGCTGGGACGGATTGGGAGCAAGAGGAGAAGGGCACAACAAAGGATGAGATGGCTGGATGGCATCACTGACTCACTGGACTTGAGTCTGAGTGAACTCCGGGAGTTGGTGATGGACAGGGAGGCCTGGCGTGCTGCTTTTCATGGGGTCGCAAAGAGTCGGACATGATTGAGCGACTGAACTGAACTGAATGCCCTTATTTTTAAATATTTAGGTGTCATGTATGTCTTGTGGTTGCCTCTAAGAGACTTTTCTATTAGGACAAAATAAGACAAAAATCTCAAAAATTTTTTTAAAAATAAGGAGGAAATATAATTTCAAAATGACTTTTGTTTTCCCCTGTTAAAGGTAAATATAGAAAATTAAGGCATGCCACATTCAGCAATGGTCCACACTATATAGTGTGTTTCTCTCTAAATAAATCAATTTCTTACATAAAATAAAGAAAATTAAAATTATATATTAACCCCAGAATATGTGGAAATATTTCCCATTTTTATAAATTTGAGAAGTATTTTTAAACTCATTAAAACTATAAAAGAAAATTTATTTGAGTATTTTTAACTTCATTGTAGCTTTCTCTTACTTATTTTGAGGACCAGTTAGTGACTTCCAAGAGAAATGACAGAGATAGAACTTCCAAACTCCAAATATTCCAATGACAAAATATAGACGGTAAGAATCAGATGATTTGACCTATTGTTTTTCTTAGAAAATTTCAGAGTTCCCCATAATGCAGTCACAGTTTAACTTGAAAATGCTATTACTTGGAATAGCTACAAAACACACTGGGGCTTGTTTTAGGTGCACAAGAGAAAAAAAGCAACAACAAAAGATGAGAAAATCAGTGAAAGAAATCATTTCGGGATTTCCATTTTACAGGATACTCAAGAGAGTCTTGCCTGGAAAATCCCATGGACGGAGGAGCCGGTAGGCTGCAGTCCATGGGGTCGCAGGAGTCGGACATGATTGAATGACTTCGCTTTCACTTTTCACTTTCATGCATTGGAGAAGGAAATGGCAACCCACTCCAGTGTTCTTCTTGCCTGGAGAATCCCAGGGACGGGGGAGCCCGGTGGGCTTCCGTCTGTGGGGTCACACAGAGTCAGACACGACTGAAGCGACTTAGCAGCAGCAACAAGAGAGTCATGGTATAAAGTTGAGAATTATTGATATACATTAATCTCGATTCTTTTTGAAATAGCCATGCAATCACAGGTAGGCAAGTATAGTACCTAACCACAAATATAAAACAGGTACCAAGCTGATTCAGCCTACTCTAAACCCCGAAATAGGAGCATTCTAATTTCATTTGGTTGATCTGGCATATTTATATCTCCAATTTAATGAAGCCTGAAGAGTCAAACTAGTAGTGTTATGATGAGTTAACACCACAGCTTTGATTGCTCACCATCCAAATAGCAAAATTTCCTAATATCATTTTTATGGGACTTAAAAGACATTAAACTAAATATGATTGCTGCTCCATAAAATGGTAGAATAGTTTTCCATATACTGTATATATGCAAATACAATATCCCATCTCAACCTCCAGTGCCCATAGTAAGTTACCCTTACAGCTTGGATTGAATAACTATTATTGGTTTACATGCTTCTAAATCTTGCATTTTGTGTAACTAAGATAGAGCTAAGCTCTCACAAAAGAGAACAATGCCTTATACACAAGACTATCTCGTTTAAAAGCTTTGCCTCATTATGCAAAGTATCCTTACCCACTTGAAATAAATTCATAATGCACAGAGAAGACAATGCATATGACCTGAAAATTACAAGGGAATCTTTTTAATGTCAAATGTTTCATATACCTCTCATTCCTTCAAATAAATGTTGGGCTGGGGATAAGAGATTCAGAAGAAAAGGGAATTAGATTTTAAAATTACAAACTTCAGTGAGTATATACTGTAGGGACACTCTATTTCTACCTTTTAAGAGAATTAGTAAATGTATAAATCATTGTTTCATCAGTCGCTCAGGAGTCCCCAGGTGATAAAGCTCTCTAATAGTTGTCGATATCAGGATATATGCCACAGAATGGTAAGGACTTCTTGGGAGGTTCATCTGTTTGCTTCAAATTAGCTGGTTAAACAGAATTATATAAGTTAAGTCCCATGAAGTGATCACAAGTAACTATAGGATATACCTTCAGTGGTAGGAAAGGTTTTCCCCTTCCCCCATCCCTTGTGATATGCTCAGTAAACTCTCCTTTATGGTTTTCTCCACTCTTTTCCACTGATATGATGACAACCATGACAATCATATTTTATAGAGGTATGCACTTTAATGCACTGATGTGTAAAATAGGTTTACTATACTCAAAACTGCTTTTTACTGGAGAGACTATGTCACAATTACTTGACTATAATAATAGAGAAAACCCAAAATAGCCTTACCTTACATAAGCATCACAATTTGGGACACAGGTCTGGAGTTGGCACCTTCACCAAATCCCCCCCCCCTTTTTTTTTGTCTCTCAAGGATAATTTCTCTGATACAGCTTCCATTATCTCTGACAGGACCTAGAACACTATTTTTCTTTCCAGGCGTTTTCACTATTTCTTGACTCATGTTGAAGTAAGGACCATATTTAATTTACATGTAAGTAAAATTAAAGGCCATAACTCTCATTTGAATCTTTAAAATAAACATTTTGCTATACTTAAGCTTAATTATATTGATCATATTGCATGGTGTAAGAATTTATATATATGACTAAATTATCTATATTTGATATAGAAAGCAAGTGTTAAGAAGTCCTTTATCCAAATTAAAGTATTTATTCTTTCAACCATTCAAAAATATGCAGAAAGAGCCAATAGAAAAAGGATATCAAAATTGAAAAGCCCCAAAGTAGGAGAATTAAGTTCCAAAGTAAATAAAAAAGAAATGTAAACAGCTCAGTTTTCACAGGAAATTTTAGAACTTTTGAAATCCTCAGCCATATTAAGGACTAAAAAAGGGTCAGAGTACAGAGAAGATAGAATATTATTGCAAGGATGTTATCTTAAAAAAATTTTTTTGGCCATACCACTTGTCAAGTGAAATCCTAGTTCTCAAAATAAGGATCAAACCTATGCCCTTGTGTTTGAAACACAGTCCTAACCACTAGAGCACGAGGGAGGTCCATAGGATTTTCTTTTAACTAAATGATTTATTTCACTGCATCTTGTATATTTAGAGATTACATATTTACTTTGGTGAATATCTAGAGGTATGGAAATAAAATGTGGCAGTAAAGAGCCTTCATAATCCACAAACACAATGTCCATCATAAGACAAAAAGTGTGAGTCTCTCTGTCGTGTCCAACTCTTCGTGACCCCATGAACTGTAGTCCTCCAGGCTCTGTCCATGGACTTCTCCAGGCAAGAATGCTGGAGTGGGTAACCATTCTCTTTTCCAGGGGATCTTCCCAACCCAGGGATCGAAACTGGATCTCTTGCATTGGTAAATCCTCAGTATGAAATGTAATACTAACAAGAAAACAGAGAATATGGGCAACTCCCCAGCCTGTTTCATTCTCCTCTCTGGTTGAGTGTTTAAATTTACAGCTAAGAAAGCTGATTAGGTTTACATTCTTGAAAATAAATCATAAAAAAAAAAATTTTTTTTTTTTTTACAAATAAAGAGTAGAAAAATATTTGAAGTGACAGTTTAAATTGGGGTTGTAGCATAAACTCTTTATCTTCCAAAATCTCTTCTTTCTGAAATTCTTCCTTTCATTTATAATCCATTGTTCTTTAGACATATAAACCCTGAGAGAGGGTGTCCTCTGAGTTTGAGAGGAGTATAAATAAGAATAAAACAAAATAGCTTTCTATACCTGCAATATAAGAGATTTCTCCTTAGGGAATGCCTATCTTGAGTTCCTTTTTTAAATTGTTCCTCTCTTATTTTTTTTTTAATTAGAAAATAATTTCTTTATAATATTGTGATGGTTTCTGCCATACCTGAATCCCTGGTGGCTAAGACGGTAAAGAATCTGCCAGCAATGCAGGAGACCCATGTTTGATCTCTCGGTCGGGAAGATGCCCTGGAGAAGGGAATAGCAACCCACTCCAGAATTCTTGCCTGGAGCATTCCATGGACAGAAGAGCCTGGTAGGCTACAGTCCCTGGGTCACAAAGAGTCGGACATGATTGAGAGACTAAGCATACACACCTATATATAAAATTTGACAAATTTTATTATTCTCAGAAGAAGGGTTGATGTGGGATCCACTATTGCTAGAAGTAGAGTCTATGACCCTTTATTAAAAAGAAAGGGACTGTATATGCATTTTTGAATATCTGGTCAATCTGGTGAAATGTTTGATTCGTCGGAGCCCTAGATCAGAGGTGAGGTACTGGGTTAATTAATTACATTTATTAGAAATTCTGTCAAAATGTTGTAAGCAATTTTAGCAGACATGAAATTTTCTACTTGGAAATTTCTATTATATGTTGCTACCAAGTTTTTATGAGGAAAGTACCCTCTCTCACGTAAAGACAACTCTGAGATAAGTGTTGCACAGTCTCGTTCACTGATGTTAGGGAATATTTCTGTGCCAGTTCTATATAATTACTCATGTGGCCACAACTTCTGTAATAGAAACAGCAGAGGCTGTAGGTTTTTATGTCTGACACACATGATGTGTGGACATAAACTAGTGTGATTTTTTTTTTTTTTGCGTATCCTTCTTCTTACAAACTTCATCCCTAGTTTAATCTGGAATAATATTATTTTCAGAATACTGTCTAGTTTATAAATAAAGAATAAAATAAAATTAAAAATAGGCATTCCAACTTGAGGCATTAATTATAATTATAATTATAATATTTGGATAATTATTAGTTTTGTATCTGGGATAATTTCACATTACCATTCTTCTTTAATCTCATCATTTGATCCAGATTAACCTAAACTTTTAGGTTTTATAATGATTGAATAAATAACTTGTAATTTAAAAATATTGGAAAGCATTTTCTTCACATGTAGTTTAAAGCTAAAATTCCTGAATGGTTACGTTCTTACAGGAAAGTAGGAATTAGAGGAATGAGTTTCTTATATGTGAATGAAGTAAAATAAAAACTGAGGAAATTTTAGTCTTTCATTGGCCATAAGCACCTGACCTGTCTCTTGAGAAACCTATGTGCGGGTCAGGAAGCAACAGTTAGAACTGGACATGGAACAACAGACTGGTTCCAAATAGGAAAAAGAGTACGTCAAGCCTGTATATTGTCACCCTGCTTGTTTAACTTCTTGCAGAATAAATCATAAGAAACGCTGGGCAGGAAGAAGCACCAGCTGGAATCAAGATTGCTGGGAGAAATATCAATAACCTTAGATAGGTAGATGACTCCACCCTTATGGCAGAAAGTGAAGAGGAACTAAAAAGCTTCTTGATGAAAGTGAAAGAGGAGAGTGAAAAAGTTGGCTTAAAGCTCAAGATTCAGAAAAGTAAGATCATGGCATCTGGTCCCATCACTTCATGGGAAATAGATGGGGAAACAGTGGAAACAGTGTCAGACTTTATTATTTTGGGTTCCAAAATCACTGCAGATGGTGATTGCAGCCATGAAATTAAAAGATACTTTCTCCTTGGAAGGAAAGTTGTGACCAACCTAGATAGCATATTGAAAAGCAGAGACATTACTTTGCCAACAAATGTCCATCTAGTCAAGGCTATGGTTTTTCCAGTAGTCATGTATGGATTTGAGAATTGGACTGTGAAGACAGCTGAGCACCGAAGAATTGATGCTTTTGAACTATGGTGTTGGAGAAGACTCTTGAGAGTCCCTTGGACTGCAAGGAAATCCAACCAGTCCATTCTAAAGAAGATCAGTCCTGGGTGTTCATTGGAAGGACTGATGCTGAGGCTGAAACTCAATACTTTGGCCACCTCATGCAGAGTTGACTCATTGGAAAAGACCCTGATGCTGGGAGGGATTGGGAGCAGGAGGAGAAGGGGACGACAGAGGATGAGAGGCTAGATGGCATCACCAACTCCATGTGAGTTTGGGTGAACTCTGGGAGTTGGTGATGGACAAGGGAGGCCTGGCGTGCTGCAATTCATGGGGTTGCAAAGCGTTGGACACGACTGAGTGACTGAACTAAACTGAACTGAATCTCCCTTGTTCAGTGTGAAAAGATAAAGAAAAATAATAAACACAATATTTGCACATTTTAAGGGTATATCCACATACCCTTCACAATTTGAACAATACTTATTATTAGTTTGCTCTGCTTATACTAAGTGTTGGCAACATTATAACACTTTTGCAGCCCTATTAGGACCATATTCTTGCCTCCCCTATTTTCTAGATGGAAAATTTGCACACAGAGATGGTAGGGGGCTTCTCCCAGTTTGAACATTTGATAAGGAATCATCATTTCCTTAGACCAAATTACAGCAGGTTTACATTTGTGGTCCATGCTCTAAAACCTACACTCCAGAATCAATGACTTATTAAGGAAAAAAGATACAGTATTTTAAAAATTGAGTTAATAATTTGCTTATATGAAATAGTTATGGTAATAAAAATTCAGTTTATGTTATAATCTAAAATGCAAACAGGCTCTCTATGCTAAATTTTCAAATAAGCAATATATAATTAATGTGTGTAAATAAAGAAAGGCTAATTTTAAGAAAAAAAGTTAAAATTTACTGCCTATACTAGTCTATATGTTATTAGTTTGTTTTAAAACACTGTTTTGAATTATATTCGTTAAATGTTTTTACTTAAGGCAAATAACTATGTGTTATGACAGTGTGATTTTTCTAACTTAATTGACTTCAAAGTAACAGTATTACATGGAGACAGACACATAAATGTTGCCCCAGTTGGAACAGAAGTCTTCAAAGTCTAAATAGATATCAAGCACGTTTAATGAAGACATATAATTTCTACTGATAAATTATGTAGAAAGTGATACATTAAAGAAATTTATTTGTATGTACCAGGCTGTATGGATGTGAGAGTTAGACTGTGAAGAAAGCTGAGTGCCAAAGAATTGATGCTTTTGAACTGTGGTGTTGGAGAAGGCTCTTGAGAGTCCCTTGGACTGCAAGGATATCCAACCAGTCCATTCTAAAGGAGATCAGTCCTGGCTGTTCATTGGAAGGATTGATGCTGAGGCTGAAACTCCAGTACTTTGGCCACCTCATGTGAAGAGTTGACTCATTGGAAAAGACTCTGATGCTGGGAGGGATTGGGAGCAGGAGGAGAAGGGGACGACAGAGGATGAGACGGCTGGATGGCATCACCAACTAGATGGACATGAGTTTGAGTGCTGAGATTCATGGGGTCAGCCGGGCGTGCTGAGATTCATGGGGTCAGACACGACTGAGTTACTGAACTGAACTGAACTGAACTGAGGCTGTGTAGTACAGGCAAATATTTGGATCAAATTTTTTTCAAAACTTAATAATTGTAAGGTTTGTAATTTTAAAGAAAATCCTTTATTAATTAACTAATTGAAACTGAGACAATGCTAATGCAGTGTTAAAAATCTGACTTTACTTCTAAAATTTTTTAAGATAAAACTGATTTTACATTGAGACAAGTGACTTTGTGCAAAGATTTTAATCATGTTTCTTTTTTTTTTTTGAAAAAAAAATACTAGAAAACACAAGAAGAAGTTGATTTTTAAAAAGCAGCATGTGATTTACAGCAAATATGCTGCTGCTGCTGCTGCTAAGTTGCTTCAGTCATGACCGACTCTGTGAGACCCCATAGACGGCAGCCCACCAGGCTCCCCCATCCCTGGGATTCTCCAGGCAAGAACACTGGAGCGGGTTGCCATTTCCTTCTCCAATGCATGAAAGTAAAAAGTGAAAGTGAAGTCGCTCAATCTTGTCCGACTCCTAGAGACCCCATGGACTGCAGCCCACCAGGCCCATCCGTCCATGGGATTTTCCAGGCAAGAGTATTGGAGTGGGTTGCCACTGCCTTCTCCGACAGCAAATATAGTCTTTGTACATTAAATAAGCATGTACAATACATAAGACTATTTATTTCACATGATTATATACATACCCAAGGATGCTCTTAAAATATATTAAATAAGTATTACTTGGGGGAAGTGGTAGTGATTCTGTGAAAAACTGAAGATATGGGTAAAATATTTAAAAATGTAAAAGGCTTGACACTGATGATTCACACCATGAACTGAAGAATGTGATTAACTCAGCAATCTGCACCTGAGGTCTAGAAGGGGCAAACAAGTATATGATTTTATGTGTTTGGATACAGAAAAATATTCTGTTGGGCTTTCCTGATGGCTGGTCAGTTAAGATTCTGCCTGCCAAGCAGGAGATGTGGTTTACTCCTTATCTTTACATGATCCTTGGGTTAACACACACATAGACACAGATACACACACTAGATGGAAACATGTATGTATGTGTGTTCAGTCTCTAAGTCTGTCTGTCTGCTGCTGCTGCTGAGTTGCTTCAGTCGTATCCGACTCTGTGCCACCCCATAGATGGCAGCCCACCAGGCTCCCCCGTCCCTGGGATTCTCCAGGCAAGAACACTGGAGTGGGTCGCCATTGCCTTCTCCATTGCATGAAAGTGAAAAGTGAAAGTGAAGTCGCTCAGTCATGCCCGACTCTTAGTGACCCCATGGACTGCAGCCTACGAGGCTCCTCTGTCCATGGGATTTTCCAGGCAAGAGTACTGGAGTGGAGGGCCATTGCCTTCTCCAAAGTCATGTCTAAACAGATATAAAGAAAACATGAGGAAAAAAGTGCATTTTGTCAAGGAGGTGGCGATGGATATGGCAAAGTTTTCAAAGATGGTATGCCAAATGACCTAAGTCTGGGGAGCAATGTCTAAGTGCAAGAAAAAAAAAAAAAGTTGGTGGTGGCCTTGCAATTTGATAAATAGTAATAACATTAAATAATGTTTAGAGAACGTATTTTCAATAAAACAATTTATCTGATGTTGTAAAGATTCTGCCTGCCAAGCAGGAGATGTGAGTTCCATCCCTGGATCTGAAAGATTCTCCTGGGGTAAGAAAAGGCAACCCACTCCAGTATTCCTGCGTGGAAAATTCCATGGACAGAGGAGCCTGGTGGACTACAGTTGCAAAAGGACTTCATCCTGTGTGCTTTATACCATAAAGAATCAAATACAGGGAATTTCAGCCTGAGAGCCCTTTTGTTGTTACTGTTTTAGTCATTAAGTTGTGTCCAGCTCTTTCACAACCCTGTGGACTGTAGTGCACCAGGCTCCCCTGTCCATGGAATTTTCCACACTTAGACATTGCTCCCCAGACTTAGGTCATTTGGCATACCATCTTTGAAAACTTTGCCATATCCGTCACCATCTTCTTGACACAATGCACCTCTTTTTTCCCTCATGTTTTCTTTACATCTATTCAGAAATGTGCCAATACATTTTTTTAAAATCACAAGTGTGTCACTATCATGCATAGAAATTCAGTATCACTTACTATAACCATAACCATACAAATAAATATGTTGAAAATAAGATAAAATTGATACATTTTTAAAGTTTTTAAATACAAACTAAAATGTTAAAAATCATCATACTGTAAATAAGTCCTTCAATGAGATGAAAGGGACTGTTCAGAATCAGTAAGCAGGGAAATAAGGAAAACACTGCAGAATTGGAGATGAATATAACCTTCTTTACTAATAAATAGTTGTATTTCAGTTTTGATTTTAAACAAAAACCTGAGAAATTCTAATACAAATGTAAATGTAATCAAAATAATTAAAATAAAATTGTTCCTCCTTCTCTGATATGGCTGGAAACTTAAAATTGATGCCTTGAGAAATCATGTACTTATATGGCTCTGATTTTGAGAAGGCAACTGAGTTGTCAAAACTCCTTTTCTTTTCTGAATATACCAATAGTTTAAAAAACTATTTTATGCTTTTATGGTTTAAAAAAAAACAGACTTAAAGGATCCTATAACTCATCTAAAGTCACATATCTACTTAATGTATAATACTAGGACTCAGTTCTACAGCCAATATCTGAGCTAAGAATATCTGCTGCCCCAGTGGTTACTAAATGGAACATAGCCAGTCTGGCTTTAATGTCTCCTCAGAACGTCTAGTTAGTGGGTGGAAACACTTGTCTAGCTGAAAACCAGGCAGTCTTTATGATAGATCTCTGGGTAGGAAAGCTTGCCTCTAGTGCCACTTCCCTGGGTTCTCCTTCCCTGCTTGCTGAACCCTGCACTGCTGAATCCTTGCGTGTTTAGCCCTGATCTGTCAAACGCAAAATGCAAAGTGTAGATTATACTGGCCTTCCCAGGTGGCGCTAGTGGTAAAGAATTTGCCTGACAGTGTAGAGAGATGTAAGAAACACAGTTTCAATCCCAGGGTCCAGAAGATCCCCTGGAGAAGGGCATGGCAACCCTCTCAAGGATTCTTGTCTGCAGAAAACCATGGACAGAGGAGCTTGCAGACTACAGTCCATTGGGGTGCACAGAGTCAGACATGACTGAAGCAATTTAGCACCCATCTGCCTAGATTATACTACAAATGGCTGGAGCCAGGAATAAGAAAACATGATCTAAGGTACAGCTCTTGATTTGCTTCACTCCTTCCAAGTCACCTGGGAACGATAGTTTTTAGGTGGAAAGTAGTAGCTATTTCTAAATGTTTAGACTTTTTGTTCTTTTCCATTTTTTTTTTTACACATTGTTTTTACATCTTACTTTTAGTTTTTCTCTGTCTGAAATTTGCACACATTTTTAAGATTTTTGTATTCAAATTTGCCTTTAGTTTTGATTCAGTATTTATTTATGATGAATGTGTTGTGTGTGTGTTCACAATGTTTAGAAAGATATTTCTATGCCAACTTCCAAGAGGATTATGGCTTTTTGCCTCTTGGCCATTTTAAATATATTTACATTTTACTCTGTTATAATAATGACTTTTTTCTCTTTTTACATATATATATATGTGTATATATATATATATATGTCATATCGTCTGCTTTTATAAATTAAACTATTACCATCCTATGATGTAAAAAGCTGATGCTTGTCATCTCTTTAAAAAATTTCAAGCACAAATTTGGGCTGCTTACCTACTCTTTACAAACTATTATTTTAGACTATTAACTAATGGGTGTAGATCTAATACTAATTGTTAGCTTGGATTTTTCATTTTCAAAAGGATTTCATAAATTTTGAAATTCTTTACCAATTAAATCTTTCATAGTAAAATAAAAAAGAATGAAATACCTTGGAATAAATTTAAGAAAGTAAGTTCAATATTTGCACACCAAAAACTTCAATACATTGTTGAGTGATATCATAGAAGATTTAAGCAGAAGAAGAGACGATGCATTTTATGAATTAGAACACTCAGTAATTGTAAAATAATTCTTTTCAAATTGACTTCTAGATTTAATACAATCCCTATCAAAATCCCAGCAAGCCCTTTTACAGAAATTAAGAAGTTAATCCTAAAACTTATTTAGAAATGCAAAATACCTAAAATAGAGAAAACATCCAATAAAAACAGAGGACTACATTTCCTGGTTTTAAAATGTTATATCAAGCTACAATTATAAAGACAGTATTGTACTAAGACAGTAATGGGCTTCAGACCAATGGGACACAATTGAGATCCCTAAAATAAGCCTTTACATTGAAGACTGGATGATATTTTACAAAGATACCAAGTTGACCACAGGAAAAGACAGCCTTATCAACAAATGATGCTGCTACAGTTGGATGTATACAAACAAAATGTGAAATTACACTCTTAAAGTATCTACAAAGATTAAGTTATAATGCGTCATAGACATAAATGTAAAAACCAAAAATTTTCAACTTCTAGAATAAAACTTTTGGAGATCTTCATGATCTTGGGTCAGGCAGAGTTCTTAGATATAACATCAAAATATGTGAATGATTATGCATAAAAGAGGAAAAAATGATCATCTCTACTTCCCTGGTGGCTCTGCCTGCAATGAGGGAGACCTGGGTTCAACCCCTGATTTGGGAAGATCCCCTGGAGAAGGCAATGGCAACACACTTCAGTATTCTTGCTTAGAAAATCCCATGGACAGAGGAGCCTGGCAGGCTGCAGTACATGAGGTCGCAAAGAGTTGTACACCACTGAGCAACTAACAGTTTCACTTCTATGTAATCAAAGTTAAAAACCTATATGCTTCAAAGATAATATGTAAAAGTGAAAGACAAACTATAAGCTTGGAGAATATATTTTCAAATCAGTATATCTAACGAAAGACTTCTTTGTAGAAGATATAAGGAACTCATAAAACTTCACAACCAGAGGAGTGCCTGCTCAGTCACTTCAGTCGTGCCTGACTCTTTGCAACCGAATGGACTGTAGTCCCCCAGGCTCCTTTGTCTCTGAGATTCTCCAGACAAGAATACTGGAGCGGGTTGCCATGCCCTCCTCCAGGAGATCTTCCTGACCCAGGGATCAAACTTGGGTCTCCTGCATTGCAGGCAGATTCTTTACTGTCTGAACAACCAGGGAAGCTCCGTATAAAATTATCTAGCCACTTAGGAAAATAATCTGCCTGTTCCTTCAAAGAGTAAATGGAGTAACCATTTGATCTAGTAATTCTACTCTTAGATATATACACAAGAGAAATAAACACTCATGTCCACATTAAGACTTGCATATGAACATCCATAGCATTATTATTTGTTATAGCCAAAAAACGGAAACAACTTAAATATCCATCAAAAGACACATGGAAACATATGGTATATCCATACAATTTCATGCTGTATTAGGCCTGGAGAATTCTATGGACTGTATAGGGTCACAAAAAGTCAGACACCACTGAGAGGTTTTCACTTCATTAGGATAACAGTATTCATATAAACCAATAGAACAAAGCCGAGAGTCCAAAATTAGTTATTCCATTAAAAAATTTGGGGAGTATACAAAGAGGTGTCACTTCACACTGGTCAGAATGGCCATCATCAAGAAACCTACAAACAATAAATGCTAGAGAGGATGTGGAGAAAAGGGAATCCTCTCATACTGCTAGTGGGGATGTAAACTGGTATAGCCACTGTAGAGAACAATATAGTGAGTAGTAGTGAAGTTGTTCAGTCGTGTCCGACTCTTTGCCACCCCATGGACCGTAGCATACCAGGTTCCTCCATCCATGGGATTTTCCAGGCAAGAATACTGGAGTGGGTTGCCATTTCCTTCTCCAGGAGATCTTCCCGACCCAGGGATTGAACCCAGGTCTCCCTCATTGTAGGCAGACGCTTTACCATCTGAGCCACCAGGGACGAGAACAGTTTAGAGGTACCTTAAAAAACTAAAAATAGTTACCACATAATCCAGCAATCCCACTCATGGGCATATATCTGGAGAAAACCAGAAGTATAAAAAATAAATGCACCCTAATGTTCACTTAAGCAGTATTGACAGTAACCAGGACACAGAAGCAACCTAAATGTCCATCAACAGTTATGACATTTTTGATTGGTTAATGTTTTACAAATGTGTGAAGGTGATTCCATGACAAAAGATAGATTTTTCAACAAATAGTGCCTCTTTGTCTCCAGTAATTTTTTGCCTTTAAGTACAATTTATCTGACATTAGTTTTGCTTACTTTTGATCAATATTTGCATTATACAATTTTCAATCTTTACTTTCTAACTACTCATATTATATTTGAATTGAATTCTTTATAAACAAAATATAGTTGGGTCATAAATTTTATCTGCTATTTCAGTATCTGTCTATTAATTGTTATATTTGGATTTAAATTTAATGTAATTACTGATGTATTTGGGTTATTTTTTTTATTGTGATAAAATAATCATATAAAATTTATCATTTGAACCATTTTAAGGTATATAAATCAGCTCCATTTAGTAAATCCACAATGTTGTGCAGCCATCATGACTATAAATTCCAGAACATTTTTATCACCTCAAAAGGAAAACCCATACCCTTTGGGGAATTATTCACCATCATCCTATTGCATGGCTCCTGTGTGGTGTGGCATGCATGCTCAGTCATGTCTGACTCTTCTGCCAACCACTAATTTGCTTTCTTATCTTTGCATTTTCCTATTTTGGATATTTAATATAAATGGAACCATAGTATATGTGAAAGTTTTGCCTGATTTCTTTCAATTAGTATAATGTTTTTAAGGTTTATTCATGTTTTAGCATGTGTCAATACTTCATTCTTTCTTATGGTTGAATATTTTGTTTTATTAATATGCCACAATCTGTTTCTCTGCTCATTAGCTAAAGGATATTTGGGTTGTGTCTACCTTTTTTGCTATTACAAATACTGCTCCTATAAACTGGAGAAGGAAATGGCAACCCACTCCAGTGTTCTTGCCTGGAGAATGCCAGGGACGGGGGAGCCTCGTGGGCTGTCATCTATGGGGTTGCACAGAGTCAGACATGACTGAAGCGACTTAGCAGCCCCTTCTAGAAGCTCCTATAAACATTTGTGTGGAAGCTTTTGTTTGAGCATTTGTTTTCATTTCTCAACTCTCCATTAGGCCTTTTCTGACACCACCCAAAAACAGCAGAGAAGAGATTGGGGGTGGCAGTCCAGCTCCTTATATGACCTCCACTAATGCCTTGGGGAGAATTGGGGGCTTCATAATCACCTACTGCTGCTGCTGCTGCTGCCGCTAAGGCTGGACTGCTCCAGTGCTCTTGCCTGGAGAATCCTGGAGAATCCCAGGAACAGGGGAGCCTGGTGGCCTGCCGTCTATGGGGTCGCACAGGGTCGGACACGACTGAAGCGCCTTAGCGGCAGCAGCAGCAGCAGCATAAAGATTAGGAGAAGGCAGTGGCACCCCACTCCAGAACTCTTGCCTGGAAAATCCCATGGATAGAGGAGCCTGGTGGGCCGCAATTCATGGGGTCACTAAGAGTCGGACATGACTGAGCGACTTCACTTTCACTTTTCACTTTCATGCATTGGAGAAGGAAATGGCAGCCCACTCCTGTGTTCTTGCCTGGAGAATCTCAGGGACAGGGGAGCCTGGTGGGCTGCCATATATGGGGTCTCACAGAGTCGGACATGACTGAAGCAACTTAGCAGCAGCAGCATAAAGATTGGGATGGTCCCCTACAGCCTTCCCTGAGTGAAATTTTGGGGTTGCCACTTGCCCTTTGCTGTCCTGGGTGAGAATGGGCCACAATTTTGTTCTTTCTTTGTTTTCCTGTGGCAAGAACAGAGTAATCATTGTTTGAATGTTTTCTGTCTTGCTGGCCTGCCCCTTTGCTATTTCTTTGGTTAGAGAAAGCAGGCTTTTATTGCATTTTTTTTTTTTTTCTGCATCGTTAACAGTTTCAAATTGGGAACCCAAATCTAGAATATACAGGGCAGGGACTTCCCTGGCGGTCCGTGGTTAAGACTCTGCTCTTTCAATGCAGGGGGTGCAGGTTCAATCCCTGGTAGGGGAACTAGGATCCCACATGCCATGTGCTGTAACCAAAAATTTATTTAATTAATTTTAAAAATTAAAAAGAAAGAAAAAGTATAAAGAAAAAAAGAATATACAGGGCAGAAAGAAAATTCACAAAACTCACCATCATGGTATTCAATGTGTCCTAAAGTTCGTAGCTGGTCTGCTTTCTTCACTCCATCTTTCAGTGTCTTATTTTTGTCTTGTATACAATATCCAAGGTTTTTAGTCATACTTAGTAATAGAAATGAAAGTATGTCTTTTCCATTTTTCTGGAAGTAGTAGTCCCTGATTTACTTTTATCACTAGATAACAATTACTTTCTAGAAGTCTGAACTACTCTACACCCTCAGAAGTTGTCTTTCAGCTTGAAACTCTTTTATCCCTTCAGGATAGATAAGATACTTACTCATCTGACAGATCATCTCTGAACAAATTTGGATGTGAGACTACAGAGCAAATCATGTAAAAATATACTGGTAACATTTATAGCATGATATTGGTTTGTGGGCCAGGCATTCTATCCATAAGAATTATGGCTTAAACCTCATAAGAGCACATTTTCAACATAGAGAGGGAACAATGAAATTATCCAGGTAAACATAGCTGTATTAAATGTGAGCACTTTACCTCAGGAAGCACTCACACAGAACAGGAATTGTAACATGGGATCTGAACCCAAGAAGCAGCACTTCTGTCTCTGAGGGTTAGACAAGAGCTCTCTGAATCCCTAATTTTCAAGACAGGATTTTTCAGGATAAGACTAAGCCTCCTGGGTTGTCAACTTGCCCAGTTATGAAAGTGAAAGTGTTAGTTGCTCAGATGTGTCCAATTCTTTGTAACACTATGGACTGTAGCCTGCCAGGCTCCTGTGTCCATGGGATTCTCCAGGCAAGAACACTGGAGTGCGTTGCCATTCTAAGGGATCTTGTCAACCCAGGGATCAAACCGGGTCTCCAGCACTGAAGGAAAAAAAAAAAGAGAGAGAGTGAGAGAGACAGATTCTGGTTGAATTTCTAAATCAAAGATTTCCACCTAACCAATCAGCACTGTCAAATATACCTTATTAGCCTACAGCAGCTATTGTAACTTAAATATTGGATTTGAATGTAAAATGTCTGGTTTTTCTGCAGTTGCCAAAAATAGACCATTTAATGAGGTTATTCTTCCTCATTGCAAAGGAACTTGTATAGCTAAAAAGGGAAAAATCCTTCTGCATGAATTGGTGAATTTGGATAATTCTATTATGAATTTTCTTATTTTGTATTAATCCAAATAGTAACTTTGCTTGCTCTTCAATATGAAGTGAATGAAAATAGATTGCCAATATAATTATGTGATTATCTTTAATACTAAAATAAGCATCATTGTATGCTTATATCATTAATAATTTTATCAGGTATTAAAAGTCTGTATGAAATGTCTTATAAATAAATAATAAGTATATGCAGTAATTAACTGTTAATTTGAATAATAACACCTGAACATGCTTTCATGCCTTTTAATTTTGAGTGATCTAAGTTTTAAGTACCCATCAAACCTTGATGTGATTTGAGAATTTTAACAATTAATCATCCATACTGATAGTTTAAAAAATTAGAGTAAATGTTTTTGTTCTATAATCTTACTTTTTAACTAAATAAAAGTTGCTGCATCAAGTTTTAGCATCATTTTAAAATATGTCCTTGTAGAAGTTGCTATAAATGTCGACATTTTCAGCAGCATAAATTTATAGTGATACTGAATTTTTATGGCACTATAAAAGTCCCTACTCTTGATGACATCTACAGCTGCATTTTACAGAAATATTAGAATTTGTGTCTTAGACATGTGGTTTATCCTATCTGGTTTTTCAAAGAAAGGAAACTGGGGTAACAAATATTTCTGATATTCCCAAAAAGGTTAAATATATGTCATAGAAATTTAAAGATTTGTTTTCATTCTTTTCATATCTGGCAGTTATAGAATCTCTGTTACTTTTTTATCAAACTAGTTGAAGAAGAATAAAGAGAGGTTTAGCTGGGAATTGGATGAATGTATTAATGGAAGAAAAAGCAGATTTTTATTAGGAGAAATGGATGACAGAAATAAGATCATTATCATTTAAGCATCCATAGAGTTCCAGGGCTGTTGTCTTAATCTGCTTAACTATTAAGACTGTTGAGGACTTCCCTGGTGGCTCAGTGGGTGGGAGTCTGTGTCTCAATTTCTGGTCTGGAAAGATTCCACATGATGCGGGGCAACTAATCCTGTGCACCACAACTTCTGAGCCAGTGCTCTAGCCACAATTTCTGAGCCCTCAAGCCAACTACTGAGCCCATGTGCTGCAACTACTGAAGCCCATGCACCCAGAGCCTGTGCTCTGCAAGAAAAGTAGCCCTGCAAATGAGAAGCCTGTGAACGGCAACGAAGAGTAGCTTCTGCTTACCACACTAGAGAAAGCCCGTGTGCAGTGATGAAGACCCAGTACAACCAAAAAATTTTTGAAAAATAAAATAGATAAAATAAATGCTTAAAAAAAAGACTGTTGAGCTAAAACATTTAGAAAAAATGATAAATTTTATACATGAACCAATTTTTAAAGTTTATTGGAAGTTGAAAAAAAAACAATATTTGTATATAACTAAAACATTTACCAGTTTCTGTCCAGGATACATTATATTTAATAACTTTCAAATTTTCTTACAATTAAATCTAATCAAATGTTGGCTGCTGGTTCTTGAAAAAATGGCTGGAAGTGTGTCAAACAAAAATTTCCAAAAGTTGTGCGTTTTATGAACTGACCAAGGAAAACAGAAAAAAAAAAAAAAAATTGTGAGTAAGGAATAAAACTCTCTGGTGGCTCAGATGGTAAAGCGTCTGCCTGCAATGTGGGAGACCCAGGTTCGATCCCTGGGTCAGGAAGATCCCCTGGAGAAGGAAATGGCAACCCACTCCAGTACTCTTGCCTGGAAAATTCCATGGATGGAAGAGCCTGGTGGGCTACAGTCCATGAGATTGCAAAGAGTTGGACATGACTGAGAAACTTCCCAATGACACTGAAGGAATAAAACAACTTTTGTCAGCTTGTTTATTATGCATGCTTACAGGCTCAGTTGCTAAGTCATGTGTGACTCTTTGGGACCTTATGGGCTGTAGCCCACCAGGTTTCTCTGTTCACGTAATTTCCCAGGCAAGAATACTGGAACAGGTTGCCATTTCCTTCTCCAAGGAATCTTCCTGACCCAGGGATCAAACCCCTATCTCCTGCAGCTCCTGTATTGGCAGGTGGAATTTTTACCACTGAGCCACCTGGGGAAAGGAAAAGTAACCTTACATATGAAATATTTAAGTGTCAAGAAATCTTATTTTAATATAGCATCTGCCCCATCTCACTTTTTTTTTTTTTAACTTCATTTGCTTTTGCTTTTTGTGCCATATATTTCAGGGCCATATGTTTTTGTTTCTTCTAGGATATGTTTTTGCTCTGTGCCACCTCCTCTTCTGGTTTGGGAACAATCTGTTCTTTTTCAGTTAAGGATCATCTCAGTGTGGCAAGGAGAGCTCATGTATGGGTTGAGTTGACTACAAACTCTGTAAGTCCTGCACTGCCTCTTGGGGGCTTTGTTCTCCTGGACGTGCTCAATGATCAGAGAATCTACATTTAAGCCCTTAAATTCAGCATTGCTCTCTGCATTTTTGAGCATGTGCAGTAAAAATTCAACACTTTTTTTGGACCATTGACCCTGCATTCAGCCCCACTGTCTGGCCTGTGAACACCTACCAGCTCCACCAATGAAACAACAGAATGGCACACATTGCTTCCTTAAAGTGACATCCTTCAAATACATGGCTTCCCTGGTGGCTCAGTCGGTAAAGAATCTGCCTGCAACATGGGAGATTGCCTGCAATGCAGGAGACCTGGGTTCAATCCCTGGGTGGGGAAGATCCCCTAGAGAAAGAAATGGCAACCCACTCGGATATTCTTGGCTGGAGAATTCCATAGACAGGGGAGACTGGCAGGCTATAGTCCATGGAGTCGCAAGAGTTCAATATGACTTAGCAACTAAACTACGAACAACTACTACTTCAGATACTTCATGGCTTTTGGGATACGCATATCCTTAATGGTCAGGACACGAGATGCCAGTCCAGATTCAATGCACGATACTGGATGCTTGGGGCTAGTGCACTGGGACGACCCAGAGGGATGGTATGGGGAAGGAGGAGGGAGGAGGGTTCAGGATGGGGAGCACATGTATACCTGTGATGGATTCATTTTGATATTTGCAAAACTAATACAATTATGTAAAGTTTAAAAATAAAATAAAATTTTAAAAATAAATAAATAAAATGAACACTAAGATGTGAACTCTTGATATGCATCATTTTGTGGGGTTTTCTGGGTTAAGTGAATAATGAACCATTTTTAGAGGTCATCTCAGGCTGCTTACCAAAAAAGCCATCTTACTATTATCATGACACTGTTCTTAAAATCTCCCAAACTTTGAGGACTATGTTTACTCTCCAATTACAATTGCACAGGTTTGGGTAATGCTTGGTATGTATATAATATATACACATATAGTATATCATATAATTCTATTTGCTATATATATATATATATGTAATAGATGGTGCTATGAGTAAGATTTAGAGTTTGGTGATTAAAGATATTATGTGAAGACAAGTAATGAATAATAGTTTAATTTCATTTAAAATAAAATAAAAAGTGTCTGAGGCCATTAGGTTAATGGTAGTATTGGTTTACACTATAATTTCTACTACAATAAATTATATAATATTAACCCTTGGAAAATACGTGATAATTTAAGATCTGTTTCATCTGTTGGATCATGGAAATGGCAAGAGAGTTCCAGGAAAACTTCTACTTCTGCTTTATTGACCATGCCAAAGCTTTTGACTGTGTGAGTGAGTGAGTGAAAGTCTCTCAGTTGTGTCTCACTCTTTGCAACCCCATGGACTACAGAGTCCGTGGAATTCTCCAGTCCAGAATACTGGAGTTGGTAGCCTCTCCCTTCTCCAGGTCTTCTCAACCCAGAGATAAAACCCAGGTCTCCGGCATTGCAGGCAGATTCTTTACCAGCCGAGCCATGAAGGAAGCCTAATTGTTGACGGTGTGGATCACATTAAACTGTGGAAAATTCTTAAAGAGATGACCACCTTACCTGCTTCCTGAGACATCTGTATGCAGGTTAAGAAGAGGCAATTAGAACTGGACATGGAGCAACTGGTTCCAAATTGGGAAAGGAGTATGTCAAGGCTGTATATTGTCACCCTGCTTATTTAATTTATGTGCAGAGTACATCATGCAAAATGCCGGGCTGGATGAAACACAAGCAGGAATCAAGTTTGCAGAGAGAAATATCAATACTTTAGATATTCAGATGACACCATGCTCATGGCAGAAAGAGAAGAGAAATTGAAGAGCCTGTTGATGAAAGTGAAAGAGAAGAGTGAAAAAGTTGGCTTGAAACTCAACATTCAAAAAGCTAAGATCATGGCATCTGGTCCCATCACTTCATAGCAAATAGATGTGGAAATAATGGAAACAGTGACAGACTTTATTTTCATGGGCTCCAAAATCACTATGGATGGTGACTGTATCCATGAAATTAAAAGATGCTTGCTCCTTGGAAGAAAAACTATGACAAACCTAAACACCCTATTAAAAAGAAGAGACATTACCTTGCTGACAATGGACCATCTAGTCAAAACTATTGTTTTGGAGCCCCCCAAAATAAAATCTCTCACTGTTTTCACTGTTTTCCCATCTATTTGCCATGAAGTGATGGGACCGGATGCCATGATCTTAGTTTTCTGAATGTTGACTTTTAAGCCAATTTTTTCACGCTCCTCTTTCACTTTCATCAAGATGCTATTTAGTTCTTCTTCACTTTCTGCCATAAGGGTGGTGTCATTTGCATATCTGAGGTTACTGATATTTCTCCCGGCAATCTTGATTCCAGTTTGTGCATTTCTCATGATGTACTCTGCATATGAGTTAAATAAGCAGGGTAACAATATACAGCCTTAATGTACTCCTTTCCCAATTTGGAACCAGTCTGTCATTCCATGTCCAGTTCTAATTGTTGCATCCTGACCTGCATACAGATTTCTCAAGAGGCAGGTCAGGTGGTCTGGTATCCCCATCTCTTTCAGAATTTTCCAGAATTTGTTGTGGTCCACACAGTCAAAGGCTTTGGTATAGTCAATAAAGCAGAAATAGATATTTTTCTGGAACTCTCTTGCTTTTTCAATGATCCAGTGGATGTTGGCAATTTGATCTCTGGTTCCTTTGCCTTTTCTAAATCCAGCTTGAACATCTGGAAGTTCATGTTTCATATACTGTTGATATAGCCTAATCTGATGGTCTGCAGTCTGCATTAACATGAGTGTAGTATTTTAGATAGCTTTTCCCCTGATATTAGTTTCTGTTGCTGCTGTAGCAAGTTACCATGAGGTTAGTGGCTTAACACAATACAATTTCATTATATCATTGTTCTATTGGTCAAAAATCCAGGTGTACTATGGCTCAGGGCTTCCCATGTGGCACTAGTGGTAAACAACCCATCTGCCAATGCAGGAGACATAAGAATTTGACTGGTGGGTCTGGAAGATATGCTGAAGAAGGGAATTTCTACCCACTCCAGTATTCTTGACTGGAGAATCCCATGGATACAGGAGTCTGGTGAGCTATAGTCCATGAGGTCACAAAGAGTAGGTCACAACTAAGTGACTAACACTACTCCACTATATACAACTGAATCAATTTGCTGTACACCTGAAGGTGTACAACGTTTTAAATCAAATATATTCCAATATAAAATAAAATTTTTAAAAAGAAGAAAAAAACTTGGTCTAGTGCATTTGGGAGATAAAGAGGAGTAGGTACCTATAAGAACTGCAGAGTTTGTGGCTTTGATAATCATTATTGATTCATTGAAGAGAAAAAATGACAGACTCAGATCTACTAATTAACAATTTAAATAAAAATGTCAGTGTCAAAGGGTTTCCATGGCACAATATAAAGAGACCTTTATTTCCCAGAGCAGAAAAACAGACTTGGGTGATGATTAAGCCCTTAATTTAATTATGAGTGCTAAATTGATAGAAGACTAAATTCTCATTCTCAGTGTGTTAGTTTCTACTGTAAAATAATGTGAATAAGCTATGCTGCTGCTGCTGCTAAGTCTCTTCAGTCGTGTCCGACTCTGTGTGACCCATGGACTGCAGCCTACCAGGCTTTTCCGTCCATGGGATTCTCCAGGCAAGAACACTGGAGTGGGCTGCCAAGTATACATATATCACATATATCCCCTCTCTCTTGAGCCTCCCTCCCACTCATCCCTCCCCTCCTCATCCCACCCATCTAGGTCATCACAGAGCACTGAGCTCAGCTCCTTGTGCTATGCAACAGCTTCCCACTAGCTGTCTATTTTATATATGGTACTGTACAGAGGAGCCTGGTGTGCTGCAGTCTAAGTTGGATATGACTTAGTGACTGAACAGCAACAAAGTGTACATATGTTAATCCTACTATCCCTGTTCATCCCACCCTCCCCTTTAGCTCTGTCTTCACATGTCTGTTCTCTACATCTGCATCTCTATTCCTGCCTTGCTCATAGGTTCATCTATACCATTTTTCTAGATTCCATATATATGTGCTGCTGCTGCTGCTAAGTCGCTTCAGTCATGTCTGACTCTGTGCGACCCCAGAGATGACAGCTCACAAGGCTCCCCCGTCCCTGAGATTCTCCAGGCAAGCACACTGGAGTGGGTTGCCATTGCCTTCTCCAATGCATGAAAGTGAAAAGTGAAAGTGAAGTCTCTCAGTCGTGTCCAACTCCTAGCGACCCCATGAACTGCAGCCCACCAGGCTCCTCTGTCCATGGGATTTTCCAGGCAAGAGTACTGGAGTGGGGTGCCATTGCCTTCTCCATAGATGTGCTAATATATGATATTTGTTATCAACATAAATCTTAGTCAAACTTCAACCTCCAAGCTCTCATAGTATCTCCATTTGAGAAAATTTCTAATTCCCTCTCTCCACCTTCACATTTACTCTCTCTATTCTCCTAACCCCAGCTGCCTTTTTCCATGATTCATCTGTGCACCAAAAGTGAAAATCAAAGCTCATTGATCTGGATACAGTTGTCTGGGGTTAGGCAGATCTTGTTGATTCTGTTTATATTTGAATGTTCACTTAGATTTCAGTGACCTATAGGAAACTTCTAAGCTTCTATGACTGATAGTTTTCTCATCATAGAAATACAGGTTAGAACATATTCACCTCATAGGAACATTATTGATATAAAGACTCCATGAAGTAATGAAGATCAACTAGTTTGCACTGATGCATAGAAATTGTACAATTTAGCTATTATTAATGTGGTTTGGGGCTTCCCAGGTGGAATTAGTAGTAAAGAACACACCTGCCAATTCAGGAGATATAAAACTGCTGGTTTGATCCCTAGCTTGCGAAGATCCCTTGGAGGAGGGCATGCCAAGCCACTCTAGTATTCTTGCCCGGGGAATCCCATGGACAGAGGAGCCTGGAGGGCTACAGTCCAGGGAGTTGCAGAGATGAACCCAACTGAAGCGACTGAGAAAGCACTCACCACTCACGCAGGTATTTAGTAAAGCTACTTTACTTGACATATGTTTTAGCAATATGTATGAAAGTGAGGGAAATCAATCCTTCAATCCTAAAGGAAATCAGTGCTGAATATTCATTGAAAGGACGGATGCTGAAGCTACATACTTTGGCCACCTGATGGAAAGAACTGACTCATTGGAAAAGACCCTGATGCAGCAAAAGATTGAAGGCGGGAGGAGAAGGGGACGACAGAGGATGAGTTGGTTGGATGGAATCCTTGACTTGATGAACATGAATTTGAGAAAGCTCCAGGAGTTGGTGATGGACAGGGAAGCCTGGTGTGCTGCAGTCCGTGAGGTCACAAAGAGACAAAGTTGAGTGACTGAACTGAACTGATGACAGTGAAAATCACTCAGTCGTGTCCAGCTCTTTGTGACACCATGGACTATACAGTCCATGGAATTCTCTAGGCAAGAATACTGGAGTGGGTAGCCTTTCCCTTCTCCAGGGGATCTTCCCAACACAGGGATTGAACCCAGTTCTCTCACATTGCAGGCGGATTCTTTACCAACTGAACCACCAGGAAAGCCCAGCAATATGTATGGCTGAGGTCAAATTCATGGAAGTTACACTGAGAAAGGGTGACTGCAGAGTCAAAAACCTCTGCTGAACAAAGTAGAAACAAAATGAAAACAAAATCTCTGCTCATACAGAAATGATGGATATTGTACATTATTTCAGATGCATAGAATCACGGCATTGATATATATATGCCATTAAGAAGTACAAGAAGTATAAGGACACAATATTAATTAAATTATAATGCAAAAGAGCATGAAACTTTTGAATTTTTTCTGTAATTTTAAAAGCTTGCTAATTATTAGCATATATTTTCCAAAACTGAAGAAACCGAAAAAAAGTTTAATTTTTGAATGATAAGTCTGCTTCCAAATACTCATTAACAGGAGTGAAAAAAAATAGGAAATTATTTTCAGTTTTATTAAGTGGGAAGAAGAATGTCTTCTAATTGTAATATAAAAGAAATGTATGACTTAAGTATCTGAACATTAAGCTAATGAAAAGAAGAGACTCGAAGTGATGGAGCTTAGCATGAGAGTGTATCAAACTGAGTCTTTTCTGAAAGGCCCTCATTCTAAATTCTTGCTTTTTTCGTATCTCCTGAGTCTTGCAGGGTCATCCTCTCTCAAACACACCTGCAAATTGCCTAGTTGGTCCTCTGCTGCCACATTTCTCCTGATCTTTAATAAATTTTGATAAAGTAGAGACATCACCTGGTTCAATTTGACAAGCAATGTTTAAGTTAGTAGTGTATGCATGATGAGAACACACTTTAACATATTTTCGAAGATTGCACAAAACATTTATTGAACATTTTGGGAGTCACATATATGCCTTGCCTACATATAAAAACAGAAAAAAGTGTATTTATAAATGTCGTATTGTTGAGTATTACTACTGGTAAATCTACATAGATGACTTACTGAGGGAACACCCATATAATTATGTTATCTATGAATAGTGAAAGTTCTTTCTTTTCTAAATTACAAGCATTTTATTTATTTTACTTGCCTAATTGCTCTGGCTAGGGCTTTCAATACTATGTTGAATAACAGTAGTGAGAGTAGGCATCCTTGTCTTTTTCCTAATTTTAGAGGAAGAGCTTTTGATTTTTTTATCATTGAGTTTGATGTTAGCTATGATTTTGTCATATATGGCCCTTATTATGTTGAGGTATGTCCATTTTATCATAAATGTGTGTTAAATCTAGTCAAATGCTTTTTTCTGAATCTATTGTGATGATCATATGATTTTTTTCTTTAATTTTGTTAATGTGATATATCATGTTAAATGATTTGTAGATGTTGAACCATTCTTGCATCTTTGGAATAAATCTCACTTTAATACAGTATACAGTTCTTTTAATGTATTGTGTTTAGTTTGATAATATTTTGTTGAAGACTTTTACGTCTATGTTCATCAGAGATCTTTGCTTTTTAAAATTTATTTTATTTTTATTTTTAAGTTAAACTCATTTATTTTTTAATTGGAGGGTAATTGCTTTAGAATATTGTGTTGGTTTCTGCCATATATCAACATGAATCAGCCATAGGTATACATATTGGAGAAAGCAATGGCACCCCACTCCAGTACTCTTGCTTGGAAAATCCCATGGACGGAGAAGCCTGGAAGGCTGCAGTCCATGGCGTCGCTGAGGGTTGGACATAACTGAGTGACTTCACTTTCACTTTTTACTTTCATGAATTGGAGAAGGAAATGGCAACCCACTCCAGTATTCTTGCCTGGAGAATCCCAGGTTTGGGGGAGCCTGGTGGGCTGCCGTCTATGGGGTCGCACAGAGTCAGGCATGACTGAAGTTTCTTAGCAGTATACATATATTCCCTATAATTTGCTTTTTTAATGTTGTCTTTATCTGATTTCAGTATCAGGGTGAGTTGGCCTCTGAAAATGAATAGGGAAGTGTTTCTTTCTCTTCATTTTTTTGCAAGAGTTTGAGAAGGATAGATATAAAATTCCCTTTGAATGTTTGGTAGAATTCATCTGTGAAGCAATCGATCCTGGACCTTTTTTTAGTGGGAAGCTTTATGATTACTGTTTCAATCTCTGTATAGATGATCAGTCTATTCAGATTGTCTTTTTCATGATTCAGTTTTTAGCCATTGTATGATTCTAGAAATTTTCCCCTTTTGTCTAAGTTATCAAATATGTTGGTATTTATTCATAATACCTCTTATAACCTAACCTTTTACATTTCTGTGGTATTTGTTATTTCTTTTTGTTCCACTCTGATTTTATTTCAGAGCCTTCTCTCTTTTTTTGCAGTGAGTCTAGCTAAAGACTTTTCTTTTAAAAAAATCTATTATTTATTTGTCTGGGTCAGATCTTGGTTGAGGCACAGGAGATCTTCACCATGGTATGCAGGCTTAACTGACCTGCAGCATGTGAAACCTTGCAGCATGTGGGCTGCAGCCTAGTGGACTGCAGTCCATGGGTTTGTAAAGAGTTGAACATGACTGACTGGCTGAACTGAACTGACTGACTGATGTGGAATCTTAGTTTCCCAACCAAGCATTGAACCCCACATCCCCTCCATTGGAAGACCAAGTCTTAACCATTGGACCAGAGGGAAAATCCCAAGATTTTTCAGTTCTGTTCATTTTTTCAAAGAACTAGCTCGTAGTTTCACTGATTTTCCTGTTGTGTTTTTAGTTTCTATTCCATTTCCTTCTGCTCTGATCTTTATTATTTCCTTTCTTCTACTGACTTTGAGCTTCATTTATTTGTCTTTTTCTAGTAGAGACTCAGCTGCTATATCCAGAATGCAAGCATTACCTTCACTGTTCCTCTAGTTCTGACTGCTTTGTGTGCTCCAGTTCACCCACCTTTACAGCCACAGATGTGTGGAATTCTCCAGCATCCTGGTGTGTTGGGCAGAAGCATTTTTCCTGAGTTGTGGATATCTTATGTGTAGCTTGAAGGGGAGAGATAAAGGGAGTGTCTCAGTCCGCCATGATGCTGACATTATTCTTACATTTTTTTCAGCAAACATAAATTCAGTTGGTGAGTGTTATTACTTACTGATCTTTAACACCTTAATTTTTGATCCCAATATGAAAAGATTATTTAAAAAAACTGGACTGGCAGTAGTTCAGCTATCATGATGCTCTATTTAAGAATAAAATTGTTATATAATGTTGTAGTGAGGAAAATTCCTAATTGGGCTGAACTTAAATATATTATTGTCCAAGTGATTTATTGGTAATGAAAATTCTGGTAGAAAAACTTCACAAACTTCAGAATGTTGAATAAATTTTAGGGGAAGAAAAGCTAGAAAAAATTATTTTTAAACTTGCTTGTTCATATTATTTTTTAGATTCAAAGAAAAGAGTATAACTAAACATAGTGATTTATTGAATGAGGTTATAAGCCTTTGTCTGCAAAGTCATGTGAATTTAGGACTACACTGTATAGTCATCGCATCTTCAACCACGTCGTTGATAAAGTCATTACTACATACAGGCACTTTTCTAGAAACCTCTAAGTCTGTCTCCTTTTTCTTTCTTTCAGTATGTGTGTATTTGTTGTTGTTCTTTTGCTGTTCACTTGGCAAGTTATGCCCAACTCTGTGATTCCCATGGACTGCAGCAAACCAGTCTCCCCTGTCTTTCACTTTGTCCTGGAGTTTGCTCAGATTTATGTCCATTGAATCAGTGATGCTATCTAACCATCTCGTCCTCTGCCTTCTCTTTTTGCCTTCAGTCTTTCCCAGCATCAGGGTCTGTTCCGATGAGTCAACTCTTCACATCAGGTAACCAAAGTATTGGAGCTTCAACATCAGCAATAGTCCTTTCAATGCATATTCAGGGTTGATTTCCTTTAGGATTGACTGGTTTGATCTCCTTGCAGTCCAAGGGACGCTCAAGAGTCTTCTCCAGCACCACAGTTTGAAAGCATCAATTTTTCAGGGCTCAGCCTTCTTATATATGCACCTTTATATTTATATATAGAGAAAGAAATGGCAGCCCACTCCAGTATTCTTGCCTGGAAAATCCCATGGACAGAGGAGCATGGTGGGCTACAGTCTATGGGGTCGCAAAGAGTCTGACATGGCTGAGCAACTAACACATTCAGTTCAGTTCAGTCGCTCAGTCATGTCCAATTCTTCACGACCCCATAAAAAGCAGCACGCCAGGCCTCCCAGTCCATCACCATCTCCCGGAGTTCACTCAAACTCATGTCCATCTAGTCGGTGATGCCATCCAGCCATCTCATCCTCTGTCGTCCCCTTCTCCTCCTGCCCCCAATCCCTCCCAGCATCAGAGTCTTTTCCAATGAGTCAATTCTTCGCATGGGGTGGCCAAAGTACTGGAGTTTCAGCTTTAGCATCATTCCTTCTAAAGTAATCCCAGGGCTGATCTCTTTTAGAATGGACTGGTTGGATCTCCTTGTAGTTCAAGGGACTCTCAAGAGTCTTCTCCAACACCACAGTTCAAAAGCATCAATCTTTAGCGCTCAGCTTTCTTCACAGTCCAATTCTCACATCTATACATGACCACTGGAAAAACCATAGCCTTGACTAGACAGACCTTTGTTGGCAAAGTAACATCTCTGCTTTTCAATATGCTATCTAAGTTGGTCATAACTTTTCTTCCAAGGAGTAAGCATCTTTTAATTTCATGGCTGCAGTCACCATCTTCAGTGATTTTGGAGCCCAGAAAAATACAGTCTGACACTGTTTCCACTGTTTCCCCATTGATTTCCCATGAAGTGATGGGACCAGATGCCATGATCTTCATTTTCTGAATGTTGAGCTTTAAGCCAACTGTTGCACTCTCCTCTTTCACTTTCATCAAGAGGCTTCGTAGTTTCTCTTCCCTTTCTGCCATAAGGGTGGTGTCATCTGCGTATCTGAGGTTATTGATATTTCTCCCGGCAATCTTGATTCCAGCTTGTGCTTCTTACAGCTTCCAGCTTGTGCTTCTTCCAGCACAGCATTTCTCATGATGTACTCTGCATATGTGTGTGTGTGTGTGTATATATATGTGTGTGTGTGTATTATAAGGTAAATGTTACATTTTATATAAACATATACTCAATATTTCAAGGTTTTATATAGGTTATGTAATATTTTTAACAGAAGAATAAACTGAGCTTATAGAGACTAGTCAGAGTGCTTAAACCAGTAGAGTAAATGGTGCCAGTGGGTTTAAGTTCAGCCAGTTTGACTCAGAATCTAGACTGTTATCACTAATAGTGGAAATGGTCAAAACAAATTCTAGCATTCTGCTTTTAAAGGTAGATTTTTTACAAATCAAGATAACATAATCAGAGCAGTGCCTTGTTGCCAAGTATCACAGTGACAAATGCTGGTTGCTACTAATGAAGCATGTCCCAGTCAACACAGCCAAGTACTCTCTCCTTAGTAGTGAGGAGGAGCTTTACAACTCAAAGGAGAAAACCATTCACCTCTTAGTGGTTTATAAGAGTTTGTCTCCAAGGGAAATGTTTGCTATTGATGGGAAGAGTGGATTTATTTTTCACAAGTGATTCATACTTATTAGTGGGATATTGAACAGAAATGGACACACCTACCTTCATTCTTTGTATGAGACTATAGACCCTAAGGAGACTATGAAAATATGTTCACTGTATGCAGAAGAATCTCTAGAATTTTCAAAAATTAATGAAGGAATCAAGGGAAAAAAATCTGTGGAGAGATTAAGATGGTTTTTAAGGCAAGATGGAGTGGTCCCCAGACTGATACTCTTGAGAGAGGCTGCAGTGAATTTGAAGGACCTAGAAGAGAAAAAGTCAAGTCAGATTCCAAGTGAAAATACACAGGAGATCCCTCCTTGCAAAAGTTTGAGTCTTCTTTCATGCAGCCCAAGGGAAAGTTTAAATTTGCATGTAAATCTTTAGTTCTCTTGTATTGTGATAATGATGCTCTTTTAAGATTTTGTTGAGGCATTCTTTAGAATAACCTGTATCTACATCACACCCTAGCAAATATAAGACAGTGGCTGCCAGGCAGGTGAGACATTGCATCCCCCTGTGAGTTTCAGCAAATTGTGCTAAGAAGGTGATGGCTCTTTTCAGTGCGTTAGCACATGGTATCAGTCAACTTCAAGGAAAAATCCATTCCTTGGGAGGTGTTAAAGAAGTCATAGACCTGAAAAAGTAAGTAGACCAATACGATACTTTTTGTTTGCTGCCTATATTCACCCAACATGTACCCAACATAGATAGCAGTGATCCCCACTTAAACATGAAGACAGGAAACATGAGCGTTCAATCCCACTAGAAAAAACAAAGCAATAACAAAGTGTTCTTTTATATTATAGGTTTTCATCTGTGTGGAGCAGCTTGGATAAATTAATTTTGCACAATCTGGCCATCTTCTATACCCTCATCTAGCTCTGTGTTTCCAGTAAGATGTAGTAATTTGCCCAGGATTGTCAGACCAGTAAAAATCAGATGTTATCATCTTATGCCTTCAATAACTCTTTATTATGGGATTGTAGGTTAATTGATTATATTGAAGTGACTTCCCTTTTCAAATAAATAATTCTAGAACATTTGTCATTTTCACACTAATTTAATAATTCACTTCAATTATAAATCAGTGGTTGGAGGGAGTGATCAAATGGAATATTACAGGCTGAGAAAACACACACACACACACACACAATGAAAGGAAAAGGGGACTAACTCCCATCAAAGTGCTTCCCAACAGAGGATTCAATCTTTACTTTGCTAAACAAAGTTATTTTCCTACTAACCTATGACATGTTATCTTGTAGGTAAGGGTAACTTTTATGATGGAATTGGAAATGAAGAAATTAGCAGCACACACCATTGTTCATCTTATGCATATATGCATTATGTATGTGTGTATTTTGTGGGGAGATGAGGAATGGAACACACAAGAAAGAAGAGAGAATAAAATATATCCTGGCACCGATCTCTCAACACAATATGACTAAACAAATTGCACTTACTTTATATTTGTGACAAGTATTTTAACCAGTGAAATCATTAAAACCATGGAGATTAACAGCTAAGTAATTGCCCACCTTAACTCTAGTAATCTAGTTTGTCTTTCTGCTAAAACTCTCTGCTTTCCCAGCAGACAAATTACAGTCCACATTACAGAGTTCATGTCCAGACTTATCCCGGTTATCCTTGACTCAAAAATCAACCCTCCATCTATGACATAATTAAAAATTAAGTATTTCTTGATCGCAGCACTAACTAGCAAAATCTACACAGACATAATTACATATTGAAATTGTCTAGGCTCTGCTAATTCTAATATTAAGATATTTCATTGGAATATAGACTTAAAGGCAAAAAACAATGTGACATTTCTTCAATTCATTAATAAGCATGAGCTTCTTACCCACTTTTTTCATGATGTATTAACATGTGACAGGGGTCAAGATTACATTAAATTATAGAATAAATTACTATAGTTAACAGTGCCACTTGACAGCTTTGTGGGTAACTGCTGATCTTAAACTTGTACGGAACAAGTTCTAGTTCCCCCCGCTATTTAAGTGCTGTTTCCTCTTAATTTTTTTCACCGAGAAAAGCTGATCTTATGGGAAGTATATATAATATGCTGGCATTTAGGTTGTTTAGACTGTGCTGCCCTGTGAAGCTATGGTAATGGTAACAGAAGGGAAAGATTCTGAATAGTGGCTTCACTAAATTCCTTGATTATAAATAAAGAGATAATTATTTAAAATACTAAGTCCCCTGCCCTCCAAAAGGTGGAAGGAATTGAGAGAGTAGGATTGACATATATACACTACCATGTGTAAAATAAATAGCTAATGGGGAGGTGCTGTATGGCACAGGGAGCTCAGCTCAGTGCTCTGTGATCATCTGGAGGTGGGATGAGGTGGGGAGAGGGAAGGTCACGAGAGCTGGGGTATATTTATATACATAGTTGATTCACGTTGTTGTATAGGAGAAACTAACACAACATTGTAAAGCAATTATAGAAAAAAGAATACCAAACCTCTTTTTACTTTAAGGATGATTTCCTAAGTGTGTACGTAGAAGGGTAAATTTTACAGGGAATATTGATGTTGTATGGATGTTTGGTCCAATTGCACTTTAGATTCTTAACAATATAAAAACAGATGTATGCCCAATGCTTGAAGTAAAATATTGAATGCACAATGCTAATGGTATTTAGAAAGGTCTTACTTACCTTGTTAGTATAGATTAAGACTCAAATTGAAATTTAAAATAATAGCATAACTGTATGCTACTCTGGAGAAACATGTATTTGTGTGTGTGTATCTATATAGCTCTGTTTATAAGTATATGTGCATATATAGATATACTAAAATAGCTATAACTGCTTTAAAGTATATTAGAGGATTACCACAAAGCTCTGGATTTTCTTTGTTGTTTATATTGAACATCTGACTTAACTGTTTTTCGTTTGCTGTCATTAACTGAGCACAGCTTTTGACCTTAAAAGGGTAGCATTTACATAGGAAAGCTCATCTTACCAGGATGCATAACGATATTCCCCTAAAGGAATAATACATATTGCAAATTACTACAAAAAGGTCATTATTGTATTAAGTTAAATAATGTTTTTTTTTTTTATATAAATCAGATAGGTATTAAATTCTCAGTGAGAAAACTTTAAAATTATATTTTCTAGCCTTTCCTAATCTACATAAACTGCTTTAGAGTCCATTAAAAGTTGTAAGTTCTATTTGCTAGAGTTTTAAAAGTTTGCCTGTTTTTTAGGTCTACGTGTGTAGTATAAGGCATTCAACATGAACCCCGTGAGTAATGAGCAAAGAATTACAGAATCTTTTGGAAAAATCTGACAAATTTGGAAACCTTTTTTTCTTAAGGTATTATTATCAAATATCACTGCTATATTTTTAAGAACAATGAGAGATAAGCATCAATAATCAGAGTTAAATAGAAACAAAATAAGAAAATATGAGTACTTTTGATTTTATCTAGTATTGTTTTCTAATTTCTAATAAATATTCTGTAAGTATTGCATGAAGCCTTTCATCTACAGTTGGGTTTTTCATCTCTTTTTTTTAGTTAGTTTCATGATTTTGTATATTACCAGTATAAGAATAGAGAAAATACAACCTTCCAATTTAAATATATGTATATTTGATAGACCTTTCAATAGTAATGCACTCAAAAATTTTATAGTTGAATAAAAAATTTCCAAATCACATAAAAACATAGAATATTATGCTTAAAAATAATGGCATTTAAAAAAAGTTGATATTGGTAAAATACCTTGGAAAAGGCATTGTAAGATTCAGTTATTTCCCATTATTAAACTGAATGAAAAGCACAGACCAATTATCAGTGTTTATTTAAAATAAATATATAGTAAATTTAAATGTGAACTTCATTGATTCATTCATTCAACAAACATTCGTTAAGCACTTTCTGTGTCTGAAATGCTGAGTTAGAGGTTGGGAATGAGTGATACATTCCTCAGAAAACTCACAAACAAGTAGAGGAGTCAAATGTAAAAGCATGTTATGTTGAAACATGTTGGGGGCCAGAGTGAGGCACTCCGCCCGTGGCAAAGTTCATGAGGAAGGAGGCTCGACATACGCAAAGGCGGGATCGAACCTCAGGAGTCCCCCTGGAAATCCTCGAGCATCTATGCCCATAACCAAAGCCTGCCCACTTTATTACTTTGTGCTCTCACCTACACCTCTGACTTTACAGGGGACTGTCCCCCACCACCTCTTTTGGAGAAGGAGTTAACTTAGAGCTCCAGTTAATAAAAACTCCTGGGCATGACAAGAGTGTTTTAACCTACAAACTCCTCTGAAGGTTCTCTAGCCTGCCTGATGGGCTTGTCCGGCCAAATGTGATTGCTCACAGCCTCCCAACCGTGAGAGGCACGAGATGCTTTAAACCTTCTAAAAACAGGTTCCTTAGAAAAGTTAGAAAACTATTAGTATAAGTATAATGGGCTGATTAGAAATTGTGTTGGTGAAGGGTTTTTCATTTGTTGAGCCAATGTTTGTTGCTAAGTCTCCACATCCCCTGCCCTTATACACATTAGTGAATATATAGAAGAAATAAGTATTAACCTTTGATATTACTCATGTCAGACCTTAGGCTAAGAAAATTATTTCCTTAACTAAAACCCACTATACCCTCACCCTATAGGAACGTAACTTTATTTGGGTGGCGTCTGTTTTAAGAATAATTACCCCTGGAGAAATAAGTGTTGACTGACCGCTGTCACAAGGAGAGGGTCTTAAATTGTCAGCAGCCCCCCCCTGGCCAGAAGATGATGTAACACCCCTAAGACCTCTGTATACATTTGTGTGAAGCACCTGACTTTAATAAAAGTCAGGACTGCTGTCCCCATGTGACTTTTGTATAACATCTCAGTGTATAAAAACAGACTCTGGAAAATAAAGAATTGGGATCAGTTTCTCGAAATACTGGTCTCCCCATGTCTCTCTATCTTTAACTCTGGCTGAGTCTCCATCTGGATTGCGGAACCCACCATGCTTACTAATTATGCCTGGGCTTCTAAGATCCGACCGGGGAGGCCTCAGTGTCTCCTCTCCTTCGGGAGAATGGAAGGATGCCTGTGGCCTACATAAGTGGTGCAAACTTCTTGTCTTGAAGTTTTATTGGTCTCCCGCGTAAACCAAGCCACTCAGCCTCTTTTCTCCACTGAATTTTCCTACTGAGCAATCCTTATTCTATTACTCTTTATATCTTTAATTACTATCTAATTGAAGCTATTGTATCCTGACCCTCGTCGACGCCGTCCCCGCTTTGAATACCCTGGATCAGCCGGGGCTGGACCCCGGCAGAGACATATGTTGTAAGTGTCTTAATATGTACATACATGCGGTATAAACCCATTGTCGAGAGTCTTACAATAATCTTCAGTGACTCTTGGACTACAGTGAATCAACTGTCAGTACTGACAAGAGTGAGTTTTGTGTTTTTAACTTAAGCCTATAACAAAAACAAAACTGAAAATAGGACAAAATCACCAGTAAACTTCTAGTTGCCACCTTGAAGGTATCATCTAAGATTTAGACAACAGCTTGTATTTTGGGGGTTCCCTGGCAGCTCAGATGGTAAAAACGTCTGCCTGCAATGCGGGAGACCCGGGTTTGATCACTGGGGTTGGAAGATACCCTGGAGAAGGAAATGGCAACCCATTCCAGTACTCTTGCCTGGAAAATTCTATGGACGGAGGAGCCTGGTAGGCTAGAGTCCATGGGGTTGCAAAGAGTCAGACACGACTGAGCGACTTCGCTTGTAGTTTTGATTCTAAACATTAAGTGACTTCTTTGAGTGGAATGGCGAGACATTTGAGGAGTTTTAGGTAATTATTAGGTAACATAGCATGATTTAGAGAAAGAAAGTCATTCTCCTGGCATCTTTGAGAAGAGCAATGAATTATTTGGGAAGTTTTAATTTCACTTATTACTGCACAAGTTAAGAAGCTGAGAATTTCTCTGTATCCCTTCCATAGACACCACATACATTATCCCTCTTAATCTCTGTCCCTTTTCTTCTGCCTTGTGCAATGTTTATAGTTTATAGTTATAGTTTATAGTTATTTTGCATTGTCTTCAGATATCCAATATAAATAATTGGATTGGATTTTAAATAAAAGCTTTAAGATCATAATAATCTTAAGAAAATAAAATTACATTCCACAAAAGAAGAAACTAATTCAAGTTAGTAAGACTAAGAATCTGCCCAGGTAAGCAGATGAGATCCTATCTGCTCAATTCTCATAGCCATTGCCTATTATGTTCATTACATTTGATTTGCAGCCAGAGATCTGAAATATCTTTAATCAATAATCATTTTACTAGACATAAACACATCTCAATACTACTTGTTGACTTTTTGCATAAGTATCTAAAGTGTACAGTGCTGAAATTCACTTTTATTTTCTCGTGATATAGCAATGTCTATCTTTTACAGCTTTCTAAAAAGTATTTCCTGTTATAGAAGTAATATTGTTTATGTCTCTGACTGATCTACATCACTGAGTTTTGACTTCTGTGATTTTCCAGATCTGTGACTCTTTCTGTACCATTATTTTCATCCTTTTAAGTATGTTTATGGGCTGCCTATATATCTGTGTTTCAGCTATGACCTACATGAGCAAAACCGAAACATTTTTGGTGTATCTGCATGCGGTACTTATGCACAATGTAGGCATATAAACATAGCTACTCACAAACATCAAAAAGTCAATATAAATGTACTGCTTTGACTTGCAGGCTCAGCTTCTCATTTAGACATTAGTAGAGAGATGGCTATTCTTAAACATCAGATGAGGCAGGTCGATTCAAGTGTGTCAAAAGTCACCTTGCCAGATGTGCTCAGCCAGCGAAGATGGGTAGTTACGGATTCCACTAAGTGTCTTCAAATTATTATTCACCTCATTATATGCAGTTATTCACCTCAATATATGTGGTCACCTAAACACTGTACTTAGAACTTACCTCAAAGAGCTATATGACAAAAGAATTCTAGGAGATACCAGTATAAAGAAATTTCTCAGTTTTTGGTCATCATTTTAAATGGCAAGGAATATGGAATAAAATGTATGTTTGTGGGGCTTCCCTGGTGGCTCAGATGGTAAAGAATCGGCCTGCAATGCAGGAGACTCTGGTTCGAACCCTGAGTCAGGAAGATCCCTTGGAGAAGGGAAAGGCAATCTTCTCCAGTATTCTTGCCTGAGAAATTCCATGGACAGAGGAGCCTGGCGGGCTAAAGTCCATGAGGTTGTAAAGAGTCCTATAAGACTGAGCGACTAACCACACACTTTTCACTTCATATATATATATACATATATACATATACATACATATATATTTCATTCCATAGATAGGTTAATATATATCCATATATATAATATTCAGATATGCGTTATATATTATAAATATAATATATACACACACACACCCAGAAAGAAAATGAGAGGAGGTGAGAGAGAGGAGGAAAATGGGCAAATGTAAGGAGACATAGATCATTCTAAGAAGTTCCAAGAGCAATAAACAAATGCAAAACAATTGAACCTGATCTCTCAACTCTGTTTCTTCTCTAATCTACCACTCTCCCCCCAAGAAGGTGTAATAAAACACTGACTTAAGTGAATAGAAGACTGCTGGTATTAGAAGTCTGGGTAAAATCAATTCTTTTCCACCGTCACTGAGAGTCAGAGAAATTGTATAGGTCAGGAAAAGATAGTGCAAATAGAATAAAGACTAAAAGGGGAAAAGTACACAGTATTCCACTCTGGCTTAGATGCTTAAAGCGTTCCTTCTCTTCTGTGCCCAAACTCGTGAGACTGTCCATTTGTATGAGGCCTTTAGTAGTATTATTATTGTACTATGGACATGAACACAATGTGAAAGATCCAGTGTTTCAAATTATATTATTGATTGTGCATTTATAATCAGATGCTGTTGGCCTGATACCAAATATATCATATTAATTTCTGTTTTGATACCTGTCTTTCTTATTTTAAATGTTATGTACACATGTCCTCACTTCAATTCACCCTAATAAGCAAAGTTATACTTGTTTTCTGAAAAAAAAAAAATTGATGCATCTGGTGCAAAATTGCATTTCTTAAAAAGCACTGTATATTAACCTGCTAAAAATTTTGTATTTTTTAATCTCCACTATTGGTGCAGAAATTCCTGTTAAAAATGAATCATTCTCAGAAGAAAATATTAAACTGGTGTGTTTTAAATTGCATGAGAAAATTCTGTAGTTGTCTTTTGTCTTAAAAATGACCATGCTACCATCCATCCTAAGAGGTAGCATAGAAAAATGTCATTAAATTAAGTGAATTAGCATTTATATTGCACAGTACAAGTATTATTACCTGTAACATGTGTAATACATATATATGTAATAATATATGTACACTAATAATAATATATGTATACTACCTGTAAACTATTCATATGCATATCAAATTACAAAATATCATGTTTTAGATGATATCTGTATGACTTCAGTTTGTGAAGAAGGCAGCATTTTTGCATAGTCTCCTCCTTGACTCCCAGAGTTACCTGTGGGTATGATTTTGCTGCGGTCATCCTTAGTCCACCCATGGTAGTGACACAGGTTTCAACATTAGCGCTGGCAAGTGTATGTGGAATTGTGACAAACTTGAAACATTCGTCTGGAACCAACCCAAATATACGATAAAACATTCTAAAGAAATATTTAAATGCACAAAGGAAATTACTGTGCACTATATGAGTATATAATATAATACCTTTAGTAACATATTTTGTCCTCCAAGGACAATATTTTATTTGATTCCATACTATGGAAGGTAGAAATTCACTAGTCATATTTCAGAAAGGTTCCCCTGATAACTGAGTTGGTAAAGAATCTGCCTGCAATGCAGGAGACCCCAGTTTGAAGTAGATTCCTTTCAGAATGGATTGGATTGGGTGGATTATTTCTGCTAAAAAAACATGTTTTTATACTTTTTCAGTCCATAATTTTTCAGAGAAAATACAAAAGAAGTCACCTTTAGATCAACCTGAAGCAACATAGAGAGTATCTTCATTTTTTTCCCCGCCTGGATCTCATAGTTGTGAATTTGCCTACTTGTTGCAATGTATTTGTAAAGCCAAGCTCATTGCTATCAGGGCAGTCATCCACCATCATGTGCAGATCACTGAGAAATTAACAGCAAAAGTGGAGCTGTGAAAAATTTACCTTGCTGATTGCAGGTTCAAAGCTGAGGTGAAAAGTAACATTCTGCCTTTTTTGTTTCAGCTTAGCTAGCTCTCATACTGTAAACAAGTATCCCTTTTGCAGTTTATTTAGTGTCATGTTTTTCATTTTTCACATTTTTATTGTTTTCTTTTGTGTGTGTGTGTGAGTTAGCTATTTTAAAATGACTCCAAATATCAAGTGTTACAAGTGCTACTTGGTGCTCTGAGATGCAAGAAGGCTGTGATGTGACTTAACAGAAAAAATACTTATGTTAGATAAACTTCACTCAGACATGAGTTATAGTTGCTGTTGGCCATGAGTTAAATGTTAAACAATAGTATATATTAAGTAAAGTTTCTTTAAAGAGAAGTCATGTAAAACAAGGTTACATATGATCAACTGATAATGCTATGGCCAGAGGCTCTCAGGAACTTAACCTTTTATCTCTTCTAGAAGTTATGGTTCAGATCAGATCAGATCAGATCAGTTGCTCAGTCGTGTCCGACTCTTTGCGACCCCATGACTTGCAGCACGCCAGGCCTCCCTATCCATCATCAACTCCCGGAGTTCACTCAGACTCAGGTCCATCAAGTCAGTGATGCCATCCAGCCATCTCATCCTCTGTCGTCCCCTTCTCCTTCTGCCCCCAATCCCTCCCAGCGTCAGAGTCTTTTCCAATGAGTCAACTCTTTGCATGAGGTGGCCAAAGTACTGGCATTTCAGCTTTCGTACCATTCCTTCCAAAGAAATCCCAGGGCTGATCTCCTTCAGAATGGACTGGTTGGATCTCCTTGCAGTCCAAGGGGCTCTCAAGAATCTTCTCCAACACCACAGTTCAAAAGCATCAATTCTTCAGTGCTCAGCCTTCTTCACAGTCCAACTCTCACATCCATACATGACCACTGGAAAAACCATAGCCTTGACTAGATGGACCTTTGTTGGAAAAGTAATGTCTCTGCTTTTGAATATGCTATCTAGGTTGGTCATAACTTTCCTTCCAAGGAGTGTCTTTTAATTTCATGGCTGCAGTCACCATCTGTAGTGATTTTGGAGCCCAGAAAAATAAAGTCTGACACTGTTTCCACGGTTTCCCCATCTATTTCCCATGAAGTGGTGGGACTGGATGCCATGATCTTCGTTTTCTGAATGGTGAGCTTTAAGCCAACTTTTTCACTCTCCACTTTCACTTTCATCAAGAGGCTTTTGAGTTCCTCTTCCCTTTCTGCCATAAGGGTGGTGTCATCTGCATACCTGAGGTTACAGATATTTCTCCCGGCAATCTTGATTCCAGCTTGTGTTTCTTCCAGCCCAGCGTTTCTCATGATGTACTCTGCATATAAGTTAAATAAGCAGGGTGACAATATACAGCCTTGACGAACTCCTTTTCCTATTTGGAACCAGTCTGTTGTTCCATGTCCTGTTCTAACTGTTGCTTCCTGACCTGCATACAAATTTCTCAAGAGGCAGGTCAGGTGGTCTGGTATTCCCATCTCTTTCAGAATTTTCCACAGTTTATTGTGATCCACACAGTCAAAGGCTTTGGCATAGTCAATAAAGCAGAAATAGGTGTTTTTCTGGAACTCTCTTGCTTTGTCCATGATCCAGCAGATGTTGGCAATTTGATCTCTGGTTCCTCTGCCTTTTCTAAAACCAGCTTGAACATCAGGAAGTTCACGGTTCACATATTACTGAAGCCTGGCATGGAGAATTTTGAGCATTACTTTACTAGCGTGTGAGATGAGTGCAATTGTGCAGTAGTTTGAGCATTGTTTGGCATTGACTTTCTTTGGGATTGGAATGAAAACTGACCTTTTCCAGTCCTGTGGCCACTGCTGAGTTTTCCAAATTTGCTGGCATATTGAGTGCAGCACTTTCACAGCATAATCTTTCAGGATTTGGAATAGCTCAATTGGAATTCCATCACCAGAAGTTATGGTTCAGTATTTGCTAATTCATTGCTTTTAGCAGCTGGGTTTCCCTAGTGGTTCAGTGGTAAAGAATCCGCCTGCAGTGCAGAAGACACAGATGATGCGAGTTCGATCCCTGGGTGGGGAAGATCCTCTGGGGGAAGAAATAGTAACCCACTCCAATATTCTTGCCAGGAAAATCCCAGGGACAAAGAAGTGCGACAGGCTACAGTTCAAGGGGTCACAAAACATCAGACACGACTGAGCATGTACACATCATTATAGAATATAACTACCAAGAATAATGAGAATTGACTTAATTTATATTCTATTCTTTTGATGGGGACACAGTAATATTTTTCAACAAACCCAGAGAGTCTATTCTAAGGCCAAGTTATCCGTATAATCTAAAATATCATCGTTGCATAGATCAAAGATACTTTTTAGGTAATGATTTGGTGACAATATAAACATTTATATAGTTATCTACATATGGCAATTCTTTTTAACTAATAGTTGAACAAATCTTTTTCAAACACTGATAAGTGACATTTTATTAAACACCAATTAACCCAAAATAGAAATGATATTATCCTCAGAAAATCTGGGTGTATACTTCATGTGAAATAAGTTGTAGGCATTAATCAAATAATCACACACATACATGGACAGTCTCTACTGAATCAGATGTTAAATGATAGATACCCAAAATAGTATAAATATTTATAAAGTGATAAAAGGGAAGTTGGAGAGGTCTTTATTGAAGAAGTGGCCTGGACCGAAGTATGAAGAGAGGAGTCAGATTTGGAGATAACTGAAGGAAAAGAAGGTGGAGGCTGGAGGCTGCATAATATATAAAAGGTTGAAAGAAGAATACTGTGGCTGGAATTAAGACTGCATGGAGAAGAACTGGGCATATACCCAGAGAAAACCATAATTTAAAAAGACACATGCACTTCAGTGTTCACTGCCGCACTATTTACAATAGCCAGTACATGTAGAGAGCAAATGTAGGGATACCAATGAAGGCAAGGTTGGGTGGGATGGTTTGGGCGATTAGAATTGGCATTATATACACTACTATAGATAAAACAGATAAATAATGAGAACCAACTGTATAGAACAGGGAACTTTACTCAGTGCTCCATGGTGACGTAAATGGGAAGGAAATCCTAGGAAGAGGGGATGTATGTATCAATTCAGTTCAGTTCAGTCACTTAGTCATGTCCGACTCTTTGTGACCCCATGAACCGCAGCACGCCAGGAATCCCTGTCCATCACTAAGTCCCGGAGTCCACCCAAACCCATGTCCATTGAGTTGGTGATACCATCCAACCATTTCATCCTCTGTCGTCCCCTTCTCCTCCTGTCCTCAATCTTTCCCAGCATCAGGGTCTTTTCAAATGAGTCATCTTCATATCAGGTGGACAAAGTATTGCAGTTTCAGCTTCAACATCAGTCCTATCAATGAACACCCAGAACTGATCTCCTTTAGGATGGACTGGTTGGATCTCCTTGCAGTCCAAGGGACTCTCAAGAGTTTTCTCCAACACCACAGTTCAAAAGCATTAATTCTTCGGCACTCAGCTTTCTTCACAGTCCAAATCTCACATCCATACATGACCATGAGAAAAACGATAGCCTTGACTAGATGGGCCTTTGTTGACAAATTAATGTCTCTGCTTTTTAATATGCTGTCAGGTTGGTTCTAACTTTCTTTCAAGGAGTAAGCGTCTTTTAATTTCATGGCTACAGTCACCATCTGCAGTGATTTTGGAGCCCTGCCCCCCCCCAAAAGAAAATCTGTCACTGTTTTCCCATCTATTTCCCATGAAGTGATGGGACATCTTAGTTTTCTGAATGTTGAGCTTTAAGCCAACTTTTTCACTCTCCTCTCTCACTTTCATCAAGAGGATCTTTAGTTCTTCACTTTCTGCCATAAGGGTGGTATCATCTGCACATCTGAGATTATTGATGTTTCTCCCGGCAATCTTGATTCCAGCTTGTGCTTCCTCTAGCCCAGCATTTCTCATGATGTACTCTGCATAAAAGTTAAATAAGCAGGGTGACAATGTACAGCCTTGACATCCTCCTTTTCCTCTTTGGAACCAGTCTGTTGTTCCATGTCCAGTTCTAACTTGCTTCCTGACGTGCATACAGGTTTCTCAAGAGGCAGGTCAGGTGGTCTGGTATTCCCATCTCTTTCAGAATTTTCCACAGTTTCTTGTGATCCACACAGTCAAAGGCTTTGGCATAGTCAATAAAGCAGAAATAGATGTTTTTCTGGAACTCTCTTGCTTTTTCCATGATCCAGCAGATGTTGGCAGTTTGATCTCTGGTTCCTCTGCCTTTTCTAAAACCAGCTTGAACATCTGGAAGTTCATGGCTCATGTATTGTTGAAGCCTGGCATGGAGAATTTTGAGCATTACTTTACTAGCATGTGAAATGAGTGCAATTGTGTGTAGTTTGACCATTCTTTGGCATTGTCTTTCTTTGGGATTGAAATGAAAACTGACCTTTTCCAGTCCTGTGGCCACTGCTGAGTTTTCCAAATTTGCTGGCATATTGAGTGCAGCACTTTCACAGTGTCATCTTCCAGGATTTGAAATAGCTCAACTGAAATTCCATCATCTCCACTAGTTTTGTTCATAGTGAGGCTTCCTAAAGCCCACTTGACTTCACATTCCAGGATGTCTGGCTCTAGGTGAGTGATCACACCATCATGATTATCTGGGTCGTGAAGATCTTTTTTGTACAGTTCTTCTGTGTATTCTTGCCACCCCTCTTAATATCTTCTGCTTCTGTTAGGTCCCTACCATTTCTGTCCTTTATTGAGCCCATCTTTGCATGAAATGTTCCCTTGGTATCTCTTATTTTCTTGAAGAGATCTCTAGTCTTTCCCATTCTGTTGTTTTCCTCTATTTCTTTGCATTGATTGCTGAGGAAGGCTTTCTTATCTCTTCTTGCTATTCTTTGGAACTCTGCATTCAGATGCTTATATCTTTCCTTTTCTCCTTTGCTTTTCACTTCCCTTCTTTTCATGTATGTATATGTATGGTTAATTCAATTTGCTGCATAGCAGAATCTAACACAATATTATGTAGCATCTCCATTCCAATTTAAAAAAGAAGACAGCATGGAGGAGCATGACATGTGAGGTACCTATAGAAGTGCAGAGAAGGTTGAGTTTGCAAGGGTCTTTGAACCATTTTGCATTTATTTCACAAGCCATGGTAACATTGTGAAGGTTGAAGGTGGAAGAAGAGAATGATTAGATTTGTGTTTTGGAAATCTTGTTTATATCACAAGACGAGGAATGGATTGGATAATGGCCAACATGAATATAGGTCAAGCTGCTTAGAGGCTAAAACAGTGGTTCAGAGAAGAAAGGATCAATGCTTGAATAGGGTTGAGTGCCAGTGGAGATTAAAAGTGAAGGACTTGAGATGTTCAAATATATGATGATAGCAACTTCTCTGTGAAGCAATTATCACAATTTTGTATTTAAAGAAATCGAGTCTACAGAGGTTAAATGATCATTCTGTGTTTCCAGAGTCAATAAGAAAAAGAGTAAGGATTAAAGCTCAGATTGTGAGTCTGTCATTAGAAGGGCTACAAATTCTTGAGGGAAGATTTCTAAATTAGAAAGCAAACAAGAGAGCATAATTCTAATCTCACCCTGTCCTACCCTTACTCCCAGCCTAGAAAGAGCTTACTAATCAGGATGTGGGAATCAGTTAATCAAGACATTTCAAGACTCAAGGTCTGAATAGCCCCAGTGAACTTTGCCTGGCTGGGAAAATTAGCTGTTAAGCCTGTATTTTATTTTATTTTACTGTATTTTGTTTTGACTGGCTCTGAAAAAACATGCCACTGAAACCAAGAAGGACCTTGCCATGTCACCTGCCTCTTTTATTTATTTGGCTGCACTGCCTTTTCCTTGCTGCATGCCAGCTTCCTCCAGTTGCGACAGGTGGGGACATCTCTCTAGTTGCAGTGTGCTGGTTTCTCCTTGTGGTGGCTTCTCTTGTTGCAGGGCATGAGCTCTAGGGTGCTTAGGTTTTAGGAGTTGCAGCTCACAGGCTTAGTTGCCTCACAGCATGTGGGTTCTTCCCACACCAGGGACTGAACTAGTATCCCCTACTTTGGGGATTCATAACCACTGGATAACCAGGCAGATTCATAACCACTGGATCATCACAGAAGTCCTCCCCTGCCTCTTGCTTGTAGGAAAGCTTTAGAGTACTAGGTCTTCCCTGAGTTCCAAAGATCAAATTTAATCAGAGAAGTGAAAATGAAGAAACAAGAGAAAACAGTCAAACATGACATAATAATAATAGCTTAGCCATTAAACAAAGCCAAAGACATTTAGTTCCTTCTCAAAGGCTATGGGTAATACCTTCAATCATATTCTTGAGTTATTTGGCAGATACTAAAACCCCCTCCAGGTAGAAGAAGTTAACTGCATGATGACTACGAGCAGGTAGAGCACAGACCAGTTGGAACCAGAAGGCTAATGATGTTGACTTCCTGTTACCTCACCACCAACAAATTCAGGGTGCTGACCAGGCACCCTGAAACCCTCTCCCTCACTCTGTCTTTAAAAGCTTTTTCCTGAAATCAGGAAGTTTGGGCTTTTTGAGCATGAGCCCCCGCATACCCCTTGTTTGGTGCTCTGCAATCAACACAGTATTTTTTGCCTTCAGAGTAACCCAGGGTCAGAAGATTGACTTCACTGTCCATGGGCAAATAGACCCAAGTTGGGTTCTATAACAACACCAGGGACAGGAGGTTGAAGACAGAGCTTCATAGGATCAGGAAAAGTGCACGAAGAGAAAAAGAGAGAGGTTTTTCAGCTCAAGTGAATATGACATTTTAGGGGAAAAAAGGAATTTTAAGTTTAAAAGAATTGGAGAGGGACATATATTTTTATTTAAATTTTCCCTCTACTTCTATTTTGAAATATTTTTAGACTTCCATTAAAGTTGAAAGGAAAATACAGAAAGTTCCCACATATTCACTCAGCTTCATCTAGTGTCAGTATCTTGCATTATTATCACAATGGTAATATCTTGAATTATTAAAGCTAAGAAATTAACATCAGGACAACACTATAACTAAAGTGCAGACATTATTCAAATTGTCCAAATTTTACACTAATTTCAAGGATTTGATCCAAGATACCATATCATATTTAACTGTGATATCTCCTTAGTGTTCTGTGACAGAAGCTCAAGGAAGAACTTGTTTTTCATATCCTTTATGCTTTTAAAAGGCACTGATTAGGTATTTTCACAGAATGCCCCTTGATATGGGTTTGTTTGCTGTTTTTCACAATTAGAATGAGATTATGGATTTGGGGGAAGAATACTACAGAAATATTACTTCTTTCTTGTCACCTGAAATTTGGGTGTATAATAGCAGTATGTCTCATTACTGACTTCCCAGGTAGCAGTCTCGGTAAAGAATCCACCTGCCAGTTCCAGAGACTCAAGAGATTCAGGTTCAGTTCCCAGGATGGAAAGATCCCATGGAGTAGGAAATGTCACTCCACTCCAGTATTCTTGCCTGGAAAATTCAATGGGCACAGGAGCCTGGTGGGCTACAGTCTATGGGGCTGCAAAGAGTCAGACATGACTGAGTGACTGAACACACACACTGGTGATATTAGTGTATAAAATGGTGTCTGTCAGTTTTCTTTGCTGTAAAGTCATTCTTTTTTCCCTTTCCATACTCTATTCATTGAATCCTAAGTCCAGTTCACACTCAAGTAAAGGGGAATTAAAAATCACCTCTTGAAAAACATAATATATGTATAAGAATATGTGGACTTAATGGTAAAATCACCCAAATAATTAAATATTTTGGGAGAGAAATACTTTGTGTGCTGTGCTTAGTTGCTCAGTCATTTATGACTCTTTGTAACTCCAAGAACTGTAGCCCTTCAGGCTCCTCTGTCCATGGAAATTCTCCAGGCAAGAATATTGGATTGGGTTACCATGCTCTCCTCTATGGGATCTTCCCAACCCAGAGATTGAACCCAGGTCTCCCACAGGGGAGGATTCTTGACCATCTGAGCCACCAGGGAAGCCCAAGAATACTGGAGAAGGTCGTCTATCCCTTCTCCAGGGGGTCTTTCCAATCCAGGAATTGAACTGGAGTCTCCTGCATTGCAGGTGGGTTCTTTAACAGCTGAGTTACCAGGGAAGCCTGAGAAATACTTTGGGATTTTACAACTATCCTGTTTCTTCTTAAACTTTCACCTACTAATGTTAGTATTCATTATTGAGTCTCACCTGCAGCAATTATTTCTGTATTATTCTAAACTGATTTTTAATTTCCTAGTCTGTCTGTATTTATCCATTATAATTCTGTAAGGAAAATCTTTTGTTGGAAGATTTTTTTTGTTGTGTGCTTTCCTGTGTAAAAATTGAATTAAGATGTGTTATAAAAAGCATTCAACTTGTTAGTTTCTGAGTTTTACTAACTGGAATTAATACATCCACATCTTCCCCTATTGAAATTAAGGTTTGACAAGCAAAGTCCTAGTATGTAAAGCATGATCTCCAAACTAAAATAGTCCAGAACTTTGAGTGGAGACTAATAGTCATTGGAAGCACTGATACTGAAGCTGAAGTTCCAATACTTTGGCCACCTGATGTGAAGAGGTGACTCACTGGAAAAGACCCTGATGCTGGGAAAGACTGAGGGCAGGTGGAGAAGGGGTGACAGAGGATGAGATGGTTGGATGGTATCACTGGTTTGATGGACATGAGTTTGAGCAAACTCTGGCAGATAGTGTAGGACAGGGAATCCTGTCATGCTGCAGTCTATAGGGTTGCAGAGTCAGACACGACTGAGTGACTAAAGAAAAATCTTCTAATGTGCTTTCATCAGCAGAGTTGGGCAAAAATAGTATCTATAGGATGGATGGCAAGTCCTCAGCATGGGGTGGTCACCTTACTAATGTCGGCTGAAGGGCCCAAGATGTTGTCTTCCTTAGATTTGTTACCATTGCATCATGCAAGGGCATTATGTGCCCAATTGTACACTTGCCAAAAGAAACTGAAGTGACATTAACTCCTGGAGCAATTAACCAAGGCAAACAAACAAACAAACAAAGTGTTTTCTACAATAAATTTTAGTAGACTTTAGCTGGTTAATACAGGTAATAGAATTCTCAAGGGCAACAGAAAGAGTAAATGCCAAGCCCAAGAGGAAGAAAAAGTGGAACTGAAAAAAAGTGGGTTGTTAGTAAACAAATACACAGAAACACTGAGTCACAACAACACATTGATGAATACATACGATTTTCTATTTTCATTTTTTAAAAAGTGTTTCTCTCCGCATAGTCTGAGTGAGTTTCAAAATAACTTTGTTGGAAGAGCTATTGTTTTCTATGTAGGTGATGTAGTAAAAGGTGAACGTTTTTATTTATCAGGATTCTAGAAGGGTTGCTCCTTAGAGGAGTATGGTGGGGGCGGGGAGGAATCTGAGAAAGATTGAGAAGGTCCCTGTGCAGTGCGTCTAGGCATTTATCATGGGGTAGCACATTAATACCTCTACTCAGGAGTGAAAAAAAAAAACAAAACAGTGCAGTGTGGGAGGCAGGAGGAGGAAGACTATGAAGATGGAGAGACATAAAGAAGAAGAGAAATCGAAGAGCAGTTACAAGATTTCCTATTTGGCACACTGTAAAGCTCTGTCTGTTCCTTTAAGGTACACTAATATAAAGCTTTACATTACTCTTTGAGACATTTGAAATTGGACTGGCGTTTCTTTGACTGTAACTTTGTTTTAAAGAAAAAAACAAGCAATCCCATTTTATGTGAGCCATACTAAGATGAGTTTTCCCAAGGACCTCATATGCACCCCAAAAGCTGACAGTAAAATAGTCCTGTTTTATGTATCCACAGTCATCTTCCTCTACTTCCCAGTATGTCTCACCTACCCCAATACACCAGTTTCTTGGGGATTCTTTTACACATACCATTTTCTTGTTTGAGATACTTTCTTCTGGTTTTCTGACAATTCAAGTTTTGAGAATTCCTCAGAGAAATGCTAAGCATCATGTGAGAAGACAGTTTTTCTTATTTTTATATTCCCTAGCAAAGGCTAAAAAAGCCATGCTACAGAATAGTCACACTAACTATCCTACTTTGCTTTCCTCTTGAGGATGGTCTTTTTATTTTTATTTTATTTTTTATTTTTGTCAGTTAATTTAACTGGAGGATAATTACTTTACAATATTGTGGTGGTTTTTGCCATACATCAACATGAATCAGCATGGGTGCACAGGTGTCCCCCCATCCTGAACACCCCTCCCACCTCCCTCCCCACCTCATCCCCCTGGGTTATCCCAGAGCACTGGTTTTGAGTGTTGTGTTTCATTCATCGAACTTGCATTGGTCATCTCTTTTACATATGGTAATATATATGTTCCAATACTATTCTCTCAAATTATCCTACCCTCACCTTCTCCCACAGAGTCCAAAAGTCTGTTCTTTACATCTGTGTCTCTTGTTGCCTTGCTTGGAGGATTGTCATTACCATCTTTCTGAATCCCATATCTATGCATTAATATACTACATTTTAATTTCTCTTTATGACTTACTTCACTCTGTATAATAGGCTCCAGTTTCATCCACCTCATTAGAACTGACTCAAATGCGTTCTTTTTTTACAGCTGAGTAATATTCCATTGTGTATATGTACCACAACTTCCTGATCCACTTATCTGCTGATGGACATCTAGGTTGTTTCCATGTCCTAGCTGTTGTAAACAGTGCTGCAGTGAACATTGGGGTACCTGTGTCTCTTTTAATTCTGGTTTCCTTGGTGTGTATGCCCAGCAGTGGGATTGCTGGGTTAGTATGGCAGTTCTATTTCTAGTTTTTTAAGGAATCTCAACACTGTTCTTCACAGTGACTGTACCAGTTTGCACTCCCACCAGCAGTGTAAGAGGGTTCCCTTTTCTCTATACCCTCTTCCGCATTTGTTGTTTGTGGACTTTTTGATGGTGGCCATTCTGACTGGCATGAGATGATACCTCGTTCTGGTTTTGATTTGCATTTCTCTAATAATGAGTAATGTTGATCTTTTCATGTGTTTATTAGCCATCTGTATGTCTTCTTTGGAGAAATGTCTGTTTAGTTCTTTAGCCCACTTTTTGATTGGGTTGTTCATATTTCTGGTATTAAGCTGCATGAACTGCTTTTATATTTTGAGGATTAATTCTTTGTCAATCTTTTCATTTGCTATTATTTTCTCCCATTCTGAAGGCTGCCTTTTCACTTTGCTTATAGTTTCCTTTGCTATCCAAAAGCTTTCCAGTTCAAAAACTTTTAAGTTTAATTAAATCTCATTTGTTTATTTTTGTTTTTACTTCCATTACTCTGGGAGGTGGGTCATAGAGGATCTTGCTGTGGTTTATGTCAAAGACTGTTCTGCCTATGTTTTCTTCTAAGAGTTTTATAGTTTCTGGTCTTACATTTAGATCTTTAATCCATTTTGAGTTTATTTTTGTGTATGGTGTTAGAAAGTGTTCTAGCTTCATTCTTTTATAGGTGGCTGACTAGTTTTCCCAGCACCACTTATTAAAGAGATTGTCTTTTCCCTGTTGTATATTTTTGCCCCCTCTGTCAAAGATAAGGTGTCCATAGGTGCATGCATTTATCTCTGGGCTTTCTATTTTGTTCCTTTGATCTATATTTCTGTTTTTGTGCCACTACCATACTGTCTTGATGAGTATAGCTTTGTAGTATAGTATAGTCTGAAGTCAGGAAAGCTGATTCCTCCAGTTCCATTACTCTTTCTAAAGATTGCTTTGGCTATTCAGTTTTCTGTGTTTTCATACAAATTGTGAAGTTATTTTTTCTAGTTCTGTGAAAAATACCATTGAAGCTTGATAGGGATTGTGTTGAATCTATAGAATGTTTTGGGTAGTAGACTCATTGTCATTATATTGATTTTTCCAATCCATGAACATGGTATATTTCTCCATATATTTGTTTCAATAATAACCCATACCATTTCATTTCACTCTTTAAATTTATGAGGAAGTTGAGTTTGCATCATTTTTTGTGCCCACCTAAATTTATTGTTCCAAGAAGCTATGTTTTCTATATTTCATTATAAAGTAAGTGACTAAATAGGAAAAGTGTTTGGTACAACACCTGCCACCTGCTCAGTGTTTACTTTTTTAAATGGATGAATAAGCATAATAGATTCTTAAGCAATACTTGTTTACTTGATTTGAAAAGAACACAGATATTGGCTGTGTTCAAATAAGACATACAAGAGAAACATTAAGGCATCTTAGCATTCAAATGTCATGTACCTAAGTCCTAAACAATCTTTTCCAATAACTCCTTTTTCTCTTTTTCTCAACTTATAGTTCCTCAATATGGAAATATCTCTTTTCCTCATATGTAGATTTCAGATTGTTGCAACAAATTATATGAGTTATGAAAATTATAAGACATGACCCCATAAGTATCAATAAAGGAAAGGAGCTGTGAATTTTAGATACTTTTGCATAATATTGTGTAAAAAATATCTCATTTTTCTTCCTAATCCACAACATCATATTAGTCATTAACTTCAGTTCATTCTCCATCCCTAATTTATATAAAATTCATTTTCCTCCATCCTTTCTTCCATTTTTTTAAGCTCTCATTGGATTACTGCAACAGCTCTTTGACTAGATTCGCTGTCTCCTTTGCCATATGTACTTTTGGTTTTGGAACCCGATTTTGTCACCTATAAAGCAAATCTAGGTGGCACTAGTGGTAAAGAACCCACCTGCCAATACAGGTGACATAAGAGGCGTGGATTCAATCATCGCGTCAGGAAGATCCTCTGGAGGAGGGCATGGCAATCCACTCTAGTATTCTTGCCTGTGGAATCCCATGGACAGAAGAGCCTGGTGGGCTACAGTCCAGAGAGTCACAAAGAGTCAGACACAACTGAAGCACAACACTCATGTGACAGCCCTCATGTTGCCTGATGTCCACCCATTGTTCTCAAGGAAGGTCATCCTAGGTCTGTGAATATAAGTTTGACATTTACTTAGAGGTGGGCAAAATCTGTAGGTGGACATTTACTTGCTTACTCATGCAATAAATCTTTACTGAGCAACTACTGTACCCCAGTCACTGCCTGGCAAATTAACCCATCTGTACCAAAAGACCTGAAGTCTAATAGTTTGAATCTGAATTGATCTTACTACCCCTTTTGAGTTATGTGATCTAGGGGAAACTTCATGAGTATTAGTTTCCCTATAACAATACTCACCTCACTTTGTACTTGTGAGGATTAAATTTAAAAATTCCACATAGAGTACTTATCATTCTTGATACATAGGAAGTTAATAATATATGTTACCTGTTTTTATTACTGTTTAAGAAACTGAACCTTCCAAAATCAACTGCAAAGAATGAGGTATATATTTACATAATAGAATTTTAATTAGTACAAGGTATTAAGAAAATTAAATTTAACTAAATATCTCAATTTCATAACCCATAAAGCAATAAAATTAATAAGATATAATATTTTAAATACAGAAGCATAGTATGTCTATACACATACATATATATATGCCTGAAAGTTCAGTTCAGTTTAGTTCAGTCGCTCAGTCGTGTCCAACTGATATACACATAATATGCCCAAAAGTTACGAAACATAATTAAATTTTTATTTTTTTTTAACAGCATGCCATGTGGGATCTTACTTCCCCAACTAGGGATCAAAGCCATGCTCCTGGCCTTGGAAACACAATATTAACCACTGGACTGCCAGGAAAGTCCCATGAAGCATAATTAAATTGTTGTGTTTTAATCTATAGATATAAGAAAGCAAAACAAAACAAAATGTGCTGACTATGGCTTCACACACATTTGATCTTATGAAGCAAGTAAAGATTTTAGCTGACCTTATTAGCCTTGATCCATTGCTCAACTGACAGCCAAGACTATCAGAAATTCATGGAATCACAGTCTCAGGAGAGCCCAAGTGTGATCAAGGGAATATCAGGGAAATCGGGGCCTGGAAACTGTTTGTACCATTGTTCCTGTAGTAATTATTCACCCTATGCCCACAGATATTGGTAGAAAAAAAAGTGAGCTGAGGTCCCACCTGATGATGAGAATTCTCCTATCTTGCAAATATATTCCACCTTTTCTTTTACCTGCCACTGCATTATTTCACAAAAACATTGTTTCTCTCTAAGATTTTGGCAGAAGCCTCTGAACTGAATATTTGCTGGCTAGTCTCTTCTTTCTGTATTAAACTCTACATCAATGGCAGAGGACTTTTTTAATGCCATTTTGATTATGTCAGACACCTGCTTAAAAGCCTTCAGTGGTGTTCTACTGTCTTTGGGATGAAAACTCAAGGCATTCTAATCAGGCATAAATCACTTATAATTTGCCCCGATGACTCACCAGCTTCATCTCTCAACACTGCCATTTTGTATGGATGCTCAAACCCTTCCAAATGACTTGCAGGTTTCCAAATTTCCTTTGATATTTCAGGTCTCACTCCTCTCCTCTAGTCTCTGTCTGTGCCTTTTCTGCCGACAAGCAAAAATCTATTCAAATTTTAAGAATAAATTTTTACAGAGATCTCCTTTTCTGACTAGCCCTAGTAAAAGTAACAATGTGTCTCTTGAATGCGAAAGTAAAATGTTTGTGAATAGATTTAATGCATTTCTTCCTATAACTGTAGATGAATTGTCTCTTTTTTGAGCAAAAGATAGAGGTGTGTGTGTTTATGTGTGTGCATGAAACAAGTAAGCATTAGGTAGGATTATATCCCCATATTCCCCAAAAATCTTGGGATGCACTTCCTCAAAGTTAACACTGGATTGTTTTGCTGTTCAGTCGCCAAGCCATGTCTGACTATTTGCAACCCCATGGACTGCAGCATGCCAGGCTTCCCTGTCCCTTATCATCTCCTGGAGTTTGGACTGGATTAAGATGTGTAAATCCAGGCTTAAAAAAGATAACACATGTATCTTGAGTGCTCAACACAGAACTTGGAACATAAAGGCTTTTGGCCAGTAGCAACTTCCTCTCCACTCAGTCCCTCCATCCAGTGGGGTTTCTTGACTGATTTGAATTTAAAGTAAAGATAATTTAAAAACAATAAGATCATGACCAAATGGAAATGACCATGCCTAGAGGTTAAATTTAGTGGATATAATTTCAAATCTGCTTACACTTCTGCTTACATTAAAGAAAATGGGACTTCTTTCATTTGTATAAATGATATACTTTAATGAAGATACATCCTGTGGTTAATTGCTGGTGTAATTTGGGGACAAAGATATACCTTTAACTTTAGCTTCTCTGTTTCTCTTTGTATTCAAGTTTAAATACTTCCTTTTAGATAAATGCCTCCAAGAAAGTTTCCAGATGTGTTGGTCTTTATATGGCCTTCTGAGCTTCCCTGGTGGCTCAGAAGGTAAAGAATCTGCCCACAATGCAGATTCGATCCCTGGGTTGAGAAGATCCTCTGGAGAAGGAAATGGCAATCCACTCCAGTATTCCTGCCTGGAAAATTCCATGGACAGAGGAGTCTGGTAGGCTACAGTCCATGGGGGTTGCAAACAGTTAGACATAACTGAGAGATAACACTTTCACTTTCACTCCCAGAAGGTTTTCAGATGTTTTGGTCTTTGTGTGTCCTAATAACAAAGGAGAAAAGGGTCTCAGGTCCCTGTAAGGTATCTGAGCTTTTCTCTGAACATCTGCTTTCTCCATGCTCAGGGTCATCTCTGATCCCAGGGACCATTACATTGCTATTAATATCTTCTGAGATGCAGCTAACAGACGGACAGTTTGTTCTCTTGAATCAGATTTCAGTGACATTTTCTTACTTGACTTGTCTCTTTTTGGTTTTTACAGGAGCATCAAGCTTAAAATCTCAGAAGAATTCTTTAAGGCTGTGTCTGGGGTGGCCATAGGTGGTTTTTGTGGTAGGGTCACTTTGGCCCTTGCTGCAGCAGCCTTATTTTAGATATGATAGCTCTTAACTCAGTTACATTTATTTTTCCCTATGGCACTTTCACATCTGTCCCTCACGTGAACCAAAGGAAGGTGATACTGGTTCTTTCCAACATGCTGTAGGGTTATTTGTTCCTCTAGTGCAGGTACCCAGAGTTAGCACAGAACCACCTGAGCATGATTCTTCTCTCAGCATTCCAAATGAGGATCCCAACAAAAGCCTCCTCTACTTCCCACATCTCCCATCACCTTCCAAATTACACCCTCTGCCACACACACACAGTATTTGGTGATTTTGGCCCAGTTGAAGCAAATAAGGACATTCTTGTTAGAGAATATGTCTTAAAAAATTCCATCTTTAATATTCTTCCCATATTCCAGAAGGTTATGAATCTTCCTCCTTATGGCTTTTGGGTAAGGTTTATTGGGTTGGATTGTGTAGGATTATATCTCCTCCTTTCTGAAGTGGGAAATGGAAGAGGAATATGCCAGGCTTAGACTCAATGAAGGTCTAGATATAGAAAAAGAAATTGTTTTATTGATAAGGGAATATGCATTAGCTGGTGTTTCAAAAATATTGCCCCTATTACATACATGTGTAAGGTATGGAACAGAGTTTAACTTATAAAAGTGGAATCAAGTGATTACTGGATGCTAATGATATATAGGAATAGTTTTGCTATCAGTATCATCATTAACCTTCCATCCTAGTTCAAGCTGCAAATATGGACTCTGTGGGAGGGGGAGAGGGTGGGAAGATTTGGGAGAATGGCAATGTAACATGTAAAATATCATGTAGGAAACGAGTTGCCAGTCCAGGTTCGATGCACGATGCTGGATGCTTGGGGCTGGTGCACTGGGACGGCCCAGAGGGATGGTATGGGGAGGGAGGAGGGAGGAGGGTTCGGGATGGGGAACACATGTATACCTGTGGTGGATTCATTTTGATATTTGGCAAAACTAATACAATTATGTAAAGTTTAAAAATAAAATAAAATTGGAAGAATTAAAAAAAAAAAAAAAAAAAAAAAAAAAACAATAAAAACCAACTGATCAACAAATGAGCAAATATACATACCAATACAGTCAAGTTGGAAACTTAGCATTTTTCCCAATAGCTTATAGAATTCTTTTTTAGTTTACCTACCAGTGGATAAAAGAGACAGAACCACATGAAGAATGAATCCTTGCACTATTTCCTATGCTGCTTTTTATTATGTATGGTACACAGCTACTAAAGGTCACAAAACTAATTAGTGGTAGGTTTATGACAAAAACCCAATGCACCTGATTCACTAACCAAGATTATTTTATCTAGGTAAATTTGTGACTCCTTTCTCTTTATTTTTTTCAATTTTACTGTATGCAGAGTTAGAATTTTTCTCTTTCTTCAGTTCATTAAGCAAGTATCAAAAATACTTGACTGTCTATAGAGAAATAGTATCCACATGGAAACCTAATTTCTGTTAGATAATCCTCTACAGTGATATCCTGAAAATCTTTTTGTTTCCTCACCTAAATATAGTAGTAATATTAAATAAAGCAATGATTATATTTTTTTATTTGCAAAGCAATTTATATATGATTTATGTTTGCTTTATTAAAACATTTAACATAAAAACCTAATAACTATCTATCTTTTGCAAACTTAGTGACATTTACATAGTTTTTTCATAAATATGTAGAAAGATAATAGATACTTTGTTGCCTTTAAACTCTGATATGGAGACCCTATTTTAAAAATTCATTTAATAGTAAGTTATTGTTTCAGAAAATACATAGCATATTCATTTTTAATTTAAAATGGGTTATTTGTACATATTTGTATAAACTGATCATTGAAATTAGAAGGCAAAATACCATATTCATGTTACCATATACATTATCTTCTGTGTACAAAGAGAAAAAGATAAAAAGAAGAAAAAGAAAACCTGTCTGATGTTGTTGAATTAAATTGGAATATGATTATTACTTCATGTCTTCACAAACGACATTTTGTAACATTTAAAATTTCTGCTAATTGCACAAGGTACATTATCATGCAAAAGAATGTTAGTGAAGGTTGAAAAGGACAAACCAACTATTCTCGTACATCACCATAATTATGCAGCCCCATGTTCGAACAATTACATTTATGTAGACCCACTGTTAAAATCAATGTTACTTGTACAGCTAGTCCTTAATCAATGAAATCAGTCAATTTACCATGGTCACATCCTTCTTCTTAATTAAGACAGTGATATCTCTGGAGCGCAGGGTCTCAAAGAGATAAATAAGTACAGAGGTTGAGAAATGTCAAAGAGGTGACTCCCCGATTTTACTCCTGACGAACTTGGGAGGAAATAAGACAGTTCCTTCAGTTCAGGGAAGCAGCACAATCTTCTAAAGAGATGGCTTAGCATTCATTAAGAAAAGAGCAGGTAGTAGTGTCTGACAGAAATAGCACTAATGAGCAAAGAAGGCTTTCAACATGCATATCCTTCATAGTCATACTCTGAATTATGAAGGTTGTGCCACCTAAGCCAATTTTAATTAGAATGAGCATGGACCTCTTTGGACAGTTAGCCTTTCTTTCCAAAATCCATTTCAATATGGTGTCATTTTGTTGTCATAATCAAAATGGCAAAGTGATGGAATAACCTACTTAAAATGTCCGTGGTGTTAAAGCAGATATGGCAAGCATCCTCTAATGACACATGTAATAAAGGTACTACCTGGAGGACATTGACAGGATGCTCCCTGTTGTCATCAGAGCAGAAATAATGATAGAGGTGACAACAGAGGTCTTCAAAGATCCAGTTCTGCCTCTCTGTCCCACCAATGAACTGTAAAAGTACCATTCATTGGAAAGGAAAGAAATAAAGGAAAACAGCTCTATTAAAAATAGTAAATGTAGACACATCACATTGATTTTTTATTTCACAAGGCAGACAATCTTTGCACTTGCAAGCTGGTATTAACCATCTGCTTTTATTCTGGGAGAAGCCCTTGTCAGGCCACATGAAATAATTGAAAGAAAAAACAACATACAGAATTGATATATTTCCCTTAAAAATAGATATGATCATTTTTATTAAAAATCCAATTTAGGTTTATCTTTATAAATGAGATAATTATTCAAGTCAAAGTATGGAAAGATAATTTAAAACAAAAACTAAACTTCTTAATCCAGGCATGATTATATATATATGAACAAAGAGGAGCGATAATTTGTTTTATGTGTCTCTAGTAGCGAATAATACATTTCAGAAATATGTGAGACAATTAATGGATAATGATGCTACAAATTTGTAACAAGTATCTTCTATCATACTTATCAGCCAATATTAACTGAATATAGCTGAAAAATAGTGGGCATGACTTTTATCAATAAATATTATTGCAAGTCTTTCTCTTTGTCTCTTACATTTCATACTTGATAAATGTGTACATTTTTAAAATGCGTGAAATTGGTTGCTCTTAAAAAAAGAAAATGTGCTTATATCAATCACTTTTTCTATAAAGCCTTTTTGCTTTTTAATTTAATTTTATAATACAAAGAAAGTGACTGCAAAAGTTATAAAACTCATAACAGATTTTTTACATTTATAGTGTCAGTTTTAAACCAAACCGACTTTGAGCAAAAGTTATATCTTAGATCATGTAAATTTTCATTGCAGTTTAATTTTCTGGGATTAAATGTGTGAGAATGGATTTACTTAGGAATGTCATTTTCTCTGCTGCATGAAAAATCATTCCCATTAGTTGGGGGAGGAGCCCCAACTAACCAGAATGTCGGTCATCCCTCTGTAAGATTATTAATAGGCTTCTGAGTTTGTACTCAGAAGACCTTACACATAAATATCTAAGTAGTAAGAGATTGGCCAGTGGCTTGGATACTTTTTTAGCATTAACTCAAAGTCCTGAGACCACTCTGATAAAAGCTATTGAGGGGCAAGAAAAGTTGGAAGGTTTACAATGTACTCAATGCATGTACTTGAAAAGCAAGAAAGGGGGAAAGAGATTTAGCAGTTTATGTATTCAGTAATTAGATAACTTACAAGTTGTTTACACAGACAAAAATAATGCATTTTGTCTAGTTGTATCTTTTTCTCATTTATAATTTTCATGGTCAAGATAAGGAATCATGGTAAAGTTATCTTACATTTAGATATTTACATCAAAAGTTTACCGGAGAAGGCAATGGCAACCCACTCCAGTACTCTTGCCTGGAAAATCCCATGGACTGAGAAGCCTGGTAGGCTGCAGTCCATGGGGTCGTTGAGTCGGACATGACTGAGTGACTTCACTTTCACTTTTCACTTTCATTCATGGAGAAGGAAAGGGCAAGTCACTCCAGTGTTCTTGCCTGGAGAATCCCAGGGACGGCAGAGCCTGGTAGGCTGCCGTCTATGGGGTCTCATAGAGTCGGACATGACTGACACGACTTAGTAGCAGCAGCAGCAAAAGTTTACTATTCCTTGTTAAAGATATACATCAATCTAGGGCTAACTAAATAGGTAAGGCTGGTTCTAAAGACTTTTCTGAATAGCCATCAACCACATGGAAGGAGGAAAAAAAAAAAAATTCTAACCTTAGAGTATGCCAAGGGCTGGAAACTTTAGAGATAAGCAAAATAGAACTTGTGTTCTATATCTGTATCTCATATCTATAACATCTGTGTTACTCACAGCTTTAAAATGGAACTTTGATGAAAACCCACCTCTACTTAACATCATCTACCAATAGAGGTAGATTCATGTTATCTACTAGTTTGAAGAAGATGCTAATTATCTGTGAGGGGAAGCATAACAATCTTTTTCTCTACTACATAAGGCAAGGCCTATGTAACTATCTATTCAGCATACTTATGTAAGAAATAAATTCATATTTAAAATTAGATAAAATGCATAGTCAAGTAGCAAGCAAATTATACAACTTTATAAGATTTACAGACATTTTCATATTTAAAAGCTGAATCTATTATTTTCATGTGAAGAGATTAGATATGCTAGTTTATGTACTTCAGGCCCTATTGTGCTCAAGTAATGCAATTTCTGAACCTAATTTGAAATGTAGTCTCTGGACTATTTTACCCAGACAGGCATTTTAACCTTCCATGATGGATTTAATTTCTAACAAATGGAATAACTATAAAAAAAATAAACATATGTGTGTGTGATAGCTTCCCAGGTGGCTCAGTGGTAAAGAATCTGCCTGCCAATGCAGGAGACATGGGTTCAATTTCTGGGTTGGGAAGATCCCTTGGAAAAGGAAATGGCAATCCACTCAAATATTCTTTCCTGGAAAATCCCATGGACAGAGGAGTCTAATGGGCTATAGTCTATGGGGTCACAAAGACTCAGACATGACTCAGCAACAAACAACAACAATATGCATGTGATATAAATGAAATATATTTGTTTAACTATGGCTTACTAACCAATTCCATTTGAAAATGTTTTCAGGGCAGTCAGTAAATGTTTAAGGAAAGGCAAAGTCACTTCAGGCAAAAGATAGACAGAGTTCATATTTCCTCTCCACACCACTGAATCATTTTTGGCTTAGGGTTGCAGCATTGTGGGCAAAGTTTGTGACTCTACAGGAAGAAAATCCTATGGAGTCACTGCTACAAAAGATGGTGCTTACGTTACATAGTATTCCAGGCTGTTGGATAAGTTCCCTAAATATTTCCATCCACAGAAATGACAGTTCCTAGGAAAGCCATAGATGTCTGGTCTGCAGCAGCTCTAGTCTGGAATAGGCAGGAAAATGATACACACTCTCTCTCTTTCTCTAAGGAATCTGCTTAGCAGGACTCCTGCCTGCCAGGAGAAGAATAGAGCTGATTATTTCCATCCATCCTCTTTTTCTTTTTCATCCTGTTTCCTCTTTAGTAAATGCACTTGAAGAGTCATTGATTTCTTTGCAAGTATGGAATACAGTACAATAGAATTATATCACTTGGTGCTATAATACCAAATTCACTTACATTGTATTTTTTTCTGAATAGACTCTCCTTTCCTCTGTTATTCCAATGCTGGGTGCCTACATTTTTATTGAGGCGCTTCATGTAAAGACAATAGGTCAGATAGAATAATCTAAGGATGATATTGAAGAAGATGCTGATAATATAAAATGCCTGATTAATAAGAATGGCATGAATACTTGTTCAGTGGTTCTGAAATCACTTAGCGATTATAACTCATGGTCACTATGAACCGATTAGATGTACAAGTAAAAGGAAGCTACTAGTTATGCCTTTCATATAAAAACTATTGTGCAGCAAGAAATGACTGATTATCAGTAGAAAAAAAGTAAAAGCCATTCACAAGTTCAAAAGCTAATTCAACAAAAAGATAAGGATGTTAGAACTGCATCTTTATGAGGTTATTATCTCTTGTGTGAGGCCATAATATAAATGATGGCAAAACTACAGAAAAATTTAAGGACAATATTGAAGCAGACTAAACACTGACCTTTCATCCATTTGAGAGACAAGAAAATGTAAACAACTTCTTTCCAAACAACATCAGCATTTAAAATACTAAAGATATTTTCTGATTGTAAATTGGAAAAAATAATAAGTGCATCTTTTAAGTGAAAGTGTTAGTCACTCAGTCATGTCTGATTCTTTGCGACCACATGTACTGTAGCCCACCAGGCTCTTCTGCCCATAGAATTCTCCAGGCAAGAATACTGGAGTGGGTTGTCATTCCCTTCTCCAGGGGATCTTCCCCACCTAGGGATCAAACCCAGGTTTCCCACTTTGCAGGCAGATTCTTTATTATCTGAGCCACCAGAGAAGCCTTATATCTTCTAAGTAAACCTTAATCCTTAGAAGTAAGAAAAATCCACCACAATATCTCATATCTTACAAAAGGAATTGCGTCATTGACCTGTATCATGTCTTTCTGAGTTTCAGAAAGGCAGTATTTTCCCTGTGCTGTTACTGAAGAGATGGTTGTTACAATGACTCAAAAAATAAATGCAATATTCCTCACTCCATGTAGAATTTACAAATTTTGTATTAGTCTTTGATTAATTCAAATTTTACTTTTTTTTAATTCAAATTTTACTTTTTGTAAAATTCATAAATGTTATGATAAAGATAAATTAGCATATACTCAGGGGTCCATGAGTTCTGAAATCAAAGACACTGAGATTGAAATGAATGGTCAGCTTCTCCTTTTCCAGCTCTATGACATCAGACTCATTTTACCAGCTCTAAGCCTCACTTTCTAGTCTGTGTGTGGGAATGTCCTGAGGGTAGCTATGAGTGTCAATGAGGCAAATGTTATGAAAACTCATGAGTTAGTAACGTTCTCAGTAAAAGGTGGAATAGCTTTGGAGCAATGCAGTAAAGTCATTTTGAGAGGTTGGAGAACTGAACAAGTAAATATCATTGAATAATTATTTGTAAATAATTAGATAGTAAATATCTGCTGCTACTACTGCTAAGTCACTTCAGTCGTGTCCAACTCTGTGCGACCCCATAGATGGCAGCCCACCAGGTTCCACCGTTCCTGGGATTCTCCAGGCAAGAATACTGGGGTGGGTTGCCATTTCCTTCTCCAATGCATGAAAGTGAAAAGTCAAAGTGAAGTCGCTCAGTCGTGTCCGACTCTTAGTGACGTCATGGACTGCAGCCCACCAGGCTCCTCCGTCCATGAGATTTTCCAGGCAAGAGTACTGGAGTGGGGTGCCATTGCCTTCTCTGAGTAAATATTTATGCAATTAAAATATCCCTTATAATGTCTTGCTTATAGAACCTACTTTATTTATTTAATAAATGGGAAAATTCCTTTTACATATCAATCTGAACTTCTCAGTTATCAGAAATTCTGAATTATCAGAAATCAAAATAATACATTTGAAAACTAATTTTTCATATCAACACTTTTAAGAAGATAATGGACTAACATCATTGCAGAAAGGAATGGTTAAAATGTGCTTTCAAAGCAGCACAGTATTCAGAATGATGCCTGGGTACATTTAGTTAAACTTGCTGAAAGTAAAGAATAATACAAGTAAAATATACAATAAACTCATTTGTATAACATTCCTATAATGTATTGACAGGCTTCTAAAAAAACAAAATTACTTTTTATTGTAAAAGATAAAGAACAAAACAGACTGAATCCACTTAAAGAAGAGAAAGATTCTCTTTGAGATACAGATTCAGTATCATGTTTAACTGTTCTCAATCTATTTGCTTCAGTATTCAAAAGCTTTTGTGATAGGATCAGAAAGTGTGAAATGGAAGTTGTAGTGATTTAATATTTGGAGAAATTATAATAAATGTAAAAAATAGTCAGGGTATGTTTTTATAGTGCTTTTGCAAAGAAAGAGAATTAGAAGAAAAGCCAAGAAAGCTTCAGGGATTCGAGAAGATATTTTCCAAGTTTGGAAGCAGATGTTGTACCATATGTGCTTACCTGTTCTCTTTTTATTCACTTTGGCTGGATCATTACCAACCTGTCTTGTTTTTAACCCAGTAGAATCACTGACTGAATAACCAATTATTTCACCTCTTTATAATTTAGCTAACTATGACACAATGCTCCTGGAATAAACTGCAAGCAGGAGAAAGAAAGGAATGAATTAAAAACTAAGATAAACACAGCAATGAGTTCTCAGTTTTATCATATTGTTAAATAATTATTTCAAAAAGCATTTTGCCTTCTTTTGCCCTTTTCTATCTTATTTTACCTTGTAATATTAAGAGATATTTAATTATTTACATAAAAGAGTTCCTACAAATATAACCTTCTCATGTATACATTTGTGCTGCACTGATATGTTTCATGTAGATAAACACATTAAATTCTCAATTAGAAAGTTCTTGTTAAAAGTATTGGAAAACTATAGACATTTTCACTTTTTAAAAAATCACTTGTGCCAGTGAATAATCTCAAGAAATAGTTGTCACAATATCTATCTCAGGTAGTTTTCTGATAGAGAAATTATTTCAAAGAAATATACACAAAAAGACCCAAACAAAGCAAAATACCCTGAAAAATACTTGTGAAGCCATTTTCAGGGTTTTAATTTTACTGAATATTTTTCTTAAAATATAAAATATGTACACAAAAATATACAGGTGGTAAATGAACAATCTTGAGGAGAGGTCAAAAAAGTAATGCATTTGTAAATTTATTTTACTAATAGGTATTTTGTAGGTACTATATGAAAGCTATTGTTCTTGTGATGCTTAAAATCTAGTGAGATATATTTAGAGGAGATATAGTGAAGGTAGTGATAGTGAAGGTAGATAGTGAAGGTACATAGATCAATGTATGGATTTCTATAAGGCTCTTGTAGGGATCCTAGGAGTTAGTGTATATTTTAATAACTTCAAATACTTGTATGAATGAGGTGGGAAGTGGTGAAATGATACTAGAGAAATAATCATTTGCCACCAAAAATAACCCAGTTAAAAATTTAAAAATGTGAACTTTAAACTGAGGACTAAGATAAAAATTTAAGCTTGGCGATGACATTAGTGATATTTATATAATGAAAGATAACTTTTGCTAATGTGTGAAGAGAAGATTGCTGCTGTTGTTGTTTCGTCATTGTCTTGTCCATCTCTTTTCTGACCCCACAGACTGTAGTCCACAGGCTTATCTCTCCATGAGATTTCCCATGGGTTGCCATTTCCAGCTCCAGGAGATCTTCCCAACCAGGGGTTGAACACACATCTTCTGCATTGGCAGGTGGATTTGTTTCCACTGAGCCACCAGGGAAGCCCAAAGAGAAGATTGAAATGTGGCAAATTCAGAGGTGAGTAGACTTAGGGGATAATAACAGAAGTCTGGAATATCATGGGAATAGGGAAGAGGGTAAAGCTGATGGAAAAGAAACACACTTACCAGCTCGGACTGACAGTATTCCATGTTGGATGAGGAAGAAAAATAAAAGAAAGAGTGTAGATTTCCCATGTAAGTGTCTGAGTATATAATGATGTTATTATTCAATATAGAGCAGATGGCATAAATGCATGTTATCTGTACATTTGGACTTGGACACTTGTCCAACAAATGTACCTTTTAATCATTAGTCTTCCCTGACCTTTCTTCTGGAAGTCTTTCATCAGTTGCTCTTTCAGTACTTTTTCCTTTGTTCTTTCATTTTATTAATAGTTACATTTTGAAATTTGTGTACAAGCAAACTAGAATGTAAGTCTCTTGAGAGCTGCATCTGTATTTAGTCCCCATTTATAATTCTTCAATCCCAATACAGAATATTATATCTAATAGACAATGAGTAAAGAGGTAAGTATACAATTTTATTTCCATGAACAATTGCTGTGAGAAGTCAAATAACTATTCAAGGGAACAACTAGACTTTGTTTGTCCTCACAGCGATTCACTTCTGGTTGGAGAGGTTTGCTTCTAAAACAAGTAAACACTGAGACTGTTTTTGAACACTGGAAGTATCTGAAGCTATTTTCAAGATTTCAAAATAGTTTTATTTGTTACTGTGACATTATCTTAATTAGTGTTTTATATTTGAGGTATAATCTTAGCCTAGACACATTGGCATGACTCTGTTTTCTAACTTCAACTTTCAATGAAACATTCAACACAAAGGAATCAACATACTCTTCATCTTCACACTACATTGACTGGTTCATGTAGGGAAAGGGTCATACACTCTGAAAGGAGACAGAGCTGGATTTAAATACTACTTTCCTGCTTATTGACAATGTGACCTTGAATGAGTTCCCCTATCTTTCTGCACCTGTTTCTCCACTGGTAAAATGAAGGTAATAATGTACATCTCATTGGGTTGTTATGAGGATTGAAAGTAAGATATAAGAAATTCCTAGAATGATGTATCACACGTATCAACAAAAATAATTTATTATTATAATACACATATATTTTTTCAGCACTTGATAAAAGTACTCCCCTCAAAAAAACTTTTTCCAGACTTATCTTTGGAATGAAGGAAAATTTAGGCAAACATAGATTTAAATCCATAAAACATGAACTGGATTCAGATTTCCAATTACTCTTCCTTAAATATACAATATAATAAAAATTGCAGCATTAATGCCTTGCCATCTTATGGGTAACATGTTTAACAAAGGAATAGTTTGCTCTTTAAATAAAACAGATTTAGGAGGAAAAAAAACAATACAGGGAGTCATTTAAAAAAGCCTATCAGGGCATAATTCTTAACATTTTAGCTAACTTTGCTTCTCTCACTCAAACAGGTTATAATGTTCAAGGCTAGAGTGTGATCTATTGCTGAGTTAGTAATGACAGTCAAGTTTGCCAACACAATCACTGCACTCCATTATCTAAGCCATTGCTCTGTAAAGTGCTTTGGGATACCTTGAGTATGAAGGGCTATATATCAAATGTATTATATTTTATTCTATATGGTACCTGAGTTTCAGCAATACATATTCAACAAGCTGAATAAAAAGACTTCTAGATGTACTTTATTAGTATTTGTATGCATTCACCATAAGTAAGTATAGGCTCAACTCTCAACTTGAGCTAAAGAAAGAAATGGTGTTTGAGAAAGTGAGAGAGACAAGGTAAACTATTCTGAAGGTAAAATTCCAACTAAATGTGCATTGCCTTAGTATCCCTGACCTCAGAATTTACCTGTCTCTCCCACTTGTCACTCAGAAATCTAAATTACCGTTTCTTTTTCATGCAAGAGTGATGCATGGGAGTAGGAAGCATATGAGTATCATTTATCATTTTACCCTCAGATCCTAACACTGGGCTTGAATGAATGAGTGAATGAAGAATGAATGAATTCTTCTAGATCATATTCTCACTAGATTTTTCACTGATATATTTTTAAAGTAGCATTTTAAATTTTGATGAATAGCTTTTCTATACTTTAGGAATGTTCTCAGACTTTATCATGGTAACTGTTTTGCAAAGAGGAAACATCCCAGAGTGTAGCTATATAGAATTTAGTGTTGTCAACTCTTGCTATACAACTGTCTTCCAGGAAAAGTTACATTCTATTGTGGCATGCAGATACATTAAAATATAGCCCCAACCAGCAAAAATGCTATTTTTATAGTAAGATAAATACAAACATATATATATATATACATATATATGTGCATATCCAGAAACATATAAGCATGCAATAAAATAAATTGGCACATAATATCTTAGAAAATTAGAAAACTATTTCTTTCATCTCATATTTTGATTCTGACACATTATCTTTGTCTCTTTTTTCGAGAGTAGTATCTGGAAAATGGGATTTTCCATTTATTTATGCATTCCAAATAAATATATTTCTTTAGTATGTGCATATGTAAGGCTCTGTGAACACACAAGTATTATCACTGCTTAACTAATTTAATAAATGTTCAGAAGCAAAGAAAAGAAAACCAACAATACACTCAGTTGAATAATGTTAATACATTTTTTAATTCATCAGTGGAATAATAGTAGAAAAGTGTTTATTCTGAAAATAATAAATAAAAGTTTCTAATATACTAAGCAGTATATGAACCTTCCCAGGTGGCTCAGTGGTAAAAAATCTGCCTGCCAGTGCAGGAGATGCAGGTTCAATCCCTCAGTCTAAAATATCCCCTGGAGAAGGAAATGACAACCCATTCCAGTATTCTTGCCTGGGAAATTCCATGGACAGAGGAGCCCTGGCAGGCTACCATCTATATGGTCACAAAGAGACAGGCACGACTGAGCATGCACACACACGTACTGAAGAACGAGGACAGGGTGCCCTACTAAGAATTTAGTAGAGAATGAATTGCACTTTCCAAAGCCAGAATAATTTCTCTTTTCTTCTTATTCATTCCTCAAGTCTATGATTCAAAACATAAAATTGTATGAGTATCCATAGGTCTTCATTCATGTATTCAACAGTATTTATTAAGTTCTGTTAAGTGCATAAAGAATTATGTTAGATATTTGGAAAAATAAAAAATAATTTTAAAAAATTCAAGGGTTGGGGGCACTGACTTCATGCAATGCAAAATCTAAGTTTAACCTCATTGTCAGCCATTCTATATCTAGAGGCTTGGGTCTGATCCTTAGGTTGGGAAGATCCCCTGGAGGAGGGCATGGCAACCCACTCCAGTATTCTTGACTGGAGAATCCCATGGACAGAAGAACATGGCAGGCTACAGTTCACTGCATGGCATAGTCAGACACGACTGAAGCGACTTAGCATATAGCACACTCTACATGTGTGGTTCTGCATTGGTGAACTGAATCAAGCACAGATAGTGTAGTACTGTGAGACATATTTACTGAGAAAAAAATGTGCGTATAAATGGACCCTCACAGTTCAAACTCGTATTGTTCAAAGGTCATCTATAATATTAACTAGCTCTATAATAATATTAATTAACTAATAATTACAGAGCTCTACATTGTAGGCATACTTAATCCACACAAGTCTATGAAATAGGTAAAATGATTTTCCTCAAATCACAGATGTGGAAATACAGACAGATAATGTAGGTTACTACCCCACAGTCACATAACTAAAACATGGCAGAGATAGAATTTGGATGTTCATAATTTGGCTCCATATCTTAGCTTTTAACCACCACAGCAGCAGTGCTATGCTGGGTGGTATAGAATATTATTTCAGTAACAAATAACTAATATTATCCCACTTTATAGAAAGCATTGTGCCAGGTGCTGAAGATGGGGAGAAGAAAGAAAATCTTCAATCTATGTTGGGGGAAATGAGAAATATGTTTTTATATTCTCATCCTTGAAAACATAATTTGAAAGAAGTACTGGTAAATATATTCTGAGTTGAAGTCCATATTCATGCGTTTTAATTAACTTGGAGTAGTTTGCATTTTTTGAATTTTGTTTACTGCACCACCCCATTCCAGTGATTCATGAGGAGGGAGGGGCATGCTCTATGAGAGGAGCTAACCTGAGTTACCTCTGCAATCTTCCTCTACTGTCTCCACTACCATTCACTACATTAGGGTGAAACTCCTTGCCACCATCAGCCATGTCTACTACATATTCTTCCTACGAGTTCTTTTTTAAGTACAGTATTTTTAGAGGTGCTGGAGAAGAATCCTTGTGCTTTTGAGAAGAATCAAAGGTGCTCTTGAGAACCCTTTGGACAACAAGGAGATCAAACCAGTCAATCCTAAAGGAAATCAACCCTGAATATTCATTGGAAGGACTGATGCTGAAGCTGGTCAATATATTGGTCAATAAATGGTCAATACATTGTATTGATCGATAAGTGGTCAATACATTGACCATTTGATGCAGAGAGCCAACTCATTGGAAGAGACCCTGATTCTGGGATGATTGAGGGCGAGAGAAGTAGGGCATGACAGAGGATGAGATGGTTAGACAGCATCACTGACTCAGTGGACATGAGTTTGACCAAATTCCAGGAAATAGTGAAGGACAGGGGAACCTGGAGTGCTGCTCTCCATGGGGTCACAAAGAGTCAGACACGGCTTAGTGACTGAACAACAGCAACAAATTCTTTTTTAAGTACAGTATTTTTAAGTATTTTAAAGTAGAAAAACCCAAGAAAAAATGCATTCCTTTTTCAAGTTAGCATTTTCTCAGTAATTTTTATCCTAAATAAATCTTACATAAATGTAAATTTTGTACAAACTTTACAAATTGTATTTTGTATAAAGTTCCAAACGAGCTGTATGTGTTTATGTGTTTATTTCAAAAGTATATGCTTTATAAATAGAAATTTGCATCACAGGAACCAAATAACTCATTCCCAGGTTTTTTTTTTTTCTTTAATACTTTATACTGATTTCTTAAGAATGAGCACACACACAAAAAAAGTATTTACCACCCTCACCATTACCATTAATTGCATAATATGAATCTCTTAGGATAGATTTGGGGCCAGTACTATATATTTAGAGACTAGGCCTTCGAAATCAGCGACAGGGAATTAAATCTGATCACAATATTCTTATCAGTGATAAGCACATACCCATTGAGTTGTCAATCCATATCTATTGTTCTAATACAACTTGTTGATTATGAATATTTTTCTGGGAAATAAATCTATCTTTCTGCAGCCTGCATGCTGTATGTGAAATCAGATACAGGCCAAACGGTAATGTCTGGCAATGATCCCCAAACTGAAAAAAAAGTGGGTATGCCCTGTCAACATATGTATTAGCATTAATTAAAAAGCATTTTATACAATATTAATATACTTGTATATTCCCTGGTGACTCAGCAGCAAAGAATCCGCTTGAAAATGCAGGAGACATTGTTTTTCATTTCGATCTGTGGGTTGGAAAGATATCCTGGAGAAGGAAATGGCAACCAATTCCAAGATTCCTGCCTGGGAAATCCCATAGATTGGTAGGGCTATATATAGTGCATGGGTTGCAAAGTGTCAACACAACTTAGCGACTAAACAACAACAATGAAAATGGAAATATAAAAAGTAAGTATGAATAGAAATCCTGGAAATGTTTTTCTCTTGCTCTTTAGGTCACATTTTTCCTTGTTTCGAAGACCACCGACCTATAGGATTGCAATATTATAAGGTAACCTAATTTTCAGAGCACTCTATATGAATCAGGTTTATCTTTAATGATATACTTCCTTTCACACCCCGTTTTTATCTGTCCCTTTTCTCTTCTACCTGTATACATATACAAACATGTAATCTGAAGCATGTAGTTTTGATAAATCTACTTAGTTGGGATATCACAAATAGAAGTGATGATGGCCGAGAATAAGAACCTTGAGAGAAATGCATTGTATTAGCTCAGATCTAAATCATAAATTCATCTTAGTGAGGGTTCAGATTAACAAATGCTTTACATACTTGCACTGAATTAAAGTTGAGCCATAACGAAATACATATAAGTATGTATATAACTGAAATATATATGATTTATGCATCAATTAAATCAACAATGAAACCTGTTTTGGTGTGCTTTTGTTCATGTCTTTGATGCATTCCCATCGGGGCCTGTTTTAGGTTCAGTTGGATATTGCACCAGGAAAAGTCAGACATCCATCTTGAGCCGCATTAATTGTAAGTTGAGCGGATGGCTGCACATCTACAGTATCCTTTTTTTAATGTTGTCATGGGTGTCATCTCTGTTTCCAGCTTTTTGGTTTTATTGCAGTTTTATTTTCTGTAATTTTCTTGAAATGCGAAAGATATAGTTTTGCTGTGATAAATGAGATGGGGAACCCATAGCTCAGTCACTAGTTTGTTCATAGATTGACCATTGAATGTAAAGTATGTGATGCTAAGAACAATTTTGATGAGATCCATTGTTGAATGTGCAATGATTCATTCTTCTTTGTGAAGTTGCTATCTTTATGTCTTAGTTCTGTATCATTTTTCATGTTTCTCTTTCAATAAGTATCTGGAAAGACAGAAACCTTCCCAAAATATAACCTAGATTAAACTGAATACAAGTGAGTGATATCCACTAACCATAGAAACAATACATGTATGATTATATAGTTTAATTTCTCATTTCTTATAAAAATGTATGGTGTGATTTCTGTACAGAAACAATCCTGAATTTAACTTCTGTTCTCCTTTGCTCAATCTTTCATGCCTGTACTTAGAGAATTTCTTATCTTTGATAAACAATGTGAAATACAAAACTCAGATATTATATTATCTGACTTATTGTGATTTCATGCAAAAGGCACAGTTTTTCTAGAATGAAATACACATTTATTAGTTTATTTGAATAATTAACTTCCTTCCAAAGAACAAGGTCACTGTTTCTATTCTCTAATTAACCTTCTTTAACAAATCTAACCTATTGATAGGAAGCCATCAATGCCAAGTTCTACAGTCAGAAAGAAGAAAAGAAAATGGCCTCCCTTAATCAGCTCATAAAAGGAAAAGTATTTTTTATTTCTTGAGACATCATTGAGGCAACCCGGAATACTAGTATAGTTTAGAAGTAAATCAAAACAAAGTCACCAAAATCTACATCAAAAAATGTTTAGGCTATTTTTTTTTTTCTTCTAGAGTTTTATGATCAGAAGTCTTAGAGTTGAGTCTTTAATACATTTCTAGTTCATCTTTATGAGTGGTGTAAGATATGGGTCATTTTTAAAATGTTTGATATGGGTCAAATTCATTTTTATGTATGTGATTATCCAGTTTTCCCAGCACCATTTATGAAAGTGACTCTTATTTTCCAATAAATGCTCTTGCCTTCCTTGTCAAATATCAGTTGATCATATAGGTTAAGGTTTATTTCTGGGTTCTTGATTCTATTCTATTGGTCCATGTGTTTTTATGCCAGTAACATACCATTTGATTACTATACCATAAAAAAAAATTTAAATCATAAAATGTGATACCTCCAGCTTTGTTTTTCTTTCTCAAGATTGCTTTGCATCTTTGGGTCTTTCACAGTTCCATATGAATTTTAGGATTGATTCTTCTATTTCTGTAAAATATGCCATCAGAATTGCAACAGGGATTGCATTGAATCTGTATATCACTTTGGTTAGTATATACATTTTAACAATATTAATTCTTCTGATAGGATATGTTTCTGTTTCTTTCATCAAAATCTTATAGTTTTCATTACGTAGATCATTCACTTCCTTAAAGTTATTCCTAAGTATTTTGTTGTTGCTGATGTTATAAACGAGATTGTTTTCTTTACTCCTTTTCACATATTTCATTGTTAGTGTAGAGCAATGCAACTTTCTGTATGTTGATTTGGTATCCTGTAACTTTACTGAATTTGTTGAATTAGTTCCAACAAGCTTTTAGTTTAAACTTTAAAATTTTCTGTATATAAGAACATATCATCTGCAAATAATGACAATTTTACTTCTTTTTTTTTTCCAACTCAGATGCCTTTTATCTCTTTATCCTATCTGATTGTTCTAGCTAGGACTTCCAGTGCTACGATGAATAAGAGTAGTGAGAGTCGACATGTTTATCTTGTTCTTGATCTTGGAGGAAATGCATTTACATTTTCACTGTTGAGTGATACTAACTGTAAGTCTGTTGTATATGATCTTTATTACACTGAGTCATGTACCTTATGTACACAATGTGTTGAGGGGTTTTATTATGAAAGGCTGTTATGTTTTGTTGGATGTTTTTCTGCATCAGTTAAGATGGTCGTATCATTTTTGTCTTTCACACTACTAAATGTGGTATTTCATATACTTGATTCTTGTATGTTGAACCTTTCTTGTCCCAGAAATAAATCCCACTTGAAAATGGTGAACAATAGATTGTTTCATTTGATTTGCTTTTTTGTTGAGAATTTTTGTTGCTATATTCATCAGGGATATTAGTCTATAGTTTTCTTGTCTTTTGTGTGTGCATGCTAAGTCCCTTCAGTCTTGTCTGACTCTGTGTAACCCTATGGACTGTAGCCTGCAGGCTGCTCAGTCCATGGGATTCTGCAGATAAGAATGCTGGAGTGGGTTGTCATGCCCTTCTCCAGGGGATCTTCCTGACCCAGGGATCAAATCCAGTCTCATGTCTCTTGCATTGGCAGGCGTGTTCTTTACCACTAGCGCCACCTAGTAAGCCCTTTTTTTGTCTTCTGGTGTCCTTATCTGACTGATATCAGGGAAAATGCCAATGTCATAAATGAATTTGAGAATGATCACTTCTTTTCAATTTTTTGGAAGAGTTTGAAAAGAATTGACATTAATTCTTCTTTAAATAGTTGGAAGAATCACCAGTGTAGCCATCTCATCCTATGCTTTTCAGTATTGGGAAATTTTGTTTACTGATTCAATCTCCTTACTCATTATTCATCTGCTCATATTTTCTATTTCTTCAAGATTTAGTCAGTAGGTTTTACATTTCTAGGAATTTATCTTTTATTCTAGGTCATCATTTTGTGTATAATTATCAATAGTAATCTCTTTTAATCTTTTAAATTTCTGTGGTATAGGTTGTAATGTCTCTTCTTTCACTCCTGATTTTATTTATTTGAGTCATTTTTTTTTTAAAGTTACATCAGCTGCTGAAAATCTTTGTGGGTTTTTTTGTTTTGTTTTGTTTTTTGCCTGAAGGTGGCTCTAGCTCTCAAAGTTGTAGTTTTCTTTCATAGACCCTGGCCAGTTCTTTGCTAACCTTCTTGTCTACCTAACCTTACTCTTGCTGCTGTCCTCAGGAATGTGCACAAAAAGACAGAACATGCGGGTTTGGCACTCAGGCACTGGAAGTACCCACAGGACAATTGGGATCCTTGAGTGAGGCTTGTCCAGTAGTTCATAGGCTGGCTTCATGCTAAAGTCCTGAATGCAGTCAGGAAGAACAGTGTCTCTTAATGTTCTGATAATCTTATCTGCCTTTTCCCCAAACCCCTCTCTCCCTGCGATAAGCGATCCCACCTCAATACTGTAGGTACTAAGGGAGAGAAACAGGTTTCTCCAGAAATGTGCTGAACATTTGGAGAAACTGGGCATTCACTCACTTTCCTATTGGTCATTGTGGACTAGCTCAGCTCCATGCTGAAGGAGGAGGTGGCACTGGCAAATTTCTTCTTCTCCTCTCCAACGTGTCCAAGCTCATTTCTTATCTCCAAGACAGAGTGCTAGATCTTTCTTTGGAAAACCTGGATTTCTACAAACATTCTCTCTCATCTGTGGCTGTCTGCCCAAATTAGCATAATCTAGATGCTCCCCAGTCATAGTCAAGAGGGACTGAAACAATTCCTAGACACCTCCCATTTCCACATACCAGACCAGGGTCTGTCTGCCTATTTTTTGATGCGTGAAAGTGAAAGTAGGGCTTCCCTGGTGGCTCAGATGGTAAAGAATCTGCCTGCAGTGTGAGAGATCTAGGTTCGATCTCTGGGTCGGGAAGATCCCCTGGAGAAAAGAATGGCAACCCATGCCAGTAGTCTTGCCTGGAGAATTTTATGGACAGAGGAGCCTGGCAGAGTACAGTCCATGGGGTCACAAAGAGTCAGACACGTTGAGCATCTGCTCATGTGATGCATCAGTAGAGGAGATTCCTCCCAGTTCCTTTGGCATATGGTAACAGATCCCACAACTCCTGCAGATAACTTTTATTCTTTGATGGACACTGGTTTTCAGCTCATGACAGTGGGGCAAAAAGAAAGGACATCTTATACTGACATTACTCCCATTATCCAAGTTTCTTGATAAAAATGATGGATAGGCTGAAATTGTAGAGCAATTTTCAACTTTCATGTCTTGACACATTCAATTGTTAATGATGAGAGCTTTTGAAGGATTAAGATAGCAGAAAACTTACAGGCTACTATATCTGTTTTTAACTCTGTTTCTTTACCACCTTGTTTCAAATAATCACTTACTCTGTCCATCTCAAATATCCTCTCTCATGGTTAGGTAAAATACTTTGGAATTTTCTTAAGGCTTTTCTGGGCATATGCATAGCCTTGCACAAAAGTATCGCCTTCTAGATGTCCAGAAATTTTTTTTTAAAACTTTATTGAAATTTTTGGCTGTGAGACATCTTAGCTCCCCGCCCAAGGATCAAATCTTCACTCTCTGCATTGAAAGGTAAGGTTTTAACCACTGGATTACCAGGGAAGTCCCATATATTGGTGTTTTACAAAGGCCCTTATGGATGTCTAATCTGCATATTTTCCTCTTAAGTCCTTGACCAGTGCTCACTCCAACTTATATCAGCTCCTCAGACAACTGTGAAGTTAAATAATCACCACTGATTGTTTCACAAAAAGTCCTGGTGATAAGGTTATTACTTCTTGAGCACTGAATCAGATCAAATAACACGAATCCTTTGAACATTAATTTTTTCACGAAGCTGCCAAGTGAGGTTCAGAAGTAACAATCTTTAGTATATAGATTTGGGGGGAAAACACAAAAGCCTTCTGCTTTCTCTAGCAGTTGTTAGGCTCTAGTTTTTACTATGTTTACGATGCTGAAGATTCTGAAGTTCACTGCATCACTTAAGAAAAGGGATAGAGGAATGGAGGAAGTTAAAATACCCAGTGTTGCTGTTCTTACCAATATTCAGGAGGCTCTTCTTAAAAAATAGCTCTTCAAATTGTAGAAACCCTTTGGTTGATCTCAGAGTTCTGAAAAAGTTGATTTTGTCAATTTTTATAAGCTTTCTCATTGCTTTTGTGGTAATGTGAGTTTTTTAAGGTCCTTGTTCCACCATTCTTTAAGGGTTCCACTTTTTACAGAGAAATTTATAAATTTCTTAATCCCAAATTTAGGAACATGAATAGATACATTGAAATGCATAAGAAATATTAATAATTTGATAAAATCTTTTCCTCCAATAATTATATGCGTGACTTCCAAGTCATTGAAGCCTGTTATTGAAAGTCAGTCCACTTTGCAGCAATTTACCTATTATTTAAATACTTTGTAAGATATATCATTATAATTTTCCAGTTGATCTTCTACACTGAGCTCAAATATTATCTCCCTAGATCTCAAAGTTTTTGTTCTAACTCATAGCTTAAAACTTTTCCATATATATATATATATATAATATATGATTCAGATGTGATTCATATATATGTGAGTCATATAAATACACCATTTGTAAGAACATACATCATTTTCAATTTTCTTAAAAGATAGTAAGGCAGTATATGGTTTTTTCCTAAACTTTATGTATATTTTGCTGATAGTTTTTATTATACATATGACAATTTATGATGGATAATAAAACAAATTTGTAAAGCTTTATACTTAGCTTGATATCTTTGATTCTGACCAAATGGATTAACTGAAATATATTAGTTAGATAAACATGAAGATATTTGAGACCTTTGGCAGCATTTTACATATATATCTATATTGAAATTTATCATGTCATCTCTACATTTTTAAGACTCTAAAATTATAGTAAAAATAGTCAGTTTGGGGGGTAGGAAAGAAGAAAATTTATATACTTTAAATGTTGACTATAAGGTAAATATAGTGGTAGGAACATTTATAAAGATTGCCTTAGAGGGAATTTCCTTGCAGTCCAATGGTTAGGACTCCATGTTTCCACTGCTAGGGGTCTGGGTTCAGTCTCTAGTTAGGGAACTGAGAGCCTGCAAGCTGCATGGCGTGATAAATAAGCAAATAAATCAGCAAGTAAATAAATAAAAGCAGAGACTTAAGAATTAGAAAAAAATATTATCTTGTATATCTGATCCATTATTTTATAGTGCCTTTAATCAGGAAGAGAGACTACAGGATACAATAGTTTTTTTAATGACCTAACCTACATCTTCTTAATTGAAATTTACCTCATTAACCGTAGAGAACATGTATTTACTTTCCCTCCTTTAAAAATCTTCCATCTATGACTTGGCTTATTTCCACTACCTTCAACTTCTCCTTCTTAATCTGAACAACAACATCACTTTAAATCCTTTTGCACATATAATTTTTCCTAGACTGATAATCACTTTGTGGCTCTTTAGTTTCAAATAATTAACTACTCATTCACCAATATAACTATTGGATGCTGGTATTATAAAAATATTTAATGTTAGCATCCATTAATTTATATCAGTAAACTGATTATTATATTAACTTTTACTTTTATTCAATATTTCTTATTATTTATAAGTTTAAAAAGGTTAAAATATTGCTTGGGATATGACTAATGTGGTGGTATATTTTATTCTAATATAGTGTATATGTCCAATGTGTTACATGTTATTTGTTGCTGAGTTGAAGACATTGGGTTATTTCTGAATTATTACTCTTCAGAGTCAAGAGCATATATGAGGTCACTGATATATGTAATTAGAATAACATCAATATTATTGAAAACCTTATCAGACTGAAGTATAAGTGTAACTGAGTCACAGGAAAGAGGCATTATGTGTCAGGTACAAAGGACTGCTTCTTGGATTCACTCAGTGGTAATTGGTGATTAAACAGATGGCAATCTGAGATCTGCATGCATTCAAAGTTGCTGAATGAAAATATCCAAAGAGAATATTCTCATCTGTCAACTTAAACAGAAGTGGGCTTCCCGGGTGGCTCAAATGGTAAAGAATCTGCCTGCAATGTGGGAGACCTAGGTTCTACCCCTGGGTTAGGAAGATCCCCTGGAGAAGGACATGGCAACCCACTCTAGTATTCTTGCCTGGAAAATTCCATGGACAGAAGAGCCTGGTGGGCTAGGGTCCATGGAGTCGCAAAGAGTCAGACATGACTGAGTGAGTAACACTTTCACTTTCAGTGGGAAGAATGGCAGGTGTGAAGTAGTTCTCTAAACTGAATACTGCAGTCACATTCTGGCAAAAAGCCTTAAATAATGGAAGTCCAAGAACACACACTGTAAATGCACTGTTTAGGCAGCATAGATTTGATATGTCCACTTTATGTACACACTTCAAAAGAACAGGTACAGGAGATGCTCTAACAAATAGCAAATGGAATTTTAGCTTTCCGAGTGGCTCAGTGGTAAAGAACCTGCCTGCCAATGTAGGAGATGCAGATTCCAACCCCAGTTGGGGAAGATCCCCTGGGGAAGAAATTGGCAACCCAACTCGACTATTCTTGCCTGGAAATTCCCATGGACAGAGGAGCCTGGTGGGCTGCAGTCCATGGGGTTTCAAAAGAGTCAGAGACAACTGAAGTGACTTAGCACATTCACATACATGCATGCGTAGGCTCTCATAAGAACTATCCAGGAGACAATTTGAAATTAATAGTATCATATCCTAAATTTGGGATAATAAGCATATAATTTAAAATAAGTGAGTTTATCAAAGGTTTTTCTTTCTCCTGTACTTTGGTTAGCAACCCCTCTTCAATATTTAATGCATATAGAACAGTATCACAATATGTAATAAATATTCGGTTATTTAACTTACTCCAGTATTTTATTTTAAATTCCTGCCAATGGTAGTCTACTTTCTATACCACCAACAGTTAGCATAGTATACTACATTCAAATGTCACTAGATTATACCAGTTGAATAAGTGATTTTGTACAGATTTTTAGATTTAATGTTCGTATGCATTCTGAGTATTAAATTGCTGCTGCTGCTAAGTCACTTCAGTCGTGTCCGACTCTGTGTGACCCCACAGACGGCAGCCACCAGGCTCCCCCGTCCCTGGGATTCTCCAGGCAAGAACACTGGAGTGTGTTGCCATTTCCTTCTCCAAGGCATGAAAATGAAAAGTGAAAGTGAAGTCACTCAGTCGTGTCCAACCCTCAGCGACCCCACGGACTGCAGCCCACCAGGCTCCCCCGTCCATGGGATTGTCCAGGCATCAGTACTGGAGTGGGGTGCCATTGCCTTCTCCAATTAAATTGCTAAGTTGGCTTTATTTAGTAATTGACCATTTCCAGTCCAACTATTTGCTTGCATGTTAATAATCAAGCTTTCACATTTATCTTACTTCAAATAGCCATAAGGTATTCTGGCAGAAAAACTTTATATAGATCCCGTAGACTAAACTCAATCAATAAAACACATCAGCCACTAACTTCCTATCACAAGTATCTGAGGTATCCAAGGTGTGTTCAGCAAGTCTGAACATCTTACAAATCCTTTCTTGGTTTAGCATTTCAATGTCAACTCTTTTAATATGTAATATTATGTAATATGCAATAAATATTAAATATTATTTAATATGTAATAAAATATGTAATATCTTTTATTAACTGCCCATGGCAACCCTCTTCAGTATTCTTGCATGGAGAATCCCCGTGGACAGAGGATCCTGGTGTGCTACAGTCCATAGGGTCACAAAGAGTCAGATGACTGAAGCGATAGCACATGCAGGTAATGTGCCAATGATCTCTTCCCAATAAACACCATAACAGCCCATCACTCATATAAACATTGGATTTCTGTATTTCTCTAAATGACTTTCTCTGTATAGTCCAATTAATATTCTATAACTGAAATAGACACTTATTCTAAATATTGGAGAAAAAAAAAACTTGTATTTGTACAATATTCACCCATTGTAAATCCTGCATGTTTTGATTTAATCAAACCTCTAACCAAAGTGTGCCAGTGGTGCTAGAAATAATGGAGGATGGTTGATGGTAACATTATATATAACCAAATCAACCAAACTCAGCAATTCATGGGCTATAGCAAAGAAGAAAGATGAAGTAGAGGTTGGTGAGGTCTTGAGACTGAGAATGATGGCACAACAGAATAAGAAAAAAAGTAAAAGTGAAGTCGCTCAGTCGTGTCTGACTCTTTGAGACCCCATGGAGCCTACCAGACTCCTCCATCCATGGACTTCTCCATGCAAGAGTACTGGAGTGTGTTGTCATTTGAGGAACATACTAATTTGATAAATAGGAAGTTTTAATGTATAAAAGGTGAATCAAGCAGCTCCTGGTGCATTAATAAAGCTCTGACAGTCAGACATCTAACTAGAAATTAAGATAAAAGTCAATACATCACAGAATTAAATTTGAGAGTCATTCTTATGGACGTGAGAACTGAGCAGAATAGTAAGGTGAAAACTTTTAGACACACAATGAGGGGACTAAACTGACATAGTCAAGATAATATTGAGAAATAAATTGTGTTTAAAATCAGGCACCCTCTGATTCATCACTCAAAAATATGTGTGAATAAATAATAAAATGTGAAAAAGAATGAGTCTGAGTCAGTTCTAATGAGGTGGATGAACCTAGAGCCTGTTATACAGAGTGAGGCAAATCAGAAATAGAAAAAACATTATTGTATGTTAATACATACATATGGAATCTAGAAAAATGGCAGTGAAGGATGAAAATGCAGATATAGAAAATAGACTTGTGGACACAGTGGAAGAAGGGGAGAGTGGGACGGATGGAGAAAGTAGCATCAACATCTATACACTGCTATATGCATAACAGATTGCTAGTGAGAAGTTGCTCTATAACACAGGGAGCCCATTCTGGTGCTCTGTGATGACCTATAGGGGTGGGATGCAGGGAGAGGAGGAAGGCTCATGAGAGAGGTGATATATGTGTAGTTATGATGAACTGAACTGCCTGATGATTAATTTGCATTGCTGGGTAGCAGAAACCAACACAATATTGTAAAGCAAATTTCTCCCAATTGAAAACAAATTTTAAAAAATAACAAAATATGTTTAATACTTAGCCCAGAATTAAACCTTAGCATATATGGTCAACTAATTTTTGATAAGGGAGCCAGAAAAACCCAAAGGAGAGAGGATAGATTCTTCAACAAATAATGTTGTGAAAGCTAGATAGCCACATGCAGAAAAATGAGATTGGACCCCTATCTTATACTATGCATGATAATTAACTCAAAATAGGTCAGATAATTAAACAGAAAGCTGAAACCATAAAACTAAAAGAAAACAGGGATGGAGCTCCTGTGCATTTGTCTTGGCAATGACTTTTTTGGATATAACACCAACAGTACAAACAACATCAAAAAGAAAATCAACAAGTTGGACTACAAAAAACTTAAAAATTTCTGGACAACAAAATAAACAATCAACAAAATGAAAAGGCAGTGTAAAGTATGAGGAAAATGTTAGCAAATCATGCACTGGATAAGGAGTTAATACTCCAAATTTTTAAAGAACTCATGCAACTCAGTAACAAGCAAAAACCAAAAAACTACAACAGTCTGATTAAAAAATGGGCAGAGAAACTAAAAAAATACATTTTGTCTCAAGAAGACAATGAAATAGCCAACAGGTACAGGAAAAGATGCTCAACATTACTAATCATCAGGGAAATGCAAATCAAATCACAATGAGGCATCACTTCACACCTGTAAGAAAGGCTATCATCAAAAATACAAGGGATAACAAGTGTCAGCAAGGATGTGGAGAAAAGGGGACCCTTATGTACCATTGACCATTGATGGAATTGGAAAGTGATTCAGCAACTATGGCGAACAGAATAAAGGTTTCTTGCAAAACTAAAAATAGAAATTTCATAAAATTGAGAAATCCCACTTCTAGGTATGTATCTGAGTACCCTTTAGCAGGTGAATGAACAACTGTGATTATATATCCAGATAATGCAATACCACTCAGAAAATAAAAGTGACCATACTATTGATACACAAAACACCTTGGATGAATCTCGAGGAAATTATGCTGAATGAGAGAAACTAAACTTAAAAGGTTACATGCTGTGTGACTCAGTTTATGTGACATCCTCAAAAAGGCAACTCAACAGGGATGCAAAGTAGATAGGTTTTTGCTAGAGAATGGAGGTGATAGAGGTGTATCTGTAAAGGAGTAGCATGAAGAGTTTGGGGGAGATGTGATAAAACTTTGCTATGTTCTGACAGCAGGTATACAAACTTTTATGTGTGATGAAGTTCTCAGGACTATGCATGCATGCTTGGTCACTCAGTTGTATACACCTCTTTGGGATCCTATGGACTGTAGCCCGCCAGGCTCCTCTGTACATGGGATTCTCCAGGCAAGAATACTGGCATGGGTTGCCATTTCCTCTTCCAGGGGATTTTCCCTACCCAGGGATTGAACCTGAATGCCTTGCATCCCCTGCATTGGCGGGCATATTCCTTACCATTGAGTTGCCTGGATGCCCTCTCAGGGCCATTTGTTCAAAGAAAAAGACAGTAAATTTTATTGTATGTAAAATATATATGCAAAGACACTGTGTGGTATTATAAAAGGCATCTCATTTAAACTGTATCCCATATATGACCAAACTAAGACCTTGATAATACACCCAGAATTATACAGTCATTAAAAGTAAGACAAACTTCCTTCAAACTTCTGATTGATCTTAAATACTGGAAGAAGCACGAGGCTTCCTGATCCTAGAACAAATTATATTTTCCCTGTACTATGTTACTTCAGGTCATGAAAAAGAGTAGTTAATTCTTTACTAAGTAATTCTTTAACAAGGTTTACTGTAAATGGTAAGTCCTCAAGCAATCTGTAAGTTGAAAGATGAATTAAACTTATCTTGGCATCTCAACTATCACCCAAAACATACTATCAGATTTTTCAGCTTATTTCTTATCAATGAGCTACAAAAATAGATGAACCTTTCTGTGAAGTTCTGATTGATCATAAATGTTGGAACAATCTGAGGAAAGTAGAAGAATGAGGCAATTGGAAATATCTCCACATCGCTAGAATTTGCCAAATGCTGAGTCAAAGATTCATGAGGGAAGAAATCATTTGCTTCCTGCTCATGATTTGAGTCATCTCCTGCTCACTCAGCCATTTCAAAGAAGGAATTGCAACAACTAGAGCCACAGAGCAGTTGGAAGTCACAGTTTATCTTTGGGTGGTTAAAAATCAATTGTAGTGAAAAAGAAACAAGGACAAATAGAAAGCTCTGGCCTGGCCAAATAGCAGCAGCAAATAGCAGTTTTAAAATGTTGTTGGCAAGGAATGAAAAAAATACAAACAAGACAGAGAGCGAGGACTACTGAAAAGCAGATATAGAGGTAGAGAAAATAAAAAGAAATGGACAATTAAAATGTTTAATTATAGCTCAATAACAAAAATCTAGGCAAGCCTCCTGGGAAGAGACAAAGTAAAATTATATTGTTTATGTTCAGAAGAGCTTAGATTGAGAAAAATAATCAGATTTTAAAAGAAAACAAATCTAAACTATTTCATTAAATTGCTTTAGCAGTTTTCAATTAAAAAAAAAATACAGCAAGCTTCACTAACCAATTTAATTACACTATGAATGAGAGCAGCTTGGAACTTTAACATGACTGTCTACTTGTATTCAAACAAAACTGAAAATAAAGAATAACAGTGCTAAAAAAAACCTATCTTTCATTTGCAATTTTCAAAATAGCATGTAGTATATTTAATGTCTTTCCCTGAAGATTAGTCTACCTCTCTAGGTATTAATGTATTATCTTCAGTTCAGTTCAGTCACTCAGTAGCATCTGACTCTTGGCTGCCGCATGGACTGCAGCGTGCCAGGCTTCCCTGTCCATCACCAACTCCCAGGGCTCACTCAAACTCAGGTCCATTGAGTCAGTGATGCCATCCAACCATCCCATCCTCTGTCATCCCCTTCTCCTCCTGCCTTCAATCTTTCCCAGCATCAGGGTCTTTTCCAGTGAGTCAGTCAGTTCTTCTCATCAGGTGGCCAAATATTGGAGTTTCAGCTTCAGCATCAGTCCTTCCAATGAATATTCAGAACTGATTTCCTTTAGGATTGACTAGTTTGATCTCCTTGCAGTTCAAGGGGCTCTCAAGAGTCTTATCTAACACCACAGTTCAAAAACATCAATTCTTCAGTGCTCAGATTAATATATTATCTTAGTTTTTAAAATATAGAAAGTAAGCTAAGATGTAAGCTCTATAAGCTTAGGGATCTTTCTTCTGTTCACTGATACATCCCACATATCTTAAACACTATCTGGCACATACAATATGCATTTTAAAAATAGTTCATGGGGAAGTATATTTGGTGAACAGTAGATGTTTTAAGGATGCACTGTACTTTAGCTTAAATGTCACTTATTTTTCTGATAATTGGTAGCACTAAGTTCTTCTACAATCTACAAAATCTTAACTAAAAATGATAGGTAGAATATTTTTAAGCATTCTGAAAATTATTGAGGGGCATCTATAATAGTAAGACATTAATAAACCAATATCTAATTGAAGATAGAAATTCAAAAGGATAAATAAAACATTGTAGCCTCTTTTGCCTTGAAAGCATTTGTAACTTATACCAATAAACTCTTAAGGGACTTCCCCAGTGGCTCAGCAGGTAAAGAATTCACCTGAAATGCAGGAGACCCAGGAAATACAAGTTTGATCCCTGGGTCAGAAAGATCCCCTGGAGGAGAGCATGGCAACCCACTCCAGTATTCTTTCCAGGATAATCCCACGGAAAATGGAGCCTGGTGGGCTACAGTCCATGGGGTTGCAAAGAGTTGGACATCACTGAGCACGTGCACACAGAGGTACAAAAACTGAAAACAAAGTCAAGGGAAAGTAATAGGAAATTCTTTCTCCACTAAACTGGGACTCTGAAGGACTCTCATGGTAGGGAGAATTTGAAGTAAACTCATACTTACTAATCTATTAGCCCAATGGAGTTTATGAGTGATATCAATTGACAGACTAAAGAACTCAAATAAATCCCAAGCAAGATGAAAGAGAAAGGGAGAGAGAGAAAGGGAAAAAAAATAAAGGGAGTGAGGATGGGAGGAAAGGAGGAAGGAATTATCACCTGGACACATCACAGAGAAATTGCAGGATAGCAAAGAAAAACAGAAGATGTCGATATCAGCCAGAGAGTAAAGAGAATAATTTCTTACCTTTCATGGAGTAATAAGTAGACTGTTTAGTCACTAGATTTTAGTTGTGTCCCACTCTTTGCAACCCCAAGGACTGTAGACCACCAGGCTCCTCTGTTCATGGGATTTCCCAGCCAAGAATACTGGAGTGGGTTGCCATTTCCTTCTCCAGAGGATCTTCCCAACCTGGAGATCAAACCCACATCTCCTTCAAGTAGATTTTTACCACTGAGCCACCTGAGGAGCTCTAATTAGTAGATGGACACTACAAATTGAGTATAGCAATATGAAAACTTTTCCATTGTATTTTTATTAAATTGAGCTGAATTTCAGATGATCAGGAATTCAAGATTCACTTAACATTAGAAATTAACCAAGGAAAATCACCTCATTAACAAATGAAAGGGAAAAAAAAACTATAAGTTCATTTTAATAAATACAGAGAAAGCACTTGGTGAAATTCCTCTTGATTTGGTGGAACATAGATATTTGTTTTACAATCAATCTTTATATACTTCAATATGAATTCTGCTTCTTACAAAATCATTGAAATAACCAGGAATACCTTGATTGATGTTCTGGTTTTGCAATTAACTATCTCTGTTACTGTAATAACAGTAAACTCTTAAATGTTATTTAACATGTGCTGTCTTTTAGTCACTTTCAGTATATTAACTTAATGAATTTCTCCTTAAATATGAGATAAATATATTGTACAGCATTTACAAATGAAAGATCTGAGTTACAGACTGTTTATATACACGGTGACATTTTACAGAGGTAAGTGGTAGATTTTAAACACATACTTGATCCTTCATAAGAGCTCTAGCACTGTTCTATCTAATTCATATTCCTGAGCAGTTAATGTGAGATATTAGTACCCACCTCTAGATGCTTTTGAACTGTGGTGTTGGAGAAGACTCTTGAGAGTCCCTTGGACTGCAAGGAGATCCAACCAGTCCATCCTAAAGGAGATCAGTTCTGGGTGTTCATTGGAGGGACTGATGTTGAAGCTGAAACTCCAGTATCTTGACCACCTGATGAGAAGAGCTGACTCATTTGAAAAGACCCTGATGCTGGGAAAGACTGAGGGCAGGAGGAGAAGGGGACAACAGAGGATGAGATGGTTGGATGGCATCACCGACTCGATGGACATGGGTTTGGGTGGACTCCGGGAGTTGGTGATGGACAGGGAGGCATGGCATGCTGTGGTTCATGGGGTCGGAAAGAGTCGGACAGGACTGAACGACTGAACTGAACTAGAGTTATATAAGAGGATTAAATAAGATAATATTTGTAAAGCCTACAGCACACTGTCTAATCAACACAGTAACTACTGATAAGTAAGCACTTGAGATATAAAGAATTACTTGCCTAATCCGTGACACTGATTTCTGAGCACTTGACTTCCTGTTGAAATTTCAGGTTAATATACATGATATAATTAGCAAATAAAGCAGATGTTATTTTCTGTTAAAATGGATGACAGTCATAGGATCATAATAATGATAACATTTTAAAATAAATGTGTGCCTCTATCTATAGTTTTTTTTTTATTATTTTTAAACTTTACATAATTGTATTAGTTTTGCCAAATATCAAAATGAATCCATCACAGGTATACGTGTGCTCCCCATCCTGAACCCTCCTCCCTCCTCCCTCCCCATACCATCCCTCTGGGTCGTCCCAGTGCACTAGCCCCAAGCATCCAGTATCGTGCATTGAACCTGGACTGGCATCTCGTTTCATACATGATATTTTACATGTTTCAATGCCATTCTCCCAAATCTTCCCACCCTCTCCCTCTCCCACAGAGTCCATAAGACTGTTCCATACATCAGCGTCACTTTTGCTGTCTCGTACACAGGGTTATTGTTATCATCTTTCTAAATTCCATATATATGCGTTAGTATACTGTATTGGTGTTTTTCCTTCTGGCTTACTTCACTCTGTATAATAGGCTCCAGTTTCATCCACCTCATTAGAACTGATTCAAATGTATTCTTTTTAATGGCTGAGTAATACTCCATTGTGTATATGTACCACAGCTTTCTTATCCATTTAGTTTTTTAAGGAAGCTCCATATTGTTTTCCATACTGGCTTTATCAATTTATATTCCCATCAGCAGTGTAGCAGGATTCCCTTTTCTCCAAAGCCTCTTCAGCATCTATTGCTTATAGATATTTTAATAATGGTCATTCTTACTGATGTGAGGTGATATCTCACTGTGGTTTTAATTTGCATTTTTCTAATAGATTAGTGATGTTGAACATTTTTTTTGTGTGCCTCTGGTCCATCTGTATGTCTTCTTTGGAGAACAGTCTATTTAGGTCTTCTGCCTAATTTTTGTTTGTTTGTTTTTTAATTGAGCCACATGAGCTGTTTGTAAATTTTGGAGACCAATCGCTTGTTGGTCACATCATTGTAAATATTTGCTCCCATCCCATGGGTTGTCTTTTCTCATTGTTTATGGATTTCTTCACTGTACAAAGGCTTTTGAGTAAAATTAGGTCCCATTTGTTTATTTTTGTTTTTATTTCCATTAATCTAGGAGATAGAACAAAAAAGATATTGCTGAGATTTATGTCAAAGATTGCTTTGCCTAATTTTTTCTCTAAGAGCTTTATAGTATCCAGTCTGACATTAAGATCTTTTGTCCATCTTGAGTTTACTTTTGAGTATGGTGTTAAAGTACTAAAAATAGAGCTACTGCATGATCCAGAAGTCCCACTCCTGGGCATACATCCAGAGAAAAACATGGTTCAAAAAGATACATGCACCCCAATGTTCATTGTAGTGCTGTTTACAATAGCCAAGACATGGAAGCAACCTAAATATCTATCGACAGATGAGTGATAAGGAAGATGTGGCACACATATACAACAGAATATTACTTAACCACTGAAAAGAATGAAATAATGCCATTCGCAGCAACATAGACGGACCTGGATATTATTTTACTGAGTGAAATAAGTCAGACAAAGACTAATATAATATAATATTGCTTATGTGCAGAATCTAAAAAAAAAATGATACAAATAAACTTATTTACAAAAGAGAAACAGACTCACAGTCTTAGAGAATGAATTTATGGTTACCAGAGGGAAAGAGTGGGGGTATAGATTGGAAGTTTGGGATTAACATGTACACACTGCTATATTTAAAATACATAACAAACAAGGACTTACTGTATAGCACAGGGAACTCTGCTTAATATTCTGTAGTAACCTAAATGGGAAAAGGATTTGAAAGGCAATGGCACCCCACTCTAGTACTCTTGCCTGGAAAATCCCATGGACGGAGGAGCCTGGTGGGCTGCAGTCCATGGGGTCGATAAGAGTCGGGCACGACAGAGCGACTTCACTTTCACTTTTCACTTTCATGCATTGGAGGAGGAAATGGCAACCCACTCCAGTGTTTTTGCCTGGAGAATCCCAGGGATGGCGGGGCCTGGTGGGCTGCCGTCTATGGGGTCGCACAGAGTCGGACATGACTGAAGCGACTTAGCAGCAGCAGCAGCATGTATGTATTATAAATACGTATGTATATGTTAGTTGCTCAGTTGTGTCTGACTTTTTGTGACCCCTGGACTGTAGGCCACCAAGCTCCTCTGTCCATGGAATTTTCCAGGCAAGAATATAGTAGTGAGTTGCCATTTCCTTCTCCAGGTGATCTTCCTGACCCAGGGATAGAACCGAGGTCTCCTGCTTTGCAGGCAGATTCTTTACCATCTGAGCCACCAGGAAAGCTATCAGCTCAGTTCAGTTCAGTTCAGTTGCTCAGTCGTTCGACTCTTTGTGACTTCATGGACTGCAGCACTTCTGGCCTCCCTTTCCATCACCAACTCCTGGAGCTTGCTCAAACTCATGTCCATCGAGTCAGTGATGCCATCCAACCTCTCATTCTCTGTTGCCCCCTTCTCCTCTTGCCTTCAATCTTTCCTAGCATCAGGGTTTTTCCCAATGAGTCAGTTCTTCGCATCAGGTAGCCAAAGTATTGAAGCTTCAGCTTCAGCATCAGTCTTTCCAGTGAATATTCAGGACTGATTTCCTTTAGGATTGACTGGTTTGATCTCCTTGTAGTCCAAGGGACTCTCAAGAGTCTTTAACACCACAGTTCAAAAGCATCAAATCTTCAGTGCTCAGCTTTCTTTATGGTCCAACTCTCACATCCATACATGACTACTGGAAAAACCATAGCTTTGGCTAGAGAGACCTTTGTCAGAAAGCTGTAAGTGAATATAAATATGTATGTATAAATGAATCACTTTGGTGTACACCTGAAATTAACACACGGTTAACTACACTCCAATATAAAATTTAAAACATTTAAATAAAAATAATCTCTTCCCATATCACCTATGTATGGAATCTAAAAGTACAACAAACTAGCGAATATTACAAACAAATAAAAAAGCAGACTCACATATATAGAGAGCAAACTAGTGGTTATCAGTGAGGAGAGGGAAGAGGGGAGGGGCAATATAGAGATAGAAGAGTAGGAGTAGGGAGTACAAACTATTCTGTGTAAAATATGCTACAAGGATATATTATACAACACAAGGATTATAGCCAATACTTTATAACAACTATAAGTGGAATATAATCTTTAAAAATTGTGAATCACTATATTGCATACAGTAACTTATATAGTAACTATACTTCATTGTTTTAATCTAATTAAAAAATAAATTTAAATTAAAAAATAAAATAAAAATAAAATTTTAAAATAAATGTGTACTTTCTTTCGTCTTCCAGTAGTCTTGCCTGGGAGATCTCACAGAGGAGACTGGTGGGCTCCAGTCACTGGTGTAGCAAAACAGTCAGATAAAATTTAGTGACTAAACAACAACATTTTCCTATTCTGCTCACATAATACTGCATACCACTTCTTTGAGACTCATTGTTTTCTACTTCGTATTTGTAACTATATATCAAGATATCTGATTTTCTTTGAAAAATGTTAAGTCTTGTAACAAATTCTAAAAGTAAGCTCAAGGTGATATCTAGTCTGTCTTAGAATTTCCAATGATCTAGAGAAATTACCTATAAATAACAAGTACAGGTATATTGTAACTGACTAAAATAGGAGTGAATCAAGACTAGCCTAGTAAGAAAACCAGGATTGGACTTGTAACTGATATTTTCAAACTTTAGCTAGGTAGAAAGAAAATGAAAATTTTTTCTTGCTTTAATTCAGAGCTTTTCTGCCAAAACTTTTATGAAGACTAGGTAGGGTATTTGAATTCTGTCCATAACAGGTAAATAGCTATAAACAGGATTCTAGAAATCTTTTAAATATCTCAGTCTCATGTTTTTCTAAACTGATTATATAAATTGAGTGTTATGTCTTTATATAGACCATGATTTTAGTAGTCTATTTTGTATCACTAATGGAAGGAAAAAGGATACAAAGTGTTTTGAATATGGAAGAATAACCCAGAGGAAACTCTCCTTTAGCTTAAATCAAATGAATTGGAGTTCCCTGAGCAATATCACATTCATTTTAAAATGCCTTACTGCAGTCTTTAAAGCAATGTTGCACCTGCTAGCGTCACACTGAATACCATATGCATATTCAAGCTCTCTCTTTAGGGTTCTTATCTAAAATTGGGAATATTCCACCCTAGAGACAGGAAATGCTGGGGAAGGACACCAAGAATACCACTTTTTAAAAATACCACTTTTTTAAAAAGCAGATGTGCTCTTCAAAGATAGTTTCTTTCTCATCATGCATATGGCTAAGCAATTAAATAAAATCTGGGTTATGTTAAGAAAAGGAGAACAAACACATTATAGACACCAAAAATATTTTAGATAACTAGTTAGTCTTATAGAAGTACTACTATAGGCCTCAGTAGTCTTTCTGTAGAAACTAGAAAATGATCTCCCAGGACTTGGCAATAGAGCAAAATTCTGAGGATGCAATCATCATGAATCACTATGTAATTAAAAAAATTTTAATGACATGTAGAAATAATACACCTTCTGGAATGTTTGTGTAAGAGTGAGAAAACTTAAGAAATAATTGAGTCTAACTAGTACAGTTATCCTGGAGAAGGCAATGGCACCCCCACTCCAGTACTCTTGCTTGGAAAATCCCATGGAGGGAGGAGCCTGGTAGGCTGTAGTCCATGGGGTCGCTAAGAGTCAGACACGACTGAGCAACTTCACTTTCACCTTTCACTTTCATGCATTGGAGAAGGAAATGGCAACCCACTCCAGTGTTCTTGCCTGGAGAATCCCAGGGATGGCTGAGCCTGGCAGGCTGCCGTCTATGAGGTCGCACAGAGTCGGACACGACTGAAGCGACTTAGCAGCAGCAGCAGCAGTACAGTTATATTGGAGAAAGCAATGGCAACCCACTCCAGCACTCTTGCCTGAAAAATCCCAAGCACAGAGGAGCCTGGTAGGCTACAGTCCTTGTGGTAGTAAAGAGTCGGACACGACTGAGCGACTTCACTTTCACTTTTCACTTTCATGCATTGGAGAAGGAAATGGCAAGCAACTCCAGTGTTCTTGCCTGGAGAACCCCAGGGACGGGGGAGCCTGATGGGATGCCGTCTATGGAGTCGCACGGAGTCAGACACGACTGAAGCAACTTAGCAGCAGCAGCGGTACAGTTATATGGGGCTTCCCAGCTGACTCAGTGGTAATGAATCCCTGGCCAATGCAGGAGATGCAAGAGATGAGGGTTCAATTCCTGGGTCGAGAATGTCACCTAGAACTGGTGACCCTTTCCAGTATGCTTGACTGGAAAGTTCCATGTACAAAGAAGGCTACAGTCCATAATGTCACCAAGAGTTGAACACGACTGAACCCACTTAGCATGCACACAAGCAATGAACCCAGACAGTGCTTTATCTGAAGCACCAAAGAACTTGAATTTACAAGACAATTTAAACAAATAACTAATTTCAATAACTAAACCAATCAGATCAGATCAGATCAGTCACTTAGTCGTGTCCATCTCTTTTCGACCCCATGAATTGCAGCACGCCAGGCCTCCCTGTCCATCACCAACTCCCGGAGTTCACTCAGACTCGAGTACATCGAGTCAGTGATGCCATCCAGCCATCTCATCCCCTGTCATCCCCTTCTCCTCCTGCCCCCAATCCCTCCCAGCATTAGAGTCTTTTCCAATGAGTCAGCTCTTCACATGAGGTGGCCAAAATACTGGAGTTTCAGCTTTAGCATCATTCCTTCCAAAGAAATCCCAGGGCTGATCTCCTTCAGAATGGACTGGTTGGATCTCCTTGCAGTCCAAGGGACTCTCAAGATCTTCTCCAACGCCACAGTTCAAAAGCATCAATTCTTCAGCGCTCAGCCTTCTTCACAGTCCAACTCTCACATCCATACATGATCACAGGAAAAACCATAGCCTTGGCTAGACGAACCTTTGTTAGCAAAGTAATGTCTCTGCTTTTGAATATGCTATTTAGGTTGGTCATAACCTTCCTTCCAAGGAGAAAGCGTCTTTTAATTTCATGGCTGCAGTCACCATCTGCAGTGATTTTGGAGCCCAGAAAAATAAAGTCAGCCACTGTTTCCACTGTTTCCCCATCTATTTCCCATGAAGTGATGGGACCAGATGTCATGATCTTCATTTTCCGAATGTTGAGCTTTAAGCCAACTTTTTCACTCTCCACTTTCACTTTCATCGAGGCTTTTGAGTTCCTCTTCACTTTCTGCCATAAGGGTGGTGTCATCTGCATATCTGAGGTTATTGATATTTCTCCCGGCTATCTTGATTCCAGCTTGTGTTTCTTCCAGTCCAGCGTTTCTCATGATGTACTCTGCATATAAGTTAAATAAACAGGGTGACAATATACAACCTTGACGAACTTCTTTTCCTATTTGGAACCAGTCTGTTGTTCCATGTCCAGTTCTAACTGTTGCTTCCTGACCTGCATACAAATTTCTCAAGAGGCAGATCAGGTGGTTTGGTTTTCCCATCTCTTTCAGAATTTTCCACAGTTGATTGTGATCCACACAATCAAAGGCTTTGGCATAGTCAATAAAGCAGAAATAGATGTTTTTCTGGAACTCTCTTGCTTTTTCCATGATCCAGCAGATGTTGGCAATTTATCTCTGGTTCCTCTGCCTTTTCTAAAACCAGCTTGAACATCAGGAAGTTCACGGTTCACATATTGCTGAAGCCTGGCTTGGAGAATTTTGAGCATTACTTTACCAGCGTGTGAGATGAGTGCAATTGTGTGGTAGTTTGAGCATTCTTTGGCATCGCCTTTCTTTGGGATTGGAATGAAAACTGACCTTTTCCAGTCCTGTGGCCACTGCTGAGTTTTCCAAATTTTCTGGCATATTGAGTGCAGCACTTTCACAACATCATCTTTCAGGATTTGGAATAATTCAACTGAATTCCATCACCTGCACTAGCTTTGTTCGCAGTGATACTTTCTAAGGCCCACTTGACTTCACATTCCAGAATGTCTGGCTCTAGGTCAGTGATCACACCATTGTGATTATCTGGGTCCTGAAGATCTTTTTTGTACAGTTCTTCTGTGTATTCTTGCCATCTCTTCTTAATATCTTCTGCTTCTGTTTAACTAATACTAATTTGCTGGATATTACCATGCATCCTTTGTAAAGTGAACCCATTTCTTATGCCTTAAGGCACCAAAGAAGTTGGAACTATACCACAAGTTGTTTCCAATCCAGAATGAGAGAAAAATTCATTTGAAAACAACTCAGCTTTTTAAGCTTCAATCTTGAAAGCAAAGGACAATAAGTAGAGTTTTTGAGCTACCCTAGTGGCTCAGATGGTAAAGAATCTGCCTGCAATGCAGGAGACCTAAGTTCGATCCCTGGGTTGGGAAGATCTCCTGGAGAAGCGCATGGCAACCCACTCCAGTATTCTTGGTTGTAGAATCCCCAAGGACAGAGGAACCTGGTGGGTGATAGTTCATAGGGTCACAAAGAGTCAGACACAACTGAGAGACTAAGCACAGCACAGTACAGTAAGTATAAAAGAAATTGGTATATAATTAAATTAATCAAATATAATAGCAAGGAAAAAATAAAAAAATAGGAGAAAGAAAAAATGAGGGAAAAATCTATCAAAAAATAAGTAAAATTTTCTGGGATATATTATCTCAGAACCACAGACATAGTGTTTTCTTGAAAAGACAGGCCTTTGTCTTTATAACTTGATCTCATCACTTTATATTGCCTCCATTACAACTTTCATAAATTTGGTCTACATTATTACCATTATCACCATTCTTACTATGTTTAATATTGTTCTTATTTAATGTCTAAAACTTATTATAATGATGAATGCACTTGAGATGAATATAAACTTCAAAAAGCATGAGGGGGTCCATATATGCATGGATTTATCTCTGGGCTTTCTATTTTGTTCCATTGATCTATATTTCTGTCTTTGTGCCAGTACCGTACTGTCTTGATGACTGTGGCTTTGTAGTAGATCCTGAAGTCAGGTAGGTTGATTCCTCCAGTTCCATTCTTCTTTCTCAAGATTGCTTTGGCTATTCGAGGTTTTTTGTATTTTCATACAAATTGTGAAATTATTTGTTCTAGCTCTGTGAAGAATACCGTTGGTAGCTTGGTAGGGATTGCATTGAATCTATAAATTGCTTTGGGTAGTATACCCATTTTCACTATATTGATTCTTCCAATCCATGAACATGATATATTTCTCCATCTATTAGTGTCCTCTTTGATTTCTTTCACAAGTGTTTTATAGTTTTCTATATATAGGTCTTTAGTTTCTTTAGGTAGATATATTCCTACGTATTTGATTCTTTTCATTGCAATGGTGAATGAAATTGTTTCCTTAATTTCTCTTTCTGTTTTCTCATTATTAGTGTATAGGAATGCAAGGGATTTCTGTGTGTTGATTTTATATCCTGCAACTTTACTATATTCATTGATTAGTTCTAGTAATTTTCTGGTGGAGTCTTTAGGGTTAGGTACCATTTCATGCCAGTCAGAATCGCTGCGATCCAAAAGTCTACAAGCAATAAATGCTGGAGAGGGTGTGGAAAAAAGGGAACCCTCCTACACTGTTAGTGGGAATGCAAACTAGTACAGCCACTATGGAGAACAGTGTGGAGATTCCTTTAAAAACTGGAAATAGAACTGCCTTATGATCCAGCAATCCTACTGCTGGGCATACACACTGAGGAAACCAGAAGGGAAAGAGACACATGTACCCCAATGTTCATCGCAGCACTGTTTATAATAGCCAAGACATGGAAGCAACCTAGATGCCCGTCAGCAGACGAATGGATAAGAAAGCTGTGGTACATATACACAATGGAGTATTGCTCAGCCATTAAAAAGAATACATTTGAATCAGTTCTAATGAGGTGGATGAAACTGGAGCCTATTATACAGAGTGAAGTAAGCCAGAAAGAAAAACACCAATACAATATACTAATGCATATATATGGAATTTAAAAAGATGGTAACAATAACCCTGTGTACGAGACAGCAAAAGAGACACTGATGTATAGAACAGTCTTTTGGACTCTGTGGGAGAGGGAGAGGGTGGGATGATTTGGGAGAATGGCATTGAAACATGTATAATATCATATATGAAAGAGTCGCCAGTCCAGGTTTGATGCATGATACTGGATGCTTGGGGCTGGTGCACTGGGACGACCCAGAGGGATGGTATGGGGAGGGATAAGGGAGGAGGGTTCAGAATGGGGAACACATATATACCTGTGGCAGATTCATTTTGATATATGGCAAAATCAATACAATATTGTAAAGTTAAAAAATTAAATTAAAAAAAAAAGCATGAGGGGGGAATTTGGAAGAGACTGACTAGTATGGAGAAATAAAGATTATGAATTTTGGTGGAATGCCAAATCAGTTGTTGTCGCTGTTTACTTGCTAAGTTGTGTCTGACTCTTTTGTGACCTCATAGACTGTAGTCCACCAGACTCCTCTGTCCATGGGATTTTCCAGGCAAGAATACTGGAGTGGGTTGCAATTTACTTCTCCAGGGGATCTTCCCTGACCCAGGGATTGAACCCGAATCTCCTGCATTGCAGGCAGATTCTTCACCACTAAGCCACCTGCTGTTGCTGCTGCTGCTAAGTTGCTTCAGTCGTGTCTGGCTCTGTTCGACCCCATAGACGGCAGCCCACCAGGCTCCCCCGTCCCTCGGATTCTCCAGACAAGAACACTGAAGTGGGTTGCCATTTCCTTCTCCAATGCATGAAAATGAAAAGTGAAAGTGAAGTTGCTCAGTTTTGTCTGACTAATAGCGACCCCCTGGACTGCAACCTACCAGGCTCCTCTGTGTCCATGGGATTTTCCAGGCAAGACTACTGGAGTGGGTCGCCAGTGCCTTCTCCAAAAGACAAGATTAGTGGTAGGGCATAAGGAGTTGCACGTTATCTGAAAATAAATAGTTCAATATGAACATAAAGACATATTCCTGTTCAAATTAAAATATTGAGGTTTATATCCATTATGTACTTCTGTGGGCTTACATTTTATCAATATATAATGAATATTCATGTCCCATTAATATTTTATACTAAATTATGATTTTAAAATTTAATATTAACAAATTATATTTCTTTCTTCTATTTTGATATACATTGACTATTTTTCTTATTTGTTTTGGTATTCTCAGGTGAATATATATTATATACTTTTGGAAAAACTTGTAATATCCTTATTTCTTTCATGATTAAGAATTTAGCCCTTTGAAAATTTTATACAAATATATTACTTCTTGCTAATTTTGTATTTCCTTACCTTTTCATGTCTTTACCAATGTAGAGCTCTTTGTTTCTTCATCTTCAAGTAATAAAGCAAAAATTTCAAAGCATCTCTTATTTTTTGTAGCAACCTAAACATTTTCTTAAGGTATATTTGCAATTTACATTTTCTAACTTTCAGAATCTAGAGTCCCTTTTAATGGTCCATCACTGAGGAAATTGGCACAAGTTCCTTTTTATCCCTTATAAGTAACAATAGACTCACAATCAATTATAGAAATAGATAAATGGCATTAACCAACATGTCTTAACTTTCTATGTAATTATATAACAAAATTATGCATTTTTATCTATGAATTCTCCCCTTCATTTACCTTTGTATATAGGAATGCATTGTTTGTAGTTCATTTTAATACTTACCTCTTGAATTATAGAGCATGTATATAAAATCATAAAGATATATCAAAAGTATATTAATTTAACGGCTCAGAATCCAATGTACAAAAATTGAAGAGACATGGAGTTTTTTGTGGGAAAATAGAGATTTTAAAAATAAATGAGTCATAAATAAAGTTATGTTTTCCATTCTTGATAATGTACTTTGGTACATTTTGCCAAACTTCTTTGCTTTCTGGCAACTGAGCTTCTCAATGTCTCTCCTACTTTTAGAGCATCTATCATCTTGTGATGCAAAATTCGTATCCCATCATAGAAGCTAAAATCACAACATCTTTTGAATCTAAAATGTGGTTCTAAAATCTATTAATTACAGAAACCTGTTCTAGATTTATCTGAGAAGCAATAGGAATCATAAAGAATTCATTCTATTGTTGGTCACAGAAGTTGAAGAAGTAGTGTCTATTTCCAGAGAAATCAGAGGTTGCAGATCTAACAGCAGCAATCAATGAACATTTGCATTCAATAATCAGTGTCTATCACATGCTGTAGGGATTAAAGTGGAGGATATGTCCTTTGTAACAACAGCACTGATGTGTTTCCTGGACAATATGCTTGGTGCCTTTAAAAACAAAAGGTAGGCACTTCCCTGGCCATGCACCAGTTAAGACTCCATGCTTCCAATTCAGGAAGCATGGATTTGATCCCTGCTCAGGGAACTAAGATTCCATATACCATATGTTGTGCCCCCTTCAGAAAAAAGTAAAATCAGAAGCTAAAACAAATAATAAACAAATACATTTTAATCATTTTAATCTACCAAAAGAGATTTCAAAGTTTCAAAAATATAGAAATTTATAACATATATAAAATAAAAAAAGTAAAGAATAAAACAAATGACTTCCTTTTTTTTTCAAATAATATAAATAAGGCAATTTATAACATTATAAGGGGCTTCCCTGATGGCTCAGACAGTGAAGAATCTACCTGCAATTCACGAAACCTTGGTTCGATCCCTGGGTTGAAAGGAGGAAGGGTATGGCAGCTCACTCTGCTATTCTTGCCTGGAAAATGCCCATGGACAGAGGAGCCTGGTAGGCTACAGTCCATGGGGTTGAAAAGTGTCAGACATGACTAAGTGATTAAGCACAGACTAAGCAGATAAAATTAAGAGATAGAGTTGATTAAACTAAGCAAGACAAGCAACAAACACAAGAAAATCCAGATATATCATTTAAAACATATTTGGAGCAAGTATGGAAGATGTAAGTTTTACATTTAAATGCATTTTATTAAGGTGGCATATTTTTATTCAATTTATCTGTCACCCTCTGGCAGGCATTTAATATTTATAAGAAATATAGGATACCTTCTATTTCACAAACATCTAGTATTATCGTCATACAATATCAACAAAATGGGCCAGTTTTTATCCTGTTATGTGAAAAGATATAAAAATACATGCATTATAAATGACAATATAGAACTCAGAAATGATAGACAGTTCAGATAATGAAAGTGTATTGCTGTGCCTGTCAAGTGAAAGATAATGGCTTCTTTAGTTTTCATGGTTTTTTGAAATACAGCAGAAAATTCTTTGAGAGTTTAAGGGTTGAATAATAGGTGTCAGAGTTGTTCTAGTTGCTTTGGTTTGTTTTTTCTTTTTAGCTTCCTATATTAAAGTGGCCATATCTGGCACAACAACCAGAAAGTTAAATTCAACAAGTGATTTAACTTGTAATAATTTGCTGTCATTGTTCAAGATCCAGCTGGAATCTGGGCTGGTCAAAGATCTTTTATTTTTCTTTTTAATTCAACATACACATTATTTTAAGCTCTGTTCTAAGACTTTTTAACTTTATTTCATTTACCCTTTACATTACTTCTAGCAAGTACATAGATGAGATTTTTAATTTTTATTTGCATTTGCAGATAGTGAAAGGTAGCAGAGAACAGAAAAAAACAATCTGTCCTAGAAAATGGACCTAGGAAATGATGGATTTAGGATTTGAAGTAATGTGTCTGTTTGTAACAACAGACACATTGTAACTGTGTGCTTTTAATACACACAATAATGCCTCTAGGTATCATGAGGATATGCCCCAAGTTCATCAAACCCTGAATAATGGTATTAATGTTTGTTATTTCCTTAGAAAGTGAAAAAATTTTGGTTTCATATAAAGAGAGATTATGGACCTTGATTTGACACATCTTGTTATAATTTCTTACATTTCATTACTTACAGAAATCAATGTAATACTTACATTTCCTATGTAATTCTTACATTTACTGTATCTCCTCCCATTAAACACACAAAAGATGCTTAACAAAATACCAGGTTTTTTGAGGTTTCTTAAGACATATAACCATCCAAAGCTTTCTTTCCCAATATAGGGCCCTAATGTTTTCAAGTCCATGCTCTCAGTGTCATTTAAGTGACTCTAACATCTCAGCCTTATGGCAGAAAGTGAAGAGGAACTCAAAAGCCTCTTGATGAAAGTGAAAGTGGAGAGTGAAAAAGTTGGCTTAAAACTCAACATTCAGAAAACGAAGATCATGGCATCTGGTCCCATCGCTTCATGAGATATAGATGGGGAAACAGTGGAAACAATGTCAGACTTTATTTTTGGGGGCTCCAAAATCACTTCAGATGGTGATTGCAGCCATGAAATTAAAAGACGCTTACTCCTTGGAAGGAAAGTTATGACCAACCTAGATAGCATATTCAAAAGCAGAGACATTACTTTGTCAACAAAGGTCCATCTAGTTAAGGCTATGGTTTTTCCAGTGGTCGTGTATGGATGTGAGAGTTGGACTGTGAAGAAAGTTGAGTGCTGAGGAATTGATGTTTCTGAATGGTGGTGTTGGAGAAGACTCTTGAGAGTCCCTTGGACTACAAGGAGATCCAGCCAGTCCATCCTAAAGGAGATCAGTCCTGGGTGTTCATTGGAAGGACTGATGCTGAAGCTGAAACTCCAATACTTTGGCCACCTCATGTGAAGAGTTGACTCATTGGAAAAGACCCTGATGCTGGGAGGGATTGGGGGCAGGAGGAGAAGGGGATGACAGAGGATGAGATGGCTGGATGGCATCACCAACTTGATGAACATGAGTTTGGGTAAACTCCGGGAGATGGTGATGGACAGGGAGGCCTGGCATGCTGCGATTCATGGGGTCGCAAAGAGTCGGACATGACTGAGTGACTGAACTGAACTGAACATCTCAGCAAAAAATTGTTGTCACATTTGGAAAAGCAGAGGATAAAATGTCAAGTTTTATTTTATCTGATCCTGCAGAAAATAACAGATTCCTTTCTTTCAAATCTCTGAACATTTTTTAAGTGAAGGATTTTGAAATTTTTGCTTTTTTCTTCAGTGCAATTAGAAGCCATGGCTTCATCACACAGTCTTCCAATTCCTTACATTCATCACACTCTTTAGTGCCAATGGCTACTGGATGCCTTAAAGCTTGCCTCAAATGGGCACTTTATTACCCTTGATCAAAGGCACTAATTTTCTTACTGATTTTTCTTCTGAATACTGCAGGCTGCCTGAGTCACTTCATTTTTTACTAATAATTTCAATATTACTGACAGAGTCCCATTTATGTTGCCTTAATCAGACACCAAACATTGCATCAGATTTTATATTATAACAACAAAATTCACTCTAAGAAAAAAGGAATTTGTTGAAGGACATTCCACAAATATGGTATGAACATATCTTTGATACAGGTCAGAGAGTTAGACTCAAAAACTGATCCAGTAAACACACTTCTACTATTTATGAGTGAGAAAACTCACATCAATTAACAAAAACCTATGTAGTTTTTAGGATCTCCCTGGTGGCTCAGACGGTAAAGCGTCTGCCTACAATGCGGGATACCCGGGTTCAAACCTGGGTCAGGAAGATCCTCTGGGGAAGGAAATAGCAACCCACTCCAGTAGTCTTGCCTGGAAAATCCCATGGATGGATGAGCCTGTTAAGCTATGGCCCTTGGAGTCGCAAAGAGTCAGATACGACTGAGCATCTTCAAAAAGCCTCCAGTGTTAGTGATGTCAGCATCATGGTTGTGTGAGATGCTTCATTTATTGTACCTCTTCAGTCTACAACCAGTAAAACATAATCTGACAAAATTGCCTTTGCCCAACACACCAAGATGCCAGAGAATTCCAGTCTGAACATTTAAAGGTAGGTGGACTGGAGTACATAGAGGAGGTAGAACCAGGAAACAGCAAAAGGGTTGCCTATGATCTTGGACCCCTGGCCATGGCAGCTGAGTCAGCAGCCCCAGAGAACACAGTAGCATCAGAAAAGTCAGCACACATGACACCAGCCTCTTGGCTGCAGCAGTGGCCATGGCCATGGGTAAATAGACAGCAAAAGTGGGACCTACAAACTTGTACCTCTAGCCATGAAGATGCCCATGACTCCACACATCTAACCTGCAGTAACAGTGCCTGTGAACCCAGCAACCCTGGTCACAGCAGAAACACTCACGGCACCCTCCACCCACTTCCTGCCACAGAAGTGGAACTTGCCCCTCAGTGACAGAGGCATCCACAGTCTTGATGCCCCAGACAGTGATGCCAACAACACTGGCAGGCATAAGTCACCAATGGCCCCAGGGTCCCAAGAAATAACAAGTGCACCAGGCAATGAGTGTGACCTCAAATATAACCAAAGGTCTCAGGTAAGAGAAACCAAAAACTTGTGTTACATTACCACCTACTGAATAAAGAAAAGCCTCCAGTTACTATCTTGTTGAATCCTTGTGTGTGTCTGCTAAGTTATTTTAATTGTGTCCAACTCTCTGTGACTCTATGGACTGTAGACAACCAGGAAAGTCCAGGGGATTCTCCAGGCAAGAACACTAGAGTGGGTTGCCATGTACTCCTTAGCGGATCTTCCTAACTCAAAGATCAAACCCTTGTCTCGTATGTCTTCTGCATTGGCAAGCAGGTTCATTACCACTAGTGCCACCTGTTGAACCTTTAGAATCAAGTAAAAAAAGAAAAAGAAAAAGAAAAGAAAAAAGAAATAAAAGGTTTTGCCTAAAATTGATGTTCGCAACTTCAATTGCACCAGCAGAGGAACAATTCACCAAGCACCATGAAAACCACAGTAATAAAGTGTCACAAAAAGAAAATGACAAGTCTACAGAAACAAGATTTGAAGTCACAGGATATTGCTATTTATTTATAGCTATTTTTAATAGAAAATTCAAAATAACTGCCATGAATGAACTCAATGAGCTAAAAGAGAGCCCAGAAAGGTGGCTAAATGAGCTGAGGGACAAAATTGATGGACAGAAGTTATACTTTACCAGTGAGACTGAAACGCTAAACTCAAACTATACTCTAGAGCTGAAGAACTCAATACAAGAGATGAAGAATACATTAGAAATTATTAGAAATGGACCAAATTATCTGGAAGAGAGAGTTAGCAAGCTCAAAGTTAGAAATCTAGGTGGATAAGACAGTAAAGAATCTGCCTGCAAGGTAGGAGACCCAGGTTCAATCCCTGGCTTGAGAAGAGCCCATGGAGAAGGGGATGACTACCCACTCCAGTTTTCTTGCCTGGAGAACTCCATGAACAGAGGAACCTGGTAGGCTACAGTCCATGGGATCACAGAGTTGGATATAACTGAGCAGCTAACAGACACAAAAAAGAAATTCTAAAGGCACATCTGACTCTATTAGGAAGGGTAATATTAGGATAATAGGTATCCCAGGAAAAGAGAGGGAAAAGGGAACACAGAGTTTGTTTAAAGAAATAATAACTGAGAACTTCCTAACCTGGTGAAGGAACTGAATATACAAGTACATAGAGCTAAGAGAGGAGAAGGCAATGGCACCCCACTCCAGTACTCTTGCCTAGAAAATCCCATGGATGGAGGACCCTGGAAGGCTGCAGTCCATGGGGTTGCTAAGAGTCGGGCACGACAGAGTGATTTCACTTTCACTTTTCACTTTCATGCATTGGAGAAAGAAATGGCAACCCACTCCAATGTTCTTGCCTGGAGAATCCCAGGGACGGGGGAGCCTGGTGGGCTGCCATCTATGGGGTCGCACAGAGTTGGACACGACTGAAGCGACTTAGCAGCAGCAGTAGCAGCAGAGCTGAGAGAAACCTAATTACTTCAAGTAAAAAACACCTTCACCAAGACATATCATGTTAAAACTGTTAAAACTTAATGACAAAGAAAGAATTTTAAAGGCAGTCAGAGGAAAAAGATGGTAACCTACAAGGGAACACCTGTTAGGCTATCAGCAGATTTCTTAGCAGAAACTCTACTAGATGTGAGAGAGTAGAATGACATACTGAAAGTTATGAAAGATAAAAGCTGTCACCCAAGAATACTTTATCTAGCAAATTTATCATTGAGATATGAAGGAAAATAAAGGATTTCCAAGAGAAACAAAAGCTGAGAGAGTTCATCAACACCAGACCTGCCTTATAAGAAATGTTGAGGTCATTTACCTAATACAAAAAAAAAAAAAAGTACACAAAATTTTGAGGTAGCTGATAAATAACAATCAGAAAATCATAGCTCTATTGCAGAATAGCCTGTTCAACACTTAATTATAGCATAAAAGTTAAAAGGAATAAAAACAGTATAAATAATCATAGCTACTTCAATTTGCTGCAAATACAAGATGTAAAAAGAGATAATTTGAGACAATAACATAAAAGAGAAAGAAGAAAAGGGCAAAACCTATATTGACAAATGAAGAAAAAATTCTGTAAGCAAAAAAGGACTATTTTATATTTGAGGAATTTACACAAATTTCATAGTAACCACAAAACATGAAATTGGAGCAGAGGCAAAAAACGGAAAAATAAGAAGGTGAGAAAATCCTCACAGAAAATCATCAAACTATAATGGCAAGCAGAGACACAGGAAAAAGCAACAATGGCAACATAAAGCAAATAGAAAGCAAAAGTTAAAATGGCAGCAATATGTCCTCTCATACCAATAATCATCCAAAATGTAAATGGACAGAATTCATTCATCAAAAGATGCAGAGTGGCTAGACAGATTGAAAAACGAGACCCAAATATATCCTGCCTTCAGGAGACACACCTCTAAATGTGAAGTTTTTGGAAGAACAATAAATGCATATTACTAAGTGAAAGTAGTTAATTTGAAAAGACTACATAAGGTATGAGTCCAGCTGTATGGTGTTCTGCAAAAGGCAAAACTATTGACAGCAAAAATTTCAGTGGTTGAAAATCGTTGTGGGGGAGCCATGGAAAGGATGATTGGGAATAACATTAGGGATTTTTAGGGAAGTAAAAATACTCTGTATGGTACCATAGTGGTCATTACATGCCATTATAAATTTGTCTAAATGTATATAAAGTACAACACCAAGAGTGAACCCTAAGGTTAACTGTGGACTTCAGGTGATTGTAATGTGTCACCGCAGTTCATCAATGGTAACAAAGACACCGTTTTGATAGGGATGTCGAGACTGGGAGAGGCTAGATGTGTGGACATTAGGGAACATATGAAAAATTTCTGCACTTTCCCCTTAATTTTGCTGTTAATCTAAAACTGGTCTAAAAAAGTGTCTTAAATGCATATTAAAATAAGTACAATAAAGATCTACCACATAAATCTGAAGGAGCCAAATGGAGTTTAAATGTCACAATGTAAAGTTGCTGAAGACATAGTAAAAATAACATGCTGAGTTCTTACACGGGACTGTGACTAGTAAGTAATATGAACCAACTGCAATCATTAGATTCCCACTAAATGAAGATAAATGTATATCAAATAAAGAACATAATAAAATAGAAAAAGATAAAAATAAGCATTTCACTCAAAAAAATAATAAAAGAAGAAAAAGGAAGTAGAAGGAGTGAATCAAATACTGTAATATAATATATAAGGAAAGTTATGACCAACTTAGCATATTAAAAAGCAGAGACATTACGTTGCCAACAAAGGTCTGTCTAGTCAAGGCTTTGGTTTATCCAGTAGTCATGTATGGATGTGAGAGTTGGACTATAAAGAAGGCTGAGCGCTGAAGAATTGATGCTTTTAAACTGTGATGTTGGAGAAGACTCTTGAGAGTCCCTTGGACTACAAGGAGATCCAACCAGTCCATCCTAAAGGAAATCAGTCCTGGGTGTTCATTGGAAGGACTGATGTTGAAGCTGAAACTCTAATACTTTGGCCACCTGATGTGAAGAACTGATTCATTGGTAAAGACCCTGATGCTGGGAAAGTTTGAGGGCAGGAGGAGAAGGGGTTGACAGCGGATGAGTTGGTTGGATGGCATCACTGACTCATTGGACATAAGTTTGGGTAGGCTCCAGGAGTTGGTAATGAACAGGGAGGCCTGGTGTGGAGCAGTTCATGGGGTCGCAAAGAGTCAGACACAGCTGACCGAATGAACTGAACTGAACTGCGCTGAACTTAAACTATATCAATAATTTAATATAAGGTACTAAATACTGACAATTTAAAAAGCAAAGATATATTTTGCATGTATATATAAAACATAAATAAAGTGGCTTAAATATAAGCATATAAGAAAACTAAAGCAGAGAATTAATCAACTAGACATAAAATATACATAGGTAAAATAGAGATTAAAAAATATAGAAATCAACAAGTATAGGGACAATATTTTAAAATCAGTTCTCTCGGTAAAGACATAAAATATTTCATGACACCTTTATGAAACACAGCCTAAAAAACAAATATAGAACTGAATCCAAGAACCTCAGAAGACACATACATTTTCAACAATGTATGGAATATGCATATATATATTATATAAATACATGTACATATTTATGTATGTATACTTCATATATATTAAAGATATGTATGTGTATAAATATGGGCTTCTCTGGATGGCTCAGATGGTAGGTAAAGAATCTGCCTACAATGCAGGAGACCCGGGTTTTATCCCTTGGGTTGGAAGATCCCTTGGCAGAGGGCATGGCAACCCACTCTTGCGTTCTTGCCTGGAGAATTCCCATGAACAGAGGAGCCAGGCAGGCTATAGTCCACAGGATAACAGAGTTGGACACTACTGAAGCACCTTACCACGCATGACAAAATATGTTTAAAGATCTCCTCTTCTCAAATCAGGTTTACAAAATTATGTTTATATAGTTTAATTAATCCAAATAAACTCTATTCCATTAATCATAAATTCTTATTTAGTAGAGTAAAATTTGTGAAGATTTCATTCATTCTTAGAGTTGAAGCAGATTTCATTCAGTAGGTATTTTGGTCAATGCCACATAAGTGAGAAATTGTATACTTGTTATTTTAAAATAATAGAAATGAATTATTCTTTGAAATACGCCAATAATATAAACTTTTAAAAAGTTATCTTCATTTGCTAAACTAACTAAAGAGTAATTATTATGACACCTGCCATCCCGATTCATACTATGAATTAGTTGATTCTGACTTTGTTTTGACTTTGTTCAAATATTAAGAAACGATGACAAAGACTTCTAGAGTGTAGATTGATCATCTAGAATTCTTTAAAATAGGCACCTATAAAAATGATTATCATAGAAAAATATTCTAATATTCTAGATAGAATGTACATTGGACTTTAGAAGTTAGTTTTATATGGAAACAATTTCCTTGAGTCTGATTTTTAAAGAAAATTAGACATTTACAGTGAATTTATGGAAGACTTTTATTAAGCAACCTGCAATCCCAAATAAGAGCAATCTTTTTGAAGTCATGATCTGATAGGTTTAGTATTAGAATCTTATTTACAAAGAATATGTTTTGTTACAGCAAAGATCACAGCCTTATGCTGTTTAATTTATGTATATGTGAGGGTCATGTTTTATATTTAATCTTATTTTTAATGTATCCAAGGAATGTTTATCTATTGTTTTACAGATGTTTATTCTCACAGATAAAATATGTGTGTCCAAGAAACATTTTATCTGTGCTAGAAACTATCTGATTTGTTTCTCAATCACAATAAAAGTGCCAAAATAAAGGCACTGTTTTCATAACTGTGCTATTTATTATCTCAATTATTATTACAGTATTATATTTACATATGACCATTAATTACAAAATGCTGATATGCTAATATGAATGAACATGGAAATTCAAAATTGGTAAAATCACTCATGTTGATTTTTTATATTTAGTAACAGTTTTCTTTGGTAAATATCATTTTTGCTTTTAATTATGTCTTAACAAGTAGTGATTATGATGTGTAACTCCTTTTGGAAAATAAATGACTTAAATTGACCTACTTTAATTTTATTCATTATCTCTAACCGTTATTAAAACCTGTATTTGACATATGTGAATATTATTTGATCTTTTCAAACCACATTCATTCTCATTAAGAAAGCCCCAAGACATTTTCTTTCAGAATATTTTTCAAATATTCTGCGATTTTACTAGTTATGTGAAATGTGACAGCACTTTCAAGTTCTTTATTATGGTTTCCTTCTCCAGCAAGAACCAATTATTCCACATATATTAGTGCCTGGTTTTGAACTCAATATTTAAGCAATTAGTATCTGTATCTGTAAATTAATACATTTATATTCCTAATGTAGTTTTAATCATACAAAATGAATGGAAACTGTCTTTTGGGTGCATTCGTGTTAAAGGTAAAGACTGTTTATTTGATGTTAAAGCTCATTTAAACTACAGTTTGAGGGAAGAGGTAATTTTTTGACATTTTCTGGCTGATTCTAATTTCTAGTTCTTCATGAAAGAGGACAACTAAAGAAATATTCACATTATCTTTCAAAGTAAAAACGTCTACTTTAGACAAATTGTACTTGTTTTCATATTTTCATAGCCAGTAATTGCTGACAAAGATGTTCACGTAATGACACCTAATTCACTAATATTATTTGAACTTTAGTATAAGCCCTTTAACTTTGAATTAAGTGGTACACTCAGCTGTAAAGATGTTTTATGTACTGATGAATATATTTATATCTATCAGAGTAGACAGATCATATCCTTCTGATTGTTATGACTGATAGAGAAAATATAATTTTAAAATAAATTTACCTGATAGCTTATCATTATTAAGAAAGTACTTGTGCTATGCCTTGAGATATTTATATCGGCTGAAAAGTAAATGCTATTATAATTTTAAGTCCATGAAACAGCTTTGGTGAAAAATTAAAATGTATTTATTCACATTGCTTTCTACTTGGTTGACTCCCATGAATAATATAATTACATTACATAAATTCAAAGTCATTACTTCTATAAACTGCTTATGACCAATTGGGCAGGTCCATTTACAAATTTCGGGGCTCCTCAGGTGGCTCAGTGGTAAAGAAACTGTCTGTCAATGCAAGAAATGCAGGAGACATGGGTTCAGTCCCTGGGTTGAGAAGATCCCCTGGAGTTGGAAATGGCAACCCACTCCAGGATTCTTTCCAGGAAAATCCCATGAACAGAGACACTTGATGGTCTACAGTCTACAGGGTGGCAAAGAGTTGGACATGACTGAACACGTTCCACCTCACATAAACACACACACACGCACACTTACAGATTTCATACTAAATGAAAGTACACATGCTTGAAGCTTATGTAGCTTCCATTCAATTCTTTCATAAGAAGCTTATGTAGCTTCTTAATGGCCAGAAAAGATGAAGAAGAATGCTGGAGAGCAAGCCATACTTTCTGTATTTTTCCCAAATAAGATACTACTCACGGGTCAGGCCATCATAACTTGACTCCAATAATCTAATAATGCTGCTCAGACCCATCGTGTAAGGCAACACTTCTCTTCAGGAAGTAGTGAACTCTACTGGCCCATACAACATTGCAAGGGAGATAGATAATTGTGAAATGCAGATGCATCCTTGGATAACTAAGCCCATGGTGAAACAGACCTAAAGCAAAACTTCACAACAAAAATCCTTCATTGATTACAAGACTCCATGAGCTCTTCTTTTTTTGTTTTCTAGCAATATAGCATTTTATTTTATTATTTTCTTAATTTTTCAGCTGTGCTGGATCTTCACTGATGCACGAGGGGTGTCTCAAGTTGTGGTGCAGTGCTTCTCATTGCAGTGGCTCCCCTTGTGGTGGAGCACAGGCTCTGGGGCACGCAGGTTTCAGTAGTTGTGGGGCACGGGCTCAGTAATTGTGGCACATAGACTCTAAAGCTAAAGTATAGTAGTTGAGGCACATGGGCTTCGTTGCTTTTCAGCATGTAGAACTTCCCAGACCAGGGATCAAACCCATGTTCCCTACATTGGCAAGAAAATTCTTAACCACTGGACCACTAGGAAGTCCCATAAGCCCCTATTCTGACTGATAGAATATGGTGATTCTTTCGCTCTTCAAGATCAATGTTCAATAATCCCTGAGGATTCTTATGATTTTTCCTTTCTCAATCTATAGTTTACAGGTCTGTTTAGGAATGGCTAGGATGATGGTAGGCTGCAGACCATGGGGTCGCGAAGAGTCGGACACGACTGAGCATCTTCACTTTCACTTTACCCTTTCATGCATTGGAGAAGGAAATGGCAACCCACTCCAGTGTTCTTCCCTGGAGAACCCCAGGGACGGGGGAGCCTGGTTGGCCGCCGTCTATGGGGTCGCACAGAGTCGGACACGACTGAAGCGACTTAGCAGCAGCAGCAGCAGGATGATGATTCAGTTCAGATCAGTTCAGTAGCTCAGTCGTGTCCGACTCCTTGTGATCCCATGAATTGCAGCACGCCAGGCCTCCCTGTCCATCACCAACTCCCAGAGTTCACCCAGACTCACATCCATCGCGTCCGTGATGCCATCCAGCCATCTCATCCTCCATCGTCCCCTTCTCCTCCTGATTAGTGATATAAATTTTTAGAAAAGTTGCAAGGCACAAAGGTACCAGGTTCTCTTGTATTGAAGGGACTCTGGAACCTCATCATACATTTATTTATTACAACAATATTAAGTTGTCTGACCCTCTCAAGATGTCTCATCAAATATTAATTGATAAGCTCTTTTTCAGTTCAGTTCATTCACTCAGTCATGTCTGACTCTTTGCAACCCCATGTATTGCAGTACACCAGGCTTCCCTGAACATCACCAACTCCTGGAGTTCACTCAAACTCATGTCTATCGAGTCGGTGATTCCATCCAGCCATCTCATCCTCTGTCGTCCCCTTTTCCTCCTGCCCCCAATCCCTCCCAGCATCAGAGTCTTTTAGCATCCCAATATTTTTAAGTCTGTTGATGCATGCATGCATACCAAGTCGCTTCAATCATGTCTGACTCTTCACAACCCTATGGACTGTAAACTGCCAGGCTCCTCTGTCCATGAGGATTCTCCAGGCAAGACTACTGGAGCAGGTTGTCATTTCCTACTCCAGGAAATCTTCCCCACCCAGGGGTCAAACCCATGTCTCACTATGTTTCCTGCATTGCAGGTGGGTTATTTGCCACTAGCACCACTTGGGAAGTCCAAGTTTTTTGATACGATCTTCTGTAATACACAAAGGAAGTTCGGCCATTTCAACTTCATATTTTTGAGCCCATATTACAGTGAACTCATCAGGTAAGCTGTTAGATATCTTAGTTCATCAAACTTAAACACTTAATCCAAAATCTTTGCTTTAGAGGGCTAATATCAACAAATGTGGTCTGATTCAACATTTTATGTCCTTCAACCTTGACCACCCCCCCAGTCATATAATTCATTTCTACACTTATTTTCAAGTATTCTATCTATGTAAATTGACTAGATCATGCAAATATTTTGGTATCTATCATGCCTTCTATGGGTCTTACTTTGAATTTCTTGCTTTGGAGCCAGCTGAGCCTTGAGTCTGGGAACAGTGGTAAGATGGAGATCTGTGAACTATGTCACATAAACTAAAGCTGGATTTTGTAAATAAAGTTCTATCAGAATACATGCACACCCATTTTCGTATATGTTGCCTATGCTTGCTTTTTTTACTACAACAGCAGAGTTGAGTAGTTAAGACAGAAATCATATAACCTGTAAACATAAAATAAGCACTGTGAAAATGTTAGTGGCTCAGTCATGTCCAACTGTTTACAACTGCATGGACTGTAGCCCACCAGTCCTTGGGATTCTCCAGGCAAGAATACTGGAGTGGGTAGCCATTCCCTTCTCTGTGCCTTTATAGTGAAATAGGCTCAGAATATTTCTCATAGTAAAGGCCTAATATCTAGGAGAAAAGGCATTGCCAGAATCTCATACCAGCTGGGGATAGTGCTACATCTACTTCGGTCTTTCCATGTGGAGTTAGTGGTAAAGAATCCGCCTGCCAGTGCAGGAGACATAGATACATGGATTCAATTCCTGGGTTGGGAAGATTCCCTGAAGAAGGAAATGACAACCCACTCCAATACTTTTTTGCCTGGAAAATTCCCTGGACAGAGGAGTCTGGTGGGCTATAGTCCATGCGGCTGCAAAGAATCAGACATGACTGAGTAACTGAGCACAGTCTCTTTAGCCTTCTTGTCTAACCAAAAGTATATTGGTGATGAGGTGGCAGGTAGCATAATAAACAGAAGTTAGGGCTTCAAGGAAATAAACTGGGAAACAAGGTGCCAAAGAAGGAAGTAGAAAGGAGAGGAGAGAACATGTTATACCACTAGAGAAGCATGAGTTCCTAGCCCCAATGAGTTCAAACAATGAGACTGAACTGTAAGGTTATGTATGGCTCTTTTTTCCCCTGTGTCATGTGTTCAGTCATTTCGGTCATGTCCAACTCTTTGTGACCTATGGACTGTAGCCCATCATGTTCCTCTGTCCATGAGATTTCCCAGGCAAAAATATTGGAATGGGTTGCCATTTCCTTCTCCAGGGGATCTTTCTGACCCATGGATTGAACCTACTATCTCCTCTCTCTCTCTTCTGCATTGCAGGCAAATTCTTTACTGCTGAGCCACCAGGTAAACCCCTTTCTTTCCCAGATTTTAGCAAAACTCAAACAGAATCCAGAATGGTAACTGTGAATTACTGCTGAAGTGACATCACTCAGTCATGTCCAACTCTTTGCAACCCCATAGACTGTAGCCTACCAGGCTCCTCTGACCATGGGATTTGCCAAGCTAGAGTACTGGAGTGGGTTGCCATTTCCTTCTCTGGAGGATCTTCCCAACCCAGGGATCGAACCCAGGTCTTTTGCATTGCAAGCAGACTCTTTACCATCTGAGCCACCAGGGAAGCCCAGACATGAACTCCTTCTCTGAGGATAATTTATGGAATTCCAAATCAACAGAGGTTAAAAAAGCACACAGAAAAAAAACAAGTCAAGGATTTTTAAGCCTATAATACATGTAGTTGCAGTAAATTTTAAACACAGATAAACTCTTAAATATTTTAATATAAATCTTCATATAACATCTCATTTGCCTCAGTTCTTATTATCCAAAACATTTCTGCATTTCAGCAAAAAATTACAAGGCAGGTCAAAAGGCAACAACAATCACAACAAAATAATCTGAAGAGACAACATAAGAATTATAAGCAGAGACTTCCCTGGTGGTCCAGTGGATAAGACTTTGCCTTCTATTGCAAGGGATGCAGGTTTGATCCCTAGTAGGGGAGCTAAGATTCCATGTCTCATGCCCCCAAACCCAAAACATAAACAAGAAACAATACTGTAACAAATTCAATAATGACTTCAAAAAAATGGTCCACATCAAAAAAAAAAATCCCTTTTTAAAAAAGGGATTATAACCAAACTCAGACAGGATACAAATATTGAAACTATCACACAAGATATTAAAAATATCTGTTGTTCATATGTTAGTCATTACCTTCATCTGCCATCCCTCCTTACCAAGAGCCTCATGATTTATCTATCCACTTCCTAACTGAACCTTTCCTATATGTGCTTTTAGAATGATAATACCCATTTGTTTGTTTTGAAAGGGAATAAAATCTTGAACTATATTTATGCTCTCAAACTCTAGGTTTCATGAGTAATTTTCTGCTCATGGATGTAATATTGTTTTATCTTAGAAGACATTAGTTTAGGAGATGGGTAAAAATGTGTGTGTGCTAAGTCACTTCAGTCCTGTCCGACTCTTTGCTACCCTATGGGCTGCAGCTCTCCAGGCTCCTTTAAACAAGAATTCTCTAGGCAAGAATATTGGAGTGGGTTGCCATTCCATTTCCAGGGGATTTTCCCAACCCAGGGTCAAACCCTCATCTCCATTGAGTCATGATGCCATCCAACCATCTCATCCTCTGTCATCCCCTTCTCCTCCTGCCTTCAGTCTTTCCCAGCATCAGCATCTTTACTATGAGAACCACCTATTTCAGAAGATGGGTTAAGATAGGAGATGCAAATTTATGTTAATATAGGTAAAATATTAAACAGTTGATCTTCATTACCAGCCAAAATACAAATCAGGTAGTGCTAATAATTTCTGCTTCTCTAAAGGATTTTGTCCTTTTAATATATAAAGAGCTTGATTCTTCTCTGGAATACCATGTCTAATCCCAACTACCCAACCTTGTGGCACTCAGTTGTGAATATAGTAAGACACATAGTATATAGCAGTAGCAAAATAAGACAGTAAAATAGAAAAGAGTTGAGAGGGGTGAGTGACGAAACAATAGTAACAGTGATGAAGCCACAACAGATTATAATTTTGAAACTATAACCCCAGCCCCACAGGACAGCCCTGTAGACAGAAGATCACAAAAATAATTTAGTGTACGTATATTTGATATCTAAACAGTTTTAATTAAGGTGATAACTATTCCCAAATGCATTTTAAATGTTTGTCTTTACATATTACCAACAAAAATAAGGAAATGTATCTTATGAACAATGTGAAATAGGAAAGATTCTTTTAGCTCAAATTTAATGCAGCACTAAGCTAGCAAGCATGAAGCACATTTCAAGTCAAATTCAACAACTGCAGGGTAGTAAATTCAGTCACTGGGGGATTCATGTTCATGCTTGTGAAAATCCAAATAGAAATCCTTTACAATTCCATTAAAGGCTGCTATAAAATTCATATTGTGGTCCCCAGGATAGAGCAAGACTTTTTTTTTTCTTAAAAAAAAAATACATTTTACTTAAAATGTATTTCTTTTGCTTTTCTTTCTTATGCTCATTTTTAAATGTCTTTATTTTCTCATTAGAATTCACTGAGAAATTGATATAGTTGATCATTTTCATGTCTTTTTCTCTGATATATCATTTTCCATCTAAATAATCTATCACTATTTAGTTAGCAGCAATGATTCATTTACTTTTTCTGTGTCTCAGGGTTTTATTGAGATTTCTTTTGCAGCCCTTAAATTTCAGTTTAATATCCTGCTATTTTGGACTATGAAAAAACAATACTTGTGCTGTTTCATAGTAGTTTGAAATTTTTTCATAAAAGACTAGAGTTTCATCATCATTATTTGGACAGAAAATTTCCTTGTAGCCAGTAAAAATAAGCTTTTGCTTTTCATGTTGCAATGTAAACTATTATTTAATATGTTGTTATTGTTCAGCTGTTAAGTCATGTCTGAGTCTTTGCAACTCCACGGACTGCAGCATGCCAGGCTTTCCTGTCCTTTACTATCTCCCGGAGTTTGAGCAAATTCATGTCCATTGAATCAGTGATGCCATACAGTAGTCGCATCCTCTGTCGCCCTCTTCTCCTCCTGCCCTCAATCTTTCCCAGCACTAGGGTCTTTTCTAGTGAGTCAGTTCTTTGCATCAGGTGTCCAAAGTATTGGTTCAGCTTCAGCATCAATCTTTCCAACGAATATTCAAGGTCAATTTTGTTTAGGAGTGACTGGTTTGATCTCTTTGCTGTCCAAGGGACTCTCAAGAGTCTTCTCCAGCACCAAAATTTGAAAACATCAGTTCTTCAGAGCTCAGCTTTTTTATGATCCAATTCTCACATCCCTGTACGAGTATTGGAAAAACTATAGCTTTGGCTATATGGACATTTGTTGGCAAAATGATGTCCCAGCTTTTTAATATGCCCTCTAGGTAGTGATAGATTTTCTTCCAAGGAGCAAGAATCTTTTAATTTCATGGCTGCAGTCACCATCCACAGTGATTTTGGATCCCAAGAAAATAAAATCTGTCACTGTTTCCACTTTTTCCCATCCCCATTATTTAATACATAATTCTTTAAAAGTCATGTCCTTTACAATATTGTATTGGTTTTGCCATATATCAAAATGAATCCACCACAGGTATACACGTGTTCCCCATCCTGAACCCTCCTCCCTCCTCCCTCCCCATACCATCCCTCTGGGTCGTCCCAGTGCACCAGCCCCAAGCATCCAGTATCGTGCATCAAACCTGGACTGGCGACTCATTTCATACATGATATTATACATGTTTCAATGCCATTCTCCCAAATCATCCCACCCTCTCCCTCTCCCACAGAGTCCAAAAGACTGTTCTATACATCAGTGTCTCTTTTGCTGTCTCGTATACAGGGTTATTGTTACCATCTTTCTAAATTCCATATATATGTGTTAGTATACTGTATTGGTGTTTTTCTTTCTGGCTTACTTCACTCTGTATAATAGGCTCCAGTTTCATCTACCTCATTAGAACTGATTCAAATGTATTCATTTTAATGGCTGAGTAATACTCCATTGTGTATATGTACCACAGCTTTCTTATCCATTCATCTGCTGATGGACATCTAGGTTGCTTCCATGTCCTGGCTATTATAAACAGTGCTGCGATGAACATTGGGGTACACGTGTCTCTTTCAATTCTGGTTTCCTCAGTGTGTATGCCCAGCAGTAGGATTGCTGGATCATAAGGCAGTTCTATTTCCAGTTTTTTAAGGAACCTCTACAATGTTCTCCATAGTGGCTGTATTAGTTTGCATTCCCACCATAAAGTTAAAAAATAAAATAAAATATTTCCTTTAAGTAAAAATAAATAAATAAATAAAATAAAAATCATGTCCTATTTAGTGAATTTTTCATGCAACAAATAAAGATACCCTAAAAATGTGTGTACATCTGTGTTGCAGAAATTTTTTGTTTGTTTTTATTTTTCATCTCAATTTATGACAAGTGATAATCCCTGAAATAATCTGAAGGAAGAGTTTCAAGGTATTTCTCTTGATTCTTTTACTTTTTTGAAATTATTCTCCAGGATAATTTTTTATTAAACTTCCCTTACCTATCATCTCAAAACCTTCAAATATGAAAATAATGATGATAACAATAAAAGGTGCTGATTTGGACATCTGTCCAATATAAGTACCATATATTTTGAAACCTAGTAGATAGCCATTGGAATTAAGTTCTTAATACACAATGAGTTATTATTATTACCTCTTTCTAGATGTTACCTTTAGACTATTTTTATCTAAGTTACCTTGGCCTGGCCCACAAGTAGAAAGTTGTATAAAATAATAAAAGTTAAATGATTTTCAACTTCTCAACTAACCAGTAGATCAGATCAGATCAGATCAGTTACTCAGTCATGTCCGACTCTTTGCAACCCCATGAATTGCAGCACGCCAGGCCTCCCTGTCCATCACCATCTCCCGGAGTTCACTCAGACTCATCGAGTCAGTGATGCTATCCAGCCATCTCATCCTCGGTTGTCCCCTTCTCCTCTTGCCCCCAATCCCTCCCAGCACCAGAGTCTTTTCCAATGAGTCAACTCTTCGCATCAGGTGGCCAAAGTACTGGAGTTTCAGCTTTAGCATCATTCCTTCCAAAGAACACCCAGTCCAAGGGACTCTCAAGAGTCTTCTCCAACACCACAGTTCAAAAGCATCAATTCTTTGGTGCTCAGCTTTCTTCACAAACTCTCACATCCATACATGACTACTGGAAAAACCATAGCCTTGACTAGATGGACCTTTGCTGGCAAAGTAATGTCTCTGCTTTTGAATATGCTATCTAGGTTGGTCATAACTTTCCTTCCAAGGAGTAAGCATCTTTTAATTTCATGGCTGCAGTCACCATCTGCAGTGATTTTGGAGCCCCCCAAAATAAAGTCTGACCCTGTTTCCACTGTTTCCGAATCTATTTCCCATGAAGTGATGGGACCAGATGCCATGATCTTAGTTTTAATGTATTAGAGCTCCTTTTTGTTGTAAGTGGCAGAAATTCTACTCAACAAGTTAAATTTAAATTGAATTTGTTGGTAAATATAACTGGAAAATCAAAGGACTGGCACTGGCTTTGTGAGTTGGTGGTCCAGAGATCCAAAGGATGACACCAGCCATCCCATTATCATTTCTCTCTCTCTCTCTCTCTCTCGATGGCTTACCCAAGTTCATTTTACCTCCTTTTCACCTCCTTTTTAAATTCCTTTACTCTGTTCTGTGCTTAATTGCTCAGTCATATCTAACTCTCTGTGACCCCGTGGACTATAGTTTGCCAGGCTTTTCTGTCCATGGGGATTCTATAGGCAAGAATACTGGAACCAGTTGCCATGCCCTCCTCCAGTCTTCCCCACCCAGGGATTGAATCCAGGTCTCCCAAATTACAGGAGGATTCTTTACTGTTTGAGCCACCAGGGAAGCCCTCCTTTTCTCTACCTGTTTTGTTTTTGACATGTTCTGCCCTTAAGACCCCAAGATGAGTCTCAAAAATTATAAACAACATGATTCTCATATTCCAGACAAAGAATTCTCTCTCTCTTTCCAATCTTAAAGCAGCAAATTGCATATTTCTTATATGTTACTGGTATTGTTTGGTACAGTTAGGTATTTTATAATCAGCCAGTCTGGAGTCTCATGATTTTCTCAGCGACCTAAGCTAGGTGTTATAACAGTTACACATTGTCATCATTTTACCAGACCTAAATAATCTTAAAAAAAGGAAATTTCTGAACAGGAAATGATGTGCTGAGGCACAAGAAGGAAATGACTCTAATATAGCATCTTCTTTCACCAAATTCATATATCAGTAAATTTGATTGATATTTTCTATTTAAATAAGGTATCTATTCCACTTCTTAAATCAATATATATGTCTAAACCCAAATTAAAAAAAAATTCCCAAGGCAGCAAAACATTGAAGTAAACACATACAAAGACTAATGTTAAAGAAAATTTTGAGTTGTATGTTTATCCACAAGCAATTCATTACTTTTAAGTAGTGTATTATTATCATGTTTATTAGTATTTTATTGATAAAACACGTTTTTTGATAAAACATAAAGTCGAATTAAGTTCTAGCTTTCAACATGCTAAATTATGCAGTATTTTAGAATAAAATTTAAATAAGTAGACTTATCAAGATAATTTATTCTATTGTTCATTTAATTGAAAAGAAAATTGTCACCTCCAGAATTTCACATCAAACTGAAACTATATACTCTATTTTAATACTACTTAGAGTCTACATAGAATTCCCATTCCTATTACCTCAAATATTGATTAATTTATACAATATATTTCTCATCAATTGTATATAGGTTAGCTAACTGCTAAAGATACAAGTAAATAACATTCCAGGTTAGACTATTTCAACAATTCAGAAAGGCAAACTTAAGATATTAATATTTTCAACATGCTTTTGAATGCAGTCAACAGATTTTTTTTCTAATCTATGCCCCACAGAAAATTGATGGGCCTCGCTTTCAACTCACTCCCTCCATTAAGGCAATAAGTTGAACAAGACAATATCATTAAAAGTGAGAGACCCCAAATCCACGCCATAAACCTAAGAAAAGCCTCAGGTGCTGACAGATTTCCCATCGATTCTTATGAAACCCGATTGCGGCAATTATTGCTAACATCAGAGAGTCTTTTCAGAATTTTTTAAGACCAGAATTATGTCCCAAGACATGAAAACTCCCTTGATCCCATAATCCTTAAAAAGATGACAAGGTAAGGAACAATTGGCGGATTTTCATCCTCTTTTACTCTCCTGAATAGAGAGTACAAGATTGTTTCCAAGGTTTTAGCTACACACCTCAATGATATCATTCCTGCCCTCATACACTAAGATTAGGAAGGATTCACTCTGGGTAGCTCTAAGAAGATAATACCTGAAAAATATTTCCATCTAATCCATCAGTCACATCTCCCCAAAATCATCATACCAATGAATCAGTAACTGTCTCTTAAAGGAAATAAACTTAATAAAAAGATATTGGGTGTTCTTGTCCACCCCATTAGGTTGATCTGCCCATAGAAAAGATTAAAATCTCTAATTTGCTCATTATGCTTCAATGCTCATCTTACTTCCAGCCAAATTACCACAGCTCTCCTGCCATCTGGTCATCATTCAACTGTTGTTTTTCTGGTGTCAGGGAAATTTTAAACACGTAGAAAAAAGGCCCAAGGGATTTGAGAACGGTTAGTATTCATGCTAAACTCATTTCTTATCTTGAAAAAAATTGGGTGGGAAGATTTGGAACGCTGACCACTACAATCCTTTTTATCATGAAGGTCTATGGTACAATTTTAACCTGTAGTTTGGGTCAGAATTATTTATAAACTGATACATGTATCATGAATAAAATATTTTTTATTTAAAACACTAATCAAATACCTAGTGTTCAGTCATTTAATATTTTTTAATTCATAACTAATTCTATAATACTTATCATATCAGAGTAAGGCACTGGAGATAAAAAGATGAATGAAACATGGTTGTACTTAGGAGGTAGTGAGGGAGATAAGCACAGATTTAAGCCATTACAACTGCATTAAAGTGAAATCCCTCAGTCGTGTCCGACTCTGTGCGAACCCATAGACGACCTCCCACCAGGCTCCCCCGGCCTTGGGATTCTCCAGGCAAGAACACTGGAGTGGGTTGCCATTTCCTTCTCCAATGCATGAAAGTGAAAAGTGAAAGTGAAGTTGCTCAGTCGTATCCGACTTTTAGCCATCTCATGGACTGCAACCTACCAGGCTCCTCCATCCATGGGATTTTCCAGGCAAGAGTACTGGAGTGGAGTGCCATTGCCTTCTCCGACAACTGAATTAAGGTACCTGAATAGGCTCCTCTGTCCATTGGATTTTCCAGGCAATAGTACTGGAGTGGGGTGCCATTGCCTTATCCAACAAATGCATTAAGATACCTAAATAGGTCTGCTCAGAGAGTGGTGTATTCTGCACATAAAACCAAAATCAGGTTGAGACAGTTGACTGTATTATCAGGTTATTAAAGTGTCAGCTCTCTCAGGCTTATGGATTGTGAATGTGACTTTTGAAATGAATTTACAACAGAGTGTTTCTATATGCAGTTTTCTGATTCTGTATTAACCAAGCAGATGGATGACTCGGGTGTGTCACCTAAGGAGGTGACAATTAAGCCCATCATTTCATGAGGAGGATACTTTTCATACCTGTTCCCTCAAAAGTGAATGCTCTGGACCCCAGTGGTATCTAGTGTTTATTTAATTTTCAGCACAGTGCAATGAATTTGAATGTGTACTTATATTTTAATGATAGTTAGGGAGGATGATTAATTCTCCCAAGCTCCTATACTTATTTATACATTTAAAAATGTTTATTGAGCATTTACTTGGTACTGGGTCCTGTGACTAGCACTGAGAGTTCAATGATGAAGAAAAAAATGTTCTTGCTTTTCTGGAGCTTAAATTCTATTAATGGAAGCAGCAAATGAGTGGGTGGCTATTAGCATAATTGATATTATGTTGGTCCCATATAATTCCTCCTATACTTTCACTGATCCTACCTAGGACTGTACTGTGTAGTAAATCATTTCTCTGTCATCAAGGACATTGTAGTTAATAAATACTGTTAAAGATAATTAGATCCAAGTGGCCTCTATGCTCCGATAGTCTCCAAACAAAGATGAAGACTTCTGTTGATATATTCTCAGTGTCCATGAGACCAGCTACCCACTCAAATTCTGGCTTCTTGACTGGAGGAGATGAATGGGTTGTGCTTGAGGTTCTTCCCTGTGCATCATAGCTTGTAATCTCTCTCTAGGCCATAACCTAGGACAAAGGCAGGACTTAGGTCATTCTTTATTTCTAGGATCACTGACCTCTATTGTTTAACTTCCAGTATCTAAAAACTGTTGTTGAATAAAAATGGTGGTGGTTTAGTCGCTCAGTAATGCCCGACTCTTTGCAACCCCATGGACTGTTAGCCACCAGGCTCCTCTGTCCATGAGATTTCCCAGGCAAGATATTGGAAAGGGTTGCCATTTCCTTTTCCCAGATTATCTTCCGGACCCAGAGATCAAATTCATGGACCTATTTCTCCTTCTTTGCAGGCAGATTCTTTTACACTGAGGTGCCAATAATGAGCCACAAATTCAACAATTTAATAGTCTCCAAGCAAGATGACAAAACTATAACTTATACTGTAATTTTTGAAATAAAATACGGAGGAGGGTTCAGGATGGGGAACACATGTAAAAATAAAGAAGAAAAAAAAAAGGAGACAAAAAAAAAAAAAAACAGTAATAAGGCATACAACTCAATTTTTAATGGGAAAAATATTTGAACAAATACTTCAAAAATAAGACATGCAAGTGGGCAGCCATCACGTGAAAAGATGTCCACCATCACTGGTCATTGGGGAGATGCAAACTAAAGCCACAGCCAGATGCCAGCATGCACCCATTCAGTTCAGTTCAGTTCAGTCACTCAGTCGTGTCCGACTCTTTGCGACCCCATAAATCACAGCACGCCAGGCCTCCCTGTCCATCACCAACCCCTGGACTTCACTCAGACTCACATCCATCAAGTCAGTGATGCCATCCAGCCATCTCATCCTCTGTCGTCCCCTTCTCCTCCTGCCCCCAATCCCTCCCAGCATCAGAGTCTTTTCCAGTGAGTCAACTCTTAGCTTGAGGTGGCCAAAGTACTGGAGTTTCAGCTTTAGCATCATTCCTTCCAAAGAAATCCCAGGGCTGATCTCCTTCAGAATGGACTGGTTGGATCTCCTTGCAGTCCAAGGCACTCTCAAGAGTCTTCTCCAAGGGAAAGGGTGGGAAGATTTGGGAGAATGGCATTGAAACATGTATAATATCACGTATGAAACGAGTTGCCAGTCCAGATTCCATGGACGGTACTGGATGCTTGGGGCTGGTGCACTGGGACGACCCAGAGGGAGGGGAGGGGAGGGAGGAGGGAGGAGGGTTCAGGATGGGGAACACGGGTATACCTGTGGCGGATTCATTTTGATATTTGGCAAAACTAATACAATATTGTAAAGTTTAAAAATAAAGTCAAATTAAAAAAAAAGAAAAAAAAATCTTAACAGGATCCTATTGAAAAACAGTAGATTATTTAAGGAATAAAGAGCAACAGAAAGAGTAATCACATCGGTAAATTTCAAGGGAAATTAGCAGTACAGAAAAATAGCACAGGAAACTCCACCCAACATTCTTGTAATGGCTTATATGGGAAAAGAATCTAAAAAAGAGTGGATATATGTATTTGTATAATAGATTCACCTTACTGAAACTAACACAATATTGTAAATCAATTCTATTCCAATAAAATCTTTTAAAAAGAATGTCAACTAAATATTCATCAGTCAAAAAGAAATAAAAATGGAACTAAAATAAACTGAACTAAATTTAATAACAATATAGTATATAAAAACTTGTGAGATTCAGCTATAGCAATTCTTATAAAGAAATTAATAGTTTTAAATAAATATACTAGAAATGTTTTAATAAATTTAAATTAAAGATGAAAGCATCTTTCAGAAAGTTAGAATTGCAGTCTGAACTAAAGGAAATAAGATAGATGTACGGCATGTTGATGTACGGCAAAACCAATACAATATTGTAAAGTAATTAACCTCCAATTAAAATAAATAAATTTATATTAAAAAAAAAGAGTCTTCTCCAACACCACAGTTCAAAAGCATCAGTTCTTTGGTGCTCAGCTTTCTTTATAGTCCAACTCTCACATCCATACATGACCACTGGAAAAACCATAGCCTTGACTAGACAGACCTCAGGTGACAAAGTAATGTCTCTGCTTTTGAATATGCTATCTAGGTTGGTCATAACTTTCCTTCCAAGGAGTAAGCATCTTTTAATTTCATGGCTGAAATCACCATCTGCAGTGATTTTGGAGCCCCCCAAAATAAAGTCAGCCATGGTTTCCACTGTTTCCCCATCTATTTCCCATGAGTGATGGGACTGGAGGCCATGATCTTCGTTTTCTGAATGTTGAGCTTTAAGCCAACTTCTTCACTCTCCTCTTTTACTTTAATCAAGAGATTCTTTAGTTTTTCTTCATTTTCTGCCATAAGGGTGGTGTCATCTGCATAACTGAGGTTATTGATATTTCTCCCCGCAATCTTGATTCCAGTTTGTGCTTCTTCCAGCCCAGAATTTCTCATGATGTACTCTGCATATAAGTTAAATAAACAGGGTGACAATATACAGCCTTGACGTACTCCTTTTCCTATTTGGAACCAGTCTGTTGTTCCATGTCCAGTTCTAACTGTTGCTTATTGACCTGAATACAGGTTTCAGAAGAGGCAGGTCAGGTGGTCTGGTATTCCAATCTCTTTCAGAATTTTCCACAGTTTATCGTGATTCACACAGTCCAAGGCTTTGGCATAGTCAATAAAGTAGAAATAGGTGTTTTTCTGGAACTCTCTTGCTTCTTTGATGATCCAGCAGATGTTGGCAATTTGATCTCTGGTTCCTCTGCCTTTTCTAAAACCAGCTTGAACTTCTGGAAGTTCACAGTTCACGTATTGCTGAAGCCTGGCTTGGAGAATGTTAAGCATCACTTTACTAGCGTGTGAGATGAGTGCAATTGTGTGGTAGTTTGAGCATTCTTTGACATTGTCTTTCTTTGGTATTGGAATGAAAACTGACCTTTTCCAGTCCTGTGGCCACTGCTGAATTTGCCCAAATTTGCTGGCATATTGAGTGCAGCACTTTCATATCATCATCTTTCAGGATTTGAAATAACTCAACTAGGATTCCATCAACTCCACTAGCTTTGTTCGTAGTGATGTGTCATAAAGCCCACTTGACTTCACATTCCAGGATGTCTGGCTCTAGGTGAGTGATCACACCATCGTGATTATCTTGGTCATGAAGGTCTTTTTTGTACATTTCTTCTGTGTATTCTTGCCACGTCTTCTTAATATCTTCTGCTTCTGTTAGGTCCCTACAATTTCTGTTCTTTATCAAGCCCGTCTTTGCATGAAATGTTCCCTTGGTATCTCTAATCATATTGAAGAGATCTCTAGTCTTTCCCATTCTGTTTTTTCCCTCTATTTCTTTGCACTGATGGCCAAGGAAGGCTTTCTTATCTCTCCTTGCTATTCTTTGGAACTTTGCATTCAGATGCTTATATCTTTCCTTTTCTCCTTTGCTTTTCACTTCCCTTCTTTTCACAGCTATTTGTAAGGCCTCCACAGAGAGCCTTTTTTTTTTTTTTTCTTTTTCTTGGGGATGGTCTTGATCCCTGTCTCCAGTTCAATGTGATGAACCTCTGTCCATAGTTCATTAGGCACTCTGTCTATCAGATCTAGTCCCTTAAATCTATTTCTCACTTCCACTGTATAGTCATAAGGAATTTGCTTTAGGTCATACCTGAATGGTCTAGTGGTTTTCTCCACTTTCTTCAATTTCTGTTTGAATTTGGCAATAAAGAGCTCATGATATGAGGCACAGTCAGATCCCAGTCTTGTTTTTGCTGACTGTATAGAGCTTCTCATATTTGGCTATAAAGAATATAATCAATCTGATTTCAGTGTTGACCACTGATGATGTCCATGTGTAGAGTCTTCTCTTGTGTTGTTGGAAGTGGGTGTTTGCTATGACCAGTGCGTTCTCTTGCAAAACTCTATTAGCCTTTGCCCTGCTTCATTCCGTATTCCAAGGCCAAATTTGCCTGTTACCCCAGGTGTTTCTTGACTTCCAACTTTTGTATTCCAGTCCCCTGTAATGAAAAGGACATCTTTTTCAGATGTTAGTTCTAAAAGGTCTTGTAGGTCTTCATATAACTGTTCAACTTCAGGTTCTTCAGTATTACTGGTTGGGGCATAGACTTGGATTACTGTGATATTGAATGTTTGCCTTGGAAACAAACTGAGATCATTCTTTCGTGTTTGGAATTGCATCCAAGTACTGCATTTCAGACTCTTTTGTTGACTATGATGGCTACTCCATTTCTTCAAGGGATTCCTGCCCACAGTAGTAGATATAATGGTCATCTGAGTTAAATTTACCCATTCCAGTCCATTTTAGTTCACTGATTCCTAGAATGTTGATGTTCAGTCTTCTCATCTCCTGTTTGATCACTTCCAATTTGCCTTGATTCATGGACTTAACATTCCAGGTTCCTATGCAATGTTGCTCTTTTCAGCATTGAACCTTGCTTCTGTCACCAGTCCCATCCATATCTCAGTATTGTTTTTGTTTTGGCTGCATCCCTTCATTCTTTCTGGAGTTATTTCTCCACTGATCTCCAGTAGCATAGTGGGCACCTACCGACCTGGGGAGTTCATCTTTCAGTATCTTATCTTTTTGCCTTTTCATACTGTTCATGGGGTTCTCAAGGCAAGAATACTGAAGTGGTTTGCCATTCCCTTCTCCAGTGGACCCCATTCTGTCAGGCCTCTCCACCATGACCCATCTGTCTTGGGTGGCCCCACACGGACCATAATTATGATCCATAATTATGTAATTTTTCCATCATTATGATCATATACCATTATACATTTGTCCCAACTCGTAAGACATGTAACATTAAAAGTGAACTCTAGGGCTTCTCTGGTGGCTCAGTGGCAAAGAATTCCCCTGCCGGTGCAGGAGACATGGGTTTGATCCCTGGTCTAGGAAGATCCCACATACTGCAAAGTAACTAAGCCCATGCAACTGCAGTTACTGAGCCTGCATGCCACAACTACTAAGGCCCATGCACATTAGAATCCATTCTCTGCAACAAGAGAAGCCACCACAATGAGAAGCTGATGCACTGCAATGAATTGTAGCCCCTGCTTGCTGCAACTGGAGAAAAGCCTGCATAGCAACGAAGACCCAGTACAGTCAAAAATAAATAAATAAAATTATTTATACTATTAATATTATATTAAAATTAAAATTAAATTATTACATATATATATATATATAAAGAGTGACTTTTAATGTAAACTATATACTTTGGGTAACTATGATGTGTCAATGGGTGTTCACTAGTTGTAACAAATATTGGGGAATGTGGCTAATGGAGAAGGCCATATATATATTTATGGGAAATCTGTTTTCTCTGAATTTTCTCTGAATCTATAATTTCTCTAAAAACATTGTCTTAATACAAATAAGAACATAATTAGAAAGTTTATCATAACTGTAATGAAGAAAATCTAAGGACTATTTTGGAAAAGTTGTTTGAATAAAGGGATAATGATTTTTCCCTTACTTTTGATGATTAAAAGTGGGAATAACCTAAATATACAGGACAAGTCTGTATAGGAGATGCCATTGAATGATATCACTGATTCAATGGACATGAATTTGAGCAAACTCTGTGAGATTGTGAAGGACTGGGAAGCCTGGCATGCTGCAGTCCATGGGGTTGCAAAGAGTCAGACACGACTGAGTGACTCAACAACAACAGGAAAAGTTTATATAATATTTCTGTATAATACTTTGTGATGTATGAAACACATTTTTAAAGCTATTAAATGACAAAATATAAAAATATATGCATAAATGTATCCACACAGAAGAAGCTTCAAAATTTTTGTCAGCTTGTTTTTAATAATTATTGCTGAGTGTTTATTTATCTTTTTTATACATTTCTGTATTATTCAGCTGTTTTAATAAATTTATATAATTATTTCTATATAATTAAAATGTAGTCTAAGTAACACTCTAATGTTTTTAATATTCAACTATTTTAAAAGTTTGAAACAAAGGATCACTTCCTCTGTTACACTTTCTCAACACAGCCTCCTTCAAGATAGAATAATCTTTAACCTTTACTATTTGCATTGCTTCATGTATATCTAAACAACATAACTATTATTTTTCCTACAAATTTTAATCTCAGATGTTTTGAAATAACATCCAAGTGAGTACAAATTTAACAGTTTAATGTCTATGCAGTTTCTTCCCTAAATCTTCTCAGTATTAGAGAAAATTGCTGTTTTGTTGAATCAATATTTAAACTTTATATAATTAGGGTTATTCACTACCTTAAGCCATAAAGCCTTATTATTTGTGTGTGTGTATATATACATATATGTATAAAGACACATTTAGTTTCCCCTGAAATTAAAAATCTATTCTTATTTGATGTGTATTTTCTATGTACCTCTGATTAATTTAGCCCAATATGCTGATATTTAGAATAGCAGAACCATCTTTAATATTTTCCATCACATTAGGCTAATCTCTCACTTTTGTTTCCTCAATTCTCTTCCTTCTTCTCCCTCTTTCTACCTCCTTCTCCTTCCTCTTTCCCTCCCCTTCCTACCTTCTTTTCTTTCTTTCTCCCTCCCTTCCCTCCTTCCTTCTTCTATCTCTCTCTCTTTCATTCTCCCTTTCATCCTTTCCTTTTTCTGATACAATACAGGTGTTCAGTCTTTCTGTTCCAGTCTGACTTCACTACTCTCCAGGCTAGCTGAAACTCATGGAAAGCTCCTATGTAAGTGTGTGAATCACTCAGTTGTGTCTGATTCTTTGCAACCCCATGGACTGTAGATGGCCACGCTCTTCCTTTCATGGAATTTCCCAGGCAAGAATACTGGGGTGGCTTGCCATTTCCTATTCCAGGAGATCCTCCCCACCCAGGGATCAAACCTGGGTCTCCTGCATTGGAGGCAGATTTTTATCCTTTGAGCCACCAGGGAAGTCCTGGAAAGTTCTTATTATGGTGCTTCTTAAAGAGCATTCCTTCAGGTCCCTCATGTTTTCTGAATTCCATAACTTCTTATTCTTTGGATTGCACTTTTAGTTTATTGAAACTCATTCTCTGCTGTTTTGCTGAGACAAAGATATAGGAAGTATAAGTTGAAAAGTCTGATGCAACTCAGATTATTACCCCTTTTAATCTTGTGCTACCTGTTTTTCCTTTATTTTTTGTTTATAAGAGGAGATTGGGAGTCTCCTCATTCACTATAGAGGATTCCTCTGTTTTCAATATGAGGACTAATTTACTACTCTTTGTGCATGTTGACCTCAAATCTCTAGATTCAAGGTCAATTGCTCTAGAGAAACAAACAGCCTTTCTCTTGTTTGAGTATACAATGGATAATCACCTGTTTGCATATAATGGAGAGGGAAAGTTTGTGATGTTAATGGTCTCTAAAATCTATTCAGTTGTCAATGTTTTGTAAAAAAAAAAAAAAAATGTTCTGCCTCCTCAGTCTTGGAGACAATATGGATTGGCTACTTCTTTTCATCATCCTCCTGCTTCAGCTGTCTCTGTGAATTAGTTCTGAACAGAAATTAGATGCATGTGGTTTAGAAGGCAGAAGTGAGGCAGATGCCATTTTTCTGATTCTTTTTGGCAATTTCTTCTGATATGCAAGTTCATGGAAAAGGAGAGTTCTATGCAGCAGCATCTCATTGCTTGTTTTCCAGCTTCCTAAATCCAAGGTAGATGAGTCAAGATGACAATATGTTTTAAAAAAAGGGGAGGGGGGGAAGAGGTATATTCTTGAGCTCACAACTCCATAGCTATGTCCCATGTTGTTCACTTGGGGTTTCTGCTTTTTTGTGCTCTTTCGGTTTTTCCTGGAAGGCCAGTCTAAAATCTGATTCACCACCTTTTCTAATAATTATGTAAGAAACTAAACTCCTGTATTACGTCTTTTTTCTGGATAAAAGCCTCATTCCATAAATAAGACCTTGCTTGACAACCTACCTGTCTACTTTCCACAGATCCTGGTGGCTTCAATTCCTAAATGCTTTTAGGGATCTGTGAACTGAATCTGCATCACTTTTGTTGGTATCTACTTCTTATACATTCTTTGGTTTCACTTGTTTTGATTCTTTCTTCCCGATCTTCTAAAAAACTGCTGGTATCTCCCGACTTCTGATCTTTCTACTGATTTTTTTCTGTCCTTTAAAGTTTATATCATTCTCTTTATTTCAATATTTTCTGTGAGGAGTGGGGAAGTTTGAGGAAGAAATGGAAATATACATTTTCATGCACTCTACTATTTTAAATTTGATTTGTTCATGAGTTGATTTTAAGTCATGATAAGCAATCAGACAATTAATGAGAAAGGGCTAGAAGAAAAAAGAATACTTATGTGCTATATATAATTATTATTTTGAATTCTTGCATTTTCAATGGTATTCCACTATGGAAAAAAGAACAGGAGACTCAATAAGAGAAGTAGGGAACATGAAACATGTTCATAAAAAGAAAAACAAAAGTTGAACCCTCAAAATAAGGTGACAAGAAGAGTTTAAGTAGAAACATATTCAACCTTGGTGTGATAACTGTTAAAATATACAAAATGTCTAATATTTAATTTTTAGCTCTCTCCTGCTATTTTTCTGTCATGCAGTGATGTCATTTCATGATATTCTAAAGAATGAAATCCAATGGAAAAAAAAAAACATAGGTTTATAAATGGGATGAACTGGAACATTATTTTAAAAGATGGTTGCTATGTCAAGAATTAAATAGTGAGCAGAAATTCTGAGGCAGCAAGTACAGGAGGGGAATTTATCATCACCTTTCTCTGGTTAGGGACTTCCCTGGTAGCTCAGTTGGTAAAGAATCTGCCTGCAATTCAGGAGACCCTGGTTTGATTCTTGGGAGGGGACGATTACCGTGCAGAAGGGATAGGCTACCCACTCCAGTATTCTTGGGCTTTCCCTGTGGCTCAGCTCGTAAAGAATCCACCTTCAGTGCAGGAGACCTGAGTTTGTTTCCTGGGTTGGGAAGATGCCCTGGAGAAGGGAAAGGCTATCCACTCCAGTATTCTTGCCTGGAGAATTCAATGGACTGAGGAGCCTGGTGGGCTAAAGTCCATAGGGTCGCCAAGTTGGACATGACTGATTGACTAACACACACACATTTTTTTCTAAAAGCTGACATCATACTTAAGAAAACAAGGCTTTAGAGACATCCACCAAAGTTCTGAGACTTCTTTCTTAACCATGAATTACAGTCAGGAATACATTTCTCTAGCAGTAAAGATGACTCTAGAAACATAGATGCCTGAGTGAGTGTATTGAATTTTCTTTCATTCTGCTTTCAAATAACAGTGGTCCCAGTTTAACAGTTGCATAGGTGCTTTTAAACAATTCATCTCTCTCTCCCTTTAATTACACATGCAATCTCTCCAGTCCCCATACTTGTAAAAATGTAGTTTGCAATTTGACAGGATGATATTATAGTATTGAGCAATATATGAATTGGTTTAAAAGTAACCAGAGTTGAAGCATACATCAATCACCACAAGTGCAAACTCAGGTCACTAAAGCTGTCAATTTCAATCAGCTCTGTAATTAAATACATCACCAATATGGATTTTGTGTAAGAATGTCACTTGTTCTTCAGATGTCTGCTATGAGGACAAATCACACTTCAGTGTCTCTGCACAGGCATGCTAAATATAGTATTTTTAAAAGCAGAACATCTTCATCCATCTTTCTCTGATTTGTTAAGTAGAAATCCATTTACTAATGTGTAGTCTAAAAGCTCTGTTTTTAAATATATATTTGAACTGCTTTCTGTTTAATTAAAATATTGCAAATCTCAGTTGGCATTTAAACTCATCTTTCATACCTTTAGTGGCATTTGTTATGAAATAAATAGATAATGAATAATAATCATCTTTTAAGAGGCTGAACAATTTATAATTATGGATAATTTGTAATTAGAGATTCTTTATTACGTGTTCAAAAAGCAGAAGATGCTTTTGGTTGTGAAGAAATAAATTATTCATTTTGATTTCAGCATGAGAATAAAACTATTTCACATTTAGGAATATTTTAACTTTTTTTGAAAAACAGCTATAAAGTGTCATCTTCTTCTATAACACTTACTACTATGTGGGAAAAAAATTACAACAAAGCCATTTTGCCAAATATATATTGCCTGCCATTTGATTTAATCTTCAAATAAGCTCCAGGAAGCAGGTCCCTGGACAGTTAATCTTTAGTTTTGTAGCCCATGCACATTTTCAATAAGGTTACTAGGGAATTAGGCCCAGTGGGGAGAGGAAAAGCATATTGTCTTATTCCACAGGCAGCTGTTGTGAGCTCTGTTAGCAAATTATAATGTTCTTAATTATGAAATACTTTGTTAATAGAATCTCGATCATCATATCTGTACTCGTCAAAGAAAGTCATTGCAAATCTTTAGTATAAAGTTTCAAACAATTAAAAAAAATTATCTTGGCTAATAACAAATTCCATATAAGGTTTCTTATCACACCTATCACCAAAAATCAAAGCTCAGATAGATAACTTGAAATATTAAAGAAGAGAGATAATAGCATCTAAAGATAACAATCAAAACAAAACACTTGAGGAAAGGTGTAATATAAATAAAGAGTGATAGGAACTGTTCATTTTCAATTGTGTTGCTGTCCTCATCAATAATATGTACACATTCTTTTTCAAGCATCTTTTCATTTGTTCCTATTTAAACAAAAACATCAAAAAACAACAAACCATTTGATAAAAATCATGAATCATCTGGAAAAAAATCATAAAAGTTTAATATCTTTCTGAGAGCCATCCAGAAAAAAAAAAAATAAATAGAGGAGCATAAAGCAAGGGGACATTAACCACAAGTTGCTGACTTGAAGTTTTGGGGGATTTTTTGTTTTTCTTTGTGGTCAGCAACAGCATGCAGTAACTCAGGAGCAATTTTCAGTGAATTATTATACCTGCTCAATTTATTTTGGAACGATCTTTGTAAGTTAAGGCCCCATTTATATAAACCTACCAGTTACCTTCAGATAGACCATAAGCTGCATAAGAACACTCTCAGCCTAATTTGTTTTAGTTCCTCTGATCTTCATGTTTAGCCTCATCCACTGTTCCTGAAAGGCATAAATAGCAAGGAATCATCTTTTCCAGACCAAATACTAAATAAATAGGAGAAAATGTGAAACTGAGTTTCAAAAACTGAAACAGGTGAAGCCAATCAAATTTGCATTGACTTTCTTGGTGATATGTGACCTGCTGGTTCTGAGAAAGACTTTTTACCTCCTCTGAAACTACAATAGAGCCACTCCCTGCATGCTCTTCTTAACTTTGTCTAAGTGCCCCGTTAAGTACTTCTCACATAACCCCAGCAGCTATTTCAATTATTCTGCCAGTTACCTCAGCCTTCTGTTCCATATCTTTCAACATCCCATGCAGCAGTGCTTGTCTCCTACTTCAGAGAAAACCAAACAAATGAGTAAATAATAAAGGTCAATAGGCAGAACATCTCACTCCATGCCATCACCATCCACTATTCCTTTTCATTTTCATGGACAAATTGGCTTTTTCATGTATGTAAGTTAACCTTTCTACCATGGCTTGGGATTATCTTCTCTGCTATTCACCACAATTTCCCTCTGCTAATTACTTCCCTTCTCCTGCCTTCTAACTGTGTCCCTTCCTTTTAATGGATTCTTTCCCTTCTACATATAAATAATTTCAAGTTTCCTCCTTATTTAAAGTTACAATGCCCTCTTAACCCAGCATTTCTAACAAGTGAAAAATTTCCTCTTTCCCTAGTGAATGAAAGATAGTTCCAGATAGTATGCAGGCGTGCATGCTCAGTATCTTCAGTTGTGTCCAATTCTTTGTGACCTTGTGAACTGTAGCCCACCAGGCTCCTCTGTCCAAGGGATTTCCCAAGCAAGAATACTGAAGTAGGTTGCCATGCCTTCCTCCAGGGGATCTTCCCAACCCAAGGATCGAACCCATTTCTTCAGCATCTCCTACATTGCAGGCAGGCTCTTTACCCACTGAGTCACCTGGGAAGCCCTCTGAATAGTATACACATGCTCTCATATTTTTCATCTCCCATCCTTTTATCCACTGACTATCAAGAAACTTCTGTCACAATCCCTCTCTCGCCAGACACTAATAAATTTCTTGTGGCTAAAGTCAATAGTCAGTCATGTTTATTTAATATATTGTTTTCACTCTGTATTGTTTGACATTATTGACCTTTATCTGCTTTCTAGAAAGCAGTTCTTCTTCCCTTGTAGTGAGACTTTTTCACTACTGACTATCTGTTGCAAAGAAGGGCCCTCAGCTTCAGTCTTATTCTCTCATACTCATGGGTACCAGGATCACTCCAAACTCTGTTTAATGACGCTAGACAAACTTTGCTTCCAGTTCTGAATATATAATAAGGTTATTCTGGATGCCCAATGCTATCTCCACACTCTCTCTCTAATTGGTCCCTCTCTATTTTTATCTTTTCCTGTCTTTGGGAAAGGTTCTCTCTTCCCAGAGCAAATAATATGTATTGCTTACTGGGAAAAAAAAAAAAAAACTCGTTTTTTTGTTTGTTTGTTTGCTTGCTTTTAAAGTTCCATGTTTCCATGACCATTATAAACTGGTTAGTTTTGTATGAAAATAATTAAAATACAAACAAAAATCAAACTACATTTTCTTAATAATCTTTGTTGAAAGTAAATGCATTTATTGTTAATAATATTAACAAAGATAATAAAATTGATGATATTATAAGGGAGGAAAAATAATTTTACCTCTATCTTTCAGAGGTCTTAACTGAGACCTCTGTAATAAAAGAGGAACAAGAGAAAACCAAACAGAAGTTTATTAATACGCATGCTTCATATATACTTTTGAGACACCCAAGAAAAGATGAGTAATTCATCCAAGGTATCTTTGAGTTCAGACTTAAATACTATCGAAACAGGGGAAAAAGAGGGAGGATGCAAATCTCTTAAGAGAGTCCCTTTGCTGTTCACCTGAAACTATCACAACATTGTTAATCAGCTGTACCCCATTACAAAATAAACAGCTTAAAAAAAAGGCAAAAAAAAAGAGCCATATACTTCCCTTTGCTCCTATACCACCAATTAAGAAATACGGTAATGACATTGCAGGAAAAAATAGAAACTCCATAAGCAACTATAATATAATAAAAGAACATCCACAAAAAAAAAAAAGAAAGAAAGAAAGGAAGAAAAAAGAGAGAGTAAGTGAATTTCAGGGAAGATAAATGGGCCCTTAGAAGAACAGATGGGATATGTGATAGTTTGTGACAAAGTTTGTTTGGGTGTGGTGTTAACTTCTAGTTTTCTCTCCTATAATGGGTCAGCCTCCCTTGATTAGTGAAACTCCCTGGGCTTATGACAGTTGAATTTCTTTTTGGAGGATCTGTCTTTAAGCAGATAAAGTTTAGAGAAAACTTTCCACCTCACCCCAACACTTATTTTTCAAATGCATACAGCTCACAGTAATCAATAGACCAAAGTGATATAGAGTCATCCCTCTGTATCAACAGTGAATTGGTTCCAGGACCCCTATGCTATGCTAAGTCACTTCAGTCGTGTCCGACTCTGTGTGACCCCGTAGACGGCAGCCCACCAGGTTCCACCGTCCCTGGGATTCTCCAGGCAAGAACACTGGAGTGGGCTGCCATTTCCTTCTCCAATGCATGAAAGTGAAAAGTGAAAGCGAAGTTGCTCAGTCGTGTCTGACTCTTAGCGACCCCATGGATTGCAGCCTAACAGGCTCCTCCATCCATGGGATTTTCTAAGCAAGAGTACTGGAGTGGGGTGCCATTGCCTTCTCCAGGACCCCTAGCAGATACCAAAGTCATGAATACTCAAGTCTTATATAAGATGGTGTAGTGTTTGCATTTAATCTAGACACATTCTCCTTTATACTTTAAATCATCTCTAAATTACTTATGATAATTAATACACTATAATTGCTATGTAAATATTTGCAAATACAATGTAAATTGTATGTAAATAGTTACTGGGTCATGGAAAATTCAAGTTTTGCTTTTCAGAAGTTTCTGGAATTTTTTCCCAAGTATTTTTCATTTGCATTTGGATGAATCTGCTTATGCAGAGCCTATGAATACAGAAGGCAAACTGTATTTTGGGCTGGCATATTCTGCTATCCTTCAAAATTGAAATCTGCTTAATTTTCTTGAGAATATGCACAAATATTTAATTAACATTGGAACTCTAGTATAGGAATAAATTTTATAGTTAACATCTTTTAAAAGACAGGTATGACATGATTTTTTTATTTTTATTTTTAAAATCACTCATTTATTTTCTAGCCTCTTAAATGTTCCTTTGTTTGAAAGAATCAACCATCTATATACCTTTGCAATTGTATTCAATCATTGGCAAAATAACACCAAATAACAATAACTATTTGTCATTGAAAGAAGATAATATATGGGGAAATTAAATTGTACATTGTGTGTGTGCTAAGTCGCTTCAGTCATGTCTGACTCTTTGTGACTCTTTGGACTATAGTCCGCCAGGCTCCTATGTCCATGGGATTCTCCAGGCACGAATACCAGAGTGGATTGCCATGCCCTCCTCCAGGGTATCCCAACCTAGGGATAGAAACCATGTCTCCTGTGTCTCCTGCATGGCAGGTATATTCTTTGTTACTAGCTCCACATGGGAAGACCAAATTGTACATTACATAAGTAATGTACCTAAGGAAATCTACATAAGTTAGGTCAAAGTTTCCAAATGCGTCTATTAATAAATTTATTTGCAAAATGGAGTTCAATAGAATAATAGGCTGAATTTCTAGATTCTTTAAAAAAGAAAGCAAATTTATTTATTTTTCAAAATAAATCTATATTTGAGCCCCTAAATGCTAAGAACAAGTAAAAATATCAGTCTCCTGAAAGCTCTGAAGAAATCAGAAATGAGAGTGGTATTACCAAAAGAGAATTAAAGTAGAATATTTAAAAATAATTAATAGTAAGTAATCTATTATTGTTTATGAATTTTAAAACTAATGAGGAAATGGGTTTAAAAATTTTACAGATACTTAGAAAAATACAGGAAAAAAAAATGCACCAAAGTGGATTAGAGGATTTCAGGGACATTATAATATTTTACCTATTTTGTGAACTTAAGCCACATTAAAGTATTATGCATCAATAATATAGAAATGTCTGTTTGAAAAGAAATAGTTGTTTGCTTCTACAAGTCTATGTTCCCTGGCGAATTACTAGCTGGCTAGATGTGGATTAAAATGATCTAGTAGTCTACTGGGACAAGGAGAAGGCCTTGGGCAACCACTCACCTTACAATGTAAAACCCTTTCTTACAAAATTAAACACAGAATGAGTTGCATTGAACTCTGCTCACTTTTGCTTTGTTTCTTTTATCTTATCTCTTTGAAACTCAAGAAGCAATGTTATATGAAAGCATTAAGGTTGATTTCATCTGTGATTTGAAGAATATCCATATTACAGATTATTAAATTAATAGCAATCTAACCTTGAAAGCACCTCTATCCGCTGAAAGAGCAACACTTCATCACCTGTTTTGATTCATTAATGTATCATTTAACTTGGTATGACACATGTTCAGCAGTTATAATTACATTATGGTCTTCCTATTACATCAGCTCTGCTCCAAGTTTCTGTCACCACAAGTCCAATTTTCAACATAGAGCAATCCACTGCACTCTTTCCTTATTAGTGTCATCTTTAATGTAGCAGAGAGGCTGAACCATTACTTGGCACTGAGAGTTTAACAGCAATTAACCCCTGCTCTATCCCCGGGGAGAAGTACATCAGCAACTTGCCAAAACACTGTAAACAAGCTGGCCAAGATCAATGTGCAACCACGCTGGCTGCAGAGCACCTAGTGTATTAATTTAGGACTGAAATATATGGAAAAAAGGAGGAAATGATCTGCATGAAATTAACCTGAGTCACTCCCCTACCCTAAAGTGGATATATCTCTTCCTATGGATAGATATAGGACTTCAAAAAAAGAAAAAAGAAAGAAAATCTTGCTTACAGTTAGCAGATATCTTACATGTTTATTCAGCTTTATTGCCACAAGAAAATAATTATTGAATTGATTATTTCACAGAATGGTTTTTGAGGATGGAAAATGAAATGCATAAACAGTGTATTCACATAATTTAAAGGTCGAATTCAGAGAGCAAATGACAAAGCAAACTCAGTTTTGAGATAGCCCTTGGTTGTTCTAACATACAAATGACTGGGAAGGGGAGTCATACATGATTATCTGTAAATTTCAACTTAAGAATTTCTTAGCATGATGAAGTATGTAGTTCTGAGTATACCCAGAGAAGAATATATGGTCTGACATTTTCTGGACTCATTCTGCCATAATTTGTAACTGCAGACCCTCAATACAAGGTCCTTTAATACTACACTATACTGAAACTGAGCAGAGCATAAAATTGAGACAGTAAGTGTCTTCTGTAGATATATATAAGAAATGTTAAAGTATTTGGAGGGCGTACATGGACCTAGATCAAAGATTTAGCATGTTACTTTATTTCAATGCATTAAAAAAAAAAAAAAAGACTGTAGCTCTAAAGTGTCCAGTTATTTTCCTGTTGTTACCTGAGTCACTTTCATTTGCTTATACTATGCATTTTCACTTTACATTGCCAAGATTGGCACCACACATCACAACTTTTAAAATGCTGAATGGTACCCTGAGTTTCACTTTGGACTGAAACAATGAACTCTTGAAGATACAAAATTCCTTTTGTATGAAAATACTAATTTATTCATTTGTCTGCATCACTTTTCTCTCCCATATTTCTTTGCAGAGATGGCAGTCTAGAATAAATGGAATTATACCACTTCCTTGATAAAAACTCTTTGATGATTTCCTACTACCTTTAGAATACATACATATACACACAGTACGTTAGTAATTAACTAAGTCCAAATTCTTCTCCAAAATGTGAGACCCTACGTGATTTGTCCTTTTCTTCTGTTTTATCTCTTTCTAGGTAAGATCTACTCTAACTCCTACTCTTCTGTCTGCTGTTCCCAATCTTCAGTCACAATGAACTATTTTTTCCTGAATAAGCTATGCCCTGTGCTCTTCTACCGCCTCCATGGACTTCACATATTTCTTTTTTGTTTGTTTTTTAATCTTCTTTCTGGCATACCTTTCTCTAAGCAAAATATTCCTACATCTTATTATTTCATATGATTCACTGCTCTTTCTCACATTGGCCCTTGGAAATACCACATACCCTCTGAACATCTTTCTACAATCTCTCATTCTGTCTCTAACTGTCTGTCTGTCTCTCTATACATATATTTAGACATGTAAACACTCATATTTAGATACTGGACTTTCTTGGGGGCTCAGATGGTAAAGAATATGCCGGCAATGCAAGATACCCAGGTTCTATCTCTGGGTTGGGACGATCCCCTGGAGAAAGGAATGGGTACCCACTCCAGTATTCCTGCCTGGAGAATTCTGTGGACAGAGAAACCTGGTGGGCTACAGTCCATGAGGTTGCAAAGAGTTGGACATGACTGACTGACTTTCACACACACTCATTTAGATATTAAGTATTTATCTTCCTGTCTACACTATGTTAACTCTAGGAATCAAATAATTTTACTTTCTTCATAATGCCCGATGTTCCTATTATTTATTGTTACATGTTTTAAAAATCACAGTATCTGAAATTGTTAGCTATTTGCTTGCTGGTCTATCTCTCCCTTTGGGTTCTGTATTGTTCACCACTGGTGCCTAATAAACCATCCAGAAATTAACAAATACTAAAAAAAAATAATTTTGAATGAATGGTTGACTAAATTAATTTTAGTATAAATAATGTAGATAGTACCTGCCACAAAAATAAAGCTGTACTATTTCTAACCTAGAGAGAATATGAATGGTCTTATAATTTGAATAGATATAGAAGTCACCAAACTCTATAAATAGCCAAAGAAAAATGATTTCTCAAACTAGAATACTATAACCATTTTGTTCAAAAGTACAATTTGGAAGTTGTTAAAAATTATTGAATGAAAGAGTTATGTAGTATGGAAAATTAAATGAAATAAATGTATTTTTAGGGAGATGTCCAAAGAACACAAACATTTTAAAAGATATGGATTTATGATTGGATTTATCTTAAATTTTGGTGTCAATAGGTATTTTTATTATAACTTATAAATGTGTATAAGGATTTAAAAGCTATTGAAACAGTTTTTAAATTATTTAAGAAATTTTCATCTGCTGCCAATTGGGTTATTGATAAAAAAAAATAATATTAATATCCCCCATTCTCAAAATGCAACACTGTGATTTTCTGATAGGACAATTGCCCTAAATCAAACCTGATATTCTGAGTTGATCTCAACTCATCAACTTAAGGCCTTGCAACATTAAACTGCCTCTCATACAACTACTGCTAACCAATATAAACTCTGTGACACTTTCCTAGTCAATTTCCACATGCTTTTAGTAGACTCAGATCCTAGTAGACCTTTCAGGATAGTGGGTAAAAATCCCTGAGGATTTATTTAGTTTATATTGCAAGTATTGCAAGTTAGGAGACCCTCAGTGGGCTTAGGGGTAGGGAAAGGGTAACTGAAGTCAGAATTTTCCAACCATTGGTAGGCAAAGAATGAAACATCATTTTACCTCCGCAGCCTGCATTTTTCTCCTGCCCCTTCTGAATAATTCATTCAACAAATTTTTGTTGTATACTTCATAAAAACCAGGTACTATTCTAGAAACTGATGCTATGAATGTGCTAATCTGAAACTGCTGATCTCATAAACTTAATACAATAAGTTCCCTACATGCAAATGAGTTCCAAGTCTGAACTGTTCATAAGTTCAATAAAGTTAGCCTAGGTACCCAACTAACACAATCGGCTATATAGTATAGTTTTATAATACTTTTCACACAAACAATATATTAAAAACAAAAATAAAAAAAAACATTTTTAATCTTACCAGGTACTGTACAGTACTCAGTACAGTACCCAGAAAAGTACAGTAGTCCAGTACAATAGCTGGCATACAGGGGCTGGCATCGAGTGAACAGGCAGGAAGAGTTAGTGGCTGGAGGAGGAAGAGAAGGTGGAAGATTGTAGAGCTGAAGAGTCATCAGCAATAGATGGGGGACAAGCTGCATCATGTGTGATGGTGATGGAAACCATATCCACATCTTTGAAAATTCACAACTCAAAGTTTCATAATGTTGGGGATAGATTGTACTTAAGTGACAGAAAACTCAAAATAAAAAAATAAGGACAAAATATATAGTCATTATGAATATAGGTGCTAAGGAAGAAAAACAGAGCAGGGGGAAATACTGGAAGTTCTGTGAGGAAATAACTTTAAATTAATTAGTCAGCAAAACTATATTAGAAAGAGACATTTGAACTTGAGCCATTTAGGTAAGAGGTATCAGAACCTCAGCTAAGCTGGATAGAACCAAATTGTTAGGTAATGCTGCAGGAGATGCAGGTTCAGTCCCTGAGTAGGGAAGATCCCCAGGAGGAGGAAATGGCAATCCCTTCCAGCATGTTTGCCTAGAGAATCCCATGTAGAGCCTGATGGGCTACAGTCCATGAGGTTGCAAAGAGTTAGACACAACACTCAGTGACTCAGCATGCATTCAAAATAACTGAATTAGCAACAAGCCTAAAAAAAAAGTAACAATCGATCTTTTAAGCATTTACTGCAAGAGTATAAGTAAGAGGTTAAAATCAGAGAAAGCTCCTTCTCTCCTCATTTAATTTCCCCCCATGGACTGGCACACTACACACATAGAAGTTCTCTCAGTCTTGAAGGAGTTCTTCTGCCACCTCCCACAAAGTCTCCTTCATTTTTATGAACTTGAGGGTTGGAATAAGGGATGGGAGGGCTAGGAGTGTAAAGGATCAATTATTAATTCACGATTGGAAAAAATGTGTTCAAGGTTCCTCTTTCCCCCATAAGGAGTTATCAGCAGAGGCACTTATGGGGTAATGATTTGAGGATCTCAAAGAGACCCAAGGATGAAGGTGGCTGTGTTAGGACCACAAATCTGAAGAATATCATGGCTGACCAGAGGGGCCAGAGTCCTTTTATACATATATATATATTATAGTCCTTGTATACTATAATACAATTTCCTTTAGAGACTAATGCACTAGCCGTGTACAAACTCTGATATGGGAAGGGCAGTGTTTCCCCATGACACCTGCCAGAAAAAGCCTTTGTAATTGCTATGGTCAGGCCTGAAAAAGCACATACAAGTTTTCTGGCCAGGAGCCAAATACCTCAATAGGTAGGAGGGACCTGAAAGAGTGAGGAAACAGCAGGTGAGAAATCCCTGAGAGGGAATCATGGCTGGACTATCATAAAACCAGCAAAGAGGTAAGAATAGGTGTTTAATGTGAGCTGCAGAAGGAAGATGTTAGGTGATGAAGTAAAAAAACTGCCAAATTGGACATAGCCTTGGAAAACCCTGGGAGAACTCTGATTTTCTTGTTTTCACTCTGAGGGAGGTGGAAAATGATTGGATGATTTTGGTAAAAACAAAAAAGCCATGATATAACTTAAAAAAAAAAAAAAAAGGTTCCTTTTTAGGGCTTTCCTGGTGGCTCAGATGGTAAAGAATCCACCTGCAATGTGGGAGACTTGGGTTCAATCCCTGGTTTGGGAAGATCCCCTGGAGGAGCGCATGGCAAGCCACTCCAGTATTCTTGCCTGGAGAATCTCCATAGACAGAGGGGCCTGGCGGGCTACATTCCATGGGGTTGCAAAGAGTCAGACATGACTGAGCGACTAAGCACAGCACAGCACACACCACCTTCTAAGTTTAGGATAAAGTGTTGAAGGTGTTAGGTGGGAAACCACCCACCCTGGCCAGGCGTATTATGCCATAATAAGCATTTGAATCAGTTATTTTACAACAGGAGATCCTAGTAAGGAACATAGAACTAAAAAGCCATCACCAACTGGAAGAATTCAGGAAAGGTAAAAAGGAGATATTGTGTGTCCTACCACTTCCCAGAATCATCCTCAATGGAATCCCTCTTAGCTGACCAATGCGTGGGCCACCAGGAAGGACCCTGAGTCAGAATAATTGGTCAGAGACAACCCAGAAACTAATCCCATCACCATAAAACCTGAGACTTCAAGCCACATGGCAGAGCCATCCTCTTGGTTTCCCTTACCCTCCTCCTCTCGACCTGGGTGTCGCTTTGCAATAAAGTCTCTTTCTTTGTAGGTATGTGGGTCTCCTGGAACAGTTCATTCCTGAGCGTTAGACAAGAGCCTGCTTTTGAGCCCTGGAAGGGGTTCCGTTTCCTGAAACAAATTGAGATGGCAGAGGCAGAAATACCACTTTAAAAGCTCATGAAATGATCCAGGAAGATAAATGATGGAGGTTTGGACTGGGTTGATAGAGTAGAGATAATGAAAACTGATGGGATTCTTAATATTTGAAGATAGAACTGGAGAACTTGCTGATGGGTTAGATGTAAGAGAAAGAAAGGAGTCAAGCTTCTGTTAAGATATTTAGCCTAAGCAACTAAAAGAATGGGATTCCTAGCTATTGAAATGAGAAAGATTGTCAGAAAGCAGGGTAATGTGCTTTGGAGTGGAGGGAGGATAGATTTTTGATATCTTGTAGAAATCCTACTGATTATCATGTGGATTAATGACAATGGCTATGTTGTTGCTGTTGTTCAGTCCCTAGGTCATGTCCAACTTTTTGTGACCCCATGGACTACAGCATGCCAGGCCTTCCTGTCCCTCATGTTCTCCCAGAGTTTGCCCAAGTCATGTCCCTTGAAGCAGTGATACCATCCTTTCATCTCACCCTCTGCCGGCCTCTTCTCCTTCTGCCTCATTCTTTCCCAGCATCACGGTCTTTTCCAATGAGTTGGCTGTTCTCATCAGGTGGCCAAAGGATTGAAGCCTCAGCTTCAGTATCAGTCCTTCTAATGACAATGACTATAAGATGGCCTTAATATTTTTAGATCCAAAGATCATCCTTCAGAAGCAGGGAAATGATTCAGGCTGAAGATCTAAATGTAGGCATTTTCAGCACATAATCGGAATTCAACATGACAGGATAAAAAAGATCACGGAGTATGTGAATGTAGAGAGAACATGTGGAAAGATTAAGCCCAGAGGCATATCAGTGTAAGAGAGCCTGAAGATAAGCAGGAGACTGATAAGGATTAGAATGTTAAAAAGGGAAGGAAGTAATCCAGAAGAGTGAGGTGGTGTCTTAAATACCAGAGGAGGCAGCATTTCCAGTGAAGGGTATCAGTTTGATTACATGCTGCTGAGAAGTTGGCTTTTAACTTCCCTGGACAAGAGCAATTTATGTTGGGAAGAAAGTCTTATTGAAATGTGTTCATTAGTATATTGAAAGAGAGGAATCAGAGTTTAGGCTACTTATTAGGAGCTTTGCTGTTAATGTGGAGAAAGAAAAATAGAAAAGAAAGGAGTGCATATCTAATCCTTTTCTTGTTTCTTGTAATTGGAGAAACTATAGCCCATTGGTATGCCAATGGGGATGATGAAGTAGGCAATAAAACACTAATGATTCCAAAAAATGAAGGCAAAATACCTAGAGCAATGCCCTTGGATAGGTAAAAGAGATGGATCTAGAACTCAAGTGGAGGGATTGTCCTTAGACTGGAGCATGAATAGTTCATCCAAACTGATAGAAGTCAAATATGAGGGCAGGGATACAAAGTGCATTGGGTACTTGCGATGGTAGGAACTCATAAAAATTCTTTTCTGACAGCCGATGGCTTCTAGTTTTTGAATGACCTGGAATGTAAGATTGTCAGGGCAAGTGAACAAGGAAGAGAAACTGTTAAAGCTTTGAGAAAAGAAAAGGGAATTTACAGAAGTCATTTCTGACTATCAGTTGAACAAATGAAGCATGCTTGCTTGCTTGCTTCACTTCAGTTGTGTCCAACTCCTTGTGATCCTATAGACTATAGCCCACTAGGCCCCTCTGTTAATGGGATTCTCCAAGCAAGAATACTAGATGGGGTTACCATTTCCTTCTCCAGGGGCTCTTCCTGACCCAAGGATTGAACCCATGTCTCTTGTGTCTCCTGCATTGACAGGCAGATTCTTTACCACTAGACACACCTGGGAAGCCCAAATAAAGAATAATATTATAGAAATGCCAATTAACACTAGTTGCTGACAAAAATTTAAGAGTGATGAGTAGTAAATGAAATAAACAAGAATGGTCTACTTTTTTCTCTATCTGTAACCAACTGAGTGGCTGTAGACAAGAAATAAACTGAGAGTTGCATTTAAACAGAGTTAATTTTTTTCTCCATCAGTATGACAAAAAAAGAATATTTTTAGTAATCTGCTCCCCTAATCTACTTTTTAAACTTTCCTCCCTCACTCCCAAAATCCTTTAGAACATCAAGAGTTTAATATCTTTTAGATAATCTGGCTTGGAAAAATGCAGATAAATTCCCTTGTGGATAAATTCAGATTACCTAATCTATTTAAAGTAACACCAGAGAACAAAACTCTTCTTTTTTGAAGACATCTTTTATTATTTGTTGTTGTTCAGTTACTTACTTGTGTCCAACTCTTTGCAACACCATGGAGTGCAGCTTGCCAGGCTTCTCTGTCCTTCACTATCTCCCAGGGTTTGTCAAACTCATGTATATTGAGCTGATGATGCCATCCAACTATCTCATCCGCATCCTTTTCTAACTTAAAACATAATAGCTAAGAATATTAGATAGTTTTCCCTTAAGACTTATACTAAGACATCAAGCCACTTCCTAACTTCCTACCTGAAACTGAAATTCAAATTTCCATCTTTCCAATTATAACTTGTCAGACAAACCAATCTGAGGAGGGGAAAAATGTATTGTTGTTTTGATTTCACACATGTGTGTATACACACGACTACACACACCCAACTTGGCAGTGGAATAAAGTTCTGCCCAGTCTTTTAGCTATCTCCAAGTCATAAGCCATAGCTGCCAAGGGCTGCTGCTATTCCAAGTTAATTATCTGACAATGAGAACCTGAGGTTGGATCAAGTAGAGCATCAGTAGCATTGAGCATCACTGACCCAGAAGGAAGCCAAATTCAGGGGAGGAGGGATGAAAAAAGTAAAGAGATGAAAATATTTTTTTTTTTCCTAAAGAGAAAACCATGTAAACATTCATTTTTGAAAGTTTAGGGGCTTTCCTGGTGGTCCAGTAGTTAAGAATCTGCCTTGCAATGCAGCAGACATGGGTTCCATCCCTGGTTTGTGAAGATTCCACCTGCTGTTGGGACATCCATAGTTACAATTATTGGGGTCAGTGCACTGTTGAGCCAGTGAGCTGTAATTAAGAGTAGCCTCCACTCATTGCATCTAGAGAAAGCCTGTTGCACAGCAAGGAAGACCCAGCTCAGCCAAAAATAAATAAGAAAAGAATAAAATTTTTAATTAAAAATTTATTAAAAAATAAAGATTTGAGCCCAATATCCTTTAAAAAATGTTTTTATAGAAGGAAAGAGAAAACATCCATTGTATTTACTCTTTCCTTGGGCATGGTGTTCAGATATGAGTGTGTGCATGCTCAGTCATGTCCAAGTCTTTCCAACCCTATGGACTATAGTCCTCCAGGCTCCTCAGTCCGTGGAATTTTCCAGGCAAGAATACTGGAATGCGTTGCCATGCCCTTCTCCAGAGGATCTTCCTGACCCAGAGATGGAACCTATGTCTTTTGGGTCTCTGGCATTGGCAGGCAGATTCTTTACCACGAGTGCCACCTGGGAGAAAGCATCCATTGTATATTTACTCTTTCCTTGAGTGTGATGTTCAGATACTGGCATATTTTCCTAGTAACATAGTTTTTCTATGAGCCAAAGTCAAGACCGAATTCTCACTGGGCCAATAAGTCATCCTTGGGCTTCCTCCACTACCATTTTATGGTAGATAAGAGAAGTACTTATATGTCCACATTAGGTAAACACATCTTTACTATTATAAGGAAATGTAGGAGCAGAGAAATGTTAAATTACTATCAAGCTGCACTGAATTAACACTAGTACCTATTTCCTTAACTTCAATTTTAAAACTTAAATATATCATGTATATGCATATGCATGTGTTCATGTATTTAAAATAATTTTTTTGGAGATGAAGCAAAAACAGAAAAATATCTTAGCTAAAATTTCCTTGAAGTATTTAGGAAAATAGGGGAAAGGGATTTATTTCAGCTTAAAAAATGATGAACAAACAAAAGCTGAACAAACACACAATGCTATGTCATTGTCAAAGGACTCAGCCTTTAATAATGGGTGGTTTGAACCCTTGCTATTGAAAAAGAAACTTAAAAAAAGAGAATGTTAAAAATATTGACATGTATAACACATTACACTGTTTAAATAAAAATCTTATTTTTAATTGGAAATTGGCACCTTGCCACTAACTAAACTTGACTTCAAAAGCAACAGCTGGGAAAGCATCTTTTTAGTTCTTAATTACTGTAGTATGTAAACCAACTTCTTTTTCCTCTTCATAAGGCACTTGTCTAGCCTGAGGATGAGATCAAAGCACAAGATGTGGGAAAAAAAAAAATGATGACCTAGACCGTAAATATGAAATCTAGTAAAGTACCACTAGGAGCCTCAATAATAAACTTATACCAGACTCCTTTCATTATATAAAGTCAGATTGTTGAGAATCATGCTGGACAATTTGAGTGAAATTGAGGAAAACTTTGCTCAAGAATATCTTTTCCTCTAAAACGCTATTACAAAACTGGAAAAGCATAATGATGTAATACGAGCTCAGTTTTCTTCTGACTACTAGGGTCCATAAAGCATATGAAAGGTGGGAAAAAGGGAAAAGACACCTCTCTGCTGTTGAGCATTGGTTCTGACTGTCTCTTACTCTTCTCAATCTTGTTTACTTGTGATTCTCATCTTCAATATTTCCTTCTACAATTTTTAAGGAACCCTATAAGAAATAATATAGGACAAAATGAGGTACTGTGCTTTCTGTTTCATGAAAGGTGAAGTAGTTTTGAGAGTCCTTTCTTTTCCAAAATGGGAATGGAGTTTATAACTAAGAAAAAAACAAAAAGAAATATTGTTTGCTCTATAAAAAGTTAAAGAGTGCTCTCCCTTAATGCTCTGCATGTTTGCAACACTTAGGGCTCACAGAACAACAACACACACACACACACACACACAAAAACCTGGAAAATCAGAACTTTATATGTATATTTTTTTCCTCTATTCCACCTGACCCAACTAAGGCACTTTTCAAAATGACTGCATTCTTATTAGTCAATTAACTAGCACATTTAATAAATAATGATCTTACTTCAAGTTAAATAAAACCATTTTTAAAAATATATTTAAAAATCAATAGAATAATGTCTAAGATATTAATACTTCTTTTCCTTTATGAATAATCTTGACACTGGATATAACACAATGAAAGAAAAACCATTCTGGAAAATTCTAATATGAAAACATATTAATTAAAACATTTGCAATACAAATCCCAAGCATGCTGGCTGTGTTTAGAGAGGTATTGTCCTGAAATGTTTGTGCAGAAGGCTGGAAGTAAAGTTGTATGCGTGTGGGCTAACTCGCTTCAATCATGTATGACTCTCTGCGACCCCATGGACTGTAGCCCATCAGGTTCCTCTGTCCACTGGTTTCTCCAGGCAAGAATACTGGAGTGGGTTGCCATGCCCTCCTCCAGGGGACCTTCCTGACCCAAGGATCAAACCCGCATCTCTGGTGTCTCCTGCATTGGCAGGCGGTTCTTAACCACTAATGCCACATGGGATGTTATATTGTGGGAAAGAGAAAAAAGTCCTCCATTTTTCCTTTAAAATCAAAGTACCAGTGTAGCCTTGCATAGTCAAACTAGCACCCAACTACTTCTGATGTACCTGCAAGTCTTAGCACTGTTAAAAGGACTTAGTGTAAGGAAGATGTGCTTTATTACTGAGAATTTCCTAGTAATTCAGTCATCCTACATTAGGTCGGATATAAGTTAAGTAGCCAGGATTTGGAAATATGGCAGAAGAGCAGAGTTATATGTTTCTAAAATGACCAAGATTTATTATAACTGCTAATCTGCTAATGTGACTCTGGTTTTTATTTGTTTGCTTGGTTTTTGTTTTCTTGTTTTTTGGAGGTTTGTTTGTTTAGTTTTTACAGAAAGCATAGTAAAGGGGTAAATGCTAATTCTTATATAAATATACTGGCAAGTGTTATATGAAGAAACAAAAATAATTCAACCTAATACATCCATTCATATAAAAAAGTGTAGAGGCATGTAATGTAGCATGTTTGCCCTAATTCCTGTATAACTTGATTAACTTGCCTTGCGTTTCAGGAATTCTGAACTGACTGACAGCAGTATACATTCAGTTCATTTCTAACATATGTGCTTCTTCTCACCTAGATAGTACAGTCTTTCCAATCCGGTGAGGAATTCAGTGAATCCTAAGAACAAACACTTTTGGAGATGTTATTGATAAAACATGTAGAAAATATATATATATATTTTTACTAATGAAATTTTCATAGCCTCAAACACTCCTTTGAGTCACCTAGTTAGAAGTAACATAACCAGTGGTATCTGATTTTGTGTTGTTATTGTTGTAGTTGTTTTCTTTTACTTGATCTGCCACCGCTCTGTTGCTAACTCATGTCTGACTCTTTTGTGACCCCAAGGACTATAGCCAGCCGGGCTTCTCTGTCCATGGGATTATCCAGGCAAGAATACTGGAGTAAGTTGTCATTTCCTTCTCCATTTTACTTGATATTTGTTACATATTGATCTTGTAATGAATTTATTTATAAGTAGTATAGTAAAGTGTGAACTGTGACTTTGGATTCAGGGAGAATTCTATGTGAACTTGAAAATTATTCAAATTTGAATCCCTCTGCTGCCTTTATTAAAAGGCAATGGCACCCTACTCCAGTACTTTTGCCTAGAAAATCCCATGGACGGAGGAGCCTGGTAGGCTGCAGTTCATGGGGTCGCTAGGGTCGGACAGGACTGAGCGACTTCACTTTCACTTTTCACTTTCATGCATTGGAAAAGGAAATGGCAACCCACTCCAGTGCTCTTGCCTAGAGAATCCCAGGGAGGGGAAGCCTGGTGGGCTGCCGTCTATGGGGTCGCACAGAGTCGGACACGACTGAAGTGACGCAGCAGCAGCAGCAGCTGCCTTTATTAGCCAAAGGGCTTTAGGGAAATAACTTCATATATACACATGATATCATTAATATATCTGAGACATATTAATGACATCATAGAGTTACTGAGGTGTTAAATTAGATATGTGAAAATGATTTACCATGTAATAGTTAAGCTTGTTACATGCTATTTCTCTTCCTTCCCCCAACCTTTGTAGACATAAATAGGGTTATACATGTTGTCAATAATATTAGCAGCAATCCATGATACTTACACATATTTAAATATCAGTACTGCATATTTAAAACGTTCCATTTTGTTTCTCTTACTTTCTTACTGTAGCAGGTTAAAAGGTCATTCAATTATAGATGCTAAGGATTCTTTGTTGAAGTGTTCTTTCAAGAAAACTAATTAATATGAGTGAAAAAAAGCCGAAACACAAGTCACAAGATTTTTTTGTTGTTGTTAAATCAAAATTTGCTTAGATGTTCAAATATCAGGTAATTTAAAGTTTGGGATTTTTCCCCTTCTTATCTGAATGCCAGAACTACTTGATTCTAGAGAATTCTGCTAAATAATCATTCAAATAATTGCCAATCCAAACAGTGATGATCCAGGGGCTTATATGTTAAGTCAGCCTTATAAAGCAAGAAGATATTATAGATAAGATCCTCCTAGAGGAATTGCTTTATACTACCTACAGGTACCTGTTAAGTGTTTCTGTAAAGCAGTGCTTAAATATTAGCATTTTTTTCACTTGAGGGAAAGTGAACATACTGGGAAAAGAAAACCATTTCGAAGATTCTGGTGTTTGTTTTCAAACTGTGTACACCCTTGAAAAACTAGAGGGAGACACTTTCTGATCATCGTGCAAATATATAACCAATACCCTCTCCTAAGTAAGTGAGATGAGTAGGTAAATATGTAAGACTGTGATGATGAGCGTTTGTATCCCTAACACATTCTTCCCCCAGGTTAACTTGCTAGGTTAATTCATCCCTAGATAGTCATTCTTAAACTTCCTTTAATTGGCAATTGAGAGGTATTTCAGCAGACAGGCGTGCTGCAGATACCCTAAAGACAACAAAAGGGGAAAAGTTAACAAGGGGTTCTGAGGCACTGCGACAAGGGTGACAAGGTTTGTTAAGCACGAATAAAGGGGACAAGCGTTGCAGGAGGTATTATGGATTGGCAGCCTTTTCAGAAAGGTCAGCAGCTTCCTTTTATAATTGCTTCCATTCATTTCAATACAGTTTGCAGAACACTCTAAGGCCAGAAGCTGTCTAAAAGCACACTTATAACTTCCCTTCCTTTGCAGTATCTCTTTCATTCAAAATAACTTTTCCGTTAGCATGCTTAAAAAAATCACATGTAAGGAAATTATATTTTTAAATTTGGGTTAAAATTCTCTTCTAAATCTCTAGTAAACTTTGTATGATTCATTTGAGAAAAATAGAAAATGACTTTGGCTCACGGTGAAAATTCACTTTTATTTTTTAAATGTCATTAAGTACCTAAAAGAGTTTTGGTTCAGCAGGACAAACATTTTGTCTTCTGGAACATAAATTATTCCAAGTATTAGAGAGCAAGATTTCAAAATATATGTAATTCCCTCCTCCCTTAATTTTTCTTTTCAAAGTCTGCTTGATCCTTCTGTTGTTTTATCTTTTCATACCTAGCAAATTTAATCCAACTTGAGTTAACCTGTTTGAGCCATTGATAACAATTTCCAATGCACATGTTCTTCAATTTTCAAATATACTTGGGATGTTTCTTTGAGATATATTTTTCTAGTCTCATCATCCTAAGAATCAGTGGTTTTAAGAGGAGAGCTAAAAATCTGCATTTACAACAGCAGCCCATTTTCCAGGGGATTTTGATGTAAAACTTTTTAAGACAATTACAGAAACAACATATAAAACCACAAAATAACAAAAGAAAAAGTAGTTACAAAGGAACAACATTATTTTTCTTTTGTAAATCCATGAAGCTAAAGATGTTTAGGCATAAATATTATTTTAATTTTGGCAATTTTTTTCTGAGTCATTATGTTATCAATTGAGTAATACTACTCAGTTCGGTTCAGTCGCTCAGTTGTGTCTGACTCTTTACGACCCCATGAATCACAGCACTCCAGGCCTCCCTTTCCATCACCATCTCCCGGACTTCACTCAAACTCATGTCCATAGAGTTGGTGATGCCATCCAACCATCTCATCCTCTGTCGTCCCCTTATCCTCCTGCCCTCAATCCCTCCCAGCATCAGAAGGGATCACTTTTCCAATGAGTCAACTCTTCTCATGAGATGGCCAAAGTATTGGAGTTTCAGCGTCAGCATTAGTCCTTCCAATGAACACCCAGGACTGATCTCCTTTAGGATGGATGGGTTGGATCTCCTTGCAATCCAAGGGACTCTCAAGAGTGTTCTCCAACACCACAGTTCAAAAGCATCAATTTTTCGGCGTTCAGCTTTCTTCACAGTCCAACTCTCAAATCCATACATGAGCACTGGAAAAACCATAGCTTTGACTAGATGGACCTTTGTTGGCAAAGTAATATCTCTGCTTTTTAGTATGCTGTCTGGATTGGTCATAACTTTCCTTCCAAGGAGTAAACGTCTTTTAATTTCATGGCTGCAATCACCGTCTGCAGTGATTTTGGAGCCCCCCAAAATAAAGTATGACACTGTTTCCACTTTTTCCCCATCTATTTCCCATGAAGTGATGTGGTCAATTTCCCATGGCAACTGGCACCTATCATGGATGCTTAAAATGAGTAAATACATGTGTATAGAAAGATGGTACTGATGAGCCTATCTATTGGGCAACTGTGGAGGTGCAGACATAGAGAATAGAATTTTGGCACTGTGAGAGAGAGAAGGTGAGATGATTTGAAAGAGTAGCATTGAAACACATACATTACCCTATGTAGACAGGCAGTGGGAATTTGCTCTGTGACAAAGAGAACCAAAGCCCATGCTCTGCAATAACCTAGAGGGTGGGATGGGGAGGGAGATGGGAGAGAGGTTTAAGAGGGAAGAGACATATGTATACCTACGGCTGATTCGTGTTGATGTACAATAGAAACCATCATAATATTGTAAAGTAATTATCTAATTAAAAGTAAAATATAATTTTATAAAACAAATAGATACATGCATAAAGTTTTTAGATTTAAAAACAGACATATGGAATATAATAATATTTTCCTTAGTAGTTTTTTGAAAAGTAGGAAAACACGAGTAGACAATATTTTTACAAATCATATGTTTGTGAGTACTTCTCAGTAGTCTGAAGTGAAAGCTGCTCAGTTGTGTCTGACTCTTTGTGACCCTATGTAGCCCACCAGGCTCCTCTGTTGATGGAATTCTCCAGGCAAGAATACTGAAGTGGGCTGCCATTCCCTTCTCCAGGGTATCTTCCTGACCCAAGGATTGAACCTCGGTCTCCTGAGTTGCAGGCAGACTCTATACAGCCTGAGACACCAGGGAAGCCCTGTGAGTAGTGTACATTTTGCTTTTTTTAATTTATAAAGTTTTTTTTTTTCCCCCCCCTTTGGATCCAATTTCCCACTGATTCTCTCTTCTTATTGCACCTGTTATAGCAACATAACATGCAAATTTCATATTTGTGTATTCGTATTTGAGTGGAAATTCCTAAGACTCATCCTTCCACAGCAAACTTATGTAGGTGGTCAGTTCTGCTGGAGGGAGAGAAGCCCAGTCTTCCCCTTTTTCATTCACAGATTCAGCCAGAAGTTGGACATGTGACTTCATCTCAGCCAATCAGGAACCCTGAAAAACAGGATCTTGTACGAGTGAGAGAGGGAAAAATTGGAGGTCAGATTTCCAGCAGCAGCCTAGGTGTTGTGCAAACCATATGGCTTTGGCTGCATGCTCCTTGTGTGATTCCTGCTGTCTTTTGAGTTCTGCCAATTTTCCAACCTTGGTTTGTCAGATTTTTACTAATTTACTGAGTCTAAATTTGCTTGTAATGATACTCTTATTGTTTAAAAATATTTTTCCCCCATCCTGATGCTTTTAACTAAGAACCTTAGATGAAGCACTTTGTTTTATTGATTTTTTTCATTAACAAAGGCATGCCTGGTAATGAACACAGATTTGTGTACAATTCAGGGATTATTCATGATCATATCATCAATGATAGGCTATTAGTTCATCTTAACATTATACAGGAAATTTGAAAGAAGGTAGTTAGAAGCACATAAAAATAATTCAGTAAGAATTTCAGAACACACAGCTGTATCAGGGAAACATTCCCACTGATTCGGGCTCATGTGGATTTCTGGTTTATCATATTTTTTAAAAGTGGTTGGAAGTTAAGCAAAGTAAGAAGCCATAAATTATCTGGAACTCAACTGTGCAGATATGTGAGGGAATGAAACTTGAGAATGATTTGCTAAGATCAAATTTTAAAATTGTATGAAGAAAGCTTTCTAATGTATGCAAAAATAAGAATTGAGAAAAATTGAAGACATGTACATATGTACATAATTACTTTTCAAACATATGGGCTGTCATGTGTTGAGTGCTTTAGAAAGGAAACTAAAATCTAAACTCATGAATGAGAAACAGAAGATTTTAGCTTTAGTTAAGTGTTCCCCTTTACTCAACACATATATCAAGGTGATACAGTATAGCTAGAACTGGTGGGATAGCTAGTTAAAGTAAGTTATTATTTGTTTATTATAAATGAATAAGTAAAGAGACCCTCACACCCATTATAAAATCTTTATTTACTTATGTTTAGTATTATGTCATGGGAAATTTTTAATTTTATCAGATACTCACTTTGGCTATTTTAGAATGGTATTAGAAAAATAATATTAATACTAATGGTAGTTAAATAAGACTCCATCACAGTGAAAGGAGAACACCTCGATAGATATGGTAAAGAAAAGTCTTTCTATGAAAAAGTGTTAAATCTTATTTAATGATTTATAAAATGGTTACATACAGCTTTGTGTCTCTTGAATTCTTTGAAGAGAAGAGAACTTGCAAGCAAATGTACTCACTACAATATGCTGAATATATGCCTGAATAAATAAATGTATCCATGAAATAGGAAAAAAGTACTTACTTCCTTGGGTATAATAGTAATGATTGTTGCATTCATAAAATATTTCTAAGCATTCCCCTTACCAGGCAATTGTTAACATTTCATTTCCTCACCCGCTTTGGAAATAGATGTGACCATATGATTCATTTTGGCCAATGAAATAGGAAAGAATGTCATTTCTGGATGGTAATTTTTGAAACCAGTGTACAAAAACTGTTTTCTATAATTATTATTATTATTGTGAAAATTACAGATTAACATACTGAGATGAAGCCTTATTCAACTCAAATTCTTTAGTGCTACAGTCAAGAGCAAAACCTCTAGCTTATCCACAGTAAATATATATAATGGACAAAAAATATGAAATGCAATTTTAGATATTGTTATTGTGGCATAACCTAGCTATTCACACTGGGCCATAGGATAACTGTGAGGGTTAAGTAAAATAATCAAGGTGAAAATGCAATAGTAAATATCTGCTTTATTGACTATGCCAAAGCCTTTGACTGTGTGGATCAAAATAAACTGTGGGGAATTCTGAAAGAGATGGGAATACTAGACCACCTGACCTGCCTCTTGAGAAATCTATATGCAGGTTAGGAAGCAACAGTTAGAATGGGACATGGAACAACAGACTGGTTCCAAATAGGAAAAGGAGTACATCAAGGCTGTATATTGCCACCCTGTTTATTTAACTTATATATGCAGAGTGAAGTGAAGTGAAAGTCATTCTGTCATGTCCAACTCTTTGGGACCCCATGGACTATACATATACAGTCCATGGAATTCTCCAGGCCAGAATACTGGAGTGGGTAGCCTTTCTCTTCTCCAGGGGATCTTCTCAACCCAGGGATCGAACCCAGGTCTCCTGCATTGCAGGCAGATTCTTTACCAGCTGAGCCACAAGGGAAGCCCAAGAATACTGGAGTGGGTAGCCTATGCCTTCTCCAGCAGATCTTCCCGACCCAGGAATTAAGAAATGCTAGGCTGGATGAAGCAAAAACTGGAATCAAGGTTTCCAGAAGAAATATCAATAACCTCAGGTATGCAGATGACATCACCCTTATGGCAGAAAGTGAAGAACTAAAGAGCCTCTTGATGAAAGTGAAAGAGGAGAGTTCAAAAGTTGGCTTAAAGCTCAACATTCAGAAAACAAAGATCATGGCATCCGGTCCCATCACTTCATGGCAAATAGATGGGGAAACAGTGGACACAGTAGCTGACTTTATTTTGGGGGGCTCCAAAATCACTGTAGATGGTGATTGCAGCCATGAAATTAAAAGACGCTTACTCCTTGGAAGGAAAGTTATGACCGATCTAGACAGCATATTAAAAAGCAGTGACATTACTTTGCCAACAAAGGTCTGTGTAGTCAAGGCTATGGTTTTTCCAGTGGTCATGTATGGATGTGAGAGTTGGACTGTGAAGAAAGCTGAGAGCTGAAGAATTGATGCTTTTGAACTGTGGTGTTGGAGAAGACTCCTGAGAGTCCCTTGGACTGCAAGGAGATCCAGCCAGTCCATTCTAAAGGAGATCAGTCCTGGGTATACATTGGAAGGACTGATGTTGAAGCTGCAGCGCCAATACTTTGGCCACCTGATGCGAAGAGCTGACTCATTTGAAAAGACCCTGATGCTGGAAAAGATTGAGAGCAGAAGGAGAAGGGGACGACAGAGGATGAGATGGTTGGATGGCATCACCGACTCAATGGACATGAGTTTGAGTAAACTCGGAGTTGGTGATGGACAGGGAGGCCTGGCGTGCTGTGGTCCATGGGGTCAAAAACAGTCGGACATGACTGAGTGACTGAACTGAACTGAACTGAAACTAATCAGTCGATAGTAAAATTTTATATATATGCTATTTTGATTTTATTTCTATATTGAGTTTATTAGCATTTGTGAATATAAACACATTTAATACTGAAAATGATCCATTTAATTTAGCAAAACTCCCTTTGAAAGAAATCAAGAGACAGGCCATTATTAAAATATACTCTCAAGAGTACAACTAAAAAACTTGAAGAGTTTAGTGACAATTTGGATAACTGTTCTCCATCATTATTAGCATTCTATCAATCATTGAAATTTTAAATTGGAAAATTATTTTGAGTAACAACAAACAACAAATGGGTGGGCTGAGGGAACTGAGACTGAATATCTTCCATGGAATATTAAAATATCATAGAATATATCTGCATGTTCTCATTTTTTTCAATAGTTTCAGCATAGTAAAAAGACCAAAATAATGATATTTTTCATATATTTACTTAAAACTTTTAGAGCAGATTTTTTCAAAGAAACGTAATTAAAATAGCATAAATATTTATCAGTGTAACTTGTAATGTGTTCCAATAAGTCTTTGCATTGTCCATTAACCACACTCTCCTAAAAAGTCAGAAGTGGCCATTCTTATTCATGTTTTCTTAATAAGATGTTACCATTTTTATTAATGTTTTCTTAAGATTTCCAGGTGGCACTAGCAGTAAAGAATCTGCCTGCCAATGCAGACTTAAGAGACAAGGCTTCAAACCCTGGGTCAGGAAGATCCCATTCCAGTATTCTTGCCAGGAGAACTGGACAGAGGAGTCTGGCAGGCTACTGTCCACGGGGTTGCAAAGAGTTGGACATGTCTGAACACAATCATGTTTTCTTATCAAGCTGAATACATTTTATAGAGATGTAAGTAGCTAAGCCAAAAAAACAGATCATAGAAAAAAAAAAAAAGTAAAAAATCCAGAAATTCTTTTTAAAATAGTATTCTCTATGTGCATGCATTCCTTTAATACTATGAATGTTTGAGAAAGAAAATGTATAAAATTTATTTTAGTTATTTCAGTTTTAGGTTTATAATTTTACACTGTCAATATACTTCTAAATTTAGTTTTATATTAAAATCAACTCTTCTGCTGTCTCTATTCCTTTAAAATGCTACTTTAAGCTACTTCTCATTCAATCTAAATTTGAATGTGTGCAAGAAATAGGGTGCTTATGGCACTCACCCATTTAGATGTCAGAAGAAGTTCTATATGTCCACTACATTAAAACATCCTAATCATCAGCTGTCAAGCCTTGGAGAACTTGGCAGTGTCTCATATTTCTCTTTATGATAGCTCAAAGAGGGCATGCTGTGAACTGCCTTTTTTTTTTCCTTCTTAGGATCCAATTAAGAGTGACAAATGCAGGCGTTTTAATATCCCAAATACAAATATGTGATATTAAGCGTATATCTAGAGGTGAGGTCACTGACTTATTTGCCAATGTTCAACATTCTGAAATGGAAAAGTTAAGGTTTGCTTTGCCATCATTAAGTCTGTAGCTCCAGACATCAAAATATTGCTTTGCCAAGTATGAATGGGTCCTAGAAAGTGTAATTGCCTAAAGGTGGCAAAAGAGTGACTAACTCCTAGGAAGAAAAAAATAAACATAGAGACCAATCTCTTTGAAAACATTACAGAAATAGAATAAATATTTAGTGGTCCAAGAAGGCAAAAATCCCTAAAAGGAGCAGGCTTTTATTTGATGGCTGTTGGAGAATTTTCTAGCACATACATTTGAAAAAAAAAAAAAAAAATTCTAGAAAACAATAGATTGAAAGAAATCTAAGAGGAAGATATAGCCTATTTCCTGCCATTTAGCAACCAACTCTTTCTAAGAAGTGTAGTATTTTGCGACAGAGCAAACAAAAAGATAAGATGTGATCCTCAATTAGGAATTATGTTAAAAATAACTGTAATAAACTGTGTACCCAAGCAGTATTATTACAGATGGATGGGCTTCGTTAGTCAGGCCATAGTGCTGTCATTGACCCCAAAAACCCATCTTGTCACAAGTCTTCCTTGTGTTTCCAAGGAAATAATCTGTAACTTCAGGCAGTTAAGAAAAATAAGAATAATAATTTGAAGAAGATCAAAACAATTCACATTGTCACATATTACATATCTTAAATTTCATGATTGAATTCAATAAGCAGTTATAACATTGTAATGATATATACAGGCCCCTTAAGCTGTTTTGTAAACTTGGATCCTTTATTTAACATAAGCAAAGGCATTTTAGAGATGATCTAAATGCTCCAGTTTGAACATCCTGGATGTTTGGCATTGAAACTTGATATTCTCATTGCAGTATAAATTCTGTAAAAATCATGGACTTCCCTCTAGCTGTAAAGATGGTAGTTCTATTTCTTGCCACTAAGCCACTAAGAATACTGATTACTGAGTTTATTACAGTACTTACTTAAGTGCTATCTTTTCAGTCAGCTCTCTGTTATTCATGAGCTGATTATCTAGGTGGTGAATTACCAGTGTTCCTCCTTCTGTTTTCCTCTACTCCCTACCCATTGACTATTTCCGTGCTTGTTAGCATTTCCACCCGTAGGTGAGCAACAGAAAGAAGGGTTGTTGAAATGCCAATCAATCAGTTTTATTACTTGTTAGCAAGCCCTTACAAAGGTTTGGTAGAAGCGGGAAGCTGAACATAGTTGTTAAAATTAGGTTTGGGGGATTATCTGTGGCTTTTATTTATTCATGTTCTTTCTCTTGTCTATTAGCATAATCTATGACTATTGCATTTTACAATTATATCTTGAATAAAAATGTGCTTTTAGTAGACACAGCCACATTTTATTAATAAAGCTGTGTATAGTCTGTGAAACACATTGGGAGCTTTCATTTATGTGGTATAAATACACATGTAAAATATTATGATTAAAAGTGACTACTTAAATATTGTTGGTAGTATTTAATAATTGATATTTACAACATGGAGAGAGAACTATCCAATGCAATATGCAATACTTAAAGTTTCCACCTGCAGGTTTCCATATTCTCTAGTTTCTAGCGCTTTGTAAGCATTCAGATCACTATGAATTTCAGTTTATAATACACCAAGAAGCTTTAAGCTTAAGGTACTAGTGATATCATCATGTCCCTTTTCCATAGATATTTCAACATAGTGGTTACTTACAGATGGTACAGTTCTGTGCCAATACCATCCTTTGAATCATCATTTCCCCTTGACCATCAACTGGTAGAGTTTCCATGCCTAGGTACTTTTAAAAATGCCAGCACACAATATAATGAAATATTCTATTTCATTGAAAAATAAACAACATTCCATAGAAATATCTAAAGTTGGCCAAATGCATATTTTTCTTGTCTAAGAATCCAAACTCCTTGAATTACTACCTTGGCAATCTCTCATCCCATATCTAGTGATGTAGCGAAATAATCACTAGTGTAATGTTAATAGAGAAGGAAAAATATGAACCACTGTTTGCAGATAGCCTGAAATACTAATTCACACTAAATGCTAAGGATTTTTATCTTAAATGCTTTTTAAGGAAGTCAGTACACAATCTACTTTCTAGGGAGAGGAGCTTTGAACTTTCAAGTATGTGCAAGTACAAGCTGGGCTTCCCTAGTGGCTCAGAGGTAAAGAATTTGCCTCCAATGCAAGAGCCACAGGAGACACAGGTTCGATTCCTAGGTTGGAAGATCCTCTGAAGAAGGAAATGGTAGTCCTCTCCAGTATTCTTGCCTGGAGAATCCCATGGACAGAGGAACCTGGCAGGTTACAGTCCATGGGGTCACAAGAGTTGGACATGACTTAGCGACTAACCCACCACCAAATGTAAGTTATTCACCTCATTTGAAATTACTCTTATGGCCTCTATAATGCTATTTTTCTGCATAATAGTTGTCACAGGACAAATACTTGTAAGAAATAGTTTGCCTGAGTCCATGTGAGTCTCTTTTCACCTATAAGACAGTATACATTAAAATGAGGAATTGTTACCCAAGCCAATTACAACTATGATAACAGTCTGTCTTGACATTAACCACAATGTGAGTAGAAATTCAAATTTCAGTCATCATATAGATATATTCTTGTCCAAAAAATTTCTGAGGTGGAGTCTAGAGTATTTGTAGGCCAGTTATATCAGGGACATAGATAAGATAAAGTGGATTCTCATGAACGAAGGAAAGGTTGTGAAGCCATATGGTGAATGGTTTTCAATCCACTGAATATCTCCATGTAATATTTCTCTCAATTTTGGCAAAGACAGATGACATAGACACTAGAAAGAAAGCTCCTTGGTTCTCTCTGAAATATACCAGAAAACCAACATGGTGAAGCCCTATCAAAACCTACACCTGTACTTTTTAGCAGCAGGAAAAATATTTTAGGCCCTCTCTTTAGCCCAACATGATATATCTTGCAGAAAATTGTGCAGCTTTTCCAGGAATTATGGTACTGCTGGGGAAGTAATTCTTTTATCAAACTATGAATCTGAGTGCATGAGGAAAACAGAGTGTAGTTAATGGTGGACAAGGGGCTTCCCTGATAGCTCAGTTGGTAAAGAATCTGCCTGCAATGCGACAGACCTGGGCTTGATCCCTGGGTTGGGAAGAGCCCCTGGAGAAAGGAATGGCTACCCACTCCAGTATTTTGGACTGGAGAATTCAATGGATGGTATAGTCATGGGTTCACAAAGAATCAGACATGACTGAGCAACTTTCACAATGATGGACAAATTCTTCAAGGCCAAGATTGGAGAATTACTCCCCTTGTCTGATTGAAGCTTTCTTTCAAGACCCAGTTAATACACGTTTGACTTCCTTTTTTCCCTTAGATATAAACTTGTTAATTAGCATGCAAGTATGAGTCCCTTGGACTGCAAGGAAATCCAGCCAGTCCATTCTAAAGGAGATCAGCCCTGGGTGTTCTTTGGAAGGAATGATGCTACAGCTTAAACTCCAGTACTTTGGCCACTTCATGTGAAGAGTTGACTCATTAGAAAAGACTCTCATGCTGGAAGAGATTTCGAGGAAAAGGGGGAGGAAAAGGCAGGAGGAAAAGGGGACTACAGAGGATGAGATGGCTGGATGGCATCACCAACTTGATGGACATGAGTTTGAGTGAACAATGGACAGGGACGCCTGGCATGCTGCGATTCATAGGGTTGCAAAGAGTCAGACACGACTGAGTGACTGAACTGAACTGAACCGATGCAAATATTTGAAAACTGCATTCAGAAAGGAAGATAAAATGAATAATAAACATCCTTCAATTCCTGAATGTCTGCGAAAATGGAATTTTCACATTAAGTAGATAATGGGGGGTAAAATGATTGACATACGATCTTTTAATTTTATGATTTGATTTTTTTTTTAATTTGGTTTTTAACTTGAAGAAAATTGTTTTACAATGTTGTGTTGGTTTCTGTTCATGCTTCTACTCTTGGAGAATCTGGAGCTTAGTCAGGAGCTATTGAACTGCTTTCCCCTTTGGATTGCTTTGGGCACTGAAGTGAAGGCTGGGTGGCTACAAAATTCTCAAGCTGAGGAACTACAGAGTAAAGGTCATCTTTACTATCCTCTGTTATTCTTGTTTCAGTGACAAGTTTGGTGGTTTAGTCACTAAGTCGTGTCCACCTCTTGCAACCCAATGGACCCGCCAGGCTCCTCTGTCCATGGAATTTTTCCAAGCAAGAATACTGGAGTGGATTGTCGTTTCCTTCTCCAGGGGATCTTCCCAACCCAGGAATTGAACCCAGGTCTCCTCAATGTACATGGGTTTGGGTGGACTCTAGGAGTTGATGACAGACAGGGAGGCCTGGCCTGCTGCAGTTCATGGGGTTGCAGAGTCGGACACGACTGAGCGACTGAGCTGAACTGATCTGAACTGCATTGCAGGCAGATTCTTTAAAGACTGAGCTATGAGGGAAGCCCATGACAAGTTTACTATCCTGCAATTTTGTCTATACTGGCTTGTAAGGGATATAAAACACAAGCCATTGAAGAAAAATGTCTGCTTTATTTGGCACATGCTAAACTTCCAAATTTTCCATATAATAAAAAATTCTGAAAGCTAGGGCTTATGTTGTCTGGTTTCCTGCTTCATTCCCAGAGATAAAAGCGCTTGGCAAAAATTGTCTGTTAGGGAACTGTGGTGTTGGAGAAGACTCTTGAGAGTCCCTTGGACTGCAAGGAGATCCAACCAGTCCATTCTGAAGGAGATCAGCCCTGGGATTTCTTTGGAAGGAACGATGCTAAAGCTGAAACTCCAGTACTTTGGCTACCTCATGCAGAGTTGACTCATTGGAAAAGACTCTGATGCTGGGAGGGATTGGGGGCAGGAGGAGAAGGGGACGACAGAGGATGAGATGGCTGGATGGCATCACTAACTCGATGGACGTGAGTCTGAGTGAACTCTGGGAGTTGTGATGGACGGGGAGACCTGGCGTGCTGTGATTCACAGGGTTGCAAAGAGTCGGACACGACTGAGGGACTGAACTGAACTGAAGGACTTTCCTAGTGGATCTGTTGTTAATAATTGGCCTTTAATGCAAGAGACTCGGGTTAGATCCCTGGCCGGGGAATTAAGATCCCACTTGCCATGGGGCAACTAAGCTCATGCACCAGAATTACTGAGCCCATGCAGAGTAACTAGAGAAGCCCACACAGGGCAACTAAGGTTCCTGAATGCTGAAAAAAAGATTCCCTGTGCTACAAAGATTTGTGCCTGAGTATGTGCTAAGTCTCTTCAGTCGTGTCTGACTCTTTGCGACTATGGACTGACTCTATGGACTATAGCCCGCCAGGATCCTCTGTCCATGGGATTCTCCAGGCAAGAATACTGGAGTGGATTGCCATTCCCTGATCCAGGGAATCTTCCTGACCCAGGGATCAAACCCATAGCTCTTATGTCTCCTGCATTGGCAGGTGGGTTCTTTACCACTAAAGCCACTTGGGAAGCTCCAAGTAAGACTTGATGTAGCCAAATAAATAAGCAAATTAATACTTTAAAACTTGTTTGTTAAAAAAAAATTTCAGCCATGCTCAGGGTATCAAAGAGTGTTAGGTTACCCTAAAGCGAATCTCCATACCTCAAAGACATGTTTTCCATTCCTGGAGTTTATTCAAACTTCTGTCCATTGAGTTGGTGATGCAATCCAACCTACTCATTCTCTGTGGTCCCCTTCTCTTCCCACCTTCAGGTCCCGATATTATTTAACAAACAATACTATCATCATCTCAGTCTAGCTATGGAAATAGATATGTTGATAAATATCTACAATATAAATCATATTGTTAAAAATACTTAGCATATGCTGATCACAATGGCAAAAGAGAAGCAGCAATTAATTTTGGTTTAAGGACTCATGAGAGGTTCTAACTGAAAAACCTTTCCCTTAGGAATGCTCATGAGAGATCCTTAAGATTTTGTAAAGGCAATATAATTCAATTAGACAAACACTTATGAGTGGCCATCATGTCTAAGATACTAAGGCACTGTGTAAGACATTTACTTGCAAAGTACAAAGACAGGAAAAACAATTACTTATTTCCGTCAAACTGGCTGAGATATCATGGAAGAGATAGGCATGTACAAATCTCATTATGTGCTCAGTTGCTCAATTTTGTCTGACTCTGTGACACCATGGACTACAGCCCACCAGGCTCCTCTGTCCATGAGATTTCCCAGGCAAGAATACTGGAGTGGGTTGCCATTCCCTTCTCCAGGGGATCTTCCTAACCCAGGGATCAAACCTGCGTCTCTGGGATCTACTGTATTGGCAAGCAGATTCTTTACCACTGACCCATCTGGGAAGCCTTTAGGATGGATGAGAATTCCAGAAAAAGAGAAATGTGTGAGGAAAAACACAGAGGTATATAAATAAACAACTCAGCTGAATAAGTGGAAAGGATGAGTGAGCCAACACTGCATGGAGGTTAGGGGCATGGGCTCAGGTGCTGACACAGACATGTACAAATCTAATTATAACCAGGTAATGGTTAGATGTCATGTGACAATAAAGAAGGAAGAATTGATTTTAACACAAAAATTATGGGGGTTTTCTTATGGAATATTCACTGTTCATTTATTCACTCACTCACTTAACCATTTACGCCATGGGTCCCTGACCTCCGGGATCTAATGCTTGATAATCTGAGGTGGAGCAGATGTAATAAAAATAAAAAACACAATAAATGAAATGCACTTGAACTATCCTGAGACCATCTCCCCTCGTCCCAGTCCATGGAAAAAAATCTTTTCTAAGAATCCAGTCCCTAGTGCCAAAGAGATTGGGCACCGCTCATTTAGAGAATGATATATAAACTAGTCACTGTTCTATATACTAAGGATACTCTGAAGACCAACGCAGACATAATGGAACTTACAAAATAATGTGCAAAGTAATACAGCAAGCAGATTAATTAAGCAAATAAATTAGAAACTATTATAAACAGTAAAGCATACTATTCTGGTGACTGAATTTTGGCTTCAGAGAGACATGAAATTGAATGGCAAGAAAAAGTTTCTTTGAAGACATTTAGCTGTGTTCTGATTAACAGAAATGATTCAAGCTTTTAAATATCATACAAAAGAGTCTTCTGGGCAAAAGACACAACTTGTCAAAAGGCTTGAGAAATTAAGGACAGAGGCCAGTTTGGTTAGAGCTGAATGAGAGAGAAAGGGAGTAGTTCAAGAATGATATGAAGGGTGAGAAAACTCCAGGACACATAGGGCTTCCTCCACTGCAATTTGGAGATTATTCCAAGTTCTACAGGAAGGCATTGGAGAATTTTAAGTGAGTGCCTTGCAGGATCCCTTTTGCCTCTGTGAGGTAAATGGAGTAATAGAGGAACAGGTTTACCAGTTGAATGGCTACTTCAGAGGTCCAGGATAAATGGGACAGTTTTTTTTGTTTTTTTTTTTTTTTTTCCCCAGGGTGAGATGTGGGGGAAGAAGGGATTAGTGTCATCATAGTGGACAAAGAAAATGGATAAAATCAGAATATTTTAGAATTGCTGAGTTTACTGGAGCACTGTGGTAGGTGAATGAAAGAGAGGGGTATTTAATCTGATCTATAACATCTTCATCAGATGGTGACAGTAGTAAAGAATCCACCTGCCAATGTACAAGATACAAGAGATGCAGGTTTGATTCCCTACGTTGAGAAGATATCCTGGAGTAGGAAATGGCAACCCAATCCAGTATTCTTGCCTGGAAAATCCCATGGACAGAGGAGCCTAGAGGCTTCAGTCCACGGGGTTGCAAAAGAGTCAGACACGACTGAGCACACATGAACACACAATGCAGTAAAGGCTTCAACCAAGTAGAAAAGATTACCAGGAGAGAAATAGTAATAGAGGTTGTCAGCCTGGTTGGAAGACACAGGTCCTTAGAAGTATGATCAAGGGTGCTATAAACAGGGTGAAGATATATAAACCTGCATATCATATAATTATTAAAAGTTCTAACTTACATATATGAGGAAAGACTGCTGTGAGTGGAGTGATCAGATGGGGAATATTATGAATGGGTTTGGTAACTGGGCCTTAAGTTTCTATTTACATCTCAGCAAGACAGATTATTCCTTTTAAAAGATTTGAAACACAATTTTTATCAGAAAAAAAATTAGACAATGCAATATGGAGATTTAACAATGTTACAGCTTAGAAATTTCAAATCATCACACTGGTTATGAATTTCAGATGTCTTAATTTTTATGCAGATGTTTTTCACTCAGCATATAGTTCAGTTCAGTTCAGTCACTCAGTCGTGTCCGACTCTTTGTGACCCCATGAATCGCAGCACACCAGGCCTCCCTATGCATCACCAATGCCCAGAGTTCACTCAGACTCATGTCCATCGAGTCAGTGATGCCATCCAGCCATCTCATCCTCTGTCGTCCCCTTCTCCTCCTTCCCCCAATCCCTCCCAGCATCAGAGTCTTTTCCAATGAGTCAACTCTTTGCATGAGGTGGCCAAAGTACTGGAGCATCATTCCTTCCAAAGAAATCCCAGGGCTGATCTCCTTCAGAATGGACAGGTTGGATCTCCTTGCAGTCCAAGGGACTCTCAAGAGTCTTCTCCAACACCACAGTTCAAAAGCATCAATTCTTCGGTGCTCAGCTTTCTTCACAGTCCAACTTTCACATGCATACATGACCATTGGAAAAACCAGAGCCTTGACTAGATGGACCTTTGTTAGCAAAGTAATGTCTCTGCTTTTGAATATGCTATCTAGGTTGGTCATAACTTTCCTTCCAAGGAGTAAGCGTCTTTTAATTTTATGGCCACAATCACCATCTGAAGTGATTTTGGAGCCCAAAAAAATAAAGTCTGACACTGTTTCCCCATCTATTTCCCATGAAGTGATGTGATCAGATGCCATGATCTTGGTTTTCTGAATGTTGAGTTTTAAGCCAATGTTGCACTCTCCTCTTTCACCTTCATCAAGAGTAATTTTAGTTCCTCTTCACTTTCTGCCATAAGGGTGTTGTCACCTGCATATCTGAGATTATTGATATTTCTCCCAGCAATATTGATTCCAGCTTGTGCTTCTTCCAGCCCAGCATTTCTCATGATGTACTCTGCATAGAAGTTAAATGAGCAGGGTGACAATATACAGCCTTGACATACTCCTTTTCCAATTTGGAACCAGTCTGTTGTTTCAGGTCCAGTTCTAACTGTTGCTTCTTGACCTGCATATAAATTTCTCAAGAGGCAGGTCATGTGGTCTGGTATTCCCATCTCTTTCAGAATTTTCCACAGTTTATTGTGATCCACACAGTCAAAGGCTTTGGCATAGTCAATTAAGAAGAAATAGATGTTCCTCTGGAACTCTATTGCTTTTTCGACGATCCAGCAGATGTTGGCAATTTGGTTTCTCGTTCCTCTGCCTTTTCTAAAACCAGCTTGAACATCTGGAAGTTCATGGTTCACGTATTGCTGAAGCCTGGCTTGGAGAATTTTGAGCATTACTTTACTAGCATGTGAGATGAGTGCAATTGTGCGGTAGTTTGAGCATTCTTTGGCATTGCCTTTCTTTGGGATTGGAATGAAAACTGACCTTTTCCAGTCCTGTGGCCTCTGCTGAGTTTTCCGAATTTGCTGGCATATTGAGTGCAGCACTTTCACAGCATCATCTTTCAGCATTTAAATTGCTCAACTGGAACTCCATCACCTCCACTAGCTTTGTTCGTAGTGATGTTTTCCAAGGCCCATGTGTCTTCACATTCCAGGATGTCTGGCTCTAGGTGAGTGACCACACCATCATGATTATCTGGGTCATGAAGATCTTTTTTGTACAGTTCTTCTGTGTATTCTTGCCACCTCTTCTTAATATCTTCTGTTTTGGTTAGGTCCATACCATTTCTGTCCTTTATTGAGCCCATCTTTGCATGAAATATTCCCTTGGTATCTCTAATTTTCTTGAAGAGATCTCTAGTCTTTCCCATTCTGTTGTTTTCCTCTATTTCTTTGCATTGATCGCTGAGGAAGGCTTTCTTATCTCTCCTTGCTATTCTTTGGAACTCTGCATTCAGATGCTTATATCTTTCCTTTTCTCCTTTGCTTTTCACTTCTCTTCTTTTCACAGCTATTTGTAAGGCCTCCCCAGACAGCCATTTTGTTTTTTTGCATTTTTTTCCCATGAGGATGGTCTTGATCCCTGTCTCCTGTACAATGCCACGAACCTCAGTCCATAGTTCATCAGGCACTCTATCTATCAGATCTAGGCCCTTAAATCTATTTCTCACTTCTACTGTATAATCATAAGAAATTTGATTTAGGTCATACCTGAATGGTCTAGTGGTTTTCCCTACTTTCTTCAATTTAAGTCTGAATTTGGCAATAAGGAGTTCATAATCTGAGTCACAGTCAGCTCCTGGTCTTGTTTTTGTTGACTGTATAGAGCTTCTCCATCTTTGGCTACAAAGAATATAATCAATCTGATTTTGGTGTTGACCATCTGGTGATGACCATGTATAGAGTCTTCTCTTGTGTTGTTGGAAGAGGGTGTTTGCTATGACCAGTGCATTTTCTTGACAAAACTCTATTAGCCTTCGCCCTGCTTCATTCCATATTCCTAGGCCAAATGTGCCTGTTACTCCAGGTGTTTCTTGACTTCCTACTTTTCCATTCCAATCCCCTATAATGAAAAGGACATCTTTTTTGGGTGTTAATTATAAAAGGTCTTGTAGGTCTTCATAGAACCATTCAACTTCAGCTTCTTCAGCATTACTGGTTGGGGCATAGACTTGGATTACTGTGATATTGAATGGTTTGCCTTGGAAATGAACAGAGATCATTCTGTTGTTTTTGAGATTGCATCCAAGTACTACATTTCGAACTCTTTTGTTGACTATGATGGCTACTCCATTTCTTCTAATGGATTCCTGTGCACAGTAGTAGATATCATGGTCATCTGAGTTAAATTCACCAATTCCAGTCCATTTTAGCTCTCTGATTCCTAGAATGTCAACGTTCAGTCTTGCCATCTCTTGTTTGACCACTGCCAATTTGCCTTGATTCATGGACCTGACATTCCAGGTTCCTATGCAATATTGCTCTTTACAGCATCGGACCTTGCTTCTATCACCAGTCACATCCACAGCTGGGTATTCTTTTTGCTTTGGCTCCATCCCTTCATTCTCTCTGGAGTTATTTCTCCACTGATCTCCAGGAGCATATTGGGCACCTACTGACCTGGTGTTTTCCTCTTTCAGTATCCTATCATTTTGCTTTTTCATACTGTTCATGGGGTTCTCAAGGCAAGAATATTGAAGTGGTTTGCCATTCCCTTCTCCAGTGGACCACATTCTGTCAGACCTCTCCACCATGACCCACCGGTCTTGGGTGGCCCCACAGGCATGGCTTAGTTTCATTGAGTTAGACAAAGCTGTGGTCCTAGTATGATTAGATTGACTAATTTTCTGTGAGTAGGGTTTCAGTGTGTCTGACCTCTGATGCCCTCTTGCAACACCTACCGTCTTACTTGGGTTTCTCTTACCTTGGACGTGGGGTATCTCTTCACAGCTGCTCCAGCTAAGCTCAGCCACTGCTCCTTACCTTGGACGAGGGGTATCTCCTCACCACCGCCCCTTCTGACCTTGAACGTGGAATAGCTCCTCTAGGTCCTCCTGTGCCCATGCAGCCACCACTCCTTGGAGGTGGGGTTGCTCTTTCCGGCTGCCACCCCTGGCCTCAGGTGTGGGGTAGGTCCTCCCGGCCGCTGACCCTGGCCTCGTGCCTGGGGTAGCTGCTCTCGGCCACCGCCCCAGACCTCAGACGTGGGGTAGCCGCCTGCGCTAAATGCAGATGCTGCTGCTAAGTCGCTTAAGTCGTGTCTGACTCTGTGCGACCCCAGAGATGGCAGCCCACCAGGCTCCCCCGTCCCTGGGATTCTCCAGGCAAGCATACTGGAGTGGGTTGCCATTTCCTTCTCCAATGCAGGAAAGTGAAAAGTGAAAGTGAAGTTGCTCAGTAATGTCCGACTCTTCACAACCCCATGGACTGCAACCCACATGTCTCCTCCATCCATGGGATTTCCCAGGCAAGAGTACTGGACTGGGGTGCCATTGCCTTCTCCATAAATGCATGTAAACTCATACTGGGCCTCTTTGACAATCTAGAGGGGTGGGAGGCAGGAGGGAGGGTCATCATGGAGGGAACATATATATACCCATGGCTGATTCATGTTGATGTATGACAGAAACTGACACAATATTGTAAAGCAATTATCAATTAAAAATAAATAAATTTTAAAAATTATTTTTTCTGCATCAACTGAAAAAATTTTAAGAAAAACACCATTATTAAGATTTAAAAGTGCTTGTCTATGTTACAAATCACTTCATCAACTAAGGACTTAATTGGCTCATATAATTGGATGGATGAGGAATAGCTTAATTAAAAAATAAAACAGCATCCCTAGGAGTCCCATAGAAGGTGCCAGCAAGGTGCATATGACCCAAATCCTACTCTCACCCCATCACATATAGAGGGAAGAGATCTTTTGGGTGGCTTCTATAAAAATTATTAGTGACTGTCTCTCATTACCTTAGATAGTCATTTGACTGCTCTTGATTTAACCACTGTGGCAAAGGTAATAGAATACTCTGATTGATTTGGCCTAAGTCACATCCCTAGGGATGTGGAAATTCCACCTGAACATGTACTGAGAATAGGGAAAATTCATATTCCCCAAAATAACATTATGCTCTTAACATATGAGTGCTTCTGTGATAGCGAAACAGTAAATGGTCAACTCAACAGAATTTCCAAACTCTGAGAATGCACTGGGATACATTAGCTTGTTCTTCATAGGCAGTAGTGGTAAAGAAACCACATGCCAATGCAGGAGATGTAAGAAATGTGGGTTCAATCCCTGGGTCGGGAAGATTCCCTGGAGGAGGGCATGGCAACCAACTCCAGTATTCTTGCCTGGAGAATCCCATGAACAGAGAAGTCTGGCAGGCTATGGTCCATCAGGTCACAAAGAGTGGGATATGATTGAAGTGACTAAGCATGCACATTAATGTTCCTAGTAATCACTGCAGAGTATTTGATTTGTTACTTGTGGTCTTTTGTCCTGGATACTCAAGATTCTTAGGAGTCCCTCACTACAAAGCTATTCAAGAAAACAAGATTTCTTTTGCTTAATCTGTATAAAAATTCAGTTCTAACTTTACTTTTCCTCTAACTTTGCCTTGAGGGTAAGGGTATGAGAGTGGGGTTGCTCATCGTCACATCTCCAAATGTCCTTGAATGTGTTTTGCTGAAGAAACAACCATTTCTCTGAAGATGATTATGACCACTTATTACCTGGAAGTGACTGCTCCTAGTACTTTTTAAAATGCAAGTTAAAAATGTTTACTCCTTTCCCCCACTGTATATGCAAATAGGCTTAACAAAATTTTAAACAATTTTGCTTCATTTTTTTCAACTTATTTATTTTTTTATTGAAGGATAACTCCTTTACAGAATTTTGTTGTTTTCTGTCACACCTCAACATGGATCAACTATAGGTATACATATACCCCTATCCTTTTGAACCTCCTTCCCATCTCCCTCCCCATCCCACCCCTCCAGGTTAATACAGAGCCCTTGTTTAAGTTTCCTGAGCCATACAGCAAATTCCTGTTGGCTATCTATTTTACATATGGTAATGTAAGTTTCCATGTTACTCTTTCCATACATCTCACCCTCTCCTCCCCTCTCCCCATGTACATAAATCTGTTCTCTATGTCTGTTTCTCCACTGTTACCCTGTAAATAAATTCTTCAGTACCATTTTTCTAGATTCCATATATATGCATTAGAATACGATATTTATCTTGCTCTTTCTAATTTACTTCATTCTGTATAGTAGGTTCTAGGTTCATCCACCTCATCAGAACTGACTCAAATGTATTCCTTTTTATGGCTGAGTAATATTCCTTTGTGTATATGTAACACAACTTTATCCATTCATCTGTTGGTGGACATCTAGGTTGCTTCCATGTTCTAGCTATTGAAAACAGTGCTACAATGAACAATGAGACACATGTGCCCTTTTCAATTTTGGTTTCCTCAGGGTATATGCCTAGGAGTGGGATTGCTGGATCATATGGTGGTTTTATTCCTAGTTTTATAAGGAATCTCCATACCATCTTTCACAGCTGCTGTATCAATTTACATTCCCACCAACAGTGTGAGAGCATTCCCTTTTCTCTACACCCTCTCCAGCATTTATTGTATGTAGACTTTTTGATGATGGCCATTCTGACCAGTGTGAGGTGATAGATATCTCATTGTAGTTCTCATTTGCATTTCTCTAATAATGAGCGATGTTGAGCATCTTTTCATGTGTTCGTTAGCCATCTGTATGTCTTCTTTGGAGAAATGTCTGTTCAGGTCTTTTCCCACTTCTTGATTGGGTTGTTTGTTTTTCTGGTATTGAGTTGTATGAGCTGCTTGTATATTTTGGAAGTTAATCCTTTGTCAGTTATTTCATTTGCTTTTATTTTCTCCCATTCTTAGGGCTGTCTTTTCACCTTTCTTATAGTTTCCTTTGCTGTGTAAAAGCTTTTAAGTTTAATCACGTCTCACTTGTTTCCTTTTGTTATTATTTCCATTACTCTAGGAGATGAGTCATAGAAGATCTTGTTTTGGTTAATGTTATCAAATGTTCTGCCTATGTTTTCCTCTAAGAGTTTTATAGTTTCTGGTCTTACATTAAGTTTTTAATCCATTTTATTTGTTTATGGCACTAGGAAGTGTTCTAATTTCATTCTTTTACATGTAGCTGTCCAGTTTTCCCAGCACCATTTATTGAAGAGGCTGTCTTTGCCCCATTGTATATTCTTGCCTCCTTTGTAAAAAATAAGGTACCCATATTGGCCTGTAGTTTTCTTTTTTGTGTTGCCTTTGTCTGGTTTTGGTATCAGGGTGATGGTGGCTTCATAGATGAGTTTGGAAGTGTTCCTTCCTCTGCAATTTTCTGAAAGAGTTTTGGAAGGATAGGCTCTTCTCTAAATCTTTGATAGGGTTCTCCTGTGAAGTCATCTGGTCCTGGGCTTTTGTTTTTTGGGAGATTTTTTATTATAGCTTCAATTTCAGTGCTTGTAATTAGGTTGTTCATAATTTCTATTTCTTCCTGGTTCAGTCTTAGAAGACTGAACTTTTCTAAGAATCCATCCAATTCTTCCAGATTATCCATTTTATTGCTGTATAGTTGTTCATAATAGTCTCTTATAATCCTTTGTATTTCTGCATTGTCTGTTGTAACTTTTCCTTTTTCATTTCTAAGTTTGTTGATTTGATTTTTCTCTCTCTCTCTTTTTTAATGAGTTTGCCTAAAGGTTTGTCAATTTTGTTTATCTTCTCAAAGAACCAGCTTTTAGTTTTATTAATCTTTAGTATTGTTTCTTTCATTTCTTTTTGATTATTTCTGCTCTGATCTTTATGATTTTTTTCCTTCTAATTTTGGGGGCATTTTGTTCTTCTTTTCCAATTGTTTTATTGAAAAGTTAGGCTGTCTACTCAATGTTTTTCTTGTTTCTTGAGGTAGGATTGCATTGCTATAAATTTCCCTTTTATAACTGTTTTTGCTGTATCCCATAGGTTTTGAGTTGTCATGTTTTCATTGTCATTTGTTTCTGTAATTTTTTTTAATTTTCCTCTTGAATTCTTCAGTAACCTGAGGATTATTAAAAAATGTTTTGTTTAATCCCATGTGTTTATGGTTCTTACAGTTTTTTTTTCTTGTAATTAATATGTAGTCTCATTGCATTGTGGTTGGAGAAGATGATTGATATGATTTCACTTTTCTTAAATTTACTGAGGTTTGATTTGTGAACCAAGATGTGGTCTAACCTGGAGAATGTTCCATGTGCACTTGAGAAAAAGGTATATTCTTCTGCATTTGGATGAAATATCCTGAAGATGTCAATGAGATACATCTCATCTAATGTATCATTTAAGACTTGTGTTTCCTTATTAATTTTTTGTTTTGACGATCTGTCCATTGGTGTGAGTGGGTGTTGCTGTGTTACCATCAATTTCTCTTTTATGTCTGTTAGTGTTTGTCTTATGTACTGAGGTGCTCCTATGCTGGGTGCATAGGTATTTACAATAGTTGTGTCTTCCTTTTGGATTGATCCCTTGATCATTATGAAGTTGCCTTCCTTATCTCTTACAACATTATTTATTTTAAGTTTCATTTTGTCTGATATGAGGATTGCTAGTTTTGTTTTGTTTTTTTGCTTTCCATTTTCATGGAATATATTTTTCCATCCTATCACTTTCAGTCTATATGTGTCTTTAGGTCGGAAGTGGGTTTCTTGTAGACAGTATACATATGGGTCTTGATTTTGTATCCATTCAGACAGTCTTTTGATCATCTTTACTATGATTATTGTGAATTATTTTTCATGTAGTTTGTCTTAGTTCAGTTCAGTTCAGTCGCTCAGTAGTGTCCAACTCTTTCAATTCCATGAACTCTAGAACGCCAGGCTTCCATGTCTATCACAAAGCCCTGGAGTTTACTCAAACTCATGTCCATCAAGTCAGTGATGCCATCCAAAAATCTGATCCTTTGTCAACCACTTCTCCTCCTGCCTTCAATCTTTCCCATCATCAGACTTTCCCAACGAGTCAGTTCTTCACATCAGGTGGCCAAAGTATTGGAGTTTCAGCCTCACTCCTTCCAATGAATATTCAGGACTGATTTCTTTTAGGATGGACTGGTTGGATATCCTTTCAGTCCCAGGGATTCTCAAGAGTCTTCTCCAACACCACAGCTCTAAACTGTTAATTCTTAGGCACTCAGTTTTCTGTATACTCCAACTCTCACATCCATACATGACTACTGGAAAAACCATAGCTTTGACTAGATGGACCTTTGTCAGCAAAGTAATGTCTCTGCTTTTTAATATGCTGTCTAGGTTGGTCATAACTTTTCTTCCAAGGAAGAAGTGTCATTTACTTTCATGGCTGCAGTCACCATCTGCAGTGATTTTGGATCCCCCCAAAATAAAGTCTGTCACCGTTTCCATTGTTTCCCCATCTATTTGCCATGAAGTGATGGGACCAGATGCCATGATCTTCATTTTTTGAATGTTGAGTTTTAAGCCAACTTTTTCACTCTCCTCTTTCACTTTCATCAAGAGGTTCTTTAGTTCTTCTTTGCTTTCTGACATAAGGGTGGTGTTATCTGCATATCTGAAACTATTGGTATTTCTCCTGGCAATCTTGATTCCAGATTGTGCTTCATCCAACCCAGCATTTCTCATGATGTACTCTGCATATAAGTTAAATAAGCAGGGTGACAATATACAGCCTTGACGTACTCCTTTCCCGATTTGGAACCAGTCTGTCGTTCCATGTCCTGTTCTAACTGTTTCTTCTTGACCTGCATACAGATTTCTCAGAAGGCAGGTCAGGTGGTCTGGTATTCCCATATCTTTCAGAATTTTCCACAGTCTGTTGTGATCCACACAGTCAAAGGCTTTGGTGTAGTCAATAAAGCAGAAGTAGATGTTCTTCTGGAATTCTCTTGCTTTTTCAATGATCCATCAGATGTTGGCAATTTGATCTCTGGTTCCTCTACCTTTTCTATATCCAGCTTGAATATCTGAAAGTTCACAGTTCACGTACTGTTGAAACCTGGCTTGAAGAATTTTGAGCATTACTATGTTAGCATGTGAGATGAGTGCAATCGTGCAGATATTTTAAACATTTTTGGCATTGCCTTTCTTTGGGATTGGAATGAAAACACCTTTTCCAGTCTTATGGCCACTGCTGAGATTCCCAAATTAGATGGCATATTGAGTGCCTTTTTGCATTTCTCTTTCTTGGGGATGATCTTGATCACTGTCCTGTGTACAATGTCATGAACCTCCATCCATAGTTCTTCAGACACTCTGTATATCAGGTCTATTCCCTTAAATCTATTTCTCGTTTCCATTGTATAATCATAAGGGATTTGATTTAGGTCATAAATGACAACCCACTCCAGTATTCTTGCCTGGAAAATCCCATGGATGAAGGAGCCTGGGAGGCCATAGTCCATGGGGTCACAAAGAGTCAGACACGATTGAGTGACCTCACTTTCTTTTCTTTCTTTCTATACCTGAATGGTCTAGTGGTTTTCCATACTTTCTTCAATTTAAGTCTGAATTTGGCAATAAGGAGTTCATGATCTGAGCTGACTGTTTTTGCTGACTGTATAGAGGTTTTTGCTGTTTTTGCTGACTGTATAGAGGTTCTCCATCTTTGGCTGTAAAGTATATAATCAGTTTGATTTTCATATTGACCATCTGGTGATGTCCATGTGTAGAGTCTTCCCTTGTGTTGGAAGAGGGTGTTTGCTGTGACCAGTGCATTCTCTTGGCAAAACTCTGTTAGCCTTTGACCTGCTTCATTTTGTACTCCAAAGCCAAATTTGCCTGTTACTCCAGGTATTTCTTGACTTTCTAATTTTGCATTCCAGTCCCCTATAATGAAAAGCACATCTTTTTTTGGGTTTTAGTTCTAGAAGCTCTTGTAGATCTTCATAGAACTGTTCAAACTCAGTTTCTTCAGCATTACCCTTTGGAGCATAGATGTGGATTATTGTGATTTTGAATGGTTTGCCTTGGAAACGAACAAAAATCATTCTGTAGTTTTTGAGATTGCATTAAAGTACTGCATTTCAGATTCTTTTGTTGACTATGATGGCTACTCCATTTCTTCTAAAGAGTTCTTGCCCACAGTAGCAGATATAATGGTCATCTGAGTTAAATTCACCCATTCCAGTCCATTTTAGTTACTGATTCCAAAATGTCAATGTTCACTCTTGCTATCTCCTATTTGACCACTTCCAATTTGCCTTGATTCAATCCTACATTACTTCCATCACCTGTCACATCCACAACTGGGTGTTGTTTTTGCATTGGCTTCATTCTTTCTAGAGTTATTTACACATTGATATCCAGGAGCATATTGGGCACCTACCCACCTGGGGAGTTCATCTTTAAGTGTCATATCTTTTTGTCTTTTCATACTGTTCATGAGGTTCTCAAGGCAAAAATACTGAAGTGGTTTCCCATTCCCTTCTCCAGTGGACCACATTGTGTCAGACCTCTCCACCATGTCTGCCCATCTTGGATGGCCCCCACAGGGCATGGGTCTGGTAGGATCTTTCTACTGTTAAGTTCTAATCCTGTTATCCTAAAATGTAAATTCTGGGAGTGGGTCTGGTAAAATTTTCACAAACTTGAGACATTCTTTTGATTTATTGTAATAACTATTTAGGGGCTTCCCTGTGACTCAGAGGTTAAAGTGTCTGCCTCCAGTGCAGGAGACCTGGGTTTGATCCTTAGGTCAGGAAGATCCCCTGGAGAAGGAAATGGTAACCCACTCCAGTATTCTTGCCTGGAGAATCCCATGGATGGAGATAATAACTAATTAAAAAGTATATAACTCCCTTGCTAACACTAATTAGGAGGGCATTCTCCGTACCCTTTCTGATGTCTGTCAGAAGCTTTCTCTGACAGAAGTTGCTTTTCATACTTTAATAAAACTCTCCTACACAAAAGCTCTTGAGTGATCAAGCCTGGTCCCTGATCCTGAAGCTAAATCTTCTTCAGAGATCATGAATCCGACATTGTTCACTGTAAGTTATCAGGGTCTTCTTCCTTAGTCACACTGCCTCTGGGTTTCAATTGTGGTTTTATTTTCACCTGTGGGTCATCCACTGGGGTTTGCTCTTGAGGCTGCCCTGGAGGACTTGGGTTTGCCACTCTGAAGGCCGGATGTGGAGATGGAACAGCTGCTTGGGTTGCAGGAGTTCTGGTAGCATCAGGTACTCAGGGGAGTTTGTGGCTAGGGCAGCAGGAAATATAGTATTCTAGAAGGGTATGGCAACCAGTATTGGCTAATACACTCCAGTATTATTGCCTTGAGAATCCCCTGGCAGGCCACAGTCTACAAGGTTGCAAAGAGTTGGACATGACTGAAGCGACCCTGCACGCATAGAGTCAAGACTTTTTTTTTTTTTTGCCTGTGCAGCTCTGCCCCAGTGAGAGTTGAGCATGAAGGTGGTATAGCTGCTTGGCTTGTGGGGACCCTGGTGACACCAAGTGTGCAGGGATATGGACTGCCTCTGCCACAGGAGTTATGGTCCCATCAGAGTCTTTTCTAGCCTCTTGTAGCTGGTGATCAGAAGGCCTCTTTGGCCAGTCTTTCTCCATAACTCTGCTTGATCAGGCACATAGAGTGCCTCCCCCACCCCCGGGTGGGGTCCTATTCCGTAGTTCAGTGCATCAGGCATTTCATGGGCCAGCCTCTCCATTGTTCAGCTACTGGCACGTGGGGAGAGAGGCTATGGTGATGGCTCTACTCCCTATGCGTAATTCAGCAGTACTGCTTTGCTTCCATAATTGCCCAGCTTTCCTCCACAGGCATTTTCCACCTCTGTCTCCTCCCTCATATCCCCTCCATCTGTCTCTCCACAGTCAACAGCAGCCCTCACCCAGGGATTGTTCCACAATCCCTAAACTCTAGCTCCCAGTTGCTGCACCTCCCAGGGGACCTGCATCCCTGTCAGGGGTACATATGGCTGCAGTAAGGACTCTTTGATTCTCATTCCATTTAAGCTGCCACAGATCAGTTGTTTCACTCTCAGCCTTAAATGTTTCTCCTCTGACTCAGACAACTGCCCCAATGTGGGGACTGGAGTCCTTCTTCAGTTCCCACACTCGCTGAGAGCAGGTCCAGTCCTACTAACACTCCTATTTCCCCCCCTACTTCCTTCATCCTACCGAGTTTTGCGTGGTTGTATATATTCTTTTCCGCTGGTCAGGTACTCCTATCCACTCTCAGCTAGTGTTCTCTTTGCTTCACTTCTCGTTAGACAATCCTTGAGGAAAAATACACATACACACATTAAAAAGAGATTTTGTACTTGTCTTATTTCTGTTTGAAATAGTCTCATTGAGCTATTACATTCCCCAATTTGAGCTAAAAATATTATTTCAACATTATTAAAACAGACAATACATGCAACTGAAAGAAGAAAACAATACAAAACTACATACAGTAAAACAATATACTCATTTCTATCTATATTTTGAGCACATGGACATGGTCTCAAAGAGCTGCAAGACAGAGCTGCAAGATAACCCTAGAAATAGTTACTCGTCTAAAGTATATTTTACATTATACACTTTAATAGATAATGCCAAAACATGTTTTCTTTATGATTATGGAAAAGAAAGAGCAGCCAATGTGGATGAATGTAGGCTGGTTGAAAGGTAATTGTGGTAATAAAGATGGGAGATGGTGATAATTTGGACTGAGTTGGTGATGATAGCGGTGCAGAGAAGTGAATGTAGTTTAGAGATGAATTGGCAGGACTTGGATATGAACACTTACAGGATTAAGAAAAACCTAACCCAATAGTTGAAGAGACCTCAACACTGTTAATCAGTTATGCCACAGTACAAAATAAAGAGATAAAATAAAACTTTTCATGGTAGCAAAAAAAGAAAAAGAACAAAATGTCAGAGACATATTTAAAAAGCTGTTCTAGAGTCTGACACATGTAGGTACTCAATAACTTTAAATTTTCTTTTTCTTCCCCCTCCTCATTCCATCTTTTATCAACCAAATTTTTGGATACACGTACTTGCCTTATGTTTATATTTCACTTTTATATTTTATTGTTATTTTTTACACTAAGCATGTTTATTGCAGTCAAAATATATCTCAAATGGAGAAATATCATATTACATCCCTTATATGTGGAATCTAAAAAGAAACGATTCAAATGAACTTACTTACAGAATAGAAAGAGACTCACAGACTTAGAAAATGAACTCATGGTTGCCCAAGGGGAAGAGATAGTTAAGGAGTTTGGGAGCCTCAGGGACACACTAATATATTCAAAATGGATAGCTAACAAAGATCTATTGTATAGCACATGGAACTCAACTCAATGTCATATGCCAGCCTGGATGGGAGAGGGGTTTAGGGAAGGAGCCACCAGGAAGCTCACCAAGTCCCTATATCCAATGCAAAATAAAAAGTTTAGAGTTTGAGAGAAAAAAGAATGTATCTCTAATTAAGACATCTCCTAATTATGTATTCTTGAGTCCGGAATCTCTTCAATTTGCTTGTCTGAAGCAGGCAAAAAAAAGAGTTTATTTTAGTTATATAAAACACTAGAAAATAAACACTAATAATCTAGGGAGAAGAAAATAGATTGGTGGTTTCAGGTGAGGACGGCATGGAGAAACAAGATGTAGGACTACCAAGGTGCAGAAAGAAACTTTTGAGCATGATGGATATGTTCCATCCATCCATGAGGATGATGTTCACTGCCTTGATTGTGGTGATGGGGTCATGTGTGTATACTTATGTCAAAACTCATTGATTGTCCACTGGCAAATTACTGAATGTCAATTAAGCCTCAGTAGACTGTGGAAGGAAAGACTACAAGAACGCAAGCCTACCGCACCCCTGAGGTTCTAAAGGTAGAGCTGGTGGGAGCGGCCCAGCCATGCATGCTCCCCTTATCCACGATCACCAGTCAAATCCCCTTTTGAGGAAGTCAGCTGACTGCGAAAGCTGACGGTCTGTGGAAGCGGGGAGAAGCAAGAGACTTCCATGAAAGAGGCTTGCACGATGAGATGGCATCTTTTCCGTTAGCACGGCCGGGCTACCTGAGGCCCTCAGAACCCGGTGGTTTTTTTATCCTCAGAGCACAGCGGCACCATGGAAGAACTTTAAGCAGGCAAGTGACTTAAGCTGGTGTTCTTTTTGAAACTATATTTTGACGCTGTGTGGAAAAGTGGGCTCCCAGAGGGTGGCCAACAACCCGTGGAGAAGCAGTGGTAATTTTTCCTCTTTGGTCTCCATATTTAACCATGAATGCTTGGAGGGAGGGGCCTGTTTTGTGCTTGTCAATAAAGTTCCTCTTTCCTACATGCACCCCTGCCCCATGGTTATTGGTCAGTAAATTTTTGTTGAATAAATTTCTTAATTTCTATTAAAAATTAATATTTCCTAGTTTCTGAATAGCAGAAATCTTACCTTCTGAAATTATACTAACCTATGATAAATACCAAGGTTTTTAGTAAATCCCTGTGGTATATGAAATGTAACAACTATAAAAAGAGTTGCCAAAGCAATATAAAATAAATAGTCTGTAATATTCAAGTAATGCAATACATAGAAAATAATGATAAAGTAATAACAATAGCAATAATAATAAAGCAATAATAATATATGCACCACAGTTTTCTAAGAGCATTGAATGTATCCTCTCATCTAATTCTTTATGGGACCCTATGGGGCAGATATTATTAATATTATTGCCATTTTAGGTAGGAAAACCATGGCATGATCAGAGGTTAAATAAATTACAGGTAGTATCAGTGCTCCTAAGTGATAGCACTGGGATTTGAATTTATCTTTAACATTCCAGAATTTGCACTCCTATGATGAATTTAAAATCATTTCAAAAATCACCACCCAATTCTGGTTCCATAATTTACTAGCTCTGTGATCTTGTGCCATTATCCCACATTAAGTTTCACTTAGAAACTATAAATGAGAAAATTCATAAAAAGCACTAAGAAAATGCTCGCATGTTGTAGGTATGAGCTGTAAGTAAAATGAAAAGATATTTTAAAATTATGTTATCGTTGTTATTGCTCAAATTTGTTTATTCTCATGAAGACAAGACTATTTCTTACTGTCAATATTTTATGTTAATTTGCACTTCACTGGTATCAAGACATTTGAAGTCAGGTAGTATTAAGAAATAAGTAATACCTAAAAATTACATAGTCTGTGAAACTTGGTTTGCAAATTTCAGGTCCACAAAATTCAGCATCATAGTAAGCAACTAAGTGTTAACTCCTAGTTTCCTGAAGAAATATATAAAGATTTCAGTTGTAGATACATATTTTGTTCGTGTACCACAAAAGGACTTTGGATGCCTGAGAAAAAGGTGAAGTAGACTATATTTACATGCAGAACTAGTTTGATGATTATGAGGATCAAGTCATTCAAAACCCAGTTTTGACAGAGCTGAGATTGCTAAAGTAGTCTTCTTTAAGATGAGTATGGTTTGAGACTTTAATATTCATCATTAATAAAAAAAAAAAAAAAAACTCCATGACATTTTTCAAAAGAACATTTGCCCAGGTCATTTGACCAGATGCCAAGTTAAATCATTAAGGCATGGCCAACTGCCATTTCATATTTCTTTTTCCATTAATATCATAGATTTTTCAATTTAAAGGAACCTGAGATATCCTGTTTTTTTGAACATTGAATTTACAAGTGAATATCAAAATATCAGAAAGTGCCTTTCCCAAACCTAGAAATTCTGAGGTCTTTGAAAACTACCGTTTTGAGATGGGGATACAGTTGATAGAGGAAAGTGTTTCTGAGTTTTGAATAATTAAATTCTGGATTAATTTTTCCACTTAAAATTTTTCCATTGACTAGGCCAGAAGCTGCTTTTCTTGTTCTTTGTTGTTGTGATAGAGGTTGTTATTCTCTTTTAAATGGTGAAGGATTTTATAGAGTCAATCTGTTGATTTTTTTCTTATGTTATAATTTCACAGAAACAAGTACAGTATGATTTTTTTTTAACTTATCCACACATTTTAATGACCTTTACCATTTTTCATTAATTGAAGGTAGGGTGAATCCTTTTCAACCTGTTTCAAAATATAACAAGAAGAGGCATTGTGTCACATCACACATAGTGCACATCCATGCTTTGCTATCATAAAAATGTCTTGTTACTTCATTGTACTGTATCGTTTGTTTGCTTGTTGAAGAAAATTAGTCATAATGTATTTGAATGGTGCTTTGATATGATTTTTAGAAGGCTACTGAAATTAAGGAATAACTAGAGTAAGAAAATGAAAATAAAGATTGACCTTGACAGTATGCTATTAACTAGATTTGTTCTTCAGCTCGTAGTTTATGTATGTTAAATTAATATATCATTCTAACTATATTAGAAAGCATGTTTATCATCCAGTAGCAAAATGTCTCCAAGTTAGTTTCATCCCATCTATATTTCATTATTTTCAACATGCTGAATATTCAGTATTCAGATTGTTGTTGTTCAGTCGCTAAGTCTTGTCTGACTGTTTGTGACCCCACGGACTGCAACATGCCAGGCTTCCCTGCCCTTGACTATCTCCTGGAGTTTGCTCAAACCACATCCATTGAGTCTGTGAGGCAGTAGAGTCATCCTCTGTCACCCCTTCTCCTCCTGCCCTCAATCTTTCCCAGCATCAGGGTCTTTTCCAGTGAGTCAGCTCATCAGGTGGTCAAAGTGTTGGAGTGTCAGCTTCATCATTAGTCTGTCCAATGAATATTCAGGGTTGATTTCCTTTAGGATTGACTGGTTTCATTTCCTTGCTATCCAAGGGACTCTCAACAGTCTTGTCCAGCACCAGAATTCGAAAGCATCAATTCTTTAGCACTCCAGCCTTAACAGTCAAATCACACATCCATACATGACTACTGGAAAAAACATAGCTTTGATTAGATAGGCATTTGTCAGCAAAGTAATGTCTCTGCTTTTTAATATGCTGTCTAGGTTGGTCATAACTTTTCTTCCAAGGAGCAAGAGTCTTTTAATTTCATGGCTGCAGTCACCATCCATAGTAATTTTGGAGCCCAAGGAAAAAAAAAAATCTATCACTGTTTACATTTTCCCCCCATCTATTTGCCATGATATGAGGGGACTGGATGCCATGATCTTAGTTTTTTGAATGTTGAGTTTTAGAAGTGAGTGAAAGAAGCCAGCTCTTTCACTCTACTCTTTCACCCTCATCAAGAGGCTCTTTAGTTCTTCTTCACTTTCTTCTATTACACTGGTATGATCTGCATATCTGAGGTTATTGATATTTCTCCTGGCAGTCTTGATTCCAGTTTGTGAATCATCCAGCCCAGCATTTCGTATGATGTACTCTGCATAGAAGATAAATAAGTGATGTGACAGTATACAGCCTTGATGTACTCCATTGCCAATTTGGAACCAGTCCATCGTTCCATGTCCAGTTCTAACAGTTGCTTCTTGACCTGCATACAGATTTCGCAGGAGGCAGGTAAGGTGGTCTGGTATTCCTATCTCTTTAAGAATTTTCCACAGATGTGATCCACACCCAGGTGGCACTAGTGGTAAAGAATCCGCCTGCCAATTCAGGAGACACAGGAAATGTGGGTTCGATCCCTGGATCAGGAAGATCCCCTGGAGAAGGAAATAGCAACCCTTTCCAGTATTCTATCCTGGAGAATCGGAGAAGGCAATAGTGCCCCACTCCAGTACTCCTGCCTGGAAAATCCCATGGACAGAGGAGCCTGGAAGGCTGCGGTCCATGGGGTCGCTGAGGGTCGGACACGACTGAGCGACTTTACTTTCACTCTTCACTTCCATGCATTGGAGAAGGAAATGGCAACCCACACCAGTATTCTTGCGTGGAGAATCCCAGGGACAGGGGAGCGTGGTGGGCTGCCATCTATGGGGTCACACAGAGTCGGACATGACTGAAGTGACTTAGCAGCAGCAGCAGCCTGGAGAATTCTGTGGATGGAGGAGCCTGGTGGGCCGCAGCCCACGGGGTCACAAACAGTCAGACACAACTGAGCACGCACTCGCCCTGCATGGTCCTGGTGCTTTTGCTAGTGCCTTAGGGAACTCAGGACACAGTCAAAGGCTTTAGCTTAGTCAAAGAAGCAGAAGTACATATTTTTCTGGAATTCCCTTGCTTTCTCTATGATCCAACAGATGCTGGCAGTCTGATCTCTAGTTCCTCTGCCTTTTGTAAATCCAGTTTGTACATCTGGAAGTTCTCGATTCAGAAACTGTTGAAGCCTAGCTTGAAAGATTTTGAGCACTACCTTGCTAGCATGTGAAATGAGCATAATTGTATGCTCATTTAGTTTGAACATTCCTTTGCATTGCCTTTTCAGGGGATTGGAATGAAAACTGACCTTTTCCAGTCCTGTGATCCCTGCTGAGTTTCCCTAATTTGCTGGCATATTGAGTGCAGGACTTAACATCATCATCTTTTGGGATTTGAAGTTGCTCAGCTGAAATTCCATCACCTCCACTATCTTTGTTCATAGTAATGCTTTGGCACACTTGACTTCAGACACCAGGATGTCTGGCTCTAGATAAGTGACCACACCATCATTGTTATCTGGGTCATTAAGACCTTTTTTATATAGTTCCTCTGTGTATTTTTGCCACCTCCACTTAATATCTTCTGCTTCTGTTCGGTCCTTACTGTTTTTATCCTTTGTTGTGCCTATCTTTGCATGAAATATTCCCTTGGTATCTCCAACTTTCTTGAAGAGATCTCTTTTCTTTCCCATTCTACTGTTTTCCTCTGTTTGTTTACATTGTTCACTTAAGAAAGCTCTCTTATCTTTCCTTGCTATTCTCTGAAACTCAACACTCAGTTGGATGTATCTTTCCTTTCCTCCTTTACCTTTCACTTATCTTTTCTCAGCTACTTGTCAGTCCTTCTCAGACAACCACTTTGCTTTCTTGCATTTCTTTTCCTTTGGGATGGTTTTGGTCACCACCTCCTGTACAGTGTTACAGACCTCTGTCCATTGTTCTTCACACACTCTGCCTACCAGATATAATCCCTTGAATGTATTCATCACCTCCACTGTATAATCATAAGGGATTTGTTTTAGGTCCTACCTGAATGGTTTAGTGGTTTTCCCTACTTTCTTCAATTTAAGTCTGATCTACTGTGTTGTCCTTGTAAATATTTATGTTTTAAAAATGTGATGTTTTTATTAAGCTACATGAAGTAGGACATGGTAAACTCTTACACATCCTAAGGACTCAGATTATATTTTAATGTTTGTGATTTCTTATCTCATCTACTAATGTGATCTTCCCTACATGAGATTTCCTTAGAACTTTACATGTATTTATTTGTTGTAGATGATTTTATAATAATATAGTTATTTTTTAATACTTCCTGTATTAGGCATGATTGTAAACCACTATTTCATTTAATGGTCTTATTGTTCCAAGAGAAGTTTTAATTTCTGGATTTATCAGTTGCCAAAACTTACCCATTCAAAATACAACATATGTTTGTTTGTGTGTGTGTAATACTAGGCATATACGCTATGTTTAAACATTGAGAATTCAACTATTTTAAAGAAGAGTCTACTTTCTTATTTGTAACTAAACATAGTCACATGGGTAGTAATCAAAGAATAAGCAATAGAATTCAGGGCTTTCCAATTAGGTCAATTGAATTTTTTGCTTGGGAGGATTGAGGAAGACTTAAAAATGATGACAACAACCAGAGGACATAGAACTTAAGAATAAGAAAAGAAGAGAGGAGAATTTTCAGAAGACTGGATAGTCTCAGTCAAGTTCAGGATCTGACTATGTTGTGAGCCTATGTTAGAACTGTGATAATTCTTTTCTGTGGACTTAATGTAGCTGAAGTCTTGCCTTTTTAAGAACAACATTCTGGTTACTTGAAATAATGAAGATATAAGAGTTATAATTGATTTGTCTCTCATACCATTTGTAGATATATATATATATATATATATATATATATAGAGAGAGAGAGAGAGAGAGAGAGAGAGAGAAAGAGAGATCATACATATGTGTGTGAGATCATCAAAACCCTTCTCAAATTCTAGCAAATTTTTAGTGAACTAAAATTTACTTAATAGGTCCATGCTTAATGAATCTTTCAAAAGCTTCACCTGCAGACTTTAGACTTCACCTGCAACTAAGTCATTAAAAAAATACGATTTCCTATATATCAATAACTGAAATTTATTGTAAAATGGGTTTACTAATTGCTCAACCTGTGTTTGTTGACTGCTTTATATAGCATGTGCTATTCATTGATTTATTTTTTTGATTTAAAAAATTGCTTCTCCTTTCAAGGCATAAGGATGTGTACTAGGAATATATATTTTGTGTATATATGTATAATTCTATAATAAAAATGAATTGCAATCACAGTATTGCATATTATTTAGTTCTCCATCAGAATAATAGCAATCTTAGTAGAAGAACCAAAAGATTCTTAAAGTTATAAAGAAACAAAGTATGGGTAGAAACCAACACAATACTGTAAAGCAATTATCCTTCAATTAAAAATAAAGTTAAAAAGAAATATGATTGTAATATATGAAGAAGAGTAAGAAAATTTCAAAATCTATATGAGTAACTACTCAAGGGTTTGCCTTCTTAGACTAAAACTAGCAATAGCTACAATCATAAACCTTTTTGAAAGTATATCTGTAAGATTTGAGGTGTAAGAACCAGAGAATACTGTATCTGGGCAACTTAAGGGTTTTATTTTGGTAATTATAAAGCATAATTGAAAATAAACATAACAAAACTTAAATCTTAATTTTCATTCACTCATTCTCTCAACAAATATCTTTAGAACCCTGGATATAATAATAATATTGAAAATATTCATAACTAGCATCTATTAAGCAGGTATTACATGGTAGGAATTGATGTAGAGATTTTGAATAGTGTGAGGAAAAAGACAGTATCTACAGTGAAAGGCATAACTAAATTTACTTTCCTCCATATATTATTTTTCCTTGTTATTAATGTTGTATAGGAATTAAAGTGTTATGATTAACTGGATTTTCTGATTAAGAATGTTTTCATTGTTGAAAAATTTTGATGAAATATATTTGGCTTCCCCTCTTCCTCTTAATGTGTTTAGGATGAAAAGCAAAAAGAAACTTCCTTGACAGTAGACCCTATAACATATCAAGAAGAGATTCAGTCAGATCAAGATGATGGAGTAGAAGGATGTGTGCTCATCTTCTCATGCTAGAACTCCAGAATTACAACTCACTGCTGAACTACCATTGACAGGAGAATGTTGGATCCCACCAAAAAAAGATACCCCACATCCAAGGGCAAAGGAGAAGCCCCAGCAAGATGGTACAAGGGGTGAGATCGCATTTAGAATCAAACCCCATACCTACCAGAGACACTTGGAGGACTTAGACAAAAACTTGTGCACAACAGGAGACCCCACAGAGACTGAGCCAGACGTGACTTTGAGTGTTTGAGTGTCTCCTGCAGAGGTATGAGTCAGCAGTGGCCTGCTCTAGGGGCAGAGGCTCTGGGTGCAGCAGACCTGGGTGTGGCATCACCCTCTTGGATGAGGTCACCATTAACCCCACCATAGAGCCACCAGAACTTACACAAATTGGGGAAACAGACTCTTGGAGGGCACAAACAAAATCTTGTGTGCACCAAGACCGAGGAGAAAGGAGCAGTGGCCCCACAAGAGACTGACTCAGACTTGCCTGTGAGTGTCCAGGAGTCTCCAGAGGAGGCGTGGATTGGTGGTGGCCTGCTGCAGGGTCAGGGGCACTGAATGTGGCAGTGCATGAATGGGACCTTTTGAAGGACCATTATCTCCATTACCTCCACCATAGTTCTCAGGTCAAACAATAGGGAAGGAACACAGCCCCACCCAAGAGAAAATTGGATTAAAGATTTACTGAGCATGGTCCCACCCATCAAAACAAGACCTTATTTCCCCCACAGTCAGTCTCTCCCATCAGGAAACTTCCATAAACCTCTCATCCTTACCCTCAGAGGTCAGACAGAATGAAAACCACAATCACAGAAAACTAATCAATCTGATCCTATGGACCACAGCCTTGTCTAACTCAAAGAAGTTATGAACCATGTCAAGATGGCCACCCAAGACAGATGGATCATGGTGGAGAGTTCTGACAAAACCCGATCCACTGTAGAAGGGAATGGCAAACCACTTCAGCATGTTTGCCTTGAGAATCCCAAGAACAGTATGAAAAGGCAAAAATATATGACACTGAAAGATGAACTCCCCAGGTCAGTAGGTGCCAATATGCTCCTGGAGAACAGTGGAGAAATAACTCTAGAAAGAATGAAGGGACAGAGCCAAAGCAAAAACAATACCCAGTTGTGGATGTGACTGGTGATGGAAATAAAGTCCAATGCTGTAAAGAACAATATTGCATAGGAACCTGGAATGTTAGGTCCATGAATCAAGGCAAATTAGAAGTAGTCAGACAGGAGATGGCAAGAGTGAACATCGACCTTTTAGGAATCAGTGAACTAAAATGAATGGGAAAGGGCGAATTTAACTCAAATGACCATTATATCTACTACTGTGGGTGAAAATCTCTTAGAAGAAATAGAGTAGCTGTCATAGTAGAAGAAAGAGTCCGAAATGCAGTACTTGGATGCAATCTCAGAAATGACAAAATGATCTCTGTTCATTTTCAAGGCAAACCATTCAATATCACAGTAATCCAAGTCTAGGCCCTGACCAGTAACATTGAAGAAGCTGAAGTTGAACAATTCTATGAAGACCTACAGGACATTCTAGAACTAACACCCAAAAAAGATATCCTTTTCATTATAGGGAACTGGAATGCAAAAGTAGAAAGTCAAGAAAAACCTGGAGTAATAGGCAAATATGGCCTTGCAGTACAGAATGAAGCAGGGAAAAGGCTAATAGAGTTTTCCAGGAGAACATACTGGTTATAGTGAACACCCTTTCCCAACAACACAGGGAAGACTCTACACATGGACATCACCAGATGATCAATACCAAAATCAGATTGATTATATTCTTTGCAGCCAAAGATGGAGAAGCTCTATACAGTCAGCAAAAATAAGACTGGGAGCTGACTCTGGCTCAGATCAAGAAATCCTTATTGCCAAATTCAGACTTAAATTGAAGAAAGTAGGGAAAAGGAAAACCACTAGATCATTCTGGTATGACCTAAACCAAATCTCTAATGATGATACAGTGGAAGTGAGAAATCGATTCATGGAATTAGATCTGATAGAGTGCCTGAAGAACTATGGACAGAGGTTCATGGCATTGTACAGGAGGCAGAGATCAAGACCATGCCCCGAAAAAGAAGCTCAAAAAGTAAAAGTGGTTGTTTGAGGAGGCCTTAAAAGTAGCTGAGAAAAGAAGGGAAGCTAAAGGCAAAGGAGAAAAGGAACGATATACAGATTTGATGCAGAGTTACAAAGAATAGCAAGGAGAGATAAGAAAACCGTCCTCAGTGATCAATGCAAAGTAGTAAAGGAAAACAATAGACTGGGAAAGACTCGAGATTTCTTCAAGAAAGTTAGAGATACCAAGGGAAGATTTCATGCAAAAATGGGCACAATAAAGGATGGAAATGGTGTGGACCTAACAGAGACAGAAGATATTAAGAAGTGTAGCAAGAATACACAGAAGAACTATACAGAAAAGATCTTAATGACCCAGATACTAACGATGGTGTGATCACTCACCTAGAGCCAGACATCATGGAATGCGAAGTCAAGTGGACCTTAGGAAGCATTGCTACAAACAAAGCTAGTAGAGGTGATGGAATTCCAGTTGAGCTATTTCAAATCCTAAAAGGTGAGTCTGTGAAAGTGCTGCACTCAATATGCCAGCAAGTTTGGAAAACTCAGAAGTGGCCAAAGGACTGGAAAAGCCAGTTTTCATTCCAATCCCAAAGGCAATGCTAAAGAATGTTCAAACTACTGCACAATTGCACTCATCTCACACTACCAAATTAATGCTCATACTTCTCCAAGCCAGGCTTTAACAGTATGTGAACTGTGAACTTCCAGATGTTCAAGCCAGAGATCAAATTGCCAACATCCGTTGGATCATCAAAAAAGCAAGAGAGTTCCAGAAAATATATGCCAATGCCTTTGACTGTGTGGATCACAACAGACTGTGGAAAATTCTTAAAAAGATGGGAATACCAGGCCACCTGACCTGCCTCCTGAGAAATCTGTATGCAGATCAGGAAGCAACAGTTAGAACTCAACTTGGAAAAACAGACTGGCTCCATATCGGGAAAGGAGTATGTCAAGGCTGTATATTGTCACCCTGCTTATTTAACTTCTATGTGGAGTACATCATGCAAAATTCTGGGTTGGATGAAACACAAGCTAGAATCAAGATTGCTGGGAAAAATATCAATAACTTTAGATACTCAGATGACACCACCTTTATGGCAGCAAGTGAAGAAGAACTAAAAAGCCTTTTAATGAAAGTGAAAGAGGAGAGTGAAAAACTTGGCTTAAAACTCAATATTCAGAAAACTAAGATCATGGCATCCAGTCCCATCACTTCACGGCAAATAGATGGGGAAACAATGGAAACAGTGACAGAATTTATTTATTTATTTATTTTGCCTGCAAAATCACTGCAGATGGTGACTGCAGCCATGAAATTAAAAGATGCTTGTTCTTAGGAAGAAAAGCTATGACCAGCCTAGGCAGCATATTAAAAAGCAGAGACATTATTTTGCTGACAAAGATCCATCTAGTCAAGGCTATAGTTTTTCCAGTAGTCATGTGTGGATGTGAGAGTTGTTCTATAAAGAAAGCTGAGTGCTGAAGCATTGATACTTTTGAACTGTGGTGTTAGAGAAGACTCCTGAGAGTCCCGTGGACTCCAAGGAGACCCAACCAGTCAATCCTAAGGGAAATCAGTCCTGAATATTCATTGGAAAGACTGCTGCTGAAACTCCAGTACTTTGACAACCTGATGCGAAGAACTGACTCATTGGAACAGACCCTGATGCAGGGAAAGATTGAAGGCAGAAGGAGAAGGGGACCCCAGAGGATGAGTTGTTTGGATGGCATCACCAACTTGATGGACGTAAGTTTGAACAATCCTCAGGAGTTGGTGATGGACAGGGAAGCCTGGTGTGCTGAGTCCATGGAGTCACACAGATTTGATCAAGACAGTGACTGAACTGACTTACTGACTGAAGAGATTCTATTTTAATTTTAAGAAAATAGGTGCTACACTTGATGGTTAAATATAGTAGATTTTATATTCATGTTCTTCAGAAGTAAAAACTTTGTTTTATCATAATAGAATGCATTAACTGAGTTGACTTTCTATAATACTGCAGTTATCTCTTTAGTGTAGCTTTTATGAAGTGATCTCATTTATTAAAAATTTTTATTTTAGTATAAATCTATTTGAGTTCAGGGTAAGCAGAGAGACGATTTTTATGAAGAGCAAAAGAGAATGTTAGATTTATTAATTTATGTATTTACTTTTATTAACAGTTGACTTACAATATTATATAACTTTCAATGCTATAAAACAATCGATTTTTATAGATTGTACCATTTAATATTGTAAAATATTAGTTATATTCACCATGTTTCATCATCTATCCTCATACCTTATTCATATATATATAAACTCTGAATCCTCCAATCCTATTTTGCCACTTCCTGCAGTCTTCTTCCCAGTGGTAACCGCTAGTTTGTTTCCCATGTCTGTGGGTCTCCTTTTGTGTTGTTATATTCATTTTTTTTTTTAATTTTTTAGATTCCACATGTGAGTGTCGACGTAAAGTATTCAGTATTTATCATTCTCTGTTGACTTACTTAACATAATATATCCTCCAGGTCCATTCATGTTGTTGTAAATGGCAAACTTTCATTCTTTTTATGGCTGATATTCCATTATATATGTGTGCATGTGTGTGTGTGTTAGTCACTCTTTCATGTCTGACTTTTTGCAACCACGTGGACTGCAGCCCTCCAGGCTCCTCTGTCCATAGGATTATTCTCCAGGCAAGAATACTGGAGTGGGCTGCCATTCCCTTCTCCAGGGGATCTTCCTAACCCAGTGATTGAACCTGGGTCTCCAGCATTGCAGGCAGATTCTCTAACCATTTGAGCCACCAAGGATACCCTTGTGTGTATATGTGGGTGGGTGTGTACATATATATGCATGGCTTCCCTGGTGTGTGTGTGTGTGTGTGTGTGTATGTGTATATATATATACATATATATGGCTTCCTTGGTGGTTCAAATGGTAGAGAAACTGCTTGCAATGCAGAAGATCCGAGTTTGATCCCTGGGCCAGGAACATCCCCTAGAGAAGGGAATGGCAGCCCACTCCAGTATTCTTGCCTGGAGAATCCCATGTACAGAGGAGCCTAGCAGGCTACAGAGTGGTGTCATGAAGAGTCGGACTCAATTGAGTGACTAACACTCATGTATACATATACACACATGTACACATATACAAGTATATATGTGTATTTATTTCATTCATTTGTTGATGGACATTTACTTTGCTTCTATATCTTGCCTATTGTAAATTATTTTCCAATGAACATAGTGGTACATTTATCTTTTCAAATTAGTGATTTCATTTTTTTTTTTTTTTCAGTTATATAACCTGGAATGGAATTTCAAGATCACATAGTAGTTACTCATTTTTAATTTTTTGAGGAAACTTCATAGTGTTTTCCATAAGGACTGCACCATTTTCAGTCTCACCACATCCTTGCCAGCATTTGTTATTTGTTGTTGGTTTGACGCTGGCCATTCTACAGGTGTGGGGTGATACCTTGTGATTTTGATTTACATTTCTCTCATGATTACTGATTTAGAGGATCTTTTCGGGTGCATATTGACCAGCATTGTTAAAACTGTCTATTCACATCTTCTCATTTCTTAATTGGGTTGATTTTTTTTTTTTATATTGAGTTGTATGAGCTATTTGTGTATTTTGAATATTAACCCCTTATAAGTTAATATCATTTGCAAGTATTTTCTCCCATTCAGCAAGCTGTCTTCTTGTTTTGGCTACAATTTCCTTTTTTGTGCAAAAACTTTTAAGTTTAGCTAGGTTCTATTTGATTAATTTTGTTTTTGATTTCTTTACCTGAAGAGACTAGTCCAAAATAAAAAAAAATTTACTATGATTCATGTCTAAGCATGCTCTGCTACGTTGTACTAAGAGTTTTATGTTTTCGTGTCTTTCATTTAGATTTTTAATTCATTTTTGAGTTATTTTTTATATGATGTGAGAAAATGTTCTAACTTCATTCTTTTACATGTAGCTGTCCAGTTCTTCCAGCACCACTTATTGAAGAGACTGTTTTCTTTTTTCTCTGTTGTGTATTTTTGTCTCCTTTGTCACTGGCTTCCCTGGTGCCTCAGATGTTGAAGCATCTGCCTGCAATTCGGGAGACCTGGGTTTGATCCCTGGGTTGGGAAGATCCCCTGAAGATGGAAATGGAAACCCACTCCAGTATTCTTGCCTGGAGAATCCCATGGACGGAGAAGCCTTGTGGGCTACAGTCCATGGGGTCGCAAAGAGTCAGACAGGACTGAGCGACTTCACTTTCACTTTCACTTTGTCATGGATTAATTGACCATGTGCACATGAGTTTATTTCTGCGCTCTTTATTCTATTCAACTGATCTATGTATCTTTTTATGTTCTAGTATCATACTCTTTTGATGACAGTAGTTTTATATTATAGTCTGAAATTAGGGAATGTGATACCTCTAGCTTTGTTCTTGTTTCCCTCAAGGTTGCTCTGGTAATTCAAGGTCATTTACATTTTCACATCTATTCCTTAACTTTTTATTGTATTTATAGTTGATTTTACAAGTTTTGTCTTTTAATCTTTGTACCGATTTAAGTGGTTGATCCATAGTCTTTACTATACATTTACATTTGCTATTGGGATTTATCCTTTCTTATAAATTCTTATGTTTTGTAGGCCTTTTCTTTTCCTCTCAGAGAAGACCCTTTAACACTTCTTGTATGGTTAGTTTAGTATTGATAAACTTATTTTTTGCTTTTCTAAGAAGTGTTTTATCTCTCCTTCAATTCTAAATGATAAGCTTGCTGGGTGGAGTATTTTAGTGTGAAGGTTTTTCCCATTCAGCACTTTGACTATATCATGCTATTCCTTCTGGCTTGCAAAATTTCTGCAGAAAAATTAGCTGATGGTTCCATGAGAGTTCCCTTGTACAAGAGTCTTTCTTTTTTCTTGCTGCATTTAAAATTCTGTATTTTTAACTTTTGGCATCTTATGAAATGTCTTGGCGTGGATCTCTCTGGGTACAGTTTGGGGCTCTTTCTGTCCTTCCAGTACATCAAAATCTATTTTCTTTTTCAGCTTTCAGATAGTTTTTTAGCTATAATTCCATCACATATATTTTCTACCCCTTTGTTTCTCTTGTCTCCTTCTAGAATTCCTACAATGCAGATGATGCTGTGCTTAATGTTGTCAGAGAAGTCTTTTATACTATCTTCATGATAGCATATTCAAAAGCAGAGACATTACTTTGCCAACAAAGGTTCGTCTAGTCAAGGCTATGGTTTTTCCTGTGGTCATGTATGGATGTGAGAGTTGTACTGTAAAGAAGGCTGAGCGCCGAAGAATTGATGCTTTTGAACTGTGGTGTTGGAGAAGACTTTTAAGAGTCCCTTGAACTGCAAGGAGATCCAACCAGTCCATTCCGAAGGAGATCAGCCCTGGGATTTCTTTGGAAGGAATGATGCTAAAGCTGAAACTCCAGTACTTTGGCCACCTCATGCGAAGAGTTGACTCATTGGAGAAGACTCTGATGCTGGAAGGGATTGGGGGCAGGAGAAGGGGATGACAGAGGATGAGATGGCTGGATGGCATCACTGACTTGATGGACGTGAGTCTGAGTGAACTCTGGGAGTTGGTGATGGACAGGGAGGCCTGCCGTGCTGCGATTCATGGGGTCTCAAGGAGTCGGACACAACTGAGTGACTGATCTGATCTGATGTGAAATACAGTTTTAAAAATTAGTAATGGAAATGGATGACTTCTGTTATTCAATCTTCTAAACCACTTATGCATTCTTCTGTATCATCTAGTCTGCTTTTAATTCCGTCTAGTGTGTTTTTCATTTCATTTATTGTATTCTTAACTTCTGATTAGCTCTTTTTTATATTTTCTAGTTCTGTGTTAAAATTCTCACTATATTCATCAGTTCTTTTCCCAAGTTCAGTAAGCATTCTTATTACTAATGCTTTGAACTCTTTATATGATACATTATTTATCTTTGTTTAATTACTTTTTCAGGTTCTTTTCCTTGTTCTTACATTTGAAACAAATTCCTCTGTCTTCCCATTTTTCTTACTTTCTCTATTTGAAATTTTGTGAAATAGTTACCTATCTTGGTCTTGAAAGGGTGTCCTTGTGTGGGAGCATCTATACGCAGCCTCTGGGTGCCCAGTGGCTTTAGTGGGAGAGTTGGATCTGAAGTAAGCATGGGTTACATCTCCTCCCCGGGTGTACTGATGGCTACCGCACTGGCGAGAGGTGGGATGGAGATGAAGGGGCTAGAGCTAAAGCCAAGTGCAAGCCTGGGCTTCTATGGTCACTGGCCTTCACCACATTCTCAGGTTTAGGCTTGGAGCCCAAGATGATGGAGCAACAACCCTGGCATTCAGGTTCAAGCTGTTCTGTTCACTCTCAAGTGTGTGCTCTATCCCTTGGCATTTTCACCTTTACCCTAGTGGAAAGTAGTGCTGGATTGTGAGGGGCTGAAGTGGGCACATGCTATGAGGAGTGGTGTGCTCTGGCATGGTCCCAGCATGCCAGTGGGAACCTCGGGCCATTTTTGATATACTGTCTCTGTTTTCTGCATGAAGTGGCTTCCCTCACTCCATTCAGAGGTGGATCAGGGTCCACGTTGGCTGTGCTTCTTCCAAGTGCAGTCACTTCCTCTGCCAATAGCACCTTCACCCAGGTGAGGTGAAGCACTGGAGCAACAGAGGCTAGAGCAGTCTTCTGGTGAGGGCTGGGGTAGTCTTAGGAAACCAGCCAGAATCCCAGGGAGTTTTCAGTCAGCTTCCTTCACTTTCTTCCTGGGAGTAAGCAAGTGGGTGTGCATGTTCTTCATGAGAGGAGTCTCAGTTTTGCACAGCCCTCTGTTAAGTCCCATTGGCCTTGAACCAGCTGAAAGGACCTGGAGTTGGACCCTAGGACTGGAGTGCCCAATATTTGGCTCAAACTTCTCTCTCCTCAGGAAGGATTTTCAGGATATCTCTGTGATATCATCCTCTCCTTCTCTGTCCCCTGGTAGGGGTACAGTCCTGAACCGATCGCATCTCCTCATTTGTTACTAAACTCTATGTGGATCTTTCTTTACAGCTTTGTTGTAGAACAGCCTTTCTACCAGTCTCCAATTTGTTTTCAGCAAGAGTTTCTCCATATGTAGATGTATTTTTTATGTGTTTGTTGTAGGATGTTGAGCTCAGTGTCCTCCTGCTCTACCACCATGATCTCCCCTTTTAAGAGAAATATTTTCAAAAAATATTCTACACATAGTAGTTTCATTTTGCATGAAAGTGTAAAAATCACACAAATAGTTTTCTGTAGTCCATTTCATTATGTGATTCCTGGCCTACTCAAGTGAGATGGGTACATGCTTTTTTACATTTGTTTTTAGCTTCCAATTAATGTGTAATAATGCATTGTTATACTCTTAGTACAGTGTTATAAAATATACCTTCCTATTAATTTGTGATAATTGAAGAGTCTTAAACAAAAACTCCTGATTTTAGAGCGAAATATTAAATTTATCTTGATATTTTATGTTCTCTTTTTATGTCCTAGTGTGGTGAATGTTTCTGAAATTTCTTAAACTGATGCAATATTTCTATCCTATCCATTCAGTCAGTATTTTCTGGAAGCTCAGAAATGCAAGAGGAGAGATCACTGTAGAAAAAGAAAAATGCAACACATCTATGCAAAGTATAGTAAATAAATAAATGGGGGCAATTTTTACTAATGTTTTGACTTTATTTTGATTTATTACATTAAAAAGTTTTCCTGGTAGAGGCTCAGATAGTAAAGAATCTGCCTGAAATGCAGGAGACCCTTGCATTCCCTTAATCAGGAAGATCCCCTGGAGAAGGGAATGGCTACCCACTCCAGTATTCTTACCTGGAGGATTCCATGGACAGAGAAGCCTCGTGGACTACAGTCCATGGGGTTATTATTAAAGAATCAGAAGAAGTTCTAAAAATGAGCAGTTCCTATCCTCTCAACTTCACTGTGAGGAAGCTGAACCAAAGTTTAATTAACTCAGCAAAAGAGTTAACATGGCTAGAAGATAGCAAAGCAGAGACCATGATTCCTTTCTTTGAGTATTCAAATGCTTTTTCCACTAGATTTTTTTTTTTCTTACAGTAGGAACTACAGCCTCAGCAACTTAAAATGCAGGAGTGTTTTTTGTTGATTGCTAAAATGTTTCTTTTGCTTCAGACTTGATGGAAGTAAAGGAAGGACTCCTCTTTTTTTCAGATCCATTTCAAAACACCCTTCAGGTTTAAACACAATGCAGTTTTCTAGAAATTATACTTTGTCATTAATTTAAATTTCAAGGAGGAGCTGGTGGAAGTAAAAAAAAAAAAAAGCAAAGGAAAATAAATACAGTTCTCTCTGTAACAGAATTGTCTTTGTAATCTCTAGTGTTTGGTGTGATATAACAAACGAATTTATTATTTCTTTAGAGAGACGTGTTCAAGTGGACAATGATTCTTCCTCAATGAAAACTTTTAAGAAATTTGATTGAGATGGAAGAAATAATTCTCTTCTATCAGAGGGAATTTTGTAACCTTATCAACTCCCTATTTTGTGACTAACCAAAATCCACTGTACAATTTAAAAAATAAGAACCTATTCATTGCTTTGCTCATTTAGCACTATAACCAGCAGAAATTAAGCCTGTCAATTATAAGCATATGAACAGCTTTTATTATCAAAGAGAATGACAGAATTCTCTACTTTAATGAGTAATGGCTGAGGCCAACCGATACTTCATTCACAGATGACAGGACATCCTATTGTTGATGCTGTGTGTTTCAGCCTGGAAGTTATCACTTATAGATTTACTGTGCCCCTATTATAATGTAAAAGTACAAGTAAACCTGGAACATTTAGCCAAATAACAACAAAAATGACCAGGAAATATCATTTTATTAACAGTCAAGCATGTGGCCTTAACCTTAGCAAGATTCTATGTGATAGGAAATAAAACTCATATGACACCATAAAGACAGGGAGGAATAAAAACAAGCCTACAACTGTTACATATCTTTTTGTTCCTGTTTTCAAGTAATGTGCTAATAGAAATTCACACTTCCAAAGATATAAACCAAGATACACTATTGAATTGTTAAAGAACATCACTATTATATACTGTACATGGAAAAATAAAAAGCATAAGGAATGTTTACTTTTAGAAATTTACCAGTTACTTGGTATTCTCACAAAGTTTGCATGTTATAATTAAGATAAAAATTTTAGCGTTATTACTATCTTGTGACAGTTTTATAGCACCTGTCCTACTGATTTGGTGCAATTGAACTTAAATTGGCCAATTAAAGGTAGGTGTCTTATGTCAAATTAAAAAAAAATTTTTTTTTTTTTTCAGATTATTTCAGTCCAACTTTGGGCAGTCAGTTCAAATGCAACTCCCTGTCAGAGTAATTTGTATTTCTGTCACTTCTCATTTACTCCCTACTCCTTGTTTAGCCTGAGAACATTGAGAGACACATCTCTGAGAATTCACCAATCTTGGATGTGTCCTAAGGCTCTTAACTATATTACCTTATATTCACAGCACAGTCGATATTAATAGTTCCATTTTGCCCTAAGAAAAATAGTCTTAGAAAGATTAACTATGTACTCTTTTACTGAATGCATGACAGTCTCACAGACACTTCAAAGCTCTACAAGTAATATGCTAATATATTAATTAATTTAACCCAGAATAGCCTTTGATGCAAAATCTTATTATCTTCATTTTATATCTGAAGAAACAAAAGCATAGAGAGATTATGTAACTTGCTTAAGACCACAGTGATATGTTGTAGTTGAACCAGTGTCACCAATAGTTACCAGTGATTAATGCAGTTTATCATTATCAATGATTAATGTAGTTCTCCAATGTCACTTTCAATAATTTTGTGAAATCTTACACTTTTTCCAGGATTTGTAGTTTCACTTTGCAATCATATGCCATTGTGAGTATTGAGACATGAATGTAATGGGGAAGACACTGGGCTTTAGAAGTAGGTCTAGCTTTGTGATCTACAACTGGAAGGCCTTGTTTTCATGACCTCTGTTTATTTAACTTATATGCAGAGTACATCATGAGAAATGCTGGACTGGAAGAAACACAAGCTGGAATCAAGATTGCCGGGAGAAATATCAATAACCTCAGATATGCAGATGACACCACCCTTATGGCAGAAAGTGAAGAGGAACTCAAAAGCCTCTTGATGAAAGTGAAAGCGGAGAGTGAAAAAGTTGGCTTAAAGCTCAACATCCAGAAAACAAAGATCATGGCATCTGGTCCCACCATTTCATGGGAAATAGATGGGGAAACAGTGGAAACAGTGTCAAACTTTATTTTTCTGGGCTCCAAAATCACTACAGATGGTGACTGCAGCCATGAAATTAAAAGATGCTTACTCCTTGGAAGGAAAGTTATGACCAACTTAGATAGCATATTCAAAAGCAGAGACATTACTTTGCCAACAAAGGTTCGTCTAGTCAAGGCTATGGTTTTTCCTGTGGTCATGTATGGATGTGAGAGTTGGACTGTGAAGAAGGCTGAGCGCCGAAGGATTGATGCTTTTGAACTGTGGTATTGGAGAAGACTCTTGAGAGTCCCTTGGACTGCAAGGAGATTCAACCAGTCCATCCTGAAGGAGATCAGCCCTGGGAATTCTTTGGAAGGAACGATGCTAAAGCTGAAACTCCAGTACTTTGGCTACCTCATGGAAGAGTTGACTCATTGGAAAAGCCTCTGATGCTGGGAGGGATTGGGGGCAGGAGGAGAAGGGGACAACAGAGGATGAGATGGCTGGATGGCATCACTAACTGGATGGACATGAGTCTGAGTGAACTCCAGGAGTTGGTGATGGACAGGGAGGCCTGGCGTGCTGTGATTCATGGGGTCGCAAAGAGTCGGACATGACTGAGTGACTGATCTGATCTGATCTGATCTGATGTCATCAATATACAACAAAGTCCATATAGTCAAAGCTATGGTTTTTCCAGTAGTCATGTATGGAGGTGAAAGTTGGACCATAAAGAAGGCTGAGCGCCAAAGAATTGATGCTTCTCAATTTTGGTATTGGAGAAGACTCTTGAGAGTCCCTTGGACTGCAAGGTGATCCAATCAGTCAATCCTAAAGGATATTAACCCTAAATATTCATTGGAAGGACAAGGACTGATGCTGAAGCTGAAGCTCCAATACTTTGGCCACATGATGCAAAGAGCTGACTCATTGGAAAAGACCCTGGTGCTGGAAAAGATTGAGGGCAAGAGGAGAAAGGGGTGAGAGATGAGATGAGATGGCATTACGGACTCAGTGATCATGAGTTTGAGCAAACTCTGGGAGATAGTGAAAGGCAGGGAAGCCTGACATGCTGTAGTCCATGGGGTTGCAAAGAGTTGGACATGACTTAGTGAGTGAACAATAAATAAAATTGCAAATATTCAAATTTTGAAATGATATGAAATTGCAAAACATTGTGCTTATATCTTATAAATGGTAATATATAGAATGTGTGTGTGTTAGTTGCTTAGTCATGTCCCACTCTTTGTGACCCCATAGACTATAGCCTACCAGGCCCCTCTGTCCATGGGATTCTTCAGGCAAGAACACTGGAGTGGGTTTCCATTTCCTTCTCCAAAAGGAACTATAGAAAAAAAAGAAAGTGAAGTCGCTCAGTCGTGTCCTACTCTTTGTGACCCCATGGACTGTAGCCTACTAGGCTCCCCTATCCATGGAATTTTCCAGGCAAGAGTACTGGAGTGGGTTGCCATTTCCTTCTCCAAATATATAGAATAGTTATGTATAATTTCTATATATCATAATTCATACATATATTTTCACTTTTTTGAACTAATAATTATTGAACACTTCTCTAGTTGCTGTAGCAATAGCAGTGACTCATAGACTGTATAAGAGTGTATTTCAGTCGCTCAGTTGACAAATTGATAGTGTAGAATATGCCAATTTGTGATAAATCTGTGATGTCAGAAAATGTTGGATTAGTGCTTGCAGGTAGGTTAGTATCTAAAGAACAATGTCTAGAAATAATTTTCTGACTCGAGCAGAGAACCGAATGGCATGTATGTATGAGAATAGAACATTCTAAATAAGAGCTTTCCAGAAAGAAAAAATAAAAAGGAGAGAAAAGACCAAGTTAGAAAAAGACCTGCTCACTCTCAGAATGAGTTATTTTATTTTCATGTCAGAGTCATAGCCTGAGAACAGGTCATGCAAGAACCTAGTGAACATATAAATGCTTTTGAACTTAACCCTGAGAAAAATAGAGAGCTATTGGAGGATTTTGTGCAGGTAAGTGTCTTGTTTTAAAATAGATTAGTTGCTCTGTGAAGAAAAAATAAATGTACATACAAAAACGTTGAGGCCTTTTGGGTCCTGTTTCCAAATTCCAGGCTAAAGATGATAACTGATCAGATGCCACTTGAGTTAGTTATGGAAATGACTCTGTGAGAAGTGGTAGGATTCTAAATACATTTTGAAGGTAGAACTAACAGAATTGATCAATAGGTTAGTTCTGAGATATGGAAGAAAGACGATGGGTGACTCTGGTTTTCGTCTTCAACCACTTAAAGGATGGAGTCACTTCTAAGGGACTTTGGGAGACGTAGATCATTTTGTCCAAAATGCCATATCATGCTGTATAAATTGGTATACAGTGTTGAGTGGATTGGATGTGGTAAAAAGACATACCAAATTTTTACTAATTATATATTATTCAAATAGAAAATATAATACAGAAGGGGAAGATCTCAAACTGAAGAAGACATTATTTTACCATGAAAAGGTACTACTATTGTATGATAAATAATGGAGATAATTTTTGCAGTGCTGAGTTTGAACAGCATTTCATAATTGGACATTAAGTGAAACAAGCAAGATGAAAGTATGTGATAAACAGTATGAACCCAATTTAAGATATACCTGTCTCTGTGTTTTTGTATAAAACATCAAACTATATATTGGAGGGTTTTATGCTAATGATTTTAATTTTCATACTTTTTTCCAGCATTTTCCAAGTTGTTGTTGTTCAGTTGCTAAGCTGTGTCTGACTCTTTGTGACCCCATGAACTGTGGCATGCCAGACTTCCCTGTCCTTCATTATCTTCCACAGTTTGCTCAAACTCATGTCCTTGAGTCAGTGATGTTATCTTACCATCTCATCCTCTGTCTCCCCCTTCTCCCCTTGCCCTCAGTCTTTCCCAGTATCTGGGTCTTTTCCAACGAGTTGGCTCTTCGCATCAGTTGGCCAAAGTATATGAGCTTCAATATCAGTCCTTCCCAGGTTTGATTTCCTTTAGGATTAACTGGCTTGATTTCCTTGCTGTGTAAGTGACTCTCAAGAGTCTACCCCAGCACTACAATTCAAAAACATCAATCCTTCAGTGCTCAGCCTTCCTTATGGTCCAACTCCAATATCTGTTCTTGGCTACTGGAAAAACCACAGCTTTTGGCCATGTGGATGTTTGTTGGCAAAGTGACGTCTCTGCTTTTTAATATGTTGTCTGTGTTTGTCATGCCTGAAGAGAAACATATAAAGAGATAACAATTGAAAGTACTGAATATTGACATAGATTAATGTGCTTTATTTTTAACTCAGAAAGTTACATCCATGTACTACAATCACCTTGTTGTTTGGTCAATATTTTATGGTAAGAATATGACTGACTAAGCACAGCACATGATGATTTTTTTCCTTTAATAAATGATCTCTATTATATATTTCTTAGTCCTTATGAAGAGCCTCTATCTCCTAATTTCCAATTCCTAACAAGGTATCAATATTACCTCCTAACACATCTAATACTTCAGGTATAAGAGCATTGTCAAGTTGTGTTACATTTTAACAAAAAAGTCCACTAAAGAAAACTGTAAAGTATAGTGATGATAAGTTTATGTCATCTTCACTTATTTTAATGTGTAAAAATAGTGCATGATATATACATGATTCCTACATTTATTGAGATTGGTATTTCATATTATTAATTAAGATACTCAGCTATTACAGCTTCAAATACACCAAATGTTGAGAGGTTAAAGTGTTGTCTTGTTATCAATAAAGTTTGGGTGATTTAAGTCTTTGTATTCTAGAAAAACATAACTCAATAAAATTAAAAATTATAAAACCCAGTTTGGTATATTATTATTAACTAAACTCAGTATTTTGAATTTTACTCGTCAGTCCTTAATGTCTGTTTTCCTGTTCTAGGATACTAGGCAGGATACCATTTTTACTCTGAAAGCAAATCCTCTGATACTCCCCCCTTTTTTGGTATTTTCAGTATCTTTATAGTTTCTATTATTTTTAAAAAGTTAATATTTGGTGAAATAAACCACACAAACTAATGATTTCATCATATTTTCAGAAACTTTCCTAACCCAAAATATCAATATGCAGATCTCTCAAAGTTAAATAACCATGGGAAAAAATAATGCATTTGTTGGTGGCAATAGTAAATATTTTAAGTTCATTTCCTTCTACTTCTTTATATGTATGACTGTGAATCATAGTAAATCAAGCAGGAATTATGTTCTGGAGTTTCTGGAATCATTAAATACATGTGTGTGTGTGTGTGTGTGTGTGTGTGTGTGTGTGTAGAATTTCCTCATTAGCTTATCCTTCAGTTCAGTTCAGTTCAGTCGCTCAGTCCTGACTCTTCGCAACCCCATGAATCGCAGCACACCAGGCCTCCCTATCCATCACCAACTCCTGGAGTTAACTCAAACTCATGTCCATTGAGTTGGTGATGCCATCCAGCCATCTCATCTTCTGTCGTCCCCTTCTCCTCCTAACCCCCAATCCCTCCCAGCATCAGGGTCTTTTCCAATGAGTCAACTCTTCGCACGAGGTGGCCAAAGTATTGCTTATTCTTAGTTGGCTGTAAATAAGAAACTAATCCACTGAGGGCATGCTCAGTTTCTTCTGATTGCTCCAATATATATCATTTTCATCTTCGTTCTTTTGATTGTATTTCTTCCACTATATTCTACAAGTAAAAGCTAGAGATCAAAGTTTAATAAATACTTAACTACTCTTAGGGCTTCCCTAGTGGCTCAGACGGTAAAGCGTCTGTCTGCAATGCAGGAGACGCGGGTTCGATCCCTGGGTTGGGAAGATCCCCTGGGGAAGAAAATGGCAGCCCACTCCAGTATTCTTGCCTGGAAAATCCCATGGATCACGGAGCCTGGTAGGCTACAGTCCATGGGATCTCAAAGAGTGGGACACGACTGAGCGACTTCACTTTCACTTTAACTACTCTTAAAAATCTAATACACAATTTTCAGCGATGTTGGGCTTATTCTCTGCTAATTAAAAAAGGGGTGGGGGGGAGAGGAAGAACAATTCAAGTTTTCTTTCCAACCCTGAAGATATTTTTTAGTAGCACATAAGAACTAAAGGGGAAACAGTGATTGATAAGATAATTAAATGATTAAAAATTATCAGGCAAGAATACAGATAAGTACAAATGAGCAAAGTGATCAATTATACTTGATCTTAAAAAATTACATTTTCAAATCACATAAATTACAATTCTTGGAGCATTATAGAAATCTGTGGGGTTTTGCCTATAATTTTCTTCAATTTTTAAAAAGCAATATCTGTGGTTCCTCTCTTTATCCTTCCCTCCCACTAGTGACATGATATTTAAACAAGGCAGTTACTTCATCATCTATATCATTTTTCTTATTTTATATCTTTTTTCATGAATTTCAAGAATTTCATAATTATTAACTTTCTTTTTTTTTCAATAGTCTTTTTGTGATTTGTACAAGCATCATGTAAAACCAACCACGTTAACAAGGCACAGTGTGTAGGTCATATATACTTGACTAAAAAGCAAAAATTCTCATAGGTCATGGGCAGTAGGATAGTATTTCCAATCTAGGTGCAATTCAGGACTTTGCAGTTACAATAGGATACTCTGTACTGTAGAGCCTTAGTGTCTAAATCATTGACATCAAATTAACATTTGAGGATGTAAGTCTTTCAGGTTATTAAAGTATAATTTAGGAAATTGGTTTTCTAAATGCAACAATTTGAACATTAGCTAATAGAACTCAAAGTAATAGTAATTGTAAAACATGTGGCCAATCTTTAATAATGACATTAGTGCCTATGAATACCTTGAAATTTCTTCTACTTTTTTTTTTTTTTTCTCCTGTTCTTATTCAGATTACATTTCTACTTCACTTTCAGCTCATGGTTCTGGTTTTCTTACTAAACAGTTGCTTGCTGCTTGTCCCTCTGCAAAGTGACAGTTTGTGTTTTCTGGGTAGGGAGATTTACTTAAACACCTGCTGAAGAAATCCAGACCCCACAACTATTACTGCCAATACTCCTGAGTGGACTGTCTCTAGACTTTACCAAAGGATGAGTTTGGATAATGATTTTGGGGTACAAGCATGAGAAAACTCATCAAAATTTTTGTATAATATCTGATTTGAGTTAGTGCAGAGTTGCTGCTGCTGCTGCCAAGTCGCTTCAGTCGAGTCCGACTCTGTGGGACCCCAGAGACGGCAGCCCACCAGGCTCCCCCGTCCCTGGGATTCTCCAGGCAAGAACAATGGAGTGTGTTGCCATTTCCTTCTCCAATGCATGAAAGTGAAAAGTGAAAGTGAAGTCGCTCAGTCGTGTCCAACTCTTAGCGACCCCATGGACTGCAGCCTACCAGGCTCCTCCATCCATGGGATTTTCCAGGCAAGAGAACTGGAGTGGGGTGCCATTGCCTTCTCCAAGAGTGCAGAGTACCGTGGCCTTAACATCAACTTTAAAAACGTGACTAAATATATTTTAGATGTTTTAATTATATTCACATTGACTATATCTACATTTCAAAACTCTTCTAACATTAAGGAAAGATCTGAAAGAAATAAACTGTGTTTTGATTATTAAGGGAAAGTGTTAAATACTGAAGCATGTTTAATATGCAAAGATATAAATAAATGTTAACATTTATTAACATTTAACAAATCTGATACTCCTTTGAGATTTTCCTCTACAGGCAAAGAACTGATGATTATTCTAAATATCAAATAAATAATGAATATTCACAGTTCAGTTCAGTCGCTCAGTCGTGTCCGACTCTTTGCAACCCCATAGACTACAGCAAGCCAGGCCTCCCTGTCCATCACCAACTCTCGGAGTTTACTCAAACTCATGTCCATTGAGTCAGTGATGCCATCCAACCATCTCATTCTCTGTTGTCCCCTTCTCCTCCCACCTTCAATCTTTTCCAGCATCAGGGTCTTTTCAAATGAGTAAGTTCTTTGCATCAGGTGGCCAAAATATTGGAGTTTCAGCTTTAGCATCAGTCCTTCCAATGAAAATCCAGCACTGATTTCCTACAGGGCTTACAGTATTTTCCTAGGTTTAGATACATTAATTAAATTCAGTAAGAATTTTTTTGACTGAATACTTAAAGAAAAGCACTATTGTATTATACATTTTAGAGGGATTTTTAAAGGCATGCTAAAATAGAGTAGGAAATTCAGGTAGTCAGGAAGAAGGGTGAGCAGAGACAGGGGAAATTATTTTAAGAAGGAAAAAAACTAACTAAACAGGACCCAAAATCTCCCTATTTCAAATGTTCATCCATTTAATATAATAAATATCTCCTTGGTCAGGGATCAAAACTCTGAACCTTAGAATTAATTCTACTTTGCCACTGTCACCAGTCTTGAGGTCTCTGGAAAAAATTAGCATATAACACACATACAGGACAAATTTGCAGCTTTCTTAACATAAGATCTTTATTTCTGGCACCAGCATAATCTTAGACTGGTTTAGGCCAGAGGAAGAAATTCCCTTGCTCTGTGTTAGACATTGGTCCTGGAAGCCCACAGTAAGTGTTGATCAAAAGCTATCCTTGGGCAGCTTCCAACTTACATTTTTATCTAAAATTTTGCCACCATTATCTTTCCCGACTGATAGTAAGAAATGAGAGCGTGCGGGAGAAGATCCAAAGGAAAATGAAGAGAGAAATAACTGAAAATTGTTTGAGAATGAACCTCAAGGTAAATGTGATCTGTCCTATTCAGGATCATTTTACACATAAGCCTTGCTAGCCCTGCTCTTGCCCAGTTAACCATTGAGGAAGGTCTTTCCTAGAGACCAGACTTTCTAACAGGAACAACACCCACAACAAAGGGTCTGAAAAAGACTTTTTGTTCAGCTCATTATCTCCCCCTTCTGTGAATGAGGAATGAAAGAAATAATCCTGAAATTATTTTTCCAAGGAGTGAAATGTAAAGATACTGAAGCACGTTGAACAGGAAAATGATGTATAATACTCATTTTAAAAATATGGAAGAAAAGGGAAAGGGATAAATAAAGTTAGTCTGGTCACTGAGAGATCAGTTTGAATGCGTGTCTGTTTTTATGAAAATCTAAACAGACAAACAAATAGGAAGAGAAAGATGGGAGAGATAAGAAATGTCAAAAATTAAAACCTTCTAAGAACAGGCATAGTTTGAATTACCCAGGTTTCAAGAAAGTAAAGAATTTAGGATGATGCTCAGATCTTTGGCTTTGATAGGGGAAATTACTGGGAAAACAAATTAGATTACATATTTCCATGTGAAAGAAAAAGCTAAAAATGCTTAGATCCCTCTCCCTAGCAACAGGTAATGTCTTATAGTGATTATTACTTCCTCAGGCTAAACAAATAAACAACAAAACCTAAAACCTGTTTTAATGTACTAATATCCCTGAATGAAGATATCAACTGTCATTTAATAAGAAAATGATTAGGTTGTGAACATATTGGCCAATCTACTCATTTGCTGATCATCATCAGGCATTAGCTGGTTGCCAGCCAACTACATGTTCCAACTGGGAAGATTCTCTCATGCTAACCAAGGATTAGATTATTTGATATCTTTGGGGATCTTTTTATGTAACCTAAAGTCCTTGTGACAGCAGTAATTTTACCTGAAGATATCTAAAAATGTAAATTGTCATGTTATGTTGGTCATGTTTCACTCTTTGAGACCCCATGGACTATAAGCCCACCAGGCTCCTCTGTCCATGGAGATTCTCCAGGCAAGAATAATGGAATGGGTTGCCACACCCTCCTCTAGGAGATCTTCCCAGGGATTGAACCCAGGTCTCCCTCATTGCAGGCAGATTCTTTACTGTCTGAGCCAGAAGGGAAGCCCATTCCCCTAAACCCCCCAAAAGTTAATTGAATGATTAAATTATTTTTTAAGTTGCCATGTTGTCATAGTTTTCTTGGATTTAAAGGATAGTTCTTTCCAATTGGCTGTATGGTTTGCTAATTTTCCTCAATGAATAACTGTAAGATTTTTATGTTTATTCTTACAATTTGAAAATGAATAGTCAATGTATGTAGGCCATTTTTATTAATATATTTTTAGTTAATGTTGGATGCAACATATTGTGCCTTTTTGAATTTTGTCTTCCAAAGCTAAGGAAATGATATTTAAACATAAATAAAATAAATATTTGGATAGCTTTGGACTATTCTTTTAGTTCAGTTATCTCAGTCACTAAGTCATGTCCAACTCTTTGCAACCCCATGGACTGCAGCCCCCAGGTTTCCCTGTCCTTCACCATCTCCTGGAATTTGCTCAAACTCATGTTCATTGAGTTGGTGATGCCATCCAACCATCTCATCCTCTTGTCATCCCTTTCTCCTCCTGCTTTCAATCTTTCCCATTCTTTTAAAATACTTTAAAATTTTAAGGTTGGACTATTTTCTGCTATGTATTCTTGTCACTTGTCAAGTTGAAGTTTGTGGACAGTACAGCCTAGTTGATAAAAGTGAGGCACAAGAATAAAAAAGATTTGGGTTTGGGTATCTTGGATTTCTACCATTGATAAGTTGTGTAGCACACAAATTGTGTGTGGTATACTTTTAGCAGCAAGAAACAAAACTACTGACTCAAAAAGTTTATCTGTAAATAAATTTATTATGTCATAACTAAGATAGTTGGTCTCCATAACACCCTGGTTCCAACATTCCTTTAGTTATCCCCTCCTGTCTTCCCAATAAATCCCTGTGTTATGTAGAGATGTCCAGCAGCCCAGTGTTTTCTGTCAGGTCCAATAGTCTGCCTGTCCATTAGGAACTGGTTCTTCAGTACATGGACCAAAAAGCACATAGTTCCATTTACTACTGGAGGCTATCTTGTAGTCTTAAAGCAGATAGCCTTAGAATGAACCCAACACTGATCTATCTGTAGACCAGAAACAGAAAGATATTGAATCTATACATGTATCAGTAACTGAATCCCTTTGCTGTACAACTGAAACTAATACAACGTTGTAAATTAACTATATTTTAATAAAAATTAATAAAGTAAAAAAATATATAGAACTGCATGTCCACACATTGGTTTCTTAGAGCTGCAATAACAAATTACTACAAATCAAAGGTCTTAAAACAGAATTTTATTTGTCCACAGTTCTGGAAGCTGTAAGATTGGTATCAGGGTATTGGCATATCTACATTTTCTTTGAAGGCTCTAGGGAAGAATTCTTCCTTGCATCTTAGCTTCCGGTGGTTGCTGTTAATCTTTGCCTTTGCTTGACTTGAAGCTTCTATCACTCTAATCTCTGGCTGTTTTTAAGTTGCCTTCTCCCATGTGATTGTGTCAGTGTTGTTCAAATTTCCCTCTTCTAATTAGGGCATCAATCATATTGGGTTTAGCACTTTCCTCACTCCCCTCCATTATGATCCCATCTTGATTTGATTATATCTGCAGAGACATTTTCCCACATGACTTTGCACTCACAGGTTCCTAGTAAATTCATAGTGTCCTGGTGGACGTGAATTTTGATAAAACACTACTGACCTTAGTACAACATGTAAATTTTTATTTTTATCCCAACTCTACCTTCATCTTATTTGCCTATCTTTATTTTTGCCACAATTCATTCTTCAGTTTGAAATTTTCTGTAACATTGAAACATGGATCTTTGTAAAATGTAATAAACTATTTTTTATTTTAAAGTTTTTAAGTAGGGATAAAAGTAGGGATAAAAATGTTTAAAATGTCAGTTATCTTTCAGTCTGCTCTCAGATTCTTCCAAAACATTGATGATCCATCTTACTTTTTTTTGATAGTATGGCATGTATGTTTGTGTGCATGTATTTTTTAGTATTTTGATTTTTCCATAGATATCTATGAGAAAGTGGAGTTGGAATATACTGAGGACAGTTAGCTATACAATCGGCATTATTTTAAACGAGAAATTTGACCTTTTTTTTTCCCCCTAAGGTGTGAAAAGTTTAAGAGCCAATTATGATGAGCCTTAGGAAGAAAGAGTAATACTTACACCAAACTGGTACAAGCAGAAATGATAGAGATTACTTGAAAAGCCAAAGATGAAATTCTTTCCAGATATTTATCTTCAACATACCTGTCCCTGAATAAAATGTTAGTTTCAGAGAACTGGATCAGAATAGGAAGGTAGAGGTTAACTCTAGTACCTATAACTTTGAGCTATAATTTAATTTTTCTCAGTTTTAATGTTCCCAACTATAAATTGGGAAAAATATTTACCTCACAAGTATGCTTTTGCTTAAATCATCAAATATATTGTCCAGATTTTGGTAGTATCTAGTGTATAAATGCCTTTTCAAATTGAGCCACACACCCTGGCTCCTACACACCTGTAATTCCTCAGTATTATTTCAACTCAAAGAGAAGAAATAGGTGTATATAGCATTTTTTAAAACATTTTGAGAAGAATTTTGTACGTTAAATATGTACATATATATATGTACATGCACACAATGTACAGCTTAAAAACAATATTAACAGTAACTTTTAAACTTGCTTTGAGCTTCTCCAAAATTGTGTAACCTACCCAAAAGTAATTAATATTCTTACTTTTATGTTAATCATTCTTTGCTTTCATTATATTATTCCACATATGTGAATTATTTTTTAAGTTTTTTTTTTTTTTAATTTTATGTGAGTGGAATAATACTGAATAGATTGTTGACTGGCTTGTTTTACTTATTCAACATATCTTTAAAAAATTCTGTGTTGACTCATATAGCTATATGTTGGGGGCCGGTGTGAGGTACTCCGCCCATGGCAAAGGTCATGAGGAAGGAGGCTTGACGTACGCAAAGGTGGGATTGAGCCTCAGGAGTCCCCTTGGAAATCCTCAAGCATCTACCCCCATAACCAGAGCCTGACTACTTTACTACTTTGTGCTCTCACCTACACCTCTTACTTTACGGGGGGCTGTCCCCCACCACCTCTTTCGGAGAAGGAGTTAACCTAGAGCTCCAGTTAATAAAAATTCCTGGGCGTGACAAGAGTGTTTTAACCTACAAACTCCTCTGAAGGTTCTCTAGCCTACCTGACAGGCTTGTCCGGCCATATGTGATTGCTCACAGCCTCCCAACTGTGAGAGGCACGAGATGCTTTAAACCTTCTAAAAACAGGTTCCTTAGAAAACCATTAGTATAAGTATAGTGGGCTGATTAGAAATTGTATTGGTGAAGGGATTTTCATTTGTTGAGCCAATGTTTGTTGCTAAGTCTCCACATCCCCTGCCCTTACACACATTAATGAATATATAGAAGAAATAAGTATTAACCTTTGATATAAATCATGTTAGACCTTAGGCTAAGTAAATTCTTTTCTTAACTAAAACCCACTATACCCTCACCCTATAGGAATGTAATTTTATTTGGGTGGTGTCTGTTTTAAGAATAATCACCCCTGGAGAAATAACTGTCCTGGTTGACTGACCACTGTCACAAGGAGAGGGTCATAAATTGTCAGCAGGCCCCCTGGCCAGAAGATGATGCAACACCCCTAAGACCTCTGTATACATTTGTATGAAGCAACTGACTTTGATAAAAGTCAGTACTGCTGACCCCGTGTGACTTTTGCATAACATCTCAGTGTATAAAAGTAGACAACGGAAAATAAAGAATTGGGATCAGTTTCTCGAAATACTGGTCTCCCCATGTCACTCTCTCTCTCACTCTGGCTGAGTCTCCATCAGGAGCGCAGAACCCACCAAGCTTACTAATTTTGCCTGGGCTTCTAAGATCAGACCAGGGAGGCCTCAGTGTCTCCTCTCCTTTGGGAGAATGGAAGGATGCCTGCAGCCTACGTAAGTGGTGCAAGCTTCTTGTCTTGAGGTTTTATTGGTCTCCCGCGTAAACCAAGCTACTCAGCCTCTTTTCTCCACTGAATTTTCCTACTGAGCTATCCTCATTCTATTACTCTTTAAATCTCTAATTAATATCTAATTGAAGCTATTGTATCTTGATCCTCGCCGACGCCGTCCCCTCTTCGAAATCCCTGGATCAGCCAGGGCTGGACCCCGGCAGCTACAGTTGATTCATTTTCACTATTATATAGTATCCAATGGTACATTTTTATTCTTATATCCACTAGACATTTTTTGCTTAGCTTTTGCTTTGCCTTTTCCTTTTTAAGTCTTTTCCTTTTCCGTTGTAAGTCTTTTTGCTTACTAAGAGATTTTAGAATTTTTTTCCTTTTTTTTTTTTTTTTTTTTTGCTGTTTCAAAACAGTGATTCTTTGAATATCCTTCCAGATGTTTCTTGATACAGTGCATATACATATGCAACTGTTTCTCTAGGGAGAACTCCTATAAGTGAAAATTCTGAGTCTCTGTGTATACACATATTCAAATTTACTAAGTAGTGAGACACTGTTGAAAAGTGATTTTGCCAATTTACAGTTACATAAGCATATGAGTTCATATACCTCTTCCTATATTGTTTCATATCTTTGGCAGCACTTGTCATTTCCCGGTTCTATTTTCATCCATTTGATAAATATTAAGTTAAATAAATGTAACTCCTTTTTTATATTTTTCTGATTAATAATACAGTTGATACATTTTCATTTGTTTAGCATTCAAACCAGGTATTTTATGAAATGCTTTTTCTGGTTGTTTTTTGAGGATTGATTTTTGGCAGTGTGACTCCCTTATTCATCTGAATTGATTTTATAGATATTCTGAACACCAAGCCAATCTTTTGATGTTATATTCTTTACTATTACTGTTTCTCTTTTAGTGTTTTTTTTTTTCTCTTTACTATGTTTATAGTGTCTTCTGATGAAGATAAATGCATAATGTTAGAAATACTTTATGTTGTGACTAGGTGTTTGTCTATATGTGTTAGTTTATAATGCTACCCTCATCATCAAAATGTCATGCTTCTCAATTGCCATAATGATTTGAAAAAATTATTTTTCATGTTTCAAAGATTCATCCATCAATTGTGTATGTTAGAAGGAAAGGATTTAGTTCTTTTAACATCTTATATGGGTAATTGTCAAAACATCATTTATTGAGTAGTCCATCTTTTAAGTCCTATTTCACTTTCACATATTAAGCTTTCTTATATGTAAACTATCTCTAGAATTTCTGTACTTTTCAGTGCTTAGTATGTTACCCCTGCATCATTCCCTTCTACTTTAATTGCAGGGGCTTTATAGCAAATCTAAATATGTCAATTATGGTATATATTCCTGCTTTAATCTATTTTCTTTTCATTTTTATTTATTTTTTAATTTTCAGTCTATTTTCTTGAGATGTGTACTGATTCTCTTCGGACCTTAGGTCTGTGATTAAAATGTTGAAATTAACTTGGAAAGATTCCTGGAAAATTTAGGATTATTATCATAATAGCATTGAAATCTACAAATCAATTTATGAAAAATTGACATCTTTAATCTGTAGGATTCTTTATCTTTCTATCATAGGTATATTTATCTACAGTATTTAGGTCTTTATTAAGAATTTTCTAATTAAGGATTCTTACATGTATTTTAAAATAACATTTTAATTTTGTATTTTATTTTTAAATTCTATTTGAATTTTACAGAAAGTAATAGATTAATATCTTGATATTAATCTTCCACTAAAGCAAATACTAATTACTTTTTAAATTTTCTAGTAGAAAGTTAAAACTCCTAGAAAAGTTGACCTTAAGATTATGCTTTTCTAAAGCAACTATACTGCAATAAAAAAGATTAGTTTAAAAGAAGATTATACCCTAACTTTAAAAATACAGAACCAATATAAAAATGGATATATGAGAAGATCTCTGTAGTTACAAAATTTTCTGTTGAAGTTACTGTCCATTGTATTCCTCAATTCCAACTCATAGGTTCAGTTCTCCCAGAGTTCTGAGCTATGGTTGGTCTCTCTTGGTGACTTCGTGTATCTTCTTTTGATATATAGTTGTGTAACCCTCATATTACCCTTTACCTTGGCTTCCAGGAAGTTTAGAGCTACTTGACTCATTTAACAATAGCCTGCCTTGGCTCAAACAAAAAAACATTATGCTTTTCTAGTCTTTATGTCTTTCTTTCACTATCTTATTCAAGCATCACATTATTATTATTGTTCATGCTAAAATACTGAAGGAAGGAAAATATTAAAGGTAAATAAATAAAAGTATTTTAAAATTTATTACATTAAAATTAAGTTTTGTTACTGATGAAGTGACCCTACAGAGGCAAAACAACTAATCAGAACCTGAGAGAAACTAATTGCAGTTAACATAATCATTCGGAGAAGGCAATGGCACCCGACTCCAGTATTCTTGCCTAGAAAATTTCATGGACAGAGGAGCCGGGTAGGCTGCAGTCCATGGGGTCGCTACCAGTCAGACACAACTGAGCGACTTCACTTTCACGGATTGGAGAAGGAAATGGCAACCCACTCCAGTGTTCTTGCCTGGAGAATCCCAGGGATGGTGGAGCCTGGTGGGCTGCCGTCTATGGGGTCGCACAGAGTCGGACACGACTGAAGCAACTTAGCATAATCATTCAGCTCAGTTCAGTTCAGTCTTTCAGTCATATCCGACTCTTTGTGACCCCATAGGCTGCAGCACTCCAGGCTTCCTTGTCCATCACCAGCTCCCGGAGCTTACTCAAACTCATATCCATCAAGTCGGTGATGCCATCCAGCCATCTCATCCTCTGTCGTTTCCTTCTCCTCCCACCTTCAATCTTTCCCAGCATCAGTGTCTTTTCAAATGAGTCAGTTCTTCACATCAGGTGGCCAAAGTATTGGAGTTTTAGCTTCAGCACCAGTCTTTTCAATGAATATTCAGGACTTATTTCCTTTAGGATTGACTGGTTGGATCTCCTTGTAGTTCAAGGGACTCTCAAGAGTCTTCTCCAACACCACAGTTCAAAAGCATCAGTTATTTGGCACTCAGCTTTCTTTATAGTCCAATTCTCACATCCACACACGACTACTGGAAAAATCATAGCTTTGACTAGATGTACATTTGTCAGCAAAGTAATGTCTCTGCTTTTTAATATGCTATCTAGGTTGGTCATAGCTTTGCTTCTAAGAAGAAAGTTTTTTAATTTCATGGCTGCAGTTACCATCTGCAGTGATTTTTAACATAATCGTAAAATATTAAATATGTAGAGCATAAAATGTTCCTTCAAATCAAGAAGATGAACAACCTAAATTAAAATGGGAAAAAGATGTTTGGAGAAATTAGCAGAAAGCATTTCAAGGAAGTGGAAATAGGAATGACCATTCATCATATGAAACTTTATCGAGATTAGAGAAATGTCAGTTAAGACCACAGGAATATATCTGCAGGATTGACAGAGATTTTAGAAGTTTGTTGACTTTAGTGATCATAAGAATATGGGGGAAAAATAACTTTTACAGACTGCTGGTGGAAATAAAGGATAGTATTGACAAAGCTAGTTATGGAGCATTTCTCTAACCCAAGTAGACAAGTTGAACTACACAAATAAAAGACAAGATTCAAGAAATGTTTGAGTTAAAGGCATGACTCCAGTCCTTCCTAGGTGTTAGATTCTATTATATTTTTAACCAATCAATATTCAATTATTCAATCAATCTTCATTTCCTATTATATTATTAAAAATATATGTCATTTCATTTTTTAATTCCTTAGGTAGTTATCTGTAAGAATATTTATTTCTTAAATATAAAATATGTGGGTCCTGAAAACAAGGCTCAAAATGAATTTTGCCTCAGTTCTTTAGACTACATATGGAATAGAGACTTTGGGTGGTCTCACTGCATAGCTTGTAATTAAAATACAAGACTGTGTGGTATTTAAAGCAGGTGTGAGCTCAAACTGTTAATTACACTATAAATTCATGCTTTTGCACCTGAAGAGGATTCATTTGTATGCACATTTTCGAACATATTACAAAAGAATTACCAACATATGCTATATATTCTGTGCCATTAAGTCACAGAACAGGCAACAGCAATTCAGCAATGTAAGTGTGGTGCAGGTGTTAAGTGGCATCACAGATGTGATATGACTGCGAAAATACTGTAATTCAGTACAGCAGGTAGAGTTATTTCCTAGAAACTTTCTTCCAAACTGTCCTAAAGCATAAGATCACACAAGTGAAGGTATAATAAAGATTGCATTAAAGGGAGACAAATTAAAAGATAGTTAAAGAGCAGGAAATCCACTTCCATACGGTTGGAAGTTACAATTTTCTTTTGAGGTCTTGAACTATAGCTTGAACTTTGATAAAGGTTTGATAAACCTGTTTATCACCAGGAAAGCAATCATTTCTCCAGGGATCTTGATATTAGATGTTTAGATGTTTACACCTATCTGTTACATCAAAGCTCTACTCTAGTAAAAGGTAATGAACCCAGGAATCATTAGATGGAGAATGTTAAATTCACTCTAGTTATTTTTAATACAGTATTTTTTTAGTAGGTTGAAATGCAGTGAAACTAGACTTACAAAAAGTTAAAAATTCAAATGATTTTGAATCCTTTAAGATGTGTAGGCTTTAAAAGCTAAGATAAGATTTTTCTTTAGAGATAAGATTTTGCCCTTTTAAAATTTCATCAGGTCTTAGGCAATGACCTATTAAGACCCCTAACTCTTTGCAGAAATTTTAGGGCAGATTCCTGTGGATTGGTGTTAATCTCTATGATGTTACTTCAAGAATTGCTTTGGGCAAGGGAAACAAATGTTGACTATCCAACTTAGAGCTGATTTGATAAAAAATGATAGCATAGTGTCATCTTTGCAGTTTACTGCAGGAAGACAGTTTGTTGACCAGGGTCAACAGTAAGCTTAATTATTAAATAATGAAAAATATAAGTAAATGTAATTAGATATTAAAGATAGCAAAGAGTAAGGTAAAACTAATATGAAATAGTCTATGGTAAGTAAATTTCATGATAAAGTATTCATAATCTCATTAATAAGTTTCTGATGGTAAAGTCAAGTTGGTTGGGTTACAGTTCCAGATATTTAGTCAGATATTATTCTCTCTACAGGTGTTTCTTGGATGAGATTGACATTTAAATCAGTTGACTTTGAGTACAGCAGACTGATCTCATAATGTGGGTGAGCCTTATCTAGTCAATTGATGGCTTTAGTAAAATGAAGACTGAGCTCCCTTGAGGAGGACGGAATTCTGCCAACGATGGCCTTCCTATTTGATCCACAACTTTGGGTCTTCTCTGGGACTCTAGCCCATGGACCCATACTGTACATTTTGATTTATCAACCTTCATAATTGCATGAGCCAATTCATTAAATTAAATCTTTCTTTAGATACACATTGTCTGTTTCTTTGAAGAACCCTAATATACAGTGTCTGTCCAAAGCAACCCAACTGATATAATGTGGGTGTTATTAGCTCATGCAAGGTTATTATAAGACAAAATAAGCATAAATATATATGATATATGTAAGTCATGTATGGATGTGAAAGTTGGACTATAAAGAAAGCTGAGTGCTGAAGAATTGATGCTTTTGAACTGTGGTGTTGGGGAAGACTCTTGAGAGTCCCTTGGACTGCAAGGAGATCCAACCAGTCCATCCTAAAGGAAATCAGTCCTGAATATTCATTGGAAGGACAGATGCTGAAGCTGAAACTCCAATATTTTGGCCACCTGATGTGAAGAACTGACTTATTTGAAAAGACACTGATGCTGGCAAAGATTAAAGGCATGAGGAGAAGGGGAAAACAGAGGGATGAGATAGTTGGATGGCATCACTGACTCGATGAACATGAGTTTGAGCAAGCTCCAAGCGTTGGTAATGGACAAGGAAGCCTGGCATGCTGCAGTCCATGGGGTCACAAACAGACAGATACAACTGAATGACTGAACTGAAGTGAACAATGATATTTATAAAGTGTAGAGTCACAAATTGGATATAATCAGAATTCTAGGAGTCTGTTAATAGCAGCAGGAAGTACCGGATATTGACCAAATAACCGTTTTGTGTCAAATTGTATTATAGGGGCTTTGGCGGATATAATAGCATTATACAGTTTCTTTCCTCACTTCAAATTGAGAATGGAGAATGCACATAGAGGGAAGTATTAGAAACCTTTGATTTGGTTTGGAAGAAATAGATATATGTACCAGGTAGTGTCCTTTAGAAGAAAAAAAACAGCATGATTGGATGAGTCCAGAGGCCTCATCAAACAGAGTAAAGATGAACTGATTTTTAACAAATGTATGTTACATAGAAGAAAGGGAGAAGGTATTCTCCTTTAGGAGAATGTTATAGTCAGAGTTATAGTGGTAGAAACAATATGTAAACATTAGTAGGAATACTAATTTTTCAGCCTGTGAAAACAGTGTGTTAATCTCTTCTTTCTTGCAGCCATTCACAGGTGGGCAGAGTCAGATTATCTTTCTGTGAGCTGAACAAAGGCATTTTAACAATTGGGCAGAGGGGCAAGGTCCTCTTAGGCAGGCCATTAAGTATGATTATAATAACAAAAGCAATGAGAAGCAAGTCAAAGAAACAGTTTCAAAATGGAGTCAGAATTGGTTCTTCTCTGCAACAACTCCAAGAGTCTGTAGAAACTGCAACAACTCCAAGAGTCTGTAGAAACTGCAATAACTCCAAGAGTCAGTAGAGACTGACTCGGGGACTAAACATAAATTCAGATTGATAGATCAAAGACCTTCAGAAAAGGCCTGAATGCCAGGCAGAATATTCTGATATTAATAGCATTCTGGGGACCTACAAATGATCTTAAGCAGTGAACACACCTTGACATTTCCACTAGTAGAGACTGAGGCTTACTATTGAGAGAACATATTAGATCATTGTACAACCATAATTCTCAGCAAGTTCTTACTTATCTTGAACTGAAATTTGTCTTCCTTTAATTTCCACACTTGGTCTTACGTACATAGGAAAAAGCATTATCAGGAAAAGAAGAATTATCAGGAAATCCTAGAAACTTTGCATTGAAAAAACCCTTAAATCTGATTAACCACTCAGTTGATTCTTATAAATTCACAGGACACATGGTCATATATCACATTTGAGTAAGTCCTGTGATATCAACCAGCTCTTCAAGCATCTGTATTTATCTTTAGACAGTTGTGGCAACTAAATGAAAAGTTAGCCTAATACTTTGTTTAATCAATATATAGGTCTCAGTTTTAGACCTTTGAGCAGCACAGTCAATTTAAATAGGTCTAATTTCTGCTCCAAATGGAAACCTTTTAAGTATTTGAAAATGGCATGTTCCCCTTGGAAACTGAGGATAGGAAGATTCAGTTCTTCCAGTTTTCCCTGATGTTATGTTGAGTCCCTTCAGTACTATGCCCTTCTCCTCTGGACATGTCATAGTGTGTCTACATCATTCCAACAGTGGGATGCTCAGGGTGAATGTCCAGCATGGTCTAATAATGTATTATTGTTTTCTTGTTTATAATTTATATTTCTTTCTTTTTTTTTTTTTTCAACTTGAACAAATAAGTCACCAGTCCAGGTTCGATGCGTGATACTGGATGCTTGGGGCTGGTGCACTGGGATGACCCAGAGGATTGATATGGGGAGGAAGGAGGGAGGAGGGTTCAGGATGGGGAACACATGTATACCTGTGGCGGATTCATTTTGATATAATTTATATTTCTTTTGAAAGTGAAAGTGCAAGTAGCTCAGTTGTGTCTGACTCTTTGTGACACCATGGACTGACTATACAGTCCATAGAATTCTCCAGGCCAGAATCCTGGAGTGGGTAGCCTTTCCCTTCTCCAGGGGCTCTTCTCTACCCAGGGATCGAACCAGGTCTCCCGCACTGCCTGCGGATTCTTTACCAGCTGACCCACAAGGGAAGCCCAGATTTGTGAAGGTGGGTCTTAATTAGCATGTTAATGCTTTATCCCTGCCACACTTCACCATATTTATTTGTGTCCTATAAGACATAAGTTGTCCCTCATATTCCTATGCTATATTTTAGATTGCAATGATACATCCTAGCAATTTAAATTGGGCATCTGAGTTTATCTTCCTGTGTTTAACTGGTAGAAATTCACATGGTATTACTCCAACTTCTTTCATTATTTCAGTGAAGAAACTGAAATCTCAGAAAAAAATTTATTGGACTAAGCTAATACAGCTAACTTCTTACAGAGCTAACAGAGTAAATCCAACCTCATAATTGTTTTTCTGTAATCATTTTCACTTTTTTTCCACTTAATGAACATGAAGAATATGTGGTTTTTCTCTTATCAAAACTGTTTCTTGTTGCCTAGATTTTTTTTACCCATTTCCTGTTTATTCTATCACTGTTTTGGTTTCAGCTGTGAAGTTAACAATTAATCTCTTCTGTTTACAAGTCACTGAAGAATTTTATGGCATGGCAGGTCCAGTGAAACTGCATACACTTAACTTTTAAGAAAAGGCAAGGGCTTTCTTTCAAATGTGAAGAAAATAAAGTTTCAGAAAGGGATTAAGATACAAAACTGCAACATAGGTCCCATTTTTTTCCCATGCATTATTTGAAGTTTTATTTGCCTGACTATAGTAATCCTTTCCTCCATTCAGAAAGTGCTAATTATTGGTTTGTTCTCAGTGTGTATAGATGTCCTTTTCCAGATAATCATATAAATAGAATCATGCAGAATATAGCCTTTTGTGTCTGATTTCTCTCATTTAATATAGTACAATTCAAAGTTATCTATTTTTACCTGTATCAGTACTTTCTTCCATTTTATCCCATTGTATGGATGTGTTACAATTTGTTTATATATTCACCAGCTGTTGCACTGGTTGTTTCTAGTTTATGGTTCTTATAATGCTGTGAACATTCCCACATAGGCCATTAAATGAATGTCTGTTTTCAATCATCTTGGTAAAGATAATTAAATATACATTTTTATAAGAAACCACCAAACTATGTTCCATAGTGGGTGTATTAGTTTACCAGAGTTGCCATAATAGTATCACAAATTGAGTTAAACAACAGAGAATGTATTGTCTCAACAGTTCTAGAGGCTACAAGTCTGAAATCAGAGTGTCACCAGGATTGGTTCTTTCTGAGGGCTGTGAGTCATCTTCTCCCCATGTCTTTTCATGTTATTTCCCCTATGCTGCTGCTGCTGCTAAGTCACTTCAGTCGTGTCCAACTCTGTGCAACCCCATAGACGGCAGCCCACCAAGCTCCCCCGTCCCTGAGATTCTCCAGGCAAGAACACTGGAGTGGGTTGCCATTTCCTTCTCCAATGCATGAAAATGAAAAGTGAAAGTGAAGTTGCTCAGTAGTGTCCGACTCTTAGCAACCCCATGGACTGCAGCCTACCAGGCTCCTCTGCCCATGGGATTTTCCAGGCAAGAGTACTGGAGTGGGGTGCCATTGCCTTCTCTGATTTTCCCTATAATCTTATCTAATTTCTTATTTTTATAAATACAACAGTTATATTGGATTAGATCTTGCTCTAATAACCTCACCTTAACTTACATCTGCAATAATTTTTCTAATAAAAGTTACATCATTTAGCCTGTAACAGTGGTTGTGCTGTTTAGCATTCTCTAAGCAATATGTAATTTCTAGGTGCTCATCCCATCAACACTTGATATTGTCAGTATTTGGGGAGACAGTTGTATTTTCCTAATACTAATACTTTAAAACCCATTTCATGTGTATTTTTGCCATCTATATACTTTCCTTGATTCACCTAAAACAAATAGACTGTCAGTTATTTCTCTAAATCAGACTAATTGGGATAAGCAAAGAATTGTAATTCAGGGTCTGCAGCCATGGCAAGCTGTGTGCATGTCCCGAGCAAAAATGGAGAGAACTCTTTCATAGAGGAGAAAAGGAGAAAGCAAAGTAAAAGAGGCCATTAGTCTTGCAAAACATCCCTGGAAATGACCAGCCTGTGAAAACAGTGTGTTAATCTCTTCTTTCTTGCAGCCATTCACAGGTGGGCAGAGTCAGATTATCTTTCTGTGAGCTGAACAAAGGCATTTTAACAATTGGGCAGAGGGGCAAGGTCCTCTTAGGCAGGCCATTAAGTATGATTATAATAACAAAAGCAATGAGAAGCAAGTCAAAGAAACAGTTTCAAAATGGAGTCAGAATTGGTTCTTCTCTGCAACAACCCCAAGAGTCTGTTCCTTAGAGTTAGTTGGCATAACAGTTGAGTGACAGTAAGTGATAGGGGCCTTTCTAGTGAGGTTGAAGAAGAGTCCTTTTGGGAGAGGAGAGAGTTCTTTTCCAGTAGACAAGTCTCCAAGTTTCAAGGTGTGATGCTCAAGGACTGTCTCCCAAGAGCACATTGTGAAAATAATACTCTACCAAAACATGGCTGTTTTTTAATAGAAGCCACAAGGCTTTTGCAATATTGGCATTGTCAGCTGAGGGTCCAAAGAGTCAGGAGCCATGTGTGTTGGGCATCCTGTGACTTTCTCAAAGGGTAACAGTTAATGAGTTCTAAAAGGTGTGGTTCTAAGATTTAGAAGGACCAATTGCTGTGATTTTGGCCAAGGTATTAGAAAGGACTCTACAAATTTTGCTAGTTGACTGCTAGTAATGTGTTTAGCTCATTTGAATAAATCAGAGGATTGAATCCCTGGGTTGGGAAGATCCCCTGGAGAAGAAAATGGTAACCCACTCCAGTATTCTTGCCTGGAGAATCCCATGGACAAAGAAGCCTGGTAGGCTACAATCCACAGGGTCGCAAAGAGTCAGACACAACTGAGCGACTTCACTTTCACTTTCACTTGGGAATGGTAAGTGCAATGAAAGTGTTATAAAACCAGCCAAATACTACAGTCTTGTCAAAGCACCTGACCAGTAAAATGGGCTCCTTGATCACTATGACATTCAAGAAGAGATTCTCAGATAAGGATAATGTTTTCTAAAAAGCCTTTAGCCACAGAAGAGGCGGTAGACTGTCTGAAAGGGAAGGCTGAAGTATAATGTGAAAACCTACGAACCGTGCCTAAAACATACTTATGTCCATTAGTTGGAGGAAGTTGTATAAAATCCGTTTGCCTGACCTCAAATTGTCCAATGGGCATTTTAAAATGTCTGAGAGGAGTATGAACAGGCTTCCCTGGCTTGTACTTCAGACAAATGGGACAAATGAAGTAGGCAGTTTGTTCAGCCTTGTTAATGTTTCCCAGCTAATATTGATTCATGAAGGCCATCCTTTTGTCAGTAGATCAGTGGTTTAATGCAGGTACAGTGGTTACGAGTGGGAATTTTAGAATCTCCAGTAGGACTAGGTTGTTACTTGGTCCAAACCAGAGCTTTGTCTTTATATCAAACTAACAACTGTTAAATTTCCAATCTTATTTTATTTTTTCTTTTATGAAGTCGATTGTTGGGATTCTCTAGCCATTTTTTCTAAGTTATCATTAGGGGAACTATCCCTTTAGACCATGACAGAGGTTTGGCTGCTGTTGGTTCCTTTGAGGGCAGCAATTTCTGCAGAAATGCCAGCAAAGTGATTTCCCTAGTTTCTAGAGTGTCAAATTTAGAATGTCCTAGAATCTTAATAATAGCTAAAGTGGCAGGTAAATGTATTGCATCCAGCAATTACTGAACATAGGGGCCATTTTTACTTTCATTTCCCCTGGAAGTAAAGAAATCACGTTGCTTCCACAAAATTCCAAAAGCATGAGCTACTCCAGAAGACTATCTGCTATTAGTAAAAATATTGGCAGTCTGCCTTTGGCTGAAGTACAAACCTGTGTAAGCACATATAAGTAGCCATAGGTAAAGAGGCTGCCTCAACAACATCAAAAGGAGTTGCAGTAGCATATCAGTACAATATTTATCATTGTCACCTTTTAAATAAGAACCATCAGTAAGCCATAAGAAGTCAGCATTATCCAAAGGAGTTTCCTGTAGATTATCTTGAGTCAGATCTATACATGTTAAACAGCTATCAAGGGCTTCGTTGGTGATGAAGGGTCTCTGAAGAGTAGCAGGGTCAGGGTTATTACCACATAAAAAGAGATTTGTGAGGAATGGTTAACAAAATGACTTTATAGGAGGTGAAGTAGTGACTGAGAAATCATGTGCTGAGAATTCAGGAGGGCTTCTATTGCATGAGGAATCACAAATATGATTAAATGGGATATCACAGAATTATTTTCTTGGTTTCAACTACATAGTAATTTCAAGCAATAGAAAATGTTTACTCTCAGCTGTCAAAAGCATGAAAGGAGATTCAGTTTATATGCTGTAGTGATGTCACCCAAAAGCCCATCTTCATTGTCCAATTCTCTGTTGACACAAACCAGCTCTGAAGACCATCACAAGCCAAATCCCGACCTCTGCCTCCAGACCCATGTTTGAGTAGATACTGTTTTCTCTTCTCCCCATCTGTCAGAAATCTCTTTGATTTTTTAAATATAGCCTTTCTAGTTAAACCTTATTTCTCACAGATAATGAAATAATTGCTAAAGATAAGTGACTCTACAAACTTTCTCTTTTAATGTGTAGTGAGAGATACGGAAGGTAGTAATATGGTGTTTATGGAAAAGCCTTGGGGGTAGGAGAAAAGGAGATGTGATTGCATCCAGATATCTTTTTCCCCATAATAAATTGTATTTCTGTATAGATATTTACAGACAGGTGATAAACAGATGATAGATAGATGATAGCTAGATAGCTAATCTCTGCTACATTTAGCAGTGTTGGTCCAAATATGAGTACTCAAAAGATAAAAAGTCTTGCTACAAATGTAATGTCAGTGGGAATAAACAGTGTTTTCATTGAAACATAGTGGATTGGTAACCTGTGTAGTTACATAGTAGATCCACGTCCCATATTTTATGCCATAGGGTCAGGAGGCCCTGATTTAGTTTATTTGTATGCAGATTTTAAGATTGTCTTAAAAGTAATATTATGGTAGTTTTATTAACATCCTTTTTATTATATAAAATTGTATATAACTTCAGTAATATTTAAATGCAAAAATAGCTGTACAGCATCTTTATCTTTGGTCATTTTTCTATCTAGTTGTTAGCTACAATACAATTTTGTTCTACTCAAGTGCTTAAAATTAGCACATCAAAGTTATTCTACTTCTTTTCTGATATTGTATTATATTTGAGGGAAAATTTCTTCATGATGCAGTTCATATGAAATCAATGAAATTACATCCATAGTAACTATTACCCACCTCAAGACAGAAGTCTTTATGTCAGATAATTTATTTTTTAAGCTTTCATTCCACTGTCATTGAATTAGATTGATATTTAATAATGTGGATATCTTTAAACATAATCCTTTGTTCTTATTGAAATTTAGGTTTTGTTTCATAATCAGAAAACACCACTCTTGTGGTCTGTAGCACAAGGGAATGTGAGTTTTTTATTATTTCAAGGGAATGTGAGTTTTGTCAGTAAAGCATAAAATATTTTACCTTATTTGTCCTTTATAATAAACATAATTTTTTGTCAGTTGTCTTCATATTCACTTAAGATTGATAAAGACATTTCTAATTCACTGGGCATAGTATTTTGCCACATAAAATCTGAAGTTTAATATAAGTATTAAGTGTAGGTTTCATTATATTTGTGCAGAGTTATAAATGTCTGAAGCATTTGTTAAATTTTATAGTTGCTCTTGTTTAAAATAATCCCTTTTGTTGGGGGGTTTGTGCCTAGATATGACCACCATTCATATCTAATTTCACACAGACATGCATATTAGTTTCTGGGTAAAGATAGAATAAGCCTCATTTTGTCACCTCTTTAAAATGTTGTAACTTATTTTGCAATTACTATATTTAACTGTGGGTTTTAGATGGAAGCATTCCTACAAATGTGATATATAAAGTTGATAGTATCTAAGGTAATTTAGAATTTCTTTACCACAAATAAAAATGAAGCCTACAGATTAGAGCTACATATTAACTACTTATATATTTTTTGGTTTGTAAAATTGTATACTATACTAGTATCATGTTCTTTTACAATACTGAGCATAGTCTTCTCCAGAAAACTGGACATCAGAGGAATTAGTTCACTCTCTTACCTGCTTCTATATAAGGGGGCCATAATTAACAGATGACCACATTTATTCTCTAATGTTTTCCCAAAGTACTTGACCATCATTTTTTCTTGTGATGAGAGACTTTTAAAATATGCAGTACAATATTATTAGTTATAGTCACCATCAGTTCAGTTCAGTCACTCAGTCGTGTCCGACTCTTTGCGACCCCATGAATCGCAGCACGCCAGGCCTCCCTGTCTATCACCAACTCCCAGAGTTCACTCAGACTCACGTCCATCGAGTCAGTGATGCCATCCAGTCATCTCATCCTCTGTCGTCCCCTTCTCCTCCTGCCCCCAATCTCTCCCAGCATCAGAGTCTTTTCCAATGAGTCAAGTCTTCGCATGAGGTAGCCAAAGTACTGGAGTGTCAGCTTTAGCATCATTCCTTGTAAAGAAATCCCAAGGCTGATCTCCTTTAGAATGGACTGGTTGGATCTCCTTGCAGTCCAAGGGACTCTCAAGAGTCTTCTCCAACACCACAGTTCAAAAGCATCAATTCCTCAGTGCTCAGCTTTCTTCACAGTCCAACTCTTACATCCATACATGACCACTGGAAAATTATATTAAATCCTCATAACTTATTTATTACCATGCCTCTAAGAGTAATACAACTTAGGATGCTAAGACATTATAAAATTGAGGGAAGTTTCTCAGTAATGATGAAAGCAGTAAATATGTATATAATTTTGTATCATTTTCTAAACTTTTTGTTTCACTTAATCTCTAAATCAACCTTGTGAAGTAAGGATTATGAAATTTAATATTTACTATCTGTATTTGCTCAATGATTTCTAATTGCTTTTTCAGAAGATATTGTAGGACTTTTACTTGTGCCTATGATGAAGTCGCTCTTGGAAGAACAACATTGTTATCAAAGATGTCAAGAAAAGCTACTGAATAAAAGATATTTGGAGAACAGCTAAAACAGCTGAAGGAACTAATATTTAAGGGATCAGCATGACAAAACAGAGGTGGAGTAGACTGTGCAGATAAGGTCAGTTAACTTCCAGGGGAAATGCCCTAGTGAACACACCATGTGCTGGGCTCTCAAGTGAAAAAATGTGAAACTATGCTCTGGAAGTAAATGCACGCAGGAGGGCCAAGAGGAGCTACTCCACATTCAAAGTCAGGAAGGGCAGTGGTGAGGAGATACCCCTAGTCCAAGGTAAGGAGCAGCAACTGCGCTTTGCTGGAGCAGCTGTGAAGAGATACCCCACGTCCAAGGTAAGAGAAATCCAAGTAAGACGGTAAGTGTTGCAAGAGGGCATCAGAGGGCAGACACACTGAAACCATAATCACAGAAAACTAGTCATTCTGATCACACAGATCACAGCCTTGTCTAACTCAATGAAATTAAGCCATGCTGTGTGGGGCCACCCAAGACAGGCAGGTCATTGTGGAGAGGTCTGACAGAATGTGGTCCACTGGAGAAGGGAATGGCAAACCACTTCAGTATTCTTGCCTTGAGAACCCCATGAACAGTGTGAAAAGGCAAATTGATAGGATACTGAAAGAGGAACTCCCTGGTTCAGTATGTGCCCAATATGCTACTGGAGATCAGTGGAGAAAGAACTCCAGGAAGAATGAAGGGATGGAGCAAAAGCAAAAACAATACCCAGTGGTGGATGTGACTGGTGATAGAAGCAAGGTCCGATGCTGTAAAGAGCAATATTGCATAGGAACCTAGAATGTTAGGTCCACGAATCAAGGCAAATTGGCAGTGGTCAAACAGGAGATGGCAAGAGTGAACGTCGATATTCTAGGAATCAGCGAACTAAAATGGACTGGAATGGGTGAATTTAACTCAGATGACCATGATATCTACTACTGTGGGCAGGAATCCCTTAGAAGAAATGGAGTAGCCATCATGGTCAACAAAAGAGTCCAACATGCAGTACTTGGATGCAATCTCAAAAACGACAGAATGATCTCTGTTCCTTTCCAAGGCAAACCATTCAATAACACAGTAATCCAAGTCTATGCCCCAACCAGTAATGCTGAAGAAGCTGAAGTTGAATGGTTCTATGAAGGTCTAACTTCATAGTCTAACTTTGAAGGACAAAAGTTAGACTATAAATGAAAAGATGTCTTTTCATTATAGGGGACTAGAATGCAAAAGTAGGAAGTCAAGAAGCCCCTGGGGTAACAGGCAAATTTGGCATCTTGGAATACAGAATGAAGCAGGGCAATGGCTAATAGAGTTTTGCCAAGAGAACACACTGGTCATAGCAAACACCCTCTTCCAACAACACAAGAGAAGACTCTACACATGGATATCACCAGATGGTCAACACTGAAATCAGATTGATTATATTCTTTGCAGCCAAAGATGGAGAAGCTCTATACAGTCAGCAAAAACAAGACTGGGACCTGACTGTGGCTCAGATCATGGGCTTCTTATTACCAAATTCAGACTTAAATTGAAGAAAGTGGGGGAAACCACTAGACCATTCAGGTATGACCTATATCAAATCCCTTATGAATATACAGTGGAAGTGAGAAATAGATTTATGGAACTAGAACTGATAGAGTGCCTGATGAACTATAGATGGAGGTTCATGACATTGTACAGGAGACAGGGATCAAGACCATCCCCATGGAAAAGAAATGCAAAAAAGCAAAATGGCTGTCTGGGGAGGCTTTACAAATAGCTTTGAAAAGAAGAGAAGTGAAAAGCAAAGTAGAAAAGGAAAGATATAAGCATCTGAAAGCAGAGTTCCAAAGAATAGCAAGGAGAGATACCAAAGCCTTCCTTAGCAATCAATGCAAAGAAATAGAGGAAAACAACAGAATGGGAAAGACTAGAGATCTCTTCAAGAAAATCAGAGATACCAAGGGAACATTTCATGCAAAGATGGGCTTGATAAATGACAGAAACGGTATGGACTTAAAAGAAGCAGAAGATATTAAGAAGAGGTGGCAGGAATACAGAGACCTGTACAAAGATCTTCACGACCCAGATAATAATGATGGTGTGATCACTCACCTAGAGCCAGACATCCTGGAATGTGAAGTCAAGTGGGCCTTGGAAAACATCACTACGAACAAAGCTAGTGGAGGTGATGGAATTCCAGTTGAGCAAGTTAAATGCTGAAAGATGATGCTGTGAAAGTGCTGCACTCAATATGCCAGCACATTTGGAAAGCTCAGCAGTGGCCACAGGACTGGGAAAGGTCAGTTTTCATTCCAATCCTAAAGAAAGGCAATGCCAAAGAATGCTCAAAGTACCGCACAATTGCACTCATCTCACACACTAGTAAAGTAATGCTCAAAATTCTCCAAGCCAGGCTTCAGCAATACGTGAACCATGAGCTTCCAGATGTTCAAGCTGGTTTTAGAAAAGGCATAGGAACCAGAGATCAAATTGCCAACATCTGCTGGATCATCGAAAAAGCAAAAGAGTTCCAGAAAAACATGTATTTCTTCCTTATTGACTATGCCAAAGCCTTTGACTGTGTGGATCACAATAAACTGTGGAAAATTCTGAAAGAGATGGGAATACAAGACCACCTGATCTGCCTCTTGAGAAACCTATATGCAGGTCAGGAAGCAACAGTTTGAACTGGACATAGAACAACAGACTGGTTCCAAATAGGAAAAGGAGTACGTCAGGGTTGTATATTGTCATCCTGCTTATTTAACTTAGATGCAGAGTACATCATGAGAAACGCTGGGCTGGAAGAAGCACAAGCTGGAATCAAGATTGCCGGGAGAAATATCAATAACCTCAGACATGCAGATGACACCACCCTTATGGCAGAAAGTGAAGAGGAACTAAAAAGCCTCTTGATGCAAGTGAAAGAGGAGAGTGAAAAGGTTGGCCTAAAGCTCAGCATTCAGAAAACGAAGATCATGGCATCTGGTCCCATCACTTCATGGGAAATAGATGGGGAAACAGTGGAAACAGTGGCAGACTTTATTTTTGTGAGCTCCAAAATCACTGCAGATGGTGACTGCAGCCATGAAATTAAAAGATGCTTATTCCTTGGAAGAAAAATTATGACCAACCTAGATAGCATATTAAAAAGTAGAGACATTACTTTGCCAACAAAGGCTCGTCTAGTCAAGGCTATGGTTTTTCCAGTGGTCATGTATGGATATGAGAGTTGGACTGAAGAAAGCTGAGCGCCGAAGAATTGATGCTCTGAACTGTGGTTTTGGAGAAGACTCTTGAGAGTCCCTTGGACTGCAAGGACATCCAACCAGTCCATTCTAAAGATCAGTCCTGGGTGTTCATTGGAAGGACTGATGCTAAAGCTGAAATGCCAGTACTTTGGCTACCTCATGCGAAGAGTTGACTCATTGGAAAAGACTCTGATGCTGGGAGAGATTGGGGGCAAGAGAAAGAAGGGGACGACAGAAAATAAGATGGCTGGATGGCATCACTGACTCGATGGACGTGAGTTTGAGTGAACTCCGGGAGTTGATGATGGACAGGGAGGCCTGGCATGCTGCAATTCATGGGTCTCAATGAGTCAAACACGACTGAGTGAATGAATTGAACTGAACTGATGCTCTGGGGCCAAAGGTAAATCTAGCTCCTTATCAAGTCTTCCCTTGATTTGAATAAAGTGATAAGTCCAACTCAGTCCGACTGAAATAATAAAGGATAAACATTAATTGGAGGAAGATTGCTTCATCTTTCATACAAAATGCTCTACATTGAGTAAATATATAATCAGTTCATGAGATCATGTCATAAGATCAAAAGCTAAGAAAGAAATAGCCAAACTAGATATTACAGTTAGCAGGCAAGAGATCTCAAGTGACTATAAGTAACTTATTAAAAATGAGGATTAAGAATGAAATATGAAGGCATTCATCAGAGATTTAGTATATAATATAAAAGATTAAGTGCAATTTAAGAACTGAAAATAATAATTGATAATCAATAAATGGGTTTAAACAGCTCAAGTGGAAACCCAAGTAGCATGCAGGGCAAAGGAAAATAGCTAATATAACAATAAGTGGAATCATAAAGGAGAGAAGAAAGTAGGAAGGAGGTAATATTTGAAGTGATACTGACTAAAAATTTCAATTTATAACAAACATTAACCCATAGATTCTGAAAGCTGTGAGAACCCTAATAATTATAAAAGGAGAGGGTTCAGGATGGGGAGCACATGTATACCTGTGATGGATTCATTTTGATATTTGGCAAAACTAATACAATTATGTAAAGTTTAAAAATAAAATAAAATTTAAATAAATAAATAAATAAAAGGAACATCTCAGCATATACTAGTTTAAACTGCTAGATATCAAAGACAAAAAGTTCAAAAGAAGTCACAGACTACGTAACCTTTTCAAATGAACAAAAAGATCGACAGCTAATATTCAAGCAAACTTGATGAGAACTAGGAGACTGTGGAAGGATGTGTTTAAAGCACTAGCTGAAAACAGCAGCCAAGCTAGACTTCTATTCTAATTGGGGGAAAAACAAAAAAATTCTTCAATCTGAACTTAAAAATAAAGAGGTTTATAAACCACAAAAACTAAGAGTTCATCACCAGGAAACATGATAAAATAACCTGTTGTTTTAAAATATTGAAAAATAGAACTTTTAAAAAATGAATGAAAATACCATCATTAGGTTACAGTGATCCACCAGTGTACTGTAACCTACCAAAATTTTATGTCAAAAATGTCAGTTTTTAGTTATTCATCAGGAATTAAGACTATTACAAGCATATGTGTATGTACATGTGTGTAAAGAGCTCTGCATCTATTTTTGTAAATGATTTTTAACATACTTGAAAGATATCATCTATTCATCACAAAAATTCTGTGCTCAGTCTCTTACCTTTTATATTTCCAAAGTGAGACATTTGCCTCCCTTTTCTACTTTTAAAATTCATACTTAGTTTTCAATGGCAAGCCTTAATGATTATATTTTTTGCTAAGTTGAGTAATCTTTTTTTATTTTAAATATATTTTCAGTTGCTGCTTCATTTCTGATAACTACCAAATTATTTGAACTACAGATGCATTTCTAATTGCTTTTTGAAAATTTCTATTGAGAGCTTGGAACATTAGACATTATGAGAATGAACAACACATACTTTATATTTCATATACTCCAAATCAAATACTATTTTCAGCCTAAGTTACTCAAAATACCTTGGTCATGAGAGTCAATCCACCCAATTATGGTAGCAAGAAATTTTAGTAATAATTCATTATTCCCTTTTCTCACATTTATTAGGCACATGATATTGTCAATTCCACTATTAAAATATTTCTTAAAATACTTTACTTCTCTTTTTCTATTGAACCTCCTTTATACATCTCATGCATTTGCAGAATTTATTTACAGTATTTTTAAGTTGTTTATAATATTTGTCCTTTGCTGTTGCCAATTTGATTTCACCTTCCTTGAGGGTAGTGACTACGCTTTGTCTTTTTATTTATCCCTTGCTCATACTAAATATTTCAATGACTGTATAAATAGAGTCCCTGAGTAAAAACCTAAATTATACTGATTAAATATGCAGTGTGGCCTATATTATGAATAAGAAAAAAACAAATATTCTATTTTGAGATGAAGATATTCAGATACTCAAATATAGTCCCTGTAGATATTACTGTTCTGTCTTCAGTTGTTATATCTTAAAACATCTTTCACCACTAAAACATAAAATTTTTAAACATTGCATATACATTTTTGACAGGAAATTGACTTAGTTTTGTAAGTTATACTTTTTCAAAAATGGTGTTATTATACCCTTAAAGCTATTTTATATGAATAAATTGTTAGACCAACTTTCTGTGACATGATCCATTTACTTTCAACAAAGTTTTATTAAAGAGTAACACATCTTAGACATGGGATGCATTAAATTACTAAGTCACTTTTAAAAATAAGTAATTCCTGCTCTTACTAAGCTTAAATAAGTTATATGTAAGGGTATAGATCAAGATAGTGGAATAGGAGGACATGGACCTCACCTGAACCCATGAACAGATAAAAAATACATCTACATATGGAACAGTTCTCACTGAAAACTATCCAGAAACTCACATAAAGACAACTATATAACTCAGGCTGTAAGAATGATCTATACAGAATTGAGTAGGAAGAAAAGGAACAGTCGAGACCTGTGTTCCTGGGAGGGACTCAAGGGAAAGGGAGATAACATAGATGAAGATACGTCCTGGAGAGTGGGTGACTCCAGTCACATATCCAGTCCCAAGGTCCAATAGGGGGAATATGAACCCGCTCTGCTGTTTGGAGGGCTGTGGGCCTAACAGAAGGACTGTGGGGAGTCTGGACTCCACACGTGAGGAGTGTGCACATGCCGCTTGCTCCCAAAGCAGTGCAGTAAGGGTGGGTTGAAAGCTGCTTGAAGTACTGCCTGGTTTCCTGCATCCACCCTGGGACATGCCCCCAACCTAAACCCAGTGAAAGCTCCAGCCCTGCTTACATCCCATGGAAGCTCCACACTGATGCAAAGGCTGCTGCAACCAAGGAAATAACTCCACCATGAGGTGCAGGGGTGACTCAGACTCAAAGAAGCATCTGAGGGAACAGGGGCAGACATTACTGGCAATTACACAGGTAGCACATTAGAAGTGGTCCTAATCCCTCATGGCACTGGGCCCACCACAGCCCACACCCCTCCATATTTACAAAGAGCCCACAGGGGCCCCACTTGCCCTGTGGCACAGCTGCACACTAGGGCAAGGGTGGCAGAGGCTGGAGAGAATGATTGACTGTGAGGGACAAAGAAGATCCAGACCTGAACCTGTACTGAAGCAAGATGTGGGCAGCCATTACTGGCACTTGCACAGCCAATGTCTCAGAAGCAAACTGGAACTGCTGTTGGTGGGCAAAATGCTGCAGCTTGCACCCTGTTACAAGCCAAGAGCCTGCACAGGCCCTTCATGCTCCAGTATGGCTCCCTTCTGGGACAAGAATGCCAAAGCTGGGAAAGAGGAGAACACACACTTAAATGGAACAGAGACAGATTGGACCCTGCCCTCAAGACCCTTGGGATCTGATTCCACCCCTGGTAGGGCACAAATGTCTACTGAACAGAAGGGAAGCACTGCATTCACACCTAGCTGTAACTGTAGCCTCTCCATCTTCAGCCCCACCATCTACCAAGGTGACAGCTGCTTGGACACCACATCTTTGAGGAAAGATGTAACTTGTGTTCACATTGAAAGCAGATCTTTCACCATAGGCACTGGATACATGCAGATTGTATAGGGATGCCCCCACTTAAGGACAACTGTTCAAAATTGCAATACGTAGCTATCTCAACTGAGTTGAGAGAGAGAGAAAATTAAGCAAAAAGAAAGTAGAGAAACTGATCCCAATTGGAAGAGCAAGAGAAAGTCCCTGAAAAATAAGGAAACAAAAATAAACAAAGATAAAGAATTCAAGAAGAATGCTAACTGAATTAGGGAAAAGACTAGATAAGCACAGTGAGAATTTTAACAGGAGTTAGGAACTCTAAAAAAGCACCTAAAAAGTAAGAATTGAAGAACTCAATGACTGAAACAGGGAAACAAACAAACAATAGAATGAATAACAACAAAGTGATGCAAGAAATGTGTAAGCGATCTGAAAGATAGAATAATGGAAACCAATCAGAACAGCAACAAGAAAACCAAATGAAAAAATGATAACAGTTGAGATCTCTGGGATAACATCAAGTGTACCAACATTCACATTACAGGGACCCAGAAAGAGAAGAGAAAGAAAAAGAAGTTGAAAGTGCATTTGATGAAGTATGGCTAAAAACTTCACAAACCTCAAGAGCTAGTAGCTCATACAACTTAATGCCAACAACTAAACTAACCAGATTAAAAAATGGCTGGCAGCGCCAAACAGACGTTTATCCAGAGAAGACATACAGATAACTAATGGCACATGCACAGATGCTCAACATTGCTAATCATTAGAGGAATTTAATCAAAATCATAGTGAGATATCACCTCACACCTGAATGACTGTCATCAAAATGTCTACAAATAACAAAAGTTGGTGAGGATGTGGAGAAAAGGGAACCCTTGTAAACTGTTGGTGGGAATGTAAATTGGCACATTCACTGTGGAAAACACTGTATAATTTCCTCAGTAAACTGAAAATTGAATTTCCATATATTTCAGCATTTCCATTCTTTGGTATTTGAAAAAGACAAAAACACTCATTCAAAGAGATACATGCACCCCAGTGTTCATAGCTGAATTACATGTTATAGCCAATATGTAGAAGCAACCTGAACGCCCATCAACAAATGAATGGATAACACACACAAAGTAATAGTACTCAACCATGAAAAGAATGAAATTCCACCATTTCCAACCATGTGGACGGACCTAGAGAGAATTATACTTAGTGAAATATGTCACACAGAGAAAGGCACATAATGTATGTCATTATTTATATGTGAAATCTGAAAAAATAAAACAGGCAATTTTATATAACAAAACAAATATACACTCACAAATATAGAAAACTAACAGGTGTCAATAGGGATAAAAATGGTGAAAGGCATAAGATATGGGACTAAGAGATACCAGGTACTGTGTATAAAATAGAGAAGGGACAAGGATTATTATACAGCACAGTGAAATACAGACATTTTATAATAATTTTAAATGGAGTATAATGTATAAAATACTGAATCACTGTGCTGTATGCCTCAAACATGTAATACTATAATATTGTAAATTAACTGTACTTCAATTTTTTAAAAAAGATTAGGGAACTCCTTGTGCAAAGGAGACTTTGGCAAGAGCAGTGCAGTCACAGTCAGCTCTCTTCAGCTGCTCCTATTTGAGACCTTGATAGTTGATTCAAGAATGATTCAAACTACTGAAACTCACATGTCATAAATATAATTTATTTATTTTAAAAAAGGTATGTAGCTCACTGCTGCTACAACATGGTGAAATACAAATGAGATGTGAGATCAAACACAAGGTATATTTCTCTTTTCTGTTTTCCATTTTATAAATAAACCTGGATTCCTCAGAGAAAGGCAAACACTCTAACTACTTGCTCACTTTCAACTGTAGTTTTTAAAAGAATACTGTGAGTTTAAGTGTATAACATGTAGTGGATAACTCAGTTAGCCTCCATAGAGAAACTGACAGCACACAGTCAAGTCTATTGATGTGTATGCTCCGTAGGAAATCACAGAGGAGATTTAATCTCTGAAGCTTGTTTTAAAAACCTACTGTGTTTACAGCTTGGATAAGAGCCCTGTCATTTTATTAATGATGAGTGACCATTTGTCATCACACATAAAAAAATGTGACATGTTAGTGGTAAGCAAACATGAGACAAAGCAAATGTAAATACTTATAATTTTAAGAGATAATTAAAGCTCTTGAGATAGCAATTATGAAAAGCCAGCATGACAGGGTGAATGTATGTTGACAGAAAATATTCATATTAATAGATACATAAAATCTTTATCTTACCATATATTTCTGTCACTTTTTGAAGGTCACATGTATTTATGAACTGTGCATAAATGTTAAGACTTCTCCCGTCTTATTCCAAGCAACACATTGTTAATACTTTTACATAATAGAAGCTATTTTCAATTTGAGTGCATTTTTGGTAGGATTTTTTTAAAAAAATCTTATGGTATGTTGTTTTCTCTTTGACCTCAACAAGACATCATAAAAGTCTTAATAACTAAAATACATAAAAGAAAGTTAGTTAAATAATTTGAAAGCTTCCCTAATTTTTGCCTGTGAAATTTCCTCTTGCAGATAATTAACTTCAAAATTTTATAAAGTTTTAGGAAAGCTCTATTTTGGGAAATCAAAGGAAAGAAAAGCACTGTCAGAAATATACAAATAACTGGAATAAGCCACTTAGCAGCACTGGTAACAAAGATGACACAGGATGAAATGTGAGACGTCAGCTAACCCTAGAGAAAATATACAAATCTATTTTAATATCAACTTACATTTTGGGATTTCTTTATAGGAGTTCTTACCTGTAGATACTTCCTTTCTACCCTAATCTGACATGTTACTTTCTATGTATTGATGTTTAAGTTTTAATTCAAAATCAAAGTCACAACCTTACAAACACATAGAATAAAAGTAAAGTAGTGAAATGACAGGAATTGAGATTAAAATTTCTAATAAAAACACTGACCACTTAGGCAGTTTGCTTGGCCAATGTTGTAAACAGGAAGTGAGCAACAGATACGGTCAAGAGGGTTGTATACTCACATTGTAGGACCACCAACTTTTCTTACTTGTTTTTACTTAATGATTTATCTTTTATGCTGCTAGGAATAAAAGGGTACATTCTACAGTAGTATCCTGGTATCCTGACTTTATCCCTGCTAACAAATAATGCCAGATAATTTTTATTTCATTGATTTTTCAAGACGAAATCAGGTACTGTTGCTTTAAAATAAAACATAATTACATATAGATAGATGGATAGGTAGAGAGATGATGATAGATAACCTGCTCATTTTTACTTTATTCATCTAGCTATTTTATTCTGTTTTGCTCTTTCTGAAACACACACACACACACACACACACATATTCCTCACATATACATACCTGGAAAGGAATAAATATTGAAGACCAGAAATCCATTGCAATTGCACAGTGTGTGGAACTTCCTAAACATATATATCCTTATTCAGGCCTCACCCCATAAACAATTCATCACCATATCTGGGATAGGTCTTGGTTATCTGAATATCTAGAATTCTTTTTATTCTAACGTCCATTTTATTAGGGATGACACTATACATGTTTTGACTATACACTGCTGGTGCTGCTAAGTCGCTTCAGTCATGTCCGACTCTGTGCGACCCCATAGACAGCAGCCCACCAGGGTCCCCCGTCCTTGGGATTCTCCAGGCAAGAACACTGGAGTGGGTTGCCATTTCCTTCTCCAAGGCATGAAAGTGAAAAGTGAAAGTGAAGTCGCTCAGTCGTGTCCAACCCTCAGCGACCCCATGGACTGCAGCCCACCAGGTTCCTCCATCCATGGGATTTTCCAGGCAAGAGTACTGCAGTGGGGTGCCATTGCCTTCTCCATGACTATACAATACAATATGATTATTTGCAGGGAAGTAAGTGCCAACATCCGTTGGATCACGGAAAAAGCAAGAGAGTTCCAGAAAAACATCTGTTTCTGCTTTATTGACTATGCCAAAGCCTTTGACTATGTGGATCACAAAAAACTGTGGAAAATTCTGAAAGTGATGGGAATACCAGACCATCTGACCTGCCTCTTGAGAAACCTATATGCAGGTCAAGAAGCAACAGTTCGAACTGGACATAGAACAACAGACTGGCTCCAAATAGGAAAAGGAGTATATCAAGGCTGTATATTGTCACCCTGCTTATTTAACTTCTATGCAGAGTACATCATGAGAAATGCTGGGCTGGAAGAAGCACACACTGGAATCAAGATTGCCAGGAGAAATATCAATAACTTCAGATATGCAGATGACACAACCCTTATGGCAGAAAGTGAAGAGGAACTAAAAAGCTTCTTGATGAAAGTGAAATAGGAGAGTACAACAGTTGGCTTAAAGCTCAACATTCAGAAAACGAAGATCATGGCATCTGGTCCCATCACTTCATGGGAAATAGATGGGGAAACAGTGGAAACAGTGGCAGACTTTATTTTTTTCGTCTCCAAAATCACTGCAGATGGTGATTGCAGCCATGAAATTAAAAGATGCTTACTCCTTGAAAGAAAAGTTATGACCAACTTAGATAGCATATTCAAAAGCAGAGACATTACTTTGCCAACAAAGGTTTGTCTAGTCAAGGCTATGGTTTTTCCAATGGTCATGTATGGATGTTGAGAGTTGGACTGTGAAGAAAGCTGAGCGCCGAAGAATTGATGCTTTTGAACTGTGGTGTTGGAGAAGACTCTTGAGAGTCTCTTGGACTGCAAGGAGATCCAACCAGTCCATTCTAAAGGAGATCAGTCCTGGGTGTTCATTGGAAGGAATGATGCTAAAGCTGAAACCCCAGTAATTTGGCCACCTCATGCAAGGAGTTGACTCATTGGAAAAGACTCTGATGCTGGGAGGGATTGGAGGGCAGGAGGGGAAGGGGACAGCAGAGGATGAGATGGCTGGATGGCATCACCAACTCAATGGACATAAGTTTGAGTGAACTCCGGGAGTTGGTGATGGACAGGGAGGCCTCGTGTGCTGTGATTCATGGGGTCACAAAGAGTCGGACACGACGGAGTGTCTGGACTGAACTGAAGACTTTACAAAAGGGTGGCTATAAGGATTCCTTTCAAGTTCATATCTTCAAGTGATTTCTTTTTGATTCAACTGGGCAAAAAAATCTTGATTTACAGAGAATTAAAAACCATCTGCTGTGGAAAGAAAGTTACACTTTAGTTTTTGTATGATAGTGTATCCAATTTTGACTCTACCCCTGACTGCATTCTAATGGAATGCAAATTTTAATTTGTCAGATCATGTCACTTCTCTGCTCAAAACTTCTAAATGGCTTCACATACTCTGACTCCCTTTTTGACAAGCCACACGCCCTATGCTCATTATAGGGGGTGCTCTCTCACTCCTATTTGTGGAACTTGCCAAATATGTTTCTGCCTTAGGTTCTTTGTTCTAGTTTTGTGTATCTATTATCCTATTTAATATTTTATCCTGCTCACCCACTTCTAGATATTCCCCAAACCTCATAGTCCACCAACTTCTCATATTCTGTATAATTTACTTATTTAGTAATAATGTTCACTGTTTATGTCTCCATACTAAAATGTAAGTCCAACTAAATGATAAGTATTTTTGGTCAGTGTTGTTTATGTGTATGTCAAAAGCCTAGAGTAATGTAAGACACTCAGAATAAGTTAAACTAACTTTTCAATGAATTTAGAATAAATGAATGTGATTTCTTTTAATATTTTAAAGTGAAAGCATCTTTCACAATTGTACAGAGGTTTGCAACAAATACTTTCTATGGTATACTTTTACCCATTAGGTCCTAAGAGCCCTACTCCATCACATTGTAGTATTATTACATTACATTACATTGTAGTAATACAATACACCCCACCTTCAGAGATTATCATGAAGTTGACTGTACCAGTGTTATCTAGGCTCTTATGAATTTGGAATGACTGGTCTCCATGATACCTTTCCTAAAACGATCCATAAGCAACTGACATATATCTGCCTGTTTAAGTCAGATACTTGAAAGATTCTGATAGTTAAGAATCAACTTCAGAATAAGAAGAACTTGATCAAGAACACATACAAAAGTAATCACATTTCTTTTCTTAGGAATCTCTCAATGTAAATAATGTCAGAGTAAGAAAATTGCAAAACATGGTTTTACATGAACTCTGTTTTCACAGTCACCAGATGATGATGCAAATTCAAATAATATGGAGTCTCTAATTTGTTTATCGGAGAAGGCAATGGCAAGCCACTCCAGTACTCTTGCCTAGAAAATCCCATGGATGGAGGAGCCTGGTAGGCTGCAGTCCATGAAAATTTGACAGAGAAAGAAAGAGAAATACAGTCATGGGATAGAAAACAATATATAATTATTGTTTTATTGCCATGTGCCTCAGAATGATTAACGAAGTTACAGAGGAAAGCAGAAAGAGTATCACACCTGGATTCTTCAGCTACCTGCTCTATCTTTATATCTTTTTAACACCAGGATCTGGCATCTATGTGGAAAAGAGAGGACAGGGCATGCTTTCCAGGAAATAATTCAAGAATGAAATATACCCGTGGTATAACCAAATGTGACATTTGGGATAAGTCTGGGTGTCCTATTAAAACCCTAATGTGGAAGTATCAGAAAAGAAAGATGAAAGGGGTATATGTTAAAAGGGGAGATACAAGAACCCAAAGGGAGAAAACTGGGCACTGTCTTTCAGACTCACCTCTTTCAAAAAAGTGGTAACCTCTCAGTTGTTTTCACCTGCGGTCATTTGCAAAATCTAGTCTGCAGTTTTGTATGGACGCCAAACCAAAGGAATAGAATTATTCCCCTGCTTTTAACTTAAATGCAATCATTTAAAGCTCAGTAAGAATGCCACACAACATGTGTAATTAATGCAAATCAGGATATATACACTTTATAGAAAATGAAGCTCAGGAACATATGAAAAGACAAAGTACTTCCTTCCTCTGCAAAGCTAATCATCTCTGACCAGACACTATATTGTGATAAACAAGAAATAATCACAGAAAAACTGTAAAGGAAAGCCTATTACTAAAAATTATACATTTACATTAAAACTATCATGTAAAAGAAAATATTCAATGCAGTGAATTATTATGCATGAAATATTGGATTCTTGACAGTCTATTTTTGGCAAAAATTTAACTACTTTTCTGTAATTCTTTCTAAGCCTACACAGGTGATACAAAGGACAAAATTTAACAAACTTAATGGGAAAGAAAAGGGAAATTTTTATAAAATGAGCACATGAAGTAAGGCCTTTAGAGGATACATGTTATAAGCATTGCAGTGTGAAAAGTATTATATTGCTCTTTACAGAAGTGAAAATCACTTACCGCCCACCATGTCATTTTGAATACAGAATCACACTTTGCCTTGTTCTTTTTGACTCAAAAATAATTATCTCCTGTGTTTGTTACAGTAATAATCATAATTTGCTAGTATAGTATACTTTTCTTCTAAGAGTTTAAGCACTTTAGAGCAAACTATTCCACTTATCTTCATAAGAACTCTACACAGTTGAGGTATAGAGATAAATGGCCATAGAAGATGAATAAAGGAAAATGTTTTAACCTGGAAAGTTGGATTCTTACTCCTCTTGGTTGTCTAAGCCACAGAAATGTAGTCTGCATCATGAATATAGAGTTTAAATTCTCCCAAGATTCTGAATATTTTTTCCTTGATCTCTGAAGTAAATAGTGAACATTTTTATTGCTTGAAATTTTGGCCTGACTTAAATTGAGATATATTGTCAAATTTTCTCTCTAATGATATATTACAAAGAGAATAAAAATATATTTTTCCAAAGGACTTTTGGCATGGCCAGTAGCAATATCCTCACTTAACAAATACAGTCTCACTTAATATGTGTACATTTCGTGTACAGTAGGTTTCCTATGTTAATTATAACCAAGAATGAAGAGATATACCACGCTAATGATTTAAGGGGATTTTGCATTTAAAGAATTCCAAGGAACCCATACAGATAAGATCTTTTATGCATGCTCATTCATGCCCTACTCTGTTGGACTCCAAGGACTGTGCCCCCCAGGCTCCTCCCATGGGATTTTCCTGGCAAGAATAATGGAATGGGTTGCCATTTCCTCCTTCAGGGGATATTTGTGACCCAGGGATTGAACCCTTGTCTCCTGTGGCTCCTGCATTGCAGGTGGATTCTTTACTGCTGAGCCACCAGGGAACCGCAATATCATTTATGCTGCTGCTGCTAAGTCGCTTCAGTCGTGTCCAACTATGTGTGAACCCATAGACGGCAGCCCACCAGGCTCCCCCGTCCCTGGGATTCTCCAGGCAAGAAAACTGGAGTGGGTTGCCATTTCCTTCTCCAATATATGAAAGTGAAAAGTGAAAGTGAAGTCACTCAGTCGTGCCTGACTCTTAGTGACCCCCTGGACTGCAGCCTACCAGGCTCCTCCATCCATGGGATTTTCCAGGCAAGGGTGCTGGAATGGGGTGCCATTGCCATTATAGGCAATGCCAAATCATTTCTAGAACTAGCTAATAAGAATGATCAGTCTTTGTCCTTCTAAAAGAAAAGTTAAAAATTATTCTTGTTGACTCAAAAATGTGTTTGTTTCATCCTGAAGAATGAATAATTAAACCAAATTTTCTAGAGTTTGAAATAGGGTTAATTTTAGTCACAGTTCTAAACTTTGGGGAATATGTTCAAATATGGGGAAATCCCAGATTGAGTATGTGTGTGTGTGCGTGCTCAGTCGTGTCCAACTCTTTGCCACCCCGTGGACTGTAGCATGCCAGGCTCCTCTGCCCATGGAATTTTCCAAGCAAGGATATTGGAGTGGGTTGCCATTTCCTTCTCCAGGGATCTTCCCAACCCAGGGATTGAACGCATGGCTTTTGCATATCCTACATTAGCATGCAGATTCTTTACTAGTGCCATCTGTTACTGCTAAATTCTCTTATTTTGTTTCATATTGTGAAAAATAGTAAATCTTATTTTCTTCCTATGAAATAGGAGTATCTCAGTCACCTAATAAGTAATATGAAAGAATTTTGAAAATGGGTGTTTGAAATGTCATTTACAGCCAGTAAAGTTTCTTTTTTATTTTTTTTAAACTATTTTCGATCCAGTGTATTATTTGGACTGTAACTTTTGTATCATCATCATTAAGATCCATACAAGTGATTTTAGAAATATCAGTAGTATTCTTTTTACATGTGTATTTCTAATCCTAACTTCATAAAGACATAAATGTAAAAAGTAAGGTTAGTTCTACACTGGCAAAATGCAATGTAGTGTTTTGCAAAATGTACTGCACTGTTTGCATATTTGACACTGTTACAGCTCTCTTACAAAATGGCATTCATTACACCCATGCTGCCAACTCTTGTCAATTCCATTTGATGGTGAAAACAAACCCAAGGTTTATTGTGATGATATGAAATTGGGCACAACCATATTCCAAATTGCCAAGAAAAAAAAAAAAGAAATAAAGCAGTTGGAGGATATAGGACTCTATTCCTTCCCATTTTGTTTTGTTTTGTTTTGTTTTTGGTAAAATCAACTGACTCTTTATTCACTGCATTTACATTTGACTACCTTATTTGCCCTTGGTCCCATTCTTTTATTTTCTATCTCACTGTATTTTCTGCTGAATTGTCGATATGGGCAACCTTTTTCCAATTCCATATGGTAATAGGTAAATGTGCAAATGAATGTATAGATACATAGGTAGGTAGGTACATAGATAGATAAAGAGATAGGTGGATGGAATACCTTTAGGGCACATGGGGAGTAGAAGGTACAGGGGAGAGAGAGACAGAGAATAGAGGGAGGTAGGGAGAAAGGAGAACTGAATTTTAACCCAAAGAATCATAATAGAGCAATGTATTGTTATTCCCATTTTATAAAGTAGGAAACTGTAACTCATTGGGCTTAAGCACATTGCCCCACATCACACACTGATGAGTAGTGGAGGCTTGTGCATGTGCAGATCTGGAAAGGATGAAGATTGATAGGAAGATTAATGTTTGGATTGTTGGCCACACAAAATATGGAGAATGATCACTAAGTGCACATGGACTGAAGATCAAATGCTTATTTCCCACACATTTTTAAGTCATAGAAAAGTAAAATGTCAGAGAAAGGGAATTTCCAAATGAATTTAGTGAACAAACTAAGCAACATGTACCTTTCACAACTTGAAGATTGATAGTTTTTGTGACCAGATTTTTAAAAAACTTTGTATGTTCCGTTTCACTTGATTTGTAATATTGTTCATCTGCTACCTAATCATACTGACTAGAAGGAAATTGTGGCTTTTTGGTAGTTTGTGCTTTCAGCATCGAGAAATTCTGTTTTAGATTTTTATTATCACTTTTCTCATTTTGAATCCAACTCATGAGAACTTCTCTCTTAACTGTTAATTTAAACAGTCTGTGATCACACAGACTGAGCTTCCCTGGAACTGGGAGTTCTTCCATTGTGATAATACTTTGTTTCCTATTCACTGCATGACAGTGGGTTAAGAACAGTTATAAATGGAGAGTTTCAGACTGTCACATAGGATGTAGCATTCTAGATTTCTGAATGAGAACATGAACTATATGAAGTATTATAGTTATTTCTGTTCTACACCATGAAATTAGACATCTATCCAAGTAAGGCTGTCATCCATCTCTATGTTTTGCAAGTACTGAGACTTGATGAAATTGACCTCATATTATAGGAAGTACAAAAAAAAACCACTTCTCAGGTGACATCATAGCTTTTATGTTCTTAAGCATTTAACTTTGTTATAAAATAGCAAACGTTATGCTTCTATTATATACTTCACTGGTGGCTCAGACGGTAAACTGCCTGCCTACAATGCGGGAGACCGGGTTCGATCCCTGAGTAGGCAAGAGCCTCTGGCGAAGGAAATGGCAATCCACTCCAGTACTCTTGCTTAGGAAATCCCGTGGATGGAGGAGCGTGGTAGGCTACAGTCCATGGGGTCGCAAAGAGTCGGACATCACTTAGCGACTTCATTTTCATGCCTCTATTATTTGCTTTATATATATTCAGCTTTATATGTTAGAGTTGTAAGCTAGATAAAATTTTTAGATTTCAAGATGACATCTTCCATGATAGTAGATTAAACTTTGGGTTTTATATACTGCAGGCAGATATAAGTCCATATTCAATAAGCAGATTTGAATCAGGGTCTTTTCCAATGTGTCAACTGTTCATATCAGATGGCCAAAGTATTGGCACAAACTCTGGGAGATGGTAAAGGACAGGGAAACCTCGGGTGCTGCAGTCCATGGGGTCGTGAGGAAGTGGACACGACTTGGTGACTTGACTGAAGAACAACATAAAGGTCTCAGTAATACTAGGGATCTTTTGTATGGAGTTGTCTTCTACATAATCACTCTTTTAGGATGGTAAACACATTATCAAACTACCAAGAATTTATAAAATTGTTTATGCCACAAAGATAAAATTAGGCAACAGTCTCAAGTGGTCGATCCTGTGAATTAAACATTATAATAAATAGCCATTATTTTATTATTAATATTTCTATGTTTTTTTTAGTATACAACATGAAGATGTAAAAGCTTATCATTAAAAACTAAAGTTAAAACCAAAGAGAAATTTAGAATTTTGATTCTATAAAAATTTCTGGTTCCAAAGATTCAAGGTCCAGCGAAGTTTTATATGTAAATCTATGTAAAAGAAGCAGAACAAAAATATAAAAAAATAACATTACAGCAGCTAAGTCAAAGTTCTCATTTAACTCTTGGCTTTATAAGTCTGTTTTGTATTTACAGACAAAGCTTTCTGGCAAATGACAGGAACACTAAATTGTAAATACTGGTAGTTCTTTGTAGAAGGTCTTATCATTGACCAACTATATAAAAAGTTTATGTGCTCATCACATCATGGCACAGATGAAAATCAACACTTCAAAGAGCCAGAGCCATTGTTCTCCAAAGTCACCCTGTTCAGATCATCATCCAAGCAAGAGAAATAAACCAGATTAAGGGGTTCAGCAATTTTCAACATCCGAGTCCATTCCAAAGATAATGTCTGCTCTAACAAAGATCTGGATGTCATTTTAGCCAGTGCATCAATTGTGCTCAAAGAGCCACAATGCTACCCTCCGCTGTGGCTATGAGATAAGGATTCTGGTTAATAAGAACAGTTCTAGGACAGGCACAAATGAGATTACAGGACAGAGACCCAAGTTGTGCCAAAACTCAGGCTGACGTTTTTGTCTTTAGCTGTCACAGATGGGATGGCTTAAAACATACATACCACATCATCTTTTAAAAAGAAAATTGTGTGAGGGGGTCAGAAAACAAATGGTTTTCAAGGACAAGATGTGATAAAATGACAGAGAATTTCAACTTAGAGGAAAAAAAAAATAAAAGAACTAAACCTTTACAACACTGGCACATTACTGTTGAGGATTTTGGCAGGACATGTTTACAGCAGATTTCATGTAGGGGATAGAATCCAAAAACTACTCCTCCTCTAATTATAAACTGAATTCTCCCCTCTTTGAAACAAAAATAGAGGAAGAAACAGAAATAGCTTCATTTTTGGATTATATGGAAATTTGCAAGGAATGAGCCCAGCAAGATGGATTACCAACTGGAAAATTTGGAAGGGAAGTAGGGTCTGGGATTTCAGGCTTCAAGCTGGTGGACTTGGAATTTGTCACAGAGGTTAGTTTTGTCTCCAAAGAGGAGACAGCCATCCTGTACAAGAGTACCCCCTGTTGGTTGGTTGGCCAGTGAACATTGGCAGTGCCTGCTGTGGCAGCTGCTCATTTAAACTTCTACCCTGAAATTCGCTGAAAGGAAAACCAGAAAGGTTAGAAAGAAAGGGAGGAGAAGAGAAACAGAAAGAATACTATGTGAAGAGGTAAGTTTGGGATGAGAATTTTCTTTAATTCCTTTGTTAAAATTGAAAAATAAAGGCAATTAGAGAAATGGGACAACACCATGACTGAATTTTATCCAAAGACATTGTCATTGTCTGTGCGAATGTAGCTACCTATGGCTTTTTTAAAAACCATAGTAGTACCTCTGAATTATTACAATGTAAGCCAAACCCTCATCCTTCTCCAAAACACTTTGGCCAAGTAATTCAGAGACCATACAATGTATTTGATTTCTAAAAGAACATATTATTTCTCTGAATGGTGCAAATCAGTTGCAGAAACTTCCTCACTTTTCTCAATATTTAATCAATGCTAAGAATAAGATGAAAATTAACAAAATTCTGAGGTTAGTGCCGCGAGGCTCCTCTGTCCATGGAATTCTCCAGGCAAGAATACTAGAGTGGGTTGCCATTCCCTTCTCCAGGGGATCTTCCCAACCCAGGGATTAAACCTGGGCTTCCTGCATTTCAGGAAGATTCTTTACCATCTGGGTCACCAAGGAAACCCGAAGATAAGTACAGCTATCGATGCAAAAGTGAAGTGAAGGCGCTAAGTCGTGTCTGATTCTTTGCGACTCTGTGGACTGTAGCCTACCAGGCTTCTCTGTCCATGGGATTTTCCAGGCAAGAATACTGGAGTGGCTTTCCATTTCCTTCTCCAGGAGATCCTGACCCAGGGATTGAACCCAGGTCTCCTGCATTGTAGGCAGACGCTTTACCGTCTGAGCCACCAGGGAAGTCCATCGATGAAAAAAGGAGACAGATCTGAAAGGAAAACAAACCAAAAAAAAAAAAAAAACTCTATGTTGCTGCGATCTAGCCCTCCTATTTTTTCAGTTCAGTTCAGTTGCTCAGTTCTGTCTGACTGTTTGTGATCCCATGGACTGCAGCATGCCAGGCTTCCCTGTCCATCACCAACTCCCAGAGCTTGTTCAAACCCTTGTCCATTAAGTCAGTGATGCCATCCAAGCATCTCATCCTCTGTTGTCCCTTCTCCTCCTTTCTTCAGTCTTACCCAGCGTCAGGGTCTTTTCCAGTGAGTCAGTTCTTCACATCAGGTGGCCAAAGTATTGGAGTTTCAGTTTCAGCATCAGTCCTTCCAATGAATATTCAGGACTGGAAGATTTCCTTTAGGATTGATCTCCTTGCAGTCCAAAGGACTCTCAAGAAGTCTTTAGTTTTTAGCAGTAACATACAATTGTATTAAAAATAATTCTATCAGAAGAAATGTACACACTGTGCTGAGTTGGAGTATTAGCAAAAGCTAGGAAAGTCTGAGTCAGGTTTGTTGTAATCTTTAGAGCAAGGATACACTGGGGTTCTAAAAGGTTAATGAACCACTTGTGGGAGACCTTTCCTTCACATTTTAACTCTGTTTTATTCCTGATAGAATCATTAACTTCTACACTAACCTTTCTACTTGTTACTATTACACACATTCTACCCACTAAAGCTATCTATTGATTTTTGCCAGTGAAGTTTTATAAAATGTAGCTTTAAATACATGGTTTCTGCAATTGTGTTAGCATCAGCCAGTGTTTGTGAAGACAGAGATTAATTCTCTGGTTTTAATTTTGTTATATATTGTCATTCAAATACTCTTTTGTCATGATTGTTTTCCCAAGAAACCTTCTCAAAAGCATTCACATTGGTAATTTTTACATTGTATGGAAAATATAATTTTATTTAATTTCTTAGTTTTAAAAGCTGTGTTTATCCTAGGTATGCTAGAAGGTACATTAATTTCCTGTTGTTCAGTATATGTTTTCCAACGTTTTCAATTACTGTGTGTGTGTGTGTGTGTGTCTTTTGGAATAAGAGATTAAGAACAAGAGATAAAAAAAAATACATATAAGTAGATATACAAATAGTTATACCATGTGGATTTTTATTTAAAAGCTTACATAATTTGCTGAAATGAATGCATGATATTCTCAAGCAAAAATATTCAAGACTAAATTTAGCTCTGGGAAAATCATATAAAAAGTACAAATTCAGCATGCCTGAAATAATACTATGAAGAAGTTAGCCCTGCAATTTTAATATGAGTTCCCTACTTTGTTTTTGAGGGTTTTTTAAATGGCTTTATTATTTTTTTTAATTTTAATATCATCTTATAAAATCAATATCCTTTTAAAAATCCTTTCAGCCTGCTATTTGTTTAGTTTGAAGATATTATCTTCTAATTTAGAGAAGTGACACATAAAAATAGCTGGTAAGAAGAAAAATAAATATTAATCCACATATGTTATCTCACCTCTGAGATGAAATTAGAATATGGTTATATCACTGACTATCTCCTCCCTATATTGTAAATCTGAAGGTTGGGAAATACCCTGACTTCTTTTAAAATTTAAAATCCTTCCTCAGAGCTTCAATACTTTATTTTAAGATCCCAAATACTGAAACAGTTGCTTGATGATCTGATTGGTGTTAAATCAATCATGGTAATTAATAGAAATGATCAAAAAAGGCTTGGTTCACTCTCAGTAGTGAAGGAGTTCAAAACAAGTCTCCTCAAAATGTGTCTCTTTGGCATGCAGGCTCTTTTGAGCTGGAGATAATCAAGACCCAGCCGATTGAAGAAAAACTTTTACCTGTCTGATGACTGCCTAAAAGAATGTATATAGAAGGCCTGGTCCAGGAAGAGAGCTATCACCAGAGATAACTGCAGAGACTATGAGCTTGGTGTGCTAAGCCATGAAGGAGCTCAACTGGGCCTGGAGATCAAAGTCTTTTCTGTGTCCTACTGCTTCTGCGTGTCTGGCAAATCTTTGTTTACCAAAACACTTGTTCTTCCCATCTTCCTGTGACTTATCTTCCTTCCCTTTAAAGTCACATACCCCTTCCTATTTTCCTTAGCTGAGAATAGCATCATATAAGCCTCAATTACCTGAATTCTTCTGGGTCTTATATTCTTATGGGACCCTTGTATGCACATAATTAAATTTGGTTTTCTATTAAGCTGTCCTATGTTAATTTAATTATTAGACTAGCCAAAGACCAAAGAAGTAGGTAAGAAAACATTTTCCTTCCTATAGTAGCAAATGTCTAGACTTTTTGGAGTTCTTATATGCATTAAATAAATAACAAAATATGTGTTTTTTTTTTATTTTGTAAAAATAACTAAAGGCTATTTTTGCCCTTTCAGTGGGGCATTCTGACAGAAATGCATAAATTTTTTAAACAAACATAATAATGCATCTATAGTCAACAAAATATCTTGAACTAACTAAAGACCAAGTACATGAGAAAATACTTGGGGTTTTGGAAGTTGTTCTTACTAATCTAACCCTATGAGTACGTGCTAAGTCACTTGAGCCCTGTCTGACTCTTTGCAACCATATAGACTGCAGCCCACCAGGGTCCTCTGTCCGTGAGATTGTGCAGGCAAGAATAACTGGAGTGGGTTACCATGTCCTCCAACCTGTGTCTCTTATGTCTAACCTGCATTGGCAGGTGGATTCTTTACCACTAGTGCCAGCTGGGAAGCTCCTAATCTAACCCTATTGTTGTTGCTGTTGCTAAGTCGTTTCAGTCGTGTCCGACTCTGTGCGACCCCATAGACGGCAGCCCACCAGGCTCCCCCATCCCTGGGATTCTCCAGGTAAGAACACTGAAGTGGACCTAACCCTATAAAGGGACACAAATGGATATAGTCTAAGACACTAACATCATGGACGTGTTAACTCATTTTCTTGAAAGGAATCCATTTTCATCATAGGATATCAGGTTTTAAATGATCAATTTGGCTTTACTTCTGGGTTATTTGATAATATACAGCAGCTGGACATTGCTAATTATTAGATGTCATCTCTCTCAGAGAGCTAGCAGTAAAATTTTAACAGCTTTGAAATATAAAATTATAACTCTGATCAGTTCATTTATGTCAGGCCACTGATCAAGAGATCAGACTCACCTAGTATCATGACAGACATCTTAAGTTGTAGAGGAAGATAAAAGGCCAGGTGCACTTTGGGTGGAAAATCCAGAAAATGGGTGGGTGACCGGTAGTAGGAAGTCCACTGGAGAGAGCATGAATGTCAAAGTGGTGTTATTGTATATCTTTATTTTGAAAAGATGAATGATCTGGAACGTGTGTTGTACTTGATATCATCTTCCTTCCAATTCTAAGGATATGAATAACACCCCTACAGAAGATCATAAAGAAATTATTGTCCTTAGGAGAAAGTCAAAATTTAGGTAAAACAAGGTAGAAGAAAATTTCAGAGAAGTAGTTGACACCTGTGGCCTCTTTTGATTGCAGAGTACTCTCTGAGAATGTTTGGGTGGAAGGGAAGAGAAGGAAATTAGCAAAGTCACAGGTAGATTTCCAGAGCTTTGAGTGACCTTGTGCAGTAAGGCCTGACTATTTTAAACCCTTGAACTTACCTAAAGTATTTTAGATGCTACCTGAAGGGGAGTCTATTTGTTAGAATGTGTGGACATAATGCCATTTTATTTTTTTAATTTATTTATTTTTTAATTGAAGGATAATTGCTTTACAAAATTTTGTTGTTTTTGTCAAACCTCAACATGAATCAGCCACCAGTATACATATGTCCCCTCCCTCTTGAACTTTCCTCCCATCTCCCTCCCCATCTCACCCCTCTAGGTTGATACAGAGCCCCTTTTTGAGTTCCCTGAGACATACAGCAAATTCCCCGTTGGCCATCTATTTTACAGATGGTAATGTAAGTTTCCATGCTACTGTCTCCATATATCTCACTCTCTCCTCCCCTCTCCCTGTGTCTGTAAGTCTGTTCTCTATATCTGTTTCTCCACTGCTGCCTGCAAATAAATTCTTTGGTACCATCTTTCTAGATTCCATATATAATTACCATTTTCTTAATCCACACATGTCCACACAGGTAGATTCCATATATAATCTTTCTAGATTCTGACATAATTGCCTTTTTCTTAATCCACGCATGTCATCAGCTGCAGAGGAAGAGTCTATGACTGTCAGAATAGAGCTATCAGACATGAGGGTATGGATCTTCCTGTGCTGAGGGTAGGTATTCCCAATACCTGTGCTGTCTTCCCAAGCACAGTATTTAATCTCTTTATACTGGGACTCTCCTTGATTAGGGGTTCCATGTCACTGCCCTCATGTCTTGATTTGACATAAGAGATCTGATGTCACTGTGTGGTGATATGTGCTTAATAGTGGTTTGCTGGGGAAGGCAGTTGTGGCATTACTTGCATTGCTGCGAAGTTTGTAAATCCACTTTCTTAACAAACAGATCAGCTCCTTGACTCTAGGGCATCCTTTTGCCACACATGACCAGGTCATAGCTAAGATAACTCTAGCTTGAGCTTCCAAGCACTCATAGGAACTCTACATGAGACCATGCATTAGCACCGTGAAATATTGGATGCCCCTACAAGGATCCTATCATTTTATTAAAATTTAACCTGTAATTGATAGGAAAAATATGCAGTTTTCTTTGGAAAGGGGAAAATATGTTTATACTATTACCCAGTCCTTTATCTCAGCTTTATGCTAAGCACTGGAGGGGAAAAAGCAAGAAAAATGTGTCCGTTCAAAGAGCTTATTGTCTAGTTGAGATGGCAGATAATTTTATTACAATATGATACCCTCATAGCTTAGTCAGTAAAGAATCTGCCTGCAATGCAGGAGATCCAGGTTCAATCCCTGGGTCAGGAAGATTCCCTGGAGAATTAAATGTTAACCCACTCCAGTATTCTTGCCTGGAGAATCCCCATGGACAGAGGAGCCTAGCAGGCTGCAGTCCACGGGATCACAAGAGTTGGACACAACATAGCAACTAAACCACCACCATGTGATAGTGGTTGGTGCAAAGTATATAAAGATCACATAGAAGATCACATAGGCTACAGTCCATGGGGTCGCAAAGAGTCGGACACCACTGAGCGACTTCATTTCACTTCACTCATAGGAAGACGACATAGAAAGTAGACATTTCAGTTTTAGGGAAGTCAAGAAAAGCTTGCAAGCTAAGTGTCAAAGAATTGATGTTTTTGAACTGTAGTGTTGGAGAAGACTCTTGAGAATCCCTTGGACTGCATGAAGATCAAACCAGTCCATCCTAAAGGAAATCAGTTCCAAATATTCATTAGAAGGACTGATGCTAAAGCTGAAGCTGCAATACTTTGGCCACTAGATGTGATGAACTGACTCATTGGAAAAGAGCCTGATGCTGGGAAAGATTGAAAGCAGGAGGAGAAGGGGAAAACAGAGGATGAGATGGTTGGATGGCAGCACCGACTTGATGGACATGAATTTGACTTGAGCAAGCTCTGGGAGTTGGTGATGGACAGAGAGGCCTGGCGTGATGCAGTCCATGGGGTCGCAAAGAATCGGACATGACTGAGCAACTGAATTGAACTGAACTGAAACATGAAGCCCGATTCCACCAAGATGGTGGAAACAATCTCAGTTAGGACCGTGGCCTGGGTTCATGAATACCCCCTTTTCCAGGGTTTTTTTCTATGTTCCAGGAGGATTTATGTGGTAGCAAAATACTGTTGGGAGTGGAGGTAAGAAGGCCTTTTAATCTTCTAGTTTGTATTTCTTCTTGAGAAAATCTACAGTATTATATATCTAAAAAAATATTAATCCAGTCAAAAATAATATATCACATTTGGAAAGAAACCTCTCATGACCTTTTTGTCTGATACTTCAGAAAGTAGCTGCTTTCTAAATTTCTTGCTTTGGGAATGGCATCTTCTTACTTAACAGCAACATGATATTAAGTGATATAGATTATACCAGTTTAATTTATTTTATGTTCAAAATTGTCTGTCCCCTCTATCTGTATACTGGAAATTTGCATTTAGGATTATCATTATTACTATCAGAGGTAGCAGTAGTAGTGGGAGTGAAAGTAATGAAAAACTAGTTGACATTGTTGAACCCCATTCATTTGGTGTGTCGCCTATATTGTCTCTGCTAACATGTCAGACTTTCTGTCACCTCCTGGCTTACCAAGGCTGATTCTTAAACTTAAGAGACTGTCGTCTCATTTTGCCTGACTAATGCCTACTCATCCTTCATGTTTCAGAGTGGATACTTGACAGCAGTTAAGTGAAGTTTCATCCTCATTTTATGTTCAGTAAAGTACTATATTCAGGGAAAGTGTTCAACAACATTTGTATAAATAACTAAATAAATAAGCTTATATAATCTCTAAGAAATTCTAAAAACTATTTGGCATTGGATTTTAGAATATAATTTATCCCAGGGATAATATTAAATGTTTGGCATTGGGTAAGTAATTGTATTTGTAAGGCCTCCTAAGACAGCCATTGCTTTTTTGCATTTCTTTTCCATGGGGATGGTCTTGATCCCTGTCTCCTATACAATATCACGAACCTCCATCCATAATTAATCAGACATTCTATCTACCAGATCTCATCCCTTAAATCTATTTCTCACTTCCACTATATAATCATAAAGGATTTGGTTTAGGTCATACCTGAATGGTCTAGTGGTTTTCCCTACTTTCTTCAATTTAAGTCTGAATTTGGCAATAAGGAGTCCATGATCTGAGACACAGTCAGCTCCCAGTCTTGTTTTTGCTGACTGTATAGAGCTTCTCCATCTTTGGCTGAAAACAATATAATCAATCTGATTTCGGAGTTGACCATCTGGTGATGTCCATGTGTAGAGTTTTCTCTTGTTTTGTTGGGAGAGGGTGTTTGCTATGACCAATGCATTCTCTTGGCAAAACTGTATTAGCCTCTGCTCTGCTGTGAAAAGAAGAGAAGTAAAAAGAAAAGGAGAAAAGGAAAGATATAAGCATCTGAATGCAGAGTTCCAAAGAATAGCAAGGAGAGATAATAAAGCCTTCCTCAGTGATCAATGCAAAGAAATAGAGGAAAACAACAGAATGGGAAAGACTAGAGATCTCTTCAAGAAAATTAGAGATACCAAGGAAACATTTCATGCAAAGATGGGCTCGATAAAGGACAGAATGGTATGGACCTAACAGAAGCAGAAGATATTAAGAAGAGGTGGCAAGAATACAGAGAACTGTACAAAAAAAATCTTCACGACCCAGATAATCATGATGGTATGATCACTCACCTAGAGCCAGACATCCTGGAATGTGAAGTGAAGTGGGCCTTAAAAAGCCTCACTATGAACAAGCTAGTGGAGGTAATGGAATTACAGTTGAGCTATTTCAAATGCTGAAAGATGATGCTATGAAAGTGCTGCACTCAATATGCCAGCACATTTGGAAAACTCAGCAGTGGCTACAGGACTGGGAAAGGTCAGTTTTCATTCCAATCCTAAAGAAAGGCAATACCAAAGAATGCTTAAACTACCACACAATTGCACTCATCTCACACGCTAATAAAGAAATGCTCAAAATTCTCCAAGCCAGGCTTCAGCAATATGTGAACCATGAACTTCCAGATGTTCAAGCTGGTTTTAGAACCAGAGATCAAATTGCCAACATCTGCTGGATCATGGAAAAAGCAAGAGAGTTCCAGAAAAACATCTATTTTTGCTTTATTGACTATGCCAAAGCCTTTGACTATGTGGATCACAATAAACTGTGGAAAATTCTATAAGTGATGGGAACACCAGACCACCTGACTTGCCTCTTGAGAAACCTATATGCAGGTCAGAAAGCAACAGTTCGAACTGAACATGGAACAACAGACTGGTTCCAAATAAGAAAAGGAGTATGTCAAGGCTGTATATTGTCACCCTGCTTATTAAACTTATATGCAGAATACATCATGAGAAACGCTGGGCTGGAAGAAGCACAAGCTGGAATCAAGATTGCTGGGAGAAATATCAATAACCTCAGATATGCAGATGACACCACCTTTATGGCAGAAAATGAAGAGGAGCTAACAAGCCTCTTGATTAAAGTGAAAGAGGAGAGTGAAAAGGTTGGCCTAAAGCTTGACATTCAGAAAACAAAGACCATGGCATCTGGTCCCATCACTTCATGGGAAATAGATGGGGAAACAGTGGAAACAGTGTCCTACTTTATTTTTTTGAGCTCCAAAATCACTGCAGATGCTGATTCCAGCCATGAAATTAAAAGACGCTTACCCCTTGGAAGGAAAGTTATGACCAACCTAGATAGCGTATTCAAAAGCAGAGACATTACTTTGCCAACAAAGTCCATCTAGTCAAGGCTATGGTTTTTCCAGTGGTCATGTATGGATGTGAGAGTTGGACTGTGAAGAAAGCTGAGTGCCAAAGAATTGATGCTTTTGAACTGTGATGTTGGAGAAGACTCTTGAGAGTCCCTTGAACTGCAAGGAGATCCAACCAGTCCATTCTGAAGGAGATCAGCCCTGGGTGTTCATTGGAAGGACTGATGTAAAGCTGAAACTCCAATACTTTGGCCACCTCATGCGAAGTGTTGACTTATCGGAAAGGACTCTGATGCTGGGAGGGATTGGGAGCAGGAGGAGAAGGGGATGACAGAGGATAGATGGCTGGATGGCATCACCAACTCAATGGACATGAGTTTGAGTAAACTCCAGGAGTTGGTGATGGACATGGAGGCCTGGCATGCTGTGATTCATGGGGTGGCAAAGAGTTGGACACGACTGAGCGGCTGAACTTAAGTAATTGTATAATAAAACATGGTATTGGTGACTGCTATGCCCACCTAATTCTAGATAACCTAAATTTAGAAATATAGGAAAATTGTGTCTTAGTATTGAAAAGTATACCATGCAATGGAAAAAAGTAGTTTGAGGAATAGCTTTCACAAACACATTTACTGCTATAACAGGCCATAAACTATGTGTCTGTCTTTCTTCATTTTAACTATGTGAAGTCATGAAAGCAAATATGTTTCTTAGACTCACCTTCTTCTGAAGATGATTTGTCAGATCATTGCCCTTAACTTTTGACAACCCAACGAATTCATGAAAATAGAACTGATTCACATGCCCAAGGCCTAAAAGAAATTATAGGGCCAGTGGTAATCAGGTAGTGCATTAAAAAAGTACATCAATCCCTTTATTGGTTTTCATGACAAGCTATGTCTATGACGAAAATCTGAGAATGTTTGGTAGAAGATGAATCATACTTGTCTTTAGTAGAGTAAAGATAATAAAGTTAGTAGGAATGAATAAAATGGCTAAGATAATTTTAGTGATTGTACACACATTTATTACAATTTTTACTAGATAAAGCTTTTTGTAGATCAAATGAACTTGAAAGTGTTTACAAAGCAGCTTGGAAAATTTCTCAGGGCACATGTTATAATGCCCCCTAAGTAAAATTCTGTTCTCTGCTGAGAAAGAAACAGCAGTATCTAAGGTCTTTCACATTGTCCAGAGAAATTGTAATCTCTAACTATAATCCAAAAGTATTCAAATCTACTTGAATAGAATTTGAGAGATAACAGGAAGAGTGGATCAGTATAAATCTGTTAGGTACTGATGAGCTACACAGTTTCCATCTTCCAAGCATTAACAGTCTTGAGGAAAATACTAAGTACCCACCCCCCCCAAAAAAAAAAAACCACAGAAACCTGAAAGAAGATACAGATATTGTTAAGTGAAATTATGAAAAATGTCATGCAAAATGTCACTTAATTCCCATTTTTATGTAGAAATTTATTGCAATGTAGAAAATTAATTTTAGGGTGGTATAGAGTTGAAAATTTTTGATGCTTATAAAATAAGAGGAGGAGTTACAAAATATATATGAGACCTTTAGAATAATTGAAATTTAGATCATTGTCTGTATCAATAAAGAATTAAAAAAAAATGAAAGCAACAGAATAGAGGCTAAATTGAATTTTCTGAATACATTCTTCAAAATTTTTCCACGAGGTGCTAGCAGTTTTGAAAGTACTTTTAGTGTACTTAAAGTACATTGCCTTTTAATAAGAAATCATCTGTATGCTAGTAATTGTCAGTGAGAGTTCTACTCTACAATCCTTGCCATCTTGAACACATTCTAAGTAGAATATCTTGAAGAAATACATTATTGTCATTTCATAAAACCATTCTGCTTTGGTCTATACAGGAAAATGATTGAATTGAGCAAATGTTTAACATAGCTGTGACCCCAAATTCCCATGACTGAAAGCTGTAGTCTTTTCCAGACAGGGTTGTGCTTATTGGAGGTTCTCATTGAGATAATTGTTCAATTTTTCTGCCTACTGCATTCAGATGGATAGTCAAAATTATTCCAGTAATGTTTCCTTTGCTGAGTGTCTTTATTTAAGGTATCATAATGGAGGTATCGAGTGGAGATATTTTCTTGGTAATATAATACTAAATAAATATGCATTTGAGGAAAAGTATAACCAAGAAACTTTTGCTGCATCATTTTCTCTCAGCCTTTGCCCATCTTAGAGCAGGGCTATGTAGAATTGGTTTTGACATTTTACATCAAACTTCATCTTAATTTGAATGGCCAGAAGAACTTTGTGTTATTCTTTATTTTTATTTTTCACAATACAGTTGAAGATTCTTTCTCTAATTAATTTCACGTACTATCTTTTACTGGCGTGCTGCAATTCATGGGGTTGCAAAGAGTCAGACACAACTGAGTGACTGAACTGAACTGAACTATCTTTTATGTAAATTTGAAACATGGGGAAAACAAATTTTATTGGTAAAAGAATAAACTAAATGTAAAGGGAAAATGAACATAGCTAACAAAATGTAAACAGAGGGGGAATATGGAAAAATTGGCTTATATGTCTTTAAGTCCAGTTTCCAAATATCTCCTTCTAGACCAATGATACATGTAAAAATTCTTTACTTAAAAAAGAAAAAAATGACAAGTACAGGATGTATGAAGACCTGAATTAATAGAAAGTTAAACAAAAAAATACTGACTGGTTTAGTTTTCCACGAGTTTAATCTATCATCCCATAGCGTTATGTGACTAAAAATATCAAGTAACGGTCTAGACTTATATCTGTAGAGGGAAGTGAGATCTGAATTAGTAGACTTCCGACTAGAAGAGGCCATGGGAAATGGGAAAGAGGCACAATGGGAAATAAATGACATGCCCTTTAATTGATTTTACTGTACGTAGTAGGATGGGATGAATGGCATGGACATAAACCCCTGCCTCTACCTGTGGCAGACTGTGTTTCTCTATATGGTCTCAGTTTTAGGTCAGGTGGAAATTTGGATCCAACATACTATGACTTGATTCTCAAAGGCACCAATTGTGTTAAGTCCCTAATAACTTCAGTCTGAGAGTAGAACCTCAAAGATCAAAGTTCTACTAGGTACTATAGAGAGTCAGAAGGGAAGGACTATTAGATATCCCCATTGAGTTAAGTCCTTTATGCACTGAATGTGTAAGATTTAGTCAATGGTAGAAATCTCAAAAAGATATAATCTTATCAGTAGCCTGTACCCAGAACTAAGGCATCTGCTTAGAAAAGTTAGGCATAACAGGGACTCACAAAAGTATATCGTGTACAGTTCATTTAAAGACCTTGAAACAAAAATACAGATATCAGTTATTGTATTCTCATTCCTGTGTGTGTGCTCAGTCATTCAGTCATGTCTGACGCTTTGCAGACCCTTTGGACTGTAGCCCACCAGACTCCTCTGTCAATGGGATTATCCACTTTGCTTTATGTACACTCCAATCTGAGTAGGGCCACAGGAATAGATCCCAGTGCTGCTAGAATGGGTGTTCCAATAATCTTATAGCAATAATCCAACCTACTTAGCTAAAAGAAAGACATTATCCACTCAAGAAGTCAGAGCATATGGCTCCCTGAAAACTTACAGTTTACTGTTTTGTAAGGAGAGTCTCCAGCACTGGTGATTTCCTACATTTAGCAGCAACAATGGCATCAGTGGTTGAAGCATACTCTTCACTTTGAAATCTGCATTGAATTAGATCCCCAGCCCTTAAAAGAAAATGTTTTATGCATGAATTCTTTAAGAACCTGGAGATGAACTTTTTAATTGGAAAGCTTCTGTGAGGAGTAAAGTATGAGGCTAAGAAGACTGTCAGTGGGCAATCAAAAGAGGTATACTCACCAGCTTAACAATAAAGCCTCTCTACTGTACTTGAATTCACCATAGTTTGCCACAGATATGAAATCTCAGCATCCCTAAGCCACCATTCTGTTAAGGCCCGAGACATAGACAAAATGGCGGCCTTGGAACATGGAACTCGTGAAATAATTATTCAAAAGTCTCCCTGAGAAAGCTGGCATGCCTGAACTCTGATTTGGGTTAGATATTTGTAATCAACTTGGTGTGCAACTTTAGACTACGGATATGCATGGAATACATTGGAATAGTGACCCAAAACTGTTTAGAGGTTGAAATTGAGTCCAAGAAGGGAAGAAACAGTACCAGCCAAGCTTCTAATCCTATGGAGACCAGGCTTAAAGTAATATGACAAAGGTCAAAGAACTTTAAGAGGAGAGAAAAGGGTGGGCAGTGAAGAGAAAGAACATAGAACAGAGAAGCATAGAAATTTCTAAAAGTGCTAGCAAGTTACATGATGGAAAAAGATCAAAAGACAAGCACTTTAGCTTACTGAAACTAATGGGCTAGAAGGTTTGAAATTAATGACTACCATAATATAAGAAGAAATATAAAAATAGATTTACTTAAATTACAGGATACCTGTGGAAATTTAAGGAAGCAAATTAGGACAAGTGGCTTCAAATAATCTAAGAGCTAACAAGATGTGGGAAATTTGTCATGATTGCTTTAGGAGATAATCTTTGTCCCATTGGTTAAAAGATGAGAGAGACTTCTCAGACCGTTCTTTGGAAGGATCAGTTTTCCTCATTTTGCAATGAATTCTCCACTCTTACAATTGTTCACACAGAGCCAGGAGGTTACCTTACAACTTTTCATAGACCTTATAAAAGGTTTTTATTTTACTTTTAACCACAAGCCATATGTTCTATAAAGTTCTAAAAAATATTTAGTGGTATACAAAAAGGGCCAAATTAATATGACACTCACCTCTTCTAAATCCCTAGAGCGTAAGATTTATACAGGTCTTTTTGTAAAGGGCCATGTCTAACATGATGATGAGTAGATAATTTGTAATTATTTATTTGACAGAGACTGCTACTGGAAAATTTTTTAAATGCTGTGCTTTATATTAATAATTTTTCTACTTTTATAGGTACTGCAAAGAAAATAACAATGATATGATTGATTTGAGTTTAGCACTCAATAAAATATCCATCTTAGGTTAACACTCAATATAATATCTATCTTAGGTTTAAATAGAAGTCCCAATCAAAATCTCTTTCTGTAATTAGTACCTATAAGACATGTCTAATAAATTAGGTATTTTAAAATTACAAAATGTAAGAAACTTAAGAGCCTCTTGATGAAAGTGAAAGAGGAGAGTGAAAAAACTGGCTTAAAACTCAGCATTCAAAGAAAAAAAATAAAGATCATAGCATCCAGTCCCATCACTTCATGGCAAATAGATGGGGAAACAGTGGAAACAATGACAGACTTTATTTTCTTGGCTCCAAAAATCACTGCAGATGGTAACTGCAGCTATGAAATTAAAAGATGCTTTCTCCTTGGAAGAAAAGCTGTGGCCAACCTAGACAGTATATTAAAAAGCAGACACATTACCGACAAAGGTCCATTTAGTCAAATCTATGATTTTTCCAGTAGTTATGTATGGATGTGAGAGTTGGACTATAAAGAAAGCTGAGCACCAAAGAACTGATGCTTTTGAACTGTGGTGTTGGAGAAGACTCTTGAGAGTTTCTTGGACTGCAAGGAGATCCAACCAGTCCATCTTAAAGGAAATCAGTCCTGAATATTCATTGGAAGGACTGATGAAGCTGAAGCTCCAATACTTTGGCCACCTGATGTGAAGAACTGACTCCTTGGAAAAGATCCTGATCCTGGGAAAGATTGAAGGTGGGAGGAGAAGGGGATGATAGAGAATGAGATGGTTGGATGGCATCACCGACTCAATGGACATGAAGTTTGAGCAAGCTCTGGGAGTTGGTGATGGACAGGAAGGCCTGGCGTACTGCAGTTCATGGGGTTGGAAAGAGGTGGACACGACTGAGCAACTGAACTGAACTGATTCTGCATTTATGATTCACTTTTATAAGCACATTTAAAGTGGTAGAAAAAGACAGAATTATTGTATATTGGTTTCTGCATGTATTCACTTTAAACTCCCAAGTTTAAATAGATAACTAAATTAGGTTGTGTCAATTTTAAATACTTTTATTATCAAATACTGAGTCTTTTTCTCCTAAGATTTCATTTCCAGTCTTTTAAAATTCAAATACTTCCAACAATTTCATCTGTATTTCCTGTTTTCAATTATTTTCTTAAAAATTATTTATAGGCTTTTGAAAATTCAGTTGCATTTTGTTTACCCACACATTGCACTAAAATTTAACTTTGAAAAAAAATTACCTCTACAGAAATGTCATTGTTACTGAAAGAAATAAGGAAGTAATGAGTTGTTAGTTTATAGTTTCTTAAACATTGTGGGAGGTTATTTGCTGCTGTAGAGCAGTAATAACACATCCATGGACATACACACACAGACATATACACTTTAACACAGAAAACTTATGTTGGGTGGCTCACAGGGAGATTATAAAATAACTTTAAATGGTAAATTAGTCAAGTGGGTGGCATTATCAGTTAGTGAATATTGTCAAATTGCAATGCATAAGACTTTTAAAATCACACTTTCATTTTGTTTTAAAGGAATTTTTTTTTCCCTCCCAATTTGTAAACCCATAGTCTCCTTGAAAAATAAAACTCTGTACTTGACATTTTCAGATTCCCCTTATCCCATTTCCATTAAAGACAAGTCTGACTTTGGGAGCACTAAGAATTTTAGAGAATTGAATGCTAGAGAGAAACTCCTACTGGAATAAAGTCTGCCTATCCAGGAACACAAAGGACAGCTTTTTCTCACCCCTTCTAATGAAGAGCAAGAATAATGTCCCCTCTTGGGGTCTGCAGTAATCCTCTCATGGAACATTCATTTGCAGAAGCTGCTGAGTTAACTCCGAAGTCCCCCTTTCCCATAGCAAGTTGTCTATGAAGACAGTAAATTCAAGGGTTCATGATAATGGTGTCTCCCAAGATGCCAAGTAAAACATAGCAAGTTCTCACACCCCATTTCAAACTCTCCTATGGATTGTTGATGACAAGATGTGTGTATCTCGAAGAGGTCACCTCCAAGAAGTTTCTACAATGCAGCTAATACACAGACTAGATAACTGGCAATAAAGGCACTTTTCTGAGACTCTCCTTACTGTACAATTAAAGTAGTAGTTGTCATTGTATATTGCAGTAGAATTAAGGATCTAAGATCCCACGTTAAAGGTAAAGGCTAATAAATGAAATTATTTGTCTAAGTTCTTTAAGGAAAAGATACTTAGCTTTCCATAATACTTCCCACTTTTTGGAATTGGGCCTTTCATAAAAAAGAAAGCACAGAAGGAAGTCAGAAAGGGAAAAAATGAAGAAAATTAAGAAGAGAGGGGATATGGAAGGGGAGGAAGAAAGAAGGATTGAATGAATAAAGGAGTAAACAAGAAATTTTACATTACAGCTAGCTCATATGTCAAAGGAGTTACAAAAATGTTTTGTGCCCACATGCATTAGGCTTTTGCTTTTTGGTGATTTGATAATATTCCTGAATTTTCTCCTAATAAATGTTTTATGGGACTAAAATACAAAGCAGGATCCTCTATATGAAAGGAAATTGAACTGAAGCCATCTCTATTGTTGGCTGTGAAGGGTTTCTTTGTGGATTTTTTCGGTTTGTTTTTTCCCTCTTACTGAGTACTTTGTCATCAGCAGGAGGTCAATTTATGGTCTCTTTAAAATGGATAAATCCAACCGTTTATCTTTCTTTTCTGCTATATTTTTTAAACCTGCCTAAGAATAGTGAGAACAAACTTAATATACGGACTTCAAGAATGATTTTCTCTAAAGAGGATACTTTATGCCCCGAAGTGGGTCTCTAACTGATACTCATTTTCTAGGGATTGGTTTGTGACTCTATGTAATGCTAGCTCTTTTAATAGCCACAGGAAGAATTAGTTAAAAATTGACTTTGAATGTAATTCATTTGCTACAAAGTGGTCTTTCACCCCCTGCTCTTCTCTTCTACTGACATCCACATTTTCCTTTCTAGTCCTTTGTTAAAAAATGAACTGCACAGCAAAAGCATGTGAGGAGAAGGCTTTCTGCACACCATCAGGCACACTATGGTGTTCCCAGCACTGTGCTATTAATGCATCACTCTCGTCCTGAGCTGGATGTAGAGGGAGAGATAGTTAAGAGGAACAGCTGGCTAAGGAGGTCCCAGGGATGAGCACCCAGGGACCCTTACCTGGAAAGAAGAAAGCAACAGCTTTCATCATGTCTGGTCTCCTCTTGGCTCCCTGCACTCAGCTCCCAGTGATCAGCTTGTGGCTGGACATGCTACTTACTGCTGTGTCACTGAACACAAACCCAGCAGAGGTAAAACTGAAAGGAAAATGCTTTACTTATTTATCTGCTCAAAGTTACATTAGTAATAGTTTGGGGTAAATAACCTTGCAGAGCGAAATTATAAGTACACAGTCAAATTGGGCAAAATTGGTTTAAATCTAGTTGTTAGTCCCCACCCCCCTTTTAAATAGCCAAGGTTCACTTACTGTCTCCTGGCTAAAATTCCACCATGAACACCAAGAAAGGGAATCTTGCTATCACTTAATGAACATTTGAATCAGTGTTGAGGTCCTTTAAGCTTCTTTTAAGTTAGAAATTAAAAGGTCTTTGCTACAAGTAAAGGGAAGAACAGGGGTAGAATCTTCTGAATCACTACAGTATTTTACTTGTAAACAAATACTTTCCTCTGTATCTCCCATAGGCAAATTATTCTAATACAGAAGAAACTTAGCTTTGGTGAAGTAAGATACATTTTCAGCTCCTAATGCAAATGCTTCACAATGCTTGTGGAAAGGAAAGATAATAATATCCACAATTAACTTCCTAGTTTAGAAAATTCTAGTAGTTCTATTAATAAAGCAGGATCTTCACAAACTTTTATAAGGATTTACCTTCGCCAACATCATCTGTATCATATTCTTGATAACTAGCCCCTCATTAGTAGATATAATAAAGGATGAAAAAAGTTCCCCCATTCAGCAGTTTTTGTAAGAAAGAAAATTTTTCAAAAAAAAACGCAATTAAAAGAAATTCAGGGCTTCCCCAGTGGTTCAGTGATAAAGAATCTGCCTGTTATCATCTTTCTAAATTCCATATATATGCGTTAGTATACTGTATTGGTGTTTTTCCTTCTGGCTTATTTCGCTCTGTATAATAGGCTCCAGTTTCATCCACCTCATTAGAACTGATTCAAATGTATTCTTTTTTTGATTTGGGAGAATGGCATTGAAACATGTAAAATATCATGTATGAAATGAGATGCCAGTCCAGGTTCAATGCACGATACTGGATGCTTGGGGCTGGTGCACTGGGACGACCTGGAGGGATGGTATGGGGAGGGAGGAGGGAGGAGGGTTCAGGAGGGGGAGCACATGTATACCTGTGATGGATTCATTTTGATGTTTGGCAAAACTAATACAATTATGTAAAGTTTAAAAATAAAATAAAATTAAAAAAAATAATAATAAAAAAGAATCTGCCTGCCAATGTAGGAGACATAAGTTCTGTCCCCGGTCCAGGAAGATCCTACATGCCTCCAGACTTAACTAACCCTGTGCAGCACAACTACTGAGTCTCTGCTCTGGAACGTATGTTCTGCAACAAGAGAAGCCACTGCAGTAGCCCATACACTGCAACTAGAGAGTCATTCCTGCTTGCCACAACCAGAGAAAAAACCAGCACAGCAATGCTGATCCATCACAGCCAAAGGTGGGGGGGGGGGGAATATACAGATTAAATAAATACTGCATCTAACATTGATTTTCAATGGATATTCATTGTATTCACAAAGTAACTGAAAGTGTAACTTCATGATAGTAAACTAAACATATTTTAGTTTCTACTAGTGTCTTCTCAGGAGAGTCTGATACAGTGGATGGAAAAAAAAAAATCTCTTAAGCCAATTGAGTCTACTTCCTCCAAGAGGAACACTGGAGAGAAATTCACATTTTAATCCTGTTGTATAGAGGTATTTGTCAATGCATAATTTTGGTAGTGATTCAAAAATTTATGCAGAGAAAAAGTATTAATTTGTATAATACTTAAGCTCCTGTCTCAGAAAACATATCTGAGCCTTTAAAATTGCATAGTGAGTTAAACTCCAGTTATAAAGGATCTAAATCCCTTAAGAATAATGACTAGAAACAGAAAAAGAGAGTAATTTGAAGACTGAGTCACACAAAGTAGATCTCAAAGAGGGAGATGTTATTGGAGAAATAAAATTACAATGTTTCTGACATTTGCTTTAATTAAAACAAATGTATAAGTCTTCAGATAAATGCATTTCAAATTCTAACTGTGATCAACTGAAAACCATTATAATTACCTAATGTGATGTTATTTCTCTGTATACAGAAGCTCAAATTCTGTTTACGATTGAATAAGGTAGAAGACATTAGCATCACATTTGGTACAAAATAATCCCAAATATAACCCACTCCACTATCATGTACTTTTATTACTTGTATATCTCTTCACCTATCACAGAAATTCAAAAAGGCAATGATTGTGTCAGTAAAGAAAACACAGCGTCAGGTGAAAAAGGAAAACAAGTCATAATCTTAAATTTTCTGCTAACAGATTAATCCAAATACCTATGTATAGCTTTAGTTGTCTTCGGAAGCTTCAGGCCCATCCAATTTTTTCTGGACTTCTCAAATCAGTGGTCCATTTTATTCATAACCAAACAATCCTGTCAAAGCAAATTCAGCATCTTCTCAATGTATCCTTTTCGTTATTGTGGTAAGTCAAAAGGTGCTATCTTGTAGATACACAAACTGTGTGTGGGTGTGTGTGTACAGAAAAGAGAGAAAGAGAGTCTGTTCTCTCAACTGGGTCCTACTCTAGGGTCAAATTTTGAAGAAAAAAAAAATTGAAGTTCTATAGATCTTAAGGTTACGGGGTTCCAAAATGCTGAAACACTAGTGAATATTTAAAGTCCATGTATTGAAATGGAAGAGATAAGAAGTAAGATCAGGTTTTAGTTATGGCCATAATGTAGGTGTTTACATTACTAAATGAGACTATAGCATAGAAGATACCCTTAAGCAAGAGCTTTATCTCACCAGAAAAGGAGGAAGAAAGCAACAAATAAATAGAACATTGACTTAAATTTGTGGTGTATGTAAAGTACTTAACCCTGGTCATAGCAAACACCCTCTTCCAACAATACAAAGAGAAGACTCTACACAAGGACATCACCAGATGGTCAATACTGAAATCAAATTGATTCTATTCTTTGCAGCCAAAGATGCAGAAGCTCTATACAGTCAGCACGAACAAGCCCAGGAGCTGACTGTGGCTCAGATCGTGAACTCCTTATTGGCAAATTCATACTCAAATAGATAAGCAGGGAAAACCACTAGACCATTGAGGTATGACTTAAATCAAATCCCTTAAGATTATACAGTGGAAGTGACAAAAAAAAAAAAAAAAAAAATAGATCTGATAGAGTGCCTGAAGAATTGTGGATGGAGGGTCATGACGTTGTACAGGATGCAGTGATCAAGACCACCTCCAAGAAAAAGAAATGCAAAAAGGCAAAATGGTTGTCTGAGGAAGCCTTACTATTAGCTGAGAAAAAAAGAAGCAAAAGGCAAAGGAGAAAAGGAAAGGTATACCCATTTGAAAGCAGAATTCCAAAGAATAGCAAGGCGAGATAAGAAAGCCTTCTTCAGTGATCAATGCAAAGAAATAAAGGAAAACAATAGAATGGGAAAGACTAAAGATCTCTTCAAGAAAATTAGAGATACCAAGGGAACATTTCATGCAAAGGTGAGTACAATGAAGGACAGAAATGGTATGGACCTAACAGAAGCAGAAGATATTAAGAAGAGGTGGTAAGAATACACAGAAGAACTATACAAAAAAGATCTTCATGACCCACTAACCGAGATGGTGTGACATCCTGGAGTGCAAAGTCGAGTGGGCCTTAGGAAGCATCACTATGAACAAAGCTAGTGGAGGTGATGGAATTCCAGTGGAGCTATTTCAAATCCTAAAAGATGATGCTGTGGAAGTGCTTACTCAGTATGCCAGCAAATTTGGAAAACTCAGCAGTGGCCAAAAGACTGGAAAAGTCAGTTTTCATTCTAATCCCAAAGAAAGACAATGCCAAAGAATGTTCAAACTACCACATAATTGCACTCATCTCACATGCTAGCAAAGTAATGCTCAAAATTCTCCAAGCCAGGCTTCAACAGTACGTGAACTGTGAACTTCCAGATATTCAAACTGGTTTTATTATTATTTTTTAAATTTTATTTTATTTTTAAACTTTACATAATTGTATTAGTTTTGCCAAATATCAAAATGAATCCGCCACAGGTATACATGTAAACTGGTTTTAGAAAAGGCAGAGGAACCAGAGATCAAATTGGCAACATCTGTTGGATCACTGAAAAAGCAAGAGAATTCCAGAAATCTCTACTTCTGCTTTATTGATTATGCCAAAGCCTTTGACTGTGTAGAGCACAACAAACTGTGGAAAATTCTTAAAGAGATGGGAATACCAGGCCACCTGACCTGCCTCCTGAGAAATCTGTATGCAGATCAAGAATCAATAGTTAGAACTGGACATGGAAAAAAAGACTGGTTCCAAATAGGGAAAGGAATACATCAAGGCTGTATATTGTCACCCTGCTTATTTAACTTAGATGCAGAGTACCTCGTGAGAAATGCCAGGCTGGATGAAGCACAGGCTGGAATCAAGATTGCCTGAAGAAATATCAATAACCTCAGATTTGCAGATGACACCACCCTTATGGCAGAAAGCAAAAAAATAAAAAGCCTCTTATGAAAGCAAAATAGGGAAGTGAAAAGCTGGCTTAAAATTCAACATTCAAAAAATGAAGATCATGGCATCCAGTCCCATCACTTCATGGCAAATAGATGAGGAAACAATGGAAACAGTGACAGACTTTATTTATTTGGGGGCTCCAAAATCACTGCAATTGGTGACTGGCAGCCATGAAATTAGCTTGCTCCTTGGAAAAACAGTTGTGACCAACCTAGACAGCATATTTAAAAGCAGAGACATTACTTTGCCAACAAAAGTCTGTCTAGTCAAGGCTATGGTTTTTCCGTGGTCATGTATGAACATAAGAGTTGGACTATAAAGAAAGGTGAGCACGGAAGAATTGATGCTTTTGAATTGTGGTGTTGGAAAAGACTCTTGAGAGTCCCTTGGACTACAAAGAGTTCCAACCAGTCAATCTTAAAGGAAATCAGTCCTGAATATGCATTGAAAGGACTGATGCTGAAGCTGAAGTTCCAATACTTAGGCCACCTGATCAAAGAACTGATTCATTTGAAAAGGCCCTGATGCTAGGGAAGATTGAAAGTGGGAGGAGAAGGGGATGACAAAGGATGAAATGGTTGGATGGCATCACTGACTCGATGGACATGAGTTTGAGTAATCTCCGGGAGTTGGTCATATACAGGCCTGGCATGCTTTAGTCCATGGGGTTGCAAAGAGTTGGACACAACTGAGCGACTGAACTGAACTACATAAAATGTAAATTAATTCTTAACAAATGTTAATTATTATTGTTTTATTATTGCTTGTGTCTTCACATAAATCAGTGGAATTTTTATGAATGAGGTTACCGTAAAATATTTATACTTTTAGAGATACAATCCAAGCAATGGAGATGTGACTCATCATAAATAACTAAAGAAAGGAAAAGTTAATGTTTAAAAGAGCTAGTATACTCCAGCTTGTCACGGGTATTCTGAAGAAAATCACCATTTAGGGAAATTTCACCTGATATAATTGGCCATATCAAGAGTAGATAGTCAAAGGAAATTGGCTATGTGATTCAAGGAACTTAAACTGGGGCTCTATAACAAACTAGAGGGGTGATATGGGGTGGGAAGTGGGACAGAGGTTAAATACAGAGTGGAAATATATACACCTATGGCTAATTTTTGTTGGTGTATGGTAGAAATGGAAACAATATTATAAAGCAATTATCCTTCAATTAAAAATTTAAAAAACACCCACCAACCAACCAAAAAAAAAGTATTCTTTAAGAATGTGGAGGGGAATCATCACATTTGGTTTTCCAAATGGCATTTGGTTGAAAAGTAAAAAGAAGAAATTTTGTTAAATATTGATGTTTCTCATTATGGCAATATAATATTGTAATTTGAGATAGAAATTTCTTCTGGAAAATTCTTCTCTTAGGCAAGATTTACTTTCTACTTTGAAAAATCTTATAAAATACAACTGAACAAAGCTTTAAACATTATGCCAATGAAAAAGAGAAAAGGTTATATGGACTGTGAGTTCTCTCCACTTCAATAATTTTCCTTCTCATTTTTAATGAATATGTGTTACTCTTCAATAAAATAATGAAACAAACTAAAGAACCAAAAGTGTTATAAATAGCCAAGAATAGACTTAAAAATACTAAGAGCATAATAAAAAAAGGGCTTCTGGAATTCTTTTTTTAAAAGGGTTAACTGATGCTTTTGAACTGTGGTGTTGGAGAAGACTCTTGAGAGTCCCTTGGACTACAAGGAGATCCAACCAGTCCATCCTAAAGGAGATCAGACCTGGGTGTTCATTGGAAGGACTGATGTTGAAGCGAAACTCCAATACTTTGGCCACCTGATGCAAAGAGCTAACTCACTGGAAAAGACCCTGATGCTGGGAAAGATTGAGGACAGGAGGAGAAGGGGATAACAGAGGATGAGATGGTTAGAAGGCATCACAGACGTGATGGACATGAGTTTGACTCGGCTCCAGGCACTGGTGATGGACAGGGAGACCTGGCGTGCTGCAGTTCATGGGGTCGCAAAGAGTCGGACACGACTGAGAGACTGAACTGAACTGAACTGAACTCATGCTAGAGTATAATGATGAACACAAATGACTAGCTTTAGTACTTGGCTGACATGACTAATAGAAGCAGAGCTACTTATTTCATACTTCAGTATTGTTTGTGAAAATGTAAAGTAAAGTAATATAATGCAATGTTTGTGATAAGTAAGTAAGTAGTAGAAGTATAGGAAAAATTTATTTTATGCCAAAAGGGAAAAGGAAGAGTAATGACTAAAAGTTATGAGGAGATACATATATTTTAACCTAGCAAATATATATAATGGAATAGGGATTTCAGTATTTCAAAATGGAATAGGGGTTCCACTTTTCAACCTTGATGAAGTAATGATACTAAATGGCTATCCAGTCATAGTCAGTTCTAAAACTGGATAATTTTTATGAAACAGCCATTTCTATTTGAGTGTTAAGTTGCTTCAGTCGTGTCTGACTCTTTGTGGTCTGTGGCTTTCCAGTCTCCTTTGTCCATAGGATTCTCCAGGCAAGAATACTTGAGGGCGTTGCCATCTCTTCCTCCAGGGGATTTTCCTATCCAAGGATCAAACCCACGGCTCTGGTGTCTACTTCACTGGCAGGCAGGTTCTTTACTGCTAGCTTTGCTACCCATTCATTTGAGAGTAGGCAGCAAACAATTGTGACTCTGTAGGGAGAAAAGAACCCAAAACCAGATGAACCCTCTTAATGCCTCAGCTTTCTGAATGGAGTTAATTACTGGACCCTGGCACAACGAGAAGTGGCGTAAGCATGGTTTCATAATCTTGCTGAATTGAATACACAGAAATTGGAGATTAGCAAGGCTTAGTGACCTGGTATTTGGAAGGCAGAGTACTGACGAAGAGAAAGCTACTCAGAGAAAGAGCTCCAAAGATCTGCAAGTGTCACCCCGATTCCTTGGCTGAATGCTAAATTAAGCATGCACAGAATGACTCCACAAGGCCAGACAAAGAAGAACTATTAAGGAAATACAACTACCATAGAGCCATAAGATGGAAAACTTCCAGAACACTTGTAGGACTGGAAAAGTGGTGAGTTTAACCAGATTGGAGGAACCTCATGGAACATAAGTGGCATTTGTAGAGATGCCCAAAAGGTCATACATTAGGAGTGAAACTAAATTAATCATAGTGTAGAATTTCTCTAGACCTTACCAGTGGTTCTTTTAATCATTTTAGAATGACTACATGGATAGTTCTTTAAGAGGATAAAGCAATACTGAATGTATGTGCACCTACTATGTGGGGTCATTATACATAAAACAAAGATGACAGGAAAAAATACTTAAATCTACAATTTTGCTGAATTATTTCACTTTTTCTCTCTCAGAGTCTGGTAAACTAATCACAGAGAAAAGAAGCAAAAAAAGTTGTACAAGACTATCAACCCAAATATTCTAACTTACATTAATAAAGCTTTATACCCAGCAACAGTGGGAAACACATTTTTCTCAAGTGTGCATGGAACACTGGCTAGGACCATTCATATACTGGACCATAAAACAAGTTGCAATAAAATTAAAGGAAATGAAATATTCTAAAATATTCACTCTTCACAAGAGAATTAAATTAGAAATCAATGAAAAAATATCTTAGAAAAGCCAGAAATATTAGAAGCTGAACAAAATACTTCTAAATAACCTGTGTATCAAAGAAATAACAGGAGAAATTAGAACATACTTTGAACTTTACGATATTGAATATTGTACATTAAAATTTGTGGATGTAGCCCACAGTGCTTATAGGAAACTTAATATGCCTCAGTGAGGAGACTGAGAAAAGAGTAATATGAAATTGTATGGTCTAAATTTTTACCTTAAAGAGTTTGAATAAGAACAAATTAAATTTACATTTAGCAAAAGAAAGGAAAATAAATATAACATTAGAAATCAATAAAATAGCAGGAAAAATTTGGGAAAAATCAATGAAACCAAAACACTTTCTTTGAAAGAATCACTAAAATTAATAAAAATCTAGCCATACTGGTGAAAGGAAAAGTAGGAAAAGACCCACAAATTACCAATGACAGAATTGAAAAGTAGGACATCACAAGAGAAACTATATGTATTGAAATGATAATAAAAACTATTGTGAAAAAGTTAAGCAAACTCAACAAGTTAGATAAAATGGACACATTTCTTGAAAGACATAAATTAACTAAAATTACATAAGAAATAACTGGTTTTACTTTGTATTAACTAAATGATTTGTAACAGTAATTTTAAATATTACCATCAAGAAAGAAAAAAAAATCCAGGACAAAATTCCTTTCCTAGTCAATTCTGTTAATTTTTTAAAAATAAAAACATTACAATTCTTACATAAACATTTTCATAAAATACAATGTTAGGGGCATTTTCAAATTCCATTGAATGTATTCCAAGAAAACTGCTAATATGTATTACAATAAAAATGTTAATATTCCTCATTAACACTGGTAAATCTTAACAAAATATTAGCAATTCCATCCAGCATTCATTACAAGGAACATACATTATGACCAAGTCAGCTTTGTCATAGGAATTTAAGGTTATTTTCATATTTGAAAATCAGTCAGTATAATTCACTAAACTAATGCACTTATACTTAACATCATATTAGAGATTCTAATGAGTGCAGTTTAAAGGGGAAAAAAAATTAAATGGTATAGAATATACCATGATATAGATAAAATGGTATACAATAAATAAAATTATCTTCATTTACACATGGTATGACTGTGTACATCGGTTCAGTTCAGTCGCTCAGTCGTGTCTGACTCTTTGCAACCCAATGGACTGCAGCACGCCAGGCTTCCCTGTCCATCACCAACTCCTGGAACCTAGTCAAACTCATGTCCATCGTGTTGGTGATGCCATCCAACCATCTCATCCTCTGTCGTCCCCTTCTCCTCCTGCGCTCAATCTTTTCCAGCATCAGGGTCTTTCCCAATGAGTCAGTTTTTCACATCAGGTGGCCAAAGTATTGGAGTTTCACCATTAGTCCTTCCAGTGAATATTCAGGGCTGATTTCCTTTAGGATGGACTGATTGGATCCCCTTGCAGTCCAAGAGACTCTCAGGAGTATTTTCTAGCACCACAGTTCAAAAACATCTATTCTTCGGTGCTCAGCTTTCTTTATAGTCCAGTTCTCACATCCATACGTGATTACTGGAAAAACCATAGCCTTGACTAGATGGACCTTTGTTGGCAAAGTAACGTCTCTGCTTTTTAACATGCTGTTGGCTCAGACAGTAAAGTGTCTGTCTGCAATGTAGGAGACCCAGGTTTGATCCCTGGGTTGGGAAGATCCCCTGGAGAAGGAAATGGCAGCCCACTTAAGAATTCTTGCCTGGAAAATCCCATGGACCGTGGAGCCTGGTAGGCTACCATCCATGGGGTTGCAAAGAGTCAGACACGACTGAGCAATTTCACTTTTCACTTTCACTTTCTAGGTTGATCATAACTTTCCTTCCAAGGAGTGTCTTTTAATTTCATGGTTGCAATCATCATCTGCAGTGATTTTGGAGCCTCAAAAAATAAAGTCTGACACTTTTCGCACTGTTTCCCCATCTATTTGCCATGAAGTGGCGGAACCAGATGCCATGGTCTTAGTTTTCTGAATGTTGAGCTTTAAGCCAACTTTTTCACTCTCCTCTTTCATTTTCATCAGGAGGTTCTTTAGTTCTTCTACACTTCTGCCATAAGGGTGGTGTCATCTGCATATCTCAGGTTATTGATATTTCTCCCGACAATCTTGATTCCAGCCTGTGCTTTATCCAGCCCACCGTTTCTCATGATGTACTCTGCATGTAAGTTAAATAAGCAGGGTGACAATATATAGCCTTGATGTACTCCTTTCCCTATTTGGAACTAGTCTGTTGTTCCATGTCCAGTTCTAACTATTGCTTCCTAACCTGCATACAGATTTCTCAGGATATACATCAAGTGGTCAGGTATTCCCATCTGTTTCAGAATTTTCCACAGTTCATTGAGAGGCACACAGTCGAAGGCTTTGGCATCATCAATAAAGCAGAAATAGACTGTGTACATGTAAGAATGCTAAAATTTACTAATAAAAATAAGAAAATAGTGAAATTAGCAAGGTCAAATGAAACAAGACCAGTATACACAAATACATTATATTTATAAGCAAAATTATGTTAAAAAATGTAAAATCTTTACTAGACTATAAGCAACAGATATAAGCAAAAATATATGCAAGGTAACATTTTTAATAGAAAAGTCACAAAATGTTGCTGAGGGATATTACTGCTGCTGCTAAGTCGCTTCAGTCATGTCCGACTCTGTGTGACCCCATAGACGGCAACCCACCAGGCTCCCCCGACCCTGGGATTCTCCAGGCAAGAACACTGGAGTGGGTTGCCATTTCCTTCTCCAATGCATGAAAGTGAAAAGTGAAAGTGAAGTCACTCAGTCGTGTCCAACTCTTAGGGACCCCATGGACTGCAGCCCACCAGGCTCCTCTGTCCATGGGATTTTCCAGGCAAGAGTACTGGAGTGGGGTGCCTTTACCTTCTCTGAGGGATATTAAAGAGAGCCTAAATAGTTGAAATTATATGTGATGATCATGCATGGAAAGAAGCAAACTTTTAAAGGTATCGATTTACCCTTAGTCAATCTTTAGAGAACTATATAGAGATATATAGAGAGATCTATAAAAACCATAGATCTCTATAGGAACCAGAGATAAAATTGCCAACATCTGTTGGATCATCGAGAAAGCAAGAGAATTCCAGTAAAAATCTACTTCTGCCTTATTGATTATGCTCAAACCTTTGACTCTGTGGATCACAACAAACTGTGGAAAATTCTTCAAGAGATGGGAATACCAGAGCACCTTACCTGCCTCCTGAGAAAACTGTATGCAGGTCAAGAAGAAACAGTTATAACCAGACATGGAACAACAGACTGGTTCCAAATTGGGAAAGGAGTACTTCAAGGCTGCCTATTGTCACTCTGTTTATTTAACTTACATGCAGAGTACATCATGTGAAATGCCGGGCTGGATGAAGCACAAGCTGGAATCAAGATTTCCAGGAGAATATCAATAACTTCAGATACACAAGTGATACTACCCTTTATGGCAGAAGCCGAAGAGAAACTAAAGAGCCTCTTGATGAAAGTGAAAGAGGAGAGTGAAAAGGCTGGCTTAAAACTCAACATCCAAAAAATTAAGATCATGGCATCTGGTCCCATTCCTTCATGGAAAATAGATGGGGAAACAGTGGAAACAGTGACAGACTTTATTTATTTGGGGGCTCCAAAATCACTGCAGATGGTGACTGTAGCCATGAAATTAAAAGACTCTTGCTCCTTGGAAGAAAAGCTATGACCAATCTAGATAGCATATTAAAAAGCAGAGACATTACCCTGCTGACAATGGTCCATCTAGTCAAAACTATTGTTTTTCCAGTAGTCATGTATGGATGTGAGAGCTGGACTATAAAAAAAGCTGAGCACCAAAGAATTTATGCTTTTGAACTGTGGTGTTGAAGACTCTTGAGAGTTCCTTGGACTGCAGGAGATCAACCCAATCAATCTTAAAGGAAATCAGTCCTGAATATTCAATGGGAGGACTGATACTGAAATTGAAACTCTAATACTTTAGCTACCTGATGAGAACTGACTCTTTGGAGAAGACCCTGATTTTGGGAAAGATTGAAAGCAGGAGAAGGGGATGACAGAGAATAAGATGGTTGGATGGCATCACTGACTCGATGGACATGAGTTTGACCAAGCTTCAGAAGTTGATGGACAGGGAAGCCTGGTGGACTGCAGTCCATGGGTTGCAAAGAGTCGGACATGACTGAGCGAGTGAACTGAACTGATACAAATTTAAGAATGAGTTTATTAATTTCTATATCAGAGTTGCAGGAATTTGTTAAGGTTTCATTGTCTCTATAGATAGTTCAGTTCAGTTCAGTTGCTCAGTCATGACCAACTTTTGCAACCCTATGGACTGCAGCACACCAGGCCTCCCTGTCCTTCACCATCTCCTAGAGCTTACTCAAAATCATATCCATCAAGTCAGTGATGCCATCCAACAATCTCATCCTCTGTCATCCCCTTCTCCTCCTGCATTCAATCTTTCCCAGCATTGGATTCTTTTCCAATGAGTCAGTTTATCGTATCAGGTGGCCAAAGTATTAGAGCTTCAGCTTCAACACCAGTCCTTCCAGTGAATATTCAGGATTCATTTCCTCCAAGATTGAGTGGTTTGATCTTGACAGTGCTCATAATCTAGACTCAATCTTGAAAGAGGGAGATATATGTGGAAGACACATTTTCTGAATTCAATATTTAATATAAAGCTGTGGTAATGAAGACAATGTGGTTTTCAGATAGGATATATAGAGATCAATAAAATGGAATAGAATAGTGTCCTGATAGTGTCATACACAGATATAGCCCATCATTTTCTACAAATGAGCAAAGGAAATTCAGTAGGGAAAGAAAATCTTTCAACAAACGGTACTGGAATGTTATGAATATCATACTGAAAATATAATAAAATTTTATCATTCATAAAAATTAACTCAAAATGAATGATAGCTCTAAATATGAGAGCTAAAAATATAAAAACCCAGGAAAAAACCTAAGAGAAAATTTATGCAACTTTTGGGTATAAAAAAAATTTCTTAGCCTGAAAGGAAGTAACCACAAAAGAAAAATAATTGATTAGTTTGACTTCTTTAAAATTAAAAACATTGATCAAAAATTACTATAAATGAAATAAAAAGACAATCCATAGATTAAGAGAAAATATTGCCTGTGCTTATATCTGTCAGAGGTCTTGTATTCATAGTGTCCAAAGAAATATTATACTTAAATAATAAGAAATCAAATCTCTTTATATGAAATCAAGCAGCAAACATTTGAATAAATGCTTCATGAAAGAAGTTATATAAATAGCCAGTAAACATGTGACAAGGAGCTTAATATAATAGGTGGTTAAGGAAAGGTACATTAAAACTACAACGTGTTACTACTACACATATACTAGAATAGGTAAACTTGGAAAGACTGACTATACCAGCTTTTGCTGAGGCTTAAAGCAAGTGGCACTCAGCTGGTGGAATGTGACAAGGTATCACACTCAATCTTGACCACCTTTTCCTTCCATATTCCCTTTCATGTTTGTCTATCTTCTTTATGTTACAAAATTTGCACTGAGTATAAGAGAAATCGATAACTGAGAGTTTATGTTTGAATACATCAGTATATGGGGGCTCTAGTCATGGGAATGAGTCAAACAAGTTAAGTATCTTAAGATATTCAGTAACTTTCTGCCTCCTCCCCTTCTGATTGTATTTTTTATTTACAGAAAAATTACGATCCAGACTCTGTGAAAGAAATGTCAAGTTTAAAAAGTTATTAACACAGGAAGTTTACCAAGTATGGTCTGGATGTCACACAGATGCCAAAAGGAATATTTCTATATGGAAAAGATCACCTAGCTGGACTGAAGTGAGTCAGAACTCATGATAAATCTATCTTTTCTCATAACAACCACAAGTCAGAAACACCTAATTCAGTCCCCCAATCTCAACGCAGTGACAATCTCAAAGTGACAGCCTCAAAGCAATTTCTTCTTTTTTTCTTTTTTTTTTTTGTCCCTGATTAAAAGCCTATTTCAAATGGTACAGATTCTAGGTTGGTTATTTTTTTGTCTCAACATTTTAAACATTTTGTACTACTCTCTTACTTGCAGTTTTTGAGGAAAAGTAGGATGTAACACTCTTTCGGAGAAGGCGATGGCACCTCACTCCAGTACTCTTGCCTGGAAAATCCCATGGACAGAGGAGCCTGGTGGGCTGCTGTCCATGGGTCACTAAGAGTCAGACATGACTGAGTGACTTCACTTTAACTTTTCACTTTCATGCATTGGAGAAGGAAATGGCAACCCACTCCAGTGTTCTTGCCTGGAGAATCCCAGGGACGGGGGAGCCTGGTGGGCTGCCGTCTATGGGGTCACACAGAGTCGGACACGACTGAAGTGACTTAGCAGTAGCAACACTCTTTATTTTTGCTTCTCTATAAATAAGATGTTTTTTCCCTTGATCTTTCAGGGTTTTTTTTCCTTTACATTTTATTTTCTGTAGTTTAAATATAATATGCCTAGATGTAAATTTTTTTAATATAGTTATCTTGCTTGCTGTACTTTGAACTTCCAAGGTCTGTGCTGACATTAATTTGTTTCAAATATTTTCTTCTGTTTCTTCTTTCTCTTTCTGGCATCCCAATTATGCATATGTTATACCTTTTGCAGTTGTACCACAGTGTCCTTGGATATTGTGTGTTGTTTTCTTCTAAATTCTCATTCTCTGCTTTTGGGTTTTTTCAAGGTTCTATTTATACGTGTTGTAGCTTAGATTTTTTCTCATCAGCTCTGTTTAGTCCATTATAGTCATTCTTCTTTTCTGTTACAGTAGTTTTGATCCCTAACATTTCTTTTTTTTTTTTTTTTAGATTTCCATCTCTCTGCTTACATTTCCCATCTATTCTTGCATACTGTCTACTCTATATGTTAGAGCCCCTAGCAAATTAATTATAGTTATTTTAAACTCCCAATCTGATAATTTCAACATCACTGCCATCTTTGGTTCAGATACTTACTCTGTCTCTTCAGAATGTATCTTTTGCCTTATAATTTTTGTTTGAGCACCAGACATGATGAACTTGGTAAAATGAGCTATTGTAAATTAATGTTTATTAATGTGATGGTGAAGTGTAAGGGCAGTGGAGACATTTTATAGTCCTTTAGTTGATTAAGTCTCCGTCTTTGGGTGAACCTATTTCTCTGCAGGTAAACTTCACATGTTGTTTCTCCCTTTTGTTTCTGTTTTCCTCTCCCTTTCAGTGGGACAAGATAGCTAAATCAGGTTGGAGTTGAGTTTTTCCCTTTCCCCATTTAGGTTCTGATAATACCCCAGCAAATTAGGCTCTGGTTTACTAGTTCCCTCTTAGGGCAAGCCTTGGTTTACTAGTTCCCTCTTAGGGCAAGCCTTGGTTTACTAGTTCCCTCTTAGGGCAAGCCTTGGTTTACTAGTTCCCTCTTAGGGCAAGCCTTGGTTTACTAGTTCCCTCTTAGGGCAAGCCTTGTTAAGACGAGCAGAATGCTTTGAAGTATTTCAAATGGTTCCCTTCTCCTCTCTGTCAGAAGCAGGGGAATATTCATCTCCCGTATTTACCATGGAAACTTGGTTGAGCTCTTGGAGGTAAATCTCACAATTCTGTGAAGCCCCTGCTATGACTAGATCTTTTTGGAGTTTTGGGCTTAAAGTTGTCCACAGTGAGTCTTCAGTGATTTGTTGATTACAGTTCAGTTTCCCACACTGTTTAATAAATGTTTAGATGATAGCTTCAGACCATGGCATTAAATAATGTAATACATTCATCTGATATAATAAAATAACAATTACTTGAATTTTGAAAGCAATATAATCCTAATTCTGCTATTGTTTGATCTTAAAATTTTTATTTCTGAAAAATGGACATAATAGTAATTTTGCAAGGAATGATGAATATGATATTTATTTTTCTCACTCCAACAAACAACTCAGAGCAGGAATTAATGACCACATGAGGATGCCAGAATGGGGTGTGTCTTTAAATTATCTTTACATTGTTATTTCATTAATTTAAGAATCAATTAAAAAAATAATACGAGGAAAAATATATCAGAATTGGATGAAATATTTATGAAAGAAAATTAAACTGTCTGAAGTGGGGCTGACTGGGTGTTAAATGTGTACATAATTTACATTTGTACTTAAAATAGTATTAATCAAGTTTTGTCTTTTAAAAGTAAAAAATAAATTTAAGAAAATATAAATTAATTTGAAAATTCTATTGCCTTCCAGTGTTATTACAATTTTCATGGAGCTTGTTCTTTAAAAAGCCCATTGGAATAAAACTGTTTCACAACTTGTAAAATATCATTCAGCTTTGCTCTTTGGCTTGGGATTTTCCCATCACTTTTGAATTGTCTTTCTTGCTTCCCAAGATCACTTGGCTTTTGACAATAAGAATGGGTGATTCTCCTGGGTAAAATTCACACAGACCAAATGGCTTGACAATTTGAACTTACTCTGCCTTTCAACTTCTCCTTCCACCTCTCTCTTTTATAAAATCCCCAGGGATGCACAAATTTCACTTTTACTATGTGAAGATGTGTTTGGGGGAAAAGAGGAAAAAAGTGCTTTTTCACTTATAGTTGAACATGACTAAATTATACAGTGGAACTTATGAAAAATGTAAAAATGAACTCTTAAGAGATAAATATTACTCTACTTTGTGTAGAAGAAAATTTATATGGCTACTACATAAAATTCCCCACTATTTATCCAAGATTATTTTAGAAACCTTAGGAGTTAGATTAGCTGTTGGAGATGCTGAGAAATTATTGTGAGAGGAAAATAAAAATATTTTTTTATCATCACTTTGCTAGTATTTATTCCCTTTTTCATTAGAAACATAACATAGTTGGGATATCAAACTCAATATTTATTCCTAGCTCAAAATGAGTTGGAGAATATTTACTGCATGAGGTAAAAAAAGCTCTCAAAGGATGATTTTGGACTTGGACCTAATATAGTGGCCTGCAAACTAAAAAAAAAAGTGTTTTCATGTTATTTTTCATCATCATCATTATTATTATCCTCATCAGCTGACCATTATTTAGTTCTTACTTTATCTGAGGTTCTGCTGTCATTGCTATGTATCTAGTAATGTATTTAAACTTTATGTCATAGACTTCTGTGTGTACCTATCCATCCTTTTCCTCTGGCTTTCCTTTATTACACAGTCCCTTTGAGTGTCCATGGCTTCCATAGACATCTAGATATGATGCATTGTGTAATTCTATCCCAGACAGAATTTTTGAACTGGAAAATTTCTAGCAAATTACCTACTGAACATCTCCATCTGGATGATATATGGCCATCCCAGCTAAAAATATCCTCCTGCTCTCTGTATCTGTTATCCTGGTCCCTGGACAGCACACATCAAGTCACTCAAAACAAGAATTCTATCATTTCATTCTACATACCTTTGTGTTTTTAAGTTTTAACATTAATTGTTCTTTAATTTCAATCAATTCAAAATAATACCATCTTTTTTGCTTATCCTTGAGTTTCCATCCCCACTGCAGATGTTTTAAGCAAATACTTTTCCTTCTGTACCCTGGAAGTAGTATTTCCCAGGTGGTGCTAATGGTAAAAAAAAAAAAAAAAAAAAGCCCACCTGCTAATGCAAGAGATGCAAGAGACAAAGGTTTAATCCCTGAGTAAGGAAGATCCCCTGGAATAGGAAATGGCAACCCTATCCAATATTCTTTCCTGGAGAAGTCCATGGACAGAGAAGCCTGGCAGACTACAGTCCGTGGGATCACAAACAGTCGAACACGACTTGTTGACTAATTACTATCCTTCTGCACCCTGTAAGCAATATTATTTAGTTGGTAAGTGTGAAAATGCTGGATTCAAGTCACTCATGGTTCCAGGTTCCATTTTCATTCTGCCTAGTGTGTGACCTTGGACAAGTTTCTTAACCTCTATAAGAGGGGTATAGCAATCTTTATGAATCTAACAAGATGTAGGAAAAATGACCAAAAAAAATAAACTGATAGTAAATAAGAAACATAAAATGAGATGCTAAAATAAGTCCAATATATCAACAAATAAAGGTGGGAGACTAAATTTAGTTTTAAAAAGTCAGAGATTATAAGATTACATTTTAAAATATTCTTGCTTACAAAAGACATGCCTGGAACAGAATGAAACATAAAGGGATATAAAAACTACACCATGAAATACCAACAGTAGAATTACTGATGTATCCTTATAAATACAATTAAATCATGAATGAAATTTAAAATTTTGTCTTTCTTTGTTTTCTATATCAGTCAGAAATTTCTGTGTGAATTTATAGATACTCAATTGAAAATGTCTTAAAACACAGAACATATTGATTTATGTAACAGGAAAGTTTAGCCATGGATTTGGCTTAGACATAGCTGTACTCAGAGGCTTAAATGCTGGGGTTGTACTCTCCATCTTTTAGATCCAGTTTTCTCTTCATTTTGTTTTAATGCAGCAGATACATTATCTCCACATGGCAGGAAAGATATCCACTGTCAGCCCCATTCATAATCTGCCAGCTTACTAATTCTAGCAGGTAAAACAGAAAAGACACTTTTCTCTTCCTGTGCCCATATAGCAATCCTGGAAAACACTCTATTTGGACTTGCCAGTGGTAAGTCTATGGATTATTCCTGACTGGGACACATGCCCAGCTGACTATAAGTGAGACGAGGCACTGTGATTGACAGAACCACTTGGATCAGGTGTACTTTGTAGAATGGAGTGCTGAGTAAAAAAAAAAAAATGTTTATACTATACCTTTTTTTATTGACTGTGGTTATACTAAGATAGTAAGTGGCAAAACCAGTATGTGCACCTGTAAAAAGGATCTGGGAAGCTCTGTGTTTAAAATAGTCTATAGGTCTGTGGGACAAAAGAATACTCCTGTGCTTTATATAGGACTAACCCAATTCACAGTGAATTATTAAATAAAAATGTTAGTTTATTTAACTTATTATTTCTATGAGATTTTTATTTAGGATCCTGTAACAATAGTAGACAGATGACCTCTAGCTTATGATTATATTCTCCTTAGATTAATAACTAAAATTCATTTGGAAATTAAAAGAAAATGTAAATGAATTAAACTTTAAATTTTTTTTTTTTTTTGGTTGTAGGCTTTAGTCTTTAACAGAAGGATCTAAAGGGTGCCTATCGATTACAATAAAATACAGCAGTTAAAGGAAGAAAGGTCAACAAAAAGCTAAAGTTGAAGTCATATAGCATGGACCATGAAAGTTTATACTAATCTGTCCTATCTAAATAAAAAGCTTTTCTGGAATAAGAGTCCCAGAGTAGAAATCAATTACAGAAAGGAAAGCTGGAAAATTCTCAACAATATGGAAATCAAGCTTGAAGATACTGAACAACCAGTGAATCAAAGAAGACTTAAACAGGAAAAATTAAATGATATGTTGAAGCAAATTAAAATGGTAATATAATAACAAAACCTTAGGGTACAACAAAAGCAGTTCTAAGTGGGAAGTTTATGGTAATAAATGCCTACATTAAGGAAAAAAGAAAAAATAATCTAGCTAGATACCTCAAAAAACTAGAAAAATAAAGAACAAACTTAGCCCAAAGTTAGCAGAAGGAAAGAAATAAAAGAATTAGAGTAAAATTTTTTTTTAAAAAAATAGAGATTTAAAAGACAATAGAAAAAAAAATCAATGTAACTAATGGGTGTTTTTTTTTTTTTTTTTAATGTATAGATACCATTAGCTAGACTCAACAAGGAAAAAGACGACTAAAATAAAATAGTAAATAAAAGAAGGGATATTACAACTGATATTAAAAACTGAATGAAATTTTTGACCTTCCCAGTATATATGGAGGCTAAATCGTATCAAAAACTTGTTAACAAAGTAAGGCCCAGGACCAGATGTCTTCATGAATGAATTCTACAAAATATTTAATCAGGAGTTACTATCTGTCCTTCTCAAACTGTTCCAAAATGTGTAAGAGGAGGGCACATTACTAAACTCATTTATGAGGCCAGCATCACCTGATACCAAAAGCAGATAGGGAGATACAAGAACAATGTAGACTAGTATTCCTGATAGATATAGATGCAAAAATTCTCAACAAAATATTAGTAAACTGAAATCAGCAAAAAAAGATCATACACCATGTTTAATTGGAATTTATTCCAGGGATGCAAGGAGATGCTTCAATATCCAGAAGTTAATCATTGTGATACATCACGTTAGCTAAATGAAGGATAAAAATTATAATTATCTTAATAAATGCAGAAAAAAATTGAGAAAATTCAAATTTTATTTATGATTAAAAACTCTCAGCCAACTGGGAATAGAGGTAATGTCCTAAACATAATAACTGCTGTTCTGAAAAAAAAAAAGAAAGATTCCTCTCAAAGTATTACTGCTCATTGACAGTGTACCTGGTCACCCAAGAGCTTGGATGGAAATGTACAAAGAGATTCATGTTGTTTTCATGCTTGCTAACACAGCATCCATTCTGCAGCCCATGGATTAAGGAGTAAATTTAACTATCAAATCTTATTATTTAAGAAAAACATTTTGTAAGGCTATTGTTGCCATAGGTGGTATTTTGTATGATGGATCTGGGCAAAGTCAATTGAAAAGCTTCTGGAAAGGATCCACCATTCTAGATGCCATTAAGAAGACATTTCATATTCATGGGAAGATGTCAAAATATCAACACTTACAGGAGTTTAGAAGAAGCTGATTCCAACCTTATGGATGATTTTGAGAGGTTTCAGTGGAGGAAATAACTCCAGTTGTGGTAGAAATAGCAAAAGAACTAGAATTAAAACTAGAGCTTGAAAATGTGACTTTAATTTTGAACACATAAAGAGGATATGATATGTATGTGTAATGGAATTTTATTCATCCATGAGAAAGAAGGAAATGCCATTTGCTAAAACATGGATGGATCTTGAGGGCATTATGCTAAGTGGATATAGCCAGACAGAGAAAGACAAATACCCTGTGATCCCACTTATAAGTAAAATCTAGAGAAAAAGTCAAGTCTGTAGAAACGGATATTTTAAAAATATTTGGCAGAGGCTGGGAGGTAGGGGATATACGGAGTGATTAGAAAATACATACAAATATTCAGAATAAGGTCTCAGGATTGAATATATAACATGATAGCTGTATTTGATAGCACTGCTATGTATAATTAAAATTTACTAACATAATAGAATTTAAATATCCCACCAGTAAAAGATATTTGATATATATTTAAGGATATATATGTAAGGAGATTGATGGATGTGGGGAAAAAATAATGTAAGTACTTTTAAGATTCTAAAAGCATATTAACATCCTTAGTAGAACAACATGTTTTAATCTTTCTTAAAAGTCTTTGACCTCCAATTAAAATGAATAAATTTATATTAAAAAAAAGTCTTTGTGCAATTGCTATGCTAAATACTTACTATTTTTGTTATTTTTGTAAAGCAGGTCATTAGGAAGTAATAGAAATTACCAAATGAAGTAGAAATTAAATGGTATTAATTTATAAGTGATTTTTTATTTGAAACTTTTCATTCATTTTAATGAGTCCTAATGCACAGATTCTGACTATAACCTTTGCAATTGAATCAGTGTTTCTCAACCTATGTTCTCAAGAACACTGGAGTTTGGTGAGAGGTATAATGAAGTTCTGTAACACAAAAGTTTAACAATAAAACATTTTTGGGAAATGGCATAATGTAAAGAAATTGCAGTGTATATTAAATTAAGCCATAGCCATAAGAATCCCAATGATAAAGTCTCACATACGATAAAATAAAACCAAAAAAACAGTAACCTGGACATGTGCTTCTGGTCAAGATTGAATAACAGGCACTGGACTATCCCTAATACCTTTAAAAGCAAAATAAAAGAAAAAAATCCTAGAAAAGTAGATAAATAGTCTTTTTTTTTTTTTTAATTTCTTCACAGATATTGAACAACAGACAGCACAGAGCTGGAATTCTGAGAGGAAAAAAAAAAGTGAAATACAACCTACCTCCCTTTTCCAGGCTTTATTTCTGGAGCACTGTCCAGACCAAAGCTCAGAGAAAGTCTAAGCACAGTAAAGGCTTGCTGATATAAAGAAGGCTAAGCTGGAAAATATTCTGATGCTGGGAGGGATTGGGGGCAGGAGGAAAAGGGAACGACAGAAGATGAGATGGCTGGATGGTATCACCGACTCGATGGACATGAGTCTGAGTGAACTCCGGGAACTGGTGATGGACAGGGAGGCCTGGTGTGCTGCGATTTATGGAGTTGCAAAGAGTCGGACATGACTGAGCGACTGGACTGAACTGAACTGAAGCTGGTTAGAATTTGTAGGGCAGTGCTCAGACGGTCAAGTGTTTGCCTGCAATGCGGGAGACCCAGGTTCAATCCCTGGGTCAGGAAGATCTCTTGGAGAAGGAAATGGCAACCCACTCCAGTATTCTTGCCTGGAAAATCCCATGGAGAGAGGAGTCTGGTAGGCTACTGTCCATGGGGTCACAAAGAGTCGGACGCGACTGAGTGACTTCACTATACCATAAATGGTGGCTACATAGAAGGGAAATACATCCAGAATTTTTTAAAGTGACTCAGTTAATCTCTGGGATGAATATTAAACTGAACATTAAAAGGCTGATATTCTATGAAGCCATACAAAGAAAATCATGACTAAAAACCTATAAGGGAACTATAAACTAAACTAATATCTGAACTCTCATGCTTGCACCCACTAAGACATGTTTTGGATCCTACAGTTTCAATGACATTCATCAAACAGACAGGAAACTCAATGGACACCTTTGAAATGCCATGCCTTAGAACAAAGATTAAACTATAGGAGATAAAGACTACTCTAGATGTGTATTAACAAAGCTTAAAATCAAGTTTCAAAAAGATCAAAGTGATTTGCTAGTAAATTAACATCTTGCCAGAGCAAAACCAACTATTAAAGGAAGACAGTAGGATCAACGATATTCAGGATGTCCAGTATTCAATCAATAATTACTAAATAGGCAAAAAGCTGAAAATATGACCTATAATAGGGAAAAAAGTTGGTCAGTAAAACAGAGTCAGAAGTTACAGGGAGGACTGAATTATGAGACAAAGACTTAAAAGAACTACTGTAAATATATATGATATAACATAATAATAAGAAAAACAGAAACCATAAGAAAAGTCAGATGAAACAAGATATTTTAGTATTCTGACATGGATTGACTTAGCTGGGGATTAGCTTTTCCCAAAGAAGACATCCTGAACTTGAAAAAATGGCATAAAAATTATCCAAACTAGATTACATGAAGTTCAAAATACACTGAATAAAACACAAAACCAAGTGATTTAACAGAACACCAATAGAGAAGATAAAATGGAGTACTAAAGATATTCAAGTAATTAAAAAGAAAAAATATTAAAGGACAAAAACAAGAACAAAGTAGATGGGTCAAATGGAAAAAAATTAGCAAGATGTAGACTGAAATACAATATCAATAATTAAACTAGATATAAATGGACTAAAATTACTAACCCAAAAGAGAATTATCAAACTTCATTTTTTAAAAAAACAGTTATACATTGTTCATCAAAAAGTACTTTAAACTGAAGACACATTCAGCAATAAAAAGGAGCAGTCCATTTGCACAATGAAACAACTTGGATGAGACTGAAGTATTTTTAATGAGCATGTCCAGACACAATTTGTGACTATATATTTTCATTGATATAAAATTCTAGCATAGGCCCCTTCTCCCCCCCAAAAAAAAACAGATAAAGTAATTGGCTCTGGTAGGCAAGAAGAATAGAATTTACTACAAAGGAGCATGAGGAAACTTTACCATGATGGAAATCTTCTATATATTAATTGGGGTGGTGATTATACCAGCTATATTAATGTAAACACACCTATATATATAAGAGCATGTATTGTTTTCTGTAAATGGTAGCTCGATACAGTTCATGAATAAAAAAATAATAATTAACATCTGGAAAGTAGTCTATACCAAGAAATCTTAGTTTAAATATAGAATTTTCTTTCCACTTTATCAAAACTGATAAGTTGAAAACCAAATTGTTTCTATAGTCATTTGTGGCAATTGATCTAATATCCAGTTTGTTGAAGTCTGAAGTAATGAGGGTTTAAAATTGTTTTAATGACACCAGAACAAATAGTTTATATATTAGAACCCAAGATATGTCTACTAGTCAATTCTATAGTCTCAAGTCAGTTCAGTCACACAGTCATGTCTGACTCTTTGCAACTCTATGGACTGCAGCACACTAGGCTTGCCTGTCCATCACCAACCTCCGGAGCTTGCTCAAACTCATGTCCATCGAGGCGGTGATGCCATCCAACCATCTCATCCTCTGTCATCCCCTTTTCCTTCTGCCTTCAATCTTTCCAAGCATCAGGGTCTTTTCTGTTGAATCAGTTCTTCACATCAGGTGGCCAAAGTATTGGAGCTTCAGCTTCAGCATCAGTCTTTCCAATGAATATTCAGGACTGGTATCCTTTAGGAAGGACTGGTTGGATCTCCTTGCAGTCCAAGGGATTCTCAAGAGTCTTCTCCAACATCACAGTTCAAAAACATCAATTCTTTGGCACTCAGCTGTCTTTATGGTCCAACTCTCACATCCATACATGACTACGGGAAAAACAATAGCTTTGACTAGACGGACCTTTGCCGGCAAAGTAATGTCTCTACTTTTTAATAGGCTGTCTAGATTTGTCATAGTTTTTCATCCAAGGAGCAAATGTCTTTTAATCATGACTTCAGTCACCATCTGTAGTGATTTTGGAGCCACCCAAAATAGTCTCTCAGTGTTTCCATTGTTTCCCTATCTATTTGCCATGAAGTGATGGGAACAGATGCTATGATCTTAGTTTTTTGAATGTTGAGTTTTAAGCCAGCTTTTTCAGTCTCTTCTTTCACTTTCATCAGGAGGCTCTAGTGTTCCTCTTTACTTTCTGCTATAAGGGTGGTGTCATCTGCATATCTGAGGATATTGATATTTCTCCTGGAGATCTTGATTCCAGTTTGTGCTATGTCCAGTCTGACATTTCACATGATGTACTCGGCATATAAGTTAAATAAGCAGGGTGACAGTATACAGCCTTGATGTACTCCTTTCCCGATTTGGAACTAGTCTGTTGTTCCATGTCCGGTTCTAACTGTTGCTTCTTGACCTGCATACAGATTTCTCAGGAGACAGGTCAGGTGGTCTGGTATTCCCATCTGTTAAGAATTTTCCACAGTCTTTTGTGATCCACACAGTCAAAGGCTTTGGCGAAGTCAGTGAAGAGGAAGTAGATATTTTTCTGGAATTCTCTTGCTTTTTCAATGATCCAGCAGATGTTGGTAATTTGATTTCTGGTTCCTCTGCCTTTTCTAAATCCAGCTTGAACATCTGGAAGTTCTCAGTTCACATACTGTTGAAGCCTCACTTGGAGAATTTTGAGCATTTCTTTGCTAGCGTGTGAAGTGAGTGCAGTTGAGAACTTCCCTGGCGGCTCAGGTGGTAAAGCGTCTGTCTACAATGAGGGAGACCTGGGTTTGATCCCTGGGTTGGGAAGATTCCCCTGGAGAAGGAAATGGCAATCCACTCCAGTATTATTGTCTGGAAAATCCATGGACAGAAGAGCCTGGTAGGCTACAGTTCATGGGGTCGCAAAGAGTCAGACACGACTGAGCAACTTCACTTTCCATGCAGTAGTTTGAACAATCTTTGGCATTGTCTTTCTTTGGGATTGGAATGAAAACTGACATTTTCCAGTCCTGTGGCCACTGCTGAGTTGCCCAAATTTGCTGGCATATTGAGCGCAGCACTTTTCACAGCATCATCTTTTAGGATTTGAAATAGCTCAATTGGAATTCCATCACCTCCCCTAGCTTTGTTCATAGATGCTTCCTAAGGGCTACTTGATTTCACATTCCAGGATATCTGGCTCCATGTGAGTGATCACATCATCATGATTATCTGGGTCATCAGGTCTTTTTTGTATAGTCCTTCTGTGTATTCTTGCCACCTCTTCTTAGTACCTTCTGCCTCTGTTATTTCCATACTTTATTGTGCCCATCTGTGCATGAAATGTTTCCTTGGTATCTCTAATTTTCTTGAAGAGCTATCTAGTCTTTCCCATTCTATTGTTTTCCTCTATATCTTTGCATTGATCACTGAGAAATACTTTCTTATCTCTCCTTGCTATTCTTTGGAACTCTACATTCAGATGGATATATCCTTCCTTTTCTCCTTTGCCTTTTGCTTCTCTTCTGTTCTCAGCTATTTGTAAGGCCTCCTCAGACAACCATTTTGCCTTTTTGCATTTCTCTTTCTTTTGGAAAAACAAAATTACTTTTTTCTGTATAGTCTACATTCTTGATAATATATAATTTCACTTCTGAATAATAGCCAGTAAACATCTGTATGGCTCTCTGATTTCTCTATAGCATTGCTTTCCATAAATAGTGAAACATAATGCTTGAATAAATGTGTTTATTCTGAAGTAAATTTTACTTCATTTTATGTTCATGAAAGGCAATGAGCTTCAAGTAAGAGAGGTGATATAAAGGCTACAACTTCTGAACTCCCAAGGTCCTCTTCCCTGAGACATGTTTTTTATAAAATGTCAAATAAGGTATCTTATTTTTTTAGCCTCTCATCTCAAATCACAAAATTATACCTGATAACTATTGTCATATTTACATCAGCATATGTGTTACTTCATGGGGAGGAGAGGAGTTAAAATTAATAGACATGATTTAAAGGTAGCTGATGTTTTCCCAGACAGAATCAATTTTAAATTTAGAAAGTAAAATCCTAAAAGACAAGAGATAATAAACTTTTTGAAAGATATTTTAAATCTTATTATACAAATGAACATTTTTTAACAAGTATAAAAGAAACAATATAAACCTATGAGTTTGGAGAAGGCAATGGCACCCCACTCCAGTACTTTTGCCTAGAAAATCCCATGGATGGAGGAGCCTGGAAGGCTGCAGTCCATCGGGTCACTAGAGTCGGACACAACTGAGCGAATTCACTTTCACTTTTCACTTTCATGCATTGGAGAAGGAAATGGCAACCCACTCCAGTGTTCTTGCCTGGAGAATCCCAGGGACGGGGAAGCCTGGTGGGCTGCCGTCTATGGGGTTGCACAGAGTCGAACACGACTGAAGTGACTTAGCTTATGAGTTAGGAAAGGATCTAGAAGTTAGTATTTATTATTTAAAGTTCAGATTAAATTAATAATAAAACCTGTACATATTCTTCTTAAAAATCTATACTTAGTGTTAATTATTAAGTCAAGTCCGACTCTGCAACCCTATGCACTGTAGCCCTCCAGGCTCCTCTGTCCATGGAACTCTCCAGACAAGGTTATTGGAAGGGGTTGCCATTTCCTTCTCCAGAGAATCATCCTAACCCAGGTCTCCTGCATTGCAGGCATATTCTTTACCATTTGTGTCACCAGGGAAGGTCTTAAAAAATCTGTAAGCATGATGAATATGAGATACAATGATGAATCCCACCCCAATGAGAGTTGGGTATGGGGAAAGACAGAACCACAATTTATAAATGTACTAATTCATATACTAATAATTAAACACATTATAATTAGAGTCAGTGGAGACCTAAAGAACAATCCTTTTATGATCTAGAGTAGCATTTGACAAATTGAGTATATATGAACTCACATTTCTTTTTGTAAATATAATAGGTTTGGAAAACATGCAAACCTATCCATGTATATGTTGTCTACAGTTACTTTCACATTACAAGCAGAGTTAATATGATTGCAACACAGATCTTACAGCCTGCAAAATCTAAAATGTTTAAAAGCTGGCCCATTAAGAAGAACTTTGAAAACCTGGAAAATAAAATATAGATCTGAAAAGAGACACATTTCCAACAGTGATACTATTGTTTTCTCGGTAGCTCAGTTGTGTCTGACTCTTTGCAATCCCATGGACTATAGACTGCCAGGTTCCTCTGTCCATGGAAGTTTCTTCTAGGCAAGAGTACTGGAGCAGGTTGCCATTTCCTACTCCAGTGATACTGTTAGATGTTGCATTAAAGAGCTGTGGTAGCTTTTCAAGGTTGAATCAGACTGGTATTTAATCCATATGTCGGTGAGAAGAACTGTGAGCAAGAGACCTTCTTTGGTGGTGATGGAAATGTGGTGGAAGGGAAAAAGAGAGAAAGAAGAGAGAGGGAGGTTGATTTATTTTCAGAAATTGGCCCTCTGACTGTGGAAGTTGACAAGTCCAATATCTGCAGGGTAGGCTGGCAGACTGGAGAACAAGAAAAGTTGATGTTTCAGTTGAGTCCAACGGCAGTCTGTGGCAGAATTCCTCTTCCTTGGAGGGAGGTTGGTCTTTTTTTTACATTAAGTCTTGTAACTCAGTCGATGGCTCTCCACTCATTCTTCCAAAGTTAATACTTTCCTCACCTGGGTAGGGTGGGGAGCAGTAGAAAGAGGTTGTTAAGTTATTAATTCCCCTAATCCATCCTTGGAGAATCAAATTGATTTTGTATAGAGTGAATTCCTGCATATTTCTTTAAACCCACTAGGTGCTTCACACAGTCAGACAAAGTCGAGAACCAGAAGGTTAAGCAAAGCTTTATGACAAGATATTATATAGCCTCTATGTTGTTACAATGCATGTTGATAACAGGCTCAAGGTGGAATATGTTTCATTCAGAATTTACCAAATGTATTTACCAGTCAATCTTTATTCCTACATGATCTGTTAACCAATGTTTCTTGAAGTAGGTTGAAATCAGCTGCCCTAAACCAATACTCTCATGCACCAAAGAGAAGAATGAAAGGTCAAGGCAGTTAAGTCATGGCCCAAAGTGACACATCTTAACAGCAGAATCAAATCTAAAACTTGGGTCTCTTTTCTCTGTGTGATGCTCTTTTCCTTCTTCTTTATGAAATAACTTAATATTCATTCCTCCTGACTCTCCATTCAAGTTTCTCCTATGTCTAGATTGCTGAAATCAGAATCATTGTAAATTTAGTTGGGGAATTCTTCATTGCCATAGTGGGTACACTTTACTTCAAATGCACTGTGACAGGAAATAATTTATCTTTCATTACCTTTTTCCTTTAAATCACTACTTTAGGAGCCTGCAAGTCAGTTTCCTAGTCAGTGTTGACTTCTGAGCCTCTGACAGAATGACAGTCCTGAACTGGCTAATCAGAGGGTGTAAATGATGTAAAGGTGATAGCCACTATTCTATTAGTGTTCCCATCAGGAAGCTAAGAAGCTCTATCCATGATTTTTGGAAAAGTGTTATAAGAACTAAGGTAATTTTTCATGATTTTAAAATAAGGCCTATTATTGCTGTTCAGTTGCTAAATCATGTCTGATTCTTTGTGACCCCATGGACTACAGCGCACCAGGCTTCCCTGTCCTTCACTACCTCCATCTCCCAGAGTTTGTTCAAATGCATGTCTATTGAATCAGTGATGCCATCCAGCCATCTCATCCTCTGTCATCCTCTTCTCCTCCTGCCCTCAATCTTTCTCAGTATCAGGGTCTTTTATAATGAGTCACCAAAGTACTGGGGCTTAGTTGAAAGTTGAAAGTTTAATTGCTCATTCGTGTCCGACTCTTTGCCACCCCATGGATTGTAGACTACCAGGCTCCTCCGTCCACTCTGGATTTTCCAGGCAAGAGCACTGGAGTGGGTTGACATTTCCTTCTCCAGAGGATCTTCCAGACTCAGGGATTGAACCTGGGTTTCCCACATTATAGGCAGACACTTTACCTTCTGAGCCACCGGGGAAGTCCCACTGGGGCTTAGTAAGAACAGCAAATAATGATACCTCTTGGCCTAAATGTTCTCTCCATCGCCACTCGAAGATAGCAGTTCTTATCTGAGGTTTGCTGGCAAAAAGGATCATATGACTCTTTGTAGAGTATTGGGCTTCCCTGGTGGCTCAATGGGTAAAGAATCTGCCTGCAATGCAGGAGAATGGGGTTCAATCCCTGGATTGGGAAAATGCCCTCAAGAGGGGAATGGCACACCATTCCAGTATTCTTGCCTGGAGAATCCCATGGACAGAGGAGCCTGGAAGGCCACAGACCGTGGGATCATAAAGAGTTGAACTTGACTGAGTGAATTTAACTTCACTTATAGAATATTTGAAATAAGTTTCATATAACATTCATATTTCCAAAGTTTACAAACACATTTCTTACAATAGAAATGATGTGATACAAGTTTATTACTAAATTAATTATTCCTCTCACTGTGCTCAATATGCTTTCTTGAATGAAAGAGAAAGGGGCGGATTTTCTAGGTCAGTACGTTGGAGTTTATCATTCTCTATATGTGTAGCCAATAAAAGATGGAAAACTGCCACACATAGGAGGTTCTGACAAGTTTTTTAATGGGAGGACACACTATTCTCCATCCACTTACCTGTGAAATTTTATATACTCACACATTCCAACACACATCAGGCACCCCCTACACACAGAGCCACATAAGATAAGACAAGATAAGATCAGTCGCTCAGTCGTATCCAACTCTTCATGACCCCATAAATTGCAGCACACCAGGCCTCCCTGTCCATCACCAACTCCTGGAGTTCACCCAGACTCACGTCCACTGGGTCAGTGATGCCATCCAGCCATCTCATCCTCTGTCATCCCCTTCTCCTCTTGCCCCCAATCCCTCCCAGCATCAGAGTCTTTTCCAATGAGTCAACTCTTCGCATGAGGTGGCCAAAGTACTGGAGTTTCAGCTTTAGCATTGTTCCTTCCAAATAAATCCCAGGGCTGATCTCCTTCAGAATGGACTGGTTGGATCTCCTTGCAGTCCAAGGGACTCTCAAGAGTCTTCTCCAACACCACAGTTCAAAAGCATCAATTCTTCGGTGCTCAGCCTTCTTCCAGTCCAACTCTCACATTCATACATGACCACAGGAAAAACCATAGCCTTGACTAGACGAACCTTTGTTGGCAAAGTAATGTCTCTGCTTTTGAATATGTTATCTAGGTTGGTCATAACTTTCCTTCCAAGGAGTAAGTGTCTTTTAATTTCATGGCTGCAGTCACCATCTGTAGTGATTTTGGAGCCCTAAAAAATAAAGTCTGACACTGTTTCCACTGTTTCCCCATCTATTTCCCATGAAATGATGGGACCGGATGCCATGATCTTCGTTTTCTGAATGTTGAGCTTTAAGCCAACTTTTTCACTCTCCTCTTTCACTTTCATCAAGAGGCTTTTTAGTTCCTCTTCACTTTCTGCCATAAGGGTGGTGTCATCTGCATATCTGAGGTGATTGATATTTCTCCCGGCAATCTTGATTCCAGCTTGTGTTTCTTCCAGCCCAGCGTTTTTCATGATGTACTCCGCATATAAGTTAAATAAACAGGGTGACAATATACAGCCTTAACAAACTCCTTTTCCTATTTGGAACCAGTCTGTTGTTCCATGTCCAGTTCTAACTGTTGCTTCCTGACCTGCATACAAATTTCTCAAGAGGCAGATCAAGTGGTCTGTTATTCCCATCTCTTGAAGAATTTTCCACAGTTCATTGTGATCCACACAGTCAAAGGCTTTGGCATAGTCAATAATACACAGTGCTAAAACTATACATTGCCATTAGGCTGTCCACATCTCTGAAATACTTCACTCTAGGTTTAATATTCTACAAAACATATATATACCTTCTCTAAGATATAAGTGTTTTTGATTCCAAATAAATCTACCTAAGAATTGAGATGATCGAGAATCAAGCCAGGATAAAATAAGTACAATTTCTTTTCAGAGTAAAGCAGGCATAATATGGAGTCTAAGATACGTACACTGCAGTATTTGAAGAAATATTCAAAGGTCACTAATGACCTCCATACTTAATTTTCAGAGTGCATCAAACATCTGGTACTTCAGGAGTAAGGTGTTTCATTGTATTTTCACAAAGTAGCAAAGAGTTCTAGAGCACCTCCAAAAGAAAAAGGATTGAAAGGTGATCTCTAAATTCTGGTTTGGGACCAAGGTTGTTGGTATAGAAAATGTATTTTTTTCCTATTAAAAAGTTTTAATTTAATACAAATTAAAATTATGTATTCTTTATATTTATATATATTCTTCAACATTAACCTTAAATAATGGGAAATTAGTATTTCTTTCCACATGGTTTTCTAGATCGTAATGAGAATTTACACACCTTATATGTGAAATTCATTTGTTGCTTTTCTAGAGAGCTTCATCCTTTATGTTACTGAAACCAGGAGCATTGTTCCTCCCATATGAAAATCAACCAATGCCTGAATAAATGTTAATTTCAATCAGCTTGGTCTGATAATAGTATTTCTCTTGTCATACGGTTTAACTTTTTACTGTAGCATAGATTCATTCCAACTTGGACGGCATCCAGTGTTCAGATGGCTGAAGTGAAAAAAAAAAAACAAAAAACTGAAGAGATTACTTGCACCTACAGGTTACACCTACACATTAAACTTACTGCACAGCCAGCTTGGGTGAAATTAGAGAGAAAACTGCCCAAGCATGTCAAATGCTTAAGCTTTAAGACCCTGGGTGAAATGAAACAAAAGAAGAAGGAATCCAGGGGTGCTTTAGCATAATCAAGGTGGCTCATGCCAATGAAGGCTCGGCTGGGCTTGAGAACTCACTGCTGTGAGAAAACTTGTAATTGTATTCCAGACCCAGAGTCACCAATAGACATGTGGGGTATGTCTGTGTGTCTGTATTTTAAACCTCCCTGCTAAGAATGAAAAGAAAGGGAACAATAAATACTACAGAAAGTAACATGTTTCTCATTTCTTTTTTTACCGATGTGTGAAATCTTAAATATCTCTTTGCCCCCGACTCCTTCAACTTTACTTTTAACACTCACATGAGTCTGGTTGGTGCCTATCACTTTAACACCCTTTTATTCAGTCTGAAAGTCTATTAGATTACATATTCCAAAAAGGCACTAGAATGTAGTAATACTATACTTGAAATGTCCTATTTTTTATGCAGTAGACTTATTGAGAATGAACACTTTTTAGTTTATGCTTAGTGTCTTCATTTCGGGGCTCCTTAGGTGGGACTAGTGGTAAAGAACCCACCTGCCAATGCAGGAGACATAAGAGATGGAGGTTCAATCCCTGGGTTGGGAAGATCCCCTGGAGGAGGCATGGCAACCCACTCCAGTATTCTTACCTGGAGAATTCCATGGATAGAGGAGCCTATTGCAAAGAGTCAGACACGACTGAGCGACTTAGCACACACACATCTTCATTTCTGGGCAGAGGTGTTCTGCAGCAATCCAAAGCACTGGATTTAAGCCCAGGTATTAAGAAAGTGCATTCCAAGCCCCAAAAAAGTCAACGCCAAAGAATGTTCAAACTACCCCACAATTGCACTCGTCTCACATGTTAACAAAGTAATGCTCAAAATTGTTTAAGCCAGGCTTCAACAGTATGTGAACTGAGAACTTCCAGATGTTCAAGATGGATTTAGAAAAGGCAGAGGAACCAGAGATCAAATTTCCAACATCCACTGGATCATCAAAAAAGCAAGAGAGTTCCAGAAAAATGTCTACTTCTGCTTTATTGACTATGCCAAAGCCTTTGGCTGTGTGGATCACCACAAACCGTGGAAAATTCTTCAAGAGATGGGAATACAGGACCACCTTACCTGCCTCCTGAGAAATCTGTATGCGTGTCAAGAAGCAACATAACAGAAGTTAGAACAGGACATGGAACAACAGACTGGTTCCAAATCAGGAAAGGAGTATATCAAGGCTATATATTGTCACCTTGTTTATTTAACTTATATGCAGAGTACATCATGTGAATAGTCAGGCTGGATGAAGCACAAGCTGGAATCCAGATTGTTGGGAGAAATATCAATAACCTCAGATATGCAGATGACACCACCCTTATGGCAGAAAGCAAAGAAGAACTAAAGAGCCTTTGGATGAAAGTGAAAGAGGAGAGTGAAAAAGTTGGCTTAAAACTCAACATTCAAAAAATGAAAATCATGGCATCAAGTCCCATCACTTCATGGCAAATAGATGGGGAAACAATGGAAACAATGACAGACTTTAATTTCTTGGGCTGCAAAATCACTGCAGGTGGTGACTGCAGCCATGAAATTAGAAGACACTTGTTCCTTGGAAGAAAAGCTATGACCAACCTAGACAGCATTTTAGAAAGCAAAGACATTACCTTGCTGACAAAGGTCCATCTAGTCAAAGCTATGGTTTTTCCAGTAATCTTGTATGGATGTGAGAGTTGAACTGTAAGGAAAGCTGAGTGTTGAAGAATTGACGCTTTTGAACTGTGGTGTTGGAGAAGACTCTTGAGAGTCCCTTGGACTGCAAGGATATCCAACCAGTCAATCCTAAAGGAAATCAGTCCTGAATATTCATTGGAAGGACTTATGCTGAAACCCCAATACTTTGGCCACTTAATGTGAAGAACTGACTCATTTGAAAAGACCCTGATGCTGGGAAAAATTGAGGGCAGGAGGGGAAGGGGAGGACAGAGGAGGAGATGGTTGGATGGCATCACCGACTTGATGGACATGAGTCTGACCAAGCACCAGGATTTGGTGATGGGCAGGGAAGCCTTGCATGCTGCAGTCCATGGCTTTGCAAACAGTCAGACACAGCTGAGTGACTGAACTAACTGATTAAAAAAATGACATTCTACTTTGTTTCCCCACACCAACATGCTCCCATTTTAATGGTTTGTCAATCCATTTCCATCTGCTGATTTAACCATTTTTATAAAACTGACTGAAAGTGAAGTGTGGCTCAGAAGAGGAGATTTTGATGGTATGTTTTGGAAGTAAAAATCTGTTCATAGGATCCAGCACCCATTGACATATTATGTATCTTACTTACCAGATAAACTTACATCTATTATTGGGATAGGAGTTAGAACTAGGGAGGTGGAAGGGGCAAAATGTTATACACTGCAAGAAAGGGAGGTAAAGATTATCTGAATTCTTTCTGAAATTAAACACATAGACACACACAATACAAGTCTACAAGACTAAACAAGTTCCACATCAAATATTCTGGCAGAATATTGCCAAGCTATTTGGCCTACTTCAACCCAAGTTATACCAAAACAATACATCCTTTTTTTAACGCTGTGACAGATGGTTATCGAAACAACCAGAGTCAGCTGTGCTATATATTAATCACTCTAAAAGAGTTATGATTAAATGAATGCTATTCTATTATTTTCCAGTGCTATTCAGACATGGCATATTCCCATAAACATACTTCTATATTGACCTTTTGCCCAAAGTCTGATATCTGATCATTATGGGATTAGTATAATTCCTAGTGTGCTTGGCATTATTCTGCTCCTTTTCAATTAGCATAACTACCCATGATGCTTTGTATGAAAACTTCCATACTGGAAAAGTAAATATAATATAAATAGTTAAAATTACTTGGATAATGATGTCACATCTCTGGAAGTAGATGTCAGTATAGAAGTTTTATTACTAGGCAGATATGATTGTTAAATTCTGACTGTAGGTTAAGCAGTTGGGAGGAGTTGAGCATATTTAAAATTTTAATGCATCAATTTGCATATTGGTCAATACTGAATACTTCATGGAGTTGTGAATTTGAAAAAATGCATGCCAACTTTGAAAAATTTTACTGCTGGCACACAGTGAGAACTTAATTAATGTAAACATTTTAAAATTCATTGTTATCATGACACTATTATAATTAATCAGACTTACTTATTAATTTAAGAACTATTTAATTGGTTTATTTATCCCCTGCCATATAATCTATTTAATACATATAAAATACCTAGGATATGTTAGTAAATAATATATTATGTACTAATATAGTAAAACATGTAGCTTCTCAATTTTCTCTCCCTTTAAAAGCTGCAGTCTCAAGAATTCTTCTTAAAGGTTGTGTATTAGGTTGAATGAACTAACACTTAAGTTATTTCAAACTCTTATGCATGTCTAAAGTCAATGAACCAATTAATTATTATATTTCAGCTGGATCTACTAATATTTTTTCAAATAACTGATTTAATGTTTTAATTTTGAAATTAAAAATGATTAGGGAACGCTTTAAGTTAGATTTAAAATGTTTCATATATGTACAGATGCCCAAACCCAAAGCAGTATAGCCTATATAGTAAGAAACTGAAATTGATAATGGATATCAGATCAGATCAGTTGCTCAGTTGTGTCTGACACTTTGCAACCCCATGAATTGCAGCACGCCAGGCCTCCCTGTCCATCACCAACTCCTGGAGTTCACTGGGACTCACGTCCATCGAGTCAGTGATGCCATCCAGCCACCTGATTCTAATAACTCCATCACTTAGCAACTGATGGTTTTGGAAAGAAAGATTGTATCTGTTTGTTTCCCCTTCTGTAAAGTAGGCATAATACTAGCCACAGTCTCATAGTGTTTCTTAAAGATTACTTAGCATATCCTGGGAGAAGGCAATGGCACCCCACTGCAGTACTGTTGCCTGGAAAATCCCATGGATGGAGGAGCCTGGTAGGCTGCAGTCCATGGGGTCGCTAGGAGTCGGATATGACTAAGCGACTTCACTTTCACTTTTCATTTTCATGCATTGGAGAAGGAAAAGGCAACCCACTCCAGTGTTCTTGCCTGGAAAATCCCAGGGACAGGGGAGCCTGGTGGACTGCCGTCTCTGGGGTTGCACACAGTCAGACACGACTGAAGTGACTTAGCAGCAGCAGCATATCCTGGCTGATTTTAACTGTTCCATACATATTACTGATTATTGTTGCTATCATGATGTGTGTGATAAACTAATCTATCTGAAGCTACTTGAAAACAACAAAAGGCATTTAAAAGTTTGGTGTAATAAATTTGTAGGCACGTCCCTGGTGGTCCAGTGGTGAAGACTTTGCTTTCCAGGGCATGGGGTGCAGGTTCAGTCTCTGGTTGGGGAGCTGGGATCCCACATGCCTCATGGCCAAAATACCAAAAAACATAAAACATAAGCAATATTGTGACAAGATTCAATAAAGACTTTAAAAATGGTTCACATAAAAAATCTTTAAAAAACTAAACTTGTAAAAACTATATTTAAAATCATATTTAAATCAACTAAAATATTTCTTGCCTATAGACTCAGAAATATGTTATAGTTAGATCCTCTTTTAACTTTATATTATTTATTTATGTTTATTTTAATTTTTATTAACATATAGTTGATTGGTTATATGTAAGGCTCAGGTGTATAGCACAGCAGTTCAGTTTCATATTTATATATATATATATATATTCAAACATTTATTTTAGATTCTTTTTGATTATAGATTATTACACAGTATTGAATATATTTCCCTGTGCCATACTGTAGGTCCTTATTGGTTATCTATTTTATATGTAGTAGTATGTATATTTTAATCCCAGCCTCCTAATTTATCCCTCCTCACACCCCACTTTTGTAACCATAAGTTTGGTTTCTGTGTCTGTGACTGTCTTTCTTTTTTGGAAGTAAATTCATTTCTGTCTCTTTTTTCCTTTTAGATTCCATATACATGCAATATCTTATGATATTTTTCTTTGTCTGGCTTTCTTCACTTAGTGTAATAACCTCTAGGTCCATCCATGGTTGCTGCAAATGGCATTATTTCATTCTTTTTATGGCTAAGTAATACTCCATCATCATCCCAAAATGTAATATCACATCTTCTTTACCCGTTCATCCTTCCATGGATATTTAGGTTGCTTGCATTCATTGGCTATTGTAGATGTTGTTGTTGTTCAGTCACTCAGTCATGTCTGACTATTTGAGACCCCATGGACTGCAGCATTCCAGGCTTCCCTGTCCTTCACATCCCCTGGAGCTTGCTCAAACACATGTCCATTTAATCAGCGATTAAGCATCTCGCCCTCTGTCATCCCCTTCTCCTCCTGCCTTCAGTCTTTCCCAGCATCAGGGTCTTTTCTAACGAGTCAGCTCTTCACATCAGTTGGCCTAAGTATTGGAGCTTCAGCATCAGCCCTTCTAATGAATATTCAGGATTAATTTCCTTTAGGATTGACTGATTTGATCTGTTTGCAGTCTAAGGGACTCTCAAGAGTCTTCAACACCACTATTGTAGATAGTGCTACAGTGAACACTGGGATGCATGTATCTTTTTTTTTTTTTAATTTTATTTTATTTTTAAACTTTACATAATTGTATTAGTTTTGCCAAATATCAAAATGAATCCATCTTTTTGAATTACGGTTTTCCAGATATATGCCCAGGAGTTAGACTGAATAATTATACGGTAGCTCTAATTTTGTTTTAAGTAACCTCTATGGAGTAGGAAATGGCAACCCACTCCAATATTCTTGTCTGGAGAATTCCATGGACAGAGGAGCCTGGTGGGCTCCAGTCCATGGGGCCACCGTGTTGAACACGACTGAGCACCAGCACCACCATACTGTTTTCCATAGTAGCCTCACCAATTTATATTCCTACCAACAGTGTGTAAGAGGCTTCCTTTTTCCCTCCATACCCTCTCCAGCATTAATTTGTAGACTTTTTGATGATGACCATTTTGGTGTGAAATAATAATGCCATTGTATTTTTGATTTGCATTTCTCTAACAATTAGTGAAATTGAGCATCTTTTCATGTGCCTTTGGACATCTGTATATCTTCTTCAGTGATAGTTTTATTTAGATCTTCTGTCCAAGTTTTGACTGGGTTATTTTTCGATATTGAGCTATATGAGCTGTTTGTATAGAAATTAATACCATGTTTGTTGTATTGTTTGGAAATATTTTCTCCCATTCTGCAGGTCATCTTTTTGTTTTGTTTATGGTTTCTTTTACTGTGCCAAAGCCTTTAAGTTTAATTCACTCGCATTTGTTTACTTTTGCTTTTGTTTCCATTACTCTAGGGGAGAGATCAGAAAAGATATTGCTACCATTTATGTCGAAGAGTGTCTTGCCTATGTTTGTTTTCCTCTAGGAATTTTATGGTATCTGGTTTTACATTTAGGTCTTTAATCCATTTTAAGTTTTTAGAAAACTTTAAACATTTAGAGAACGTTCTAATTTCATTTTTTTACCTGTAGCTGTCCTGTTTTCCCAGCATCACTTATTGAAGAGACTGTCTTTTCTCCATTGTATAGTCTTGCCTCCTTTGTTGTAGTTAATTGGTCATAGATGAATGGGTTTATTTCTAGCCTTTGTATCTGTTCCATTGAGCTGTATGTCCATTTTTGGGTCAGTGGCATGCTGTTTTGATGAGGTAGCCTTATAGTATAGACTGAACTCAAGGAACCTGATTCCTCCAGCTTCGGTTTTTTTTTTTTTTTTTGGTTTGTTTATTTTTCTAAAGATTGCTTTGGCCATTCAGGTCTTTTGTGTATTTTAAATTTCATAGTATACTTTTAATATACCAGTACATTAACTTTTTGCTTTATAGTTTTAATTATGTCCTTTGGACAGTTGGGCAGTTTTATTTTCTTAATTTGACAAGTTAAGCATCAATAAAATGTCTCATCAGGTCTTTACTTCAGTTATTATAAAAACTTGTTTTCCACTTCTTTGTTATTCTCTTTAGCATTTATTGGCATTTGAAGTTTCTTTTTTTCTTAATTCCTTGTCTCCTCCAACAAAATATAAACTGTGTAATAAAAGGGAAACATTTTGTTCACTGTGTTCCCAAAAGTTAGACTATTGCCTGGCACCTAGTACATTAAATAATTATTTGTGGGATGAATGAATGAATAAGATAATCATATATAATAGAGTTAGAGTTAATAGAAAAAGGATTAAATGAAAAAAGAAAGAATTTTTATCTAAACACATTATTCCTCAGTCATGATTTTATGTTTACTTTTGAGTAGTAGATTCATATTTTCTTTAAATAAATTTTAAAAATAAGCCCATCAAAATTTTATTGTAAAAATATCTCATATGTATTTAAAAGAGAAAAATATTCATAATACTATCTGTACCACCATCTAGAGATAATAATAGCTAAGAACACACACTGTACTCTTTCTTAGTACCTAGCTAATAACATTCTCTGCACTCTTTCTTAGTGCTTACTCCAGTGCTAAACACGTCATTAACCTCTTTTAAATCCCATAAAACTATAAGGTAGGATTATTATCAGTTTGTAAAAACTGGGATAAAATAGAGTAAGTAACCTTCCAAAGACATATAGTTGAAGTGTCAGAGTTAGATTCCTAACCTAGAATATTTTCAAATCTTAACCCTATACTATATTGTTAAAGCATTTTTGTCTGTTTTATTTACATGCAGACTAGTCTATGCATTTAAGTTACATGGTTTTTGGTTTCTTGTGGCTCAGACGGTAAAGCGTCTGCCTACAATGCGGGAGACCTGGGTTCAATCCGTGGGTCGGGAAGATCTCCTAGAGAAGGAAATGGCAACCCACTCCAGTATTCTTGCTTGGAAAATCCCATGGACAGAGGAGCCTGGTAGGCTACAGTTCATGGGTTTCAAAGAGTCGGACACAACAGAGTGACTTCACTTTCATTACTTTTAAGACAATTCTGCATTTCAGACTTTTTTGTTGACTGATGGCTACTCCATTTCTTCTATGGGATTCCTGCCCACAGTAGTAGATATAATGGTCATCTGAGTTAAATTCTCCCATTCCAGCCCATCTTAGTTCGCTGATTCCTAGAATGTCAATATTCACTCTTGTCATCTCCTGTTTGACCACTTCCAATTTGCCTTGATTCATGGAACTGACATTCCAGGTTCCTATGCAATATTGTTCTTTAAAGCATTGAACCTTGCTTCTATTACCAGTCCCATCCACAACTGTGTGCTGTTTTTGCTTTGGCTCCATCCCTTCATTCTTTCTGGAGTTATTTCTCTACTGATCTCCAATAGAATATTGGGCACCTACCGACCTGGGGAGTTCATCTTTCAGTGTCCTAACTTTTTGCCTTTTCATACTGTTCATGGGGTTCTCAAGGCAAGAATACTGAAGTGGTTTGCCATTCCCTTCTCCAGTGGACCACATTCTGTCAGACCTCTCCACCATGACCCACCCGTCTTAGGTGGCCCCACATGGCATGGCTTAATTTCACTGAGTTAGACAAGGCTGTGCTCTGTGTGATTAGATTGACTAGTTTTCTGTGATTATAGTTTCAGTGTGTCTGCCCTCTGATGCCCTTCACAACACTTACCATCTTAGTTGGGTTTCTCTTGCCTTGGACGTGGGGTATCTCTTCAACACAAGCTGGAATCAAGATTGCTAGGAGAAATATCAGTAACCTCAGATATGCAGATGACACCACCCTTGTGGCAGAAAGTGAAGAAGAACTAAGGAGCCTCTTGATGAAAGTGAAAGAGGAGAGTGAAAAAGTTGGCTTAAAGCTCAACATTCAGAAAACGAAGATCATGGCATCTGGTCCCATCATTTCATGGGGAATAGATGGGTAAACAGTGGAAACAGTGGCAGACTTTATTTTTCTGGACTCCAAAATCACTGCAGATGGTGACTGCAGCCATGAAATTAAAAGATGCTTACTCCTTGGAAGGAAAGTTATGACCAACCTAGACAGCATATTGAAAAGCAGAGACATTACTTTGCCAACAAAGGTCCCTCTAGTCAAGACTATGATTTTTTTTAGTCGTCACGTAATGGATGTGAGAGTTGGACTAAAAAGAAAGCTGAGCGCAGATGAATTGCTGCTTTTGAACTGTGGTGTTGGAGAAGACTCCTGAGAGTCCCTTGGACTGCAAGGAGATCCAACCAGGCCATCCGAAAGGAGATCAATCCTGGGTGTTCATTGGAAGGACTGATGTTGAAGCTGAAACTCCAATACTTTGTCCACCTGATGCAAAGAGCTGACTCATTGGAAAAAACCCTGATGCTGGGAGGGATTGAGGGCAGGAGGAGAAGGGGACGACAGGATGAGATGGTTGGATGGCATCACCAACTCAATGGACAAGAGTCTGAGCAAGCTCTGGGAGTTGGTGATGGACAGGGAGGCCTGGCATGCTGCTGTTCATGGGGTCACAAAGAGTCGGACACAACTGAGTGACTGAACTGACTGACTGAAGACAATTCTGAGCTTTCCCTTATGCATTACATGCTCTTCAAAATGTTATTTTTAAATTGATGAGTAATGTTTATATAACAGTTCTCCTCTCTGGTGTATACTTAGATTATTTCTCTTTTCAGTCTTGTGGAGAGACACTGATTAAATTATCATGAAAGCATGATTGAAGCAAGACTGTTCTGTATAGTAGAAGTTTATGAATGATTTTAAAACCTTAATTGTTTTTGCCAAACTTCTGCAAAATGGAATAATTTTTTACTCCTAAAAACATCATTTATAATACTTATTTTTAAATAATCATCTTTTGGCATTGGCATTTTCTTTATATTCCATTCTGGAGGTTTCAGTATTTTAACTTTTATGTTTAACATGATTTTTACAACTTTAATTACTGCCTCATTCTTTGTGAATTGCCTGTTTGTGTCCTTTCCTCAGTTTTCCTTTCATAGTTGTTTTCAGCTTCATTTATAACTTTAAGATTTAAAACATTAATTCCAGCTTTATTTTTATTTATTTGATAAGATACAGAGATTCAGCTTTTGAGCAGTTTGATTTACCCTTTTTTTTTTCCTATACTATCTCTTACATAATTTCTATGCTTAAAAATTCTTCACTAGGACAAAATCAGTTCTTCTCCTTTACTTATGTCGATTTATTTATTCAAAAATATGAAATCTATATTAGTACAGATATAAAATTATTGTCTCTAATCAACTGTCACATCACCATGTATTGATTTATTTATATTTCTACTCCCTAAAGAATGTTGAATCTTCATTATCTGTACAATTTTATATACGTGGTTTTCTGCTTCTGAACTATTTTCTCCTTTTGATCTTTATGCCAATCCCTTATAATTAATATCTTCTTATTATTATAGTTTTGTATGATTTATTATCTAGTAGAGAAAGTCTTTTATTTTTACTCTTTTTTCAAAATGCTAATGGCTGGCCTCATTAAGTTAATTTTCCAGATGTGCTCTAGAATTATTTGCCAAGACCCAAATAATCTTTACTAAGATTTTAATCAGAATTGTATGCAATATACTATAATCAAGAAAAATGGACACCTTTAAAATATTCAGAATTCTTCTGTGCTTCTTCAGAAAGATTATATAGTTTTGTTTATATTGTTTTTGATATTTTACAAGGTTGGACCTGTGTATGTTATACTGAAATATATTTTGGAGACATAAGCTGAATCAAACTTAAGCTCATAAACAAATCAAAATTAAACTCATAAGTTCTCTTAACCATGGATGCTACATCATAACTATGGCACCCAAGATCCAATTATATATCAGTTTATCTATATGGTTTATCACATATAAGCACCCTAGCCTCCCCATTTATCCCCACCCACCCCCCAAACACACAAACACATGCACACTCATATACAGCCATTAGTTTAGATCCAAATCTATAAGCTAGAAATCATTTAAATGTTATCACTTTTTTCTAACTACCATGGAAACAGGTATAGTATCAATTTTAAACAATAATTAATAGATGTGAGTTTTGTCATGCCAAAGTGACATAGGCTATACAATGTGGTGGGTGGTAGTTTGAGTCCTACTCTTGTTTTCACATTGGTGCCCTTGAACAAGTTACTTAAAATCTGTAACTCAATTTTACTCATCAGAAAATGTAGAAAAATAAGAAAACTTAATTTATAAGATTATGGTAAGTATTGAACGATGTAATATTTATAAAGGTATTTAGAACGGAGTCGGGAGTGTAGTTAATTGTTTAGTGCAGGTTGCTTATTATGTGGGCCTTTAGAGAAATAGAAGAGGATACAAAGACTGTAATACCTTTCTTTTAAATCACAGGTCTAAAGGCTAAACTAAGTAAATATGCAAATATCTGTCAAAATGGTAACCGGTATGAAGCATCCTTTTGCAAAGAGTTATTTTAAGAACATAGCCTACAATTCTAATAACGTGAAAAGGTAACATAATTTTGCTCTGAGAAGTATTTCTATCTCTCTTCCTATTTGGTCAGGTCTTACCTATTTGGTTTAAGGTGGGGAGAACCTTCAATTGTTAAAGTTCCATAGGCAAAGAAAAGCTTATAGCCATCAGAAGTTTATGACTCAAAGTAGCCATATACAGAATTTTCCAGGTTTTGTTCTTATTTTATATAATGAGAGAAATCTTGGAATAAGATCTTGGAACTTTCTGGATCTGTACCCTATTAAGGAAAACAATTAAATTTAAATTTTAAAATACCTATTTAAATACATATACATATGCATTTGCAAGTTCATTTGCATAATTGTACTGATAAAATATATACATATTAAACATATGTTTATGAAACATAAACATAAGTACAACTCAAAATAGAAAAAGAACAGTGTTTTTAGATAACTTTTAAATCATCATCCTTCATAGTATTGTTAATAACTCAGAAAAACATTCACTTAGTATGAGGGACATTGTTAATGATAGAGAATTCAAATGCATATTTCCAATAGTCTGTGATATTCCTAAAATAATTCAATAATATTTTTAAATTCGATCAGACCATTTTTTTCTTCTTGCTTTTTTGTCTCAATGTGGGTGACAGGGAACTCCTGTTCGAAGTAAAGGTATGTCAATTCTATTTTCTTACTGTTCCCTTGTGCTAAAATACTTAGTATTACCTTATTTCTGTGCTTTGTCTTGCTAAAGATTTTCCCCAGGCAAAAACAAAAAAAAAAAATGTTTGTATTTTGTGAATTTTTTTTTATTAAAAAAAATCACATGCTATAACCTACAGATTTAAATTGGGACAAACAAATTATGATCAGTTAAAATATGTTAAAAGTGAACTGAAGAATTAGAGCCCGCAGATAATCTCTGCCCCCAAGGAAGAGGTATGCTCATATGCTCGTCCTTCCCGCCTATATTCTATGATGCATCTAACATTTTAGCCAGCTGAAGTTACCAGTGCCTGTCCTTATGTTAAAAATTAGGAGTGTGAAAATGTTTTTCTTATTTATTAATTAAAAATAAGTTTCAGCTACACATAGAAATGCTCATATTCCCTAACTACATCCTAATAAAGCACTGCATATTCCACAATGCTAAAAAAAAAAAAAAATTGTCTATTTATTTTAGGGCATTCCCCAGAATGTTAAAGTTTTGAAGTTCCATAATTTCATTCATATTTAGAAATTAAGAAACCAGAGCTACTGCGCAATATACCTCCCCTTGCAGGCAGCGTGTCTGATAGCGCAGGGAACGTGTGGCAGATGGAAACAGAGAATCTCCCCTTCTGCCCTTCTTCCAGGAGCTTTTCTCACCTCCAACTCTTCATCTCCATTAAAACGTATTCAAACATAATTAGTGTAACATTAAAATGGAGGAAATTTTGTAATTGCCAGTTGTTCTGTAGCCATGGTTACATCAAAGATTTATAGCGAGTAACTCGAGGCTGGGCACGAACAAGCAGTTAGCAGGAACAGCAGTAAGAAAATGTTTGTGTGCACGTGCAGGTGTGCTGATGTGAATGTTTGCCAAAAAAAAAAAAAAATTGAAAGAAAAAAGAACGAACGAAAGAGAAGATTCGGTGACATTTAAGGTGCTAATATCTGGAAGTCAACCTTTAATTTGACAGCTTTTAGTGCTAGTTAATTTCATTCATCCAGGCGAGGTGTAGGAAATTTGCAGCACCTTTAAATTATCACGTTTTTCCACACTGCCTCAGGCCTATACGGAATACCTGAACCATACATTTTTTTTTTACTCTTTTTTTATTTTTTTTTTTCAGGTCAGTTGAAGTAAAACTTTCATTCCCTTTCTCAGACAATTAATCTTTAGCTAATTGAAGCAGGGATGCTGCAGGACGGGTTTCACTGGGGCCTGTAAATCTCATTTAGCAAAGTGAATTCAAGGCACACGCTGCACCTAATGATGTGACAGGTGGACTGCACCGCAAGACAGCAGACTCGGAAAAGTTGATTCTCATTAGACCCGCAGAGTCCTGCAGTCAGTTTTCTGATGGCTGAAGAACACTAATCGCATCTGTTTGCTACTGGGGTGGGGTTGAGGGGGGCGGCGGAGGCAGGGAAGTTGCAGGGTGGCGGGTGGAGGAAGGGATGAAGAGAAGAGGAAGGGGCAAAACGCTCTTCTCTTCTTTCACGAGTTAATATCCTTGACTCCTGCCCAAAAACCCAGCAGGTCTACCTCCCACCAAGCGATCAGCCTCCGTTCTGCTGACTCCAGCAGGGCGCACCCTTTTCCTAATTAACTAAAATGGCTATGGAAAGCAAAGGAGGCCTTGTGTTGGGTGAACCAATTATTTTGAAGGGTATTAAGTCATCAGATTTACTTTTATCTTGATTGCATTGTGGAAATCGTGCATAATTAATGGTGGGAGCTTATTAGGAAAATGATTAGGCAAATTACACAGGTGTCGGATGCATTTTTTATGATAAATTTGCTAGAACAATCCTGCAATTCCATCTGTTCAGCTCACATCAGAATGTCACTCTGAAGAAATTAATGGTGCAGAGTTATACAAAGTTACTGTAGGCTTTGGTTGCAGATTTAGGTAAGATACATGTAAATATGTAAATATAGATATATAATAAGTAGCAATTTAATAATAAGTTTTTGATGTTACAGTTCAATAAATTTCTTACTTAATCTTGAGAGTAAATGATAGTCAGATGGAAACAAAGAAGAAGAATAAATGGAAACCTCATCTAATCAGTATGATCTATATGTAAATAAAAATAATCACTAGTTATAGCTCTTTGTTTTACATGGTGATTGCAGATGGGCTGCCAGCTCAGTAGTGTAGGAATCTTGTGCTTTGGCCCCAGACCTTGAATCTTACCTGCAACCATTCTCACTTTCAATTTCTTTTCAGTTTTAAATGGAATCACCTTAAGAGTCACACTTTATCAGAAAGCCTTGCATAAGTAGTAGTATATCCAGTACATATTTACCAATTATTTACTCTCTGAGGAGTCATCTTCCTTCTTGACTTTAGAAGTCAAGAAGAATTACTAGAAGTTTTCATTCCACTTGGCCATTTGCTAGTTGAAATCAGGCTCATTCTTATCAGTTCATATATGATCCAGAAATGCTCATGTCTTAATATTTTCTAAATTCCTGATACTATAAACTGATGTAAATCTCTGACCTGAACTACAAGTTCTAGTAATACTTAGAGATAGTATTATATATCAAGAAAGGCAATATAGTGTCTTTTTTAAAAATGCCAGATCTAGTTTTATTTCATAATGAAAAAGTAGTTCATTTTTAAGTAGCATTCAAAATACATAAATCAATAAAATCAAGACATCGGAAATTGCTTATCAGTTAATTACTTTTTAGTAGTATGGCTCTAAAATGGGCCTCCTGGGTGGCACTAGTGGTAAAGAACCTTCCTGCCAGTGTAGGAGACATAGAGATATAGATTTGATCCCTGGGTCAGGAAGATCCCCTGTTGGAGGGCATGACAACGCACTCCAGTATTCTTGCCTGGAAGAATCCCCATGGACAGAGAATCCTGGTGGGCTACAGTCCATGGGATTGCAAGAAGTCAGACATGACTGAATGACTGAGCACAATCTGCTTTAGCCAAAGAAGTTGGTTCATGGGTAAATGACTTTTTGAACAATAAGTCAAAACATTTTATGCTGGCACTTACTTCAGAAGTCATAAACCAGGGTAAAACATCATTTTCTTACTTGCATCCCTTATACCCATGCACATGAAAATGCACACGTTTGCTCCCTTACCACAGGAAGCACAGAAAAGATACTCTCTGGTAACAGCTGGAAAGAGCTGTGTTGATGTGCTTATGATCTTGCTACTCAGAATGTATGCTGGGACCATCAGCATTGACATCTCCTTGTTAGAAATGCGGACTATTAGGATAAATCCTAGACCTCCTGAATCACAATCTACATGTTAGCAATAGTACTGGGTGATTTGTAGTGCTTAGTGTTTGAGAAGCCACAGCATTAAAAGACACATCTATCATAGACTCCAGGGGTTTATGTAGTAATAAATAAAAATGCTAAAACACTAATAGATGTAACAGTTCAATACATATACAGTGAAAAATTTAAATCCAAACTTTGATCAGCAGCAAACAGATACTGAGAATTTTCTGTATTAACCGTAGGACCCTCTTTTCATACATGAGAGTGACCTTTCTCTCTCCCGTTTCTGTAGGGTGTTGACCAGCATTAAGGGAGAAAAGTGAGAGCATGCGTAGTGGAACCAAGGAGGACAGGAAATAAAGATCTGTGCAGGCTTATGACATGAGTATTATCTATGCTCACTTTGGAACAAAGTTCACGACAATTCCTTAAAGACAAAGATTGGAAGTAATACCCTATTCCTATACCTGTGTGTGCATGTAATATAATATATCCACAGTGGGTCACACACACACAAAATTGATAATACTCAAGTGAATATTTTTTAATACCGGTAATTTTTTCTCACTATGGGTTCTGCCATTTTCAAATAATTCTTTAGTTTTCTTTCTAAAATTTCCAATAAAAAAGAATTCTTGCCAATAATACGAAGAGAACTAAACTATGAAAGCAGATAGAACTAAACTATGTAGAATAAATTTACAAGCTGAAGGGAAACTGGACAGAATAGTGCCCAAGTGAGTTAATTCCAGTCCAAGTGTGTTCCGAAGTCACAGCCTAGGGTCAGGGCTACCAATCAAAGGAAGAATGGAAGATTTGGCAAGCATGCAAATAATTCGGACACCAGGTGCAGTCTTTTCTCAATTAACCAAATATCTAAGGCAAATATTTGCTTTTATCCTCTCAGAATGCATAGGAAAATGTGGCTAGGAGAATTCTGCTTAAAAATAATACTACACTTAATTAGATTAAGTAAACTTGAGAAGATAATCTCAGAATTCAAAACTGTAAGCAGATTATTCTTTATACATAAGAATCAGATAAGTTCTTAGACATCATTCAGACCCTTCTCAATATTAAATTTGTCTTGATTTCCTGAAAAATGTAACTTTAAGTAGAATAGGAGAGGTGGGCAAATTTCTATAGGGTTTTTTTTTTTTTTCAGAGATATGTAAGGAATTTTGATTATCCTATTGTCTTGATATTATCAATGTATAGTGCAAAACTAAAATTTCTTTGTAATTTTCCAAATACTTTCCAGTATAATGCTAAGTATTTTATTACTAGTACATATTTCCCTAGCCATATTTTGAATCTAGTTTGTGTATATTACTCAGTACTCATTATGCCAATAATAATCATAATTAATTTTGAGGCTCCTAAATTTTCAAAGGTTTTTTGCAAGACTTTAAAATATGTAGTAAATGTTTATAAAGTAAAGCATAGTAATTCACTGATTTTTTAAAATATAGCAGAATGAATCAGATAGTTAAACATAATGTAAATATGAACTTATTTCTAACCATTTTCTCTTCCTGCCATCAAAATAAATTTTAAAAAATCAAATATTCTTTCTAATATAACTGTAATAACTCACCAAAAAATTCTGATTTTGTCTCCAGTTCAAAGAGCTCAACTGTATAGTTTCATCACCAAGGAGAACTGCACAAACACATACAAAAAATGGAGTGTGGAAAGTCTTATTTCTCTTTTACTGAGATTTCAGTGATTATATAACCGTTAGTAACTAATTCACTTAATTGTAACAGTGAGGAGCAATAAAACACAATCTCTAAAGTAACTGGGTTCTAAATAATGAGTATCTTTATAAGAACCACAAAGACCAAAAAGTGATCATCATAGGCTATATATACAATGAATACCACATTAAAGATGACCAAATCTTTAAAAGATACACCTAGTATTTCACAGAATTGTATGTTCTAGGTCAACTTTATGAAAACCTCAAGGATTGAGCCATATTAAATTGCTACAGAGGCAAAGACAGCACGTACCAGGAAGTAAGAATTTTCTAAAGATATGTTGGTAAAATGACCTTCTGTATAACAAAAAGGATAACCAAGAGTTAACTAGGTATTAACATTTTAAAAGGTATCCACTGCTAGAACAATAGACCCCAGATTGTCAAAATTGTTCTGATTATTCATTTTGAGTGTTGTGATACTTCTAGGAACATATCCTTTATTCACTCCTATAAGATAGCTCCATTCTGTTAGACTCAGTTCTTAGTAACTTAGACATCAAACAATGTATCTTCTAAGATGCACTTAGAGACCTGAATACACAAAATAGAATAGCATCAAGAAAGTGGTCATCTGAAGTACTCAAAAGAGAACCCACATAAAAGGAGTAGTTTCATTGGAAGGCAGAGGACTGATTCTGTGGAAGAAAAAAAGTTGTTAATTAACTCTGAGGGTAAAAAGTCCCATATTTTTGTATGTATAAAAAATGAGATAAAAGACTTTTGTGTTGAGCATTGTTGATGAGTCGCTAAGTAGTGTCTTGACTTATGTCAAGTCAGTCTATGAGCCCATGGGCTGTAGCCCACCAGGCTCTTTTTACCATGGGATTTCTCAGGCAAGAATGCTGGAGTGGGTTGCCATTTCCTTCTCCAGGGGATCTTTCAGATCAAAACCGAGTCCTGCATTGCAGGTGGATTCTTTATTGCTGAGCCACCAGGGAAGAAGCTCTTTGTGTTGAGCATAGATAGTGCATATGTTTCAAATGTTATTTTCCAAGGCAGTCAATTGTTATCTTCCATTGACTGTAGGACCTTGGATAAGTTTATTTTAAGCCACAGTTCTTCATCTATAAAATGGGGACTTTAGTATTCTGTAGCTATTCTGAGCATTGAATACATGCCATGTGCTTAGTAGCTCAGTAGTGTCTGACTGTTTGTGACCCCATGGACTGAAGTCTGCCAGGCTCCTCTGTCCATGGGGATTCTCCAGGCGAGAATACTGGAGTGGGTTGCCATTCTCTCCTCAAAATAATACATGTAAAACACTTAACCAGGTGCTACCACCAGCATGAAAATGATGATTCATTGATTATGTTAGAGCTAAGGAGAAATGAAGACACCAAACTAGCAGTCATACTTTATTAGTATAATTTCATCTTTATCATGACTGCCCCAAAGTTCAGGGGAAAAAAAAAAATAAGGCTAATTCTCTGAAGTTTTTCTGTCCTTAGTTTATTTCTCTCTTGGTCTTCAGCATCAATATTAATGACATCAAGTGCTGGAATTGAGTTGTGCCTCCCATAATTCTCAAAGATAAATGATATGTGGGATTATTTTAGCATTGGCAACTACATGATAAAAGAAAGTACCTTTTGTCTTTGTAGTAGGAAAGATCCATGACTAGATGTAGAAACCAGTGTTCATGCTCTTGTATTACTGGACTAACTTGGAAGCAATAATAAAATGTTAACAACAAAAAACCTTAAATTTAGGAAGGAGGAGAAGAGAAGGCAACAATTTGAGGAAGCTCCAGTAAGGGATTTCAGTTACCATTAGGATACGCTCCAAAAATAAAGGCCCCAGGGAATTTAGATTAATCCATCATTTATCTTACTCACGAGGGGGATCTGTAAATGACTTCATTGATCCACAGCTGTGTTCAGTCCCTTACACAACAGTGGATCAGGCAGAAATAAGATCGTGTGGGCAAAGGGACATTAAAAGAAAAGATTGAGCTGGAATTAGCTTCTCAGATTCTTCGCTGGTGTGTCTTGACAGCTTCCACCTGTTTGGTTTTAAACTTGAAGGAAATTTCTTCTGTAATTGTTACCGTAGTATGTTGCCCCAATTGCTGGGGCAATTCCTTTCATTCTACCTTGGTCCCGTAAAAGAGATTCCTACAGACTTATACTATCAAATCATCTTCTAGTCACTGGTCTGCAAGGTTTAAATAATTCAGTGGCTACTTTTGTAACTTAGCAGGACCCCATGTGCCTTGAGGTGAGGGAAGGTAAACAGGACTTCCCCCATATCCTCTGCTTTAGCTTCTCTCTGAAGCTCCTAGATTAATAGTACTTGATGCACATTTCCTGAGTCCTTTCGAAGATGTTAACAAACCTCCCCCACTCCAAAAAGTAGAGGAAGTTAACTACTTGATGACCATAAGCCCATAGCCCCATGCCTCTGGAGCCTAAGGACATATAATGTTAACCCTTGTGACACCACCTTTGCTACTTCACTATCAGCCAATCATGAATTGTGCACAAACTGATCACAGATCCTTGGACCACCCCTTCCCTCACCTAGCTTTTAAAAGTGCTCTGCTGAAACCCTGTGGGGAGTTTGGGGCTTTTAAGGAGAGAGCCACCAGTCTCCTTGCATGGCCCTGCAATAAACCTTTCTCCTCTAATTCCGACCTTTCAGTTTGTTTGGCCTCAGTAGGCATCAGACATAAGAACTTGAGTTAACACTTTGAATAGAATTTAGAGTAGTCCATGAAATAATAATAATAATAATGACTCAAAAAAAAGTAACTCAGCTCAGAGAGAACAATTGGAATGGGGTAATAGTCTGTGTGAGTAAGTTTCAGGGAGGGCATAATTAGCTCAGATTCATGTCCCATGAAATTCAGAACATCTTCTGGGCTTCCCTGGTGGCTCAGATGGTAAAGAATTTGCCTGCAATGCAGGATGCCCAGGTTCGATCCCTGAGTGGGGAAGATACCTTGGAGAAGGGAATGTCTACCCATTCCAATATTCTTACCTGGAGAATTCCATGGACAGAGAAGCCTGGTGGGCTACAGTCCATGGGATTACAAAGAGTCAGACACAACTGGGCAACTAACATTTTCACTTTCTGGATACTATCTCAGTTCTCTCACTTTTTGGAAAAGGAGACATGTTGGCATCATGTTCAGTTCATGGCGAAAGTAGTGTGTATTACAGGAGAAACACACAGTTTTTACAAACCCTTGACAATACTGTCATCTCACCCATGTGTGGGTTTGCTACTCCCAGAACAATTCTGCTGGTATACATTTACAGATAGCACCAGAAAGCATTACTGAAGCACTATGTTGATGTTTTTCAAAAATGAACTCAGTTTTGGTTATGGAATGGTAACACTAAAAATCAGCCAAATGAGAGACTTGCTTAATTCCCTATACTATTTATTCAGGCCAGTTCAGTTCAGTTCAGTCTCTCAGTTGTGTCTGACTCTTTGCGACCCCATGAATCGCAGCACACCAGGCCTCCCTGTCCATCACTAACTCTGGGAGTTCACCGAAACTCATTTCCATCAAGTTGGTGATGCCATCCAGCCATCTCATCCTCCGTTGTCCCCTTCTCCTCCTGCCCGCAGTCCCTCCCAGTCAGTCTTTTCCAATGAGTCAACTCTTCGCATGAGGTGGCCAAAGTATTGGAGTTTCAGCTTTAGCATCAGTCCTTTCAAAGAACACCCAGGGCTGATCTTTAGAATGGACTGGTTTGATCTCCTTGCAGTCTAAGGGACTCTCAAGAGTCTTCTCCAACACCACAGTTCAAAAGCATCAATTCTTTGGCGCTCAGCCTTCTTCACAGTCCAACTCTCACATCCATACATGACCACTGGAAAAACCATAGCCTTGACTAGATGGAACTTTGTTGGCAAAGTAATGTCTATGCTTTTGAATATGCTATCTAGGTTGGTCATAACTTTCCTTCCAAGGAGTAAGCGTCTTTATTCAGGCCATTTATTTTTTATGTTAAAAAGCAGTCTTGTTTTCCAGTAAACAATTCTGGAAGATAAGGCAAGATTTTGATTCTGTCAGCAACTGAATTTCTCCTCTTTCCCCAAACAAGTTTCCTATTTACATATTAATCAATGCACTTTTAAATTTCTGTTCTTGATCATAAACGAATTGGAACATAACTCAAATATTGACTAGACTTGGGCTTCTCTTACCACCAGATATCAGTTGGTTGCCCAGGGTGAAATGTCACGTGTTTGCTAATTGTGGGTAACATTTCTTCCTTTCATTAGTTAACAGATTGACTTTATCTCCTGAACAATTTGTTTAAAATACTTACTTGCTATGAGAAATGAGAGGTGAGTTATATGCAGACTGAAAGAAATGCTACATGTTTATAATTTCAGCATTTTTATAAAGTAGTAGCCGCTCAGTTGTGGCCAATTCTTTTTGACCCCGTGGGCTGTAGCCCCCCAGGCTTCTCTGTCTGTGGAATTCTCCAGGAGAGAATACTGGAGTGCTTTAAAATGTATGTTACAATTGGGACAAAAAAGTTACTTTGAGAGCTTAGCAGGGAGGCAGTTATTGGACAAACAGCCTGATAATGAGTTTACTAAGAAAGGTGAAGCTTTTGAAACAAGATTTAGGAATAGAGGGGAAAAGGGGATGTCAAACTACCTTGCAGATGAAATGAATAGAAATTAGGAAAGGCAGAGAGCCTAAAAGAAAGGAAAAAAGACAGAAAAAGATGAAAAAGCAAGAACGGAAGCAAAATCTGGACAATATGTAAGTTCTGACACACTGGGAAAAGGTGATGGTGATAATTCACTGGCTGCAGTGCAAACCACATTTTGTCACTCCACACTATTAAAAGCTTGTTATGTGTATGTGCCTTGTGTGAGAGAGTTGAGTGAAATTAAAATAAAAGCCTGAGTTACACGTCTGCGTAGGCATAAATGAGACAAGAATCATTTAAAGTGAGATAAGGGAGACTGGCAGATTCACAGAAAAATAGGAGACCTTAAGGACATAGATTGGTAGGTTCTTAAGAGAGACATGGCCCTCTCAGAAGATACTGAACAGAGACATCTAACCAATTTAATTTATTTGAGAGGATGGCTACTGATTCCTGGTTACCTAATTTACAAAATGAATATATTTTCTATGTATAAGTGACTATTTGAAGCATTTGGAGTGCTATACCCATAGGTATACCTATGTTCTTCATACCATAGTTCTTCAAAATGAAACCCAAAGGCAGCAGAAAGGCTCATAGTCTTTTTTTATTCTATTTTATATAAGGAGTTGAAACATGCACTAAATATATAGTATGTGTAAAAGTCAGGACTACTTCAGTGCACATGACCGAAAGCAAACATATAGCAGGAGAAAAACAAAAACAAGTGTATTAGCTTCTTTGATAAATTAAAAACCTTTAAGATCTAATAGTTCAAATAATGTCATCAGGTTACTTATTCTTTCATCTGTCATCGAATGATGCTTTTCAGTCTATTGGCTTGATTTTAAGGCAGACTCTCTCCATGTTGTGCTGTTGATGGCTGCTTACTGCTCTAGCTATCTCGTGGAGAAAATAGTTTCATTTTTGAAAACATCAGCAAAAAAACCATTGCTCAGTTTGAGTTATGTGTCCACTCTTAATCCAATCAGTGTAGTTAAGTAACACTCATAAAAGAATTTGAAAAAGTAGATAGGGTCAAGAGTGCAAGAATAAACTCCTTTTAAATTAGTAGAGTCTAGGGACTTCCCAGTGGTCCAGTAATTAAAACTCCACAATCCCAATGCAAGGGGCACAGGTTTAATCACTGGCTGGGTAACTGGAACTAAGATCTTGAATGCTGCATGGCCAAAAAGATTAGTAGAGTCTAGCTCGTTTATACTTATGCAGATATGAATTTTGTAGTAACTATCCTCTAGTCTAAAAACCAGAAAGAGGCCTAAACTCAAATGCCATAAAGAGTTTTAAATTTATTTGTTTACAAATTGTTTCATTCACATGGACTTGGTCAGTTCCTCTTTTACTGTTGATAGTTTTCCCAATTATTCTGTTTTTGAAAAGATATTAACAATAAATGAGGGAAAAACTTATTTTTTTAAACTCTCGACAAACGTGTAACTCTTGATTTCTGTTTTTTTTTAATTTACAACAATTTTCTGTTGTTTTGTTTTGTATTTAGATATAGTTGATTTGCAGCATTATATTATTTTCAGGTGTATATCATGGTGATTCAGTATTTTGCAGATTATAATCCGTTATAAATTAGTACAAGATAATGGCTATAATTATCTGTGCTATACAGTATATCCTTGTTACTTAGATATTTTATACATCATATAAACGTGGAATGTTAATTCCCTAACCCTAATTTCTCCTTCCTCCTCTCCTTTCCTTTTTGGTAACCACAAGTTTGTTTTCCATGTTTGTGAGTCTGTTTCTCTTTTGCATATAAATTAATTTGTATTATTTTTCAGATTCCACATATAAATGATATTATAGTGATATAACTGATATTTCTTTCTGAAATTTCACTAAGCATAATATTTTCTACATCTGCCTACACTGCTACAAATGGCAACGTTTCATTTTTTATGGCTAAGTAATGTTCTAGTCTATATATACTACATCTTCTTTGCCCATTCCTCCATTGATGGACAGGAACTTGGGTTGCTTCCATGTACTGGCTATTGTGGGGTGGGTATATCTTTTTAAATTAGCCTTTTTGTTTTTCCTGATATATACCAGCAGTCGAATTGCTGGATCATATGGTAGTTCATTTTTTAGTTTTTTGACTACTATTTTTCATAGTGGCTGCACCAACTTGCATTCAAACCAACAGTATACAAGGGTTTCCCTTTCTCTACCTCCTCTCCAACATTTTTAATTGTAGACTTTTTGATGATAGCCACTTTGAAAGTTGTGAGGTGATACCCCATTGTGAATTTGACTTGCATTTCTCTAATAATTGTTAAACATGTTTTTTTAAATTGAGGTATAGTTGATTTGCAATGTTGTATTAGTTTCAGGTGTGTAACAGTGATTTAACTGTGTGTGCGGTGGCAGGATGGGGGTGGGGGACTTCCCAGATAGCTCGGTAGTAAATAATCCACCTCCCAAGCAGGAAAGGCAGGAGATGCAGTTTCCATCTCTGGGTTGAGAAAATACTCTGAAGAAGGAAATGGCAACTCACTTCAATATTCTTGCCCAGGAAATACCATGGACAGGGGAGCTTGGTGGGCTGGAATCCATGGGGTTGTAGGGTGTCAGACACAACTGAGCAATTAACACTTTCATTTTTCATATATATAAAGTATGTATCTGTTAATCCCAAATTCCCAATTCATCCCCCCTCCCCCATCTTTCCCTTTTGGCAACTTGAGTTATTTTCTGTGTTTGTGAGTCTGTTTTTGTTTTGTAAACAAGTTCATTTTTATCATCTTTTCCACATTCTACATAAAGTGCTATCATATGACATTTGTCTTTGTCTGATCTAGTATGCTAAGCTCTGCTGCTGCTGCTAAGTCGCTTCAGTCCTGTCTGACTCTGAGCGACCCCATGGACTGCAACCTACCAGGCTCCTTCCTCCGTCCATGGGATTTTCCAGGCAAGAGTACTGGAGTGGGGTGCCATCGCCTTCTCCGATGCTAAGCTCTAGGTTCATCCATATTGCTTCAGATGGCATTATTTCATTCTTTTTTATGGCTGAACAATGTTCCATTGTGTGTGGGGTATGTGTGTGTATACCACATCTTCTTCATCCATTCATCTATTGGTAGACATTTAGTAGCATTTTTTCATGTGCCTGTCATCTCTATGTTGTCTGTGGAAAAAAAAAATATTTATTCAGGTTTTTCTGTCCATTGTTTGATTGAGTTGTTTGATTTTTTTGGTATTCAGTTGTAATGAGCTATTTGTGTATCAACCTCTTGTTGGTCACATTGTATTTTCTCCTATTCTGCAGGCTGTCATTTTGTTCTGTAGATGGTTTCCTTTGCTGTGCAAAGCTTTTACGTTTAATTAGGTCCCCTCTTTTTTTTTTTTTTTTTAATTTTTGCTTTTATTTATTTTGGCCTAGGAGATCCAAAAAAACATTACTCTGATTTATGTCAAAGTGTGTTCTACCTGTGTTCTCTTCTGGGACTTTTATCCTTTCTGGTGTCATACTTAGATTTTTAAACCATATTGAGTTTATTTATATAAATATTATGTGAGGAAATGTTCTAATCTCCTTATTTCACATTCTATCCAGTTTTGCCAGCACCAGTTATTGAAGACGCCGTCTTTTCTTCACTGTACATTCTTGCCTTCCTTGCCATGGATTGAGCATAGGTGTGTTTCATTTCTGGACTATCTACTCTGTTTCATTTATCTACGTGTCTGTTTTTGTGCCAAGACCATGCTGTTTCATTACTTTGTAATCTGAAGTCTGGGATGGTTATACCTTCAACTTTGTTCTTTTTCCTCAAAATTGGTTTAGCAATTCAGAATCTTATTGTTCCATATGAGTTTTAGGATTATTTGTTCTACTTCTGTGAAAAATGTCCTTGGTATTTTGATAGGGATTGCATTAAATCTGTAGATTCCTTTGGGTAGTAAAGACTTTTAAACCATATTAATCCTTCCAATCCAAGAGCATTTCTTTGTCCTGTTGCCTTCATATAATCACCTTTCATAACACAAATGAAAAATTTCATGGACAATATATAGAATGTTATTACCAAATTAGATTTCTAATATTTTACAAAGATAACACTTAAAAAAATTTTAACTGTTCACATAAACTTTCTAGATCTTTGTTTTATCATGATGTTATAAAAATGTACAGTTAATATCTGGATTGTCTTGGCTAAAATTATTAAAACAAGTAACTAGCAAAGAGAATTTTTTTCCTATAGTGGAAAAATCTTGAAAGTCTTTTCTCCCCCTTTTCTTCCTCAAGTTTAATGTGTAGAATACTAACATTTTTAAACCATAAGTGGGTGAATGAAATATGTTACAATACAGGAAACCAAGGTTATAAAGTGTACATAGTAAATATATACATATGCATATATATGGGAAGAGATGAGACAGGGAATAAGGGGTGAATTCTATTCACATATCCATGAGAGGGATACAACTGCAATTATAGTTTATATAGTCTTTTACTAACTCTAGTTCAAAGAACTGCCTTACTTTGACAAAAAATATGGAAACTTGGTAAAAGCACACAAAATAAAGCATTAAAAAATTTGAAGTCTATAGATTGAAATTTTCAATATTTATTTGCAAGGTATGTTACCCATTTAATCATAATCATGACTTTATATCAGAAATTCACTGGAAGTCATATTCACTCTATGATTCTTTACCGAAATATGAAAAAAGTTAATTTAAACTTATTTTCCACATTTATTTGGAGGTTAATAGCATAAGGAAAAGATAGTGTTTAGCTAGAAGTGGTTAAGGAAGAGTCAATATGTCCATCTTCAGATATTTGAAGGATTCATGTGCCAAACAGATTAACCAATTGCAAGAAATCAGTGGAAAGAATTGAGATTTTTGACTTAGATAAACAGAAGAAGTTTCCATCAGTCAGAGCTGTTCAAACACAGAATGCAAGGACTTAGGCAATAGTGAATTCCTTGTCATGGAATTGTTCATGACAAAACAATGGTTCAGATATCATAGACAGGAGTCTAGGCTGTGAATTGAGGAGTAGGATATATGATTGAAATCAATGTTCTTCAAACCTACTGATTCTCAGATACTCTTAAGTCTTTTACCAAGAAACTGAAGATAGATTTTGATTGTCAGTAACAGATGCTTACCCAAATCACTTAAAATAAATGATAAATAATTTATGAAATTATAATGGGAAATCATGGCTTTAAAATAAAATTCTAATTTACATGTAGACTCCCAGGAACATTATAGATATCTTAATTGACAAGTTTTTTTTTTTTTTTTTTTTCATTTTGGAGTAGGAGGGGGAAGGTTTTAATACATTATCCATTCAGACAGCCAACAATTCAGGCAACGGTCTATTCATCCATAAGTATAGATGAAGTAGGAGATACATCCCAGGTCTTTTGCTAAGAGTATGTTTTGGTGATCTTGATAGACATAGCCTCCGCCTTTCATGCAGCTCTCATTTTAGGGGGAACCTAGAACAAAAGCAATTTAACAGATAAATTAATTTAAAATGGGGAGGAAGTTAGGTAGATTGTCTGCTCTTTCTGAAGAGCAGAGCAGACATGTATCTTGAATATTGAAATTTGATGTGTTAACTTTGTGAGAAAAGGGCAAAAGGTATTTCAACTGTGTAAAGGCTGGCAAAACACTTGGAGGCAGTTAAGAGCTGACCAAATAGAAGATACAAAAGACAACCTTTAGACTGAAGTCAGAGAAAAGAGAATGACGTGAAATATAAATGTGGAAAGAAGATGTCAGATTATATATATATATGATTATGTATATATTGTTTTTACATTTCATTTTAAATGAGAAACTATTAAATAATTTTAAGTCAGGGGAAGAAACATGATTTGAAATTAAAAAAAAAAAAAGACTTCAGAGGTGATGAGTAAGGAATGCATTGAATGAACATGAGAAATAGGGACTTACCTGGTAGTCCAATGGCTAAGGCTCTGCAGTCCTAATGCAGAGGATCTGAGTTCAACCCCTGGTTAGGGAGCTAGATCCCATGTGCCACAACTCTTCGAGTTTCCACGTTGCTCTGAAAATCCCACGTGCTGCAACTGAAAGATCTGGTGTGGCGCAACTAAGACCCGATGCAGCCAAATAAATAAATAAAAGAAAGTGAGAAGGAAGAAAAGCAAGGAGACAAGATGGAGAAAATAAACAGATTTCAGATATAATTTCAATTGAAATTGATACAATATGCAGATAAATTTAAGAATTATATTCTAAGCAATGCTGAAAACATAAAATGGCTTTGGAAAACTCTACTTAATAATAAGGGCAGCACCTTCCTTTCAGTGGTAGCAGCCCACCTATTACTTAAAGTTTGTTAACACTGATAACTCAGTTGGTAAAGAATCCGCCTGCAATTCAGGAGACCCTGGTTTGATTCCTGGTTTGGGAAGAATTGCTGGAGAAGGGATAGGCTACCCACTCTAGTATTCTTGGACTTCCCTTGTACCTCAGCTGGTAAAGAATCTGCCTGCAATGCAGAAGACCTGGGTTTGATCCTTGGATTGGAAAGATCCCCTGGAGAAGGGAAAGGCTATCCACTCCAATATTCTGGCCTGGAGAATTCCATGGATTGTATAGTCCATGGGGTCACAAAGAGTTGGACATTACTGAGCGACTTCCACTTTCAAATAAGAGCCAAGAAGACTCAGCACTTCCCTCAAATAAAGAGTAATACTATCCTGACATAAAAATGTAAATATATAAATAAATACATGTGAGATAATGAATGTGCTAATTAACTAGATGGAAGGAATCCTTTCACAATGTATGCATATATCAAATCAACATGATGTATACTTTAAATATGTAACGATTTTATTTGTCAATTGTACATTAATAATGCTGAAAAAAACTAACACTTCTTTGAATTGAAACAGTCACTAATTTCCTTAAATTTTTGTAACCTTTTGGGTCCTGGCTACCAAATTGTGTGGCAAATAAGTTAACAATAAAAATTAAATTTAATGTAATAACCTACATCTGAAGGGCATCATAGCACCATGGTTTCTTGTTCATTCTCTTTGCAATATGACACATTTGTTCAATAGGTATTATTGTTCACGTTACATGGATGAAATAACTGAGGCTCACAAAGTGTAGGTGACTTGTCTAAGATTACAAAACAAACAAAAGCAACAGCCTTGGTACTCAAACTAGATTCTCTGCTTCTTACACATGAACGCATTCCCACATTCAACATGTCCCCCTCAATGCAAATTGGATCTGTCATGCTTTATCTAATGCTTAAATATGAATTTGTGTAGTGACTGTATTCAGTATTTGCTTGTAATACAGAGCTAGTAGAAATAGTCACAAAGGAAGAAGGGAATTTAGCCTCTTTCATCAAATCTTGGCCTTTCTGTTTAGACTGCAAATTAGTACTGATTGTGATAGAGGTTTCCATAGTGTAAGCACTGTTCTCTCCTGAACTGAACTTACACTATCAACATTTAAAGCTGAAAGGCATTAGACAACAGGAACTTGGGTCACTGTTGTTATCATTAAGAATTTATGCAGCACTTTATACTTGGAAAGAAGTTAGTGAAATGTAGACAGATTTATGTGCTGCTTAAATGGACAAATCTGTCTTGGAATCTTAGTACATGAGCTTCATAATACAGTTTTCATTCTTTTTGGTTTATGACAGATACAGTATTTATAACATAGTGCAGTTTAAAATACAGAGAACCTTTACCCATATGGAGCCAGAAAAAACACCATGTTTTTCTTTTTTTTTATCAGCTTTATCATTAACTCTGCCAGAGCATCAGTAAAGATGTAAGACATCCCATTTATTCCTTAGTCCCCAGGTATTAAGGGGAAAAACAAAACAAAACCATAGTAGACTTACTTTCATTGAAATAATTTAGAATAATTTGATGGTTATGTTCTTTGAAGTCAAGCCACATGCAGGTTTCAATTTGTGTGTCTGCCCCAAGATACTTCTCTGACTTTAGATACGTATCACTTAACTTTTCTGTACCTTTGCTTTATCAACAGTTTTGAATGGATTAAAAAAAAAAAACAAAACAAATGGACATTACCCAGTATTTTTGGCCACCCAGCCTCTGATCTAACTTTCATTAATTAAAGTTATTATTCCAGATATTCTACTTGCTTTTCTATCCTCCCTTGTGACTATGATGTGTGTGTGTTAGTCACTCAGTTGTGTCCAACTCTTTGTGACCCCATGGACTGTAGGCCTCCAGGCTCCTCTGTCCGTGGAATTCTCCAGGCAAGAATACTAGAGTGGGTTGCAATTCCCTTCTCCAGGGGATCTTCCTGGCCCAGGGATTGAACCCAGGTCTCCTGCACTGCAGGCAGATTCTTTACCATCTGAGCCACCAGGGAAGCGCAGAAGGTAAAGTGCCTATGATGCAAGCACCTAACCTGTAATTAGCCAATCACTGAGATCATCTTATATATGGATTCAGAAACTAGTGATGCAAAAAAAAAAAAAAAAATTGGGGTCTCCTACAGGAGCAGCAACAGCTATATTTATTTATTTATCTATATTTATTTATTATATTTATTGAGCAATATTTATTTATACATACTTATTTATCTTCCCAGGGGAAGATACTGGCAGTGTCAGTAGCAACATCCATTCTATGATACCTCTGTATCAAAATGTACATGTGGGCATCTGGGATACAGAGGGAGGAAATGACATCCCTGAACCAATTCTGCTAAATGATTTTGAGTTTTCTTCAGGTTTTTGACCCTTCCCAATTTGGAAGGAATGATGCTAAAGCTGAAACTCCAGTACTTTGGCCACCTCATGCGAAGAGTTGACTCATTGGAAAAGACTCTGATGCTGGGAGGGATTGGGGGCAGGAGGAGAAGGGGACGACAGAGGATGAGATGGCTGGATGGCATCACTGACTCGATATACATGAGTCTGAGTGAACTCCGGGAGTTGGTGATGGACGGGGAGGCCTGGCGTACTGCGATTCATGGGGTCACAAAGAGTCGGACACAACTGAGCGACTGAACTGAACTGAACTGAATGATACTCACACTGAAACCATAATCACAGAAAACTAGCCATTCTGATCACATGGACTACAGCCTTGTCTAACTCAATGAAACTAAGCCATGCCGTGTGGGGCCGCCCAAGACGGACTGATCATGGTTGGAGAGGTCTGACAGAATGTGGTCCACTGGAGAAGGGAATGGCAAACCACTTCAGTATTCTTGCCTTGAGAACCCCATGAACAGTATGAAAAGGCAAAATGATAGGATACTGAAAGGGGAACTCCTCAGGTCAGTAAGTGCCCAATATGCTACTGGAGATCAGTGGAGAAATAACTCTAGAAAGAATGAAGGGATGGAGCCAAAGCAAAATCAGCACCCAGTTGTGGATGGGACTGGTGATAGAAGCAAGGTCTGATGCTGTAAAGAGCAATATTGCATAGGAACCTGGAATGTTAGGTCCATGAATCAAGGCAAATTGGAAGTGGTCAAACAGGAGATGGCAAGGGTGAACATCAACATTCTAGGAATCAGTGAACTAAAATGGACTGGAATGGGAGAATTTAACTCAGATGACCATTATATCTAGTACTGTGGGCAGGAATCCCTTAGAAGAAACGGAGTAACCATCATGGTCAAAAAAGAGTCCGAAATGCAGTACTTGGATGCAATCTCAAAAACAACAAAATGATCTCTGTTCTTTTTCCTAGGCAAGCCATTCAATATCACAGTAATCCAAGTCTATGCCCTGACCAGTAATGCTAAAGAAGCTGAAGTTGAATGGTTCTCTGAAGACCTACAAGACCTTTTAGAACTAATACCCAAAAAAGATGTCCTTTTCATTATAGGGGACTGGAATGCAAAAGTAGGAAGTCAAGAAACACCTGGAGTAATAGGCAAATTTGGCCTTGGAGTATGGAATGAAGCAGGGCAAAGGCTAATAGAGTTTTGCCAAGAGAATGCACTTGTCATAGCAAACACCCACTCTTGGCCATTGAGTCGGTGATGCCATCCAACCATCTCATCCTCTGCCGTCCACTTCTCTTCCTGCCTTCAATCTTTCCCAGCATCAGGGCTTTTTCTAATGAGTCGGCTCTTTGACTCAGGTGGCCAGAGTATTGGAGTTTCATCATCCAGTGAATATTTAGGATTGATTTCCTTTAGGATTGGCTGGTTTGATTTCCTTGCAGTCCAAGGACTCCTAAGAGTCTTCTCCAACACCACAGTTCAAAAGCATCAACTCTTTAGCACTTAACCTTCTTTATGGTCCAACTCTCACATTATGGATGTGACTACTGGAAAAGTAGTCATGTAACTGACTACTGGAGAAACCATAGCTTTGACTAGACAGACCTTTGTTGGCAAAGTACTGTCTCTGCTTTTTAATATGCTGTCTAGGTTGGTCATAGCTTTTCTTCCAAGGAGCAAGCGTCTTTTAATTTCATGGCTACAGTCACCATCTGCAGTGATTTTGGAGCCCTCCCAAATAAAGTCTGTCACTGTTTCCATTGTTTCCCCGTCTATTTGCCATGAAGTGATGGGACCAGATGCCATGATCTTAGTTTTTTGAATGTTGAGTTTTAAGCCAGCTTTTCACTCTTCTCTTTCACCCTCATCAAGAGACTTTTTAGTTCCTCTTTGCTTTCTGCCATAAGGGTGGTGTCATCTGTGTATCTGAGGTTATTGATATTTATCCTGGCAATCTTGATTCTGGCTTGTGTGTCATCAGCCTGACATTTTGCCTGATATACTCTACATATAAGTTAAATAAATAGGGTGACAAAATACAGCTTTGACATTCTCCTCTCCCAATTTGAAACCAGTCCATTATTCCATGTTGGGTTCTAACTGTTGCTTCTTGACCGGCATACAGGTTTGTCAGGAGGCAGGTAAGGTGGTCTGGTATTCTCATCTCTTTAAGAATTTTTAAAATATTAAAAAGAATAAACTATAGCTGAAAACAACAACATGGTTAAAGCTCAAATATGTAATATTAAACAGAAAACAGTATGTCAGAAAATAAATAACACTTTATGATTTCATTTATCATAGTTGAAAACAAGACAAAACTAATAATACTTTTTAGGGTTGCATGTAACTGTAGTGTAATGTAATTCAAGGTATAAATTTTACCCCTAGAAAAGCTAAAAGTGTGAAGAAAGCATTTAAAATGTATTGGTGGGGTGATTAGATGAGTGATTATTTTATTATATTATCTGCAGTATAGCAATTTAAACTATAATTATGACATAATTCTCAGTATAGTATCTTTTAAATATGACTCTATGTGTTTAGGACCTATTCATAATTTTAAGTGTTTGTTGAAAGAGCTCACAGGACTCAAAATGTTTATACTCATTGAACAACTTTCATATGGGGAAGGGTACAGTACAGAAACGGTAGGAGAAGAATATCCATTAAAAGTGTCTAGAGACTCCAGTGCAGAGTTCTTTGTCCTATTTCCACTGGCCAAGTTGTGCATTGTGTGTGGGTCTCAAACAGCTACTCCCTTACCTCAGTACCACAAAGCCCAACCTCAGCTTGTGGTTGCGATCCCTTAAGGGAACTGGTTACAGAGACAAATTCTAACTATTTGACCTTTCATAACCATTAAAATTACACCTCTTGGCCCACTGTTACCCCACCCCCACCCTGCTCTCATGACAGATTTCACCAAACCCATATACAAATTGTACAGTCAATTATTATTAAGTAATGCTAACAGACTAATACAACTCTTGGAAAAACAAGAAATCTGTGGTTATATAACATTGTTTTTTTTTCAATGAACAGATTCAATAGATTGCTCAAGAGTTGGGTAGCTATGGATAAATGAATGAAGTCAATCCATACGAGGTAAGATTAACCCATTCTATGTAGTGCATATCAGAGCATATGTTCACCACTGCTATGGGAGTGTTGACTATATGTCAAAATATATTTAAATTTATATGAAAAATTCTTTACTGGCCTGTCTTTTTCCACACTCATCAAATCTTAATGGCTCAGCCACTTCACCCATTCTTCTAAGCTTGGTCTAGTTGCTGATTTGGGGATCATCTCTATATTTCTAATCCATAGCAATATAGGGAGTATTAGCTCCATCAGCCACAAATCTGCTGATTTGCTGTTAAAAAATTTAACAACTTTGTTTTATTTTGATAATGACTGCAATGAGTAATAACATTTGTTAAGCATGTTTCAAATTAAGCACTAAAGCTAAGCACCAAACATTTATTATTCAATACACACATGAAGTAATGAGGAAATTGAGACTTAGAGAATTAAAATAACTTCCTGTAGCTTATGTAACAAGCATAGCAGTTAAGAATGCTTTCAGCTGTAAGTATCAAACACCAGATCACAATATATTAAATAAATTGGAGCTGATTTTTCTCTCACAATGAGAAGTAAATAGTCCTGGCCTAGTTTGCACAATAATGTCAGTATTCATGATACTTTTGATTTTCCTTTATGTTGGGTTGGGCAAAAGATTTGTTCATTCTTTTCTGCAAGGTGGCTCTAGTAGCTTGGTGGTTGTGATTCACAAAATGCGGTCCACTGGAGAAGGGAATGGCAAACCACTTCAGCATTCTTGCCTTGAGAACCCTATGAACAGTATGAAAAGGCAAAATGATAGGATGCTGAAAGGGGAATTCCCTGGGTTGGTAGGTACCCAATATGCTACTGGAGATCAGTGGAGAAATAACTCCAGAAAGAATGAAGGGATGGAGCTAGAGCAAAAACAATACCCAGTTGTGGATGTGACTGGTGATAGAAGCAAGGTCCGATGCTGTAAAGAGCAATATTACATAGGAACCTGGAATGTTAGGTCCATGAATCAAGGCAAATTGGAAGTGGTCAAACAGGAGATGGCAAGGGTGAACGTTGAAACTCTAGGAATCAGTGAACTAAAATGGACTGGAATGGGAGAATTTAACTCAGATGACCATTATGTCTACTACTGGGGGCAAGAATCCCTTAGAAGAAATGGAGTAGCCATCATGGTCAACAAAAGAGTCTGAAATACAGTACTTGGATGCAATCTCAAAAGCGACAGAATGATCTCTGTTTCCAAGGCAAACCCTTCAAAATCACGGTAATCCAAGCCTATGCCCCAACCAGTAACGCTGAAGAAGCTGAAGTTGAATGTTTCTATGAAGATCTACAAGACCTTTTAAAACTAACAACCAAAACAGATGTCTTTTTCATTATAGGGGACTGGAATGCAAAAGTAGGAAGTCAAGAAACACCTGGAGTAACAGGCAAATTTGGCCTTGGAGTATGGAATGAAGCAGGGCAAAGGCTAATAGAGTTTTGCCAAGAGAACACACTGGTCATAGTAAACACTCTCTTCCAACAACACAAGAGAAGACTCTACACATGGACATCACCAGGTGGTCAACACCAAAATCAGATTAATTATATTCTTTGCAGCCAAAGATGGAGAAGCTGTATACAGTCAGCAAAAACAAGACTGGGAGCAGACTGTGGCTCAGATCATGAACTCCTTATTGCCAAATTCAGACTTAAATTGAAGAAAGTGGGGAAAACCACTAGACCATTCAGGTATGACCTAAATCAAATCCCTTATGATTATACAGTGGAAGTGAGAAATAGATTTAAGGGACTAGATCTGATAGAGTGCCTGATGAACTATGCACGGAACTTCATGACATTGTACAGGAGACAGGGATCAAGACCATCCCCATGGAAAAGAAATGCAAAAAAGCAAAATGGCTGTCTGGGGAGGCCTTACAAATAGCTGTGAAAAGAAGAGAAGCGAAAAGCAAAGGAGAAAAGGAAAGATATAAGCATCTGAATGCAGAGTTCCAAGGAATAGCAAGGAGAGATAAGAAAGCCTTCCTCAGCGATCAATGCAAAGAAATAGAGGAAAACAACAGAATGGGAAAGACTAGAGATCTCTTCAAGAAAATTAGAGATACCAAGGGAACATTTCATGCAAAGATGGGCTCCATAAAGGACAGAAATGGTATGGACCTAACAGAAGCAGAAGATATTAAGAAAAGGTGGCAAGAATACACAGAACTGTACAAAAAAGATCTTCACAACCAAGATAATCATGATGCTGTGATCACTCACCTAGAGCCAGACATCCTGGAATGTGAAGTCAAGTGGGCCTTAGAAAGCATCACTACAAACAAAGCTAGTGGAGGTGATGGCATTCCAGTTGAGCTATTTCATATCCTGAAAGATGATGCTGTGAAAGTGCTGCACTCAATATGCCAGGAAATTTGGAAATCTCAGCAGTGATCACAGGACTGGAAAAGGTCAGTTTTGATTCCAATCCTGAAGAAAGGTCATGCCAAAGAATACTCAAACAACCACACAATTGCACTCATTTCACATGCTAGTAAAGTAATGCTCAAAATTCCCCCAGCCAGGCTTCAGCAGCACATGAACTGTGAAATTCCAGATGTTCAAGCTGGATTTAGAAAAGGGAGAAGAACCAGAGATTAAACTGCGGACATCTGCTGGATCATCGAAAAAGCAAGAGAGTTCCAGGAAAATATCTATTTCTGCTTTCTTGACTATGCCAAAGCCTCTGACTGTGTGGATCACAATAAACTGTGGAAAATTCTGAAAGAGATGGGAATACCAGACCACCTGACCTGCCTCTTGAGAAATTTGTATGCAGGTCAGGAAGCAACAGTTAGAACTGGACATGGAATAACAGACTGGTTCCAAATAGGAAAAGGATTATGTCAAGGCTGTATGTTATGACCCTGCTTATTTAACTTATATGCAGAGTACATCACGAGAAACGCTGGGCTGGAAGAAGCACAAGCTGGAATCAAGATTGCTGGGAGAAATATCAATCACCTCAGATATGCAGATGACACCACCCTTATGGCAGAAAGTGAAGAGGAACTAAAAAGCCTCTTGATGAAAGTTTAAGAGGAGAGTGAAAAAGTTGGCTTAAAGCTCAACATTCAGAAAACTAAGATCATGGCATCTGGTCCCATCACTTCATGGGAAATAGATGGGGAAACAGTGGAAACAGTGGTAGACTTTATTTTGGGGGCTCCAAAATCACTGCAGATGGTGATTGCAGGCATGAAATTAAAAGACGCTTACTCCTTGGAAGGAAAGTTATGACCAACCTAGATAGCATATTGAAAAGCAGAGATATTACTTTGCCAACAAAGGTCCATCTAGTCAAGGCTATCGTTTTTCCTGTGCTCATGTATGGATGTGAGAGTTGGACTGTGAAGAAGACTGAGCACCAAAGAATTGATGCTTTTGAACTGTGGTGTTGGAGAAGACTCTTGAGAGTCCCTTGGACTGCAAGGAGATCCAACCAGTTCACCCTAAAGGAGATCAGTCCTGAGTGTTCATTGGAAGGACTGATGCTGAAGCTGAAACTCCAGTACTTTGGCCACCTCATGTGAATAGTTGACTCATTTGAAAAGATCCTGATGCTGGGAGGGATTGGGGGCAGGAGGAGAAGGGGATGACAGAGGATGAGGTGGCTGGATGGCATCACTGACTCGATGGATGTGAGTCTGAGTGAACTCTGGGAGTTGGTGATGGACAGGGAGGCCTGGCGTGCTGTGATTCATGGTGTCGCAAAGAGTCGGACACGACTGCACGACTGAATTGAACTTCATTTGAAACAATTTTGTTAGACTGTACTGTGGCAGCTGTCATATCAGAGTGTATTTTTTAAAAAACCAAAATTGGTCAATATTTGTATATCCATTTTAATATTGAAGATGGAAGTAAAAACAACATTTTAGCTCATTATGCTTTATTATTTCAAGAAAGGTAAAATCACAACTGAAGCTCAAAATAACTTTTGTACAGTCTATGGAGAGGGAGCTGTGACTGATTGAATGTCTCAAAAGTGGTTTGAGAAGTTTCGTGTTGGATATTTCTTGCTGGATGGTGTTCCATGGTCAGGCAAAGAAGTTGAAGTTGATAGTGGTCAAATCAAGACATTAACTGAGGACAATCAATGTTATACCATGCAGGAGATAGCTGACATACTCAAAATATCCAAACCAAACATTGAAAATCATTTGCACAGCTTATTTATGTTAATTGCTCTGATGTTTGGGTTCCACATAGGTTAAGCAAAAAAAAAAAAAAAACCTTCTTGACTGCATTTCCACATGTGATTATCTTCTTAAATATAATGAAAATGTTCCATTTTAAAACAAATTGTGGCAGGTGATGAAAAGTGAATACTGTGTGATACTGTGGAATGGAAGAGATCATAGAGCAAGCAAAATGAACTACTGCCAATGACATCAAAGGCCAGTCTTAATCCAGAAAAAGGTGATGCTGTGTTATGGTGGGATTATAAGGGAGTCCTCTATTATCAGCTCCTTCTGGAAACTAAATGATTAATTCCAAATACTGCTCCCAATTAGGCCAACTGAAAGCTGCAGTACATGAAAAGCATCAGGAATTTTCAACAGAAAATGCATAATCTTATATTAGGGTAAGACTGCATGTTTGTCTGATGACCAGCAAAGCTGTTACAGGTTGGCTGGAAGTTCTGATTCATCTGCCATATTCACCAGTCATTGCACCTTCAGATTTCCATTTACTTTGGTCTTTACAAAATTCTTGTTAATGGCAAAAGTATGCAGTTCCCTGGAAGACTGTAAAAAGCACCTGGAACAATTCTTTACTCCAAAAGATAAAACATTTTAGGAAGATGAACTGTGAAGGTGCCTGAAAAATGGCAGAAGATAGTGGAACAAAATGGTGAATACATTGTTCAATAAAGTTCCTAATGAAAATGAGAAATGTGCCTTTTATTTTTACTTTAAAGAAAAAAAAAGAATTTTTTGGCCAACCCAATAGTTGGAAGACAACTACTACAGTGATAGGCATTATGTTTACATTTGACCAGGAAGAAGGAGAAAGAGGCAAACAACAAAAATGTCCGTTTTATCAGAAAAGCAAAATTTTCCACAGAAGTCTCCAACAAATTCTACTTATGTCTCATGCAGAAAAAACAGTGACACATGGGACACACTCAACTGCAGAAAAGACTGAGAAAGGCAAGGAAGAAAGGCTTTGATACTGGGCGTCAATCAGGTTAAACAAGACTATATATCCAGCAAGTAAGTGGCAGGGTCTGAAGTCATAGATACCATGTTAAACAGACTCTCCTCCATCATCTTCAAACTAAACTAACACCTTCCCTCCAGCTATCAGGTCTTGTTTTTGTTTTTTTATCTTGCATATGAATCCTTATCTAGATCCTTTACCAAGAACACTAATTCTGAGAAACTTTTCTGTCATCCCTCATTCCTTCTGTTAATTGCTCCCTGGCACAGATTATTCACCTTACTGGGCTTTGATGGTATTCTATTATTTGGTATTGCTTATGGACCAACTGTGGGGCTTCCCTGGTGGCTCAGATGGTAAAGAATCTGCCTGCATTGCAGGAAACCCAGGTTCAATCCCTGGGACAGGAAGATACCCCAGAAAAGGGAATGGCTACCCTTCTTTCTTGCCTGGACAATTCCATGGACAGAAGAGTGTGGTGGACTACAGTCCATGGGGTCGCAAAGAGTCAGACACAACTGAGCAATGACACTGGCTTTTACCAACCAACTGTAGCCCAATCCACCTTTCCATTTCATCTGGATTTGATTGTCTGTTCCTCTCATTAGTCTACTTATTGCTACCTGAATGTGTAACCTGGCTTTAATCTCTTTAGTTGTTCCATTCGGTATTCCTGAGATAGCTTTTTCTCCATCTGTAAAAGTCTGTCCACTGTTCCAACCATATCACACCTTCATTATTGAAAATGTCTTTGAATGATTCAGTCTACATAAATTTCTATCTTTTCTGAGGCAAAGTGGAACTTACAGGTTACTATTCACTTGAAAAATAATAATGTCTTGACTTATGAAGTCTATTGATATATTTTATATTTATCAACTATATTATTTAACTTACGTGAAAATATTTAAAATATACTGCTGCTGCTGCTGCTAAGTCGCTTCAGTTGTGTCAGACTCTGTGTGACCCCAGAGACGGCAGCCCACCAGGCTCCCCCGTCCCTGGGATTCTCCAGGCAAGAACACTGGAGTGGGTTGCCATTTCCTTCTCCAATGCATGAAAGTGAAAAGTGAAAGTGAAGTCGCTCAGTCGTGTCCGACTCCCAACGACCCCATGGACTGTAGCCTACCAGGCTCCTCCATCTATGGGATTTTCCAGGCAAGAGTACTGGAGTGGGGTGCCATCGCCTTCTCCGTTAAAATATACAGGGTAGTACAAATCATTAAAAATCAATCATTCCTATTGTAAGCATAAGGAATTAACTTTTACTCTTTAACTTTTACAAAAAAATTTAACTTTTGCTATGTGTTTTTTAATTGATTTTCCTGGTACATACTCTCTAAAACGCACTAGTGGTGCTTACATATATATCTATCATTAAGAATAAATAAATGATGTATTTTATTCTTCAAGAATTAATAAAATATTTAAAAGTTCACCTTTTTCAGTACTTCACTCCCACTCTATGTCCCATCTACTCTCAGAGATAATCTTTCATAATTTCTGTGTGATTTTTTTCATCTTATTTTTATACATGTATCCATCTATATCCATGCATGTTCTGTTATACATATTTTGCAGTAGAAATTACACAAATGGTATTCTTTGTTTCAACTTGTATCTTTCAGAAAATATTTTAGAAATAAATATATGCACATACACATAAATATATATGTACTTACTACAGCTAAATCTAATATATTCTGATTAGTTTCTGTACAGTAATATAAATATGTCAATATTTACCCATTTACATTCTATGGAGGAATAAGTAAGCTTCCAGTTTTTCACCATAGAGACAGCATTTAATCAGAACAGTGATATATCCAGTGTACCTGTGCAAAACATTCTTCACTGTGTATGAAAAAGCAGAGTTTCTGGATATTAGGAAATGAGCATTTCAATTTCACTAAATTAATTTCATGTTACTATTCATATTACCCATGTACTTCATTTGTACATGAATGTGTGAGAGTGCACTTTTTACATCTTTGCCGATTTCAGCCATGTTAGACTTTTAGAACTTTTTCAGTGTGATGAGGAAAATATCATGTTATTGTTACATTAGTTGCTATGCTCCTGATTATCAGGGTTGTTGCTTTTCAAAACTAATTCACACGAAACATATGAGACTTCAAGTCATAATATAAAATTTCAAATATATCTATTGCTAAAAATTGTTATAATTCCTTCCAAACTTAAATGCTATGCACAAAATAAAATGTTAAAAGTTCTTATGATCCCATCCCCAGTCCCCAAACACACCCATTGTCATGCTTTCTAAAATCTAGTTTGTCTCTGTTCTTTTAGTATGTATATATGTAACTATAAAGAGTATATAGTGTTGTTATGTATATTTTTAAATTTCCATAATATGACTTTTCTAAAGCTTATTTCCTTAATTTTCTGCTTTCAAGATCTAAACATATGGAAATATCAGGCATTCATTTTTTCTAGATATTATGGCACTATAGAGACAGTAGGGCATTGTAGCATGCGTGGTCATTATTATTAAATGGGAGAAATTTGTAAATTTTACCTTTTTGGGTGCTGGATATTTTTGTATGACAACAGATTTTCTTCAGCTTTGTTCTAGAGCAAAGTTAAGTTATTTGAAAAACACGGTAATCTTTTTGAGGGTGACTTTTAAGCTTTGTGAGATGGGGCCAGACTAGCTATTAGTCTCGAGCAAACTTTTCCTTCATTATTGAGACAACATCCTTCTGAGTACTCTGCCCAATATCCCATCAATTATGTTTTCTTTTCCCACTCTGGTTGTAAAGACCACAAACTCTACCTGACTTACTGTGAACCTCATAGATTGTTCCTTAATCCTTTTGGATTCTTCTTTCCCCACTCTTGCCTAATTCCCTCACACACATGTGCGGATCTTGCATGCATGCATGCAGTCAGGTCCGACTCCGACTCCATGGACTGTAGCCCACCAGGCTCCTCTGTCCATGTAATTTTGCAGTCAAAAATGTGCAGATCAGTACTGTGCAAAACATTCAAGAGAAATCCTCTGCAGATACCTAGAATATTCTCTTTTGCAGGCCTTTCCCCTCCATATTCTGATCTGCAAACCCTATCTACCTTGACTTCCTTGAATTTCCAAATTCTTGCACTACACTTGGTTACCTCTTTTGGAAGGAGAGTAAATCCACACTAAGATACTAAATCTTAGCTTTTAGTGGAAGTGTAACTCATTTAATTTTTAATATTATCCTTACATTCCTGGGATAATCAAATGTAACCACAGTATATTTTTTTTCTACATTGTTGTATTCACGTTGTTAATTGTCTAGTGTTTTGCATCTTTATCCTAGTGTAACACAGTTTATAATATTTACCTCATGTTTTTCTCTCCCAATTTTGCTGTCAGTGGTGTATCTCTCTCTTTCCAGGGTCTAAAGCAATTATTAGTTGAATTATCTCTTGCTTGAAGACTTGATAAAACTCTCCTGTAAAAATATCTTTGATTCGTATATTTTAGATTCAAGAGATGTTTTATTATATATTTGGTTTTCTAAATTATTTTTATTTTATGTACATTTTCTATTTCTAATATAACATATACATACATTATCCAAATCATTCAAGTTGCTAAACATGTTGGCATAGATTATGCTATATTATTATAAAGTCTTGAACACATCTGTAATTATTTTCCTTATCTTTTAAAGTCTAACACAACTTGTTTATGCTTTTTCTCTTTCTATCTTAATAGAGATTTTATTATTATAATTGTTAATAAAAATGGCTGAAACTATTTTTCATTTTATTTACTAATTTCTGCTTTGTTTTATTTTCCTTTACTCTAACTCTTTGTCATATTTTAACTTGAATGCTCAATTTAATATAAGTATTTCCTTTTATCTTTAAATTCATAAGGCTATGGATTTACCTCTAAATACCATTTTAGCTTTACCCATAGTATGGATCATTGTGCCTTAATTGTAAAATATTGATTTCATAATTTTCATTGTGATTTCTACTTTTATCTATGAACTACTTAGAAGTGAAATTTTAGTATCTAGGTGTTTTAAGCCATCTTCTTTTTGTGATATTTCATTTAATTTTGTTCATAGCATATAACTTGAATGATTAAAGCTCAGTGAAAATTGGTAAGATATTTTTATGACTTTTATGGTACTCAGTTTTTGCTAATGTCCATGAATGCTTGCAAAAAAGGAGAAGTCTCTGTTGTCCACAGGAATCCACTTAAACATACTAAATCAAATTATTGTCCAAATATTCTATATTCTAGACAGTTGTTTATCTGTTTCATATAAAACTTCTGGAAAATTTGTTAAAATTTTTATCATTGTAAAATGTTTTTTCTAATTCTGTATTTTTTTGTTTTATATATTTCAATTATAAATTAATAGGTATCTGCAAGTTTGCTATTGAAATATCTTTTTTATAAATTTTATTTTAGCTTTACATTGTTTTTATCCATAATAATATGGCTATTTTTGCTGAAATTCTATTTTGAAAAATATTACTATTTCGTTCTAATGTATATTTTATTGTATATTTTTCTTTTTTTCTGTACCCTGATGTTTTAACTGTATTTCTTGTAAGCACAAATGATGGAATCTAGTTTTAATTTTAAAATATATTTCATGTGCTTCAAATTTTAATAGATGAGTTTGATTCATTTAGAGTTATTATGATTGCTAATATATAAAGTCTATCTTGTTGTTTACCAATAATTTATTTTTCCTACATGTCTTCTATCAATTTGGTAGTGTTTATCCCCTCTTCTTTTTTGCCCTCTACTGCAGATTATATTCAGAGTAGGCAATGGCACCCCACTCCAGTACTCTTGCCTGGGAAATCCCAGGGACAGCGGAGCCTGGTGGGCTGCTGTCTATGGGGTCGAATAGAGTTGGACACGACTGAAGTGACTTAGCACTGGGACGACCCAGAGGGATGGTATAGGGAGGGAGGCGGGAGGAGGGTTCAGGTTAGGGAACACATGTATACCTGTGGTGGATACATGTTGATATATGGCGAAACCAATATATTGTACAGTTAAAAAAATTAAATTAAAAAAAATAAAAAACCTCTATTTCTTTTCATTTTGTTATAAACCAGACAGTAGTTGTTCATTTGCTAAGTCGTGTCCAACTCTGCAATCCCATGGACTATAGCACACCAGGCTTTCTTGTTCTTCACTATCTCCCAGAGTTTTCTAAAATTCATGTCATTGAATCAGTGATGCTAACTATCTCATCCTCTGCTGCCCCCTTCTCCTCTCGCCTTCAATCTTTCCCCAAATCTGGGTTTTTCCAGTGAGTTGGCTGATCACAACAGGTAGCCAAAGTATTGGAGTTTCAGCTTCAGCCATCAGTCCTTCTAATGAATATTCAGAGTTGATTTCCTTTCGGATTGACTAGTTTGATCTCCTTGCAGTCCAAGGGACCCTCAAGAGTCTTCTCCAGCACAGTTTGAATGCATGAATTCTTTGGCACTCAACATTCTTGATAATCCAACTCTCACATTCGTACACGACTACTAGAAAAAACACAGCTTTGACTAAACTGATCTTTGTCAGCACCTTCATGTCTCATCTGGAGAAGGAAATGGCAACCCACTCCAGTACTCTTGTCTGGAGAATTCCATGGATTCAGGAGCCTGGTAGGCTACAGTCCATGGAGTCACAAAGAGTGGACACGACTGAGCGACTTCACTTTCATTTTCACATCTCATCATTTGTGTTTGATGCAGTCCATGATCCATTATTCAGAGAAGGCAATGGCAACCCCACTTCAGTACTCTTGCCTGGCAAATCCCATGGACTGAGGGGCCTGGTAGGCTGCAGTCCATGGGGTCGCTAGGAGTCGGTCACGACTGAGGGATTTCACTTTCGCTTTTCACTTTCATGCATTGGAGAAGGAAATGGCAACCCACTCCAGTGTTCTTGCCTGGAGAATCCCAGGGACGTGGGAGGCTGGTGGGCTGCCATCTCTGGGGTCGCACAGAGTCAGACACAACTGAAGCGACTTAGCAGCAGTAGCAGTAGCAGAATGATCCATTATTAAGACCATTTTGTGTTTATTCTCTAGTCATCTCATCAAGTATTAAGGCTTTGATACTATCTATATACTGATGACTTCCCAAAGTATATCTTCAATCCCAAAGATCCTAAGCTCCATATTTGTTTTTTCTAACTATTTCTTTGCCATATCTACCTGTATTTCAAATAGCTTGCTGCTGCTAAGTCATTTCAGTCGTGTCCGATCTGTGCGACCCCATAGACAGCAGCCCACCAGGCTCCCCCGCCCCTGGGATTCTCCAGGCAAGAATACTGGAGTGGGTTGCCATTTCCTTCTCCAATGCATGAAAGTGAAAAGTGAAAGTGAAGTCAATCAGTCATGTCCGACTTTTAGTGACCCCATGGACTGCAGCCTACCAAGCTCCTCCATCCATGGGATTTTCCAGGCAAGAGTACTGGAGTGGGGTGCCATTTAATGTGCCCCAATTTGAATTTCTATTTTTATTCTTTTATATCATCCTCCTTTAATCTTCTTTAGCTCAGTAAATGGTAATGTTAACCCTCAGTTGCTCATATCAAAATCTTGAAATCATCCTTGACACCTCTTTCTCTCCTACTCTACATCAGACTTATCAACAAATTCTGTTAAATCTGATTCAAACCATAGATGCAATCCTATCATAGAACCATCACTACTCTCATCCTGACTGATGCTATCAGATTGTTGCAATAGCCTTCTAACTCAGAGGTCAGCAAACTATTGCCTACAAGCCAAATTATAATTTGCATGTTTTGATATGGATTTTTTAATATTTTTATTCACTGATATGTAGACAATAGTCAAATATTCTGGATACTAATCCTTTATCTACTCTATATCTTACAACTCTTGTTTCCTAAGATGTAACTTACTTTTTAATATTAATATTATAGTTTTTTATATATGATTTTTACATTTTTTAAATTGCCAGCTAGCTAAGTTTTAAACTTCCTGAGGGAATGTGTCTAGCTTACTACAACTTTAATATGCTACTCTGACTAAAACATCATGGGTGCTCAATCAACATTTGCTGACTGATTGATTCAAAATACTGTATTTCACTTGAGTTTCAATACACAGCTCACAGGTAACAAAGCAACAGAATTCACAGTCTATACTAGCACTGACCTATACCCCATCAGCAGTCAGAAATGAGCTTTAGACGATAAGCTGGTTTCTCATGTTCCACTGTGTCAGAACTCGGGTACACAGGCCAAGAAGTAGGAAGCATCGTATAAATGCACAGAGGATTCCAGACAGAATCTTAAAGTAGTAAATGCACTTTCAAAAATGAAAAGGTTTACTTCAAGGTCCCAGTTCCTTACACTGTTAGAAATATTATTCAGGAAGTCTTTTAAAGAAGTTCTGTTCACACAGTATGCAATTTCATACACACAGGACAGTCAGGCTACCAGGGACTAGTTTTGTATTCTATAATTCATTTGCCCCCTTCAACTGTTAGCTTATATGTATGTTTATGTAAGACTATATTTTACATTTATTACCAGATCAAATAATATATATGCAGCACCAAGAGAGAGTATTCCTACTGCCCCAGCAATAATATCATTCACTGCAAATTTAAAGAGTAGGAGAAATGCCTGCCTAGCCAATGCATTTCTTTCTCTCTCTAAGAAGTAACTACACTGGAAGTTCACTAAGTTCATAAGCCCATAAATGAGTTATACAGATATAAGAAAAGTCAGGAGGGACAACCTCTGAACAAAATAAATCTGAAGGAAGAGGAGAGGAAAAAGTGTACAATGCTCCAAAAACTATGTATTAGCGTGAAGTTCACCTTGGTTTTTATAAATAAGTTTCAGTTGGCTATTGCATCTGCAGGTATGGTTAAAAAAATTAAAAATGGCTTCTGAACATCACTAAGTATACTGAAAAACTACCATATTACATAGAAATAGTAAATTTAAGAGACTACTCTGGAGGTGGCAGACATTAGAAAAGTGGAAATTGATGTTAGGAAGAGAGGTACTTGAAAAGAAAGACAGAGAAAGAGGAACAGAGGTGTAGAGAAAGAGAAGTTAGAGATAACCAGTTCTGAAATAAAAGTGAGACAGTAATAACCTGATACTGACTGATCTATATACTGAAGGTATTATTACCAGTTATTTACTGCACTGTGAAGTATGCTATGCTGTGCTCAGTCATGTCCAACTCTTTGCGACCCCATGAGCTGTAGCTCACCAGGCTCCTTGGTTCATGGCATTTCCCAGGCAAGAATACCGGAGTGAGTTCAGTGAATCATTTTTCACATTTTTTTTCCAGTTCTTTATTCCATCTGCTTATAAGGAGAAAGAGAAAATCATCTTAATTTTCATTGTTGAAAATAGTCTCTGAAATGCATCATCAGTTTTCAAAGCAATACAATTTTATAGTTGGAACTTTAGTTTACTGATCCAAAGTAAAAGGGGAAGAGAAAAATGTAAGTACATATTTCAAAAATAATTTCATACGATTTACCAAAGAAATCTCACTATCTTATTAGCTATGTATATTTTCAAATATTTAACCTTGTTAGGCCTCATTGTCTTCACATTTAAAACTTTCACAGTGATCATTCCTGCTACATTTGATTGTTATAAAGATTAAATGTCATAATTTACATAGTATGAATACTATAGTTCTTGGCATATTTTAAATGCTATGCAAAAGTTAGCAATTTTGTTTATTCTTATTGTCAAAAAGGATAGAATTCAGGCTCTAATAAAATTTATTGAGTCTTCTCATTGCTCCCACAGTTATTCAGTACTTAATTATACATATAAAATTTATTTCAAAGTATGTATTTTAATAATTACAAAATTAGGAGGGTTGTTTTATTTTCAAACCAATAATCCTTAATATAAAGCATAGTATGGTAATATAAATATATTATACCCTTTAGAAATAAATATGTCAGTAAACTGTACTCAATTAAAAATATAAAAATATATTAACCAGTTATTTATTTCTGCAATAAAATGATACCTACCTTGTTGAGAATTGCATGTGGTAACAATCATCCAAACAAGAAGCTAACACAGGTCACCATGGAAACAGCTGTATAGAAATAGCCCAAGCCCACAAGGAATGGTTTGGGTTTTCTGGACTCTGTTTTTCTGGTAAAGGAACCTTAAAGACTGATCAGCACTAGCAAGTCTAAAGCCATGACCCAGAGACCAATAACATACACAGATGTGATCATAGAGTTCTTTTACATGAGAGGAAATTCATTGACATTTGTTCAGAAGAAGTTGTACCCTGATGTGATGATGGAAAAGTGTAGTAACTTGGTCTCAGTGGACCATTCCATTCCTAAGCCAGATATAATTGTGCTAAAGCAAGGAAAAGAACCCTGGATGGTTGTGAGGGAAGAAAAAAGAAGCTGGAGTATAGATTTGGACTCAAGGTATAAAATAATCAGCTATAGAAAAATATTTATATCTTGAAAACATTAATTTCTTTTTCTGCATCAGAGAATTCATACGGTGAGAAAACCCATGAAGATTAAAAATGTGGAAAAGCCTTTAGTTATGCTTCAAACCATGCTCAACATGGAAGAGTTCATACTAGAGGAGATAGCCAGGACTCCAAGATGGTGTCAGTTGCGCCTCTGAAGGAGAAGTTCCTGGATGTTGAATTAAGGGAGCTGCCAAGCAGGATACTAATGTGGGATTTCATTCCTAAGCTCTGCTGGAGAATTTCAAAAAGGTCATTACAGGTATTACAACAGGTATTTTAACACAAAGGGATTAGATGTTAAACAACTCAATCTTTGGGTTAAATCAGTGGTCTCCAAAATTATGGCACCAGGGACTGATTTCATGGAAGACAAATTTTACATAGAAATGGGTCAATAGGCCACAGACCAGTGCTGGTCTTGTGTTTTTTTTTTTTTTTTAAATCTACTCTGACAGCCTCTGTTTTTTAATTTGCACATTTAGTCAATTCACATTTGAAATAATTGGAAATACAGCTCATTAATATCTACCATGTTTACAAATGTTGTCTAATCATTAAATTTTTACTTTTAATTTCCCCTCTTTTCTGCCTAATTTTCATGACGCATTCTATTAATACATTAGTCCATCTTTTCTCATCTTTTAGCATATCAAATATGTACGTGTGTGTTCTTCACTCAGTCACGTTCAACTTTTTGTGACCTTAAAAACTATAGCCCTCCAGGCTTCACTGTCCATGAGATTTTGCAGGCAGGAACATGGGAGTGGGTTGCCATTTCCTTCTCCAGGGGAATACTCCCCACCCAGGGATCAAACCCGGGTCTCCTGCATTTCAGCAGATTGTTTACCATTTGAGCCACTGGGGAAGCTTATCAATTATATTTCTTTTAATTTTTTTTAGCAGTTGCTTTAGAGTTTACAGCACACATTTAGAGCTAATATAAGTCTACTTTCAAATAATTCTGTACTGCTTCAAAGATTGTATTGGTAACTTAACAGAATATTTGCAATTCCTTCTTACTGTACCATATAATATATTACACCTTTGTGTTATAATCTCTCAGTAATCACCCAATATTGTTGCTACTAATACTTTGAACAAAAGGTTATGTATTAGATCAATTAAGAATCAGAAAAAAATATAAGATTCATTTTATATTCATTTCTACCTTTTCCATTTTCTTCATTTTTTAATGTACACTTGAGCTTCTTACCTGTATCATTTGTCCTCTCTGAAGAACTTTTAACATTTCTTGCAGTGCCAGTCTACTGGTGACAAATTTCCTTAGTTTTTGTTTTTCTTACACAGTAATTCTTCACTTATTTTTTAAATTGGGGGAATAATGTAAATTTTTTTATACTGGCAAAAACATAAAATTTATCATCTTAACCATTTTTAAGTGTACGATGGCTTCCCTGGTGGCTCAGATAGTAAAGAATCTGCCTACAGTGTAGGAGACCTGGGTTCCATCCCTGGGTTGGGAAGATCCCCTGGAGAATGGAATGGCAACCCACTCCAGTATTCTTGCCTGGAGAATTCCATGGACAGAGGAGCCTGGCAGGCTACAGTCCATGGAGTCGCAAAGAGTCAGACACGACTGAGCAACTAACACTAATTGAATAGTGGTAAGTATTTTTACATAATTGTGAAACAGATCTCCAGAGATTTTTTATCCTGCAAATCTGAAGCTTTACACTCATTAAACAAGAGCTTTCCCCAACCCTGATTCCAGCCATTGTTAACCACCACTCTACTTTCTGACCCTATGATTTTTACTACTCTAGGTACCTCATATAAGTGGAATCATGTAGTATTTGTCTTTTTGTGACTGACTTACTTTATTTGGCATAAAGCCTTCATCCATGTTGTAACATGTGATGGAGTTTTTTCCCTTTTAAAGACGGGACAATATTCTACTGTATGCATATACATACTTTGTTTATCCATTCATACAATAATCAGTTCAGTTCAGTCGCTCAGTTGTATCTGACTCTTTGTGACCCCATGGACTGCAGCACACCAGGCTTCCCTGTCCATCACCAACTCCCAGAGTTACTCAAACTCATGTCCATCAAGTCAGTGATACTATCGAACCATCTCATCCTCTGTTGTCCACTTCTCTTGCCTTCAACCTCTCCCAGCATCAGGATCTTTTCCAATGAGTCAGTTATTTGCATCAGGTGGCCAAAGTAACCAAAGTATTGGAGTTTCAGCTTCAGCATCAGTCCTCCCAGTGAATATTCAGTATTGATTTCATTTAGGATTGACTGGTTTCATCTGCTTGCAGTCCAAGGGACTATCAACAGTCTTCTCCAACATCACAGTTCAAAAGAATCAGTGCTTCAGCACTCAGCTTTCTTTATAGTCCAACTCTTAAATCCATACATGACTACTGGTAAAACCAAGCTTTGACTAGATGGAACTTTGTCAGCAATGTAATGTCTCTGCTTTTTAATATGCTGTCAAGGTTGGTCATAGCTTTTCTTCCAAAGAGCAAGTGTCTTTCAATTTCATGGCTGCAGTCACCATCTGCAGTGATTTTCAGTTCAGTTCAGTTCAGTCGCCCAGTCATGTCTGACTCTGTGACCCCATGAACTGCAGCACACCAGCCCTCCCTGTCCATCACCAACTCCCGGAGTCTACCCAAACCCATGTCCATCGAGTCAGTGATGCCATCCAACCATCTCATCCTCTGTCGTCCCCTTCTCCTCCTGCCCTCAATCTTTCCCAGCATCAGGGTCTTTTCAAATGAGTCAGTTCTTCTCATCAGATAGCCAAAGTATTGGAGTTTCAGCTTCAGCATCAATCCTTCCAATGAATACCCAAGACTGATCTCCTTTAAGACGGACTGGTTGGATCTCCTTGCAGTCCAAGGGACTCTCAAGAATCTCCTCCAACACCATAGTTCAAAAGCAGCAATTCTTCGGCACTCAGCTTTCTTTATAGTCCAACACTCACATCCATAGATGACTACTGGAAAAACCATAGCCTTGACTAGACGGACCTTTGTTGGCAAAGTAATGTCTCTGCTTTTTATTATGATGTCTAGGTTGGTCATAACTTTCCTTCCAACGAGTAAGCGTCTTTTACTTTCATGGCTGCAATCACCATCTGCAGTGATTTTGAAGCCCAGAAAAATAAAGTCAGCCATTGTATCTACTGTTTCCCCATCTATGTGCCATGAAGTGATGGGACCAGATGCCATGATCTTAGTTTCTGAATTGAGCTTTAAGCCAACTTTTTCACTCTCCTCTTTCCAAAGAGTAAATGTCTTTTAATTTCATGGCTGCAATCACCATCTGCAGTGATTTTGGAGCCCCCAAAATAAAGTCAGTCACTTTCCATCGTTTCCCCATCTATTTGCCATGAAGTGATGGGACTAGATGCCATGATCTTAGTTTTTTGAATGTTGAGTTTTTTTTTCTTAATTTTATTTTATTTAACTTTACAATATTGTATTTGTTTTGCCATATATCAAAATGAATCTGCCACAGGTATACATGTGTTCCCCATCCTGAACCCTCCTCCCTCCCCATACCATCACTCTGGGTCGTCCCAGTGCACCAGCCCCAAGCATCCAGTATCGTGCATCGAACCTGGACTGGTGACTCGTTTCATATATGATATTACACATATTTCAATGCCATTCTCCCAAATCATCCCACCCTCTCCCTCTCCCACAGAGTCCAAAAGACTGTTCTATACATCAGTGTCTCTTTTGCTGTCTCATATACAGGGTTATTGTTACCATCTTTCTAAATTCCATATATATGCATTAGTATACTGTATTGGTGTTTTTCTTTCTGGCTTACTTCACTCTGTATAATAGGATCCAGTTTCATCCACCTCATTAGAACTGATTCAAATGTATTCTTTTTAATGGCTGAGTAATACTCCATTGTGTATATGTACCACAGCTTTCTTATCCATTCATCTGCTGATGGACATCTAGGTTATTGTCCTGGCTATTATGTCCTGGCTATTATAAACAGTGCTGCAATGAACATTGGGGTACACATGTCTCTTTCAATTCTGGTTTCCTCAGTGTGTATGCCCAGCAGTGGGATTGTTGGATCATCAGATCAGATCAGATCAGTCGCTCAGTCCTGTCCGACTGTTTGCGACACCATGAATCACAGCACACCAGGCCTCCCTGTCCATCACCAACTCCCAGAGTTCACCCAGACTCACGTCCATTGAGTCAGTGATGCCATCCAGCCATCTCATCCTCTGTCATCCCCTTCTCCTCCTGCCCACAATCCCTCCCAGCATCAGAGCCTTTTCCAATGAGTCAGCTCTTCGCATGAGGTGGCCAAAGTACTGGAGTTTCAGCTTTAGCATCATTCCTTCCAAAGAAATACCAGGGCTGATCTCCTTCAGAATGGACTGGTTGGATCTCCTTGCAGTCCAAGGGACTCTCAAGAGTCTTCTCCAACACCACAGTTCAAAAGCATCAATTCTTCAGTGCTCAGCCTTCTTCACAGTCCAACTCTCACATCCATACATGACCACAGGAAAAACCATAGCCTTGACTAGACGAACCTTTGTTGGCAAAGTAATGTCTCTGCTTTTCAATATGCTCTCTAGGTTGGTCATAACTTTCCTTCCAAGGAGTAAGCGTCTTTTACTTTCATGGCCACAGTCACCATCTGCAGTGATTTTGGAGCCCAAAAAAATAAAGTCTGACACTGTTTCCACTGTTTCCCCATCTATTTCCCATGAAGTGGTGGGACTGGATGCCATGATCTTCGTTTTCTGAATGTTGAGCTTTAAGCCAACATTTTCACTCTTCACTTTCATTTTCATCAAGAGGCTTTTTAGTTCCTCTTCACTTTCTGCCATAAGGGTGGTGTCATCTGCATATCTGAGATTATTGATATTTATCCTGGCAATCTTGATTCCAGCTTGTGTTTCTTCCAGTCCAGCGTTTCTCATGATGTACTCTGCATATAAGTTAAATAAACAGGGTGACAATATACAGCCTTGACGAACTCCTTTTCCTATTTGGAACCAGTCAGTTGTTTCATGTCCAGTTCTAACCATTGCTTCCTGACCTGCATACAAATTTCTCAATAGGCAGATCAGGTGGTCTGGTATTCCCATCTCTTTCAGAATTTTCCACAGTTTATTGTGATCCATACAGTCAGAGGCTTTGGCATAGTCAATAAAGCAGAAATAGATGTTTTTCTGGAACTCTCTTCCTTTTTCTATGATCCAGCAGATGTTGGCAATTTGATCTTGGTTCCTCTGCCTTTTCTAAAACCAGCTTGAACATCATAAGTCAGTTCTATTTCCAGTTTTTTAAGGAATCTCCACACTGTTCTCCATAGTGGCTGTACTAGTTTGCATTCCCACCAAAAGTGTAAGAGGGTTCCCTTTTCTCCACACCCTCTCCAGCATTTATTGCTTGTAGACTTTTGGATCGCAGCCTTTCTAACTGGCGTGAAATGGTACCTCACAGTGGTTTTGATTTGCATTTCTCTGATAATGAGTGATGTTGAGCATCTTTTCATGTGTTTGTTAGCCATCTGTATGTCTTCTTTGGAGAAATGTCTATTTAGTTCTTTGGCCCATTTTTTGATTGGGTCATTTATTTTTCTGGAGTTGAGCTGTAGGAGTTGCTTATATATTTTTGAGATTAGTTCTTTGTCTGTTGCTTCATTTGCTATTATTTTCTCCCATTCTGAAGGCTGTCTTTTCACCTTGCATATAGTTTCCTTTGTTGTGCAGAAGCTTTTAAATTTAATTAGGCCCCATTTGTTTATTTTTCCTTTTATTTCCAATATTCTGGGAGGTGGGTCATAGAGGATCCTGCTGTGATGTATGTTGGAGAGTGTTTTGCCTATGTTCTCCTCTAGGAGTTTTATAGTTTCTGGTCTTATGTTGAGATCTTTAATCCATTTTGAGTTTATTTTTGTGTATGGTATTAGAAAGTGCTCTAGTTTCATTCTTTTACATGTGGTTGACCAGTTTTCCCAGCACCACTTGTTAAAAAGATTGTCTTTAATCCATTGTATATTCTTGCCTCCTTTGTCAAAGATAAGGTGTCCATATGTGTGTGGATTTAAATCTGGGGTTTCTATTTTGTTCCATTGATCTATATTTCTGTCTTTGTGCCAGTACCATACTGTCTTGATGACTGTGGCTTTGTAGTAGAGCCTGAAGTCAGGCAGGTTGATTCCTCTAGCCAGCTTTTTCAGCTCTCCTCTTTCGCTTTCATCAAGAGGCTTTTTATTTCCTCTTTGCTTTCTCTCATACGTTAATAGACATTTGCACTGCTTCTACCATTTGATTATAGTGAGTACTGCTGCTGTGAACAAGGATCTATAAATATATCTTTAAGACTATGCTTTCAGCTCTCCATACTTTCAGTTCTTTTGAATATATTTCCAGAAGTAAGATTGCTGGGTCACGTGGTAGTTTTAATTTTCTGAGGAAACTTCGTACTGTTTTTCATAATCGTCGTATGATTTCACAATTTCTCCAACAGTGCACAAGTGTTCCAATTTTTCATATCCTTACCAATACTTTTTTTTTCCCTATTGTAGTTACACTAGTAGGTGTGTCTCCTTTATTTATGAAATTTAATCTCACTGGTACAGAATTCTAGAGTGTGACTATTTTTTCTTTCTTTCAATACATATTTCAGTCCATCCTCTTTAGTTTCTGAATTCTTATAATTTGTAATTACAAGAAATATATAATTATTTTAATAGGTAATTCTTGTACACATATGTATACATAATTCCTCTATACATAAGATATTTTTTCCCCTCTAGCTATTTTCAAGATTATCTCTTTTTCTTTGGTTCTCTGCTATTGAGCATGATATTCCTACATGTAGACTTTTGTCTTTATGGTATTTTCTGAGCTTCCTGGACCTGTAGTTTTGTGTCTATCCCCAGTTTTGGAAAATTTTCATCAATTATTACTTCAGTTATTTCTTCTCCTTTTCTTCTTTCTTCTCTCTCCAGTATTCCCATTACATGTACATCATGCCTTTTGTAATCATCTCATTGTTATTGGATATTCCATTCCATTTTGCTCATTCTATTTTGTTTATTCTATCTTCTTTTCATTCCATTCAGGAAGTCTATTGACATACTCACTCACTGATTCCTTTGTCATATTCAACCTAAGCCAATAAACCCATCAGAGGCAATCTTCATTCAGTTACATTTTTCCCCCAGAATTTCCTTTTTTATTCACTATAATATTTTTCATTTTCTATTTACATCATCCATCTATTCTTACATGTTGTCTAATTTTTGCATTAATGCTTTAACTTATTATCAGAGCTATTTTAAATTTCTAATCTGGTAATTCTAAAATCACTATCATTCTTGTCTTGTTGCTTGCTTTATCACTTCAGATTTTGCTTTTAGGATTTCTTATAATTTTTTGTTGAAAGCTGGTGATGACATGATATATCTGGTAATAGGAATATGTAAGTTTTTCTACAAATTTCTGGTTCCAATGTTATTTCCCAGTAAACTGAACTCAGTTATAATTCTGTCCTCACCTGCATCTTTAGCTTTTAAGGTGGAATTTTGTCCTGTTTCCTCAGTTCTCTTATAAAATTAAGGAAAATCAATGATTCTAAGTTTGTTCAATTTTTTTGCTTTTATAAAAGAATGGTAGTTTTATAAGCTTTATATGTTAGAACTGAGACTAGAAGTCTTGTGTTGTTTTAAGACTGTTTTTATCCTTATGACTGAGAGCTAACTTTTTAATACATATGTTCACTTCATACTTTTGATTTAAAAATATTTAGTATATAAAAATACAATTCAATAATAATCCCATCCCTTTTATCTGAGTAATATAAAATGAGAATGAAGTGCTCCTACCTACTCAGCCCCTTAGTATTTCCACTTCACCTCACTCAGAGCTAAGAGTATCTTTCCTGAGTTCTACCTGAATGTATACAGGTGCATGCACACACACACACACACACACACACACACACACACACTTTTCAAACAAAGATTTAATCGTGACATGGATTAGTCTTTTATTTCAAGACACTGAGCTCCATATAGCGAGCTAATCAGATGAATGAAAATAATGACATTAATTTATATTTTAGTATGTAATAACTTTATTGTGATTGTGATTGGCTACATTTATGCAAGATCTTTACAGCATCGGACATTGCTTCTCTCACCAGTCACATCCACAACTCCAATCCCAAAGAAAGGCAATGCCAAAGAATGCTCAAACTACCGCACAATTGCACTCATCTCACACGCTAGTCAAGTAATGTTCAAAATTCTCCAAGCCAGGCTTCAGCAGTATGTGAACCATGAACTTCCAGTTGTTCAAGCTGGTTATAGAAAAGGCAGAGGAATCAGAGACCAAATTGCCAACATCTGCTGGACCATTGAAAAAGCAAGAGAATTCCAGAAAAACATCTATTTCTGCTTTATTGACTATGCCAAAGCCTTTGACTGTGTGGATCACAATAAACTGTGGAAAATTCTGAAAGAGATGGGAATACCAGACCACCTGATCCGCCTATTGAGAAATTTGTATGCAGGTCAGGAAGCAACAGTTAGAACTGGACATGGAACAACAGACTGGTTCCAAATAGGAAAAGGAGTACGTCAAGGCTGTATATTGTCACTCTGCTTATTTAACTTATATGCAGAGTACATCATGAGAAACTCTGGGCTGGAGGAAGCACAAGCTGGAATCAAGATTGCCGGGAGAATCACCGGTGATTGCATATCAATCACCTCAGATATGCAGATGACACCACCCTTATGGCAGAAAGTGAAGAGGAACTAAAAAGCCTCTTGATGAAGGTGAAAGAGGAGAGTGAAAAAGTTGGCTTAAAGCTCAACATTCAGAAAACGAAGATCATGGCATCTGGTCCTATCGCTTCATGGGAAATAGATGGGGAAACAGTGGAAATAGTGTCAGACTTTATTTTCTTGGGCTCCAAAATCATTGCAGATGGTGACTGCAGCCATGAAATTAAAAGATGCTTATTCCTTGGAAGAAAAGTTATGACCAACCTAGATAGCATATTGAAAAGCAGAGACATTACTTTGCCAACAAAGGTTCGTCTAGTCAAGGCTATGGTTTTTCCCGTGGTCATGTATGGATGTGAGAGTTGGACTATGAATAAGGCTGAGCGCCAAAGAATTGATGCTTTTTAACTGTGGTGTTGGAGAAGACTCTTGAGAGTCCCTTGGACTGCAAGGAGATCCAACCAGTCCATTCTGAAGGAGATCAGCCCTGGTATTTCTTTGGAAGGAATGATGCTAAAGCTGAAACTCCAGTACTTTGGCCACCTCATTTGAAGAGTTGACTCATTTGAAAAGACTCTAATGCTGGGAGGGATTGGGGGCAGGAGGAGAAGGGGACGACAGAGGATGAGATGGTTGGATGGCATCACTTGACTCGATGGACGTGAGTCTGGGTGAACTCTGGGAGTTGGTGATGGACATGGAGGCCTGGCATGCTGCGATTCATGGGGTTGCAAAGAGTCGGACAGGACTCAGCGACTGAACTGAAATGAACTGATGCAAGATCTACTGCATGCAAGCCACCCTATTGGATATTGTGATAATAAGGGTGGTTTGAGGAAAAGAAAACACACAATTCTGAATGCTGTACTAGAAATTAAAGAAAGCATAATATTAAAAGTCAAATATCTGGTGGATATTTATGATTATTCCAAGTTTCAGGAGGAAGCGATCACTATCTTATGCAAGAAAAATGTCTTCACTTGGTTAGGACCTGAGGTTGAATAATTAGGGAATAAGAGACGTATGATATGGGGAAGAAATTTTAAACCAAATAAACAGTAAAACATTTTTTGAAGCTAATCTGTACTAAGCACTTGTGCCTGTTCTGTTCTAGGAACTTTCCATTTATTAACACATTTAATGATCAACAATCCTATGAGATAAATACTCATTATCTCTATTATAACTCTGAGGAGACTGAGACTTACAGAGAGAAATAACAGGCCCATGTTCATGCAAGCTTTGAAGTAAAATAGTCTCTAAAGCCAGTGCTTTTAAATTCTGCTAAATCCCACAGGTGGGCATTTAGGGAGGGAAGAAACATGGAGCTATGTTTTGCAGGCTTCTGAATGCCCGGCTAAGTATTTTGAATATTGTCCTCCAAACAATAAAAAGTCAATGAAGACTCGACCAGAGGAATAGCTTGTACGAAGAGTGTTTTAAGATAATTAATTTAATAGCAGTGTGTAGAATGGACTGAATTTGAAAAGATAAAAAGCAGAGTAATTATTGAGAAATCTGGCTCAATAGTTAAGAAGCAAAGGGGTGAATGCCTGTTTCATGGTAATAGCAAGAAATAACAAAATCAAAGCATAGACATTACAGTCATATTACTCTTAATTCTGTCAGAAGCACTATTATCACACCAAAAAGGGGGAAAAAATAGCTTTCTTGAGTTTAAAGTCTTAGATCTCAAACACAGAGATCTTACGTCTTAGTCAAGCCAAATAAAAGATTTGTGTATATCACACTTAAAGGCAGGTGGAGAAAGTTCCAATTGCCATTCAGTGCATTTACTAGTATTCAGCATTTCCTGAAAAGTGTTTTATAAAATAAAATTGTAAAATGCTATACATTCGAAAAGTTGAAAAATAAAAATATTTGTGATGGGGTCAAAGTACATATGTTGATGTACCGTATATTACATTAAGTGAAAGAACCATTCTCAAAGAGGTAAGCAGGAAAAAAATCTTTTAACTGAGGCAGCACAAATCAGGGGAAACTTATTAAAGCATAAGCACCTGAGAAAATGAAAGAATACAAAAATAAAAGCAAGATCTTAAAAAGAGATATTTTCAGTCAGAGAACAGAGCATTCAATATAATAATAAGAAAAGGCATCATAATAGAAAAGGGAGAAAGCATAAACACCTCCAGTACACACACAAAAATAATAATTGTTTTTAGCAACTAGGAGATGGGTTCCAATTTCCATAAGTTAATAAAAAGACACTTTACATGCAAAAGAGCCCTAGAAAAGATTAGAGACTGAATGACCTAAAATAATGCCTTAGAATCGCCCTGTTTTTTTGTCAAAATCTCATATTATTCAATATAATCATATATACAAAAAAGTAATCTAGCAACAGATTAATTTCTAGGTGTCTGAATATAATAGAGAAGGACATGTGCAAATAAACCCAGCAGGTAGTTAATAGCCAGCTTCTCCAAAGGACTGATTGTCATCTTTATATGTGAAGAAAAAAATCAAGGTACTGCCTTTGGGAATATCTCTAACATATTTATACTGGCTATTTACCTTAGTAGTTAATGGACATCAATATCCTGGCACCAAAATAGAAGTACTGGAAGGAGATTGAAATGAGCTCAGAGGAAACATTTCACTTTGAGATAAATACCATGAAAATATAGCTGATTGCAGTTTCTTGGGCATAAATTGTCATGAGTACACACTTCATTAAAAATGAGCTTAATATAAAAAACTATTCTTGGTGCTCCACTAATGTATCATTCTTCCCCCTTTCTAGAGCATCTTAGCTTAGCTGATGAATTAAATGATAACAAAAATGATAGTGCAATAGAAATGGGACCAAGAGCTGTTGGGGTGGCTTAATGATCAGGATTAGAGTACCCAGTTTTCCTGGAGAAAAACCAAATCTAAATCCCAGTAGCAATTTCACCTTCTATTCTTTAAAGATAAATGAACTGTGTTGCAAGTAACTCATTTTATGAAAGTGCTTTAGGCAGGACTATGAATATATAACATTGTCTTAGGGAACACATGGTAAAATGTTGATTCTAATTTGAAAAACTATTTTCAAAAGATACTTCAAAGTACAAAACGTTTAAAAAAAAAAGTAAAACATGCGATTTTTTACCATTGTTCTGCCTTTCATGGACTAATGATATAACCTCAGTTTAAAATATGGAACTTTATGATTCTATCAATGAATGATTGTTTTAAAATAAAATATCTGGTCTTACTTAGACACTCCTGCTAGTCTCATAGGCTTTCTGTGTTGTTGTTCTTAATTAGCTCATCTGGCTGTCCACATGATTGCCACTTACCACATGTCAAAGAAAAGCCATAAACCAAGTTTCTAGTACCCGGAGAAGTGTAAAAAATTGTACCATCTTGGACAAGTTATGTTAGCTCTGTGGGCTATATTTTGACTGTATTTGATCATCTAAAGTAGCATGGCTGCTATACTGTCTTGGTGCACATCAACATTTTCAGATTCCAAACTGACCAAAAACCTCAAGTGTGATGAATTGAGTATTTCATGGTATTCAAGCACTGAAATCTTACCAAGTATCACTAGGACAAAGTAATCCATGATCAAGCTACTTTCAACTTGTATGAAAGTACAAGTTTTTGTATGCCAAAGTGCCTCGCAGCTTGTAATACACAAATAAAGGTGCTTTCATAAGATTCTATCAAAGTCAAATTCAACTAATGTTGATTGAGCAAAATCTGTGTGCAAGGAACTATGCTAAGTCTCACCACATAATTTATTTAACTTGCTGCTGCTAAGTCACTTCAGTCATGTCCGACTCTGTGTGACCCCAAAGATGGTAGCCACCAGGCTCCCCCATCCCTGGGATTCTTCAGGCAAGAACACTGGAGTGGGTTGCCATTTCCTTCTCCAATGCAGGAAAGTGAAAAGTGAAAGTGAAGTCTCTCAGTCGTGTTCGACTCTTTGTGACCCCATGGACTGCAGCCTACCAGGCTCCTCCATCCATGGGATTTTCCAGGCAAGAGTACTGGAGTGGGGTGCCATTGCCTTCTCCTTATTTAACTTAATCCTATGCAAATTCCTAAATGTCTTATAGTATCACTATTTTACTACTGTAAAAACTGATGCTTATAGAATGAAATTTTAAACCCTGATCTTCTGGTCCATATAGTTAAAGAGACTATTGTGTGTGAGTGCGTGCATGTATGTGTAGTACTTATGTACTTATGTATGTATCATTATTGAACACTTGTTATTGACTATGCATGGTGTAGCATGTGCCTGCTCAGTCTTAACTCTTTGTGACCTCATGGACTATAGCCCGCTCCTCTGTACATGGAATTTTCCAGGCATTGTGTTAAGTGGGTTGTGTGTGTGTGTGTTTGTGTGCATTGCAAGTGTGACATTATTTGACTATTAAAACAAAGAGATTTAATAACCTGCCCAAAGTAGCAAAGCTCTTAGGTGTCTAGGCTTTTTAAAAAAAATCTATGAAATGGTTTTGCTTATAAAATAATGTGTCCATTCTGTTTAGAACTGGGCACAGCTCTTTATCGACTATAGCAGGGTTTATGAAGACCTTATCATTTTGCTCTTGTGATTCTTTCATATTGTTAAATATGGAGGGTGGGGCAAAGGAGCATACATATATTGTTGTCCTCCATTGTCTGATCTTTCAGCCAGCATCCAGAAGAAATAGTCTGCAGGAATAGGGCTCTGTTTAAATGCAGATTGTTTTCAGACAATCTTTTGGATGACCAGCCACACATACATGCATATTTTTTTCTCACAGATATACTCTCCAATTGCAGCTGTAATCTACCTTTAAATACCACATTTTCCCTTTGGTAAAAATACTTTCAGCTTTGAAAACTTGCCTAAGTTCCTCAAAATAAAAGTTATCAATATCCCTTGTGTTTTTAGTACCAACAATGAAAAGAGACAATTTCTTAAATAGAGAATTGACAAGTGACAGTGATTAATGACATTTTTGTTTATTGGTTTGGCTGTAGGCCAAATATGAAGCCCTGCTTCCCTAGACCCCATGTTGGTAAATTGCAGCAAAAAACAGGTGCAAAAACATTACACATAATGTAGTAGAAAAGGGCTTACTTCCAAGAAAGTCTACCCATATTAGTTTCTATATTTTGTACTTCCCTAAAGGAGAAATGTGGATCAAATTTGTTCCAAAACAGTTGCAAGCTCTCTATTTTCTTTTTTGATATGCATATTGTTTCAAAAGTCAGTCAAGATCAATGTAAAAGAATTATGCTAGTTCCTAGTTTATAATCATTGTAAATTCTTATGGCTCTTTTGAATTCCTCTTTCAGGCTACTTTCATTCTTATTAGGAAATATACATAACTAGTTAAAATATTTATCAAATAGCGACTACATCTTTCTTTCTTTGTGTGCTATAGAAAATTATTTCTGTCTTTGAAAACCTTCCATTCTGATCGGGAAAACTAAGCTTTCAGCATAGGCTTTTCTCTTCCCTAACTAGAGAGCAGCTCCAGGTCCATGAACATACGACTTGCTTCAATTACACTATTTATTTCCCTTCCCACCATCTCATCACTTAGATCCCAGAATTGTAGTATTTATGCATCAAATGTTCTCATTAAAATTATTGACTGGAGATGTCCCCATAGGAGGAAGAGATAGGTACTCTCAGTCTACAGACACAGATAAAAAGAGGTAAAAGACAAGGAAAACATAGTGACTCATTTTTACTGAGGGAGGAATAAAGTGAAAACTTCTGATGACAAGAAAGCCCATAATATGCAAGTACTCAAACAGGTATGCTGATAAATAAAAATTATTTTGTAAGTCAAAATAGGCCAATAAAGGAAAAGGGAACAATCATAATTTTTAAATGCATGTTTATTTTATTTGATGTTGGATATCCTGGGACCTTGAGTGTTCCTCAACAATTTCTAAAAATCATTCAAGTACTCTAGCAATTTACATGAATTTCTTCTGGCATCCTCTCTGGTTTTGGATAATATTAAAGTATTTATCCCTATCAATTAAATGAACATTTCTCCAGTGGAACCAGTAGCTAGACTCAATTTGCAACCCTCCAGTGTATACGGATATTGTAAGCAAGAAATAAAGTATTAGCAGTAACTTTAGTATGTTGAAATTTTGTTATGATTTTTAGAGGCTTTTACCCTTCAGGTACTTGAACACCATAGAAACTGAAACACACCTGTAATCCATCACCAAGTATTTAAAATGTAGTTCAGTCAAACTTATCCAAACCATCAGTGCTCATGTCATTGTCAAAATCACCTCGTAATCAAACTTGAGCTGATTGTCTTCCAACCTCAGGAAACTCAATTCTTTAGGGACATTTGAAAGGGTGGGGGCATTTTAAACTCTCTAGTGCAATGATTAATTGTCCAACAGAAAGATCAGTGGCACCCCTGATGAAATCACTATGAATCTTGCCCTTTCTCCACAGACAGAATAAAAACAGAATAGAAATATTCTACAGGAGACATTGTTGTCAACCTTAGGGTAGCACATGGTATCCCCAATTATCTCAAGTGGACTAATGACAATTTTTTAGAACTTCTCAAAGTACGGTTTTAAGATCTTCTATTTAAAAAGAAAATGTTGTATTGCATATTGTGAGAAGATTTTGAGATAAGCTAGATAAAGAAACTTCAAGTTAAAAAGCCTATATCACATAACCTGTCTAAGTCTAGTGCTTAGGAGAAAAACTAGAAAATTGCAAATCAATAATTGCTGAGGCAAGGTGGAATGGTGAACTAAATGAGTGGATAGGTATTTTGCTCAATGCAAAGTGGGATTTCCAGGTGGTACAGTGATAAAGAATCTTGCCAATACAGGAGATAAAAGAAATGTAGGTTTGATCCCTGGGTTGAGAAGATCCCCTGGAGAAGAAAATAGCAACCCATTTCAGTATTCTTGCCTGGAAAATTCATGGAGAAGAGGAGCCTAGTGGGCTATAGTCCCTGGAGTCTCAAAGAGTTGGACACAACTGGGCACACACACACATATTCAATGCAAAGTTCTACAGAGAATGTCAAAAGGAATAAGATATTTTTCTGCCTTTGTGAAGATTTATATTGAATTGTGGGAAAACAAGTAATATTTTACAAATGCTGATGGAATGAGTACCTTTAGAAATACAGAAATCAATGGTATTGAAGACTTTTATTGAGAATTCTGAGATTCCCCCAAATGGTAATGTGACAGGTTAAAGCTTTGTTTTATTGGAACTGGTGCAAAGAAAATGGTTGGGTAAAATTTTAGATGATAATCCTGACTCATCATTTAATTAGTTACTCAGTGTAAGACTTTCTTATAAATTTATGGTAACGTTTTCTATTCATGAATCAAAGAGATAGAAATAGTGTTGACTAAAGCAGTAATGGAAATTTGATCACTAGCTTTCTTTTCTTAATGATATGAAATTGTATTGTTATTTATCTTGGGGCTTTTGGGAGGAATATTTTATTTATTCATTTATCTATTCATTCATTCATTCATTATCTGTCCATCCCTAAATAAGCTTCTACTACCCAAAGTCCTGTTGGCAAAACTCTATGCTAGACAATTTGAGAGAGAAAAAAAGGATGCATAAGATAAAAGATCTATTCTCTGAAAGTTTACAACTCTGGTCCTCTTTGACTAAATAAATATAATAATAAACCCTCAGCACAGATGCTGATTTGACAGCAAAGAAATCTGTGATGATGTATTAAACTGGGCCATTTCTGTAGCTTAACATTAGCTTAGAAATGCCATTTAAATAGAACATAATAAATGTTCAATTTCCTATGTCCCATCTTGTCCTAAATGTTCCTATGAGACCACAAATGAGACCAAAATGGCCTGATCATCTCTATTCACCAGAAAGAGTGGTGACACTAAGTTTACATAATCTCAGAAAAATGTTCATAATTCACCTTTTTTGTGCTGATCCTAGGTTTCAAATAGGCCTTCCGATCTGAAGTAGTGACAAAAAACTAACACTTCAGTATTGGAATGATTGATGCTTTTATGATGTCTTTATAAGACACATTTCAGTAAAATAGTTTTCTATATGTCTTCTTATCCTTTTCTCCTATTATTCTGTCAGTTATCAGTTGGATACGAAACTTAAAATGTGTTCTCTGCCCTCACCTTTTTCCTTTTCTATGCTTATACATACCTACATGTATACCTATATGTACAACCTAAGTACCTTTTTAAGTATATGGATAGATACATACAAGGTCACAAAGAGTCAGACACAACTGGGCACACACATACATACATACATAGATTGATAGATAATGTATCATTCAATTTAGCATATTTGCTTGTTTTGAATCTATTTTTATATTATTGGAAGAAAGAAGAGAGGGGGAGGGAGGAAATATATCTTTATCTTATTCAGATTTGAAGCTCAACATTGTTAAAATTAATTTCAGATAACTTGACTCCTAAGAAAAGACATCCTTGTTCTTTCTTAATGTTCTTATACACTGATACAATTTTTTGGAAACAAACATTCCAAACTGTGTTTGCCTTAGGTCTTTGTATTTTCTTCCTTCTTCCTATGTCTGTCTCTGTATAATGCCAGAGGTCAGCACATGAATCAAAAGATTTTAAGAAAAATTAGAGATAAAATTAAAACTTCTAAAATCATTTGGCCCAAAACTCTGGCAGGAGTTTGATAAGTGAAAATGTTTAAATGACAACTGATTTGTTTCTTTTGGGACTGCTTAATTTTAACAAACAATATATAGCCTTGACATACTCTTTTTCCTATTTGGAACCAGCCTGTTGTTCCATGTCCAGTTCTAACTGTTGCTTTCTGAACTGCGTATACGTTTCTCAAGAGGCAAGTTGGGTGGTCTGGTATTCCCATCTCTTTCAGAATTTTCCACAGTTTATTATGATCCACACAGTCAAAGGCTTTGGCATAGCCAATAAAGCAGAAATAGATGTTCTTCTGGAACTCTCTTGCTTTTTCGATGATCCAGTGGATGTTGGCAATTTGATCTCTGGTTCCTCTGCCTTATCTAAAACCAGCTTGAACATCTGGAGGTTCATGGTTCACGTATTGCTGAAATCTGGCTTGGAGAATTTTGAGCATTACTTTACTAGTGTGTGAGATGAGTGCAATTGTGTGGTAGTTTGAGCATTCTTTGATATTGCCTTTCTTTGGGACTGAAATGAAAACTGACCTTTTCCAGTCCTGTGGCCACTGAAGAGTTTTCCAAATTTTCTGGCATACTGAGTGCAGCACTTTCACAACATCATCTTTCAGGATTTGAAAGACCTCAACTGGAATTCCATCAATATTGTCACCCTGCTTATATAACTTATATGCAGAGTACATCATGAGACATGCTGGGCTAGAAGAAGCACAAGCTGGAATCAAGACTGCCAGGAGAAATATCAATAACCTCAGATATGCAGATGACACCACCCTTATGGCAGAAAGTGAAGAGGAACTGAAAGCCTCTTGATGAAAGTGAAAGAGGAGAGTGAAAAAATTGGCTGAAAGCTCAACATTCAGAAAACTAAGATCATGGCATCTGGTCCCATCACTTCATCGCAAATAGATGGGGAAACAGTGTCAGACTTTATTTTTCTGGGCTCCAAAATCACTGCAGATGGTGATTGCAGCCATAAAATTAAGAGACACTTACTCCTTGGAAAGAAAGTTATGACCAACCTAGATAGCATATTCAAAAGCAGAGACATTACTTTGCCAGCAAAGGTCCATTTAGTCAAGGCTATGATTTTACCAGTGGTCATGTATGGATGTGAGAGTTGGACTGTTAAGAAAGCTGAGTGCTGAAGAATTGATGGTTTTGAACTGCGGTGCAATTGATGTGCTGCAATTCATGGGGTCGCAAAGAGTCGAACAGGACTGAGCAACTAAACTGAATTGAATTTTAACAGACAGCCCCAAACAAACACACCAAAACTGGCTTCTCTTTAAATTATGATATGGCTTCATTCTCTCTTTTTTAAAATCAGATTTCCTGAAAAAATATCTCTACCCACACACCATCTCAGTTCAGTTCAGTTCAGTTTAGTTGCTCAGTCATGTCTGACTCTTTGCGACCCCATGAATCACAACATGCCAGGCCTCCCTGTCCATCACCAACTCCCGGAGTTCACCCAAACCCATGTCCATCGAGTTGGTGATGCCATCCAGCCATCTCATCCTCCATCGTCCCCTTCTCCTCCTGCCCCGAATCCCTCCCAGCATCAGAGTCTTTTCCAATGAGTCAACTCTTCGCATGAGGTGGCCAAAGTACTGGAGTTTCAGCTTTAGCATCAGTCCTTCCAAAGAACACCCAGGACTGATCTCCTTTAGAACGGACTGATTGGATCTCCTTGCAGTCCAAGGGACTCTCAAAAGTCTTCTCCAATATCACAGTTCAAAAGCATCAATTCTTCAGCACTCAGCTTTCTTCACAGTCCAACTCTCACATCCATACAAAACCATAGCCTTGACTAGACGGACTTTTTTGGCAAAGTAATGTCTCTGCTTTTGCATATGCTATCTAGGTTGGTCATAACTTTCCTTCCAAGGAGTAAGCGTCTTTTACTTTCATGGCTGCAATCACCATCTGCAGTGTTTTTGGAGCCCAGAAAAATAAAATCTGACACTGTTTCCACTGTTTCCCCATCTATTTCCCATGAAGTGATGGGACCAGATGCCATGATCTTCGTTTTCTGAATGTTGAGCTTTAAGCCAACTGTTGTACTCTCCTCTTTCACTTTCCTCAAGAAGCTTTTTAGTTCCTCTTCACTTTCTGCCATAAGGGTTGTGTCATCTGCATATCTGAAGTTATTGATATTTCTCCTGGCAATCTTGATTCCAGCTTGTGCTTCTTCCAGCCCAGTGTTTCTCATGATGTACTCTGCATAGAAGTTAAATAAGCAGGGTGACAATATACAGCCTTGACGTACTCCTTTTCCTATTTGGAACCAGTCTGTTGTTCCATGTCCAGTTCTAACTGTTGCTTCCTGACCTGCATATAGGTTTCTCAAGAGGCAGGTCAGGTGGTCTGGTATTCCCATTTTTTTCAGAATTTTCCACAGTTTATTGTGATCCACACACACCATCTCACTGCTTCTCTAATGTTCTGTTTACATCACTTTCTATGTAAATTCTTTTCTCAACAGCCACCTGTAGGCTCTTTTTTTTTTTTTTTTGGTCAAATCTGATAGCCTCTGCTAAGTTCTCACCCTGTTTTACTCTCTGTTGCATTTTTCATTCTATACCATTTTCTTTCTTTCTTTCTTTTTTTTTTTCTCTTTTGCTGCACCTAGACATGCAGGATCTTAGTTCCCTGGCCAGGGGTTGAATCCATACCCCCTGCAAAGTCTTAACTACTGGACTGCCAGGGAAGTCCCTAGACCATCTTCTGGGAATGTTCTTCCCTTGTGGTCTTGGGGAAAAAAATGCCACAGCCCTCTTGTCTTCTAACTTCTCTGATTGCTTAGTGTTCTCCTGCTAACCAAGTCAGACAGTAGACCTTTCTCACACGTACAGAGCTCCAATCAGCTTTTAGCGTCTAAATCTTTAATATGATGAATGACTATGGTGTATAGGAAGTTTGAGGAAAGCCTCAATCTTGAAAAAGAGAACGTAAAAAATATTTAAAAAGGAAAAATGAAGCTGGATAATAATGAGATTTTTTTTCAATGTACAGAAAAAAATACATCCAGAAGAAGAAGTGAGACGTAAATGTAGAGAACAACTTTATGTACAGCAAAAATAAAAGGAACAACAAAAATTACTGTAAAGTTGTTTGTTCAGTGATTTTTCCAAACAGTCTTTTAGGTCTGTATCCTTTGCCAGGTGTGGTCATTGAAGTCTTTGCTTAGTCACTCAGTGATCAGTACTAATTGGACAGAAGTTTCCTGAAATGCCTGGAACCAGTAAGTCCCTGAGCCTTCTTGAAGATATGCATGTTGGGGCACATTATCCACATTCAGCCATGCAGTTTACAGCTCTGCCTTAGCCTTCACTTCCTTCTTGTGCAGAACCCCAAGCTTTACAGTACTGGAGCACTGGAAATTTATTTGATGGACCTTATCTCGATATATATATATATCTGAATATTTGTACTGCATATTACTATCTGCTCAGTTGGGCAGTAAGTTCCACTAGGGCAACATCTCTTGTTCACCACTGTATCCTCACCACTTATGCTGCTTTCTGTCATATTGTATAATGTTAAACATATATTAAGTAATTACATCTCTAACTTCTAGACATGGAGAACCCATCTAATTCCATGGCTTTTTGTGCCCTACATACACCCACAATTCCAAACATCCTCCAGAGTTCCATATGCTGAGTTACTAACTGCCTTTTGAACATTTTTCGCATAGAGGTTCACTAGGAACCCAAAGCCAAAAAGACCCAAAGTCTTTTTCTTAGATATGATTTCTTCTTTTCCCTTCACCAGTTGATCATATCATATCTGTTGAGGATAGAAACTTAAGAACATTTTTACTCTTAATTTATTTTCACATTATTTATTAATATATATTTGGAATAAGTTCTGTCTTCCTCTAACAAACTGTATTGACATCAATGTATTCTCAAATATTTTGCTGGAGATGTTTTTCAAACACAAATTCTGAAGTAAACTTTGAAACAATATCTAAATTCCTTGAAAAGGGAATTTTAAGTTTTCATCATTTGTCCTTCCAAGATTTTAAAAATCTTGACTCTTGTCTCCAGTTCCACCCGACCCCTAGCACATCTTTAATCCTTGGATATTATTTCAGATTATTGTGTGATCCCTGAATATATTTTTACCCCCTAAACCTAAGCAGCTATATATTTTTTCATTTTAAAGTGGAATATAATTGACATGTAGCATTTATATTGTGTTCAATGTAATGATTTGATAAAAGTACATATTATAATACAAATTACCATTGTAGCATTAGCTATTACTTCAATCAGGTCACAAAATTATCATTTCTTCTAAATTCTGAGAACATTTAAGTTCTAATCTCTTCGCAGTTTCCATTGCTTAGCATTGCTGACTGTAATCATATTTTTTAGGAGAGCTCCAAAATGTATTTATCTTCTAACTGCAAGTTTGTAACCTCTGGCCAACATTTTTTCAATGACAACCCCCACCCCCACCCCTGCATCTACAAGCTTCTAATAATAATACTTTACTAGTTGGGTCCATATATGTTTACAATTGTTATACCTTCTTGATGAGCTGATTTCTTTATGAGTATACATTGAACTTTGTCTCAATATTATTTTTGGCTTAAAATCTATTTTGTCTAAATATTACTACCAAAGTTATCTTTTTGTTTCCATCTGTGTGGAATATTTTCAGTCCATCTCTTCCCCTTGAACCTATTTGTTTCCTTAAAGCTAAAGTGAGTTCCTTGTATGCAGCATATACTTGAGTCAGTCTTTTACTTAATACATTCATATGTGTCTTTTGACTAGAAACTCAATCATTTTACATTTCAAGTAATTATTAATAGATAAGTATTTACTCATGAAATCTTATTAATTGCTTCTTGGCTATTTTGTTGTTCTGCTTTTCCTTTCTCTCTCTTGCTGCCTATCTTTGCAGATTAGTGATATTTTGATGGTGGTATGCCTTAATTCTCTTTTTATATTTTGTGAATCCTCTAGAGGTTTTTGCTTTATAATTACCATGAGACTTACATGAAACATCTTACTGATATGAGTCTATTGTACAGTGATAGCAACTTAACTTCAATCACATATAAAAATCCTACTCTTTATTCCCCCACTTTTATGGTTTTTGTGTCACAATTAACTTCTGTTTATACTGTATATTTTTTAACAAATACTAATAACTATAGTTATTTTTAGTAGCCTTTTCCTTTCATTTTTATACTATGGGGAAGAGGTTAATACATCATATCACAGAATTAATTTTCCAAATATGACTATGTATTTACCTTTACCAGTGTGTTATGAATTTTTATGTTTTCACATTACTAATTAGCATCTTTTCATTTCAGCTTGAAAAACTTTCAGCATTTGTTGTGAAGCAAGTCTAGTGGTGATGGACTTCCACAGCTTTTGTTTGTCTTGAAAAGTCTTCAAATCTCTTAATTTCTGAAGGGTGATTTTGCCAGGTAGAGTATTATTGCCTGGCAATATTCTTCTTTCATCCATTTAAATATATCATCTCTCTCTCTCTCTCCTGGCTCATAAAGTGTCCTCTGACAAATCTAATAGCTTAATGGGGATTCCTTGTAGTTTATAATTTTTGTCTCTTGCTGCTTCTAAGATTCTTTCTTTGTCTTTTATTTTTTACTAGTGCCTTGGAAAAAATTCATTTTGAGATGAAAAAAAATAAAGTTATCTGCAAACTTCATGACCTTGGGTGTTCAGGACTTTCCCCAGTTTGCAACATTCTCAGTTATTATTTCTTTCAGTGTAGTTTTGGCTTCCTTCTCCATCTCGTCTTCTGGAATTCCAGTGATTCACATATTGGTTCTTTTGATCGTATCCTGGAGATCATAAAGGCTTTCTTGTTTTTTATTTGTTCTCCTGCATTTGCATTATTTCAAATATCTTATTCTCTAACTCACTGGTTCTTTCTTCTGCATGGTCTGTCCTGTTGTTGATGCTCTTCACTGCAGTCTTGGCTTCACTCATTAACTTCTTCAACTCCAAAATTTTTTTTGGTTATTTTTTAATGATATCTGTCTCTTTGCTAAATTCCTCATTTTGTCCATGTTATTTTCCTGATTTGTTGAATTGTCTTTCACTGTTTTCTTACAACTCCTTGAATATTCTCAAAAAGCTTTTTGAATTCTTTATTGGGTAAGTCACAAATCTCTGTGTCATTGGCTTTGGTTACCAGAGGAATATTGTGATTTTTTGTGTGTGGTGTAATTGGTCCTTAATTCTCCATGTTTCTTGAAGTTTTGTGTTGCTGTTTCTACATTCAAAACAGCAGCCATTTCCTCTCATCTTTACTAGCTGCCTTCATGTAAGAGATATTCTTTTTATTTTTTTGGTTCTGCTATTTATTCTGGGACTTCCTCTGGCCTTCTATGAATACTCTTGTTCTACATTATTTATCTTTCTGTGGCAAAATTCTTAAGCTTATGTGTTTTCTCTAGTTCTTAGAACTTACCAGGGTTGCTGCTGTAAGCCTGTTTTCTTTCCCTGATGGTGGCGGTAAAGCTCAAGGTTGTGATTTCTCCCTTACCTACATGCTGCCCCTGGACTGTTTCCTGTCTTTCTGAGCTTACTCTCCTCAGCACCCTTGGGATCATGCACCTAAAGGCTGGGGAACATGTGGATTTTGCACCAGGGAATCAAGGATGCTATGGGCCAATTAGAGGGATCTTTAGGTAAGGTTTCCCTGGCTGATTGGGAGTGTGTTTATTGCTGGAGCCCAGAACACAACAGGAACAACATCCCTTTAATGCCCTCTGATATCCTTATTGGCTTCTTTTCTGATGTTTTTCTTCCCCAAGTCATGGATGTCCTACATTAATATTCTGGGCACAGAAGGATAGAAATTAATTTCTTTAGCAGCATCCCATACAGCTGGGGGATTCCAGCACTCAGTCAATTTTTTCACTTTTCCCCTTTGGAGAGATCATGGGCCTCTTCTAGCTCTAAGTTGTACCCTCTTGTCTCCAGGCTTGTTTTTTTTTTTTCTTCCTCCAGATGAGTGCTGAAACTTCTCAGCTGGAACTATTGACTTCTACAAAGGATCTGTCATCTATGGGTACCTTCCCAATGAACTGTTTTGCAGGTGCTCACAAACCAGAGGCAAGAGAGTTAACAAGATAAGAACAAATTAACAGGTTCCTGCCAGTTCTACAGTCTGATCCAAGTTCTTTCTGCCTGTTTTTCAATGCAGAGATTAGTTAGACTCTTCATGGGTGGTTACCATGCGATGCTGGATCTCACAACTCCAATAGAGGCATTTTTGTATGTGGATAGTAGCCAAAGTTTCCTTGTTGGGTAGTAGGTAAAGCAAAAAGGAGGGACTTATACCACCATAATGCTGACATCATTTTTCATTACATTTCTGATTTTTAAATTGTGCCTACTCTTGACAGCCCATATCATGTGCTCATGATTTATAAATTTGTAAACCCTCAAGATTAGTATCATCTCTCCTTGATTTTCTAAAATTAATTTAAAATAGTTAACAGTAATATAAAGGAGAAGGGGGCTGCAGAATATGAGATGGTTAGATAGCATTATCAACACAATGGACATGAATTTGAGCAAACTCCGGAACATTGAGAACAGAGGAACCTGGTGTGCTACAGACCATAGGGTCTTAAAGAGTCAGACACAACTTAGCAACTGAACAGCAACATGATGTTCTTCTGTTTAACCTGTGTATGTGCTTGGTCACCTCAGTTGAATAGATTGTTTCCCCATCTAAACTTTGCCATGAAGTTTAACAACTATTCTACTTAATGGACATGTACAAATATATTATGTTCTACCTGCAAAAGAACACAAGTAACACCATACTTAAAATATTATTGTTTAGCTTTTAAGTCATGTCCTACTCTTTTTGACCCCATGGCCTGTAGCTGGCCAGGCTCCTCTGTTCATGAAATTTCAGAGGTAAGAATACTGGATTGGGTTGCCATTTTCATCTCCAGGGGATGTTTGCAGCCTGGGAATTGAACCTACATCTCCTGCAATGGCAGTTGGTTTCTTTACCACTGAGCCACCAGGGAAGCCCTACTTAAAACATAGTAGTCAATCAATATAGGCTTATAGACCTAAAGGGAAGAGAAAAGGAAGTCGCTGAGTTGTGTCTGACTCTTTGCGACCCCATAGACTGTAGCCCTCCAGACTCCTCCATCCATGGGATTCTCCAGGCAAGAGTACTGGAGGGGGTTGCCATTTCCTTCTCCATATAGACCTAAAATTACATAGTAAAAGGTGATGTGTTCCTCACATCTTGAGAACTCTTATTATTCATTCTCTATGTAATAATAAATAAGTGAAAAACAAGGTACCTAGTTGTCATTGCCCAAAAAATAGAACATAAAAGAGCACTGTTTTCTCAAAACTTATATCATCAAAACTGCTATGTTGTAGTCATATAGTGTTAACTAAACTGGTTCACCAGACTGTACTTGTTTCATTAATCATGAGTTTGTCATACATGTACAAACATAGATAATTTGTTAAATAAAATATATATACCTATCTTACAGATTTTATCATAAACTTATTTTACTTATTGTTAAATTAATTTCATTATTAGATTTATAATGATAAAGAAATGCAGGTACACGATTAAACATTAAAATGGAACACAAGTTTATTTTTTCAACTCAGCAGTTTCCAGTGCTTATTTCTCAGAGACTTTCAATGTATTTGTAAACTTTCACAGGTTTATGAGCACACACGCACACACACACATACACACACATGGATGTATATGTCTTTGTTTTCACATAGCAGTAAAGATGTAATAAACACCAGCCACAGATTCTACGTAAGGTATAACAGAAGTGTTTTATTTCTTTGAGAGGTGAATCTTGGTAAACTGGCAACAAAAATGAACAGAAAATAAGGTATGTGATAGAATAAATGTTGCTTTGATGCATTTGTGTATCTGAAGTAATTTTAATGTAGTTTTGACATCATTTTCTAAATGATGTATTGGTCACTTGAGATGAGAGAGGAGTAGCGTAAGATAAATCCAATAATTGCTTATTTTTGAGTAAAATCACTTGCTTTCCAAGGAAGCAAATAATTTTTCCAGTAGTCTGCCATTGTTTATGGAGCTTCTGTCTTTCTTCACACTGAATCCCAGAACAACTTGGGAGCATTTCTTTGGAAGAGTGCACGAATAGTTGATGTGGAATAAAGTAATTAATGGGTAGAAATGGTAAAATAAAAATAACTTACAAATTCAGATAAACCCTCTTGATGGTTTTTCTTAGTCTATCAAGGCAATTGCATAAGGAAAAAGAAACTGATATTTAAGTAGAATGAAAGGAAAGATAAAAGTTTTGTAAATTAATTTCTAAAAAAAATTTCAAACTATGTTTTTAATATATGTTCATTCAATTAAATGTCAACTCTTGGAAGATCAGTCCTTTTTATAGTCTTAACAGTTATCTGTTTTCAGCTAATAGTAAGCAATTGTTGATTGATCAAAGGTGCCATATCACTGAATTCATCTAACACTTGAGCCATGAGAGGGTCATTTCTATTGCGGCAATAAAGATCTCCCACTCCATTCAGGTTTTCCATTTTGTCTCTTTAGATCTATCTACTTACTCTTCTTTCTCTAACTTTTCTTAAAGAGGGGAAGTTTTCACTATATATTAATTTATTCTGTCTCTAGTGCATTCTGAATGTATCTTCTCCAAATCAGGTCCAAACAGAGAAATTCAGTGTCCTTTAATGACAAAGATAATCCACCAGTATCCATTCTGCATAGCTTCTTCATTAAAAGAAAAGTGAAAGTGAAGTTGTTCAGTCGTGTCCGACTCTCTGTCGACCCCATGAAGTCTACCAGGCTTCTCCGTCCACGGGATTTTTCCAGGCAAGAGTACCAGAGTGGGTTGCCATTTCCTTCTCCAGGGGATCTTCCTGACCCAGGGATTGAACGCCGTATTTCCATATTGCAGGCAGACGCTTTACCCTCTGAGCCACCAGGAAAGCCAAACACTTCCCAAAGTTTAACTGAGTCCATCCTTCTTTGCTGCTATGTTTACTTTAGATTCAGTTTGATCAAATAAAATAGGGAAGTTACATAGGCAGTTTATTTGTCATCGTCTTTAATACAGAACCTACTGTCTAAATTTTATCTTTTCACTTTTCCCTTCCCATTTTCTAAAACTCAGAAGGGGAGCTACTAAGCTGCCTTGTCCAACCAAACCAGTAACATGAGCTCTTAAAATCACAGATGAAAACATATGAGGAGGATGAAGAGCCACCCTGGCAAGTCGTGTTCTTAGATGACCTCTTGGACCAAATCCTACCTTTCCTGGACTATTTCTGGTGAAAGAAAAAACTGCTAATTCATTTCAGCAACATAATTTTGGGGTTCTGTTGATACAATAGTTTAACCTACATACTAAATAAAATAATGCCAAAATGGCAATGGAAATATTATGCTACCATTAAAAAAATGAAAGATAGAGCTTTGGCTCAGTGAATAGTTAAATATATATATACATATATCAAACTGGAAAGCTATGAGCCTTGTTACGTCTTGGCTAAACATATTAAACTATCATATGAAATAACTTGGAAAGCAGATCACATGCCTTAAAGAGAATGTAATTCTGGGGCTTGGAGCTGAAAAGAGAACATTATAGTGTTTTGAATGTTCCTTAATGCTTTTAGCGAGGTATTACAAATAGATGAGTCCAGTCAAAAATTGACAAATTTGCAAGCAGAGATAGAATAGAATTATCTGGAGGCGATTTGATCTGCCTTTGGTCTCAGTTAGACAGTCTAGTAATTTTTAGTAGGCAGGGTTGGAAAAATCACTGCTTGTTTTATTCTAACACTAGAAAGTGATGCTCCAAATAGCTCTCATTATGGCTTTTCAACTAGGAAAATGGAAGTTAGCCTAGTGGTAAAGATCAAATTAAGGGGAATATCTTATTCCCTTAGCCTATTTTTTTCTTTCAGCTATAACCATTAAAATGAGGGAGGAGATGAATGATCCTGGAATAGAAGTCAGTATGTCTTACAGGTTTAAGGAACTATATCCAAAATATAACTTTGATATAGTTGATAGTTGTTGTTGTTTAGTCACTAAGTCATATTTTATTCTTTTGCAAACCCATGGACTTTAGCCTGCTAGGCTCCTCTGTCCACGGGATTTCCCAAGCAAGAATACCGGAGTGGGTTATCATTTCTTTCTCCAGGTTATCTTCCTGACCCAGAGATCAAATCCATTTTGCTTGCATTGGAAGGAGAATTCTTTACCACTGAACCATGAGGGAAGCCCATGGTTGATGGTACATGAAAGTTATTGAAACAAAATTACTTGAAGTCAAGTAAGTTTTTAAGGAAATTACATTGTCAAAGAATCATCTAGCCAAACTTCAAAACTCAAATGGTTGCTGGAGTTCTAAAATTATTCCTAAACTTTCAAACCTGCACCAGCAGGGAGTGGGCTGCAGAAGCTGAATAGTTCTTCACTGCCCTCTCCCATACAGTCACAGAAGATAATGAACAAGGAAGACTGATCTAAAGGGCCTAGTCAGGTCAGAAAGAAGGACAATGGGTCAAGTTCTTTCCTTCCACCAAAACAGAACCAGTGTCTAATAAAAAACTTAAGCCACGACCAGGAGAGAGAACTGTGCAGTTTCTATTCAGGGGGATTTCATCATTGATGTGGACTCATAAGCCCCATGTTTCCTGTTTTTTTTTTTTCCCCCTTTTCTAAATGGAAAACTGATTTTGCATTTATCATGTACTACTCTCCCTTAGTGAGACTCATTTCACGTGCAGAAAGAGGAGTGAGCATGGATACCTTTAAGATCAGAGACCAGAGAATGGAAATTGCAAACCATCTTCCAGGATGCATTTCCCCACTTACCCTTTAAGTAATTACCTCTCCTCATTTATTTTCAGCTGAGAATGTATTTGCTCAACCTCACACTACATTTCCCACCCTTCCCTGAAGCTAGGGTATTCATGTGACTACATGTTTGACAGAGAACGTTGAGTAATGTCAACCTACCAAGTTAGATTCCTGAAAGAACTTTTAAAACAGAATCTCCCTACCTCCCCTGAACTATTATGGGAAAGAATAATATACTTTCATTTTATTTAACCCACTATATTTTAAGAGAATCTTTCTTATAGCAGCTTAGTTTATACCTTAACCAATATAATAATAGTGTAATATTATTAGGCTACATTTTCCTACTGCTTGTGTTTTGCCAAAGCATAGACACCTCTGTGTTAAAACTTATTTGATTTCATATTCTTGGTAATTCCATCACTACTCTGTTATGGCTACTTCCCCAAGCCTACTGTGATAGTTAATTTTATGTGTGAACCTGGCTGGGCCACACTGCTTAGATATTACTGTGTCAAACATTAGTGTGGATGTTTCTATCATGGTATCATTGTGGCTGAGACTAACATTTAAATTGGTGGATTTTGTAGACCAGATTATCCTCCATAATGTGGGCAGGCTTCTTCCAATAAGCTGAAAATATTACTAAACAAAGACCTCTTTTAAGCAATCAGGAATTCCTCCAACATGATTCCCCTGGACCCTAACTGCAACTATTCTCAGAGTCTCCAACCTGCCCACTTATCCCATTCATCTTTGGATTCATCAAACCTCTGAAATCTGGTGAGCCAACTTAAAAATAAATTTCTCTCTCTCCAAACACACACACATCATCATCATCATCCTCAGACTTTAATACTGTTATAAAATCACCATTATGCTGTTGACAGCATGTATGTCAATTTTGGATTATTCTTTCATACTACAAATATCTACTGAAGACTTATTATTTACCAGATTCTAGTTTTGGAATGCAAAAGAGCCTGTCTCTCATGGGGCTTACATTCTGGTGAAGACAGATCAGTTCAGTTCAGTTCAGCTGCTCAGTTGTGTCCAACTCTTTGCAACTCCATGGACTGCAGCACGCCAGGCTTCCCTGTCCATCACCAACACCCAGAGCTTGATCAAACTCATGTCCATCACGTTGGTGATGCCATCCAACCATCTCATCCTCTGTTCTCCCCTTCTCCTCCTGCCTTCAGTCTTTCCCAGCATCAGGGTCTTTCCCATTGAGTCAGTTCTTCACATCAGATGGCCAAAGTATTGGTGCTTCAGCCTCAGCATCAGTCCTTCCAATGATAATAAGTAAATAAAAAACATGTTAAAAGTGCTGTGAATAAAAATAAAGCAGCAGAAACAGCTCAAGAACAACTAACAGGAAGTATTCCTTTGCAGAGTGTCTAGAGGGCATGGGGATCTCTTGATGAATCGAGCTGAGCTGTGTTATGATAAAGTCAGGGAGTCAGCCATGAGGATACCTCATGAGGTCTAGACTGAGGAAATAGTAAGGGGAAAGTTCTCATGGCAAGAGGATGCTTGATGTGTTTTAGAAATTTTGTAGGAGTGTGATGAATAGAGTGGCCTGTGACTATAGCTGGAAGGGGCTTTCTATTTTTCAGATTCTAAATTGGGAAAAAGGCAAATCTTAAGCTAAGAATAATAAAAATGCCTTAGACTCTCTGAAACTACTTTCTCTGAGTATATGTTTTGAAATTTCTAGATATGTTTGAAAGTTTGTCCAACTTTTCTAGTCAGGAAAAATTCCTATAAGTTTCTCCAAGTTCAGGATGAGATAAATGTTTTATCAGTTATGTGCAACTATTTTTTTATGTTCCTTGTAAATTTCTAGAACTTAGGTGGACTAACCTAGTCTCTGCTGCACTTAGGAACTGGGAGAAGTCAGGTGAGCTCCACTCATAGGGGACCCAGGCAATAGCCAATGGCAGAGCTTCCTTCCCCTTGCCCCCAAGCCCAGGACATCGTGGAGGTGAAACCAGTCTTTGAAGGAACAGAGTGAGGAGCTTGAAGGCAGGTTTTCCTATAAACATGGAGATTCTCCTTAATTTATATACAGTGAGGGTCTGGATTGTATCAATATTTTATTTAAATAGATAGCATGTTTTCTTACCATGTATAGTCTTGTATTCAACCTTATGAGTCTGGCTTTTAGCCTTAGACTGACTATTTAGTCCTTTGATGAGCCAGATTTATTAGTAGAAGTGAAAACTGTAGAATATAGCTTCAAGCTAAAAAGGCTTTCCACTTTTATTAACTATTTAATAACAATTTCAGGAAGGGTGAGACCTCATTGCAAATGCTGTTCTTAAAATAAATATAGCAATAGTCCAGCTTTTATCATAAAACAAAATCTAGATCCTTCGTGTTAGCAAGCAAAAGAGAACCTTATTGCTGACAGAGGATAGACCCAAAAGGCCAATCACCTTTCTTTCCTTTCAGGAAGCTGCGAAATGACAACACTCTTGTGTCAGATGCCACATTCAAATTATAGTAATTCGAGGAGGTTTTACTTTAAAGCTGCCTGTTTACAAAGGTGTAGATTTAGGTGCATGAGCAAGTGGCCCTAAGTTTAGCAACACTGTCTATCACCATCCAAGGCCCAAGGGGCAAACAAAAGGAGAGACTATTAGAACCCAGAGAAGCAGAGTCACATAGATTAAGAAACACTGAGAACAGCAAGATTCAGTTTAAGGACAGGGATACAACCTTGTAAAGAAGGAGCTAAAGAAATGAATGTTTTTACTTCGTGCTCCTCACTTATTCTGATGCTATAGTGCGAGGATATCCCTATGGCCAAACCCAACAGTAAACAGCAGTTGTGAGAGCCATGCTGTAACATGGGATAGTGAGTAGGGCAGTGAGGGGTTGAAAATTAACCTAAAGGGAGAAATGAGAACTTTAAGGCACAATTTCCTTTCTCCACCTAGACAATGATTCTTCCTAGGGTGATTTCAACAAGTGAAATTTCTATAAATGTCAGAAAGGTAACTCTTCCTTTCTTCTTGTTCCTGGTAGAGTATGCGAGAGACAGCCTCATGACTGCCCCTACTGCAGTATTCTGATGGATGGTAAGCTTTCTATAAATAGATTACTTACTGTTCCCTGGGGAATAAGGATGAGGCAAAGATGAGCATGGATATTGGAAATTTTTTTTTTCAAATAAATTTTTACTAATTATTTAATTAAAAAATTTTAAAGTTTTTGGCTGTGCTGGGTTTGTGTTGCTGCACACGGACTTTCTCACGTTACAGCAAGTGGGGGCTACTCTCCACGTGCAGCGTGCAGGCGTCTCATTGCAGCAGCTTGTCTTGTTGCAGAGCATGGGCTCTAGGGTACACATGCCTCAGGAATTGTGACCACAGGCTTAGTTGCCACACAGCACATGGAATCTTCCTGGACCAGGGATCAAGCCCATGTCCCCTGCATTGGCAAGTGAATTCCTAACCACTGGGCCACCAGGGAGGTCTCAGATAATTTTCTAACTCAAAGGAGTACTTTTTATCAGTGGGCCTGAAGAAAGAACTTGGGAAGCGAAGCGTCTCCACTTACATATCCGACAAAGACTAACATTCAAAGTTAATAATTTCCTCAACGTAAAATGTCTAGGCATGTTTACCACATTCATAAGACCTAGATTCATTTGTCACTTTTCAAGAATACTACAGTTAATATTGGAAATATGTTCACTTCCTTCTTGGGATGAGAATTTGGAGCCTGAACTTAGGCCATTCTTTATGGATTTGTAAAGTAAAGCCCTAAATGAAAAGATGAGTCTTTTCAGTTCTTTCTAAAGGTCACTGTGCTGCAGATCATGGTAACCTTTAATTTATGAGTCCCATGACACAAGAAATCCCTGTGTAATACAAACTGAGATTTTTAAAAAAAATTTGTCATCTAGTGTAGTCAATAAAGTTCACTATTCAAATGTGCACATATTTAAAATCAAAGGAAGCATGTGTATGTTTTGGCATAATTCAGTAAAATTATTCTGAAAATTTTAATTTTTATTTTCATAAACAAAAATTAAATAAATTTTAAAAATTTAAAAACCACTCAAATAGATCCTGCATCAGTGAGAAATCTTAGGGTGGAAAAATGGTTTATTTGCTTCTGTTGAAAATCCCAGATGACAGCACCATGCTATATCATATATTTTAAAAATAATTCTCTTAGATACAGAGTATATTCTGCAGTAGATTGTGTAATTATATTTTAGTACCTTTAAGTACACTGACATGGCTTAACTTATACCATAAACCACAGATAGTGGTACCGTTGCTACACAATAAAAAAATTAATATCAAGAAGAGTGTTCACTTGAAAACATTATCAAAAATACTATGAATAAAGCCTAAAATACTAAAAATAAAATCTCGTACCATACAGGGACCTCCCTGGTGATCCAGTGGTTAAGAATATGTCTTATAATACAGAGCATTCGGGTTCAACCCCTGATCTGGGAACTAAGACCACACCTGCTGTGGATACAGCTAAGCCTGCACCACAACTAGAGAGAAGCCCATGTGCTACAACAGCAATAAAAATCCTGTGCGCTGCAACTAAGACCCAGAGCAGCCAAATAAGTAAATATTTTAAAAATAGCATACAAAAATAGCTGCAAAAATATGACATATAAAGAATCTGCCAATCAGAAGAATTTAGAAAATTTGTTGTTCTGTCGCTAAGTCATGTCTGACTCTCTGCAACCACATGGACTGCAGCACGCCAGGCTTCCTTGTCCTTCACTATCTCCCTGAGCCTGCTCAAACTCATGTTTATTGAGTCCGTGATGCCATCCAACCATCTCATCCTCTGTTGCCCTCTTCAATACTCAGTTTAAAAATAGTGAAGAATTAAAAAGAGTTTTAGAGCCAAAATTATACATCATATTTGTCAATAACTCCTAATTTCCATCTAATCATCATAATTTTTCTTTTTTTTTTTACTACAAAAATGGCCCAAGTCTTTTAGTAGCTTCTACTCTTGCCTATTTTTGAGAGATTGATTTCTGCGTATCCACATATCATCTAGAATCATCTTTGTAACACATTTATTTGATCATGCTCCTTATCCTAGCTTAAAATTGTTAATTACTTAACCATTATCTTTAGAAATAATAATTTCTTCCCTTCATGGGATTGTTCCTACAGACTATTCTAATTTTTTCCCCTGCCACTCTTTCTCCCAGCTAGCTTTGCTGTAGTAAGATCAGCCTGATGTAAGTTTATTGAACACCCCAGGTTTCTTCCCAGTTTAGACTTATTCACTATCTTTGAAAAGCTCTTCCCTAACAATGACATGAGTCACTTCCTAACTCAGTTCTGGTCTCTACTTAAATATGCCAGTTTTTTCATCTCAAGACCTTTAGCATATGCTCTTAAATTTTCTTTAAATTCTCTGTCTCCTTTATTTCATATAATTGGCTGCTTATTATTCTTTTTTACCCCAATTATGTGAAATTTTATAACGTAATCCTCCATAAATGTATGTCTAAAAGATACTCTCTAGTTCTAGATTTAAAATAAGAGCTGTAATCTCTTCCATGTGATCAGTAAGAAAATAAAATAAATTTTATTTTCTAAAGTAAATGAGATATTTATACTATGGGCAGAATTTTATGATGCCCTTTCAAGACTTGTTCCCTGGTATACACACCCTGTATAATTCCCTCCCACAAATGTGTGTGGGATGTGAAAATATGATAAAATATTGCTCCCAAAGTTAAATTGCTAATCAGTTGATTTTGAATTAATCAAAAAGGAGGTTATCCTGAATGGGTCTGACTTAATGAGTTCTTTTTAAAAAGTGAGGCTTTAGAGAGACATTCTGCTGGACTTCAAAATGAAGGAGACTGCCATGCTGTGGCAAGGATGACCTTAACCTGTTACCATAACCAAACAAAGGCAATGCAAACAAACACACCCACACACAAATCGAAACAATATCATTCTTGAATACTGGCTTAACCAAATTTAACAGCATATTAAATCAACTCTAGAAATAGCCTACAATGCAGAAGACCCAGGTTTGATCCCTCAGTGGGGAGGATCCCCTGGAGAATAGAATGGCAACCCACTCTAGTATTCTTGCCTGGAGAATTCCATGGACAGAATGCTCCAGTCCATGGGATCTCAAAGAGTCAGACACAACTGAGCGACTAACACTTTCACTTTTTTTCACATCAGAAACAAGTGGGAATTAATCCAAGAATGCAAAGTTAGTTCATTTGAAAAGAAGTTAATTATTTCACCTTTTTAACAGACTGAAAAAAAAAATCATCTCAACAGATTCAGAAAAAGCATTTGACAGAATTCAACATTTATTCATGATCAGAAAATTTCTATGAATACTTAGAATAAAATGTTCTTATTCTGATAAAGGACATCAGGAATAAACTTATCAATAATATTATATTTACTAGTTAAAGACAGTGCTTTCTTTCTAAAATACAGAACAAGGATAAGATAGCTGCACTCACTTTTTCTATCAACATTGTACTGCAGGGTCTAGCCAAAGAAATTTTAACTATAAATTTAATTTTGTAATAGATATAAAACTATTCAGGTTATCTAGGCTATTTTGTGTGATTTTGGTAGTTTGCCTTTTAAAGAATTTGTCCATTATGTTTAAGACAAGAACAAAAACTACACAGATTAAAATAGAACAAATAAAACTATATTTGCATATGCCATGATTGTCTAAATAGACAATTCCAAAGGTAAAAAATAATACTGACATCAATAACCATGTTTACCAAAGTCATAGGAAACACGGTCAATATTAAAAATCAATTTCATTTCCACACAGTAGCAAGAAACAAATTAAATTGAAATTAAATACATATGCAAATGTGTTTATATATATAATTTATATTTGAATTAGAAACATAAAGTGCATAGAGATATATTTATAAAATATGTGTAATATCTATACATTGGAAACTAAAATATTACTGGAAAAAATTTAAAAGATCTAAATAAATGGAAAGAATGCACCAGGTTCAAGGACCGATAAGTTGTTAATTGATCAAATTGATCTACAGATTGAAAGTAAGCCTAATCAGAATTCCTATTTTTGTTTTTGTTGTTGTTAATATTGAAAATGAGGAAATACAGAAAAGGTTTTACAGAACACATAGATTATATTTAAATATAGAGCTAAATTTACAAAGAAAAATGATTAAAACTGACAGAAATTATGTGGTAAAAAGCAGTCAACTTGAAAAAAATTATGTGATAGATAATAGTTGAGTAGAAACCATTTTACAATTAGAAATTAAAATATGTCATTTACAGGATATAAATAGGTGTAAATATATTGCCTTAAATAAAAGTAAAACAAAAATAATTTACAGAGAGGTAAAACTGAGTTATAGATGAGAAATTAAATAAAAATACATCATTCTAATTTCTCTAAAGAGAATGATGAATACTAGTAGGATGAGTACAGTTTTAAAAATAGAACATTATACATATGTCATCAACTATAGCTATTCATGTATCCTCTGAAACAAAACACATACTGTGCAGATTTTAATTATGCAAAACACATAATTTGTGCAAATTATCGCAAACAGTAAGCAAAACAAATACAACATAACAAAAGTAGAAAAATAGCATAATGACAAGAAATATAACTTAAATATGACTACAGAACTCAAATGAAACATTTCTGTCATCAAAGGAAGCATTTTTAATCAAGTATTGATTGTGTTAAGTTACATTCGTATAGTGAAGTGTATTTAGAATCCCATTCACTTCTTTCAGGGAATTTATAAAAATCTGTAATCAAGAAAAAAAATCGATTTTTTCTCATGTTTGTTGTTTACAAGGCTGGCAAAGTTGTAAGCTGTATGTGGGCCGGGACCAAGCACGTCTCCTCTAGTAGAGAACCGGGTAGTCTTAGGCACTAAATACACACAATTTGAAGAAATGAACAAGCACAATCAAGTGAATAAAAGAATAGATGATTGCAGCAACCAAGGGACTGAAAGAGTCGAGTAAATTTTAAAACAATATTAATAGCAAGCAATCACATATAAGTTAAAGCCAAAATGAAATACAATTTTAGCTATTTGTGAAATGCTTTATAACGTCAGCACGTCTGGCTATGCAAATAGACACTTTCTAACATTACTGTGAAGAATGAGTAAGACCATCAGAAAAATTTTCATAAAATACAGAAATCAAACTTAACATAAAACCTAAATAATAAAAGACTGGCTAAAATAGCAGGTATAACCCTTATGATGAAATAAAAACTCTATGAAAACTCTTTCACATATTAAAAACCAAACTGTTTATATTTCTGAACAAGTTTTCCAGAAGAAAAAGCATACACATGCACATGCATTGCAAAAACATTCTAAATGTCAGGCAGGAAGTTCAGAGTGGTTATATCTTAATGTCAGAACGATTTGTGTATTTAGATATTTTCCAGAATTTCTGTAGTGAACATGTATATTAAACTTTTAAGGATAAAATTCATAACAGAAAATGAAAAGCTTCATTCTGAACTGGCAATTCAAAAACTAATAAAATATATAATTTATATTATGACTCCTGGTTTCAAAAATAATGTTTTCAAGCATTTCTTTTCCATTTGGAGTGGCAGAATAGAACATTTCATATTTGAGCTGTGTTGGCATCTTGGTGTAACCAAAGGAACAGGAGTTTAACTCTTTCTTGTCCTCAATTCAAATATGGTTCCTCTTCTCACCAGAGCCCAGCCTGGTCTCTATGTCTCAGGGTGTCTTTATCCAGATAAACATTGGTGCTACATGGCTCTCCACAAAAATAAACTCCCTTAAAAAAAAAAAAGAATAATTCACTGTAAAGTTCCAAGTTTCAGTTTCCATATCTGAAATGTTGAAATGATGCCAACTCCGAAAGAATTTAAGAAAGTAATGCTCATAAGAATGCCCAGGACACATTTATTTTGATGAATATATGTATACCATACATGTATAAGTTGTAATTAAGATAAACTTTCTATATGTAAATATAGACACAGATTGCATGCCCATAAAATGGAAAATTATAATCACATACTGACAAATGGAAGTGCATTATGGAAGCTGCATTTTTATAAAGAGAAGATTAGATGTGCTTGCAAATGATATAAAAGGCCAGTATGTTTTCTATCTTCAACAGGCAATTTTAAGGGGGAAAAAAAAAAAAACAGATGGGACTTACAGAATTTGATTTATTAATAACACAGATTTTATTTTTGGTCCCAAACTAGTTTATTCTTTTAGGATGGGGAGAAATACACAAGAAAGACAGAAAGCCAAGATTTAAGGAAAGGCTCTGAAATAAAATATGCACACACAGACTTGAAACAATCTGGTTCTAGGGGTAACAAAGTAACAGGTTTTTCTCTACACATTTCCCCACCCCCCACCAGGCTCAGAGTCCCTATGCAAACAAATGGGACATATTGCAGAGGTGATTCATACAGCTGGGGACACAACAGGCTGTCCCAGACAAAACCAGCAATTAACAACGGCCTATTTGTTCAACGTTGTCCTCTCTAAATTGTTTCTCCCTTTATGAGGAAAAGTGGCGTGTTTGAATACATGACATCTTCTTCAAAGTTTCTACATTTGTGCATTACTAAATGTACCTCAAAATAACAACCAACTTTCCCCTTTTTTAAAATAGAAACCCAGGTTTTCATAAATATCCGTCTGCGCTTTCATCTACATATGTACTGCTATCTTTCCATAAACTCAATCAGTTAATTTAGTCTGCATTGGTAAATGTAGAAAGGCTCTCAGATGGTTTAGAAGAAATAGAACAAAATTAATTTGGTTTTTTTTTTTCTCCCAAGTAATGTGTCACAATCTGTGCATGCTATTTCTCTCATTGTTACTTTATGCAACATTCATATTCCCTTTCCTCCTTTATCCATCCCCTATTTAACATAAACAAGGGAAGGACTAAGTGGATATAATCATCTCTAAATCCTTTATAAAATTTATCCAATAGCTAATAGATATTAATACTTGAATGACTGTTATTGATTTGCTTTTGAAATGTGACATCTAAGCAACATATCTTCTGTTTTGCCCAGGAAAATTCCAGAGTTCCAAGCTCAGGTAGGCAAGAGAGAAATTTTCCGGCTATGCTATGTTTCAGCATTCCTGAATCTGGTCTCTGTCATGATCATCCTTCAAGAGGAAACTCCATTTTAGCACAGCTCCGATTAGACTCCAAAGATAGGTATTAAAGCAGCCTTGTTTATAGACTTGTGCTTGGTCTCCTTTCTAAGGAAATATATTTGACACAGAACTTATTTATTGTATTTAAACATGATTATTTGCTATTAAAAAAGCAATTAGATAAATGTGTCAAAGTCACAATAGAAATTTTTTTTTTTTCATACAGCTCCAAGATAGTCTCCAAATTTTGAGGCTCCTTGAACTTTCTTCTCCAATAAGATGATACCTAGGATTTAAACATCTGTTTTTTTCAACCAGTGAAGTGTTATTAGAAGTATTTCAAGTATTTGAAATGCTTCAGTTTTCCTAGATTTGATTTATGTCTCCCTATTACGTGTCTCCTTAGGTGGCGCAGTGGCAAAGAATCTGCCTGCCAGTGCAAGAGACCTAAGAGATCCAGGTTTGATCTTTGGGTCTGGAAGGTCCCAAAGGACCCAAAGGAACTGGAAATTGCAACCTCCTCCAGGATTCTTGCCAGGGAAATCCCATGGACAGAGGAGCCTACAGTCCATGGGGTTGCAAAAGAGTTGGAAACCACTGAGCACACACATGAGCAATTTATTCACATTTTTAAATTTTTTATTTTATGTTTAAACTTTACATAATTGTATTAGTTTTGCCAAATATCAAAATGAATCCGCCACAGGTTAATGATGAACACTTTTCAAAATGAATGTCAGTTGCCCATTCACATTCTGTTTTCTCTTACTAACACTCCTTATGGAACAAGGTCTTGTCTTCCCTTCTTTCCCACACATGAAATACTGAAACATTCTTGTAATTTAATGAATTATCTACTGTATGGTAAAGTCTACAGTCACAACTCCTGATGTACATAAAATTTTTTTCACCATACTGAATTTAATTCATCTGGAACCTCCATTTGTGTTGGCATATAGATAAACATCACCATCACTTCAGGTTTATAACCTAGTCACTTCCAGTTTAATACAATTTCCTTGGGGGAGACACTCAGCTTTTCAGGATTGCTCTACACACTCCTTTGTCTTTTACTTTTCATCAGATGGCATCTGAGTTTAGAAGAGACTTGAAAAATTAATGACTAGACATTGGAAATGATAAATAAAAAAAAAAAATAGGGGGAAAATAGGCTATAGTGTTCCATGAGATTAGCCAGGATTCAAATCTTTTAAGATTTTTTTTTTTTCTTTCTAGTCTTTACAGGGTCAAAGTGTTCCAGTCCATAAGAAAGGAGAGTGAGAGGAAGTGGAATGCATGCAATTTCCTACATAAAGACATGACGTGAAAGGTGTTTACATTATTCTGCTTATATCTATTTTGCTGGAACTTAGTATCCTGGACTGTACTAGCAGAAGAGAGCACGTACGTTGATGACTGCAAGGTAGCAAAAGAAAAAATAATGCTCATAAAATGGGTGAAAATAGCATCCAGCAACAGTTGAACTAGAATTCATTCATCTTGAAGAATTAAGTAAAGCTCTTTAGTGGATGTCTTATAAATAAACTGAATGTGTTACTTTTGATTGATTGAACTACTATTTATCAAATCTCATCCATGTTAGTAATGGAAAGTGAGCTAATATGAAGGTCAACAATTCTAGTATCTTCCTTAATGATAATTACTAATTACCAAATGTACTGTAATTTTATTACTCGATGGAAGTGGAAGTCTGTTTCTTTCTTTTTTTTTTTTTTTTGAGACAGTTTATAAGACATTGAGAGTCCCATGATATAGACATATTACTCAGAATTTGATACACTTTCAAATTGACTGGAAAATTGCATGGACAGTAGCAAACCACTGTTGAGAGGAAAATTTCTGTGACTTGAATAAATTATCTGTTGGCAGTAAATAATATAAAGCATAGCTAACAGGTCTGGGGGCAGGGGCTTAACAAATAATTATGGAAGAACCTAGCTCTATCCATCCTTCAACTCCGTCATTCTCCTTTTGTTACATTTTTGTTTGTCTTTGTGTTCTTGCCTCATAGTCTTGGAGTGGCTTCCATAGGGCAAGTGTAAAACTGTCATATTTGATGTCAAGAATCAGTGTGGTAGCAAAAAGGATCTTTTGTCAATTTCTTCTTTTTATCAGAAAAGGGAAAACTTACTCAGAAGCTCCCTAGAAGACCTAACTTTTTTTGCTTCCTTGACCAGAACTGAGAAAAAAAAAAAAAAGTTAAGAAAAGGAGATATTCCTACAATTAATTTAATAATGATTAGACTGACTGCCCTACAGTGGAGTACATTGGCACTCTAATAAAATCAAGGTTTTTTTGTTTTTTGTTTTTTTTTGGCCGCACCTCGAGACATGTGGCATCTCGGTTCCCTGATCAGGGATCAAACCCAGTTCCCTTGCAGTGGAAGTGCTGAGTCTTAACCTAGACCTGCAGCTGTGCTATGCTGTGCATAGGTGCTCAGTCATGTCCAATTCTTTGCAACCCCATGGACTGTAGCCTTCCAGTCTCTTCTGTCTGTGGGGTTCTCCAGGCAAAAATACTGGAGTGGGTAGCCATTTCCTCCTCCAGGGGATCTTCTCACCTCAGGGATTGAACCCTGGTCTCCCATATTGCAGGCATATTCTTTACCATCTGAATCACCAGGGAAGCCCAAGAATACTGGAATGGGTAGCCTATCCCTTCTCTGTGGGATCTTCCCGACCCAGGAATTGAACTGGGATCTCCTGCATTGCAGGTGGATTTTTTACCAGCTGAGCTACCAGGGAAGCCCTTCTTAATTTAAAGGTTATCCTAAATCTCTATTGCCCCCTCAGCCAATCACTTCACAAATGATCTCATTTCTCTCCTTAATAAACTGTATTCCTGTTCTATAGCCTCTTACTCTCAGAATTGTAAACATGATCTTGTCTCTTCTATAATAAAATTAAATAAATCTCCCTTCATCCTAGTGATCAATTCTGGCTACCTGACAACTTTTCTCTTTCCCTTCATGGCTGAGTATTTCTAAGGTGTAAGTATCCCTCATTGCTTCTGCTCATGTACTTCCCTTTTGCTCTCTAACTCCAATCAGTCTGACTTTGGCCTCCACCATTACAACTATTCCTAAAGTCAACAGTGGTCAATGGTCTTTGTATTTCAAATGGTATAGACATTTTCTATCATTGTAAAATCTGAATTCTGTGTAGTATTTAACTCTATTTACCACTATCTCTTACTGAAATTATAGCTTTCTTTGACTTTTGAGAAACTGAAATCGTTTACCTGAGATTGGGACTTGAATCCACATGGCCATGACTAAAGCCCAGCCAAAACCCACAGTCTTCCAACTGAGATTACAGACCTGGATTCAAAACCTACTAAAGTTCAGGTTCTTCATGTCTCTTCACAAAAAATTCAGAGAGAGACAAAGTGATAGGTAAGAGGTGGATTTGTTCAGAAAAACACCCTCCACAGAGTGTGGGCTGTCACTGAGGGCTCTGTGGGCTTGAAATGTGGTGTGGTTAGTTTTTATGGGTTGGATAATTTCATAGGCTAATGAGTGGAAGGATTATTCCAACTATTTTGGGGAAGGGGCATAACTTCCAGGAATTGGGCCACTGCCCACTTTTTGATCTTTGATGGTCAGCCTTAAAACTGTCATGGTGCCTCTGGGTGTGTCATTTAGCTTGCTGATGTGCTGAAGTGAAAGTGTTAGTCACTCAGTTGTGTCCAACTCTTTGTGAACCCATGGACTATAGCCCACCATACTCCTCTGTCCGTGGAATTCTCCAGGCAAGAACACTGGAGTGGGTTGCCATTCCCTACTCTGGGGGATCTTCCTGACCCAGGGATCAAACCCAGTTCTCCTGCACTGTAGGTAGATTCTTTACCATCTGAGCCACCATGGAATAAACATATCCTGAGGATCAAGGCTAGTCAAAGTTGACTTCTCTGCCTGCCATCTTGGATCCATTTGATGCTAATCAGTTTATGTGTGTGTCCTTGGACTATGTGATTTTTTCAAAGCTTGTGCCCTGCCCCCTTCCCTTCTGTTTAAAACTGCTTCTTACTATTTTCTCATACCTTTCTAGCTATATCTCCTTCATCTTAATGATTTGTGTCTTCTATTTGTATACCTACTCTGTTGGTGCAAGATGAAAGAAAAGTGAAAGTGTTTGTCACTCATTTGTGTCTGACTCTTTGCAACCCCATGGACTGTAACCTGCCAGGTTCCCCTTTCCATGGAATTCTCCAGGCAAGAATACCAGAGTCGGTAGCCATTCCCTTCTCCAGAGGATCTTCCCAACCCAGGGATGGAACCCCTGTCTTCTGCATTGCAGGTTGATTCTACAGGGAAGGATATCAAAATGCTAAAAATTCTCTGCATTAAGGAACATATGGAAATTCAAAGAAATGCCATATGCCACATCATATGTTATAAATAGAATGAGATTAACATTATTAAGCCATTGTTACCCTCATCAATGGCTGTAAATTTTAAGTGAACATGAGAATCACCAGGAAATAAATTACCAGGAATCCGGAAGACCAAACTGATAAAGAGATATCGTATTTCCTTACATGAAGAAAAACTGAAAAAATTTATAATTCAAAAAGTTGTTAAATATGCAATCAAGCATAAAAATAAAATTAAATGAATCTTCAAGGGCAAGAAAAAAAGAGAAAACACAAAAACCAAAAAACTCAAAGTGCTTTAATGTGGTTCATGGGTATTTCATTAAATCTGCAAGGCTAAAATCTAACACTGTTGTGTCGATAGATAAGGCCTCCTATCCCTACAAAGTCACCTGGATGAAGCTCATATCCTTAAAGTACTGCCCTAGACATTAAATTATATATATAATATGCTGTCTACTGTCCTGGAGAAGTGTTAAAACTATGTTATGTATCTAAGATAAAAGAACAGAAAGATCACCATTAGTAAATAGAGTATCTCTCATGTGGCTCAGGGGTTCAATCAGACAAGGGTTCGATCCCTGGGTGGAGAAGATCCCATGGAGAAGGAAATGGCAATCCACTCCAGTATTCTTACCTGGAAAATCCTGTGGACAGAAGAGCCTGGCGGTGGGTGGGGAGGGGGGGCTATAGCCCATAGGGTCAGAAAAGAGTGGAACATGACTTAGCAATTAAACTACAACAGGCTTATTGCATGTTCAAGTATGTAGTCTAAATATATACAGTATACATGATAATAGAGACACAGTCTAGGAAATTAACATAACACTGTTTGAGGATATTGAAAATTCTAGATCCTTGAGAAAGCAAAATCTTCTATCATGGTTTATATTGAAATTCCACAGAAGTTCTGTCAAGCTCACAAGAAAAAAATTTACAAACTTCAAAAGAAGTAAACACCCTTAGTATCAATCTGCCAAACATGATAGAAAAAATTCATTTCTTCAGCTTTCCATTAATTTGATGAATACTTATCAGATGTCTACTATAAGTCAAAAGGTCTTTAAGGCATTGGATATAAGAAGTGAATAGACAATTGAGGATATAGAAGATGAAAAAAGAGAAGATGAAGATGATGAGATCTTCAAGGATAAAGATATAGAAAAAGGAAAATAAACTGTAGTTGAAAAAAAAAACCCAAGATTTAAAATAATAGCCAAAGCCGTAAAAGAACAAAGTGAATACCTTACTTCCTGAAATTAAGGACTTAATGGACGTGTGTTCACGGCAGAGGTAAACATACTGAAATAGAACAATACTGAAAAATATTAGCCTGTCTCCCCTTCATGGCTGTCATGCAAATTTGTGAATATTTCTGTAAAAATTTTAGCATCCCTCCTTAAGTCTGAGAAAGATGGCATTAAACAGATTTACAGACTCTTCCCACTCATGAATATTGATGCAACAATTCTCAATAAGATATAATCAAATATAATTCAGCAGCTAAATACAAATATTTTAATATAAACAGTTTAGGAATGCAAGGATAGTTCAGTATTAGAAACTCTATTAATATAATTCACTATATTAACTTATCTAAGGAGACAACTGAGTGACTAAACAACAGCAACAACATGTTTGCACTTCTGCTGAAGTGCAAACATATGTACTGCAAAAAAAAATATATATATATAGTGTTCAAGCAATGTTATTCAAAGTAATCTTAAACTGCAAAACTAGCCAACTGCCTATCAACAGCTGAATGAATACATAAATCATGGTATATTCACAAAATAATTATATTCAACAATGAAGAAGAATGTGCTACAACTGTAGGCAAGTATGGGGATGAATTTCTACAAATATAATGTTAAGTAAAAAAGCCAGTCACATTAGAGTACATAGTGTTTGATTCAATTCATTTAAATTACAAAAACAGGTGATGCTTAGCCGTGCTTTTAGAAATAAGAGTAGAATTATCCTTGGTAGAGGCAGGGGCAGGATGGGCTACTCAAGAGATTTCTGACTATATCCTGGTCAGCATAGAGAAGTGCCGGTCATATTCTGTTTCTTGATTGAGGGCTGGTTACCTAGCGGCATTCAGATTGTGAAAATTCAGCACACTGTATAGTTTTGAAACATGCACTTCTGTTTATGGATATTACCCTTATTATTTTTAAAAGTCCTCCAACTCTCTTTTTAAACACAGATTTCAGTGCTATATTTTTAAAGATTCTGATTTAGAAAATCTAGGATGAGGTTAGGGTATGTGCTTGTGTGCTCAGTATGTCCAACACCATGGACTATAGCCTGCCAGGCTGCTCTGTCCAGGAAATTTTCCCAGCAAGGATACTGGAGTGGGTTGCCAATTCTTTCTCCAGATCTTTCTCTACCAACGATTGGAAACCCATGTCTCCTGCATTGCAGATAATTTTTTTTTACCACTGGTGCCACCTGGGAAGCCTAACCCAAGATTAAGGTAGGTGTGTTTTAAGAAGCAGGTGGTCTTGGCACACTTTGAAAATCACTGCTTTTGAGAACTATTATATAGTAAAAGTCTAATAATAGAGTCTGTCAAAGAACTAACAAAGAAAAAAAAAAAGAAGCAGTAACTTTTAAATGTGACAAAAGGGAAAAAACTATTGAATACAACTCTACCGACTCTAGCATTGTCAATACATTTTGTAAACAAAAAGTGTAAATTAGTAAACAATGTGAAAAGTTCTTTCCACTTCTCTTACTAAAAATCATACTATTTTTTGCAAGATTATCTTGGTCATTCATGGCTTAGAGTGGTACATCGCTATGACAACGGAGCAACAAAAATGGTAGCCTAGTCTAAGTGCCTAAATGGAGGTTAAGTAGGATGTAGCATAGATCTAACTTAAATATTTGTCATTCCTTCACCCCCAGGAATGACTCAGCTACTCTGATATCCCTGGGAAAGCATGGCAACCCCCTCCAGTATTCTTGCGTGGAGAACCTCATGGACAGAGAAGCCTGGCAAGCTTGAGTCCATAGGGTTGCAAAAAGCCAGATATGACTGAAGCAACTTAGCATGCTCTCTTGTACCTATTTCCCCTGATGTTGTGGTCACTAAGAATTTGGCCAAGTAAACTGTGAGTTGAGCAAAACAAAGCTCTTCTGACATTAGCTACACTAAGCTTCTAGCAGCTCAGGGCTTCAGTTCAGTCACTCAGTCATGTTCAACTCTTTGTGACCCCATGGACTGCAGCATGCCAGGCTTCCCTGTCCATCACCAACTCCTGGAGCTTGATCAAACTCATGTCCATTGAGCCCATGATGCCATCCAACCATTTCATCCTCTGTCATCCCCTTCTCTTCCTGTGTTCAGTCTTCCCCAGCATCAGGGTCTTTTCCAATTAGTCAATTCTTCACATCAGGTGGCCAAAGAATTGGACCTTCAGCTTCATCATCAATCCTTCCAATGAATATTCAAGACTGATTTCCTTTAGGTTTATCTGGCTTGATATCCTTGCTGTCCAAGGGACTGTCAGGAGTTTTCTCCAACACCACAGTTCAAAAGCAGCAAATTCTTTGGCGCTCAACTTTCTTTGCGGTCCAACTCTCATATCTATACATGACTACTGGAAAAACCATAGCTTTGACTAGATAGACCTTTGTTGGCAAAGTAATGTCTCTGCTTTTTAATATGCTGTCTAGGTTGGTCATAGCTTTTCTTCCAGGGAGCAAGGATCTTTTAATTTCATGGCTGCAGTCACCATCTGCAGTGATTTTGGAGTCCCCAGAACTAAAGTCTGTCACTGTTTCCATTGTTTCCCCATTTATTTGCCATGAAGTGATGGGACCAGATGCCATGATCTTAGTTTTTTGAATGTTGAGTTTTAGGCTAGCCTTTCACTCTCCTCTTTCACTTTTATCAAGAGGCTTTTTAGTTCCTCTTCATTTTCTGCCCTAAGAGTGGTGTCATCTGCATATCTGAGGTTACTGATATTTCTCCTGGCAATCTTGATTACAGCTTGTGCTTCATCCAGCATGGCATTTCACATGATGTACTCTGCATATAAATTAAATAAGCAGGGTGACAGTACACAGATTTGACATACTCCTTACCCAATTGGGAACCAGTCCATTGTTCCATGTCCAGTTCTAAATGTTGCTTCTTGATCTGCATACAGATTTCTCAGAAGGCAGGTCAGGTGGTCTGATAATCCCATCTCTTTAAGAATTTTACACAATTTGTTATGATCCACACAGTCAATGGCTCTAGTGTAGTCAATGAAGCAGAAGTAGACATTTTTCTGGAATTCTCTTGCTTTTTTATGACCCAACAGATGTTGGCAATTTGATCTCTGGTTCCTCTTCCTTTTCTAAATCCAGATTGAATATCTGGAAGTTCTCAGTTGACATACATCCTGTTGAAGCCTAGCTTGGAGAATTTTGATCATTACTTTGCTAACGTGTGAGGGCTTACTATCCTATTAAGTCAAACCTGAAGATAGAGTTTTCTAACCAATAGCAGCAAGGCAAATACCCCCTGTCCCTTCTGTATATCAGGGGGTAGCATTATCTGACCAACTGAGCTACTCAGGGCCAGAGATGACTAAATCGGATCCGGCTTTATTTAAATGAACTCTCCAATGATAAGTAAACTATGAGAATAGCTTCATAAATATTCTACAAAACCAATAATAAATATATTGTATATGACTGATGACTATTAAACACCAAAAGACATAATTTATTCCTACAGGTAAGAGGAAAACATCTATACTTACTCACTTGACTTTAGATGCACAGTTATTCTTGTTCCAACTCCTTTCCTGACTTCTCTCCTCCTACATTCTCCATTATATAATATCCTGTGTTTCTCCTATAATAGATGTTGAATTCACTGATTCACTAGTTCACAGTTTTCTGGTTTGTCTTTTGACCCAGTTTAAAGCTAATGGATTTGTGTTCGCTACTTTTATATCCTCAGATATCTTCCCTGAATCATGTGATTTTTTCCCCTCTGTGCTGTCACTTTGGTTTTGAAAGAAGTAAATCAATACTGTGCCTTAAAAAGCCCTGGCACTATTGTCGGTAAATATATTGCATTCAGTTACTTTTGCTCACTAAATGTTGCTTGATATAATACCAGAGCATCCTCTGCTGCACCAGAAAAAAAAAAAAAAAGAAAGATGCTATTTTGAGCTGTGAACCAAGGATTGATTTCTTTTAAGATATAATATATATTTTATGTATTGCATCTAACCTTGTTATTTGTCAGATTTCATAGAAAGCTCCATTCTCTCATTTGTGTGCAAGCTAGGCAGCCTTCTGCAGAGGTAAGGAGTTGTCTTTGTCTCTTCAGCCTATACTCTGGCAAATTCTACTTTCAATTATAAACAGAATATAGTCTGAATGCTTCATGCACATGGTCCAGAGCACAGCCTTGATAGTCAGAAAGCCTATGTGGAATCCTTAACACATTTCAACCCCTGAGTCTTCATTTTCTCACCTATCATGTGGAAATTTAATAATAAACCATTTTGCTATATTGGCAATCAAATGAGAGGAGGTATACAAAAATGCAAATTGTTAAGTGACATGCAAACACCAGTCAATCCTACATTAGAAAAAGTTAAGCAAAATTGTGTCTAAAAAAGAGGAATTCCACAAAGATGGAATTTATCTTATAGGGATTATCAATTGGATTGGCCATAATCTTTGCACCTTTATCACAAAAGATGGCAGCTTCAGGAGAAAGCAAATCATCCTTGCTTTCTAGTGGCAAGCAGTAGATCTTGCCACTAGAAATCTATGCTTTTCTGCCCAGGAGGGTAAACTCCTTGTTTCTCAAGCCAACTTTTATTCCTGATCACCACAAAGATTTTCTGAAACCTCCTGCACACTATATGTATCCTCCCCAAATTTCAAGACCTGTGTTTCTATCCTAGGTATTTCTTTTGTGCTCCAGACCAATATATCCACCTGCTATTCAATATTGCCACTTGGCAATCATACATATATTTGTCAGAAATATTCTTCAGACATTACATGAAAAGACTGATGTTGCCATGTTTTCCAAAAGATCAGGCCTCCTTCTATTCTACATTTCCCCTCTTACTAAATACATTGCCATTTACTCTACTACCTAATATAAAACTCTGGGCTTCCCATGGGGCTCAACGGTAAAGAATCCATCTGCAATTCAGGAGACACAGGAGAGTCAGATTCTGTATCTGGGTTTGGAAGATCCCCTGGAGAAGGAAACGGCAACCCACCCCAGTATTCTTGCCAGGAAAATCCCAGGGACAGAGGAGCCTGGTGGGCTATGGTCCATGAGGTTGCAAAGAGTCAGACAGGACTAAAGCAACTGAGCACAGCACACACCTAATGTAAAAGCTGAAGTCTTGCCCTTGCTTTATTCGCTTTCCCCTTCTGCCACATTCAGTCATCTATTTTGTGTTATTAGTTTATAACTTTAATATCTCTTGAATCCAATCACTTTACTCCAGCTCCATCAGCATTAACCTTGTCCAAGCTACCATCCTGTCTGTTGTGGATTAAAACAGGTGCTTTTTAGCTGACGCCCATGCCTCCAGGCACAGTCTATTTCCACATTGCATCTAGAGTAATCTTTCTAATATAAGAGTCATTGTGTCAATCCTATAATAAAGAAATCTCTTCAATTGCTCTACTTTCCCCTTAGGATAATGTATAAATTTCTTAAAAATGCATATTAGGGCCTTCAAGAACTGATTCTGCTTACTTCTTATCTCTGGCTGCCCTTCCTAGAATTCTGTATCCTTTCCACAATATTCATTTTAGTTCTTCATTAGGCCCCGTCCCCACCCGTGGTTTTTAAGTCTTTTCACAAGCTGCTACTTCCCTTACATAAATACCCCACTATTCTCATCTTGCTAATTCTTAGTAATTTCTCGACAGTCAGGTCCTTTCTTTCTGCCTTCCATATAGACTTTATTGTGTTTCTGTTTGGGTTGTCCTACAATCTGAACTCTTCAGTCTACTGTATTATCTGCTCTGCCTTTGTCTCAGTCTTTTTTGGAAGACCATGTCTCTTTGCATTATTTTTTATATTGCTTCCCTGGTGGCTCAGGTGGTAAAGAATCTTCCTGCAATACAGGAGACCCCAGTTCTATCCCTGGATCAGAAAGATCCTCTGGAGCAAGGAATGGCTACCACCCCATTATTCTTGCCTGGAAAATTCTATGCATAGAGGAGCCTGGCCAGCTTCAGTCCATAGATGGGGTCACAAAGAGTTGGCCATGGCTGAGCAACTAACACTTTCACTTTCTTTTGATGTTAAAGCACAGTTTTCTAAAACCTTTATTATTTCTAAATGAGAATACTTTCTCAGATTATACCCTCTAGTTTGCCTTTTGAGGGTATGAAGTTATATTTTTAAAGACTGTTGTTGAACTCAATGAAGCAATTCCTTGAATTCCCAGGATCCCTCTCTGTGGGGTACCTCAAGGTCATTTTATGTGGAAAGGTAATACACCCAACATGAAAACATATTTCGAGGTACCACTGCAAAAGTTTGAGCTTTGGGAATTTAAATTTGAGGATTGTAATTAAAAAGGAAAATTGTGGAACTCTCAATTAACTAATCAAAACTCAAGGATAGCAATTGAATGCCAGTAGTAAATACAATTACCTATTTGTATCTGAGGCAATCTACATTTGTTTCCTGAAATTTGGAACTTGTGGGTATAGAGGTCTGACTGTGCTGTACTGTTTTATATAAAGGACTTGAGCATCTGTACATTTTGGTATAAGATGAGGTGTGAAGGGTGGTCCTGAGAACAATCCTCCCTAGATACTGAAGAAAAATTGTATCCTTTATTACCAAAAAAAAATGGTAATAAAGTCTACCTTTAATATGATTTTTATAATGATAATATGAAGAATTTATATATACTCATGATTTTGAGTGTTTTAAATACATCTTTGTAAAAGTTGGTCAACCATAAAATGCAAATAAAACAACAATTTTTTTCTGAACTATTTTAGAAAAATCTCCCAAGGAAAGAGAGTAATATACTGCCTATGAAAAAAATAGAAGCCTTTAGGAAGCATTAGTGCCAGGGTGAAAAACAACAAGTAAAATCAGAAATGAACACTCTGATTTCACTCTTTAGTCTAAGTGAAATAATAAAACAAGCCATGTGACTGATGAAAAAGAGACTAGACTTTTCCTTAAGTGATCCACTTTTCTGAATCACTCACATGTGACTTTTTAAAAGTATGGTGTTCTTGGCATGTAAAACAAAGTTAACAACTCGGCTTTTATCTTTTTAAAATCCACAAAAGACACATTAATGTATTCTATAATTTAATATTTAAAACTCACCATTTATTATGTAAGTCTTATATAAAATAAATCTTAATAGGGATGCACCAGGGTGTGATGGGAAGAATCTTATATCAGTGATCAATTACTGAAATTCTGGAGTAAGACTTATGACTGTATAACCTTTGACAGGTCTTTTAGCTTCTAGTTTCTCTGTGCCACATTTTTCTTGGCTGTGAAGTAATGAGTGGCTTGGTCTATATGGTCTCCATGATCCCTTTCAGCTCAAATTCTAATATAGAATAAAATTGAAAAGCAAATGTACCTCTCACAAAAACAATTACTTGTTACTGATGATGATTGCTTCCTTTTGGTAAAAGGACATGCTCATTTTTGAATGCATAGACTGTTTTCTATTAACACAGTCTGCGTGTAAAGCCATGTGATTTTTCTGAATAAACATAAAAGCACTGACTCTTTTAAATGATTCTATTGACTCATCTCACATGCTAGTAAAGTAATGCTCAAAATTCTCCAAGCCAGGCTCAAACATCTATTTCTGCTTTATTGACTATGCCAAAGCCTTTGACTGTGGATCACAAGAACCCTGTATACAGGTCAGGAAGCAAGTTAGAACTGGATATGGAACAACAGACTGGTTCCAAATAGGAAAAGGAGTACGTCAAGGCTGTATACTGTCACCCTGCTTATTTAACTTATATGCAGAGTACATCATGAGAAATGCTGGGCTGGATGAAGCACAAGCTGGAATCAAGATTGCCGGGAGAAATATCAATAACCTCAGATATGCAGATGACACTACCCTTATGGCAGAAAGTGAAGAACTAAAGAGCCTCTTGATGAAAGTGAAAGAGGAGAGTGAAAAAGTTGGCTTAAAGCTCACCATTCAGAAAACTAAGATCATGGCATCCAGTCCCATCACTTCATGGCAAATAGATGGGGAAAGAGTGGAAACAGTGGCTGACTTTATTTTTCTGGCTCCAAAATCACTGCAGATGGTGATTGTAGCCATGAAATTAAAAGATGCTTCTCCTTGGAAGGAAAGTTATGACCTAGACAGCATATTAAAAAGCAGAGACATTACTTTGCCATCAAAGGGCTGTCTAGTCAAGGCTATGGTTTTTCCAGTAGTCATGTGTGGATGTGAGTGTTGGACTATAAAGAAAGCTGAGCGCCAAAGAATTGATGCTTTTGAACTGTGGTGTTGGAGAAGACTCTTGAGAGTCCCGTGGACTGCAAGGAGAGCCAGTCAGTCCATCCTAAAGGAGATCAGTCTTGAGTGTTCATTGGAAGGTCTGATGTTGAAGCTGAAACTCCAATACTTTGGCCACCTGATGTGAACTCATCACACACACTTTTCAATTGACTCATTTGTAAAGGTCCTGATGCTTGGAAAGATTGAAGGCGTGAGGAGAAGGGGAAGACAGAGGATGAGATGGCTGGATGGCATCACCGACTCAATGGACATGAGTTTGGGTATACTCCAGGAGCTGGTGATGGACAGGGAGGCCTGACGTGCTGTAGTCCATGGGGTCTCAAAGAGTCAGACACAACTGAGCAACTGAATTGAACTGAACTGAACTTCCATCTTAGGTGGCTCAGAAGTTACAGATTTCTACTGATGCTGAGATTCATCATTTTGAAACTCATAAAATTATCTTCTGAATTCACTTAATATATCATGTATTTATGCACTTTTCAAAGATCTCGCTAGAGCTAAATCTTAATCTTTTGACTGTGTTTTTGATTTTTCTTTTTTAGCAACAATGAAAACTATTTCATAGCCAGAATTAAATATGACAACAGATAAAGCTGGAGAATGTGGCATTTGGTTTCTAAAATGTGTCCAGTATTCTTGCCTGGCAAATCCCATGGGCAGAGGAGCCTGGAGGGCTAGAGTCCATGGGGGTCACAAAAGAGTCAGACACAACTTAGCAACTGAACAACAAAATTATAATATACAGAGATGAATTTTCCTGTGTGACTCATAAAATAGCAATTAAAACAAATCTCAAAAGAGTAATTCTAAATGTGGTTTGAAAATAACAGATTTAGAATAAATACATGAAGTCATAAAAGAATACTTTAAATTTTAACATTTTTATGATTATTTAAGTTCAACTATGGTTTGTTTAAATATCAGTTCCATTACTTTACAAAAAGACATATTGAATATTTATAATGAATGTGTTCAAAGGAATACATATATACACATTTTACATGCATATGCACACACACATATAACTTCCTAACTTTGTAATTCCAATTTTTTCCTTTATCTTTTGCCTTAAATCAGCTTTATTTCCAATTTCCAGGATAAATAAATGATTAAAGGGAAATTTTATAGATTCAGTATCAGAAGTATCTTTAAGCTTCATGTTGAAATTGGTGCTTAATGGAGACTTATTCCTGTGGCCTGAATATTGGAGGACTCCAGCTTCTTGTCAGTAGTGGGGGCAAGCTCTTCACCACACTGCACTAACCTGCTCTTGAAGGCAAAGCCACACTTGGAAAGATAGGCAAACATTACGATTTACCATGATATATTGTTTATTCCATGGATCTTCTATCACAGGACATGAATTGAGGGAACATATCTCTATTAAGTCATAATTTGTGTTACTTTTGACAACTATTATTTTCTGTGCAGATATCTTTCCCCCAGTCATATGAAAAATGACATTAAATTCTACCACTTCTACAAGGTGTGCACACTGGTTTGACAATAAAGATTGCTATCACTAAACTCTACAAATTTTACTATATAAAAAAGGGGGCTTTTAAATTTCTGAGAAAGGGAAGAGAAAATATTAAAAAAAATAAAAAGTATGGCTGAGTTATTTTCCTAAATTCTCTCTTTTCATATGATTCTTTATATTCTTTTGTCCTTTATTCATTAATCAAGATTTATTTTACATTCTACATTATATCATGTTGTCATTTTTCACACCAAATACAAATTATTTAAAAATAAGTTTTGTTTATCATTTTTTAAAGCATGATTTGTTAACACATTCCACTTGAAAGCTGGTTGAAGAAAAAATTGGCAAGTTTTTTTTTTTTTATTTGGGTTTGCTTTTACATTCCTGTCAATCTTGAATCAACATCCTGTTATGAACTATCATAGGTCTGCAATCAGTTTCTGATGGAAATTTTAAAAATAGCTGTAGATAAGTTGGTACTATGTGTCATATTGCCAACTCCAAGTTTGTTCTTAAGCCTTTGACTGTGTGGATCACAATAAACTGTGGAAAATTCTGAAACAGATGGGAATACCAGACCACCTGACCTGCCTCTTGAGAAACCTGTATGCAGGTCAGGAAGCAACAGTTAGAACTGGACATGGAACAACAGACTGGTTCCAAATAGGAAAAGGAGTTCATCAAGGCTGTATATTGTCATCCTGCTTATTTAAATTTTATGCAGAGTACATCAGGAGAAACACTGGCTGGAAGAAGCACAAGCTGGAATCAAGATTGCTGGGAGAAATATCAGTAACCTCAGATATGCAGATGACACTACCCTTATGGCAGAAAGTGAAAAGGAAGTAAAAAGCCTCTTGATGAAAGTGAAAGAGGAGAGTGAAAAAGTTGGCTTAAAGCTCAACATTCAGAAAACTAAGATCATGGCATCTGGTCGCATCACTTCATGAGAAATAGATGGCGAAACAGTGGAAATAGTGTCAGACTTTATTTTTTGGTGCTCCAAAATCACGGCAGAAGGTGATTTCAGCCATGAAATTAAAAGACGCTTACTCCTTGGAAAGAGGGTTATGACCAACCTAGATAGCATATTGAAAAGCAGAGACATTACTTTGCCAACAAAGGTCCGTCTAGTCAAGATTATGGTTTTTCCAGTAGTCATGTATGGATGCGAGAGTTGGCCTGTGAAGAAAGCTGAGCGCCGAAGAATTGATGCTGTTGAACTGTGGTGTTGGAGAAGACTCTTGAGAGTCCCTTGGACTGCAAGGAGATCCAACCAGTCCATTCTAAAGGAGATCAATCCTGGGTGTTCTTTGGAAGGAATGACGCTAAAGCTAAAACTCCAATACTTTGGCCATGTCATGCGAAGAGTTGACTTATTGGAAAAGACTCTGATGCTGGGAGGGATTGTGGGCAGGAGGAGAAGGGGACGACAGAGGATGAGATGGCTGGATGGCATCACTGACTCGATGGACGTGAGTTTGAGTGAACTCTGGGAGTTGGTGATGGACAGGGAGGCCTGGCATGCTGTGATTCATGGGGTTGCAAAGAGTCGGACGCGAATGAGCAACTGCACTGAACTGAACTGAACTGAAGGTAGCAAAGTCTTATAATCATTTTTAGGACACAAGTTCCATCACAAAATTCCTTAAGTTCGTAATGCCCATGAGTCTAAAGGATCCAGAATGAGCCATGTACAATGCCATTCAGAGAACAAATGAAAAGTGCTTTTCCAACGTGAGCTCCATCTTCACTGGAAAGTTTTTTCTATGTGTATTTAAAGCAGGTTTATAAGCAGGTTATGTATGTATTTCTTCTTCCAATTATTCCATCAACTAATGAAATATACTGTTCTTAGTCCATGAAAGTGTAAGTTAATGGAAGAATCATTCTGTGTCTTATAAACTCAATGGTCTTCCTTGACCAACTCCCTCCCCCCACACAAAGACATGGAAAGGAGACACCAGATCCCAGAATCTATCTTTCCGTGTGTACTTTAGCTCCCTATGATTCATCCTTCATGCACACTAAACTGTAAGCCTTTGTACAGGCTCCACATTGACTAATCCTACTGTCTAGATAAATTTTTATGCAATTGTAAGGTCTGTCTCAACATTATTCACCTAGAAAGTCTTCCCTGGTTGACCATCTAACACCAAGTACAGTGATAACTCTTTATGCTCCCATATCTTCTTCCACTATTCTTCACCATAGCATTCACTGAGTGCATTACAGTCTCATTTCCAGGTGTGAGTCAGATCCACATTTTAGTTACTGTTGTATCTGCAATTCACTCTATAGTTCTTGGTACATACTTGGTGCTTCATAAATGGCCTCTTGAAGGAATTCTCAATAAAACTCTTTTGCCATTCAATTTTACCCTGAGAGTAGTATCTAATCATACATAGCTTTCCAACCTCATGTTGATCCTTGATTATAGTTTCTCTGACAACAGGTCAGAAATCAACACTGAAAATAAGTTTCTAGAATCGCAAACTTGTTCATGACCCTACAGTCTTCAATGACCCCTCCTTCATGTCAACTCAACTCATGTTGCATCAAAATACAAACCTTTTGGCCCTGAGATAGAACTTTAGTGACCCTAAAGTTTGGGAACTTGCCTTTCATGCTTCTCAGCCTGAATTTATCAGTTATCATTCAGACTTGGCCACTCTGAAGTACTCTTTGAAACAAAGCAGCAGGATTTAACTCTTGCTTTAAAACTTGGCTTTGCCTAGGTTTGTCTTAGCCTTTGTGGACAGGAATTTTACAATATTAATATTTGGTGTGGCTTTGTGTTCATGACACACGTTACAACAACATTGCTCTTCTAATTTTACTTTCCATTTCTGTAATATAATATTCTTCTTATCATAAGACTTCCTTAATAATACAAGGATTAAAAATTTTAACATGCCTAAAGTGGATATTTCATTTTAATCTTATTCAATTAATATTTTAATAAGCAACATTTAATGACTATGAATGTGTGTAAACATACAATATACATAATTTCTCAGTTCAGTATTTTGATTTTCTTATAAAATAAAATGGTCATCTACAAATCGTCCATATTTTTGTGGTAATCCATGCCCTTGTTTCCACATATTTACCATTAAAATGAAAGTAATTATGCTTAGGTACATATGAATGACTGATAGCAGGCTCCTCCCACCATACCTCTGCAAATTAGTTCCTAGAAGAAAATAAGAGAAAAGTCTCAAATATTTACGACTTAGCTTATAGCATTATGCACTAATAAATATTAAATCCACTACTTCACTTTATCCTTTGCTGTATGCTATTATCTCACCAGTGGTATCAAATGTGAAAATATTTGGGTTTACATTTAACCTGAGAGTATTAAAAAGATATTAAGCACAAGCACATGAAATACATTTGATAAAAATATACTAAATACATTTATTCTATAATTTAAGGATAGATAAATAGAGAAGAGTTTACTCACTTATTTTAAATTTCTGAAAAAAAAAACTACAACTCACTAAAAATGAAACTTCAAATGTTATTCTGACTTACATTATTCTGAGAAAAACATTCTCAATTCAGATTCTAACATATTTTTCCCATAAAAATACTCATTGATGGAAGGGATAGTTAGGGAGTTTGAGACTGACAAGTACACATGACTTTATTTAAAATGGATAACCAACAAGGACCTCTTGTATAGTACAGGGCACCCTACTCAATGTATAGTACAGGGAGCTCTACTCAATGTTATGTGGCAGCCTGGATGGGAGGAGAATTGGGGGAGAAGTGATATAGCTATATGTGTTGCTGAGTCGCTCTGCTGGGCACCTGAAGCTATCACAATATTGTTAATTGGCTATACCCCACTATAATATAAAAAGTTAAAAAAAAATAGCCATGCTTGAGAGCAACAATGAATACACAAAGAAATAAGGAAAAGAGAAGAGAAAATGTTCAGTAGTAGAAAAAAAGAAAAGAAAAGTAAAAGAAAGGTAAAATTCAAGGATTATCTGAATGTAACAACTACAATGGTCTCTTCTTATCCTTGGGGAAATGTACCAAGATGTTCAGTAGACACAGGAAGCTAATCCATAATGCTTCATTTTTCCCTATAGGTACATACATATGATAAAGTTTAATTTATAAATTAGACACAAATATTAACAGCAATAACTACAATAGTAAAATATAAACAATAGTAATAAAAATAGAACAATTATTGCAATACATTGTAAAAAAACTTATGTGAAAACGGTCCCTTTATGTCCCTCTCTCTCTGTCTCTCAGAATGGCTTACTGCAAAATGTAATGCCTTTTCCACTTCAACCATTTATCATGCACCATGGCCATACTTTTTGCAATTTGAGATATGATGGCAAAACTAATGTAGATTTCTTTTTCCTTCTATTAATACATAATTTCATGAATTGAAGATTCATTCTTATGGTAGATCTTAGCAACCTTAGCATATATTTTTTCTTATTAAGTTGAAAACTTTCACTTTTTCACTTAAAGTAGGGACTTCACAGCTTTTGGCGTATCTGAATTGACAGCATCACTATTCTTGTGCTTCAGGGTCATTATTAAGTAAAATAAAGGTTACTTGAACACAAGCACTACAATACTGCAATAGCCAATCTGATAACCCCGACAGCTACTAAATGACTAAAGGGTATGATATGCTGGGCAGAGGCATGGTTCACCTTCAGGGGAAGGATGGAGCAGGATAGCATAAGATAAAGTAAAAAAAAAAAAAAAAATTAATAAATTAAAAAAAGATATCTTCATGCTGCTCAGAACAGGTCTCAATTTAAAACTTATGAATTGCTTATTTCTGGAACTTTCCATGTAATATCAACCACAGTTAACATGGATAACTGAAGTTGCAAAAAGAGAAGCCACTGATACGAGAGGACTAGTGTAGAACCTTTTTGTGAAGTTGCTTGAGTCTGCATTAGTCAAAAAATATTAAAGGCAGAGTATGTGTAACCAGAACACATTTAAAACCTAAAGACACCATGAGTTCCCTAAGGAACATTTACATGGTGTTCACAGAGCCCCTGAAGTTCAAGAAGCCACAAATATCTTGGTTTAAAGCCTCCTATGAGACTCTGAAGGACTTGTTGGCTGTGCTGTGGGCCTTGAGCTGTGGCAGTCTGCTGCTGATCCTTTTCCTGTTAACACTGAGCAAGGTGTTCAAGGTCTCCCAGATGATCTGCCCTCTTGGCCACCTGAGGAAAATGGTGGCTGGAGCAATGGAGAGACCACTTTCTGCTGAGACTGATGGAGTGTCCCAGTCTAACACCAAGGAACCCAGGAGACAGTAGGCCCTTCAGGAGAAAACTTGGTATTGTTGTTATTGTTGTTAAGTCACTAAGTTGTGTTCAACTCTTTGCAACCCTATGGACTGTAGCCTACCGTTCTCTTCTGTCCATGGGATTCTCCAGGCATGAACACTGCAGTGGGTTGCCATTTCCTACTCCAGGGGATCTTCTGAACCCAGGGATCAAACCTACACCTCCTGCTTTGACAAGTGCATTCTTTAGCACTGAGCCACCAGAGAAGACCTCAGAAGACAACTAAATAACCCTTATATCTTCAGACAAAATATTTTCTATTTCTCTGGTAAAAAAAAAAAAAAAAATTATTACATTACTTAAATATTTGGCCACTTCATGCAAAGAGTTGACTCATTGGAAAAGACTCTGATGCTGGGAGGGATTGGGGGCAGGAGGAGAAGGGGACAACAGAGGATGAGATGGCTGGATGGCATCACTTATTCAGTGGACATGAGTCTGGGTGAACTCCGGGAGATGGTGATGGACAGTGAGGCCTGGCGTGCTGCGATTCATGGGGTTGCAAAGAGTCGGACACGACTGAGTGACTGAACTGAACTGAACTACTCCTTGGAAGAAAAGTTATGACCAACCTAGATAGCCTATTCAAAAGCAGAGACATTACTTTGCCAACAAAAGTCCGTCTAGTCAAGGCTATGGTTTTTCCAGCGGTCATGTATGGATGTGAGAGATGGACTGTGAAGAAGGCTGAGTGCCGAAGAATTGATGCTTTTGAACTGTGGTGTTGGAGCAGACTCTTGAGAGTCCCTTGGACTGCAAGGAGATCCAACCAGTCCATTCTGAAGGAGATCAGCCCTGGGATTTCTTTGGAAGGAATGATGCTAAGCTGAAACTCCAGTACTTTGGCCACCTCATGTGAAGAGTTGACTCATTGGAAAAGACTCTGATGCTGGGAGGGATTGGGGGCAGGAGGAGAAGGGGACGACAGAGGATGAGATGGCTGGATGGCATCACTGACTTGATGGACATGAGTCTGAGTGAACTCCAGGAGTTGGTGATGGACAGGGAGGCCTGGCGTGCTGTGATTCATAGGGTCACAAAGAGTTGGACACGACTGAGCAACTGAACTGAACTGAAGTAGCATATCTGGGCATCTTGTGTGGACTGATCTAAAGGAAACTGATTTATAGAGATTAAGAAGGCTTCTGGAAAAGCATTTAAGTATGACTTCTAATGGAGTTTGGACATGTATAGGCATGCTTTGCAGACAGTGGAGTACTCTGGAAGAAAACTATTTGCAAAGGAAGCTATCCTCCAAGGAAAGAATGTTTCTTTAGAAAAAGCAGGAGTTGCTGTGCTGAATTTGGACTCTGTGGGAGGCGGGGAGGGGGGGGGGCATGATTTGGGAGAATGGCATTGAAACATGCATAATATCATATAAGAAACGAATCACCAGTCCAGGTTCAATGCAAGATACAGGATGCTTGGGGCTGGTGCACTGGGATGACCCAGAGGGATGGCATGGGGAGGGAGGTGGGAGGGGGGTTCAGGATTGGGAACACGTGTACACCTGTGGTGGATTCATGTTGATGTATGGCAAAACCAATACAATATTGTAGAGTAATTAGCCTCTAATTAAAATAAATAAATTTAAATTAAAAAAAAGAAACTTTCAACTATTGGAAAGAATTGGAACTCTGAAAAAAAATGGAGTTGCTATTATTTGAATCTGTCCTCAGCTTTTATATCATGTCTTGGTTCTAGGTTGAAGTACAAACATAATTTTGAAATCTTCAAGGGTCAGATTTGTTCCTGATAACAAATTGTTATGACTAATGGGGACTGTAGAATAGTAGCAAAGAAAGACAGTTCCTACTGGTCCTGGCAGGAATGTGATGGCCATTGTCAGGCACCACAGTGTGAATACCAAAGAAACAGACTTCCTAAACACATGGGAGATTCTCTCTGGAAATTCTAAGAAATGTTTACAGGAGCAGAAGAGATCTACACATACAAAAAGGTAACTTGAGCCAATATAATCTATAGTATCATATTTTCTAAAATAAAAACAGGATTGTCTCTCCTTCTATAAGATCTCTAGGAGCATCAGTTCCCTAATAAGATATTGATTTTAAAATATTATTGAAGTGACATCAGCAAAATGGCAGAATAGGAGTTTTCAGTCACCATCATCCCACTTAACATCAAATTTTGACATTTATCCATAGAAAAGAGTAATTTTATGGGAGCCCAGAAGTATGCAGGTAAGTTCCAGCATACCACTAGAACAAAAATTCTGAGAACACATTGAAGAGGATTAAGAAGAAAAGTGTCAATTTACCTGTGTCATCCTTCCCCCAAGGCAGCACAATTCAGTGCCAAGACAGACTCCTTCAGCCCATGACTTCTTCCACAGGGAAAAGCAAGAATGTAGTGAGTGAGTGCCTGGTTTCCCTCGCTGTATAGGTTGCAGCCTGAGAGGTTCAATATTTTCTCACCTCACTCAGAATTCTCAGGTGACTGGCACAGTTAAACGCTTGGGAGAGGCTGAGAGCAGAGAAGTGAAGATTTCAGACATAAGGATTTGGAACTCAAAAAGGGCCATTGATGTTAATACTTGTTTCATGAACTCCATCAGGGAACCTGCCCACAAGCCAATTGGGATGCCGTCTGTACACCTCTGGTTTGTGGATGCCTCAAAACTCTGACAATCTCACCCCCACTTTGACCCTCTTCCCATGCACATCCCCCGCCAATGGCAAGCGTGAGCCTTTGCAGATGACTTTGCAGGATTGAGAGATGGCATACAAATTAGAATATTTCAGGGCACTACCATAGGGAAAACAAATGAGATTTTCAACACCCAGCCATGCTTTGCAAGATTGTGAGAAGGCAAACAATCTTAAGAATTTCCCCCTTAAGGGAACAAAATGTGTGGAGTCTGAACACCCAATGGAAAAAAAATCTGAGAGCCTCATAAACCCTAGCCATGACTCTGACGGGTAAAGGTGTTACTTTAGTGAAGCCAATCAGTAAAGACTGGAGAAAGTATCTTCTTCTTTGTGAAGAAAGCAAAGCAAGACTTCAAGGCACCCAAAAAATCAAGAAAGCATGACACTGTGCTGTGCTTAGTCACTCAGTCGTATCTGAATCTTTGTGACCCCATGGACTGTAGCCTGCCCGGCTCCTCTGTCCATGGGGATTCTCCAGGCGAGAATACTGGAGTGAGTTGCTGTGGCCTCCTCCAGGGGATCTTCCCAGCCCAGGGATTGAACCCAGGTTTCCTGCATTGCAGGTAGATTCTTCACCAGCTGAGCCACAGCACTTAAAGGCATGTAGTCATAAACTTCTCACAGGTGGCCAACTATAAGTAGTTATTAATATTTATTTTTAAATTTACTATGTACATATAATGTTTCAAGCATCTATGTGTATCAACTTTATCTTTGCCACTACAAGTTGAAATATGTTATTATAGTCCACATGATGTAGATGAGAAAAGTGAGGCATGAGTACCGTTGACCCATCCTTAGAAAATGGAGGATATGTAATTAGAATCCAGGTGATCTAGTGCCAAGGATCATATGCTTAATCTCTAATTTCTGGCTAAATTTCAAACCCTTCCACAAACATTATGTCAGCTTCCCTACTTTTTCTGTGGAAATACTATTTGACTTCTGTTTTTAACCAGCATCTTCTTTAGAGAAGGTAATTGCAAGATATTCAAAGATTCTTAACAGGCAGAGAAAAGTATTGTTCCTAATGGGAATCTCCTCTTCATATTTCATATAACACTTTGAAAAAATTAATTGCTTTAATGAAGGGTTATGCAAGGAGATATGTTTGTTTTTTTTTTTTCATCCCTTCCTAGTCATTTAACTTTAGATTTTTAGAAAAAGAAACTACATTTGATCTTTCCTTCACAGAAAAAATAATTCTCTTATATTATTGATACAGAAATAATTCCTATACTATCAACAGTTGTGAAGCACTTTAAACCAAATAGTTTCGTGGTTGGGAAATTCTCCCCTCCCCCAAGTCTGTAAACTTTCAGAAACAAGGAAGAAATTGCAATGTTTTCTTGTTAGACTCCATAAAGGTTACTTTACTAAGTCACTTAGAAGTTACAGACACATATTACTGTTGAGGGAAAAGTAATTTGTTATAATCATTTTTAATTATAGTTATTTTTAATTATCTGTGCTGTATGTGTAAACATTAAAAATACAAACAGAGCTGCTATAGCACAGATGGTTGGTGCTTGTTACCCAGGCTGTCAAGCATCATTTGAACACCACTGCCTCCTCTTCTCTAATTGTGAGGAAAAGCAATAAAGTTGCTTCTTGGAAACAATTTTCATGTTTGAGAAAACTGGCTGTTACTAAAGATGGGAGAACCAATTTATGGAAAATTTCGTCATCCTTTCTCTCTCCCTCAGCAATGCCCTTGAACTCCTCTCACTTGAGGCCCTTCTCACTCTTGTTTCGGGTTTGCCCAGTAGGCAACACAGACATACGCACGTCTGACTTTGCTCTAACTCATCAATCAACTAATCAGCAATCTGGCATGATTTAAAAAAAAAAAAAATCCCCTTCTGAAACTTGAGTTGCTGCTAAGTCACTTCAGTCATGTCTGACTCTGTGCGACCCCATAGACAGCAGCCCACCAGGCTCCCCTGTCCCTGGGATTCTCCAGGCAAGAACATTGGAGTGGGTTGCCATTTCCTTCTCCAATGCATGAAAGTGAAAAGTGGAAGTGAAGTCGCTCAGTCATGTCTGACTCTTAGCAACCCCATGAACTGCAGCCTTCCAGGCTCCTCCATCCATGGGATTTTCCAGGCAAGAGTACTGGAGTGGGGTGCCATCGCCTTCTCTGGAAACTTGAGTATGTGCATTCAAATAACAATACAAAATGTGCAGATGGAACCAGTGTTCCAAATATCTGGTTTTATGAACATCCACACACAAAAACCAAAGTAAAACTAAATGATATCCCAAGATTTTGACCCTAGTAGTTCTTGGGTATCAACATATGATTAAAGAAATTAGCTCCATTTTTTTTTTTCAGCTATTAATATAAGAACTGTTTTATCTGCCACCTGGTGGCCAGCTCTGAAGTGGGTCAAACTCCAGTTTGAATACCCCTCACACAGAAGATGAATTTGCTCTGTGAGCTTAGAACCAAAAGTCAAAGGCTACATCATAATCCAAATGTTAAATCTCTCAGATCAATACATAGAAAAAAAACTGCTCTTGGCTTAGCATGACATTGGTCAATACCTATATTTCCATTTATTTTTCTAACTGTTGTTCAATACTTAATGTTGTCTATATAGGCATGCTGGAAGATAATCAGTTTTACACAGAAAGAATATTACCTCCAAACATGGAATTATAACCAGAAGAACAATTAAGGTTCCTAGGCAAGGGATTTCACCCATAAAGACGAATATGGGTATAAAATATTTATATATTTGTAAGGTTCAGGGGCTGGGCAGTCCCTATCAGCTTTTTTGGTAATGAATGAGACAATGGTTGTCTATACTGACCCACAGCTACCAATTGTTCTGACAACCTGTGAAGATAAAGACCTGCAAAATAAGGTAAAGAAAATAAGCATAACATTTATTTCCTAACTTTTTGTATTTCTATTAATATATATCTTAAGTCATTTATAGTACTCATCAAGTCATTTTACAGTACTCATCTGTAGAAATATACACAAAACACAGTATATGAATATGTAGGTGATCTCTTCTCATATCCAGATACATGAGGTAAGTTAATGAGATAGAAAACATGTACTCAGAAGTTGAGGAAGAAAATTCTAAATTTGGAAAAAAAAGTTACATTCGTTTAGCCCCAACACAATTGTTAATGATGGGTATTGAGATAATTAAGAACCAAAATTTAATTCATCACTGAGGGTACCAGATGTGCAGGCCCAGAGTACCTGTTTCTATCACAGAAACAAGTTACAAAGACTACTCTTGCCATTTCATGCCAATATTATATTTAATGATGAAATTGCCCTTATTAAAGTCACAGTACTTTGCTGAGAATATGGAGTTATGAGTCAAGAGCATTCTCTCCTTAATTTTGGGAATGTGATGAATAGTACAGGCAAGATTAAACCCCGGTTGTTTTGAATACATCCCGTAATGAATGTTGTTTAGTTGCTAAGTCTTATCTGACTCTTTTGCAAGCTCATGGACTATAGCCTGCCAGGCTCCTCTATCCATGGATTTCCCAGCAAGAATACCAGAGTGGGTTGCCATTTTCTTCTCCAGGAGATCTTCCTGACCCAGGGATTAAACCCACATCTCACCCATCTCCTGAAATGGCAGGAGGATTCTTTATCACTGAGTCATCTGGAATGTTAGAAGTGAACAATTTCACATTCATTATCTGAGTTAGTGTCTATCACATGAGTCAGGCTTTTGAAGACTGTACTATAAAACCTGATTTTAATTGTGTAGACAAGTAATTCGATTACATGCTCAGTGTCTAACCTTGTAAACATAGTGAGCCCAGCAGCTATATTCCTTAGAAAACAAAGGGCCTGACAGGCAGTCTGTGGGCTTCTCAGCTATAGTCATTTTACAAACAACCTACACAGAATGCATAATTTAAAAATAATAATATTTAAGAGCATGACTGGCCTAGGGAATAAAAAAAGTAGAAAACAGAACTGAGTGGAAAGCAGGAATCCAGAGAACTGAAGCCAGTTTTGCCTTTAAAGACAATTGGAATCCAGTGATATCCAGCTTCAAAAGCAAAGATTAGAGGCTTCTCTTCACACAGGTGTGGTCCAAGATCACAGACACTGCAAATAGAATGGTAGAAAATAAAAGGGTGCATTTTCCCCACTGAAGGATACAACAGGGAAACTTTCTGGTCCTGACTTTGGAGCCAACTGGAAGAAAAGAAAAATCTCCACTAGTGGTGTTGGAGAAGACTCTTGAGAGTCCCTTGGACTGTGAGGAGATCCAACCAGTCATCCTAAAGGAAATCAGTCCTGAATACTCATTGGAAGGACTGATGCTGAAGCTGAAACTCCAATACTTCAGCCACCTGATGTGAAGAACTGACTCACATGAAAAGACTCTGATGCTGAGAAAAATTGAAGGCAGGAGGAGAAGGGAATGACAGAGGATGAGATGGTTGGATGTCATCACCAACTCAATGGACATGAGTTTGAGCAAATTCTGGGAGTTGGTGATGGACAGGGAGGCCTGGTGTGCTGCAGTCCATGGGGTCACAAAGAGTTGGACATGACTGAGCGACTGAACTGCACTGAAAAAGTCCATGGGATTCTTCAGGCAAGAATGCTGGAGTGGGTTGCCATTTCCTTCTCTGAAAAAGACACCACCAGATGCCAACTCTCATAAGACAGTCTAACACCAATTCATACTTTCTTTTCTGATTCCAGAAATTCCATAAGTTCCATGCTTATTAGTCTTCCTTCAGGATCCGTAGTGTTCTCAGTACCCAGTAGAAGTGATGCAGCGCTTCATGAGAGAAACTCCCCTTTCACTCAACTCAGAGCCCCCAGATTCTCAAAAAATAAAGTGGCAGACATGACAGCTCACATTCAAAAATAAAATATACAAGACAACACAACAGCATAAGCAAGATCCTGCTGAAATACAAAAGCCAGAATCAAACCCAAAAAAAACTTCCACATGATCAGATAGAGAATAGATATGTTTACTACATATAAAAATGACTAAATATAATAAATTCTAATAGCACTCTTTTTCTCTCTTGTTTACTCACTTATCCCATTGTTCTCCTGAGTTCTTGGAATCACCAAGTCAGTACTTGTTCATCTGGCTCTCCTTGTCCTTGAAGTCTATTGAGACACAAATTTTGATCTATTTTCCTCAGCTAGTCCCATTTCACACTTGACCCCAATCATTTCCCTGATGTAGGAAAACCTGAATTTTCTTTAAACAGCGAGCCTCTCATTACAAAATTACCGCATACCCTCTTTGACCTGCCTTTTGGGCAAGAAGGACAAATGGCTTTATCATTAAATAGTACCCTTGACTTCTTCAGGTCCACTCACTATAGACACTGCCTTCACATCTTTGCTTGAAGGTGAAGTGTGAGTTGGTCTGTCATGTCCAACTCTTTGAGATCCATTGGACTGTAAGCCCACCAGGCTCCTCTGTACATGGAATTCTGTAGGCACGAATACTAGAGTGGGTAGTCATTCCCTTCTCCAGGCATGAATACTGGAGTGGGTAGTCATTCCTTTCTCCAGGGGATCTTCTGGACTCAGGGATCACACCTGGGTTTCCTGCATTGCAGGAAGGTTCTTTAGTGTCTGAGCTACCAGGGACACCCCACATCTTTGCTTGAACCTAACCAAATCCTAATTCAAGATCCACCATTTATTAGCATGTCTGGTCAGTCTCATGACTTTCACTATTATCTATTTGCTCAGTTCAGTTCAGTTTAGTCACTCAGTCGTGTCTGACTCTTTGCGACCCCATGAATCGTAGCACGCCAGGCCTCCCTGTCCATCACCAACTCCCGGAGTCTACTCAAACTCATGTCCATCGAATCAGTGATGCCATCCAGCCATCTCATCTTCTGTCATCCCCTTCTCCTGCCCCCAATCCCACCCAATATCAGGGTCTTTTCCAATGAGTCAACTCTTAGCATGAGGTGGCCAAAGTATTGGAGTTTCACCTTTAGCATCAGTCCTTCCAATGAACACCCAGGACTGATCTCCTTTAGAATGGACTGGTTGGATCTCCTTGCAGTCCAAGGGACTCTCAAGAGTCTCCTCCAACACCACAGTTCAAAAGCATCAATTCTTCAGCTCTCAGCTTTCTTCACAGTCCAACTGTCACATCCATACATGACCACTGGAGAAACCATAGCTTTGACTACATGGACCTTTGTTAGCAAAGAAATGTCTCTGCTTTTCAATACGCTATCTAGGTTGGTCATAACTTTTCTTTCAAGGAGTAAGCGTCTCTTAATTTCATGGCTGCAGTCACCATCTGCAGTGATTTTGGAGCCCCAAAAAATAAAATCTGACACTATTTCCACTGTTTCCCCATCTATTTCTCATGAAGTAATGGGACCAGATGCCATGACCTTAGTTTTCTGAATGTTGAGCTTTAAGCCAACCTTTTCACTCTCCTCTTTCACTTTCATCAAGAGGCTCTTTAGTTCCTCTTCACTTTCTGCCATAAGGGTGGTGTCATCTGCATATCTGAGGTTATTGATATTTCTCCCGGAAATCTTAATTCCAGCTTATGCTTCTTCCTAGCCACTCTCAAACTTAAATTTCCTGCCTAGAATTCTCTCCTAAATGGTACACTCATATATTTAATCGTCTACTTAATTATCTCCAAATGTTTTAATTTGTAAATATCCAAACTTTAACTGATATTCCTTCTAAAACTGCTTCTCCTCAAGCCTCCTCAGTACACTGGACACTGGATGGTACAGCCATCCTTCAGTGGCTCATCTAAATACCTTCCACTGAAAAGTCATGTCTGAATCTTTCTCTCGTACCTCACACCCAATTTTCAGGAATTCAATGGACTATTGCTTCCAATTATCTTCAAAATATGATTAGTTTTTCTCTCAATATCCACTGTATAGACTGATGATGAAGCTATTTGCCTCACCTTACTTTTAGTAGTTCATTTTTCCAGTAGAAAGTTCTGTTCTCAATCCCAGATTGATAATTTAAACTTGAAGAGTTTAATTTTTCCAGTCTTCTTCTGCAACAAGAGTGGCTATTGCACATATATTGAATTTCCAGCTGGAATTTTGATCAGTTAGAAATGCTGCAGCCCCTCATCTGTTTATGATATAAACTTTGCCTTATGTGTCATGAGCAGCTCCCTTGGGTTCCAATGACTATGGCACTTTAGGCACCAGATAGTGGGCCACTGGCTTAAACATCAACTATCAGCCCTACAGTCAGGTCAAGACACTGTCTCCGTATTGCTTGGTCTGACTTCTACCCAATCCCACCTCACTTTCAACCATTTGACTATTTGGTGAAGACACTTTCACAAGGCACTTTCAAATCTAAGTCTTAAAGCCACTGAAGGCCAGAGGTAAGAAGGTAGTCCTGGAATTTATGCAGTGGCTTAATTGCCATAGAAAGATGGCTTTTCTCTTTTTATCTTCCAGTGTACACATGTAGGCCTTCATCTTTATTACTGTGGTCTGGAGGCTGTCAAGGGAGTGCTTCTCCTCCAAACATCATGGCTTCATTTCAGGCATCAAGAAGAAAAGAGGAACACAAGGAACAGGACATTTATCAGCAAAGTGAAAACTCAGAAATCCTCATCTTGTGTCTATTTAGAGCTGTGCCATATATCTTGGGAGAAGACAATGGCACCCCACCCCAGTACTTTTGCCTGGAAAATCCCATGGACGGAGGAGCCTGGTAGGCTGCAGTCCATGGGGTCGCTAGAGTCGGACATGACTGAGCGACTTCACTTTCACTTTTCACTTTCATGCATTGAAGAAGGAAGTGGCAACCCACTCCAGTGTTCTTGCCTGGAGAATCCCAGGGACGGGAGAGCCTGGTGGGCTGCCGTCTATGGGGTCGCACAGAGTCGGACACGACTGAAGTGACTCAGCAGCAGCACCAGCATATATGTTATCCCAATTGCAAAGAAGTCTGGAATGGGAGTATTTTTAGCTGTTATATTAGCTTTCTGAACATAATAAAGATTCTCTTAAGGGAAAAGGAGCAATGTATAATGTGTAGACAGCTTTGGCCATGTTTAGCAAAGAACACTGGGCCTGATTCATAATCTGAAAAAAAAAAAAGTTCATGCAAGTTGAAAGAATACTAAGCAGTAGGTTAAAAATATGTCCTCCTTTTCCTACAAGGCTCATTTACCTTTAAAATTGCACAAATAATTGTTCATTGCCTCATTCTTCCTTAGGGTCAACTCTACATTGGACCAATTTGTTCACTGTTTTTAAAGTAAGCACTTGGTCAGCTTGCTTCCAGTTTGAATGCCTGGAAGATTAGGGAGCTCTGTTCCAGTCATTTTTTCCAATTCTTTTACCACTTTTCTGTCTCAGTTGGCTCCTTTTCGTGGTTCACAAATTGAATAGTACAAATGGCCTACATTTATTGGTCTAAGAATAGTTTTAAGTTTAAGAATATGGCTCATTGTAGTATATGGAATATTAGTTAGATATGCTATTCCTAAGAAAACAATTCACTTTTATGCAGGATTCCTCTCACTTGCCGGCTGCCAAAAAGCTTGTAGCCAAACTTGGCATCTGCTCTGATGAAGTTTATAGGAATTCAGCAATACATTTTGGGGAGGTCTTTCTTGACTCTATTTTTCTAAGATACAGATAGTTTATGCTATCATACTATTTATACATCTTCATAAGCCTAGTCTCCTTCCAAAAAGGAGGAATGAAAATAAGCTCTAATATTCCTGAATAAGTAAAGTGTTGCGTAGGCCAAATATTTTCTGCATGTAGTGCATTGAGTTATGGATCCTGAAAGCACACAAAAGAGTTAGAACACGTGTTACTATTGGTAAGAATCCTAAACATATATTCATAGTCTCCTTTCTCATGTGAAACAGTGAAGTCCAGCTTGCAAATATGTAACGATTAGTGAAGTTTAAGTGTAAAGTAAGAGTATATATCTGCTAAAAGGTGACAAATGAGAATAGAGGCTTTGAAAAAGAAGAACATATGATTACTGTTGGAGGAAAAAATGAAATATTGTTGAAAGAAGCGGGAGCCCTAAAGAAAGAGAGAATGAAAGAGGTGAAGTGCACAGACATGGAAGTGAACATGTCATAGGGAGAGTCATAAGATTACATGATTATGTTAAAGGTTCATAAAGATGTCTAATATCAGGCTGATAGCAGAATTTAAAAAGAGAAAGTAGAGAGCCTTCCATTGGATTCAGCAAGAAACTAGGAACCACCTCATTCTGGAACAGGAAAGAGATGTGATGAAACAGTGTTTCAGGAAGATTAATTTTGTAAGTACTATGAAGAATGGATTGGCATGAAACTGAATTGAGGGAGAAGAGCTAGGAGTCTGTTGAAACAATCCATGTGTGTAGTTATGAGGGCCAAGACAAAAATGGTAACTGCTGAAATGGAAACAAGTGAAAAAAATGAAGAGCCATTATATGAAGCATCAGCAGTCTCCAACTTTAAAGAGAATCCAGCTGAGAACTGGAGGTTAAACTGTCTGTATGGCAGCATTAACCAAGCTTATAATAGTGCATATGTGATTATCTACTTCTACAGATAGAGGGGTTGACAAATAATGGACCCCATGTCTACAATTCCTACCAGCTCTAAAATAGTCTCCCAGTTGCTATTATTTGTGCTCTGATGATTTCATGAAAATGGTTATTTCTTGATTCTAATTACAATGGTAGTTTTGGAAATAAATCACAGGTCTTATCAACCCTGAAACTGGTCTTGCATTTGGCCTCTTCTTTACAGAGTGTTCAAGATTATACCATAAACTGATGATAAGCCTAAAAGCATCTAAGGTATTATGTCACTCTGCTGCAAAATCATAGTGATAGCTATTTTAAAATGTTACCAGCTATTCATATTTGAAATCTTCAAAAATGACATATTTCCTAGGCCTTAGGAAGATGGCTGACTGTTTGCCAAAATTCACGCTTTTCTCTCTTCCTGAAAACTGAACTTGAATACCTTTTGCCTCTGTGCAGAAATGTAACTGAGTTCTTACCAATGGACTATCAATAGGATTGATGTTCACCACTTCCAGGCCTTGTCTATGTAACTGTTAATATCCATTCTTCCATTCTAAAAATTTCATAGAATTTGTTCAATGAATTTCAATTCCAAGTGACCTTGTGAAACGCAGGCCAAAGTTGTTAAGACCTCAGTCAGTCCGGATTCCTGAAGACTTGCACAAATTCTTCCCCCAAGGCAGATTTATTACAATCTTAGACTCCTATGTGAATGAAATACAAACTTTTCCTTGTACTAAAACCATTATACATTTTGTTTAATTTGTTGGCCCACCCTAATACACTAGATATCAAGTTTTCCCTTGAAAATGCTAATTGACAAAAATCACATCATGGCTGTGATGTAGTCCTCTGAGATGACAGTAAATATCAGGTTGAGCATCATATTTAAGCCAAAATTGGAAGTGTTTTACAAAAATATTCATCTAATCTTCCAAGCGTTGTGGATCCTTCCTATGACCCTGGAACTGGGCTGTTTTTGTGTGATGTGTGCATGGAATGTCTTAGGAGCTGTATTTAGAGGCTGTTTACAATTTTCCAAAACCACGTGCAAAAGAAGCAAGTAGCAAATCTAAAGAAAGATGTAGGAATAAGCTGAATAGTTTATCAAGCTGAGCATGCTTAAATGGTAGATGATGGATAGATACTGAAAAATGGAGGAACAGATTGGAACATTTATGGGTTCCAAAATTGTATGTTCCAAAAGAGAACCAATTATTAATAGTTATTACTTGATATCTATCTCCTTCCTTTTTACTATTTTATAAATGTTTTTGGTGTAGACATATATAAATTGCATGAGTTCTAAGTTACAGTTAATTCTTACAATGTAAGTATACTCTCTTGTCCACTTCAGTTTTATCTCCAGAGTTAATGATGCTTTTGACTTTTATTGCTATAGATATATAAATAAAAAATTACAGAACACATATACAGTGTCTGCTTCTTTTGCTGTATATACATATACATATATATACATAATCACAAATAAAATTAGTAATATTTGTGTCAAATCTGTTGAATTAGGTCTTTTTCATTTTTGCATAGTATTCTATGAATATACCATAATTTACTCATTTTTGTATTGATGAATGTTAATATTTAGCTTATTTTCAGTTTGGGGCTCTTCTAAATAATGCTGCTAAAAAATTATGCTGCATGTATTTGCTTATATCACTGTTAACACAGTGCTGTTTTAGCTGCAGCCCATACATTTTACGGAGAAGGCAATGGCACCCCACTCCAGTACTCTTGCCTGGAAAATCCCATGAATGGAGGGGCCTGGAAGGCTGCAGTCCATGGGGTCACTAAGAGTCGGACACGACTGAGCGACTTCACTTTCACTTTTCACTTTCACGCATTGGAGAAGGAAATGGCAACCCACTCGGGTGTTCTTGCTTGGAGAATCCCAGGAATGGGAGAGCGTGGTGGGCTGCCATCTGTGGGGTCGCACAGAGTCGGACACGACTGAAGCGACTTGGCAACAGTAACAGCATACATTTTAATGTATTATAATTTTGTTTTCATTCAGTTTAAAATATTTTCTGTTTTTCTTTTGATTTCTTTTGTAACATTTCTTAATTGAAATATTTGAAAAGTATCTACCTATTAGTTTGCTATTGATTTCTGAATTAGTACAGTTGTGATAAATTTCTGCATTATTTTAGTTCTTTGAAATTTATTTATACTTGTTTTATAGCATTTCTGAGCTTATTGAGTACACATCCATTAAGTGAATTTTAATATATTTTTGATACCTTCTATACATTCTTTAAATTCATATTTAAATAAATATAGATAATTGATGTACACTTTTGGTTAGTTCTTGCATGGTATTTTTTTTTTTTTTTTTTGATTCTTTAATTCTAACTTTTCTGTGTCTTTATATTGATGATTGGCCATTTTTTAAACAGAAAATATTATGGTCCTTTTTTTTTCTTATGTCTTACAAATGTTGTTCTATTTGGATAACTGAGTTTATTTGAATTAGATTTATTTCCACTTAATCTGTTGAAATATCAATTTCCTCAGATATATATACATAACTTCAGATATGCAGATGACACCATCCTTATGGCAGAAAGCAAAGAGGAGCTAAAAAGCCTCTTGATGAAGGTGAAAGAGGAGAGTAAAAAAGCTGGCTTAAAACTCAACATTCAGAAAACTAAGATCATGGCATCTGGTCCCATCACTCAAATAGATGAGGAAACAGTGGAGACAATGACAGACTTAATTTTGGGGGGCTCCAAAATCACTGCAGATGGTGATTGCAGCCATGAAATTAAAAGACGCTTACTCCTTGGAAGGAAAGTTATGACCAACCTAGACAGCATATGAAAAAGCAGAGACATTACTTTGTCAATAAAGGTCCACATAGTCAAAGCTATGGTTTTTCCAGTAGTCATGTATGGATGTGAGAGCTGGACCTCACATAAAGAAGGCTGAGCACCAAAGAACTGATGCTTTTGAACTGTGGTGAAGACTCTTGAGAGTCCCTTGGACTGCATGGAGATCAAACCAGTCAATCCTAAAGGAAATCAGTCCTGAGTATTCTTAGGACTGATGCTGAAACTGAAGCTCCAATACTTTGGCCACATGATGCGAAGAGCTGACTCATCAGAAAAGACCCTGATGCTAGGAAATATTGATGGCAGGAGGAGAAGGGGACAACAGAGGATGAGATGGTTGGATGGCATCATCAGCTCAGTGGACATGAGTTTGAGCAAGCTCTGGGAGATGGTGAAGTAAGGGAAGCCTGGAGTGCTGCAGTTCATGGCGTCGCAAAGAGTCAGACACGACTGAGCGACTGAACAACAATCTCTTGAATAATATACGTATTTTGAAATCTCCTGAATACTTCAGCGATTTTTTTAGGTTGGGCCTAAGGGCAACTAACTATGTGAAGGTCAGTCCATCATGTCCAACTCTTTGTGATCCCATGGACTATACAATCCATGGAATTCTCCAGGCCAGAATATTGGAGTGGGTAGGTGGCCTTTCCTTTCTCCAGGGGATCTTCCCAAGCCTGGGATCAAACCCAGGTCTGCCACATTGCCGGCAGATTCTTCACCAGCTAAGCCACAAGGGAAGCCCAAGGATACTGGAGTGGATAGCCTATCCCATCTCCAGCAGATCTTCCTGACACAGAAATCGAACTGGGGTCTCCTGCAGTGCAGGCGAATTCTTTACCAACTGAGCTATGTTGGGCCTGAGGGCAACTAACTCTATCTGTGCCAATTTCATTTGCAAAGAACATTTTTCACCTTTCTTTTTTGAAGATCATAACTCCAAAATGGATTTCTGTGGGCAGTTATTTTACCAGTATGTAAAAGTTTTATTTTCACTGAAATTTTCTTTTTCTTGAAAATTTAGTCTCTGTCATATTTCTGCTTCTCTAAATCATTTTGCATTTCTTTCTCTGTTTTCTTTGATATATTTCTTCCTGGGGTTAGCAGTCAGTTTACTATGCCGTGTCTATGGGTATATCTCTTTATATTCATCATATTGATATCTTTGATCAGTTTGAAAATTTTCAGTCAATTTCCATTGAAATATTGTTTCTTCTCCCCATTTTACTATCTTTCCCAATAGGACTGAAATCCCATGATACATTCAATGATGTTACATCCCATTCATAATTTACCTTCTTTTCAGTATTTTCCAATTTTTTTCCACCTTTTATTTTCCTGGATGTTTTAATTGATTCATTTCCCATTCCAATAAACATTGTTTTTCTGTGTCAAATCTGTTAAGTCTGTTTACTACATTTTAAAGTTCATTTTTACAAATGAAAAAGATACAATTTTGAATTGTCTTTATCTGATTAGCAGACATCTGGTCTTGTCTAAAACCTTTTGACATGAACCAAACATGCTCATGGACACTTTGATGAAGGCTAGATTTCAAGGACATTTTCATGGGCCAAATGTATTCTGGGCATTTCGGACAAGAAGAAATGTCTTGCAAAGCCTGTGTCTACATTGTATAGACTTAAGATTCTGATGAGATTCTTTTTATTTTAATTTATTCTCTTAAATACATAAATCATAATGATTTGTAAAACCAGTATCTGATTTACCTGTCTTTTGCTTTTCTTTTTTTAAATTATAATTGATTTACAATGTGGTGTTAGTTTCAAGTGTACAGCAAGGTGATTGAATTATACGTGCATACGTATCTATTTATTTTCAGATACCTTTCTTTTACAGCTTATTACAAAATATTGAATGTAGTTCCCTGTGCTATACAGTATGTCCTTGTTTGTTATCTGTTTTACATATAGCAGTGTATATTTGTTAATCCCAAACTCCTAATTAATTCCGCCCTCCATCCCTTTCCCTTCTAACAATGAGTTTGTTTTCTATGTCTGTGGGTCTATCTCTGTTTTGTGTATAAGTTCATTTGTATCATCTTTTTTTTTTTGGACTCCACATATAAGCACTGTCTGGAGAAAGGAATGGCAACCCACTCCAGTATTCTTGCCTGGGGAATCCCATGGACAGAGGAGACTGGTGGGCTACAGTCTATGGGGTTGCAAAGAGTCGGACATGACTGAGCATACATGAGCTTAAGTACTTATCCTATGATATTTGTCTTTCTTTCTTTGACTTACTTAGTATGTAATCTCTAAGTCTATCTATGTTGCTGCGAATGGCATTTTCATTCTTTTTTTCAGTTCTCTAGTTTTTCCTTTATTTTATTTTATCCTGTTTCTTGTCAAATATTTTTTTATGTGTATAGCAAAGTTTATTTTGATATATGGCAAAACCAATACAATATTGTAAAGTTTAAAAAAAAACAAATATTTGTTAAATATTAACCCCTTTGTATAAAAATTATAAAGCTAAATATGTTATTGTTTTCCCCAACAAATAATTGATTTCTTTTGGACATTATGGGCTTCCCTGATAGCTCAGTTGGTAAAGAATCTGCCTGCAATGCAGGATACCCCAGTTTGATTCCTGGGATGATCCACTGGAGATGGGATAGGTTATGCACTCCAGTATTCTTGAGTTTCCCTTGTGGCTCAACTGGTAAAGAATCTGCTTGCAATGAGGGAGACCTGGGTTCAATCCCTGGGTTGGGAAGATCCTCTGGAGAAGGAAAAGGCTACCCACTCCAGTATTCTGACCTGGAGAATTCCATGGACTAGTCCATGGGATCACAAAGAGTCAGACACAACTGAGCAACTTTCACTTTCTCTGGATCTTATATAACAAATAGAGCATGGTGAAATAATTGAGAGTGATCTGTCTCAAATTTGTTCTTATTTTTAGGCACAGTCTTTCTCTCAACTAGAAGGGTTTACTAGGGCTACAACATCTTGGAAAATCTCAAGTGGACTGATTGATATAAGACCTGTCTTTTTTCTTTGCTTCTCTTTGATCCTCAGTAGTCAAGCCCAGAAGATTGCCCCAAGGAGCCTCATGAGCAGTGACCCAAGTGGACCTCCTGGGAAGTCTCTCTCAACACTGGAGAGGTGGATGTCCACCTTGGGATCCTTTTCTCCCCACTGGAGAAACCACAGGCCCAGGGTTGTCTTCTTGGTGACAGGCACTATGTCAGCCTTGTGGGATAATGCAGTCAAATGATGGCATCTCCTCTTACCCTCTATGAGTATCTGTAGTCCAAGGAGGTAGGTACTTCAGCCTCACTCCCAGATTCTGGGATTTTCACAGTGATATCTTGTCTATGGATACTTGCTAGTTAGTCTTCTTCTGACAGGAACTAAAGTCAGGAATAACCTATTCACCATCTTGATAACATCACTTTGAAATTGGCATGTAGCTTAACACTTATTATCTTAGATTTTATGAAAGATGCCAAATCACTCTATACTCTCTGATGTTACTTCTCAATTGTGTCAGAATTCAGGCAGGAAAAAAATATGTTATTCATTCTTTATTAGCTGCATCCCCAAACTTCAACCAAAGGGAATTAATTTATCTGCACCTCAACATCCTCATGCATAAACTAAAATTTATTGCCAAGTGTCAAATACTATATCATGTTTTCTACATATTTTGACTAATGTAATCCTTTGTAGCCTCCCTATGAGGAAAATAAAGCATTAAAAAATCTAAATAACACCTGAAGTTACAAGGATAGTGAGTAGAAAAGCTGACATTTGGATCCAGTTTTTCTAGTTCTAGATCCTTAATTCTTAACCAAGTTAACACTATCTGACATGGTTATCAAAAAGATTAAATAAAATAATTCATCCAAAGCATTTAACACAGTACCCAGTGCATAAGAGATGTTTAATAAATGATGTGATATTTATATTTGTTATCAGTATTTACAAGCTGAGTTAATCAGAAGATCCTCATGTATAAAGAAAAGACAAAATATTTTGGAGAAAGAGTAATCTAAATCCAAATTGCAATTTTGCAATTAATTACATGACAATTTTCAACAAATTACTTAAACTTTCCGTGTCTTGGTTTTCTTTGCTGTAAAATGAGTAATAATATAAATATTGCAAGACTTTTATAAAGATACTCATTCATTTAGCAAAGTTTACAAACTTCTATTATGTGTACAATTCCAGACACTGAGAATATAGCATAAATTAACTCTATAATAGAAACAGACAAAAATCTGTTTATTAACCATAGGGACGATAATGTATGACAAACAGGAAGCACTCAGGTTTGAATTGTAAAAGTTAAAATTTTGAACTTTTCAAGTTAATGAATTTTAAATCTCTTATTCTGTTGAAATTTGGCAGAAAAATGTCAGTCTACAAGCATGATATAGTCTTTTTTGATTTGACCTTTAATTCTGTAATATAGCTTTCAGATAAGGAAATAGTACTGTATATAATCATTAATTTTACTTACTGATTTCTTTCTTCTCCACCTTCTTTTCTGAAGTATTTGTAGTTCCTCTTCTATATTCAGTAATATTTGTAAACCCACTGAATAATCATTTAAATTTCTCTCTCAATTGGCTATCCAACAGAAATCTCTGTTGAGCTATGACTCGATATAAGAACTTCTGTGATGGCTGCAAGGATATTGAATGTTTTCTACCAAGTACTTGACATGAAGCTTGCTCTCCTATCTGGTAAGTTCTCATAGGTGCTTGCATAATTCTTATTCTCACTGATAAACATGCTTTGAGTTGTGTAACTTTAACTTGACAATACACCTGCCTCATTAGCATCATAACTAGCACATTTCATAATTAAAATGCTAATCCCAGCAATGATGTATTTTATGATATAGTTTATGGGTACTCAACTGGAATTCCAGTTGAGCTATTTCAAATTTTAAAAGATGATGCTGTGAAAGTGCTATACTCAATATGCCAGCAAATTTAGAAAACTCCACAGTGGCCACAGGACTAGAAAATGTCAGTTTTCGTTCCAATTCCAAAGAAAGGCAATGCCAAAGGATGCTCAAACTACTGCACAATTGCACTCATCTCACACGCTAGCAAAGTAATGGTCAAAATTCTCCAAGCCACGCTTCAACAGTATGTGAATCATGAACTTCCAGATGTTTAAGCTGGATTTAGAAAAGGCAGAGGAACCAGAGATCAAATTGCCAACATCTGCTGGATCATCAAAAAAGAGAGATTTCCAGAAAAACATCTACTTCTGCTTTATTGACTATGCCAAAGCCTTTGACTGTGTGGATCACAATAAACTGTGGAAAATTCTGAAAGAGATGGGAATACCAGACCACCCTGCCTCCTGAGAAATCTGTATGCAGGTCAAGAAGGAACAGTTAGAACTGGACATGGAACAACAAACCGGTTCTAAATAGAAAAAGGAGTACGTCAAGGCTGTATATTGTCACTCTGCTCATTTAACTTATATGCAGAGTACATCATGAGAAACGCTGGGCTGGAGAAGCACAAGCTGGAATCAAGATTGCCAGGAGAAATATCAATAATCTCAAATATGCAGATGACACCATCCTTATGGCAGAAAGCAAAGAGGAGCTAAAGAGCCTCTTGATGAAGGTGAAAGAGAAGAGTGAAAAAGCTGGCTTAAAACTCAACATTCAGAAAACTAAGATCATGGCATCTGGTCCCATCATGAGGAAACACTGGAGACAATGACAGACTTTATTTTTTGGTGCTCCAAAGTCACTGCAGATGGTGACTGCAGCCATGGAATACAAAGATGCTTGCTCCTTGGAAGAAAAGCTATGACATACCTAGACAGCATATGAAAAAGCAGAGACATTACTTTGTGAACAAAGGTCCACATAGTCAAAGCTATGGTTTTTCCAGTAGTCATGTATGGATGTGAGAGCTGGACCTCACATAAAGAAGGCTGAGCACCGAAGAATTGGTGCTTTTGAACTGTGGTGAAGACTCTTGAGAGTCCCTTGGACTGCATGGAGATCCAACCAGTCAATCCTAAAGGAAATTAGTCCTGAGTATTCATTAGGACTGATGTTAAAGCTGAAGCTCCAATACTTTGGCCACATGATGCAAAGAGGTGACTCATCAGAAAAGACTGATGCTAGGAAATATTGAAGGCAGGAGAAGAAGGGGACAGCAGAGGATGAGATAGTTGGATGGCATCACTAACTCAGTGGACATGAGTTTGAGTAAACTCTGGGAGTTGGTGATATACAGGGAAGCCTGGCATGCTGCAGTCCATGGTATTGCAAAGAGTCGAACATGACTGAGCAACTGAACAGAACTGAACTGAAAAGTATAAACCTTTTCCTTCCAGTACGTTTCAAATTCTGTTCTTTCATATTACAGACTCCAGTGGTTATGCACATTTTAAAAATCATGAGATTATTTAGTCTTAAAAATGATTTTAGGAGGTCCTCTAATATCACCCACACTTTTCTGCCTTTGAATAGTGAAGCTCCTTGCAAGATCCCTGGGGAATAATTGGAATCCAAGACATGATTTTTAGCTCAGTGTCATATCATCCACACATTATACTGTCTTCCCTGGGGAGATCTATCTCTTTTCTTCTCATTTTTCTCATCTCTATTCTCACTTTTTGTTCTTTCTTTGTTCTTTTTATATAACCTTAATTCTAGTTTCTAGCTTTCCAGTAATTTTCTGTTCTCCTCTGGGTTACTCTCATCATCAATTACATTTATTCACAGTTCTGTTTGTTGTGTGACAAATAAATTGCAAGATTATCAAGAAGCAAATTGATTCCATGCATACGAATTATCAAAGTGGCATAACAGCTTTATCAGTTCAGTTCAATCACTCAATCATGTCCGACTCTTTGCTACCCCATGAACTGCAGCAGCCTCCCTGTCCATCACCAACTCCTGGAGTTCACTCAAACTCACGTCCATCGAGTCGGTGATGCCATCCAGCCATCTCATCCTGTGTTGTCCCCTTCTTCTCCTGCCCCCAATCCCTCCCAGCATCAGAGTCTTTTCCAATGAGTCAACTCTTCGCATGAGGTAGCCAACGTACTGGAGTTTCAGCTTTAGCATCATTCCTTCCAAAGAACACCCAGGACTGATCTCCTTTAGAATGGACGGGTTGGATCTCTTTGCAGTCCAAGGGACTCTCAAGAGTCTTCTCCAACACCACAGTTCAAGAGCATCAATTCTTCAGCGCTCAGCCTTCTTCACAGTCCAACTCTCACATCCATACATGACTACTGGAAAAACCATAGCCTTGACTAGACGAACCTTTGTTGGCAAAGTAATGTCTCTGCTTTTCAATATGCTATCTAGGTTGGTCATAACTTTCCTTCCAAGGAGTAAGCGTCTGTTAATTTCATGGCTGAAATCACCATCTGCAGTGATTTTGGAGCCCAAAAAAATAAAGTCTGACACTGTTTCCACTCTGTAGAAAGTTAAAAATCAAAGCAAAAAGATTAGATACTTACAAATGTAGCTAGAAAATAAATAAATCACAAGTGAACTAAAGGTGTAAGAAAACATCTCATAGACAAAGAAATAAAAAAATAGAGAAACAGTTGTCAAGCACTTTGAAAATGTTCTTTAAATGTTTTTGTAACATTCTCAAGTTGCTCTTACTGCAGAAAATTTATCTCAGATAATTCTGTAATATATTACTTAAAATTAAATGCAACTACTTGTCAGAGCTTGGAATCCAATTTTGGTCTATCTTTCTCCAAAAATCCATGTTAATTTTAGCTTATTATCCTTTGCATGGTAGCCCCTGATTATTTCCACAGAGGGAACTATGATGAGGTTGGTTATCTGGCTCATTATAATGCATAAAATATTTTCAATGAAAGTGAAGAGAGTAGAATCAAATCAAGTTATTCATTATTTTCTTTTAATTTTGGTACATTTGCTTCTACCTAATTGGCCAGTGGTTAGAATTGATTGGCAGGTATGCTAAAACTCATTAAGTCAACTCTTGTTAAAAAGGAAATGATTGCTATCCAAATATGGTATCAAGCTCAAGGATTCTCATGTATGTTACAATTTACTCTATCTCCAAGGATGGAGTCAACTTTGCATATGAAAGCATTCACAAAATATTATAACACGTGTCCCATGACAGAAATTTCCAATCATTAGGGTCTGGCACACTCTATGTAGGTACTGATTCTAAGATGTACAACACATAATGCATTGATAATGTGAATCCTGATGATTGCATGTGATTTGTCAAAAGCAACAGATTAGGGAAGATTAAAGATTATGCCTGTTAAAAGAGTCACCTAATTTCATTTGTACTGGTTAGGATCTCTTGTGTTTCTACAAATGTTATGAGCACAGACACTGACTGCCCTGTTCTTGACTACTCTTTTTCAACTGTAATTGTATAGTGAGCAACTATGGGAGATTGCAGCATTTCCCTCTGGGGTAACAGGCAGACATATTTGCTGTCTAGTATAAAAAATTCAGGTTCCCTAAAAACAGGGCTTCTCTCTTTAACCTTATATGGGTGCATATATTATCTGGCTGTCTTCATGCTGCCCTGTAGGAATTCAGGTTCAGGGAATCAGTGTGAAAATGTGGTTGTCTGGCTATTGTTATTACTTCAAGTAGGAAGTTGTCCTCTGAAATTTGACCCTTGAGATTTGCATGTTTTGCTAACATAGTGAAACCTTGGCAGGCTAATGTGTCAGCTTGCAAGTAGGATAGAATCTTGCCACCTCATAATTCTGGACAGTAAACAGAAAACTTGCTCCTAAAAATATTTCTAGAAAGTAATAAAAAGCAGATGCCAGAAGAAGGAGATTGGAAGAGGGTAAGTTTAAAATCTTTTCATACAGTTGCTTAGATTCAGAGTGTGATTCTGGACTTATTTCAGTGTACCTGTTCTAAAACTTAACATACAAGTGATACATTATTTAACATGCTGTTATTTGTATTTCAGACTTCTTTTTGTTTACTATTTTTTTTAATTTTTATTTTATTTTTAAACTTTACATAATTGTATTAGTTTTGCCAAATATCAAAATGAATCCGCCACAGGTATACATGTGTTCCCCATCCTGAACCCTCCTCCCTCCTCCCTCCCCATACCATCCCTCTGGGTCATCCCAGTGCACTAGCCCCAAGCATCCAGTATCATGCATCGAACCTGGACTGGCAACTCGTTTCTTACATGACATTTTAAAGCCAAATTTCTTTGTTTTTAAATGTTCCTTTAATATGTTTCATTTTATCAATTTTTTAATGGTACCAATCTACAAAAGACTCTATAGTTCATGTCCAGTAGAAAAGACAATAAAAATTCAGATTTGTTATCAAAATCAGATGTGAATCAACACTATAGTTTAAAAAACTGAACAAATTAAACTCCTTGTTTGAAAATGTTATCATTATTTTATATATTTCTTAATTTAGGTCAATTTCAATGTATTTGTATTCGTTACTTTTTTCTCAGCTGTTTTAAAAAACACATTAATTTATTTATAGTAATGCATCATTACATGTTCAATTTTCAATGGAAATATCCTTGTAAATTAGATATATAATAGAATATATTTGGCTTATAAAATACTTACCATAAATATTAAAATTTGCATAAAACTAACATTAACATTGGAGAAGGCAATGGCACCCCACTCCAGTACTCTTGCCTGGAAAATCCCATGGATGGAGGAGCCTGGAAGGCTGCAGTCCATGGGGTTGCTAAGGGTCGGACACGACTGAGCGACTTCACTTTCACTTTTCACCTTCATGCATTGGAGAAGGAAATGGCAACCCACTCCAGTGTTCTTGCCTGGAGAATCACAGGGACGGGGGAGCCTGGTGGGCTGCTGTCTCTGGGGTCGCACAGAGTCTGACACAACTGAAGCGACTTAGCAGCAGCAGCAGCAACATTAACATAAAACAAAATTAAATAATCTGATCATCTGGAATTTCAGACGGTGAAGCAACAAATGCGTTTTGATTATTAACCTGCGATGTTAGTTAATTTGTGGTGGACTGTCTTTATGTACTCTGCAAATAAATTTAAGTTAGTTGTCTAGGGAAAACTTGACCATTTCCCACAGAAAAACCTTGTTACATTATAAGTTCCAGATTTAAATAGTCAATACCAAGACCAGCAGGTTGTTTCAACCCCAAATTATCTCTCTTTATGCTGACATTTGAAATCTCAATGTACTTACTTGAAACATTTAATCATCTCCCTAAACCCAGACTCTGCAGGATTTCTGTAGAAAGTTTTATGTTGCAAACTACATAACATAAAACATTAGTGAGTGTGAGAAAGTGTGAATATCACTTTCATAGATTTCTTCACAGTCTTTATTTCGTGCCTGCTACTAAACCCACTTAATCAGCACCCTGATAAATGGTGCATCCACTTAATTGGAATAATTGCCAAGGAGAAGAATCAGTGTAGTTCATTTCAATGACTCCGAACAATGGATAAATTGCATACAGAGTCCATTTAAATAGCACCCCTGATGTTGTCTATAGGCCTAAAACAGGTGTGAATTGGTATTTGCCAGCACGAACTTCCCACTGTGTAACCTTTTTTTGGTATCATGCTGCTTTCCTGTTCTACTACAGCTGCTAAATTAGGTTATCTTACTTCGGATGAGAAAGTTAAACTCCTTGAAGCTCTAATTCCTCAGTAACATCATCATGTGAGCAATACGCCAAAAATAAAAGCAAGAAGTCAGTATTTTGAGAAAAAGTAATTGAGTAATTAGATCTTGAAAGAGAAACAGACACACAATCAACATCTTTTTTTTTTTTTTTAAAGCTCAAAGCATTACATACCAGAATAATTCTCAAGCTTCTATTAAGAATAAAACACCAGGGCACTTACATTTCAATATGTAATGTAAATTTTTTTAGAAGCTTGGTAGAGTTTTTCAGAAGAGGAGCTAGGTGGCAAAATATCTCTTTCTAATTTCTCGCTTGTATGTTGTGTATATGGATATGACCTTCTGATAATCAAGAGGAATGATTAATTAACACATTTATTTTTTTTTCAGAATCTGTGCTAATTAAGCACATTCTACTATATTTTTTCCAATTTCTTTTAAAACTAAGTCCATATGTAAAGTGTCTCTGTCTTCCTACATGTTTGTTTGTTTATCTTGTGAAAATGTTTGCTGAAATCTGTTCCTGAAAGAGGTGGAGACTGGAGAGCTAAAAGTAGGAGGGAGGAGAATTGGGGGTTGTTTGCTCCAGAATCACTGCTGTACTTTCTTACTGTAAACTTTGGCACACTTCAATGTGACGGACTTTGTGAAACTATCAAAAAGAAAGGTAAACTATCAAAAGGAAAGGTAGGTGGTGGTGGTTTAGTCGCTAAGTCGTGTCCGCCTCTTGTGAGCCCATGGTCTATAGCCCGCCAGGCTCCTCTGTCCATGGGATTTTCCAGGCAAGAATACTGGAGTGGATTGCCATTTCTTTCTCCAGAGGATCTTCCAGACCCAGGAATCGAACCCGGGTCTCTTGCATTGCAGGCAGATTCTTTACCAACTGAGCTATGAGGGAAGGAAATGTAGGTGGCATGCTAAACAGCATTACATGCAAAGTCGTCATTTTATGGGTGAGGAATTTTAAATCCTAGACAGAGTTCAGTTTGCTTCAAGTTCTTTCACCTGGTTAGTGGTGGAGTGACCCTTCTTGGGTCCTTTTCCAAGAACCTTTGTGTTCAAATCTCCTCCATATGGTTTCCCAGATGGCACTAGTGGTAAAGAATCTGCCTGCAATGCAGAAGACCTGAATTGGATCTCTGAGTCCAGAAGATTCCCTGGAGAAGGGAATCTCAACCCACTCCAGTATTCTTGCCTGGGACATCCCATGGACAGAGGAGCCTGACGGACACACAATGAGCTGGAAATGATTGAGCGACTAACACTTCACTTCACTTCAGTACTCTATTACTTAACAGGCTTTGTATAACATCTCATTTAATCTTCACTGAAATCTTAGGAAAATATATTATTGACACTATTATGTAGATGAGAAAAATTATATTCAAATGTGCTAAAACAATAAGTGACAAAGACCAAGTTTCAGATCTGTCTGACCCCATAGTCCAAATGTTTTTCTCCATCCCATCACAGCTCCCACATGAGCTATTAAAAAGGGTCCTGAAATTAAATCAGTATCTACTTCATATCTTTGCTAAATGTAGGAAAATAGTTCAGTTCAGTTCAGTCCCTCAGTCATGTCCTACTCTTTGAGACCCTATGAACGGCAGTACGCCTGGCCGCCCTGTCCATCACCAACTCCCAGAGTCCACCCAAACCCGTGTCCACTGTGTCGCTGATGCCATCCAACCATCTCATTCTCTGTTGTCCCCTCCTCCTCCTGCCCTCAAACTTTCCCAGCACCAGGGTCTTTTCAAATGAGTCAGCTCTTCACATCAGATGGCCCAAGTATTGGAGTCTAAGCTTCAACATCAGTCCCTCCAATGAACACCCAGGGCTGATCTCCTTCAGAATGGACTGGTTGGATCTCCTTGCAGTCCAAGGGACTCTCAAGAGTCTTCTCCAACACCACAGTTCAAAAGCAGCAATTCTTTGGCTCTCAGCCTTCTTCACAGTCCAACTCTCACATCCATACATGACTACTGGAAAAACGATAGCCTTGACTAGATGGACCTTTGTTGACAAAGTAATAGCTCTGCTTTTTAATATGCTGTCTAGGTTGGTCATAACTTTCCTTCCAAGGAGCAAGCATCTTTTAATTTCATGGCTGCAATCACTATCCACAGTGATTTTGGAGCCCAGAAAAATAAAGTTAGCTACTGTTTCCACTGTTTCCCCATCTATTTGCGATGAAGTGATGGGACCAGATGCCATGATCTTAGTTTTCTGAATGTTGAGCTTTAAACCAACTTTTTCACTCTCCTCTTTCACTTTCATCAAGAGTCTCTTTAGTTCTTCTTCACTTTCTGCCAAAAGGGTGGTGTCATCTGCATATCTGAGGTTATTGATATTTCTCCCGAAAATCTTGATTCCAGCTTGTGCTTCTTCCAGCCCAGAGTTTCTCATGATGTACTCTGCATAGAAGTTAAATAAGCAGGGTGACAATATACAGCCTTGACATACTCCTTTTCCTATTTGGAACCAGTCTGTTGTTCCATGTCCATTTCTAACTGTTGCTTCCTGACCTGCATATAGGTTTCTCAAGAGGCAGGTCAGGTGGTCTTGTATTCCCATCTCTTTCAAAATTTTCCACAGTTTATTGTGATCCACACAGTCAAAGGCTTTGGCATAGTCAATAAAGTAGAAATAGATGTTTTTCTGGAACTCTCTTGCTTTTTCCATGATCCAGCAGAGGTTGGCAATTTGATTTCTGGTTCCTCTGCCTTTTCTAAATCCAGCTCAAACATCTGGAAGTTCATGGTTCACATATTGCTGAAGCCTGGCTTGGAGAATTTTGAGCATTACTTTACTAGTGTGTGAGATGAGTGCAACTGTGTGATAGTTTGAGCATTCTTTGACATTACCTTTCTTTGGGATTGGAATGAAAACTGACCTTTTCCAGTCTTGTGGCCACTGCTGAGTTTTCCAAATTTGCTGACATACTGAGTGTGTTATAGCCACACTTTCCGGGAAACAAACTCACTCAGAAGGACAATGCAGATAGTGGAGTGCAGTTTATTACACTGGCGGGCCCAAGGCAGAGTCTCCTCTTAGCCAAGGACCCCAACCAACATATGTGAAAATCTTTAATACCCATGTGTACGTGTCTGAACCCACCACCCCAATTTCCTTGAGACTTACATAAAATGAAGGAAGGGTAAATACAATCACAATAGCCCCATCATTCATTTGTTAGGTGTTCAAACAGTTAATAATCTATAAGTCTACAGTTGCACTCCAATAGATACAGAAAGAATTTGTGACCTGTCCGGAGGCAGGGGTGATTAGAGTGTGTTTTCTCTTAGGCGCTGAGTAACTTGGATGTGATCTTCAAGATTCCCCTGTCCATAGCAGGTCTTATCCTTCTATTGTAGTTTCCATAAACACTAAGCACAGAGTCCCGAATCCATTGGAGAGGTGGCCGAGCATGATCAGCATGAACAGGCCTAAGACGGAGATGGAGGCCAGGCCCTATGAATTCGTTCTTGATGTGCAGCACTTTCACAACATCATCTTTTAGAATTTTAAATAGATCAACTGGAATTCCATCACCTCCACTAGCTTTGTTCGTAGGGATGCTTTCTAAGGCCCACTTGACTTCACATTCCAGGATATCTGGCTCTAGGTGAATGATCACACCATCATGATTATCTGGGCCGTGAAGCTCTTTTTTTGTACAGTTCTGTGTATTCTTGCCACTTCTTAATATCTTCTGCTCTGTTTGGTACATACCATTTCTGTCCTTTATTGAGCCCATCTTTGCATGAAATGTTCCCTTGGTATCTCTAATTTTCTTGAAGAAATCTCTAGTCTTTCCCATTCTGTTGTTTTCCTCTATTTATTTGCATTGATCCCTGAGGAAGGATTTCTTATCTCTCCTTGCTATTCTTTGGAACTTTGCATTCAAATGGGTATATCTTTCCTTTTCTCCTTTGCTTTTCTCTTCTCTTCTTTTCACAGCTATTTGTAAGACCTCCTCAGACAGCCATTTTGCTTGTTTGCATTTCTTTTCCATGAGGATGGTCTTGCTCCCTGCCTCCTGTACAATGTAACGAGCCTCCTTCCATAGTTCATCAGGCACTCTATCAGATCTAGTCCCTTAAATGTATTTCTCACTTCCACTGTATAGTCATAAAGGATTTGATTTAAGTCATACCTGAATAGTCTGGTGGTTCTCCCCACATTCTTCAATTTAAGTCTGAATTTGGCAATAAGGAGTTCATGATCTGTGCCACAGTCTGCTCCCAGTCTTGTTTGTGCTGACTGTATATAGCTTCTCCATCTTTGGCTGCAAAGGATATAATGAATCTGATTTCAGTGTTGACAATCTGGTGATGTCCATGTGTAGAGTCTTCTCCTGTGTTGTTGGAAGAGGGTGTTTGCTATGACCAGTAGGAAAATAGGGTTGTTGCAAATGGATGGATTCCTCCTGTGAAAAGCAAACCTCTCTTATTTAGGAGTGGAATGGCTTCCCCTAACTGTCAGAAAATGAAGATCATGGCATCTGGTCCATAGTCTACTTCTTGAGAAATAGATGGGGAAACAGTGGAAACAGTGGCAGACTTTATTTTGGGGGGCTCCAAAATCACTGCAGATGGTGACTGCAGCCATGAAATTAAAAGACGCTTACTCCTTGGAAGGAAAGTTATGACCAACCTAGATAGCATATTGAAAAGCAGAGACATTCCTTTGCCAACAAAGGTTTGTCTAGTCAAGGCTATGGTTTTTCCAGTGGTCATGTATGGATGTGAGAGTTGGATTGTGAAGAAGGCTGAGCGCCAAAGAATTGATGGTTTTGAACTGTGGTGTTGGAGAAGACTCTTGAGAGTCCCTTGGACTGCAAGGAGATCCAACCAGTTCATTTTGAAAGAGATCAGTCCTGGGATTTCTTTGGAAGGAATGATGCTAAAGCTGAAACTCCAGTACTTTGGCCACCTCATGCAAAGAGTTGGCTCATTGGAAAAGACTCTGATGCTGGGAGGGATTGGGGGCAAGAGGAGAAGGGGACGACAGAGAATGAGATGGCTGGATGGCATCACTGACTTGATGGATGTGAATCTGGGTGAACTCCGGGAGTTGGTGATGGACAGGGAGGCTTGGTGTGCTGCGATTCATGGGGTCGCAAAGAGTCGGACATGACTGAGGGACTGAACTGAATTAAAGTGTAGAGCCATGGTCAAACCCGGCACAGAGTTGAAAGAAAAGGAACTGAGACATTCCCTTCCATTCTAGTAATAAACTAAACTCACATATGCTCTCCTCTAAACACTTTTCAGTTTTGTGTTTTTTGTTTTTTCCTTTTTTCGTTGTGCTGGGTCTTTGCTGCTGCATGCCAACTTTAGTTATGGTATATGGGCTTCTGATTGCATTGCCCTGTATTGTTGTGAACCACAGGCTTTAGGAGCACAGGCTAGTTGTGATGCACTGGCTTAGTTGCTTCACAGAATATGGAATATTCCTGGACCTGGGATCAAACCCATGTCCCCTGCATTGGCAGGCAGATTCTTATCCACTGTACCAGTGGAGTCCTCTGGTTTTTAATAAGATAAAAAGGCACCCTTGAAAATAGAGATATAACGTCACATTTTCGAGCATTTGCTTTGAATGTCCTGGTCAGTGCTTAAAGGGGTAGAACCTGAAATTCACCACATAACATCCCTGCTATTGCCAAGGAGAAATTGTGTGCAGCTGAATAACAAAGGCAACACTGCATGAGAAATGGACTAATCAAAGGGCAATGTGAAGACCTGAGCAGAAACAGAGGGCCTCATTACATGTACGAGACCCAGTTACACATGTATGTCCATCAGTCAATAAGGGCAGCAAATCACAGTTTCTTAAATCACTGCATTTTACTAAAAACAGGAGCAGGATGTGATCTGGGATGGCCTCGCCTACAGTGGCTTAGCAGGGCTTCAGTTCCCTGGCTTCGGCATGAGATTGAGGTTGGGTCTAGGCAGTAAGGACACTGATCCCTGGCCACTTGACCAGTGGTCAGAGACAAGGCTCTGGCTTTTCCATTTTGCAGAAAATTCCTACAAAAATGGAAGGTAGTGAAGTAAAGTAAAGTATTTATTGTGTGCATGCTAAGTTGCTTAGGTCATGCCGTCTCTTTCCAACCCTATGGACTGTAGCCCACCAGGCTCCTTTGTCCCTGGGATTCTCCAGGCAAGAATACTGGAGTGGGTTGCCATGCCCTCCTCCAGGGAATCTTCCCAACCCAGGGACCGAACTGTGTCTCTTATGTCTCCTACACTGGTAGGCGGGCTCTTACCACTAGTGCCACCTGGGAAGCCCAAGTATTTATTAGGAGGAAAAAAAAGAGTACAGTACCTGTGGATAGACACACAGGTAAGCTCGGAGAGAGAGTCATGTCCTTGTGGTAGTCTTGATCACTTTTATTATGGGGCATTTCTTCCGGATTTCCTTTGACCAGTCCTCGTGCTTTGCCTGGTTCTGAGTCTGTATTTGGTTTATCTCAGGATCCTCCCAGGTGTGCATGCATATCTCTTAGTCAAGATGGATTCTACCAAATAAGCATATGGGTAGTTGCATCACTTACAATGAGGTGACACTCCCTCTCTTTTGACCTCCAAGGAGCATTTCTGCACGTCTAGTTAGGGAGATCTTCACTTTGAGAATGAGGAATATGTGGTTTCTTATCTCTTATCTGGGCAAAGCCCAGCCTCCTCACTCAATTGTCTTATTTTCACCTTAAGAATATTTGTTCCATAGAGAGTGAACTCCAACTATGTGCCTGGGGGTGTATCTATCTCCTGCCTCAGATGGAGAGCTATAGGGTAAGAACCTGAGAACCAGGGCCCATTCAGCACTTCTCATCAACACTTTGTAAATATGCAAACAGTATTGCAGGTTTTAATCTTACTGAACTGAACAAATATTTAATGAGTATTTTATTACACATGCCATCTCCAGCTCTAAATTTATATCTGTGGAATGCATTCCAAGACATTACACTTTATCTATTTCAAATATTGACAGAAAGGGACTCTGTATTGCCCTACAACATTTTAATTCTGGTTGTTTAATTGTATATTATACTTTTGCTTCTCAAAAAAATGTATCTTTAGCCTTTAAAAATGGAAATGAAAATCAAAATGTATTAAAATGAAAGGGATATTTTTTTTTTAAAAATATGTAATGGTATCATTTTGAACAGATGGCAAATCTTAACTTTTATTTTTGCAACACACAAATTGTTAACACTTGACCTGGTATGTTCTCTTTGGATAATGATTGTAACATGATAAAGAGAAGAAAAAACAACTAAAACTGCTATCCTGTTAGCAACTAAGATTAATTTGATATAGCAAAGCATTGCTAAATAACCTGGCAAAATATGAAGTATTTGGTGTATCTATTTTAGGAACATAAACTAGTCATTACAAAAAATAGTGACAAGCAGGTATGTTGCAAATTTCAGATTAATTAAAATGCTATTTAACAAGCCCTTATTAGAATGCAAACCTTTTTCATGATTGCTGTCACAAGCCGAATTTCAGTTTTGTTTGCTGGGTTTCCTATCCATTTAAGCCTTTCTATTCCCCCATCCCAGCCTCCATTCCTTTGCATCCAAGTGAACCCAAGCACAGCAACATTAGCCTTATGCAAGAGAACAATGAGGTAAGGAAAAAAAGACTAAAGAAATAAGTCTAATTACTCTAGTTTCATAGAATAAGCTTTTAAGGCTAAGTTCACACTATGGCAATTACCCACCTAATTGCTCTAGTTTGAAGCTGGTTTGAAAAGATGTTTTCAGCAATGTGAGAGGAAAACATGCAAATTCAGTGGGTTGGTTTGATCCCTATTGCCCTTTTTATTAAAGAAAACCCCTTGAAGTATTAAGATGACATTCCTTGAATGTACTTCCAATGTACTACAAAGCCTTTCCAGATAGACAGCAAGTCTGTATGGAACCGCAGCAGGATCCATTTACTAACTTTACTCTAATGACTGATCAGTGAATAGGGGGGAAAAAATGTCTCTAAAAATACACAGCTTCCATTTGCAGCTATACATAGCTACAAATGGAGCTTCCATACATAGCTTCCATATGTAGCTGAATCTGGCAGCATAAAAGGTAATGGATGCTTTTTGTTTTTTTTTTTTTGAAAACCCAATTTACTCTGGATTTACAATTTAAGAGTATTCTCCAAAGTTATGTCCTAATACAACTGGTTAGTTTTATAACCTAAGCCCGTAAAACTGCAAGGTCTAAGAATCTGAATTAGAACTGATGGATAAAATATTCAGTGGAATGCATTTCTCAAATAATGTCTGATGTAGAGTGTGGAATGAAGGAAGGAAGAAAGGAAAGGAAGAAGGGAAGAAGGAGAGAGGAAGGGATGAAAGGAAAGGAAGGAGGGAGAGAGAAGGGGAGAGAAATGGGGTAGAAAGTAGAGGTGCTGCTGCTGCTAAGTCGCTTCAGTCGTGTCCGACTCTGTGCAACCCCATAGACGGCAGCCCACCAGGCTCCCCCATCCCTGGGATTTTCCAGGCAAGAACACTGGAGTGGGTTGCCATTTCCTTCTCCAATGCATGAAGGTGAAAAGTGAAAGTGAAGTTGCTCAGTCGTGTCCGACTCTTCGCGACTCCATGGACTGCAGCCTACCAGGCTCCTCCATCCATGGGACTTTCCAGACAAGAGTACTGGAGTGGGGTGCCATGGTGAGGTTGAAGCAAAAACTGAAATTGGTCGGAGAGGTGAGTGCTGACTGATGTGAAGTCCATGTCTTTGGCAGAGCACATGCTGTTGTGGGTTGGTAGCACTTTCAGGAACTACTTGATATGAAGATAAAGACATAAAAAAAGAATTATTCAAAGCAAAGGCAGATTTAGGGCTAAAGGACTTGAATCATCAAAGTCAACCTCCTCATTGTGATCAGAAGAAGTCTAAATTTTAGAGAACTGTCAGTGTCACATGAAGAATTAATGTTACAGCCTGTTCTCAAATCCAGGTCTTCTGACTGCTAGTCTGTCTAGTAACAGTTTACAGATGGGAAGAACAAATGGAAAGCCACCCAGGTTAGTTTATTGGCTAGAAAAAAAAAGCAGAGATACCTTTTAACTGCACTGTAACAGGCAAATTTGGCCTTGGAGTATGGAATGAAGCAGGGCAAAGGGTAATAGAGTTTTGCCAAGAGAATGCACTGGCAAACACCTTCTTCCAACAAGCTAACACCTTCTTCCACAACACAGGAGAAGACTCTACACATGGACATCACCAGAGGGTCAACACCGAAATCAGATTGATTATATTCTTTGCAGTCAAAGATGGACAAGCTCTATACAGTCAGCAAAAAAAAAGATAGGGAGCTGACTGTGGCTCAGATCAGGCACTCCTTATTGCCAAATTCAGACTTAAATAGAGGAAGTAGGGAAAACCACTAGACCATTCAGGTATGACCTAAATCAAATCTCTTATGATTATACAAGGGAAGTGAGAAATAGATTTAAGGGATTAGATTTGATAGACAGAGGGTCTGATGAACTATAGACGGAGATTTGTGACATTGTACAGGAGACAGAGATCAAGACCATCCCCATGAAAAAGAAATGCAAACAAGGAAAATGGCTGTCTGGGGAGGGCTTACAAATAGCTGTGAAAAGAAGAGAAGAGAAAAGCAAAGGAGAAAAGGAAAGATATGCCCATTTGAATGCAGAGTTCCAAAGAATAGCACAGAGAGATAAGAAATCCTTCCTCAGGGATCAATGCAAATAAATAGAGGAAAACAACAAAATGGGAAAGACTAGAGATCTCTTCAAGAAAATTAGAGATACCAAGGGAATATTTCATGCAAAGATGGGCTCAATAAAGGACAGAAATGGTATGGACCAAACAGAAGCAGAAGATATTAAGAACAGGTGGCAAGAATACACAGAACTGTACAAAAAAAAGAGCTTCACGGCCCAGATAATCATGATGGTGTGATCATTCACCTAGAGCCAGATATCCTGGAATGTGAAGTCAAGTGGGCCTTAGAAAGCATCCCTACGAACAAAGCTAGTGGAGGTGATAGAATTCCAGTGGAGCTATTTAAAATTCTAAAAGATGATGCTGTGAAAGTGCTGCACATCAAGAAGGAATTCATAGGGGCTGGACTCCGTCTTAGGCCTGTTCATGCTGATCATGCTCGACCATCTCTCCAATGGACTCGGGACTCTGTGCTTAGTGTTTATGGAAACTACAATAGAAGGATAAGACCCGCTATGGACAGGGGAATCTTGAAGATCACATCCAGGTTACTCATCGACTAAGAGAAAACACACTCTAATCACCCCTGCCTCCGGACAGGTCATAAATTCTTTCTGTATCTATTGGAGTGCAACTGTAGACTTATAGATTATTAACTGTTTGAACACCTAACAGATGAATGATGGGGCTATTGTGATTGTATTTACCCTTCCTTCATTTTATGTAAGTCTCAAGGAAATTGGGGTGGTGGGTTCGGACACGAGCACATGGGTATTAAAGATTTTCACAAATGCTGGTTGAGGTCCTTGGCTAAGAGGAGACTCTGCCTTGGGCCCGCCGGTGTAATAAACTGCACTCCACTATCTGCATTGTCCTTCTGAGTGAGTTTGTTTCCCGGAAAGTGTGGCTATAACACACTCAGTATGTCAGCAAATTTGGAAAACTCAGCAGTGGCCACAGGACTGGAAAAGGTCAGTTTTCATTCCAATCCCAAAGAAAGGTAATGTCAAAGAATGCTCAAACTATCACACAGTTGCACTCATCTCACACGCTAGTAAAGTAATGCTCAAAATTCTCCAAGCCAGGCTTCAGCAATATGTGAATCATGAACTTCCAGTTGTTCAAGCTGGTTTTAGAAAAGGCAGAGGAACCAGAGATCAAATTGCCAACATCTGCTGGATCATTGAAAAAGCAAGAGAGTTCTAGAAAAACCTCTATTTCTGCTTTATTGACTATGCCAAAGCCTTTGACTGTGTGGATCACAATAAACTATGGAAAATTCTGATAGAGATGGGAATACCAGACCACCTGACTTTCCTCTTGAGAAACCTATATGCAGGTCGGGAAGCACCAGTTAGAACTGGACATGGAACAACAGACTGGTTCCAAATAGGAAAAGAAGTATGTCAAGGCTGTATATTGTCACCTGCTTATTTAACTTTTATGCAGAGTACATCATGGGAAATGCAGGGCTGGAAGAAGCACAAGCTGGAATCAAGATTGTTGGGAGAAATATCAATAACCTCAGATATGCAGATGATACCACCCTTATGGCAGAAAGTGAAGAGGAGCTAAAAAGCTCCTTGATGAAAGTGAAAGAGGAGAGTGAAAAAGTTGGCTTAAAGCTCAACATTCAGAAAACGAAGATCATGGCATCTGGTCACATCATTTCATGGCAAATAGATGGGGAAACAATGGAAACAGTGTCAGACTTTATTTTGGGGGCTCCAAAATCACTGCAGATGGTGATTGCAGCCATGAAATTAAAAGACGCTTACTCCTTTGAAGGAAAGTTATGTCCAACCTAGATGTCTTATTGAAAAGCAGAGACATTACTTTGCCAACAAAGGTCCATCTATTCAAGGCTATGGTTTTTCCAGTGGTCATGTATGGATGTGAGAGTTGGACTGGGAAGAAGGCTGAGTGCTGAAGAATTGATGCTTTTGAACTGTGGTGTTGGAGAAGACTCTTGAGAGTCCCTTGCACTTCAAGGAGACCCTACCAGTCCATTCTAAAGGAGATCAGTCCTGGGTGTTCATTGAAGGACTGATGTTGAGGATGAAACTTCAATACTTTGGCCACCTCATGCGAAGAGTTGACTCATTGGAAAAGACTCAGATGCTGGGAGGGATTGGGAGCAGGAGGAGAAGGGGACGACAGCGGATAAGATGGCTGGATGGCATCACCAACTCGATGGACATGAGTTTGGGTGAACTCCGGGAATTGGTGATGGACATGGAGGCCTGGCGTGCTGTGATTTTGGGGGCTGCAAAGAGTTGGACACAACTGAGCAGCTGAACTGACTGAACTGACCTTAAGGGGAACCAGAAGATGAGTATCAAACCCTGTAAATAGAGGTGAGTATCAAATTCTGTAAATAGGTTGTATGTGTGTGCCATGTGCTTAGTTTGGTCCAACCCTTTGCAACGCCATGGACTATAGCTTCCCAGGCTCCTCTGTCCATGGAATTTTCCAGGAAAGAATACTGGAGTGGGTTGCCATTTCCGACTCCAGGAGATTATTCCAGACCCAGAGATGGAATCTGTGTCTCCTGTGGTTCTTACATTGCAACAGATTCTTTACCCGCTGAACCATCAGGGAAGTCCATAAATAGGGTAGTTATGTCCCATTAGTCAACAGATAAGAAATGCTGAAGGACAGCTACAGAAAGCATATTATGGAGAATTAAAAAAAAAAAAAAAGAAAAAATATATTTAACATATGAATGGGGGTTTATTTTGTGATCTAATGCTAGTTGTTTTTTTGTTTTTTGTTTTTTTTTTTTCACATTCTTGAGATTACCTAAGTATGTTAGGTGTTTTTAAAGGAGTAAAGGCAGGATGCTTAAAATATATACTTGATTCCACTGTATCATGTGGCTTGTCACTTTTCTTCTGACTTATGCCTCTATAATAAGAGGGAACAAATGAAAGTAAAATTAAGATAGCAGACAGACACAATAGGGAAAAAGATGTTTGGCTCTTTAACTTATAAGCCATAGAGTTACTGTATAGAGTAACTAGGAAGATACTTTGCTCAAACTTAAAAAATGTAAAGAAAAAATTTTCTTTGGCTCATAGTAGTTAAGAAATCATAAGAAAGGCAACACATTGAAGACGTTGAAAATTTTTGTTCTTCTTGTATTAATTTATAATTTCTGATTATGCTTAGCTCTTTCAAAGATTCAAGGAAAAGGAAAATAATGTATTCTTTTCGATTCCCTTGGTGACTATTAAGGAAAGGTTTTCTTTTTTTAAATTTTATTTTTAAAATTTATCTGTCTTTTTTATTGGAGTATGATTGCTTTACAATGTTGGGTTAGTTTCTGCTTTATAATGAAGTGAATTGGCTATGTGTGTCTATATACATTCCCTCCTTCTTAGACCTCCATCCCACCCCACTCCCCCATCCCACCCATCTTGGTCATCACAGAACACAGAGCTGAGCTTCTTGTGCCTCATAGCAGGTTCCCACTAGTTTTCTATATTACATAATTGTCTTTTTAAAACCAAGGGTAGTGAATACCTGATACAAATGTTCCTATTGCTTCATCCATCATAGGCATTACTAATTAATCACTATATTAAAGATGGTCAATTGATTTTTTTGTTAGCTTGTCATCCCCTCTTTAGACCAACTGTCAGCAAACTACTTTTTCTAAAGAGTCAGATAGTAGATATTTCAGCTTTGTGTTAATAGGCCATCAGATCTTTGTTGTAATTACTCAGGCCTAAGGCTGCCACTGGTACAGCTCCACAGCAGCTGCAGACAGCACGTGCAAGAGTAAGTACCACCTTTTCCAATAAAACTCATTTACAAAAACAGGTTAGGTCCACAGATCTGATTTTGCCAAACGCTGATCCAAGGGATTAAGATGTATATTTAACCCTTGAACAACATAGATTTGAACTGCACAGATACGTTTCAATAAATATAAGAAAAAACTTCTTGAGATTTGCCATAATTTTACAAAGTTTATAAACTGAATAAGCATAGATATATTGAAAAATTAAGAAAAAGTTAGAAACATCATGAACACCAAACACATGTAGATACTAGTCTGTTTTGCCATTTACTACCATAAAATATACACAAATCTATTAGAAAAAGTTAAAATTTATCAAAATGTATGCACCCAAACACCTAGAGCCAGACATCCCGGAATGTGAAGTCAAGTGGGCCTTAGGAAGAATCACTACAAACAAAGTTAGTGGAGGTGATGGAATTCCAGTTGAGCTCTTTCAAATACTAAAAGATGATGCTGTGAAACTGCTGCACTCAGTAAGTCAGAAAATTTGGAAAACTCAGCAGTGGCCACAGGACTGAAAAAGTCAGTTTTCTTTACAATCCAAAGAAATGCAATGCCAAAGAATGTTCAAACTGCACAATTGCACTCATCTAACACACTAGTAAAGTAATCTTCAAAATTCTCCAAGCCTGGCTTCAGCAATACATGACCCGTGAACTTCCAGATGTTCAAGCTGGTTTTAGAAAAGGCAGAGGAACCAGAGATCAAATTGCCAACATCTGCTGGATCATTGAAAAAGCAAGAGAGTTCCAGAAAAACATGCATTTCTGCTTTATTGACTATGCCAAAGCCTTTGACTGTGGGGATGAAAACAAACTATGGAAAATTTTGAGAGAGATGGGAATACCAGACCACCTGACCTGCCTCTTGAGAAACCTGTATGCAGGTCGGGAAGCAACAGTTAGAACTGGACATGGAACAACAGACTGTTTCTAAATGGAAAAGTAGTATGTCAAGGCTGTATATTGTCACCCAGCTTATTTAACTTATATACAGAGTACATCATGAGAAATGCTGAGCTGGACAAAGCACAAACTGGAATCAAGATTGCCGGGAGAAATACCAAGAACCTCAGATATGCAGATGACACCACCCTCATGGCAGAAATTGAGAAAGAACTAAAGAGCCTCTTGATGAAAGTGAAAGAGGAGAGTGCAAAAGTTGGCTTAAAGCTCAACATTAAGAAAACGAAGATCATGGCATCTGGTCCCATCACTTCATGGCAAATAGATGGGGAAACAGTGGAAACAGTGTCAGACTTTATTTTGGGGGACTCCAAAATCACTGCAAATGGTGATTGCAGCCATGAAATTAAGAGATGCGTACTCCTTAGAAGGAAAGTTATGACCAACCTAGACAGCATATTCAAAAGCAGAGACATTACTTTGTTAACAAAGGTCCATCTAGTCAAGGCTATGGTTTTACCAGTGGTCATGTATAATTGTGAGAGTAGGAGTTTAAACGATGCTGGATGCTTGGGGCTGGTGCACTGGGACGGCCCAGAGGGATGGTGTGGGGAGGGAGGAGGGAGGAGGGTTCGGGATGGGGAACACATGTATACCTGTGGCAGATTCATTTTGATATTTGGCAAAACTAATACAATTATGTAAAGTTTAAAAATAAAATAAAATTAGAAAAAAAAAAAATAAAGAAAGCTGAATGCCGAAGAATTGATGCTTTTGAACGGTGGTGTTGGAGAAGACTCTTGAGAGTCCCTTGGACTGCAAGGAGATCCAACCAGTCCATTCTAAAGGAGATCAGTCCTGGGTGTTCATTGGAAGGACTGATGTTGAAGCTGAAACTCCAATACTTTGGCCACCTGATGCAAAAAGCTGACTTGTATGAAAAGACCCTGATTCTTGGAAAGATTGAGGGCAGGAGGAGAAAGGGATGAGAGAGGATGAGATGGTCGCATGGCATCACCAACTCAATGGACATGGGTTTGGGTGGACTCCATGAGTTGGTGATGCACAGGGAGGCCAGGTGTGTTGCAGTTCATGGGGTCGCAAAGAGTCAGACATGGCTGGGCAACTGAACTGAAGTGAACTAAAACACTTACAGATCACACATGGTGCCATCAATTAAACTGGACTCACATAAAGCAATCATTTGCTGCTTCTTATTTATCAGCCTATGAATCATTATATCTGTAAAATGTGAATTTCTTTTTAACATTATCTTTTTATTTTTCATATCTAGTGTTCAGTTAAGTTCAGTTGCTCAGTCATATCTGACTCTTTGCCACTCCATGAACCGCAGCATGCTAGGCCTCCCTGTCCATCACCAACTCCCAGAGTTCACTCAGACTCATGTCCATCGAGTTGGCAGTGCCATCCAGCCATCTCATCCTCTGTCATCCGCTTCTCTTCCTGACCCAAATCTCTCCCAGCATCAGTCTTTTCCAATGAGACAACTCTTCGGATGAGGTGGCCAAAGTATTGGAGATTCAACCTCAGCATCAGTTCTTCCAATGAATACCCAGGACTGATCTCCTTTAGAATAGACTGGTTGGCTCTCCTTGCAGTCCAAGGGACTCTCAAGAGTCTTCTCCAACACCACAGTTCAAAAGCAGCAGTTCTTCAGCACTCAGCTTTCTTTACAGTCCAACTCACACATCCATACATGACCACTGGTAAAACCATAACCTTGACTAGACGGACCTTTGTTGACAAAGTAATGTCTCTGCTTTTGAATATGCTATCTAGGTTGGCCATAACTTTTCTTCCAAGGAGTAAGCGTCTTTTAATTTCATGGCTGCAATCACCATCTGTCGTGATTTTAGAGCCCCAGAAAATGAAGTCTGACACTGTTTCCACGGTTTCCCCATCTATTTCCAGTGAAGTGATGGGACCAGATGCCATGATCATAGTTTTCTGAATGTTGAGCTTTAAGCCAACTTTTTCACTCTCCTCTTTCACTTTCATCAAGGGGCTTTTTAGTTCCTCTTCACTTTCTGCCATAAGGGGGTATCATCTGCATATCTGAGGTTATTGATATTTCTCCTGGCAATCGGATTCCCACTTGTGCTTTTTCCAGCCCAGCATTTCTCATGATGTACTCTGCATAGAAGTTAAATAAGCAGGTGACAATATACAGCCTTGATGTACTCCTTTTCCTATTTGAAACCAGTCTGTTGTTCCATGTCCAGTTCGAACTGTTGCTTCCTGACCTGCATATAGGTTTCTCAAGAGGAAGGTCAGGTGGTCTGGTATTCCCATCTGTTTCAGAATTTTCCAGTTTTCCAAATTTGCTGACATATTGAGTGCAATGTCATGAACCTCCGTCCATAGTTCATCAGGCACTCTATCTACCAGATCTAGGCCCTTAAATCTATTTCTCACTTCCATTGTATAATCATAAGGGATTTGATTTAGGTCATACCTGAATGGTCTAGTGGTTTTCCCTACTTTCTTCCATTCAAGTCTGTATTTGGCAATAAGGAATTCCTGATCTGAGCTACAGTCAGCTCCTGGTCTTGTTTTTGCTGACTGTATAGAGCTTCTCCATCTTTGGCTGCGAAGAATATAATCAATCTGATTTCGATGTTTTCCATCTCATGATGTCCATGTGTAGAGTCTTCTCTTGTGTTGTTGGAAAAGGGTGTTTGCTATGACCAGTGTGTTCTCTTGGCAAATCTCTATTAGCCTTTGCCCTGCTTCACTCCGTACTCCAAGGCCAAATTTGCCTGTTACTCCAGGTGTTTCTTGACTTTCTACTTTTACATTCCAGTCCCCTATAATGAAAAAGACATCTTTTTTGTGTGTTAGTTCTAAAAGGTCTTGTAGGTCTTCATAGAACCGTTCAACTTCAGATTCTTCAGCATTACTGGTTGGGGCATAGACTTGGATGACTGTGATATTGATTGGTTTGCCTTGGAAACGAACAGAGATCATTCTGTCGTTTTTGAGATTGCATCCAAGTACTGCATTTCGGACCCTTTTGTTGACCATGATGGCTACTTCATTCCTTCTAAGGAATTCTTACCCACAGTAGTAGATATAATGGTCATCTGAGTTAAATGCACCCATTCCAGCCCATTTTCATTCGCTGATTCCTAAAATATTGATATTCACTCTTTCCATCTCCTGTTTGACTTGTTCTAATTTGCCTTGATTCATGGACCTAACATTCCAGGTTCCTATACAATATTGCTCTTTACAGCATCGAACCTTGCTTCTATCACCAGTCCCATCCACAGCTGGGTATTGTTTTTGCTTTGGCTCCATCCCTTCATTCTTTCTGGAGTTATTTCTTCACTGATCTCCAGTAGCATATTGGACACCTACCGACCTGGGGAGTTCCTCTTTCAGTATCCTATCATTTTGCCTTTGCATACTGTTGTGTTAGTAATACTTAAAACATGTACAATGTTTTGTGTCATGTAAGTCAATGTAGATGCAGATACTGACAGACAATTCATCTTTATGTAAATCGTATAAACTTAGAGTGTTGATAAACACAGTACAGTAATGTAAATGTATTTTCTCCTTCTTATGATTGTCTTAATAACATTTTGTGTACTCTCTAACTTACTTTGTATTAAGCATATAGTATTTAATATATATAATATAAAAAATATATGTTAGTTGAGTGTTCATGGTATTGATAAGACTTGTGATCTATGGTAGACTATTTTAGTAGCTAAGTTTTGAGGGGAGTCAAAAGTTATAGGTGCATTATCAACTGTGCAGGTTGTTGGTGCTCCTAACCCTTGCATCATTCAAGGGTCAACTGTATTACTTCACCTGATGGCAGCAACATGCTCATTTTGGCTAAAGATGATATTATTGTGCTTCACTTTGGAAGGCAGAAAATAAGGGATAGAGGAAAAAGGAGTGAAAGAAAATGATTTATGTTATAGATACAAGAATGAATATAATATTTCCTATATGTTTAAAGTATGTCATTATTTTAAAGTGTTTTAAACTCCCTTCTCATGATATTCACATATTAAAAGTATAGAGAAGACAATGTTGCAATAATTGTGTAATTATATTCACAGTATGTTTGATAACCCACAAGTGTTCTAAGGAAAAATGAAGAGCAGTCTAGACTGACTCACTTAGCAAGAGCCTAGGCCTTTATTTACATGGTATAAGTATTCATACCATATCTGCTTTTAGCTACCAGTTTGACATTACTGAACGTGGAGTTAGGAAGTGATGTACGATGCCATTACATAGTATACCCACCACACAGACAAAAGTCAATCACTTTAAGAGCACAGATAATAATCAAATGTAGAAAAATATGTAGAAAGTGTTGAGTTTTGAAGATTTGTAATTAACTTTGTTTTTAATATATTTATGATCTTATATAATTAAAATTTTTATTATGATTAACTTTAACAACCAGCTCACAAAATTTCTGAAAACTTACCAATAGGCTCTTGCTAACACTTAGTTGGCTCCTATATGTATTGGGCTTCCCAGATGTTGCTACCTAGGAATCCACCTGCTAATGCAGGAGACATGAGACTCAGGTTTAATCTCTGGGTTGAGAAGATGCCCTGGAGGAGGGAAGGGCAACCCACTCCAGTAATCTTGCCTGGAGAGTCCCATAAACAGATGAGCCTCGCAGGCTACAGTCTATGGGGTCACAAAGAGTCAGACACAACTGAAGCAACTTAGCATGAACACACAAATACACACATACAACACGTGCTAATGTAATAACGTGATCCATATTTATTGCTTCAATTTGTCTAAGACGTTATATCAAATATCATCTTTTATTAGCATTTCAATACATTTGCTAACAAGGTTTGCAATGGCTTGGGCACACTAATTCATTAGAAAATTTTTTTCAGGTTGATGTTGACAGCTAGAGGATATAGACTATTTTTTTTACTGTATACCACTATTTTGGTCATCCTTCAATTATTCTCAAACATTGCCTTTTCCACTTGAAATCTACTTAAACCTTAGACACAAAGGAATTACCCACTCTGGAAAGGTAAGTTACTCTACAGAGAGATGTCTTCCTTCTGAAGTTTCGAATTGTCCCCAGCTGAACTAAATATTCTATGAACTGTTTAAGCATATAGTTAATGATAAAAGAGCAATAGTCATTAAGGTCATTGCACTTGAGGCTTCCATTTGAACTTCTTTTGGGTTCAAGGAACACAAAAATCTTTTGTTTTACCTACTTTCTTCCTCAGCCCAGAGGCAATGTAAGAGAGGATGAGAAAGAAAACCCCTCCTCCCTAGATTTTGAAAACTTAAAATTCTAGTGATAGAAAAGGACCGCAGTTTGAAACATAAAAGGTCAAAGTAGCCTACTAGAGACACAGCGAATATATAACTTCTTATGGGAATCTCCCAGGCGTGAGATTATTCTGAGATTTCAATCTTATAGTTAAATAGTAATATATCAAAAAGATGGTGAAAATAGTTGCTTTATAAAATGTTCAGGAGTCGGTCATTTAACTCTCACAAAGTGTCAGTAGCTTTATTCACAAGCCTTATACTTAGTAAGCTTGAGATATGAATATTTAAGAAAACATCCTTCAAAAATAAACAAACTTCCTTTGAGTTTAATTTGGAATGAAACATTAAGTGAGTCATTTTCACAAAGCAATCGTTTGCCTATTTCTAAACCTTGATAGAAATATACAGGTTGATATATAGAAATATCTTGACAGAAATAACAATTTGGTAGTCAGATTCATGCATCTGCCACCAAAGAGCTACTTTTTGTAAAGCCCCAGGGGATATATAATAAATTTGCCAGAGATTCTGAGAAGTTGAATCCAGCATCAAGTTTCTGGGACCCTAGGCAACAAACGCCAATAAGCCAAACTGTTAACACCAAACTGTTAACACCACTGTTTTGGCTGTATCTACTGCTCTGGCCTGTATCTTGGCCTCATCTCTGATTTCAGCCAAGCCTAGACACTCCTGTGCAAGTTTCAACTCAACTTTCACTGACAGTGTTTTGCCTTAACTGTTGGCATCTTAGCTTTCTGCATCCCCCCTCTTCTTATCTACACATGAATAACTTAGAAGTGTAGGAGAACTAGTGGGATTACTTTCAACCAACACTGAATCCAAACTGATGAATAGTATCTCTTCATCCATTCTTTTGGGTTGGCGATTTTGAAGACATTTTACACTCTTCTTAGCATGGTCTCAAGGCTTCAATTGGCCACACTCATCATATCCATGAAAGTTCACTTGCCTTTCTCTCTTCTGATGTTTACCCTTTCTCTTTGAAGTTACCATCCACATTCAGGTTTCCCCCATGTCTAAAAGTAGAGCATTCCTACAATACTTGTAAGCCAAAATGACATAAACTGTACACACAATTACCCTAGGACACATCTTGCTAAGGGATGAACAACATAAATGGAAATAAAGCACAGATGCTCACTGATACAGCTCAGAGCTCTGGCAGCTTGATGCTGAGCGTGGTTCCTGGGAAGGAGCCTGGAGGTACCAGTTTCACTGCTAAGGGATGTGAACTGCATCTTCAACATGCTCTGTGCAAGATAAATGCTAAATGCTGTATTTGCTTTCCACCTTTCTTCATGAAAGCAAAAACCCCCTTAGTGAAAATAGGTATTCATATGTCTTTCGTAAAAGAGACATGGACTTACTAAGTGGGTATAGATAGAAGTGTGTATAGATACAATTGAAAATAAATCAGACTGAGCTTTCAGGGAGGACCTTAAGCTAAAAACAGGGGCTTCCTAATGGCTCAGAAGGTAAAGAATCTGCCTGCAATGTGGGAGACACAGGTGTGATCCCTGGGTCAGGAAGATCCCTTGGAGAAGGGAATGGCTACCCACTCCAGTATTCTTGCCTGGAGAATCCCATGGACAGAGGAGCCTGGGTGGGCTACAGTCCTTGGGGTTGCAAAGCATTGGACACAACTGAGCAACTAACACTAAGGTATAATGATCAAATCATCATCACATTAGTATTTGTTACACCAGGTTTACCTCTAAGGAAATTTTTTTTCTATATTCTCTTCCCCTGAAGGTCCACACAAAAATACTCCATAAGTTATTAACTATGCATCATTTCTCTTTCTTCACTAACTGCATAGACATTAGCTACCACTATGCTATCCTAAATCTATCTACCCATTTCTCCATGCGGGTAGCCATCTCAATTTGTCCTATTAAGTATGCACTTCATCCTTCAGAGCTTTTTCTGACTGCTGTCTCCATCCAAGTTTTCTAAGTCTGTGTCCCTGGCCCTAGAAACCTTCTTTGTGAAGGCAGAATCTAAATAAAGTGGTAGAACAATTGGAGAGAAACCTAGACCACAAGTACTGACATAAGAATATTTTTACAGTTACTCTCTGAGCACAATGCCCCTTTCATTATTTCAAACACAAAGGAGAAATTCTAGCAGTAGCAATATTATAAATCTTGTAAAATGTCCTCCGTCATTTTCTCAGGAGACTAAAATAATTTCAGAGACAGAACTGAGCCACAGTATAACTGTTGTTGTTAGCCACTAATTCGTGTTTGACCTTTGCAACCCCATGGACTTTAGCCCATCAGGCTCCTCTGTCCATGGGATTTCCCAGGCAAGAATACTGAAGTAGGTTGCCATTTCTTTCCCCAGGGTATCTTCCTAACCCAGGAATCGAACCTGCATCCCCTGCACTGGCAGATGGATTCATTACTTCTGAGCCCCCAGGGAAGCTACAAAATATTGTTACTGGTAAGCCATTTGATTTTCTATAGAAGAACTGACAGAATTAATTTTTTAATGACCTATAAGTATGTTCTATCTTGTTGATTCTTTCTTTACACACATGTGTTCCTTCTTTTGGAGGAACTATTGTACATATCCCTACAATCTACTGAAACATTGCAATTCTTTACAATTGTTTTCCTTTTCCACGTTTAAGGTCTTGAGTAGTTAACTAGGTATTCTTTGTGCCACATTCAAAACCCAAGAAACTAGACAGGAATATACATTTTCAATATTGTAAATGATCTCTTTGTGCAGATAGATTGTGTTTCAACAGGAATTCCTAGAAAGATCCTTATTAAATGCTTATATACAAACATCCAAATACGGGAACAGATTAAACTCTTTAATTTTGGAAAATTCCATTGTTTATACCTTAAAATTTATGAGATGAAACTTTTTAGTTCATAAGGAAGAAATCTAAACATTGACAGTTATGCACAGCATGTTAATGGCTAGAGATCATGCACCATTTCCTGTAGACTTAATGGCTCTAAGTCTCACATGTATACTCACATGCACATATGTATTTTACTTTTATACTTATTTTTCAATAGGCAATCAGAAAAAAAAAAAAGAAAAAACAAACCAAAAAAGTTTATCCTCAACTCACAATTAAAGCATTTACATAAAGAAATACTTCAATATCTTCTATTGCTTCATTAAGGAATTAACAAATCATGATGATAAAAATGTTAATACAGAGAAGATGAATATTTTCTAAAAAAAGTTCTATATATATCCTGTTCATATTTTGATTTTTCTGTGTGCTTTTCTTGGTTATACAAGTCAGTATTTTTTATACTTAATTGTGATGAATATTTATTGCTAAAGAAGACATCATTGTTTTTTTCATCTTGATCTAAGACAGAAGTCTTAGAAAAGGGAGAGGAACCAGAGATCAAATTGTCAACATCTGCTGGATCATGGAAAAAAGCAAGAAGGGTCCAGAAAAACATCTATTTCTACTTTATTGACTATGCCAAAGCCTTTGACTGTGTGGATCACAATAAACTATGGAAAATTCTGAAAGAGATGGGAATACTAGACCACCTGACTGGCCTCTTGATAAACCTCCATGCAGGTCAGGAAGCAAGTTAGAATGGGACATGGAACAACAGACTGGTTCCATATAGGAAAAGCAGTATGTCAAGGCTGTACATTGTCACCCTGCTTATTTAACTTATATGCAGAGTACATCATGAGAAACGCTGGGCTGGAAGAAGCACAAGCTGGAATCAAAATTGCCAGGAGAAATAATCAATAACCTCAGATATGCAGATGACACCACCCTTATGGCAGAAAGTGAAGAGGAACTAAAAAGCCTCTTGATGAAAGTGAAAGAGGAGAGTGAAAAAGTTGGCTTAAAGCTCAACATTCAGAAAACTAAGGTCATGGTATCCAGTCCCATCACTTCATGGCAAATAGATGGGGAACCAGTGGAAACAGTAGCTGACTTTATTTTTCTGGGTTCCAAAATCGCTGCAGATGGTGACTGCAGCCATGAAATTAAAAGACACTTACTCTTTGGAAGAAAAGTTATGACCAACCTAGACAGCATATTAAAAAGCAGAGACATTACTTTGTCAACAAAGGTCCATCTAGTCAAGGCTATGGTTTTACCAGTGGTCATGTATGGATGTGAGAGTTGGACTATAAAGAAAGCTGAGCGCCAAAGAATTGCTGCTTTTGAACTGTGGTGTTGGAGAAGACTCTTGAGAGTCCCCTGGACTGTAAGGAGATCCAGCCAGTCCATCCTAAAGGAGATCAGTCCTGGATATTCATTGGTAGGACTGATGTTGAAGCTGAAACTCCAATACTTTGGCCACCTGATGCGAAGAGCTGACTCATTTGAAAAGACCCTGATTCTGGGAAAGATTGAGGGCAGGAGGAGAAGGGGATGACAGATGATGAGATGGTTGGATGGCATCACCGACTTAATGGACATGGATTTAGGTGGACTCTGGAAGTTGGTGATGCACAGGGAGGCCTGTTGTGCTATGGTTCATGGAGTCACAAAAACTCAGACACAACTGAGTGACTGAACTGAACTGAACTGAAGACAGAAGTCAATTTTCCCCAAAAAGGAGCAATCCAAGATGTACCCTATCATCTTGGCATATATGAAAATATTAACAACAAAGGGAGGGATGAGAAAAAAATCAGAGTAAGCCAGGACATGTAAGAGCAAAATTAATATTTGTTGGTAGGTAAGTATCTAAGAGTGTTAGAGATAGTAATGTTCAAAGGTTAATCAGGACTCATATGAAGTGTGAATGTTGAGAAGTTGTAAAACAGATGGTAACAAAAATTTATCTAATCTGAACAATTATCTTTTATAACAAAAGAGGATTGGTGGAGATGAGAAGACGTTTTTAGGAAAGAGAAAGAGAGAGACACTCAGGCTGAACAGAAATGGAGAATTAATTTTGAAATCCACGAGCGGGTTCTATTGACTGTGTTTTCATATCTTATCACTTTAGTCCCACCAGTTTATCTTTCCAGAAATACTGCAATGGCCTTTTACCTGGTCTCACTGATTTATCACTTGTGCCATCAAGGTCTTTTATCTTCATTATGGCCACAGGACATTATTTAAAATAGATATATTCAGTCAGTTCAGTTCAGTCACTCAGTTGTGTCTGACTCTTTGCGACCCCATGGACTGCAGCATGCTAGGCCTCCCTGTCCATCACCAACTCCTGGAGTTTACTCAAACTCATGTCCATGGAGTCAGTGATGTCATCCAACCATCTCATCCTCTGTCATCCTCTTCTCCTCCCACCTTCAATCTTTCCCAGCATCCGGGTCTCTTTCAATGAGTCAGTTCTTTGCATGAGGTAGCCAAAGTATTGGAGTTTAAGCTTTAGAATCAGTCTTTCCAACAAATATACAGGACTGATTTCCTTTAGGATGGACTGGCTGGATCTCCTTGCAGGCTAAGGGACTCTCAAGAGTCTTCTCCAACACCACAGTTCAAAAGCAGCAATTCTTTGGCTTTCTTTATAGTCCAACTCTCACATCCATACATGACCACTGGAAAAATCATAGCGTTGACTAGGCAGACCTTTGTTGGCCAAGTAATGTCTTTGCTTTTTAATATGCTGTCTAGGTTGGTCATAACTTTTCTTCCAAGGAGTAAGCATCTTTTAATTTCATGCCTGCAGTCACCATCTGCAGTGATTTTGGAGCCCCCCAAAGTAAAGTCAGCCACTGTTTCCACTGTTTCTCCGTCTATCTGCCATTAAGTGATGGGACCAGATGCCATGATCTTTGTTTTCTAAAATTACATTAATGTTTAGTTTTTCTGCTTTCCCCTCCATTTTATCACTTTCTTAATAAATCACTTGCACATGAATCCACAACTCAGGGGAAACCAACTTAAGACTCTCCTCTTTGATTACACTGCTGCCAACACACTAGTGTCCATTCTTTTTTCCTGAACCTGCCAACACATCTCAATGTCAGGACCTTGTAGATATTTTTCTTTCTGCCTGAAATGAAAAAGTATCTACTAGTCAGGGACTAGTAGATGCTTTTCTTTCAGCCTGGAATGCTATTTCCCCATATGTCAACATGTCTTTACTCCTTTAGTATCTTTGGGTCTTTGCTCAAATTTCATCTAATCAGGGAAGTCTTCCATGATCATCCTGTATCCTCATCCCTTCCCAGTACATACTCTTCTTTCCCTTTACATCCTGTTCTCCACAGCATTCATCTTCTTCTGACACCCCGTGTATTTAGTTATGCTTGTTACTTGATTATATTCTGCACTAGGATATAAGGTCCCACGTGGAGTACCAGCTTTCTCTGTCTCCTTTCCCTATCTGTGGTCTTTTATGATCATTATGGCCACAGGAACTTATTTAAAATTTATATATTAGTTAAAGTAAAAATTTGCCCGAGGCAAGCTTAGATGGGGTCTTTATAGAATATGCTGTATGACAGTTTATGGAATCAAAACTTCTGATAATATTAATAAATAATATAAGCATACTCTGCCTGAATGTTGCCAACAAGTTAAACACATTTACTGAGGACAAAATATATGAAGTAGACTGTGGTGACCCAAGGATGAAAGAGCAGACAAAACCAAGGAGAGTCTTGGAATGCAGGAACAGAAAAACCAGACCCTTATCGTCCTTCCTTTCCCCATGTTGTAACTATTAACGGATTTCAGGTCCTCCTAAACAGTATAACCTGTCTCCCCTCTTACCCCATAGGGAGAAAGTATTTACCTTACTCTTCCCTTACCCCACCCAGTATATGTACCCCACCCAGTATATGCGCCTCATCCAGTTCAGCAAATGACCTGCAAGACCTCTATCCCACTCCTTGTATCCTGGGTATAAAAGTGGACTAAGGACCCCTTTCAATGTCGGTTCTCCCTTGAGCTGGCCCGCTGTTCTAACAGTTTCTCCCACTCTAATAAATTTTATTTCCCTCTCATTCTGTCTCATGTCTGGAAATTCTTTTCCAACCCATGCACAGACCATGACATAGACATCCTCTCACAGAGTTTTGTGCAGTTAGAGAATAAAAAGATATGTGACATAAATAACCTTCAAATGAAATTCTTATGCAACAAATGAAAGACAGTAAAAACTTTCCTAATAGTTTTACAGGAATGAGCAAGCTTGAAAGGGAATGAGCTGTAAAGATAATGCTGAAGTGGTAAACGCATTAATAAATTAAAAGAGAAAGAGAATCAAAGCATGAAATCAAGAGTGAATTTTAAAGGTAACTTGATCAGAACATCAGGAAAGGCAGTCGGAGACAGGAGGCTACTAGAGAAATGTCTGAAGCCAGACTGCAGCTCTGTACATAATATCCTCTCCCTCTGTTTTTTTGTGCTGAAGAGACAGACGCCCTCTGTTACCAGTTTGGCTGGCTCTTAGGGTCAGAAATGTGCAGTAAGTTGAGTCAAGTCCTTTCTGGATGACACATAGTGAGATGGAGTCAGGTTGTCTGTCCATTATTATCCACAATGTGAGCACCGAAGCTTTAATCTGAACAAGGAGCTTATGACTGAAAGTATATCACTATATTGGCGTATTCTATTGACTTTCTGATAATGCTCTAAAGCCAGTTGAGAAAGAGAGAGAAAATGCCACTGGGTACAAATTGTGGCATCAATTCTCTGCCAGACTGATCAATTGGATTTATATATTACCTCCAGCTATATACTTAAAATCTATAATTTTACTTTCTCTTCAATTCACAGCCCACAGCTTAAATAATTGCAGACTCAAATGAATTTTAAAAGGATTGAACAGGCCTTAAATTAAAAAATGTGTGAACATTGTTGTTTTAACCACTCTTAATTATTTACTAATTTAACTCAATAGATTCACTTTCTCTTTCTTTCTCTCTCTCTTTTGTTCTTCCTTACTCAGTCTCTCTTTAATTCTCCTAAGGATAAATATTCTGCAAAGCTCCCATGTTCATCCTTCAAATGATTTGGAACTATCCTAATCAATAAGGTAAATATAACATGTATATACAGACTTTTAGGTCCATTAGACTGGGCCATCAAAAAATATCAAAAATTCTGATTTATAATCCTCTGTCCTTAGTCTTAACTATCACTCTCTTACAAGATGTTAAAATTTATTCATTAGACATCAATGTTGTATAAAGAGAATTAAAAATACATCTACTCAAAAGTCTTCTAGCAGAATACATAATACAGAAGCCTTTTATGCATGATATCTCTGTAACAAAATTGAAAACTCAGACAATAACCCCAAACATAATGTCACTTGAAGGATATTTATCAAAAAATTTCGAGAAATTAAAAAGTAAGCAATATGAAGCCTATCTAATTTAACTCATAATTTTGCTCTACATTTTAGATATTAAGAAAATTTATTTAGCATTTCATTAGAACACTTTAAAGAGTGAACAGTTTCAAGTTGCTTCAAATGCTGAGTTTTGGTAGTTTATGTCATAATTTCAATGTATGTTTTTTGGAATTATAATGTACTATTTTTACTTAATATTTATACTTTGCTAGGCAATATGCTGAGCTATGAGCATACATTAATTTAATTTGTTTTCATATACATCCAGTAAGTTAGGAGTAATTATCTCCATTTTACATATCTAGAAACATAGACCTGAAAGAGGTAAAAGAGATTTATAGTTGATGTGGGAAACTGAACTAACATGGAAGACTCTTCTGTCCAGTAAACATTTAGAAATATCGGATAAATGGAGACCAACCAGAAAAGAAAGTTACACCCACAATTTCCAGAAACAGAACTCAAAATCTCAATAATACAGTGGCTTAGTCAGATGGCTCAATGGAGTTTCAGAGCCTTATATAGATCTTAGAGGTTTATTCTAAATCTGTAATGGAGAAGAAACACACGTTAAATAAATGGTCTAAAAATGGAAATCAAAAGATAAACATTATTAAACTGAGTAAAATTTTAGACCCAATCATACTCTCTCTATAAGAATCTTAGTTTGACTATGAAAGACATGTTACGTATAAAAAATGGAAAATATTCTATTATGAAAACTTTACTTTTATGAAAGCAGAAATGACTGTATTGTTTAATATCAGTATCAAAATAACATCAAAATATACCTCAAGGAAAAGGATATCCTTGGGGATAAGGAGGGACATTTCATAATAATAAAAGGGTAATGCTTTAGAAGGTATAGAGGCTCTAAATGTGTATATATCCAACAGCTAAGCTTCAAGAAAAAGCAAAAGCAAACAAAAATTAAAGGTGAAATAGAGAAATCCACAATTGAAGTTAGAGATTTGAAACACTTCTCTATCAGGAATTAATGTGAAAACTGGAAAGAAAACCAGTAAAGTTATATAAAACTTGAACAGTATCACATAACTTGATCCAATTGATGTATAAAGAATACTACACTCAAAAGCCACAAAAAACCCATTTTTTCCATTTGGAAAGGAAATATTTAGTAAAATAGATAATACATCAGCTATAAAATGTCTCTTTCAAACAATTTAGAAAAATTGAAACAATATAGAATATATTCACTGACTATTACACAGTTAAATAAGAAAGCAATAACAAAATATCTGGAAAATCAGATTTATGGAAGTTCTACAACACACATAAATAATCCATGGTGTCAGAAAAAAAAAAAAAAAAACAGAAAATAGTTTGCACTGAATGATGACGAAACTATAGCAAGGACAAAATTGTAGGGTGCAGTGAAATCAGAGATTAAGGGAAATTCACAAATTTACTTGGGTAAGTAAGAAAATAAAAAAACTGTAAAAATCAATGGATTTTCAACTCAACTCAATAATCTGTAACGTTGCATATGGGGAAAGAATCAAAAATAAAGAGTGGATATATGTATGTGTATGACTGAATCATACTGTTCATGGGGTTCTCAAGGCAAGAATACTGAAGTGGTTTGCCATTCCCTTCTCCAGTGGACCACATTCTGTCAAATCTCTCCACCATGACCCGCCAGTCTTGGGTTGCCCCATGGGCATGGCTTAGTTTCACTGAGTTAGACAAGGCTGTGGTCCTAGTGTGATTAGATTGACTAGTTTTCTGTGAGTATGGTTTCAGTGTGTTTGCCCTCTGATGCCCTCATGCAACATCTACCATCTTACTTGAAAGGGAAACTGAAAGAGAAACTCCCCAGGTCAGTAGGTACCCAATATGCTACTGGAGATCAGTGGAGAAATAACTCCAGAAAGAATGAAGGGATGGAGCCAAAGCAAAAACAATACCCAGCTGTGGATGTGACTAATGATAGAAGCAAGGTCCGATGCTGTAAAGAGCAATATTGCATAGGAACCTGGAATGTTAGGTCCGTGAATCAAGGCAAATTGGAAGTGGTCAAATAGGAGATGGCAAGAGTGAATGTCGACATTCTAGGAATCAGCGAACTGAAATGGACTGGAATGGGTGAATTTAACTCAGATGACCATTATATCTACTACTGCAGGCAGGAATCCCTCAGAAGAATTGGAGTGGCCATCATGGTCAACAAAAGAGTCCGAAATGCAGTATTTGGATGCAATCTCAAAAATGACAGAATGATCTCTGTTCGTTTCCAAGGCAAACCATTCAAAATCACAGTCATCCAAGTCTATGCCCCAACCAGTAATGCTGAAGAATCTGAAGTTGAACGGTTCTATGAAGACCTACAAGACCTTTTACAACTAACACCCAAAAAGGATGTCCTTTTCATTATAGGGGACTGGAATGCAAAAGTAGGAAGTCAAGAAACACCTGGAGTAACAGGCAAATTTGGCCTTGGAGTACGGAATGAAGCAGGGCAAAGACTAATACAGTTTTGCCAAGAAAATGCACTGGTCATAACAAACACCCTCTTCCAACAACACAAGAGAAGACCCTATATATGGACATCACCAGATGGTCAACACTGAAATCAGATTGATTATATTCTTTGCAGTCAATGATGGAGAAGCTCTATACAGTCAGCAAAAACAAGACCAGGAGCTGACTGTGGCTCAGACCATGAACTCCTTATTGCCAAATTCAGACTTAAATTGAAGAAAGTAGGGAAAACCACTAGACCATTCAGGTATGACCTAAATCAAATCCCTTACAATTATACAGTGGAAGTGAGAAATAGATTTAAGGGCCTAGATCTGATAGATAGAGTGTCTGATGAACTATGGAATGAAGTTCGTGACAATGTACAGGAGACAGGGATCAAGACCATTCCCATAGAAAAGAAATGCAAAAAAGGAAAATGGCTGTCTGGGGAGGCCTTACAAATAGCTGTGAAAAAGAAGAGAAGCGAAAAAAAAGGAAAGATATAAACATCTGAATGCAGAGTTCCAAAGAATAGCAAGAAGAGATAAGAAAGCCTTCTTCAGTGATCAATGCAAAGAAATAGAGGAAAACAACAGAATGGGAAAGACTAGGGATCTCTTCAAGAAAATCAGAGATACCAAAGGAACATTTCATGCAAAGATGAGCTCGATAAAGGACAGATAAAGGACCTAACAGAAGCAGAAGGTTTTAAGAAGAAGTGGCAAGAATACACAGAAGAACTGTACAAAAAAGATCTTCATGACCCAGAAAATCACGATGGTGTTATCACGGACCTAGAGCCAGACACCCTGGAATGTGAAGTCAAGTGGGCCTTAGAAAGCATCACTACGAACAAAGCTAGTGGAGGTGATGCAATTCCAGTGGAGCTATTCCAAATCCTGAAAAATGATGCTGTGAAAGTGCTGCACTCAAATGCCAGCAAATTTGGGAAACTCAGCAGTGGCCACAGGACTGGAAAAGGTCAGTTTTCATTCCAGTCCCAAAGAAAGGCAATGCCAAAGAATGCTCAAAATACCACACACTTGCACTCATCTCACACGCTAGTAAAGTAACGCTCAAAATTCTTCAAGCCAGGCTTCAGCAATATGTGAACCGTGAACTTCCAGATGTTCAAGTTGGTTTTAGAAAAGGCAGAGGAACCAGAGATCAAATGGCCAACATCCACTGGATCATGAAAAAAGCAAGAGAGTTCCAGAAAAACATCTATTTCTGCTTTATTGACTATGCCGAAGCCTTTGACTGTGTGGGTCACAATAAACTGTGGAAAATTCTGAAAGAGATGGGAATACCAGACCACCTGACCTGCCTTTTGAGAAACCTGTATGCAGGTCAGGAAGCAACAGTTAGAACTGGACCTGTAACAACAGACTGGTTCCAAATAGGAAAAGGAGTACATCAAGGCTGTATATTGTCACCCTGCTAATTTAACTTCTATGTAGAGTACATCATGAGAAACGCTGGACTGGAAGAAACACAAGCTGGAATCACGATTGCTGGGAGAAATATCAATAACCTCAGATATGCAGATGATACCACCCTTATGGCAGAAAGTGAAGAGGAACTCAAAAGCCTCTTGATGAAAGGGAAAGTGGAGAGTGAAAAAGTTGGCTTAAAGCTCAACATTCAGAAAACTAAGATCATGGCATGCGGTCCCACCACTTCATGGAAAATAGATGGGGAAACAGTGGAAAGAGTGTCAGACTTTATTTTTCTGGGCTCCAAAATCACTACAGATGGTGACTGCAGCCATGAAATTAAGATGCTTTCTCCTTGGAAGGAAAGTTATGACCAACCTAGATAGCATATTGAAAAGCAGAGACATTCCTTTGCCAACAAAGGTTCGTCTAGTCAAGGCTATGGTTTTTCCAGCGGTCATGTATGGATGTGAGAGTTGGACTGTGAAGAAGGCTGAGAGCCAAAGAATTGCTGCTTTTGAACTGTGGTGTTGGAGAAGACTCTTGAGAGTCCCTTGGACTGCAAGGAGATCCAACCAGTCTATTCTGAAGGAGATCAGCCCTGGGATTTCTTTGGAAGGAATGATGCTAAAGCTGAAACTCCAGTATTTGCCACCTCATGTGAAGAGTTGACTCATTGTAAAAGACTCTCATGCTGGGAGGGATTGGGAGCAAGAGCAGAAGGGGACGACAGAGGATGAGATGGCTGGATAGCATCACTGACTCGATAGACGTGAGTCTCAGTGAACTCCGGGAGTTGGTGATGGACAGGGAGGCCTGGCGTGCTGCGATTCATGGGGCCACAAAGAATCGGACATGACTGAGGGACTGATTTGATCGGATGACTGAATCACTCTGCTATACAACTGAATCTAACATATTATAAATCAACTACACGCTAATAATTTTTTTTTAATCAACGGAATTTCTACCAAATAGTTAAAGAATTAATAATGCCAGTTCTATACAAACATACAAGCATATGAGGATATTTCCTGACCTGATCCAAAATCAAAGATACTAAATTTTTTTTTAATCCTATGTGCAAATATCCCTCATGAGCCTAGATGCAAAATATGCCAAACAAATATTAACAAACTGAATTCATTATATAAAAGGATTACATATTATAAATAAATACAGTATTATTCCATTAATACATGGTTTTACTGCATCCAAAACTCAATATTCCCTTTGGGAATGCCACCTGAAATATGTACTAACCAGGCTGGCTTGGAGTTGTTGTTCAGTTCAGTTCACTTCAGTCTCTCAGTCTTGTCCAACTCTTTGCGACCCCATGAATTGCAGCACGCCAGGCCTCCCTGTCCATCACCAACTCCCAAGTTCACTCAAACTCACGTCCATCGAGTTGGTGATGCCATCCAGCCATCTCATCCTCTGTCATCCCCTTCTCCTCCTGACCCCAATCCCTCCCAGCATCAGAGTCTTTTCCAATGAGTCAACTCTTCACATGAGGTGGCCAAAGTATTGGAGTTTCAGCTTTAGCATCAGTCCTTCCAAAGAACACCGAGGACTGATCTCCTTTAGAATGGACTGGTTGGATCTCCTTGCAGTCCAAGGGACTCTCAAGAGTCTTCTCCAACACCACAATTCAAAAGCAGCAATTCTTAGGTGCTTAGCTTTCTTTATAGTCCAAGTCTCACATCCATACATGACCACTGGAAAAACCATAGCCTTGACTAGATGGATCTTTGTTGGCAAAGGAATGTCTCTGCTTTTGAATATGCTATCTAGGTTGGTCATAACTTTCCTTCCAAGGAGTAAGCGTCTTTTAATTTCATGGCTGCAATCACCATCTGCAGTGATTTTGGAGCCCTAAAAAAATGAAGTCTGACACTGTTTCCACTGTTTCCCCATCTATTTCCCACGAAGTGATTGGACCAGATGCCATGATCTTAGTTTTCTGAATGTTGAGCTTTTAAGCCAACTTTTTCACTCTCCACTTTCCCTTTCATCAAGAGGCTTTTGCGTTCCTCTTCACTTTCTGCCATAAGGGTGGTGTCATCTGCATATCTGAGGTTATTGATATTTCTCCCAGCAATCGTGATTCCAGCTTGTGTTTCTTCCAGTCCAGCGTTTCTCATGATGTACTCTGCATAGAATTTAAATAAGCAGGGTGACAATGTACAGACTTGACGTACTCCTTTTCCTATTTGGAACCAGTCTGTTGTTACAGGTCCAGTTCTAACTGTTGCTTCCTGACCTGCATACAGGTTTCTCAAAAGGCAGGTCAGGTGGTCTGGTATTCCCATCTCTTTCAGAATTTTCCACAGTTTATTGTGACCCACACAGTCAAAGGCTTTGGCATAGTCAATAAAGCAGAAATAGATGTTTTTCTGGAACTCTCTTGCTTTTTCCATGATCCAGTGGATGTTGGCAATTTGATCTCTGGTTCCTTTGCCTTTTCTAAGACCAGCTTGAACATCTGGAAGTTCACGGTTCACATATTGCTGAAGCCTGGCTTGGAGAATTTTGAGCGTGTGAGATGAGTGCAATTGTGTGGTATTTTGAGCATTCTTTGGCATTACCTTTCTTTGGGATTGGAATGAAAACTGACCTTTTCCAGTCCTGTGGCCACTGCTGAGTTTTCCAAATTTGCTGACATATTGCGTACAGTACTTTCACAGCATCATCTTTCAGGATTTGGAATAGCTCCACTGGAATTGCATCACCTCCACTAGCTTTGTTCATAGTGATGCTTTCTAAGGCCCACTTGACTTCACATTCCAGGCTGTCTGGCTCTAGTGCAGCCGCTGCTCCTTACCATGGACGAGGGGTATCCTCATGGCAACCCCTCCTGACCTTGAATGTGAAGTAGCTCCTCAAATTTGCTTCATTTCTAGGATATCCTAGTTCTAAAGATAAATACATAAAACCTTCTACTCCATTTGTCATGAATTTCATAGAGCAAGCAGATAGATCCTTTTTGAAAATGCCCACATCCAGTGACCTTTCTGTATCACTAAGATATGAGAACCAGGAAGAGGTGATGGAGGTGGTCTTTTTTCCATAAACATTCTTAATCAGATTAAGGTATTTCCTTCTATTCCTATATTCCTAGTTTCACTAAGTACTTTTTTTACTTTCTTCCAACTTTTACCCATGAATGAGTAGATACTTTTGTTAAATGCTTTTTCTTGCATCTTTTCAAACACTTTTAGACTCTTTCTCTTTTATTTGATTAATATGATGAATCACATATATTGACTTTAAAGCAAACTTACATTGCCAGAATATATAGTATGTATTATGTATTTTTAAATATATCATTTAAATTCACTTGCAAATTTAAAGAATTTAAAAGTAAAGACTATGCCTACAATGCAGGAGACCCAGATTCCAGCCCTGTGTTGGGAAGGTCCGCTGAAGAACGGAATGGCTACACACTCCATTGTTCTTGCCCAGAGAATTCCATGGATAGAGAAGCCTGGCTGGCTACAGTCCATGGGTCACAAAGAGTCATCAGACACTACAGAGCAACTATCACCAAATTTGCTAACTTTAAGTAATTTTCACATCTCTCCCTATGAGAGATTCTATATGTCTCTTTTCTAGTACAGTTATTCTCTAGTTTTCATTTGAAGACAGCAGTGAATAACAACACTGGGACTTCCCACACGGTGCAGTAGTAAAGAATCTCTGCCAACACTGGAGAAAGAGATGTGGATTCAAGCCCCAACTCAGAAAGATCTCCTGGAGAAAGAAATGGCAACCTGCTCCAGTACTCTTGCCTAGAAAATTCCATGAACACAGGAACCTGGCAGGCTACAGTCCATGGGGTCTCAAAGTTCAGACATGACTGAGAGAAACCGCGAAAGCATGTGCACACACCCACCCACAACTCACCCACACACACACTGATGTCATAAAAATAGTTGAAAATTGTTTCCTAATTTATTCTTCTGGAAGTGTTTGCATTGAATTAGTAATAATTCTTTCTTAGATGTTTTGGGGAATTCACCAGTTAATCATTTAGGACTTCCTTTGTAGGAAGATTTTTAACTTCAATTTTAATTTAACTGGAAAGGGTTTTTCAAATAGTTATATTTTCCTTTGATCAGTTTTGGTAATTTGTATCTTTAAGGGAGACAACAGTTGAATTTATTGGCACAAAGTTGCTCATAATATCTCCATCAGTTCAGTTCAGTCCCTCAGTCGTGTCCGACCCTTTTCGACCACATGAACTGCAGCATGCCAGGCCTCCCTGTCCATCACCAACTCCCGGAGCTTACCCAAACTCATGTCCAAAGAGTCTGTGATGCCATCCAACCATCTCATCCTCTGTCGTCCCCTTATCCTCCTGCCCTTAATCTTTCCCAGCATCAGGGTCTTTTCAAATGAGTCAGCTTTTTGCATCAGGTGGCCAAAGTATTGGAGCTTCAACTTCAACATCAGTCCTTCCAATGAACACCCAGGACTGATCTCCTTTAGGATGGACTGGTTGGATCTCCTAGCAGTCCAAGCGACTCTCAAGAGTCTTCTCCAACACCATAGTTCAAAAGCAGAAATTCTTTGGTGCTCAGCTTTCTTCACAGTCCAACTCTCACATCCATACATGACCACAGGAAAAACCATAGCCTTGACTAGACGAACCTTTGTTGGCAAAGGAATGTCTCTGCTTTTCAATATGCTATCTAGGTTGGTCATAACTTTTCTTCCAAGGAGTAAGCGTCTTTTAATTTCATGGCTGCAGTCACCATCTGCAGTGATTTTGGAGCCCAGAAAAATAAAGTCTGACACTGTTTCCCCATCTATTTGCCATGAAGTGATGCCATGATCTTAGTTTTTTGAATGTTGAGCTTTAAGCCAACTTTTTCACTCTCCTTTTTCACTGGCGTTTTAGTTCCTCTTCACTTTCTGCCATAAGGGTGGTGTCATCTGCATATCTGTGGTTATTGATATTTCTCCTGGCAATTCTAATTCGAGCTTGTGCTTCTCCCAGCTCAGCATTTCTCATGATGTACTCTACATATAAGTTAAATAAACAGGGTGACAATATATAGCCTTGACGTACTCCTTTTCCTATTTGGAACTAGTCTGTTGTTCCATGTCCAGTTCTAACTGTTGCTTCCTGACCTGCATACAGGTTTCTCAACAGGCAGGTCACCATATTTTGATTTTAGTATTAGGAGAGTATGTAGTGCTGGCCACTTTTTTTTTTTTTCTGATACTGGTAATTCACATTTTCTCTCTTTTAGTCTTGAACAGTCTACATAGGGGCTTACAAATTTTGTTGATGTTTTTCCAAAACATCCACATTTAGATTCATTGATTTCCTCTATTTTAAAAACTTTCTAGCTCATTGAATTTTAATCCTTATTATTTTCTTTTTTCTTCTTAATTTGCACTTAAGTTTCTTTCTCTTCTAATTTCTTCAGAAGACTTTTCAATAATTGAATTTAATAATTTTTCATTTAGGGCCATGTTGTGCCTTCTTGATATTCTTTTGCTATGTCTCTAAAATTCTTATGTGTTATATTTTTGTTATTATTCAGTTCACATCTTCACAATATTTCCTTTTTAATCATTGGATTATTTAGAAGTATCTTGCTGAGATTCCAAATATTTGGGGCTTTATGTTTATGTTATTGTTATTTATTTCTAAGTTAATTCCAGTGTTTCTGTTAGTTGCCTTTATATTAAATCCCAATTTCATGGCTCGTTTGTGCAGTTATTAATCCGATAAGAAATTCTTGAATGAAAATCAGGAGGGAGTTTTTTTGTTTTTTGGTCTCACTGTGTGGCTGACAGGATCTTAAGTTTCCCCAACCTATAATTGAACCAGTGTGTCTCTTGCACTGGGGGCATGGAGTCTTAACTACTGGACCACAAGGCAAGTCCCTCAGGAGGGAAATTTTTAAAGAAAATATTTGTCTAGAAAACGAAAACCAAAAATCAAAATGTGAAAAGTTTCTAATCTGATAATGCTGCTGCTAAGTCGCTTTAGTTGTGTCTGACTCTGTGCGACCCCATAGACGGCAGCCCACCAGGCTCCCTCATCCCTGGGATTCTCCAGGCAAGAACACTGGAGTAGGTTGCCATTCCTTCTCCAACTCATGAAAGTGAAAAGTGAAAGTGAAGTCTCTCAGTCGTGTCCAAGTCTTAGCGACGCCATGGACTGCAGCCTACCAGGCTCCTCCATCCATGGGATTTTCCAAGCAAGAGTACTGGGGTGGGGTGCCATTGCCTTCTCTGAATCTGATAATACTAATGGAAAATTGTTCATTTGTCTTTCACATTGCAAACTTCAGGCCACCAATCCAAATGTACAAAAAAAAAAAAGTTATATTGAGCTTTGGTATCTGTTTTGAAGATACTATAAATTTATTACGGGAAATTTTCTAGAAATTAATCGAAAGGGTTGGAGGAGTCAAAATAGACTTAAAAGTTAAAAAATATCTCTTCTTCTTCTGTTATATTCCTTGTGACTGCTTCTATACCAAGTACTGTTGTATGTTGTTTGAAACACACATAGTGGTAAATAAGAATGATATATTTTAATGTAAATGCTATTTCTAGTTAAGTTGCACTTTATTAACATTAGTAACACACACATACATGTGGGCTTCCCGGGTGGTTCAGTGGTAAAGAAGCCCCCTGCCAATGCAGAAGACTTGGGTTCGATCCCTGGATCGGAGAGATCCCTTGGAGAAGGAAATGGCAATCTGCTCCAGTGTTCTTGCCTGGGAATTCACAACGACAAAGGAACTTGGCGGGCTATAGTCCTTTCGGTAGCAGTTAAACACGGTTTAATTTAACGACTAAACAACAACAACAAAACACACACACACACACACCCTACAGCAGATCACAGAAAAACTTCTCTGGCTTTTGTGTTCCCTAGCATCTGAAATCAAGTGAAATTGGCTTGGAGTCAAAATATTAAAAAAAAAAAAAGGGAAAAAAGCAGAATGACTGTGTTTCATTTGTTTGATTTTTCACTGTCTGTACTCCTTTACTGATTCCACTGGATATGTTTATGTAGTTTAAGTCACATTAAATTTTTTAGAGCCATTATATATTACATTTTGAATAGTATCTTCTTGAGCCAAAAAACAGTTTCAATTTCTGCCATTGTCAAATTGTGGTTAGTTTTACATTTTTCTTTTCTCTCTTAGTAAGTAAAGAATGATGAATTTGCTTTATTGCGAAAGTTTTGATGATTTAAGGAATTTCCAGATGTGAGGAAGGGTTATAATAAAAAATTCACATCTTACTTTCTATTTAACTATAAAAATAGAAGATACACTGGATTTTATGTTCCATAAAAATAGGTTTTTAAAAAGATTTGTTACTATTAATGACATTTACTCTTTTAACATGAAACACAAAATTGTATTTATCAGTAGTCATCATGAGGTCAATGGTCTCAACTGGGAAGGATTTTGCCCTCCCAGAGATATCTGGCAATATCTGAAGATATTTTGGTTGTAACCACCAGGAAAATGTTACCGGCCTCTAGTGTTTAGAGGCCAGGGATGCTGCTAATAAACATCCTGTAATGTACAGGATAGCTCCCTAAAACAGTTACTGGCCCAACTAGCCAAGAGTCCTAAGGCTGAGAAACACTTCATTAGATCAATTCCAGTTATTATTATTTCCAAGCTAAATAATATGATGATTCAAAAATTATTTGTGTTAAATATTCCTCCTGTTACATATGGATTAACAGAATTATAGAAAACTAAATTATTTTCCCAGTTTTAATTAGAACTTATTACAGAATTGATAAAATTAAATATGTGACATTAAAATTACTCAATATTTCAGGGGCTTCCCTGATAGCTCAGTTGTTAAAGAATCCACCTGCAATGCAGGAGACCCCAGTTCCATTCCTGGGTTGGGAAGATCCCCTGGAGAAGGGTAGGCTACCCATTCCAGTATTCTTAGGTTCCCTTGTGGCTCAGCTGGTAAAAAAAATCTTCCTGCAATGTGATAGACCTGGGTTTGATCCCTCAGTTGAGAAGATCCCCTGGAGAAGGGAACAGCTACCCACTCCAGTATTATGGCCTGGAGAATTCCATGGACTGTATAATCCATGGGGTCTCCAAGAATTAGACATGACTGAGCGACTTTCATGTCACAAGAAATTGACATTTTCCTTTATCGAGAAGATACAAAAATATGAAATTTACAATGACAATTTAGTAATCTGGTTTAACAAATTTATGGACACAATTCTCAGTAAGGGAATTTTGATAAAATTATAAAAAACAAGGTGTTATTTTATACACTCAGAATTTTTTATAACTGATTTATGAACTGCTTCTCTTTTTTTTTTCTTATAGCAAAAATCATTCAATTATAGAAGGTTGAGGTATTTCATTATCTATCTTCTAAAATAAAACTCAAAAAATAGGACACTTGCTGTATAAAATATAAAAAATAATATCAAAAAGATAAATGGTTCATTACAGGCCTGGCATTTCCATCTATGACAGACTACTACACAATCATTAGAAATTTATAAATTTATCTTACTTTTTTTTAAATTTTGGATCTCCCTCTCCTCCATTTTCCTTTATTTCTTCTTTTTTTTTTTTTTAATTAATTTTATTTTATTTTTAAACTTTACATAATTGTATTAGTTTTGCCAAATATCAAAATGAATCCACCACGGGTATACATGTGTTCCCCATCCTGAACCCTCTTCCCTCCTCCCTCCCCACACCATCCCTCTGGGTCGTCCCAGTGCACCAGCCCCAAGCATCCAGTATCGTGCATTGAACCTGGACTGGCATCTCGTTTCATACATGATATTTTACATGTTTCAATGCTATTCTCCCAAATCTTCCCACCCTCTCCCTCTCCCACAGAGTCCATAAGACTGTTCTATACGTCAGTGTCTCTTTTGCTGTCTCGTATACAGGGTTATCGTTACCATCTTTCTAAATTCCATATATATGCGTTAGTATACTGTATTGGTGTTTTTCCTTCTGGCTTACTTCACTCTGTATAATAGGCTCCAGTTTCATCCACCTCATTAGAACTGATTCAAATGTATTCTTTTTAATGGCTGAGTAATACTCCATTGTGTATATGTACCACCACTTTCTTATCCATTCATCTGCTGATGGACATCTAGGTTGCTTCCATGTCCTGGCTATTATAAACAGTGCTGCAATGAACATTGGGGTACACGTGTCTCTTTCCCTTCTGGTTTCCTCAGTGTGTATGCCCAGCAGTGGGATTGCTGGATCATAAGGCACTTCTATTTCCAGTTTTTTAAGGAATCTCCACACTGTTCTCCATAGTGGCTGTACTTAGTTTGCATTCCCACCAACAGTGTAAGAGGGTTCCCTTTTCTCTTGTATTTCTTTAATGTCCATATTTTCACATACATTTTTGAAACCTGTAAATTTTATATCCTGAATCCATCAATAAGGCTCTTTGTAACTGTCAAAATTAACAAATTTTGATTTTTATTTCCTGAATTGTATATGAAAATATTTAGTGAGTACTAGTGGGTAGACTATTGCATCTGATAATTCAGAAACTTGATGACTGAATTTTTAAATATACAAATTTTAAGTAGAGTTTTATTTTTCTTTAACTTGGTGACCTACTTTGAGTAAGACAGTTGACTTCCTAAACAGCTTTCCCCCTGGAAATTTAAACAATTATATCAGTTATCTTCTAAACCTGAGTGTATAGTATGAAAGATTCTGAAGACAGTGACACTTCAGTAATTATGCAGTATAGCACATTCCTTAGAATTTACTTTATTTAATTACGGGCTTTCAGATTCAGTCAATATTAAACCATATAAACACAAGAATAACATCAAATTTATTATCCAAAGAAGACTAAAAATAATAGCTTAATATAAATTCTTGAAAAGCATTAATTCAGAATGTTTTTCCAAAAATATATTCTATTCAAATATAATAACCAGAATTAATCCCAGGAATTGTATATCTTATGATTTGTAGTGAGCATGAGTATGTAGTGTAGTGAGCATGAGTATGATTTGTAGTGAGCAAAATATTTGGTTAAAAAGTGTTTAAACATTATTTTAGTGTCTGAAATATTTTCCCAGATAACTCACAGCTAACAATAGTTTATAAATTTTTATAGAAATTTCAGTATTTTACTATTACACAGAAGTTCACTTGAATTTCAAACTATTTTGGTTTGAGAGAGATGAACCCCTATGTGCATATATTCTATTTGATACAACAAATTCAAATAATAAATGTATATAACTTGTTTCCATAGTCAAACTAATCTAAATCCACTGGGGGGAAAAAATCTGTGAAAAAATAAGAATGATGGTTTCATGTGTACTTCAAAGTGAAAGTTAGGACCCGTTTGTAGAAATCTGCATGAACCAATAGGCAAATAGGCTTCTTTCTGCATTGAAAGTCCCTAATAAATATAAAAAGAGATGGGCACTAGAGTGAATCATTTTACTAAAAACAAAAGCAAGCAGTTTAAACCTTTCATAGATAATCCATGTAGCAAGGAAGGTTCATGCTTTGGGAGGGCCCATCTGGCCTCTCTACAAATGGGAAGGTTTATACATATGGGCCATAACATATGCATAGCTAGCTGAACCAACCCCTGCAACTAAACAGTAATTAGCATGGGGCAGATTTTTTTATGGCTGCTAACACACTAGCAGGTCCTTCCTGACCTACATCCAAATGGACATATGATTACATAAAATGGGTAGTTTCTTTCTCAAGCATTTATTTGTGTGCAAAAATGTAGGATTTGTTTAACTGCCGCCAACTAAAGAACTGAGACCCATATGTTACCCCATAAACTTACCGGTTAGCAATTTGTTATAAGCAAGATGCAAATATTATGGTAAGTATTCAGAACATTTATTCAATGAACCTTATGTTGTAAATGGAAACAACAGTATGTCAGAAAATTTCATAATCACGATTTCACCACTGGTCTCATTTTATATGTAATTCAGTGTTTCCAAAATTCTACCATTTTTAGTTAGAGACATCAAGGTCAGCAGAGTTTCTAACAAAAATAAAGTAATGCAAGATTCAGTTTGGGAGAGGGGAAGAAATAGTGAACATCCACAAGAGCTTGAGCAGACTGTACAATTGGTTAATTTTAAGTAGGTCGCAGTAGACTTATTAGATGTGTCAAACAGAATAGACTATTGAATATTTGGTTTAATATGATTTGAGTCTGAATGGGATTTGCTAATTGTAGGGAAGCTTTAGATCAAAGACAGGCCAGAGAACTTTAGAAATTAACATGGAATTAAGGGTTTAATACACTCATGTTGATATAAGAGTCAGTCAGTTAGTCAGTTCAGTCGCTCAGTCATGTCCAACTCTTTGAGACCCCATGAACTGCAGCACGCCAGGCCTCCCTGTCCATCACCAGCTCCCGGAGTTCACTCAGACTCATGTCCCTCAAGTCGGTGATGCCATCCAGCCATCTCAAATTCTGTCGTTCCCTTCTCATCCTGCCCCCAATCCCTCTCAGCATCAGCTAATTTAAATAGTAGTTAACAAAATAGAAAGTGTCATTTTAGTCTAACTTTATTCTAGGTGTAAATATATGGAAAAATTAGTATTTTTTAAAAAAAATTTAAGAGATTTAAATTTTGTCAACCCAAACCACAGATTTATAATAAAAAATCAGAAGTTGTGTATTTCAATAGCAATTTGAGGGCTAAATTCTAGTTTTACTAATTGCTCCTATTCCTTATCAATAGTCAAGAAGAATGTTTTTCACTCAAATTTGACATGTGAAAACTGGAAAAAATATAGTAAACTTCGACTATGTCACTGGAATATGCATAGCACATTTTAAATGTTTGTATAGACATTAATGTGAATAATCTTAATGTGGGTCAGTTTTTTTCAGGAAATTTAGACATTAACAAGAAAGTATTGAACCAATATTCTTCTCTTTATCTTTTAGGATTTAATTGCATAAATTAAGGTTCTTTTATTTGGAAGTGTTAGAAAACCTAATTGTCAATAACCTAAAAATTAAATTTACTGGCTCATATGACTTCAGGAACAGCTCTGACTTCAAGTATGGCTTAATCCAAAATCTCAAAAATACCATAAGATATTTGTTTCTTTGTTTGTTTTCATCTGAATCTTTTAGCTTTGTTTTCTTTATATTGGCTCTATTATTGAACTGACTCCCTACACAGAGATGAGAGGATTTATGGAAGTCCCAGAGTACATATCTCCACACTTCCAAATCCAGAGGAAGAGCTTCTCTTACTTATAAGCCCCAAAATATATCACTTTTTATCAACATAAACTTTTATCATCCCTGGATAAAAGGGATGGCATTCTTTGTCTGTTATTCATTTTTTGTGTTTTGTGATTCTAGAATAGTGCCTGGCACATATAAATCACTGAATTAATAATTTTTCAATGAGCATGTAAATAAATCCTCTGCAAACTACATGACTGAGAATAAAGACAGTTTCCCAAGAGAAAATTTTGGTTCGTTATTAGAACAAGAAGAGATCAGCAGATGCTATATGTCCAATCTAGTATTTCCAACATGGATATGTCAAACTCTGTGTGTGCCTTGGTGAACTTTGAAAGAAACTTATGCTTCTGAAACTTAATTTATTGTTGCTATAGTGGTTCCTGGTAATGTCTCCTGAAGAGGATTATTCATTCAATATTTTAAGATAATAATTCAAACACTAAGTGTTAAAATATATTAAACAAAAAGCAGGACAACTTATGCTAAAGTGCTAAAAACTGAAAATTACTTTATTTTATTCTTCTAGAAGCATTACATTACACTTCCATTCTATACATTTATAGTAATGTATAGTCCAATCAAAACATGGTTGGAATCTTTAGCTCTTATATTATTATTTAAGCAATCTTCATGTTCCTTCCTAACAGCATTCTGTGAAACTCAACTCATTCATGAAAATACTGTCCTAGCAATGGTCTGATCAAGGTAACTTGAGTAACATGGAACTTCACCCAAGATAGAATTTATGAATCAGTCCCTGTTACTAATATAGAAGGCCCTCTTTACTGTTATATCAAATAGGTGGTGAGTGCTTTGCATAACTTTGGATGCTTAAGTTACCTCTAGACTGCTGCAATGAAACCTGTGTAGAGTTATCATGACACTGTTTAAATGGATACAAGGCTTTGAACCAAATCAAGGAAATTTTATTTATTTTATTTTTTATTAAGTTTCCCCTGGAAAATGATTGTAGATACTAAAAATCTGTAAGCATACATATCCATTTCCCACCTAAAATAAGTTTTCCTATATACTTTTGCAATTTCAAGAAAAATATATATCTTTGCAAGAGCATTTATGTAATGTTTTTACATTTAATAAGAAAATTTAGGAAAAACTCTTAGAATATATGGACATATGGAAAGTGCTTAATAATTGTCAACTATGTAATCTTTAGTATTACTCTGTGACAAATATTCTTTCAAGAGAGAAGACTATAACTGTTTTAAACTGAGAAAATACTCAATACAAATCTACGAGCCCAAAATACTTAATGTATTTCTCCAAAAAGAGAATGTTTGACTTTCCACATGAAGGAGTAGATATCAGTCAATAAATATTTTTGGATCTCTATCAACATGACTATCCGTCCAGTAATATGAAAGTCAGGACTGTATTTCTAACACTCTATCAACTTCTCATGATGACATAAAAACATCACTCCTACACTACAACTATCATCACTATTGCCCACACGCTGCTTTCATTATTTTTAATTTTTACTGACTCTTATTATAGTATAGTTGGTTTACAACATTGTGTTAGTTTCTGCTGTACAACACAGTGAATCAGCTATATGTACACATATATGCCTTCTTTTTTTGGATTTCCTTTCCATTTAGGTCACCACGGAGCACTACAGTAAGTTCTCATTAGTTATTATTCCATACATAGATTCAATAGCGTATAAATGTCAATCTCAACCTCCCAATTATTCCCACCCCCTTGTCCCTTTGATGTCATACATTTGTTCTCTACATCGCTACATTTTTTTAAAAAAGAAAAAACCTGTACTCATCTGTTAAGTGGCCCATAGGTATTGTCATGCTTATATGCTCATAAACTCAGTTTAGGGATCTTAAATATTGTAAAGATACTAAGAAATTAGCAGACTTCAGTAATGAAGATGATGTTGATAAAAAGGAAGAAAAGATATGAGAGAGGAAGAAGAGAGGGGAAAAAAGTAAGAAAAGAAGGAAGGCAGGAAGGAAGAAAGAAAGGCAGAAAGAGGGAGAGAGGAAGGAAAAGAAGAAGAAGGAAAAAGAATATTGGGTTGGTCAAAAAGTTTGTTTGAGTTTTTTCCATTACATCATATGGCAAAACCCAGAAGAATTTTTGGCCAACCCAATACTATTAAACTATATAATGTGCTGCAGAGAAGAAGAGTGGGGATTCCCCTTCAGAAATCTGGTGGCTTAGAAAGTGTCCTCTTTATTATAACTGAAGAATGCCTCAGCAGTGTCATTTCCTATATGGAAAAGAATAGTTTTAAAAGCTTTTTATTTCTATTTATTATCTTTTTAAATAATGAATATTAATACTAATTTATTGAGATTACCTCTGACTATGGCTCTCTATCTCAAACTTTGCTGAGCTCAATGCTGGTTTTAAATTGAACCATTGCTTCCTAGGGGTGCTTCCTGCCAATAGTATCTCTTTTATTGTTTGCCCAAAATATGAACTTGGGTTTCCCAGGTGGTAATGGTAAGGAAAATATCTGCCAATGCAGGAGATGTAAGGTGACATGGGTTCGATCACTGGGTTGGGATGACCCCCTGCAGAAGGGCATGGCAACCCAGTCCAGTATTCTTGCTTGGAGAACTCCTTGGACAGAGAAGCCTGGCAGGCTATCGTCCATAGGATCACAGAGTTCAGTCATTTCATGACTGAGATGACTTAGCATACACTCACTAACCATAACACGGTCAGCAAACCACTCAACAGAAATATATTTAAACTCATAAGTGTGATCTGGATTAAAAAACATTATACAGTCAAAAATCAAGGATGAAGTAGTATAAAATGGTTTGAAAGGGTCAAAAGGTACAAACTTCCAGTTATAAAATAAATAATTTATGGGGGTATAACATACAGTTGTGATTATAGCTACTAATACCATATTTTATATCTGAAAGTTACTAAAACAATAGATCTTAAAAGTTCTCATCACAAGAATAAATATTTTTGTAACTGTATAGTGATAGATGTTAACTAGACTAATGGTGATGATCATTTCACAAGGTATGCAAATATTGAACTGTTATACACACAAAATTAGTATGATATGTCAATTATCTGGCTGGCATAATTGCTTAGGCATGCCCGACACTTTGTGACCCCATGACTATAACCCATGACTGTTCATGGGATTTTCCAGGCAAGAATACTGGTGTGAGTTGCCATTTCTTCCTCCAGGGAATCTTCCTGATCCAGGAATCGAACCCGCATCTCCTGCATCTCTTGCATTGGCAAGCAGATTCTTTACTACTGAGCCACTTAGGAAGCCACATGTCAATTATATCGCAATTCAAAATTTAACTATTATATTATAAAATAATTTCTCTCCAAAGCCAAAACAGAACTTAAAAAGCAAGGATTTAAAGTTTTCAGACAAATTTCATTCTTTCTTCAGCACATTATTTCTTTGCAGGGAAAATATTTGTGATGTGATTCAGGAAAGTACTATAAAAAAGGGCATTGGGATTTGGCAGAAATAAGTTTTTCAGGTTGTACTGTACTCAGAAGATTTGTTGTTATTGTACAACTAAGTTTTCAGAAATCCAGAGTATCCTTCCTTACCTCATAGGGTACCTTTCTTCTGCAAAGTAGAAGAGAATGTTTGTGTTTAAAATAATTCACATAGGAAAGAATAGATTGGACTTTCAGTTTCCTGTTTTCTTGGATTTGTGCAATAGTAATTAGGAACATAGTTAGCAACACAGATAGGTAGAGCTAGGAAGTCTAGGGTAAAAGTGCTAAAAATTCAAATCAGGAAAGCAAGGAACTTGTGCAAATTTGCACAGTTAGCATTATTCCCAGTGATTCCAGAATGTGGGCTAGTATAGAAGGCAGAAACTTGAGCTGTGTTTTAAAATATGAAAAACAAGACAACGAAAGGAAGATGTCACCTGGCTAAGAACAGCATGAGGTCAGGAACTCTATCTTAGTTACTTCTGACTAAAGAGTACCTATAAATTGTATTCCATTTGATGCAAGTATTTGTCCCTAAGTACATATTTATAATCTGTGTATCATTTATATCAGAACATGGGTTTCCTTTTTCATTTTCTTCCCTCTCACTCACTAGAGTGTTGAAATGTTAGTCACTCAGTCATGTCTGACTCTTCGTGATCCCATGGATTGTGGATCCCAGGCTCCTCTATCCATGGAATTCTCCAGGTAAGAATACTGGAGTGGGGTGCCATTCCCTTCTCCAAAGGATCTTCCTGATCCAGGGATTGAAACTGGGTCTCCTGCATTGCAGGCAGATTCTTTAGCATCTGAGCCACTGGAGAAGCCCTTCTCACTCACTACATTATTTTTCTCTCATGTATAATATTTTAGCAATATTAATTATAATATTATTTTCTCATGTATAATATTTTAATAATATTAATTATAATATTATAATTATTTTTCTCTCTTACTCATCACCTTCCTCTAACCATCATCACCTCTCCACCAAAACTATGCTCAATAGCATGAAAATAATATACTATGACTATATCTGATTAATAATTTAATATTTTATTTTGAAATTATTTTTTAAATTTCCTTCCCATTTAGGTCACCACAGAGCACTGAGTAGAATTCCCTGATCTATACAGTAGGTTCTCATTAGTTACCTATTTTATTTGGAGTCAAGAATCATTTAAATTCCATTTACTAACTTTTTCAGAGGCCAATCTCCTCTGGTTGTCCTGTCCTCTGCTATTCCTTCTCAATATCCAAGAAATTTCTTTTACTCCTACCTAACTATGAAATATTAGGATTACTCAGGGATTTTTCTAGGCCTACTTCTTATTTCATCTTGCTCACCATAGTCCCAGACAATTTTTTTCACTCCCAGGTTTCAATGACTGTCTTTATAGGAAAAGTCTGAAATTTGCATGGCTACATCAGACCTCTCTTTCAAGCCATAAACTTGCACATCTATCTGCTTACTAATCATTTTAAAATGGTGAATCACAAATTCAATCTCAAACATAATTCATCATATCACCCACATTTTTTGCCACAAAGTATTCCTTCTCCTATTTTCCTTATGTCAGGAAATAAAATGACACCCACTCGTATAATTCATATGAAAAGATAGTTCCAAAATCTTACTTGATGCCTATAGCAGACATTGTCAGCTCTCTGCTCAGATCCCCTCAAATTGCTTTTATGACATTTTTTTGTATGTCCTTTCCCAGGATCCCTCTGCTTTTGCATCAAGAACCCATACCCTCAACTCTTCATTAGAGAACCTTCTTTGGGGGTACTAAAACCATTTGGCCTGATGTACAGAAATCCAGAGTTACCTACAAGTAACCCTGGGCTTGAAGCCAATGACTGATAATACAGAAATATATTTTGACTAGATTTGATTGGCCTACTTTTATGCTTCTCTAATTCCCCCAAGTGACTATGTTGATTTAGTACACACATAAACATGTGTGCAATGCCCTCCCTGCTAGATTCTGAGTTCATGAGAGCAGGAGATGAGTGCTTTCTTTCATTTTTTCATCCGTGTAGGCTCAGCAATTGACATAATGCCCGACACATACTAGGCACTTTTTAAATACTGGTTGAATGAATAAGTTAAGAATTCTTTAACTACTGACTGTTTTCCTGAGACATACCACAGTTGGGTTGGCACAACCAAGATGGATAATCACATTCCTTAGTTGGCAGGATCCGGTGACTCTGCACAGGTGGGGACTTGTGTGCATGTAAACAAATATCTGCATCCTTAAGATATGCTGCATACTATTTTATGTACAAATAAATGGAAGAATTCTAGACAGACTGTTTATAAAATACCAAATGGTACCAAGTATTGTCTTGTGTAATTTAAAAAAGATAATACTAAATTTGAAGCACTTAAAAGTATGTGATTACATATGGCACTTCTTCCCATGTGTCTTTACAATCTTTCTGGAACCAAAAACAACAACAAGCCTCAATTCAGATCACACTTTTTTTTTTCCTTATAGCTCCCTACAACATTCCAGAGCCCATGAACACAAGTGCTATGTCATGGGATCCTTATGTGGTGAGGTGGTCTCCATGCTCAAATTCTTATTGGTGGATTAGGAACCATCTCTCATTCCTCCATCAGCAGAATATTCCCTCTTCCCAATCACTTACTCCCTGGCCCCATCTCAACCCTTCACAGCCACAGTAGGCCTAGTCCCTCTATATTCTGGGCTTCCCTGGTGGCTCAGATGGTAAAGAATCTGCCTGCAATGTGGGAGACCTGGGTTCAATCCCTGGATTTGTAAAAACTGGAGAAGGTCATGGCAACCCACTCCAGTATTTTAGCCTGGAGAATCCCCAAGGACAGAGGAGCCTGGCAGACTACAGTCCATGGGGTCACAATGAGTCAGAAATCTTCGCTGCTTGCTTAGACAGTAAAGAATCTGCCTAAAATGCAGGAGACCTGGGTTTGATCCCTGGGTTAGGAAGATCCCCTGGAGAAGGGAATAGCCACACACTCCAGTATTCTTGCCTGGATAATTACATGGACAGAAGAGCCTGGCAGGCTACAAGTCCATGGGGTCGCAAGGATTCAGACTCAACTAACACTTTCACTTTCTTCTATTTTCTAGTTGCTGCCTACACCCCCAGTCCAATTCCTCTATAGGCATTCAACATTTTTTAAAACTGCTTCTGGGTGTGTACACTCAGCTGCTCAGTCATGTCCGACTCATTGCAAATCTATGGACTGTAGCCCACTAGGCTCCTCTGTCCATGGGATTTTCCAGGCAAGAATACTAGAGGAGGTTGCCATTTAATTCTCCACGGGATCTTCCTGAGCCAGAAATCAAACCCATGTCTCTTTAGTCTTCTGCATTGGTAGGAGGATTCTTTACTACTTAGCATGACCTGGGAAGCCCTAACCACTTATGCTATTTATTAATCAACTGATACATTTTATTTATTTCTCTTTTGGGGGTAAGCTCAACAAATATTTATAAATAAACAGTTGTGAATGAAGGCAGTAAACTGCTCACACACGTTGGATGGCATAAGTCAAATGTCCTGGTCATTCTCATGGTTTCTGGGCCCTTGTCTGGCCTGTGATGTCCCAGGATGCCTGCCTTTCCAGACTGTACACTCCAGGCCCTCTTGTTGACTGGCTGCCCATGTTCCAGCAGTAAATGAGTAGACAGGAAGTGAGAGAGCAAGGCAGTATCCCTGGGTCCCTGGACAGCTCCTCACTGAGATCAGATGACGCTTCTTACCCACTCCTTCTAGGCCCAAGGGTGGGAACTGCTTTCCCATTTGCTAGTCAGTTATTTTATTTCTATTTAATTTTTCTCCCTCTCTTGTTGTTGTTTAGTTCTAAGTCATGCCTGACTCTTTGCACCTCCACAGACTGTAGCCCACCATGCTCCTCTGTCCATAGGATTTCCCAGGCAAGAATACTGAAGTGGGTGCCCATTCCCTTCTTCAGGGGATCTTCCCGACCCAGGGATCAAACCCACGTCTCCTGCTGGCAGGCAGATTCTTACCACTGAGCCACCCAGAAGCCACTCCCTCCTGTTACACTGCCTCCTTCTATCTAGTTATGATGCCTTCTTCATAAACTAGCATCAGAAAGCCAAAAGCCAGATAAAAGAAGTCTTCTGTTTTTACTGTGTTTTGTCAAATATTTCATTCTCCTATACTTGGTGCCTCCTTTTGGTCCTGATTTTTATTTTTCTGATGTTTCTTTACTATTGGAAGAAAGGAAAGAGGTATCACAGTTGGAAAATATAGAGAGAGGAGAGAGCATAAAAGAAAAATAAGGATTTATTTCATGTTATTGTAAGGCTTCTGACCTTGTCATCTTTGGCACATACTTGTCCCCCATAAGAAATTCATCTATAGACCTTGGGTTTTCTTTTTAATTAAAATTTTTTTTACATAATTAAATGTTACTTTTCACTTACAATCATTATAAAATACTAGCCATACACCCCTTGTTGTACAATACACCCTCGAATCTATCTTACACCCAATAGTTTGTGCCATCCACTGTCCCATCGCTTCGGTGCCTCTCCTCCCTCCCCACTGGTAACCACTAGTTTGTCCTCGTAGGGAGATATATGAGACTCACAGATACACTGGAGTCTGCTTCTTTTTTTGCTATATTCACTAGTTTGTTGTATTTTTTAGATTCCACTTAAAAGTGGTGTCTCACAGTATTTGACTTTGACTTATTTCATTTAGCATAATCCTCTCCCAGTCTATACATGTTGCTGCAAGCAGCAAAACTTTGTTTTTAATAGCTGAGTAGTATTCCATTCCATATATACAGACACATCTTTATCCACTCATTTTTTGATGTACACTTTTTTGCTTTCATATCTTGGCAATTGCAAATAATGCTGCTGTGAACATTGGGCTGCATGTATCTCTTCAAATTGATGTTTCTTTTTTTTTTTTTCCAGATATATACCCAGGAGTGGAACTGCAGGATCATATGGTAGTTCTATTTTTATTTTTTTGTGAAACCTCCACACTGTTTTCCGTAACAGCTGCAGCAATTTACATCCCCACCAACAGTGTTCAATGTTCCCCTTTCTCCATATCTTCACCAACATTTGTTTTTTGTGTTCTTTTTGATGATGGCCTCTCTGAAAGGTGTGAGGTGATATCTCATTGTGCTTTCGATTTTCATTTCCCTGATGATTAACAATGTTGGGCACCTTTTGATGTGCCTATTGGCCATCTGCATTTCCTCTTTGGAAAAAATATCAGTTCACGTCTTCTGCCCATTTACTAGTCAAGCTGTCTGTTCGTTGAGCTGTTTGCTTGTTTTGTAGCTGAATTGCATGAGCTGTTATATATGCTGGATATTAACTTGCAAATATTCACTCCCATTCAGTAGATTATCTTCATTTTGTCAATGGTTTCTTTTGCTATGCAAAAGATTTTAAGCTTATTTAGGTCCCATTTGTTTATTTTTACTTTTATTTACTTTAGGAGACAGATATACAAAAATATTGCTGAGATTTATGTCAAAGTGCCTTCGACTTATGTTTTCCTCTAGGAGTTTCAGAGTATCTAGTCTTATATTTAGGTCTTTAATCCATTTTGAGTTTATTTTTGTATATGGTGTTAGAGAACGTCCTAATTTTATTCTTCTACATGTAGCTGTCCAGTTTTACCAATGCCATTTGTTGAAGAGGCCTTGTTGATTTTACCTCTGAAATATCTTTAAAGTGCATCTGTGTTTTTCCATTTCAACCATCTTCACCATAATTCATTTTTTCCACAATTACCATCTGTTAACTTGTACCCATTCTTGCATCCAATGCATGCCCCATACAGTAGATAGAATGACCAAAAAGGATCTTAAAGGCACATGCTAAACCCTATTTTTGTGGTTGTTGTTGCTTGTTTAGTAGCTAAGTTGTGTCTGACTCTTTTGCAACCCCATGGACTATAGCCTGCCAGGCTCTTCTGTCCATGGGATCTCCCAGGCAAGAATACTGGGT